>NC_089220.1:108529585-109954585 GCF_963924675.1 Phocoena phocoena
TGAATATAGTTCCCTGTGCTATACAGTACGACCTTGTTATTTATCCTCTCTGTACCTCTTTTTACACAGCTGTAAGGTGGGGCTAATAATGTCCACGTTATGGTGTTGTGATAGGTAAGAGGGATGGGGCCTTGGGTGGGAGGAAAGAGTCATTTACCAGTGTACTCAATCAACAAAACTGGCCACAAGTTATCTGGGAGAGGCAGAGGAGGCCCAGGGGATGTGTACCCTTTTCACAAACCAGGGTGTGGATTAACACCTGTGTTGCCAAATTGTTGCAGTTGCATTAAGATCTCACATTCACAGCTCCTTTTACTTTTTCAGTGTTTTCACTGGAGTCTTACACTTTTATTCTGAGTTCTGTTCCCATCACCTCTCCAGTGAGCCAATAGTGTGATATTTGTGCTGGCGTTGACCTATTCACAAAAACAGGTAACAAAATTCTGTTCTCTGGAAGGCGACAACTGTAATCTCTGCCACCTGAGAATCCCATACACGGCTTCCACATGACTGAGAAGAAATGTTTTGTCCTGCTATCTCATCCTTTCTCTGGCTGAGTCTGTAAATACCTGCTACTCAGGCACTCAAGAGCAACTCCAGGTTTTAATCTAACCTTTGCACAAACATTTGCCTATATCTTCATGCCTATAATTATTTAATTGTTTTCTTTTAATGCCTATAAATAGGAGCTTTGTAATCTAAGAAAAGATCAGGAAAAACAGAACCATAGAACTAAAACTCAGAAAACCTCTTCCCATCTTGTTGTGCACAACCACGCCCCCTGTTGACCGAGGCATGCCACTGTAAAACTACAAAAACATTTCTCTGCAGCTTGATTGAGGGAAAATTGATATAGCATAAATTGCACTATTTAAACTGCACACTTCGATGAGTTTTAACATGTGTACGTGCCTGTGAAACCACCACAGTCAAGATAATGAGCAGTTACATCCTAGCTTTTCCATTTTAGGGTCAAACAGGGTGAGTGCTCCCAGCTCAGAACTAACTGGTAAAAGCAAGACCTTCCTCTTCAAAATAGTGGCGCTGGCCCTGAAGGGCCATCTTCATTTCACTCTCTGTTATCATTGGAGAGGCAGCTCTCCATTTGACCTCTCTGTGGCTTTTCCTCCTTCCCCACAGTTACAACATTCCTCATGCTGTTTAAGGCCCCTTTCTCTGCTGAATCATCCACTTCTTATCAATAGGCTCCTTTTCAATCTTAAAAACAAAGAAAAACAAAAAATTAAACACCTCTTCCTAACTCCTCCCCATTCCTTCCTTCAGTCACTCATTGCTCTCTCTCCTGCTTTCTTGTTCGTGGCCAGACTTCCAGAAATAGTTGTCCAAATTCACTCCCTCCACTTCCTCACTCCCTCCTCTCTCTCAAAGCCACCCCTCCCCACGACCACACAGACACTGTTCTTGGCCAGGTCACTCACTAACCTCCCTGTTGCTACATCCTGTGAACCCGTCTCAGTCCTTGTCATACTCTGACACCACTGACCACTCTGTCCTTTGTTTGCTTGCTTTTAAAAAGTAACTGATGCTCCTTTTTAAAAAACAGTCAAACAATGAATAAAAGCATTAGGAGGCTCCTCCTAGGCTTGCCCTGTCTCACTGCTGCAGCCAGAGCTGCAAGAACAGCTCCCTGTTCAGCTGCTCAGTGCACAGAGTAGCCTCAGGAAGTCCCAGAAATTAGCCACTGTAGACTTCTAACTTGGGGAAAGTCCCTTACTTGCTCTATTATAGACACCAGAGAAGCTAAGAAATGTTTATAAACAAGCACACAAACAAATAAACAAAAAGAGAAGGGAGTGCATTTAGTGACTCTTGAACTTTGGTCTTAAGGGTTGCTTTCAATACTGCCTTAGAGGTGACATGGTGGCTGGGTCTGCATGACTAGCCCCCGTTGGTCTCTCCAGGTAAGAAGCCCTTCTGTGCCTGGCTTTCCTAATAGCCACCTGTTGTTTTCCTCTTTCTAAAGCTTATCATTAGGAAAATGTTAGGAATGAAGAATATAGGCATCTGGAATCTTGTGAAGCTGATTTAGCAGCTATTAAGGCCTATAGGTTTGGAGACACATACAAAAAGATGGGGTTTTCATGACCAGTGTTTTTACCCAAGACAAAGTACAAAGCAGGAAATAAAAATCACCCCCCAAATCTCACCACCCAGAGCAATAGCCATAGCAATTTTGGTGAGTATCCTTTACACATCTCTATACTGTATATACACAAAGAAGTGTATATACAGTTTCACATACATGGGATCATAATTTACATGTTATTTTGTTGTTGCTATTTTCAGTCAGAATATGCAATGGATAGATTTCCAAATCAATAACTATAGACTAATACCGTGATTGTTAACGCTCGCCAACCATTCAGGATATTTATAAACCATGATTTACTCACCCAGTGTCCTATTGTTGGGCCGTTAGGTTGTTTGCATTTTCTGATACCATATATTACATACACAGTGATCATCATCTTGTGTTCAGCTTTTGGTTTTTGTTCAATTTTCCCCTCAGGCTAATTTCTAGAAGTGGACTAGCTTAATACAATGGCGTGTACATTTTACATTTTGATACAATTAGGCTAACTTTCTACCAGAAATGTTATACCAATTTATTTTCCCACAGACACTGAATTTAAAACATCTTTGCCCCACTGTCACCAACATTGGGTTTTATCCATTTCTGGTGTTAAATGTGGCTTTTGTAGACTGATTCCGTTTGTTTGATCGATTTGAGTATTTTCTTTCAATAAGTTAATCTCATTCACATTTATTATTGTAATTATTATATATCGTTTTAGTTCTGTAATCTTATTTTGTTTTCTGTTTTTATGCTTCTTTGGCATATCTTTATTTTTCTACTTTTCAGTAGATTCTCTTTCTGGTAAGTTTTTTCTTTCAATTTATTTTATTTATTTATTTATTTTTGGCTACGTTGGGTCTTCGTTGCTGCACACTGGCTTTCTCTAGTTGTGGCGAGTGGGGGTTACTCTTTGTTGCGGTTCTTGGGCTTCTCATTGTGGTGGCTTCTCTTGTTGCAGACCACCGGCTCTAGGAATGCGGGCTTCAGTAGTTGTGGCACATGGGCTTAGTTGCTCCGCGGCATGTGGGATCTTCCCAGACCAGGGCTCGAACCATGTCCCCTGCACTGGCAGGCGGATTGTTAACCACTACGCCACCAGGGAAGCCCTTTCTGGTAATTTTGAGGGTAATTTTGCTTGCTTTTAATTCTGTAAATGGACATTTGTGCCTTTCATTATATACCTAGATACACATTTCTCAAACAGTACGGTATTTACTGCTCTCTAAAAATAGCTAACATTTATTGTGTGTTTACTGTGCCCACATAACAAACCTATGAGGTAGGTGATGGTGTGTGTGTTCTTTCCTTCCTCCAACTTGCCTATATCTCCAGGCCTGGGTCATCTAATCTGCGGGGTTTGTATACTCTTAAAATTCCCTTGGAAAGAAAAATCACACGCTGGTTGGGCCTGAGCTCAAATAGCTCCTCCTGCCCAGTTGGGCAGCGATGATTATTTCTGTTTAGAACCATTAAGTGTCCCTCCCTCCTCCCACCCTGACAGTCGACAGTATCCCAAAAGCATTATTTTTTAACCAATCCAAGCTGTGCTGGTATAGACTGTACTTTCACATGGGTAATCTCATTGGGTCCTCACAGCAAGCCTGTAGAAAAGCCTCTAATCTCCCACATTAGTGACAAGAAAACTGAGGTTTACAGAAAGCATGTGTGATTTGTCTTTGTGATTGGTACTCTGTGGATGCGCTCAGGTAATGGGCCTTGATAGCCACATTAAAAAAATAAAAGAATAAAACAATCAAAACCAAGATAATCCAGAACACCAAATTAAAATTATTTTAGGTCCTTGCCAAAGAATATAATTTTAATTGGATGCTATTTAGCTCTTATCTCTCTGTTGAAAGAAGTTATATTTGTGAAAAATTGCTTGAAGTGTGTAAAAAGTCCATCCCTCTCTCTAAATAAGCATTTTCTAGAAGGGGTTGATTGGATGTTGTGCAGGATGTTACTTCGGTGTTACACAAAAAAATGAATATGGTCAACTAATGATGGAAAACACTGAGTTACAGTTGTTCATGGAAACTGCTTGGAGAGTTGCTTTTAATAGGCTCGTGTGAACAATGAATCTACAAGATGAAGATATCATATGCAAACTGATTTGACCTCTATTAATATCTAATAGGATACTAGTGTTCTGTGGAACACAATTTGAGAAACGCTGCTGGGTGGGCAATAGTTTCCCATCAAATCACCCACTAATTATTAATGGAAGTAAGTAAGACCAGGTCTGCTAAGCATAAAGCAATTTTTGGAGAGAAATATAAAACATTTCATTTATTTGCTTTCAGAATTAAGGACAAAGATCATAAAACTCGATTTGAGTGAGAAGGTGAACCAGTATTTCTTGGATATTTGCTCTGTGTTGGCTCTTTTACATACTTTATCTCCAGTAATCCTGACAACAACTCTGGGGTAGACATCATTTCCCCACTTCACAGTTAAGGAAAGTAAAGTTTAGAGGGGATAATAATTTGCTTAAGATCCACAGTCCTTGGAATTGAGGAACTAGGATTTGAATCCCTGTCTATCTGATCTGAAGCCTGTGCTCTATCCTCTATATTACTTCTCAAATTATTTTAAAATGTTTTTCCATATTGGAAAGCTAAGGGAAAGAAATAGAGGGAAAATAAGATAAGGAAAGAAAATGAGAGAAGAAAGAGACAGAAATAGAGCAAGAAAGGGAAAGGCAGACAGAAGAACCAAGAGAGAAAGCCTGGGTTGGTTTGTTTTAAGATAGCGACACGGAGCTGTACAAAGAAAGAAAGACATAGAGATAGATATGTATTTTTTAAAAAGTCGAACACAATTCCTAGAGTTTTGCACACAGAGACAGATACACAGAAGCTGACTGATGTTTGCACAAACATATCCCTCATTTTAAAATGCAGACCTTTTTTTCAAAAAAACATCTTTATTAGAGTATAATTGCTTTACAATGGTGTGTCAGTTTCTGCTTTACAACAAAGTGAATCAGTTATACATATACATATGTCTCCATATCTCTTCCCTCTTGCATCTCCCTCCCTCCCACCCTCCCTATCCCACCCCTCTAGGTGGTCACAAAGCACCGAGCTGATCTCCCTGTGCTATGCGGCTGCTTCCCACTAGCTATCTATTTTACGTTTGGTAGTGTATCTATGTCCACGCCACTCTCTCACTTTGTCCCAGCTTACCCTTCCCCCTCCCCGTATCCTCAAGTCCATTCTCTAGTAGGTCTGCATCTTTATTCCCGTCTTGCCCCAAGGTTCTTCTGACCATTTTCTTTCTTTCTTTTTTTAGATTCCATATATATGTGTTAGCATATAGTATTTGTTTTCCTCCTTCTAACTTACTTCACTCTGTATGACAGACTCTAGGTCCATCCACCTCACTACAAATAACTCAGTTTTGTTCCTTTTTATGGCTGAGTAATATTCCATTGTATATATGTGCCACATCTTCTTTATCCATTCATCTGTTGATGGACACTTAAGTTGCTTCCATGTCCTGGCTATTGTAAATAGTGCTGCAGTGAACAAAAAATGCAGACCTTTGAGTTAGTAATCCCAAAGGTAAACATAACTAAAATCATCAGTTAAAATATTTTTATTTCTATGTCAAGTTGGGAAGTACAGATGTTTTTGAAATCATATCTTCATGAATTTTGGTTAGAAAAATCTCTACTGTCCTTGGAAAATAGAGAATGCCACATGTCATAGGAGAAAATGGTCCCAGAAAATCATTCCTATCTTGAGGGCCCTTAGAATATCGCTAATAAAAACTTTCAAAACCAGATGCTATTATTAAGCTTTTTAGTCAGGATATCTGGTCTGATATTTGTGCTGTCTGTTAGATAGAATTAAGATAAGAGCCAAATCTGGCATGAGAGTGGAAAGGAATTCTTCTTCCCTTTCCTAAAATGTTGGGATTGTAGCTAGATAATGTGCTTTATGCAATACCTAGCATGATGTTTAAAATTTAGGCTTTTGAAATGAGACTGTTGATTTCTTTTGTTCCTTTATAACTAAAGATCTTTGGAGATAGGGATGGAGATAGGGAATACCTAGTGGTTTGGCTAAAAACATGCTAAAAGCCAATTTGGTAGGAAATAATTTTGTTAAAATGAGGAATTAATGAAAATTATATCTTCTCATTTGTTTATGTCTTTGTAACTTTTTGTACCATGGGGTGATTTTTATAACTGTGTGCATCTGTCAGAATATTTGCTTCTTTTCATTTTAATTCATCCTATGTGATCAGCTAGTTATTTTTAATTTCTTTAAGCTCTTTGCAGTTTTACCAATATGTTTACCAGTTTCTTTGCTCACAATTGCTTCTGGCACCCATTCCTTCCCTCATAGTTCAGTTTCTTTCTTCCTGAGTATATCCTTTAATAGCTTTTTCGGCAAGAACCTATGAAAAAGTAAACTCCCAGTATTTGTATGTCTGGAAATGTCTTGAGTGAGGATATAGGAGTCTGATATTGTCCCTCAGCACTTTGGAAATGATATTCCAATATTTGGACACCTATTTTTGCTCATGAGAAGTCTGCTGTAAGTCTAATAAGTAGTCATGACTTTGAAGATAAGCTTTATCATCTCTGTGGTAGTTTTAAGATTTTTCTCTTTGACTTTGATGTTCCATAGTTTCACTGCAATGTATCTAGGTAAGGGTGTGTTATTTTTCCTGCTTGGCTAGTGGGCTTCTTCAATTAAAAAAAAAGCTTTAGGGAGACTTTCAAGATGGTGGAAGAGTAAGATGTGGTGATCTCCTTCCTCCCCACAAATAAATCAGAAATACATCTACATGTGGAACAACTCCTACAGAACACCTACTGAACGCTGGAAGAAGATCTCAAACTTCCCCAAAGGCAAGAAATTCCCCATGTACCTGCGTAGGGCAAAAGAAAAAAGTAAAAACAGAGATAAAAGAATAGAGACAGGACCTGCACCTCTGGGAGGGAGCTGTGAAGAAGGAAAAGTTTCCACACACTAGGAAGCCCCTTCACTGGCAGAGATGGGGGTGGCAGAGGGGGAGCTTTGGAGCTAAGGAGGAGAGCGCAGCAACAGGGGTGCAGAGGGCAAAGTGGAGAGATTCCCGCACAGAGGATTGGTGCCGACCAGCATTCACCAGCCCGAGAAGCTTGTCTGCTCACCCACTGGGGCGGGTGGGGATGGGAGCTGAGGCTTGGGCTTCGGAGGTTAGATCCCAGGGAGAGGACTGGGGTAGGCTGCGTGAACACTGCCTTAAGGGGCTAGTGCACCACAGCTAGCCTGGAGGGAGTCCGGGAAAAAGCCTGGAGCTGCGGAAGAGGCAAGAGACCATTGTTTTGTAGTGCGCGAGGAGAGAGGATTTAGAACACCGCCTAAACGAGCTCCAGAGACGGGTGCGAGCCGCGGCTAGCGCGGACACCAGAGACAGGCATGAAATGCTAAGGCTGCTACTGCAGCCACCAAGAAACCTGTGTGCAAGCACAGGTCACTGTCCACACCTCCCCTCCCGGGAGGCTGTGCAGCCCGCCACTGCCAGGGTCCCGTGATCCAGGGACAACTTACCCGGGAGAACACACAGCGTGCCTCAGGCTGTTGCAACGTCATGTCATCCTCTGCCGCCGCAGTCTTGCCCCGCACTCTGTACCCCTCCCTCTCCCTGGCCTGAGTGAGCCAGAGACCCCTAATCAGCTGTTCTTTTAACCCCGTCCTATCTGGGCTGGGAACGGACGCCCTTAGGCGACCTACATGCAGAGGCGGGGCCAAATCCAAAGCTGAACCGCAGGAACTGTGCGAACAAAGAAGAGAAAGGGAAATCTCTCCCAGCAGCCTCAGGAGCAGCGGATTAAATCTCCACAATCAACTTGATGTACCCTGCATCGTAGAATACCTGAATAGACAACGAATCATCCCAAATTGAGGAGGTGGACTTTAGGAGCAATGATATATATATATATATATATTGTTTTCCTTTTAATCTTTTTGTGAGTGTGTATGTGTATGCTTCTGTGTGTGATTTTGTCTGTATAGCTTTGCTTTTACCATTTGCCCTAGGGTTCTATCTGTCTTTTTTTTTTTTTTTTTTTTAGTATAGTTTTTAGTGCTTGTTATCACTGGTGGATTTGTTTTTTGGTTTGCTCTCTTCTTTCTTCCTTTCTTTTTTTGTTTTTTTGTGGTATGCGGGCCTCTCACTGTTGTGGCCTCTCCTGTTGCAGAGCACAGGCTCCGGACGCACAGGCTCAGCGGCCATGGCTCATGGGCCCAGCCGCTCCGTGGCATGTGGGATCTTCCGAGACCGGGGCACAAACCCGCGTCCCCAGCATGGGCAGGCGGACTCTCAACCACTGCGCCACCAGGGAAGCCCTTTCTGTCTTTCTTTTTTCTTTTTTAATTACTTAAATTTAAAAAAATTAATAATTATTTTTTATTTTAAAAACTTTATTTTATTTTTCTTTCTTTCTTTTTTTCTCCCTTTTCTTCTGAGCCGTGCGGCTGACAGGGTCTTGGTGCTCCGGCCGGGTGTCAGGCCTGTGCCTCTGAGGCGGGAGAGCCAAGTTCAGGACATTGGTCCACCAGAGACCTCCTGGCTCCACGTAATATCAAACGGTGAAAGCTCTCCCAGAGATCTCCATCTCAACGCTAAGACCCAGCTCCACTCAATGACCAGCAAGCTACAGTGCTGGACACCCTATGCCAAACAACTAGCAAGACAGGAACACAACCCCATCCATTAGCAGAGAGGCTGCCTAAAATCATAATAAGCTCACAGACACCCCAAAACACACAACCGGATGTGGTCCTGCCCACCAGAAAGACAAGATCCAGCCTCATCCACCAGAACACAGGCAAGAGTCCCCTGCACCAGGAAGCCTACACAACCCACTGAACAAACCTTAGCCACTGGGGGCAGACACCAAAAACAATGGGAGCTACGAACCTGCAGCCTGGGAAAAGGAAACCCCAAACACAGTGAGTTAAGCAAAATGAGAAGACAGAGAAACACACAGCAGATGAAAGAGCAAGATGAAACCGCACCAAACCTAACAAATGAAGAGGAAATAGGCAGTCTATCTGAAAAAGAATTCAGAGTAATGATAGTAAAGATGATCCAAAATCTTGGAAATAGAATGAAGAAAACACAAGAAACGTTTAACAAAGACCTAGAAGAACTAAAGAGCAAGCAAACAGTGATGAACAACACAATAAATGAAATTAAAAATTCTCTAGAAGGGATCAATAGCAGAACAACTGAGGCAGAAGAACGGATAAGTGATCTGGAAGATAGAATAGTGGAAATAACTACTGCAGAGCAGAATAAAGAAAAAAGAATGAAAAGATTGAGGAAAGTCTCAGAGGCCTCTGCGACAGCATTAAACGCACTAACATTCGAATTATAGGGGTCCCAGAAGAAGAAGAGAAAAAGAAAGGGACTGAGAAAATATTTGAAGAGATTATCATTGAAAACTTCCCTAATATGGGAAAGGAAATAATTAATCAAGTCCAGGAAGTGCAGAGAGTCCCATACAGGATAAATCCAAGGAGAAACACTCCAAGACACATATTAATAAAACTATCAAAAATTATATACAAAGAACAAATATTAAAAGCAGCAAGGGGGCTTCCCTGGTGGCGCAGTGGTTGGGAGTCCGCTTGCCGATGCAGGGGACACGGGTTCGTGCCCCGGCCTGGGAAGATCCCACGTGCTGCGGAGCGGCTGGGCCCATGAGCCATGGCCGCTGAGCCTGCGCGTCCGGAGCCTGTGCTCCGCAACGGGAGAGGCCACAACAGTGAGAGGCCCGCGTACCGCAAAAAAAAAAAAAAAAAAAAGCAGCAAGGGAAAAACAACAAATAACATACAAGGGAATCCCCGTAAGGTTAACAGCTGATCTTTCAGCAGAAACTCTGCAAGCCAGAAGGGAGTGGCAGGACATATTTAAAGTGATGAAAGGGAAAAACCTACAACCAAGATTATCCTGCAAGGATCTTATTCAGATTCGATGGGCAAATTAAAACTTTTACAGACAAGCAAAAGCTAAGAGAATTGAGCACCACCAAACCATCTTTACAACAAATGCTAAAGGAACTTCGCTAGGCAGGAAGCACAAGAGAAGGAAAAGACGTACAAGAACAAACCCAGAACAATTAAGAAAGTGGTAATAGGAACATACATATCGATAATTACTTTAAATGTAAATGGATTAAATGCTCCAACCAAAAGAAATAGACTGGCTGAATGGATACAAAAACAAGACCCGTATATATGCTGTCTACAAGAGACTCACTTCAGACCTAGGGACACATACACACTGAAAGTGAGGGGATGGAAAAAGATATTCAATGCAAAAGGAAATCAAAAGAAAGCTGGAGTAGCAATTCTCATATCAGACAAAATAGACTTTAAAACAAAGACTATTACAAGAGACAAAGAAGGACACTACATAAAGATCAAGGGATCAATCCAAGAAGAAGATATAACAATTGTAAATATTTATGCACCCAACATAGGAACACCTCAATACATAAGGCAAATACTAACAGCCATAAAAGGGGAAATCGACAGTAACACAATCATAGTGGGGAACTTTAACACCCCACTTTTACCAATGGACAGATCATCCATAAGGAAACACAAGCTTTAAGTGATACATTAAACAAGATGGACTTAATTGATATTTATAGGACATTCCATCCAAAAACAACAGAATACTCTTTCTTCTCAAGGGTTCATGGAACATTCTCCAGGATAGATCATATCTTGGGTCACAAATCAAGCCTTGGTAAATTTAAGAAAATTGAAATTGTATCAAGCATCTTTTCTGACCACAACAATATGAGACTAGATATCAATTACAGGAAAAAATCTGTAAAAAATACAAACACATGGAGGCTAAACAATACACTACTTAATAACCAAGAGGTCACTGAAGAAATCAAAGAGGAAATCAAAAAATACCTAGAAACAAATGACAATGAAAACACGATGACCCAATACCTATGGGATGCAGCAAAAGCAGTTCTAAGAGGGAAGTTTATGGCAATACAATCCTACCTCAAGAAACAAGAAGCATCTCAAATAAGCAACCTAAACTTACACCTAAAGCAATTAGAGAAGGAAGAACAAAAGAACCCCAAAGTTAGCAGAAGGAAAGAAATCATAAAGATCAGGTCAGAAATAAATGAAAAAGAAATGAAGGAAACAGTAGCAAAGATCAATAAAACTAAAAGTTCGTTCTTTGAGAAGACAAACAAAACTGATAAATCACTAGCCAGACTCATCAAGAAAAAAACGGAGAAGACTCAGATCAACAGAATTAGCAATGAAAAAGGAGAAGTAACAACTGACACTGCAGAAATACAAAGGATCATGAGAGATTACTACAAGGGACTATATGCCAATAAAATAGACAACCTTGATGAAATGGACAAATTCTTAGAAATACACAACCTTCCAAGACTGAACCAGGAAGAAATAGAAAATATAAACAACAAATCACAAGCACTGAAATTGAGACTGTGATTAAAAATCTTCCAACAAACAAAAGCCCAGGACCAGATGGCTTTACAGGTGAATTCTATGAAACATTTAGAGAATAGCTAACAGCTATCCTTCTCAAACTCTTCCAAAATAGAGCAGAGGGAGGAACACTCCCAAACTCTACTAGGCCACCATCACCCTGATACCAAAACCAGACAAAGATGTCACAAAGAAAGAAAACTACAGGCCAACATCACTGATGAATATAGATGCAAAAATCCTCAACAAAATGCTAGCAAACAGAATCCAACACCACATTAAAAGGATCATACACCATGATCAAGTGGGGTTTATCCCAGGAATGCAAGGATACTTCAATATATGCAAATCAATCAATGTGATACAACATATTAACAAATTGAAGGAGAAAAACCATATGGTCATCTCAATAGATGCAGAAAAAGCTTTCAACAAAATTCAACACCCATTTATGATAAAAACCCTGCAGAAAGTAGGCATAGAGGGAACTTACCTCAACATAATAAAGTCCATATATGACAAACCCACACCCAACCTTGTTCTCAATGGGGAAAAAGTGAAACCATTTTCACTAAGATCAGGAACAAGACAGGGTTGCCCACTCTCACCACTGTTATTCAACATAGTTTTGGAAGTTTTAGCCACAGCAATCAGAGAAGGAAAGGAAATAAAAGGAATCCAAATCGGAAAAGAAGAAGTAAAGCTGTCACTGTTTGCAGATGACATGATACTATACATAGAGAATCCTAAAGACTCTACCAGAAAACTACTAGTGTTAATCAATGAATCTGGTAAAGTAGCAGAATGCAAAATTATTGCACAGAAATCTCTTGCATTCCTATACACTAATCGTGAATAATCTGAAAGAGAAATCAAGGAAACACTCCCATTTACCACTGCAACAAAAAGAATAAAATACCTAGGAATAAACCTACCTAGGAGACAAGAGACCTGTATGCAGAAAGCTATAAGACTCTGATGAGAGAAATTAAAGATGATACAAACAGATGGAGAGATATACCATGTTCTTGGATTGGAAGAATCAATATTGTGAAAATGACTATACTACCCAAAGCAACCTACAGGTTCAATGCAATCCCTATCAAACTACCAATGACATTTTCCACAGAACTAGAACAAAAAATTTCACAATTTGTGTGGAAACACAAAAGATCCCAAATAACCAAAGCACTCTTGAGAAAGAAAAATGAAGCTGGAAGAATCAGGCTCTGTGACTTCAGACTATACTACAAAGCTACAGTAATCAAGACAATATGGTACTGGCACAAAAACAGAAACATAGATCAATGGAACAGGATAGAAAGCCCAGAGATAAAACCATGCAATATGGTCATCTTATTTTTGATAAAGGAGGCAAGAATATACAATGGAGAAAAGACAGCCTCTTCAATAAGTGGTGCTGGGGAAACTAGACAGCTACATGTAAAAGAATGAAATTAGAACACTCCCTAACACCATACACAAAAATATACTCAAAATGGATTAAAGACCTAAATGTAAGGCCAGACACTATAAAACTCTTAATGGAAAACATAGGCAGAACACTCTATGACATAAATCACAGCAAGTTCCTTTTTGACCCACCTCCTAGAGAAATGGAAATAAAAACAAAAATAAACAAATGGGACCTAATGAAACTTAAATCTTTTGCACAGCAAAGGAAACCATAAACAAAATGAAAAGATAACCTTCAGAATGGGAGAAAATATTTGCAAATGAAGCAACTGACAAAGGATTAATCCCCCAAATTTACAAGCAGCGCATGCAGCTCAATATCAAAAAAACGAACAACCCAATCCAAAAACGGCAGAAGACCTAAATAGACATTTCTCCAAAGAAGATATACAGATTGCCAGCAAACACATGAAAAAAATGCTCAACATCACTAATCATTAGAGGAATGCAAATCAAAACTACAATGAGGTATCACCTCACACCTGTCAGAATGGCCATCATCAAAAAATCTACAAACAATAAATGCTGGAGAGGGTGTGGAGAAAAGGGAACCCTCTCATACTGTTGGTGGGAATGTAAATTGTTACAGCCACTATGGAGAACAGTATGGAGGTTCCTTAAAAAACTAAAAATAGAACTCCCATACGACCCAGCAATCCCACTACTGGGCATATACCCTGAGAAAACCATAATTCAAAAAGAGTCATGTACCATAATGTTCATTGCAGCTCTATGTGCAATAGCCAGGACATGGAAGCAACCTAAGTGTCCATTGACAGATGAATGGAGAAAGATGTGGCACATATATACAATGGAATATTACTCAGCCATAAAAAGAAACGAAATTGAGTTATTTGTGGTGAGGTGGATGGACCTAGAGACTGTCATACTGAGTGTAGTAAGTCAGAAAGAGAAAAACAAATACTGTATGCTTACACATATATATGATATTTTAAAAAAATCGTTCTGAAGAACCTAGGGGCAGGACAGGAATAAAGACGCAGACATAGAGAATGGACTTGAGGACATGGGGAGGGGGAAGGGTAAGCTGGGATGAAGTGAGAGAGTGGCATGGACTTATATATACTACCAATTGTAAAATAGATAGCTAGTGGAAAGCAGCCGCATAGCACAGGGAGATCAGCTCGGTGCTTTGTGACCACCTAGAGGGATGGGATAGGGAGGGTGGGAGGGAGACGCAAGAGGGAGGAGATATGGGGATATATGTATATTATACCTGATTCACTTTGTTATAAAGCAGAAACTAACACCATTGTGAAGCAATTATACTCCAATAAAGATGTTAAAAAAAAATCCTGAAAACACCCGTATTTCTCCAAATACTATCCCTCCTCCAATTTTCTTTATTTGTTACTCTGATTGAATTTATGTGAGATCTTCTCATTTTATCCTCCATGTCTCTGATTTACTTTTAAGTGTTTTTAAAAAAATATCTCTGTGCTACATTTTGCATGATTTCTTTATATCTAGCTTCCAATTTATTAATTTATTTTCAGCTATGTCTAATAGTCTGTGTAATCTGTCCATTAAGTGTTTTTCACAATGATTATATTTTTTTTTCAATTTTTTTTTTTTTGGCTGTACCACATGACCTGCAGGTCCTTAGTTCCCCGACCAGGGATCAAACCTGCGCCCCCTGCTGTGGAAGTGCAGAGTCTTAACTGCTGGACCGCCAGGGGCGTTCCAATGATTATATATTTTGTCTCTGAAATTTCTAATTGGTTCTTTTATCATATTGTTATTTTTGTATAGTGCCCTGTTTTTACATGAGGTATCTATTCCTTAAAATGTTTAAAGATGGCACAACACTGTAAATCAACTATACTTCATTAACAAAAAATAACTTCTGTAAACAAACTTTTTTAAAGAAACATTTAAAAATCTCTTTAGATTGCTCGATTATCTTGAGTTTTGGGGGTACACTTTTTCTTGTTTGCTGTTTGTGCCTCTCTCTCTTTTAATCTTCCTCTTAGTGATTTATGTGATTTGTAATTTTTTGACTTTGAGTTTATCTGCAGCAGGGTTTCCCATGGGGTTCTCTGTGCCATGGATTTGAAGGTGTTTCTAACAGGTCAGCTTCACAGTTTGCTGCTGCCAAGACCCTGCAGGTTTCACTAATTATAGAAGAGTTTTTATGTTGAATTTTTAGTTCAAGATTTCTGCATCAGATGCCAAATTGTATGTGTGTGTGTGTGTATATGTGTTTTGCCTGCCTAAGGGTATATGAATAAATTAGTCCTTTTTTTAGTTTAGTATTCTGTAGGCACAGAATTAGCAGAATGGAGTAAAAGGTTATAAAATCCATCTCATTTTTCTTAAAGCTATTTTCAGTTCCATATTTCAATTTTGTTTCAAGGCAGTAAAAATTGAGCTTTTACTTTCATTCGTTTATGTTGTTGTAAAGAGTAAAGTTTGTTGTTTTAAATTAAATCATAGTTCAATACTTGGGTGGTTTTTTCATGCCTTCTCTATTAGCTATTGCTGTTTTCTCCTCTGGGATGGAAGGCAGTGAGGCTTGAAGAACAGACTTCTTGTCTATAATTTACAGAATTGATTGGAATGCACCGTGAATTATCCTTGTGAAACTTTAATGATTCACTGCTAGTTGGGGAATTGGAAACTATTGATTCGTGTTCTGCCCCGGGAGATGTTTCTTCTTTCTGTTAAGTGTGTATTATAGAGTTGGGTTTGGGTTTTCACTCTGCCAACAGTCAGACTGTTGCCCACTTTTAAATCTACGATGCACGCAGGTAATGTTTTGATACAGAGCCACATATATTTCCACATCTTTCCCTCAAATGTTACCCAGTTAGACCAAACAGAGAAATAAGAGATTTCTCTGTTATCAGAGAATATGTTTGAGACCTGCATTGTCCAATAAGGAAATTACGAGCCACATGTAACCCCTGAACACTTGAAATGTGGTCAGTTCAAGTTGAGATGCATTGTAAGTGCAAAATACACAGTATGAGAAAGTGAAATATGTCATTAATAATTGTTATATTGATTACATGTTGAAATGACAGTATTTTGGATGAGTATTGGGTTAAATGAATTATGTCATTCATTTCACCTGTTCTTTTACTTTTTAAAATATGTGGCTGGGAATTCCCTGGTGGTCCAGTGGTTAGGACTCCACGCTTCCACTGCAGGGGGCATGGGTTCGATCCCTGGTCAGGGAACTAAGCTGCATGGTGCGGCAAAAAAAAAAAAAAGAAGAAAAATATTTGGTTAAGTCGAAAATTTAATTACTTAGGTGACTTAGGTGGCTAGCATTGTATTTCTATCGGACAGCACTGCTAGCTACTGTAGAGTCTTACAAATGGGGAAACCCATAACCCATAACCAATCTAATAAGAACTTATTTCAGTTTATTTTCACCCTGTACTTCCATTCAGCTTGAAAAAAAATTTTTTTGTTTTGCAATATCATGATTTTGGGTATGAGTTAATGCTCTACTACCACAATGCAGGTTAACGTAAAGGGGGTTGCATCTCACCTAGGTGAGGTTATAAGGTCAGCATATAAGGTAAAAATTGGATATAGTCAAACTTACCCTTGAAAATCCCTTAGGAAGGCCTCAAGCTGTCCCTGACACACTATCTTTTATTAAGTCCCATCTAGATAATTTTTTTGTCTAGTATGAGGGCAGATCACTGTTTCTTTTACTGAAACCAGATGAAGTAGTTGGTTTGTGTTTGGTGCCATTTATAGTGAAATATGAATCTTAAATCCACACTCACCCTCAGCATGGAGAGATGCCTGCCTAGGAGAAGTCGGAGGGAACTGGGGTCCATGTGGGAGCAGCAGATTTACAATTCTTGCTTGCATGCGATAAATACCTGCTTTATTTCTCTCTCTCATCTCCCATCAATCTTTCTCAGCTTCTTTCTCTTTATGTTTGCCGAGTTTTGATAGATGAATTTGCATACTTTAGTACATAAAGATCTCTCCAGTTCTAATATTCTGTGGATCTGTGACTCTAAACGTTCATAGAAAGCTATGATGAGGTTGCACAATACTGTAAATATATTTAATGCCACTGAACAGTACAATTAAGATGGTAAATTTTATGTTATATGTATTTTACAACAATCTCAAAAAAGTCATAATGAAACATTTGGTGGGGTAAAAATGTGGGACTTTTGGAGTCAGATAGAACTGGTGAATAGAAATGTCACAGGTTGGGTTCTTCAACAGCAAACTCTGAGACTGACTTTAGCATACAGGATATTTATTTTTTTAAAATTCTCTTGGAATCAATACCTATGGAAGGGAGAGGAAGGAAGCAGCAGTGGGTACAGGGAAAAGCAGGGCTGTTCTGCAGGCTCTACACCAGCCTCAATCAGCCCTTTGGGGAGCTCTGGAGCAAAAATGGCCCTACAGAATTGTCCCAGCCCTAAGGTGAAATGGCCAGGCCTTTCTACCCCAACTTCAGTAAAGTGAGCTGTCCCTGGAAGGGTGTAACCGTGGATGAGGTGGCTCTCTATGGCAAAGGCAATTCCTGAAAAGCGGTCTACAAACAAGGGCAACAAGTCCTTCCTTGAAGGGAGATCTGTACAATACACTCAAGATGTCACCACAGAATTATTTATTTATTTATTTATTTATTGCTACCCAGCATCTATTTCACCCCTTCAAAAGTGCACCCTGAATTCCTTTAGAAGAATTACTTCTTCTACAGCATGGGCTTCTTCATGGGATAGTAAATTTTATGTCCTGCTCTCCTTCTGAAGTTAAAAATCAATTGAGGTTTCTTTTCATGAACTTTGAATCTTGTACAAAATGACAGAGGATGAATAAAAGGTTGACATTCACACTTTCCAGACTAGAGTATGGGGTCATCCCTGTTGCCCTGGTTCCAGCCTGTCTCCTTCAGCTTCCCATTCATTCTTTCAATTCCCAGTCATTCATTCAATATCCCTCTAATTAATTCCCCCCTTTTGGGTTGAACTTAGCCAATTTCTTTTGCTTGCAACCAAATAATCCCAACTGATGTGCTAGGGTTCAGATCCTGACTTCACCACATACCAGTGTTTGATCTTGAGGATGTCTCTTGAGTCTTGGTTTTCTCATCTGCAGTTTGAGTACAATAGAATCTACCCTGCAGGGTAGAGCCAGGGTAAGGGATAGTGTCTTGACTCAAAATTGTAACTAGTAGTCTAAAAGGGTTATAAAACTAATAAAGACAGTCTCAACCTCCCTCCCCCCAAGTTTACACTGTGAATTACTCTGGGTTTATAGTGAAATCCTTAAAAATTGCTAATATTGGAGAAGATAACTAATAACTGCTTTGGGATTTAGTTGTATTAAATAAACTCTGTTTTGATGGGTATTTTTCATGTGTAGAGATACTGTAATTTGGCCCATGTTGTATGTGATTTGTTGTGTAGATGACAACATGTGGAATTTAAATTGGGTTGTATTGTACTTTACCACAAAGAGAAGGATGGGGAAAAAATGAAAAGATTCATTAATAAAGTTCTTCAGATGCAGTAGCTTTTAGACACTGCTCCCTTGTACCTCAAATCAATTGTTACTGCCAACATCAGAATACTTAAATTTCTTTTAGTTGAATTATTTATGCCTTTGTCTTCCTTAGACTACAAGTGAAAAAGGTTGAATGAAAATTGAATGGTTACTACTGAAATATTTACCAATGTAAGGATATGATGTCTGGGATTTGTTCAAAAACATGTGGATGAGGGCAAATAGGTGGCGAAGTAGATGGAACAGGGTTGGCCTCAGGTTAATGTTTTGGGGGGCTTGGTTATGGTGCTTGGGTTCACTATTTTATTCTGCCTACTTTGTATATGTTTAAAATTTGCTACACTAAAAAATTTTTTAAAAATTGAATGATTACAACTATTAGTTAAAGTATGTATGCATAAAGAAAAGACTGGGAGAGAACACAGAAAAATGAAGAGTTATGTTAGCTATTATGTTAGGGTAGTTAATTATGGGAGAATTATTTTTTAAATTTTCATTTAATATTTTTCCAATTTTATCTTTCAATAAGTAAATATCCAACAGAAAGAATAAACACACATACAAAAAACCTCTTTGAAGGTAAAAACGGTGGTGTGCTGGAAATGGCTTGTGTGAGATTGAGAAGGCTGGGACTTCCCTCACGATCCAGTGGTTAAGATTTCACCTTCCAATGCAGGCAGTGCGGGTTCAATCGCTGGTCAGGGAGCTAAGATCCCACATGCCTCACAGCCAGAAAGATAAAACATGAAACAGAAGTAATACTGTAACAAATTCAATAAAGACTTTAAAAATGGTCCACATCAAAAAAAAAAAAAAAGATTGAGACGGCTGGTTGCTAAATTTTTAAGAATTTTGCATTCTGGTTAACATCGAAACCAACCATTGAAATCAACCATGGTGGGAAATCAACCATGGTGGGAATATTTATACCTTGGAAATCAGCAATCACTAGAAATCAGTACTCCCAAGAACCAGTTGTTAAAAATTTACTAGCACACAACCAGTAAGGACTATGTTGTATACTTTCCTGCCCAGACTTATCTAAAGATCCTGAAATTAATGGGTAGGTACTTATTAATTTATTCTACACATATTTAATGAGGTCCTATTATGGACAAAAAGCTGTGCTAGGCACTTTGGAGACTACAAATTAATCTATAATTACAATGCAATTCCAAACAGGATCACAATAGATTCTTTGGAATTTCTCAAATTGTTTCTAAAGTTCATCTGGAAAACATAATTTTGAGATAAGCTGAGACAATTTTGAAAGAAAGAAAAGAAATATAAGAAGCAGCTGGCACATGGGCAGAAAAAAAATCAATAGAACAAAATAGAAAGCCCCAAAGCAGATTAGTGAACTATGGAGTTTTAGTGTGGGGATTTAAAATATAAAGATGGCATTTCAAAGCAGTGGGGAAAGATGGATTATTCAATAAATGATGTTGCGACAACTGCATATTTATATAAGGAAAAATGCTAAAAAGTAAAACTTCTATTTGGAAAAGTTTCCATTAAAAAAAAGTTAAAATACAAGTAATAAACTGGAGGAAATATATGCAGCACATTTGGTTGACAAGGATTTAATATCCTTAATTCTGTAAAGAGCTTTTATGAATCATTAGGCAAATGGTAAATACCCTAGTAGACAAATGTACAAAGGATTTGAACTAGCAATTCACAATAAAGGAAATTGAAATGGCCAGTAAACATTAAAAAAATTCTTAACTTCACTTGCAAAAGAGAGCTCCTAATTGCACTAAAAGTTAGATATTATTTTTATGTATTATATTAGGAAAGATGAAAATGATGGGCAATAGTCCATATGTTAAAGAATATAGATAGTCAGGAACTCTCATGAAATATTAGGAACAGAAATTGGTATGAGCATTGGGAAGGCATTTCTTCTAGAAATGTATTCAGAGGAAATAAATCTGCAGAAGGATGTTCACTACAACATGTTTATAGTATCAAAACACTAGGAAGATCCTAAATGTTTACCAGTTGGTTAAATAAACTATGGTTCGTTCACACAATGGACCTAAAAAAGAATTTAAACTAGATCTATATTTATTAATGTTGAAAGAAGTTAGCGAAAATATCGGGTTGCTTAACCGTATTATAGGATTTCACGTATATAAAAATAAACTGCACATCTTTATTTGTATATTAGAGGGTCTGAAAGACCCTGTTAATTCTATTTGAGGAAAAAAAGGGAGGGTATCAGTTACTGTGTTTTCACTTGCAAATAATAGAAAATATAGATACAAATATGCTTAAATAATAAATGGAATATATTGATCAAGTAACCAAAATGCTCAGAGGTGAAGTGGGCTTTGGTGAAGGGTTGATGCAGAAGTTCAACAGTGTCATTCAGCTGCCAGCTTTTCTCTGTCTTGCGCTTTGCCTTCAAAGGTAAAAGCTTCTTGAGGACATTATGCTAAGTGAAATAAGCCAGGCAGAAAAGGACAAATACTGTATGATTCCACTTATAAAAGGTACCTAGAACTGTCAAACTCTTTTGAAGACAGAATGTAGAATGGTGGTTGGCAGGGACTGGGGGGAGGAGGGGAAATGGGAGTTGTGGTTTAATGAGTATAGTTTGTTTTTGTGTTTTTTTGCGAGATGAAAAGAGTCCTGGAGATTTGTTGCACAATAATGTGAATGTAGACTTTAAAATGGTTAACATGTTACATTTTATGTATATTTTACCACAATTTAAAAAAATTACTTAAAAAAAATAAAAGCCTCATCGCAAGCCTGGCTCCCCCTGGTGGTGGAAGGGTTGATGGCACATTCAGGCCTGTGGCTTCTTAGTTCAGGCCCTGCCGGCGCTACCCGGTAGCTCTCTACTTTGTCAGACAGCAGCCCTGGGCTTCCCTCTGATTGGACCATGATAGTGTGGTCATGTGTCTGTTACTGAATCATGCACTATGCTAGCATCACATTCTAAGGACCTCTTTGTAAGTAATTTTGGTTGTCGCAGTGATCGAGCCTTTAGAGTACGGGCCAGAGATAGATTTCTCATAATGTACAAGATAGCCCGATACATTACAGCTTGTCCCCACATCTTGCATGACTTTTAATGTCCCATTTGACATTAATGTAGATTTTAAAAACCTGTTTATAATAACCTGAACCTAGACCCTAACTCCATTCTATACATAAACATGAACTGTTTTTGCATGGTCTTAATATAAACTGAACCTCAAGATGTGAGAATTGGACTTCCCTGGTGGCACAGAGGTTGAGAATCTGCCTGCCAATGCAGGGAACACAGGTTCGAGCCCTGGTCCGGGAAGATCCCACGTGCAGCGGAGCAACTAAGCCCGTGCGCCACAACTACTGAGCCTGCGCTCTGCAGCCTGCCAGCCACAACTACTGAAGGCAGCGTGCCTACAGCCCGTGCTCTGCCACAAGAGAAGCCACCGCAATGAGAAGTAGGTGCACTGCAACGAAAAGAGTAGACCCCGCTCGCGGCAACTGGAGAAAGCCCAGGCACAGCAAGGAAAACCCAATGCAGCCAAAAATAAATTAATTAATTTTAAAAAATGCGAGAATTATGGGTAAATTGAGAGAAAATAGTACTTTGTTTCACTTGGAACTTTACCAAGAGTTGTTCACTACTTCAGAAAATCATGTTTTCAACAACCAACACTGCTTCTGAATATTGCAATTCACACTGCATAATGCAATTCACATTGCATATTTTATCTCTGAAACCAGGATGAATCCTACAGTCAATGACATCTTAGATGAAATATGGTACTGAATATTAGTCTGCATTTGTAGCTGTTGCATTCACTTCTCACCTGGATTCTTATGACAACCTCCCAAGCTGGTCTCCCAATCTATTCTCAACAGAGTAGCCAGATTTTCCCTTTTAAAATGTGGGTCAGATCATGTCACTCCTCACCTCAAAACCTTCTAATGTTGCACCTTTTTACTCAGAGTACAAGCCTTACAATGTCCTTTGAGGCCCTGTGAGATATGGTTCTGTTTCCTCTCTGACCCATCTCCTAGTTCTGCTTTTTCTCATACTCCTCACTCCAGACCATCTCACTGGCCACTTACAGCCCATATACTCACCATGCAGGCTTCTGCCTTAGGTCATTTACATGGCTATTCCCTCTGCCCAGATACTTCCCCCTAGATAAGCTGCATGATTCATTCCCTTAACTCCTTCAAATTGAATGTTACCGTCTGGTGAGGCCTGCATCTGATGAGGCCTACCTTGACCAATAGTTTAAACTGCAACTCACTACCTACTTCCCTACTGCTCTGAATGCTGGTTTTTCCTTATCCTGTTCTACTTTTTACCCCAATAATACTTACCACCTTCCGATGTAATATATAATTTACTTATGTATTCTGTTGTATTATGCTGATTATTTGTTGTCTGTATCCCATTACCCTTTTAGAATGTAAGTTCCACGAAAAGCGATTTCTATCTGTATGCCCAGTAAACTTAGGACAGTGCCTGACACATAGTACTCAAAAAACTGTTGAATGAATGGTGATTCTGCCATTAGGTGCAAGCGTCTAACTTCATTGTCTCTTCTATTATAGTTGTACCCAAGCATTTCCATATTGAAATACATATCATTTCATAGTGAGTTATTTTCCTATTTCTGCTTTATATTATAGTCATGGCATTATGTCATAATACAAGGTATATCATAATATATGATCTATTGATTTTACAAGTCAGGATGGTACGGCAATGTTATGAAGTGTTTGCTACAGTATCAGAGTTTGGATGTTAGGGTTGGGAACTGCTGGTTTAGACCATTCCAGAAGCTACTCCTGGAGCTGCGGGTAGAGATAATCCCACCCAAACTGCGTGGCTGCTTCCTGGATGGGAGGGGCGGAGTGGATATTGGAGAGGCAACCGCAGTGTTGATGATCAGGAGGAAACAAATTTCATTTTCCAATTTTGCTATACTCTCATATTGTTCATGTTATTTGAATATTTTACAGTGAGTATTCATTCTTTTTGTAACAGGCAAAACCAATAAGAATATTTTTACTTAAAAAACTACTGTAAAATATAGAAAAAGAGCAGAAGAATAAAAATCACCTTCTTCCCAGGGATAAACACTGCTAACATTTTATTTTATACTCTTTTGTTTTCAGGCATGGGTGTACGTCTATAGCTTTTCTATGATGGCTCTGAATAATAGGAGCCACGTGGCTGGAGGTGTCCTTTGTCAAGATTATTCTGGCAGCCACCTGCATGTTGGATGGAGGGTAAGGCTAGGTTGTAACCTAACAATGGGATGGAGGGCTCAGACTGGGCCAGTGGCTAAGAATAGAAATGGACACACCTCCGAGATATTGAAAGGGAAACATGCTGGTGACTAGTGATTAGTGTGTTTGTGAGAGCAGCAATGATTGTGTGTGTGTGGCATCTGTGTATTCCAACCTTGCGTTCAAGAATATTGGAGATGAGGGAGAACCTTTTGTCTGCTTTTGTGTTTTCTCTCCCGCTATTTCTTTTTACAATACAATAAATTGCATGTTTAAAGTGTGAAATCCGATGAGTTTTGATATATGTGTACACCTGTGAAACCATCACCACAATCAAGATGACAAACATATTCAGCATCCCCTCAAATGTCCTCTTACCTTTTAATCTCTCTCTCCCTTCTCTACTCTTTGGTTGGTTTGCAATTTATAGAATTTTATATAAATGGAATCATATATTATGCACTCTCCTTTTCTCTGGCTCCTTTCGCTCAGCACGATCATTTTGAGATTCATCCACTTTGTTGTGTGTATCAGTAGTTTGTTCCTTTTCTATTGCTGAGTAATATTCCATTATGTGGATATACCAAAATTTGCTTATCCATTCAGCTGTTGATGGAAATTTGGGCTCTTTCCAGTTTTTGCTATTACAAATAAGTCTGCTATAAACATTCATGTACAGCTTTTTATAGGTGTACATGTTTTCACATCTTTTAGATAAAAACCTAGGAGTGGATTGACTAGGTCATATCGTAATTATTCCTCTGTTCTAGGGTAACCTTTATCTTCTTTTTTGCTCACCCTGACCCAATTTAGTATTTTTATTTTTAAATTACTAAAAGGTCTAGTTTTTTTTTTCCCCAGATAAATGATTGAGAAACAAAAATGAGACTCTGGTGGTCAGCTAGGTTTTTCTTTTCTTTTGAGTGAGCATAGCTCTTATTCACATGGGAGATTGCCTGGGCTTGGTGGAGTCCCACAATGCCAAAGCCAGTTCACTCTTCTGGGAGGCAGTAATAGACACAACAAGCACAGGGTAGGAGTGTGGGGATGGAAGGGGGCTGGTAATTGATACTCATCCAAAGAACTTACTCTGTAATGGTGGAATTTCAGAGGCCATAGGGGCTGTCATTTCTGGGCTAGGTGTAGATGAGGGTGAACAAGCTAACTGTGGTCTAGAAAGCCAGCTAGCTCACAGGAATTCTGGGAGGCTGTCAGGAAAAAGGCAAACAGCCCCAGAATGACAGGAATCCTGGGAACACTGAGGAACTCATAGTAGCCCACCCCAGTCTTCCGCAACTATCTGCGCTTTTATCCTGACCTTCTGTTTCCTGTTTCTGTCCATTTTTTAAAAACTGAGATCTGGCTCCTTTTAATTTTATGTGTGTGTTAAAATATACATAACATAGAACTTACCATTTTAACAATTTAAAGTGGTTCAATGGCATTAAATACATTTATGATGTTGTGCAGCCCTCACCACTATCCATTTCCAGGACTTTTTCATCATCCCAAATGGAAACTCTGTACCTAGTAAACAATAGCTTCCTATTCCCTTTCTACTCTACTCTCTGTAAGAATTTACACATTTTAGGTATCTCATATAAGTGGAATCATACAGTATTTGTCCTTTTGTTCCTGCCTTATTTCACTTAGCGTAATGTTTTCAAGATTCATTCTTGTTGTAGCATGTATCAGAATTTCATTCCTTATTAAGGCTGAATAATATTCAATTGTTAGTATATAACACATTCTGTTTATTCATTCATCTGTGATAGAACTTGTGTTGTTTCTACCTTCCGCCTTGTGTTGTGAATAGTGCTGCTATGAAGGTTGGTGTACATTTATCTAAGTCTCTGCTTTTCTTCTTTAGAGTAGAATTGCTGTATCATATAGTAATTGTAAGTGTAACTTTTAAAAGAACCACTAAACTGTTTAACACAGCAACTATACCATTTTACATTCTCACCAGCAATGTACAGGTTTCAAACTGCTTCACATCCTCTCCAACACTTCTTATTTTCTGTTTTGTTTTGTTTTTTTAGTAAAAGCCATCCTAATGAGTGTCAAGGGGTATCTCATGTGGTTTTGATTTGCATTTCCCTAATGACTAATGATGTTCAGCATCTTCTCATGTGCTATTGGCCATTTGTAAATGTTCTTTGGAAAAATGTCTATCCAAGTCCTTTGCCCATTTTTGAATTTGGTTGTTTCTTTGTTATTGTTGAGTTGTAAGAGTTCTTTATAAATTCTGGATATTAATCATTTATCATATATGTGATTTGTAAGTATTGTCTCCATTCTGTGGGTTATCTTCTCACTCTTTTTTTTATTGGAGTAATAATTTTTATTGGCGTGTAGTTGATTTACAATGTTGTGTTAGTTTCTGCTGTACAGCAAAGTGAATCAGTTATACATATACATATATCTACTCTTTTTTAGATTCTATTCTCGTATAGGTCATTACAGAGTATTGAGTAGAGTTCCCTGTGCTATACAGTAGGTTCTTATTAGTTATCTATTATATATACAGTAGTGGGTATATGTCAATCCCAATTTCCCAATTTATACTTCCCCCCTTTCCCCCTTGGTAACCACAAGTTTGTTTTCTATCTTTTCACTCTCTTGATGTCCTTCTTTTAATTTTTGAAAGATGACTGTGCCACGTGACTTATGATCTATGAGTACCAAACCTAAAACCCAAGAACATGTGGAGAGTAAACTGTTAAAATAAAAGTTAGATGTTATTCTGATTCAGATTTCATGATATGGAAAAAAAATCTATGATTGAGCTACATAGCATTTGGTTAGAAATAATAAGCTGTTTGTAATATACATGTATTTTTGTACATTTATATATGAATATATAACTTAAATATATTTATATATAAATTTTTTTTTTGCGGTACGCGGGCCTCTCACTGTTGCGGCCTCTCCCACTGCGGAGCACAGGCTCCGGACGCGCAGGTTAAGCGGCCATGGCTCACGGGCCCAGCTGCTCCGCGGCATGTGGGATCCTCCCAGACCGGGGCACAAACCCATGTCCCCTGCATCGGCAGGCGGACTCTCAACCACTGCGCCACCAGGGAAGCCCTATAAATATTTTTTAACCATTTCTTTCTTTAAGACTAGTTGGTGCTCTAGTGACTATAATCAGATAATCAAAATTGAGAATTTCCTGATCTTGTGCACAATTTATTACCTTATAGTATACGCATAGAAAAGATAAAAAGCACAGAAGACAAATATCACCACTTCATTAGGTCTGTTTACTTCTCTCTCTCAAAAAAATTCTTTTTATTGTGAAATAAACCTAATGTCACTACAAAAAAGTGCATGAAACTGATATGTAGAGTTTAACAAATAATTATAAAGTGAATGACACTATAAAAATCCTTTTGGGTCAAGAAATAGAAAACTGAGGTCTGTTTACTTAACAAATAAGAACCACATATGGAAGTATTTTGTGTCAGGCTGGAGGGTCCCTGGGCTCTGTTTATGGGATACTGAAGAGAGGTATGTCTCTCCTGGACATCCTTCCTGAGGTCTGGGTAATAAGTTCAACCTTTGGAAAATGAGCTAGAATGGAGAGGTGATGTTCACTGCATCCTGCCCTTATCCCATCATAGGTCTTGGCCTGGCCTCCAGATAATCCTTACAATTAACTCATGGTTCTCAACCTTGGCACTATTGATATTCTGGCTCAGATAATTCTTTGTTGTGTGGGAGCTGTCCTGTGTATTGTAGGATGTTTCTGCCCACGAGATGCCAGTGGTGCCTCCCAGTGGTACACTAAAAAGGTCTCCAGATATTATCTAATTTCCTGGAGTCAAAACTGACCCCTGTTGAGACCCAGTGCATTAATGAACATTTGCTATGTGCCAGGCATGGTGCGAGCTATACATATATTATTTCAGTCACATTTGTCCACATTTTGTTGCTAAGGAACCAAGCTTTAGCAGGATTAGGTAAATTATTAAAAGTGATACAGCACCCCGTGAATGGCTGAGCTAGAGTTTAAACATAGACCTATCAGTCCCCACTTTGTTTTCAACAACCATTTAGAGTTGCCTCCCATGCTGTAGAAGATGAGATATATTCCAGATCTTGCTTCTTCCACATATTCTAGGCCTAAGACATTTCTAAATCTGTACTTCCAGGCTTCCTACTGGGTACTTCCTCTTGGTTTTCCTACCAACTGTTAAAATTAGACATGCCTGAAACTAATGTCAACATTTTTGCTCTTTTTCTGTGTTTTATCCTTCCCCTTTTCTATTGATCATTACTCCAAATAGCTATTAAACCTCAGATCTCTCTCTTTTTGTATCTTCATAGGCAGAATCTCATATTTTTGTACCTCCTGTCCAAATTCTATCTTTCATTTCTGAAAAAGGTATTTTTTTATTTTTTAAATTAATTAATTTATTTTTGGCCGTGTTGAGTCTTCGTTGCTGCGCATGGGCTCTCTCTAGTTGCGGAGAGCAGGGGCTACTCTTTGCTGCAGTGCGTGGGCTTCTCATTGCTGTGGCTTCTCTTGTTGCGGAGCTTGGGCTCTAGGCACACAGGCTTCAGTAGTTGTGGCACGCAGGCTCAGTAGCTGTGGCATGTGGGCTTAGTTGCTGCGCAACATGTGGGATCTTCCCAGACCAGGGCTTGAACCTGTGTGCCCTGCATTGTCAGGCAGATTCTTAACCACTGCGCCACCGGGGATGTCCCTGAAAAAGGTATTTTTAATGATGAGTAGTGAAATCCTAATCAAAACCCCAATATGAATCTTTTTGGAACTTAAGAAGTTTACTCTGAGTTTCATCTGAAAAAGAAAGTCTCTAAAAATAGTCAAAGTTTAGAAAGAAAAAACAGTGAGAGGAAGTTGCCATATTTATTTTTGTTTATCAAATACGTATGGTTCCTTCTATGCATCAGGCACTATTCTAAGCCCTATACAAATATTTACTCGTTTAATACCACATTGAGACATCAAAATAGACTACAAAGCCATACTAAAGCAGTATGATATTGGCATAGGAATAGAAAACTTGACCAATGGGACTGTATCGGGGTCAGGTCCTCTGGAAGCTGATACCAGATGAATTAGAAGCGTAAGAGATTCACTAGGGGAAAATACATGTGAAGGACAAAAGGGAGAAGTAGGGCCTTCAGACCACAATTTAGGTCCAATACCTATGCAAGGAGAGATGGAAGGAAGGAGGACTGGATAGGAAGTGCCTCGGACTATAATGCAATTCTGAGAAAAATCTCAGCCAGGCCAATGGAGAGCTCCAGAGAAAGATTGCTCATTAGAAGAGCCCCATTTTGGACAGAACTGGTCCAGCTGTAGGATCCCCACTGTGCTCAATTCTTGTTTGAGAAAAGTCCAGAGGGAGTGTGGCTTCAGGGTGAATGTTGTAGTGGGTCTTGGAGGTGTGGCAACTGGAGACTGTCAGCCAACTACACTTCTCACAACAGACTCTTTCTTTCTTTTTTTTTTTTTTTTGGTACTGGGGCCTCTCACTGTTGTGGCCTACTCCTGTTGCAGAG
Source organism: Phocoena phocoena (assembly GCF_963924675.1). Classification (NCBI taxonomy): domain Eukaryota; kingdom Metazoa; phylum Chordata; class Mammalia; order Artiodactyla; family Phocoenidae; genus Phocoena; species Phocoena phocoena. The sequence continues at coordinate 108,558,954 of NC_089220.1, forward strand.
CACAGGCTCCGGACGCGCAGGCTCAGTGGCCATGGCTCACGGGCCTAGCCGCTCCGCGGCATGTGGGATCTTCCCAGACCGGGGCACAAACCCGTGTCCCCTGCATCGGCAGGCAGACTCTCAACCACTGCACCAACAGGGAAGCCCCAGACTATTTCTTGAAGGGACATCTGAGCAGTGTTCCTCTCTGGCTGTCAGAGGTATTGTGTGAAGATTGAAGAATAGACATTTATTTGTATGAAACTTATTTATAAGAAGTTAGACATTTCAAACAGTGGGGAAAAAAGATAGACTTTTAAAATAAATGATGTTGAAACAATTGGCTATCCATTTGGAAAGAATTAATTTAGATCCCTACTAGTAATTAATTTAGATCTACTAATTTAGATCCTCAATATACATAAAATTCAGATGGAGAAAAAATTTATAAATAATATTTGAAGAAAAAAATTTTTTGAAAAACCTTGCTGTTTTTCAAAGGGAGAGGAAGCCTTCCTACGTAAAATGCAATACTCAGAAACCATAAGAGAAATGACTGAGAGAGATTTGATTAAATAAAAATTTAAAACTTCTGTATGGGAAAAAAGCATCATTAATAAAATTAAAAATCAGGTGATAGATTTGGAGAAAGTATTTGTGCCATATATATATAACAGGCAAAGGATTAAAAGGTAGACTATATAAAGAGATCCTTCACATCAATAAGAAAAGATAAACAACCCAAAAAGAAAATGGCCAAGGATATTGACAGGTAATTCACAGAAGAAATATAAATGGCTATTAAACATAGGAGAAAATGTTTACAACTCACTGGTTATCGGAGAAGTGGAAATTATTGGGCAAACCAGATGGGCAAAAATTTAAAATATTGCTAGTATATATATATATGTTTTGGCTGTGTTGGGTCTTTGTTGCTGCATGGGCTCTTCAGTAGTTGCAGTATGCTGGCTCAGTAGTTGTGGCTTGTGGGCTCTAGAGCGCAGGCTCAGTAGTTGCAGGGCATGGACTTTGTTGCTCTGTGGCATGTGGGATCTTCCTGTGTGCCCTGCATTGGGTATCCTAACCATTCCTCCACCAGGGAAATCCAAGATATTGCTAGTACATTTTTATACTAGTATATAAAATATTATAGGGTAGCTGGGAAAATGAATATTTGCTTTTCTAGCCTCTAAGGAGGAAGTGGGCAAGGAAGAAACAGTTTAGGAATAGGTTTTAATTTAGTGAATCCTCAGTATCTGCCATATCCATGGGTTAGGGAATGGGAATGGTTGTACAAACTATGGTATATCCTTGCTAAGGAAATCTATGCACCAAATGAGTTAAATCTATATGGACTAGTGTGGAAAGATTTTTTAAGATGAGGAATTTATCACATAACCTGATTTTATATATATTAAAAGAAAATGTAGCAGTTACCTCTGGGTTTGAAGGAGGAATTGAAGTGGAGGAGGACTTTAAGGATTTAATCTACATTTCTGTATAGGTTAAGTCATTTACTTTAGGTTCCTATATTTCTTGAGAGATTAAAAAAAGATACATCAAGCAATTACTAGCCCTCTTCTCCAAAACAAGCAAGTAAAGTCCTAATTCTCTTCTATGTCCATGGAATCCATTCACCAATTTTTCCACAACAGCCTTTGATTTTTCTTTCTTCTCTATTCCTATAGCTACACCTCATTTCTATTTCTACACCAGTTTGTGTCCGGTTAACCTCAATAGCCTTCTAACTGATACTCACACCTCCAGTCTTTCTTCACCCTAGTCCTGCAGTCCACAGACAGCTTACTTTTCCTAAGACTAAGTTTACTTCAATCACCCCTCTGTCCACAAATCTTTTATGGCTCTCCCAAAGTGTTCAGAGGGATGCTAACAGGTGTTCCATGGGAAAAGAGTTCTGTGGTTTGGTGTGTCAACTTAAAGAAAAATGCACAACGTGAGAGTTGTGAGGTTAAGTTTTATTTAGGGTCTTATTGAGGACTATAGCCAGGGAGACAGACTCTCAGTAGCTTTGAGAAACTGCACTTAAGAGGTAAGAGAGAGCTTCCCTGGTGGTGCTAGTGGTTGACAGTCTGTCCTGCTGATGCAGGAGACATGGATTCAGGCGTTCATGCCCCGGTCTGGGAAGATCCCCCATGCCACAGAGCGGCTAGGCCTGTGAGCCATGGCCACTGAGCCTGCGTGTCCGGAGCCTGTGCTTCGCAACGAAAGAGGTCACAACAGTGAGAGGCCCGCGTACCACACAAAAAAGAGGTAGGGGAGGAGCCAGTATACATATGAATTTTTTGGCTAGGAAATACATATAGCAAAGCACAGATCTTGGCTAAGGATTACTGCTAATCACAAAGAACAGATCTCAGGTTAGTGATTTTAGTGTTTTTCTATGCATGTGAAGATGCAAGAATCTGAGGTCATTAAAATTCTTCCTGAGATAAGCATCTTAATTATCTAGGGGCTGTTTAGCCAAAGCACAGAATGCCTCATCCAGTTTTTTTCATCCTGAATTCTCCTCAGGGTGCACTGTTGCACTGTGGGTGGCTGCAATGGGTTGTGACTTAACCCTTGTATAACTGGACAATGAATGATACTCTGTTCCTTTTTTGTTCACAGGTGAATCTGGGAAATGCTGTGTTCAATACAGTTAAAACTTTTTTCTTCAGAGTGGAATATTTAGACTTTAAAACACCAGTGCTAGGGGAACTTCAAAGGCGGGGAGACAGTGTATAGTGCTTCTCAATTTATTTGAGCATGCAGTCCTTCTTTTGAGGAATGCTATTTATTGACCTTCTCAGGACACACGTTGAGAAACAATGACTTAAGGGAAAAAGTTCATAATTATTCCTCTGGCATTAATGGCCTTGCTTAACATGCTCTTATCATCTAATTTCCTCCGCTTCCCAAAATGAGTTTCCTTATTTGCGTCTTCCTTCAGGAGTCAATGCTGGCTCCTCCTCTTCTGGGGAGTTCTTCCTAGTCATCTCAGTCCCTCTGAACTCTGGCATTTGTTGCCAGAACTCTCGTTAGTTACTCCTTCAGAACTGTTATTGATATTCCACCTTTCTTGGGTCTACCTTGTCTACCCACCTGAATAGTGCTGGGACTGTGTCTTATAAATACTCTGTAGTAAACATAATATTTAGCTGCTTGACTAATATCGTGCATCTCCCCCAGTGTGGATAATGACCACTCCTGCACAAGGCAGTATCTAGGCCTTAGGTAAACCTTCTGTTGGTTTATACTGTCATGGAAAGCACTGAAAATGGCACTGTATTAGTTTTCTATTGCTGCTGTAGCAAATTACCACAAACTTGGTGACTTAAAACAACAGAAATTTATTATTTTATAGCTCTATAGGTCAGAAGTCTGACATGGGTCTCACTGGACTAAAATCAGGGTGTCAGCAGGGCTGTGTTCTTTCTGGGAGCCTTAGGGAAGACTCCATTTCCTTGCTTTTTCCATCTTCTTCTTTTTTTTTTTTTGTGCCTTTTCCACCTTCTACAAGCCTTTGCATTCCTAGGCTTCTGGCCCCCTTTTTCCATGTTCAAAGCCACAAGGGCTGGTTGAGGCCTTCTCACACAACATCACTCTGACCTCCTCTGTCTCCCTTTGCCACTTTTAAGGACACTTGAGAGGACATTAGGCCCACCTGGAAAATCCAGGATAATCATCCTATTTTAAAGTCAGTTGATTTGCAACCTTAATTCCACCTGCAACCTAATTCCCCTTTGCCATGTAACCTAGCATATTCACAGTGCCGAAGGATTGGGAAGTGGACATCTTTGGGGAGCCATTACTCTGCTTACTACGGGTACTCTTGCCCAAAAGTCTAAATTGCATATAGGTGGTAGTGGGGTTTGACAATAAATGGGAAAACCTTTTTGGCATTACAAAAACTCTCTTCAAATACGGGGACGCCCTGCTGCATGATCTTTGGCAAATCACTTGAGTCTCCCCATCCACATCTCTGCTAAAATGGAAATTGCCATCCTTTGCTCTGCATGTTAAATGAAATAATTATGTAACCAGGTTTAGCTTAGAGGATGACAAATAGGGTTCAAGAAGTTCTTGATGAATCTTGATGAGGAGGGTGGGCGAGGTTCTCTGAATGACGTCTGGAGAAGCTTTGAGAGATTTCGGGAGAAAAGGAGTGAGAAGTGCCTGCCCTTGAATGAAGTTGGAGGTTGAAAATTCTAGCAAAAGGAATCAACTTTCATGGAAGCTTTTGAAGAGGGCCCAGGTTAAAAAAAAAAAAAAAAAGGCGAAGAGCAGAGGCTACTTAGGAGATACCTAGGTGACAGAGAGTACAGAATCCAAGAGGGAAAGGTATGTGGTTTTCCTGGGCAAAGATAATATTTTGTGACATTCTCTCCCTACTTAGTTCAAGGACACATATACCGTAGGTGTACAGTCACCTAGTGAATAAGTAAATGAATTATAAAAGCGTGGCCAGGATAAAAAAAAACGTAAAAACCCATCGGTGTAGGTTCCACCGAGATTTGAACTCGGATCGCTGGATTCAGAGTCCAGAGTGCTAACCATTACACCATGGAACCACCACGCTCACGAGGTCGCCTTAAGTTCTCTAATCCTTAAAGAACCCTGCCCCCATCCACAACCCAACCGCCAGAGGCAGTGCTGAAGCGCTCCCCAGCGCCCCGCTTCGCGGCATGGCGGCGCATGGAATGAGGGAGAGACCATTAAGTGCGGAGAGCAGCCGCTAGGAAGGTCAGCCGGGAGTCCAGGGCTCAGTATCAGCTCAGAGCCTTCCGAGGTGCGGGGGAAGGGGGGAACGAGAATTTGAAAACGTAAGCGAAACCCGAGAGCACCGCCCTTCTTAGGCTCAGGGGCGGGGAACCGCCTCCCCGGAAGTACTTCCCCTTAGGGGCGGGGGGCCTGCCGGAAGTGGCGTAGCGGCAGGGAGGGGTTCTTTACCGGGTCCGGCCGCTGAAGCTGGGCGTTCGGTTTATCCCTGCAGCGACGCCCCCTGGTCCCACCGGTACCACTGCTGCTCCCGCCCCTTCGCTTCTCGGCCGCGCAATGGGCACCCGCGACGACGAGTACGACTACCTCTTCAAAGGTGAGGCCACGGGCTCTCGAACTCTCCGCCGAGTCCCGGTTCGGGGGCCCGGGACATTCCCGGGGGACCCGCCCGCGGGCTGCCCCTGCCCTGAGATCGGCCTTCCTCAGCCCTTCCTCTGTGTGCGATTCGTCCTCCGGTCTCCCAGCTCAGCTCCTTTCCCTCCCGTCACAGAGGGGATCCTCACCACACAGCGGTCTCTTAGCGACCTCCCCAGAGGCCTGAGGACGCCTCAGAGCCCCTACCCTGCGCCCTTCTCGCGGCCGGCTGCTGTCTCCCAAATCGCCTTCCTTCCTCCCCGGGTTCCAGAGCCCCTTCAAAGGGGCGCCCCTCCCACCGTCCATCTTTTCGGGTTGAGCGCCCCCTCCCCCTCAGTATACACCCTCCCTGAGCCCCTCTGACAGGCCCTTCCCTCCGGCTCTTCACCTTTCCCTCGACGCACGCTCCCAGTACAGGTCTTTTTCTTATCCACCGCCCTTTCCTCTCGGGAGGGCCGCTTCCCCTCCCCTCGGACAGACGCCTCTCCTAGCATTCTTCTTCCATCACCGGGGCCAGGCCCTGGTTAAAAGCCGCACGGGCCGGCGGCCCCACCCCCACCCGCCCCACAGTTCTCTCGGTCAGTAACCTTCTCGCACTGCCCCCAGCATTGGTAGCTCTTTCTTTGCCTTCCCTCCCCAGATAGTTGAAGAGCTCTCCCACGTCTCGTGTGCGACCCCGACGCTAGGGGTGGGGGTAGGGCAGGAGGGATCGTCCCAGCACCCACGCGCGCACTTGTCGCAGTGACCCGGCAGACCGATGTGACTTGCCACCTAGCCTTTTTTCTTCTACCCTCCCTTCCCAGCGGCAGACAGCCTGGGATAGCTCTTGACTCTGCTCGAGAGAAGGGGTTGCGGATGGGTGGTGGCTGTTATCCTTGCCAGACCTGAAGGCCCAGTTCCTGAGCAGGAAAGGTTGTGCGCTGCACAAATACTAGATTTCTTTATCGCTGTGGACTGGTTGCTTCCTGCTGCAACACTGGGAGGATCCAACCTTTTGGTGTTTTTAGAACAGGAAGGGAAGAGTCCTAGTTGGCCGCCTACCTTTTCTCAGAGGTGGAGGGGGGAGCGGCATGGGGAAGTTGCGTGCTCTTTGGTCAAATTAAGTATTTTTCATAAGGTAGGGAAACGTGTAGTGCACTTGGACAAAACATATTGGAGGGTGGGGAGTGAAAAAAAATTATTGGTTAGTCCAGAAAGAATCCAAATAGTTTTTTTTTAATCAACAAAAATAACGGATACAGTTTTCATTGAGAGAAGAGTACACTAAATGCTTTTTTTGTTGGATGAATGCGCTCTCTCTGATGGTCTTTCTCTGCTCCTGAATTAGGAGGGCAGCCATCAGTAGTATGCTGAACAAAGATCATTACCAAGGAGGAAGAAGCCATTGCTATTAAAGCTTTACAGTGGAGGGTGGAGTTTAAAAAGAATGTTAAGCTTGGTGACTGTTTCTGACTTTGCCACTGGGTGCTTAGAATGGTTGACTAAACAAGCAGGAAACATTGCTTTACCAATACTTTGCAAATCTTGGCACACTAGCAGATGATATGCCCTTATCACCACTTATTCTTCTGGGTCAGAAATTTTTATATAGAGTGAGTACCATCAGTATCCACTCCCACTACCCTGATAGTGGAAAGGCATTTATGGAGAAGAGGGTACTTAATGCATTTTACAAATAGAAAAAAGAAACATGGGTTAGTTTGCACACTCTTGACTGAAGGCATCTAGGTCTGGTGCAGTTACTTAAGTGAGACCCTGGAGACTGGGGTTTAGTCATTAAAGAGAGATTTGTTTTTTTAAACAAGGTGCAAGGGCAGTGGGCAGCTAGGTACTTCTGAAGTAAGTAATTTAGGATGAGATAGACTATGAGAGTATTTCTCCTGTTTGTTTTAGAACTTGAATGTTGGTTGTAGAAGCCAGTTATTTTCTCACGAAGAATACTCAGTATCCTGGATTGGCTTAAGAAATTTTAACTTAGCCTTGGGTTTAGACCATCCTACTAACTGATTGAGAGAGCACAGGGCTTTGGAATCACACAGGCCTGGGTTCAAATAGTGACTCAGGTTTTACATTTGCTTTGTGACCTTTGGAAAGATGACTTTTTTGAGCCTCAGTTCCCTCATCTATTAAAAAAAAACACCTGTCAGGGCTGTTGTGGGAATTAAATGAGACTGATTGTAAAATTTTAGCTTCTGTGAGGACTCAATAAATGGTAATAATGTGAAAGAAGTTACTATGGTTCTCACTGGGTTTTTTTTTAAACCTGAATCTGTAACTGTAAGAGCATTTAAGTATTAGTAAAGAAACTTAAAACTCGGACCTCCTAAAGTGTTTTATATTTCCATGGGTTATGGTTTCATGTGTTGTACATTTTGCTGTTTGATAAGGTGTCTTAAAAATTCTGCTGAGAAAGATTTCCACTTTTTTTTAAAGCTCTTACAGGATATGAGTCACTTTTTAACTTCTGTGATGATTATATAGCCAATTTCTTATTTATACAATTATAATTTAAAGTGAAGCAACAATAATTTCATTTTAAATGGTTTCATTCTTACATAGATTTATTCCCTGAGATGAGCTGCAGCTGTCCAGCTGGAAGAATGCTTACCTAGCAAACTTAAGAATTGGGGGAATTGTAAATTAGTTTGTAACTCTAACCAGTTGAAAATGAAGGAATATTTTGGTTGGTGTAGGATGGAGTGGTCCAAGTGGGAATGTAATGTGGGGAGAGCAGGAGCATTATTCTACACTATGTATTTGTTCTTGAACATTAATCTTTAGTTAAGTTCAACAGTGAGACTTTTGGTGGAGGTGGGGAATTAATTTTATTTTTTAAAACTTGACTTTTTATTTTAAAAACTTTAATTCCACAAATATTTACACACAACGTGGTTAAGGCCGTTTGGGACACATAAATGAAGTATGAATCAATCATAGTTCCTATTTACAAATATTGTGGTAGACACCAATTCAGTCAGAGTCACATTTTCTGAAAATACCTGGATACATAGTCTACACCATTTTCTTTTCAGTCCCATTGAAGGTCAGTAGTAATTAACCATCAGCTGATTGCCAGTGGGACCGATCATAGGAACTTTGCTGTCTTGCATCTTGATAGGTTTTCTTTCACAACTTTTGGTTGAGCAATTTGGGTTCTGCTGAATCTAGAAAAACTTGTCTAGTTCAGCCTTACTGAATTTTAAAGACTCTTGGTGAGGTTGGACTATGAATAGTTGAAAGAGTAGAAAGATCTCCAAGTTTATTTATAAAAGCCAGTATGAAAATTATCAGTTACTCCTTCAGGTGATAACTTTTAGGTCTGAGATACTATGGTTGATTTGTTGAATTAAATTTTAGCCCAGTACGTTAGTTTGCAGGAGAGTGTGTAAAACTAAATGTGGTTGAAGAGTTGGAAATTTTTGTTAAATAATGGTCAGTTAATATGTATATTCTGTTTTTATGGCATTTAGCAGCCTAGTATTTGATATATAATGAACCAAATTTAGCATCAGATATTAGAGATGATATGTAAAATTCAGCAGATGAGGTTAACCAAGTAGTAATGAATATTATCAGGTTATTTTAGAAATGTGATACATGTTTCATATACAGTTGCTGTTATTTAATTTATGCTTACACACACGTATATATATGTTATGTAGATGGCTATAGTTATAAAGTGTTTAAAGTGGAAGTACTTTTAACCTAAGATACTAGTTATGGAAAGTATAGGAAAAACTTCAAATTCCTTTCTTGAACTATAGGATGTGATCATATAGTTTGTCTCATTAAAAAAATCAATTAAGTATTGTCATCTTAATGAGAGAAACTGTTTTGATTAGAAATTAAGTCTGAGTCCATGAACTTTCGGGTTTTTGGTTTTTTTTTTTTTAAATTATAACCCGTAAATTCTCTTCGGTTGTTTAGGTAATTTAATCCATTCTAGTTTGTTTATTTTTTAGTGAGCCTAAATATAACCTTTCTTGGTGTGGTTTCTCTTTTGGCAACTGAATAGAAGCAGCTTTCCTTAGTGTGTCATTTCTCAGCATCATCTTGGCAGCGCTATTCTTAAAAAACCAATACTTTCTGTTGTCATTTAAAATATAGTCCTTTAAGAAGTTGCTAGTCATAATTCTGTCAGCCTTTTCCATGTCTAGTTGAGATAACTATTTTATACTATATAAAGTATTCATGAATCTTGAATTATTTTCAGATAAGGGTACTAATTTTATGTTAAAATTAATTGATTATATCAAGGGGAAACCATGCCCTCACTAAATATTTTTATGATGGCGTAAAGATTTGAGGATGGGGAGATAATGAACATAATCATTAAAGTGGAGGTTGAAAGGCAAGAGACCAAAATTTGAAAGTACTAGAGTTTTTGTTGGATGGGGAAAGTGTTCTTTGAGTTATTTATTTATTTATTTTCCAAAGGCATTATCATTCTAGATGTCTTGCTCTTTGGCTTTAAACTAAATAATTGGCTTCTAAATCGATACATCTGATGTATCTGAGTGCCTATGCAGTAGAAACGTTCAGCTTTTTGGTTTTTCCCTTCTTTGCTATTCCCACTTCAAGTGAGGCTTTTATACCTCAGTGCTAGCATGGGGCCAGAAAAGATTCAAAGGAGTTTTCCTCAGCAGAACATCCAGCCTCTTATGCTAAGAGGCAGCAGTGAGTACACCCTGCTAATAGGGTGGACTTGATTACTGAAGCTGGGATTTCATTTCACATCTAGACTGGGGGACCTTGAGAACTAACAAATCAACCAACTATCCTATAAAATTGGAAGTGCATTGTTTTTGTACGTTACTTTCATGACCTTAGCATCTTCTTCCCTGGTATCCAAATTAAAGCATTTACTGTATTATCTGTGTTTGCTGCAGTACCTCTGACACCTCTAATTGACTATATAACTAGAAATAACTATGCATTTTGCTGCATGGGGTCACTGCTGCCGGGATGATTTCTTGCTGAATCAGCTGATAGAGGAGGCCAGAAAGATACGCATTTGCTAATAATTGTACTCTCTCCAAGACTGTCCAGAGGCCAGCTTATATCCGCTCTTGTGGCAAGGAAGGAATGTGTAATGGACTCTGCCCTCTGACCTGAGTGTAGTGAGCTCTCACAGTTTTCACTGCCCTTGCCACCGTCTACCAGATACCAGTCTCTTTAGTAAGGCATGGTCTTATTCCTGGTGTTATTCTTGCATGTTTGATTATCTAGTCCTGGTATCTAAGTCAATTAGCTAATAAGAACTAAGAAGCAGGGCTTCCCTGGTGGCGCAGTGGTTGAGAGTCCGCCTGCCGATGCAGGGGACGCGGGTTCGTGCCCCGGTCCGGGAAGATCCCACATGCCACGGAGCGGCTGGACCCGTGAGCCATGGCCGCTGAGCCTGCGCGTCCGGAGCCTGTGCTCCGCAGCGGGAGAGGCCACAACAGTGAGAGGCCCGCGTACCGCAAAAAAAAAAAAAAAAAAAAAAAAAAAAAGAACTAAGAAGCAGCATCAGTAGTCAACAGTAGGAATAAGTATAATATTTTCTGAAATCTTGATAAAATTTTTTACCAAGGAAAAAAATGTTATCAAGCTCAGATTCTGTAAACCTGTGAACTCGTTTGTTCTTTAAATTCAGATAGAAATGCTTTAAAACAAGTTGACTGCCTATTTCCCCATTGTTTTTGAAGTGTAATATCACCTTAGGTGAAAAAGAATCCACTGTATTTAGCTAGTAAATAAGCTACCTCCTTTAGTAATCATAGGAAATAAATTCATCTAATCACACCTTTTTTTTTTTAAGTCATTAAGTCGTAAGTAAAAGTGTAGGCCCTCCTTGCTTTGACTTTGACTCAGAGTAAGTCAGAGTTATTAGTCAGCTTTCTAGGGCCCCTGTTAAACTTAGTGGGGTGTTTCTTTTTGGAGGGGTCTCTAGTCTCCTGCCAGTCTGGTAAATGGAACTATGAAAGGGCCATTGTAGTTTCTGTGATCTGGGTGGCAGCGTTTATAAACATGATGCCTTCTGTGTTACGTGTGTTTCATTTTGCCTAGGTATGAGTCCTGAGGTCTTCCAGGCTTTGATGAGACTAAGTAGAACATACTTAGGGCACTAACATCCTTTGTTGCTTTCATGTCTAATACATTTTCATATCACAAATTGTTCATTTGGTTTAGGATTTATCTTTCAAGTTATTACCTTCTAAGGTAGTAAGGTTGGTATAGCGTTGATTGTTAAATTAATGCATTAGCCTGTCATCAGTGCCTAGTAGACCTATGATTAAAATTTGCATGTGTGAGACAGGATACTTTATCTGTGCTAAGCAGATGATGTGTGGAAGATGATGTGTGGAAGTCACTATGCAGGTAGAAACACGTTAAAAAGAATAAATTGGTTTTATCGATTGATAACATGGGTACTCAGCTCCACCCCCACCCTCATCCCTTTTTAAAAATCAGATGCCCTGTCTTTTTTTGCTTTAAAACATGATGGCATTGTGAATGTGTGTGCCTCATTCATCTGACATTAAGTTCTTTGTCTTTTTAGTTGTCCTTATCGGAGATTCTGGTGTTGGAAAGAGTAATCTCCTGTCTCGATTTACTCGAAATGAGTTTAATCTTGAAAGCAAGAGCACCATTGGAGTAGAGTTTGCAACAAGAAGCATCCAGGTTGATGGGAAAACAATAAAAGCACAGATATGGGACACGGCAGGGCAAGAGCGATACCGAGCTATAACATCAGCGTAAGTCTCATAGTTTTTTAAGTTCTGTGAAATAGGCTACCAAAGTGAATTAGCTGACTTTTGGTATTGGAAAAAGGTACTGTTTTGTTTCCTTTAAAGAATTCCGGTATTAGGATTCTAAAATTTATAAGTGTGTTTAAAACTATATATATGTGTATGTATATATATATATATATATATATATATATATATATATATATATATACATACATACACACATATATATACCATATACTTAGTCTTTTCTGGTGTTCTCTTCCATCTTGTGGTTGTTTTCTAATAGTTAAATACATGTTTCTGTTTTCAGATACTATCGTGGAGCTGTAGGTGCCTTATTGGTTTATGACATTGCTAAACATCTCACATATGAAAATGTAGAGCGATGGCTGAAAGAACTGAGAGATCATGCTGATAGTAACATTGTTATCATGCTTGTGGGCAATAAGAGTGATTTGCGCCATCTCAGGGCGGTTCCTACAGATGAAGCAAGAGCTTTTGCAGGTTAGTGGTATGAATTCTGTGATATTACAGTGATTCTGTATTTCTTGCAGTTTTGATAACTCTCCCATGAGGGTAATCGGTTACAGTAGTTTTGGAAAGGTAAACATGAATGCTTAACAAGTATTGTTGTTTTGAAAGTGTGTGATGACTGTACGACTCTTTTGCTTAACTTTGAGTTATTAAAACTGTAGTATTTTGAGTTTTTGCTGCCAAAACTTCAATATGAATACTGTCTTCTTTTCTCTCCCTGGAACGGGTAGATGAAATCTATGTTTATTCTGTGCTTCCTGCGTTTTTCCATTATGTCTGTGTTTTACTAAGGCTTGTTCTATGTGTGTCCGAAAAGTAGTGGCCCAGGGAGTGGTCAAGGACCAACAGGGGTGTAGCTGCTTAGGAGTTGTAACTTTTTTGGCTTTATAGAGGATCTGCCTATCTATTGACTCCGTATTGGTAGGGGCAGCCTACTAGAAGGCAACATTGTACATTCTTGACAAGTGAAAATTGTGACCTTCCACTGTTGATTATGCTGTGAATAAAATTTTCTATCACAGTTTTTCAGTTTTCTGGGAGAGAAGCTTTATTTCAGATAATACAGTCACAGAATTCTGAGTGAATCACATATATCCACCCACGTTTATACCATAGCTATGTTGTTGATGGGGAGAAGCCCAGTAAGGGATGAAATGAGCTGAGTATTTGATAAGTTTACTACATTATGCCTAGTGTTGTTCATTGCTAGTGGTAGTATTTAGATGCAACGAGTATTTACTTTAATTAAGAAGTCAGTGAAAATTTCTCGCTGTCATTTTTAATCTACTAAAGTGGAAGTAACATGTGCTCTTATTCCTCAAGAAGTTGGGGAGGTCTTGGGCTTTAAAAAAGTTCTGTTACTTTCCTTTTGAAAGCTTTAATACATCCCTTGTATTAAAATTTGACAAGACTGAAGTTTTTGTGTCTCCTCACAGAAAAGAATGGTTTGTCATTCATTGAGACATCTGCTCTAGACTCTACAAATGTAGAAGCTGCTTTTCAGACAATCTTGACAGGTAAGACTTGCATTTTTAGATTATACCAGTGGGAATTTGAAGTATTAGGAAGGAAATTTAAACAAATTAATCAGGAAACTAAACTATAAAATCACACTGAGAATGACTATCATTTGAGAGCTACTATTGCAAGACCTGTTTAGAGTACAAAATTAGTTAACAACCCTTGCTTGCTGAGCGTTAATCATCCTAATTCATCTGGTTTATAGTGGGAAAAATACTTTGAAAATAATTTGTTCACTTCCGTTATTACTTTGGTCCATGAATTCCATATTTCATGGTCATAAGCACAAAGCAATGCTTAATGGTACTTTTTAGAAAATAAATATTGAAATCCCATTTATGGAAAGATATGAATGTCTTCTTGAAATTCAGTAAAGAAAAGGCATTCTTGGTTCTGATTTGTTATAGAAGCACCCAGGGAAAACATATTCTTAAAAACTTAAATGAGAAAACAAAAAAAAAATCTGCCATGATCTATTATTGGATAAGAAGCAACGTGTCACCTGTGGAGAAAATCAGCCAGTGATTACATACTGAAAAGTTTAAATAAGTAGTGGGAAAGAAACAAAATTCATGCTGTTTTGGAATGTGGATGTGTAGACCAGGGCAACCTCAGGAATAAGAGGACATTTTATTTATGTTGACTCATATTTACCCTGACTTTAATAGAATGAACAATTCATCTGAAAGTTTAATCTTAATCCTCTAATAGGCACTTCAGTGAGTTGTTTTTAAGTACTTTAAAAATGTATATTACTTAAAAAAAAATTATTTATTTATTTGGCTACGCTGGGTCTTAGTTGCGGCATGAGGGATCTAGTTCCCTGACCAGGGATGGAACCCAGACCCCCTGCACTGGGAGCGTGGAGTCTTAACCACTGGACCACCAGGGAGGTCCCTGTATATTACTTTTAAGAACTCATAATTTAGAGTATAGTCTTGATATATAGTGATCTTATGTGGTCTAAAAAATATATATGGAGAAATGGTTAAGTAAATGAGCTTCCAATTATAATGTAAGATTTTTATTCTTCGTATGCAGCACTTGTAGTGGAGACCAACAGATTTTAGCTTTTAAATGTTATCTTACTATAAAAATGTAGGGAATAAAACTTAGGGTTTAGGAACATGGGTTTAGAAGCCTGACTTAGTTTCTAGTCCTGGCTGCTCCACTTATTAATTAGATCCTATAATCTTCGGCAAGTTACTTAACCTTTCTAGCCCTTAATTTCTTCGTATGTAAAGTTGAAATATGTTTTGGGAGTTCTGTTATTTTCTTTCAAGTAAGGGCTTGTATTTATAAATACCTTGTGATATGATTTGACTTGACTGTTAATGTTGTGACTTAAAGGTTTTTGTCCCTATAACCTAACTCACAGAAAAGAATTGTCTGTCATTGAGACATCTACTCTAGACTCCAAAAATGAGTACATGAGTTTGTACATGTAAAATACTTAGCTGTCCCTGGTACATTTTAAATATTTGATATTGGTAGCTAAATAGCAGTGAAGGTATGAAAAAAAAAAACTCATTAAAAATAAACTATATTGATGATTTACATACCTGGTTTATTAGAATTCTTTTCTGTTATCAGAAAAATAGTAAATAAAGGACCGGTGCTAGAGTTGGATAAACAGTCTTTGGAACACAGTAGCTTTGTTTTAGAATCTTTGTGTCAACTTTCATTGCAGATTGTTTCAAGCAAGCAAGATCTGATTGAATATGCACTATGTCTGCAAATCCTTTTTTTCCTTTTTAAGCACTTGTGTGGTTTCTCTTGGATCAATGTGTTGAATACTCAATTGAGACCCAGGAGCTGTAGGTTTTACTTTTTATCACTTTGCTCTCATTCCCTGTGTAACTAAAGCCAGTGAACCTCTCTAGTCCTAAGATTCAGTGTCTTAACATGAGTGAATTAAATCATCTTCAAAGTCTGTGAGTCTCTTAAGGCCTCTGAAAAACCTCATTTGAAAAAACTTTAGTTAGTCCTTGTTGGGTTATTTTTTATGTCCTGTCAAATCTCTGCTATAATTCTAGCCCATTCTGATTTCAGTTTATAGCCCGTTTATTCTCATATTGAGTGAAAATGAGGCCAAGTGTTTTCTTCCATCTGCAGTTAACTATTTTATGTATCATTTTGTAACGTTGAACGTATGATCTGTTCAAACATGAAGTAATCAATAAGCAGTGATATATACTTAAAATTGATCTGTTTTGTCCTGAATGATGAACATCTGGCTGTTTCTGTTAAAATTCACTCTTGATTAAGCTTTTGTTACTGCTTAATTAATATTGCTTGAAAGCAAACAAGGCTTGAGCTTCACTTACTACTAACACTTTTTCTCTCTATATAGCCACTATTTCCTCAGCTTCCTGTAATGTCTCAGTGTTGATCTGTGGGATCAGAGATCACTGCATATGGCAGCAGACATCTGTGTTTTGCAAGTGTTAGGATGTTTGTTCTAAACTTTTCTATATAATAGTGGGAGTATTAATGCATAGGAGAAACAGGAAATAGAACAGTATTCTCATTAGGCTTAATTCTGCCTTACGTGTTAACAGTATTAAGGGAGCATTTATGTTGTATTTTGATGTTGCTGGAAGAAAAAAATAGCTTTTTACTTTTTAAGATGCGAAATTATGTATTAGAAAATGTATCTCCATTGTTACTTCAAAGTTAACTGTGTTGCTTTTTTTGGAATCGACCCATGCCATTCTTGACATCCATGACTTTGACAGTAATTTCATGACATGATTTTGCTGATGGTATTTTTAGGAGGTGGTTGGTTAGTGCGTGAGTGAGCCTGATACATTGCTTAGCCTCTAAATTTCAGTGCAGCTTTGTTTTATTTCATCCTCAAGTTCATTGAGGGATGTTATTAATCCATATTTTCCATACTGTATTATTTTTTTCTTTTAACTTTGAATTTTGACAAATTCAGACTTAACGGTTGCAATAATAGTACAAAGTATTTGCAAATACCTTTAACCCATATTCCCCAGATGTTGATATTTTACCATACTTGCTTGCTTCTTTTTCTTCCTCTCTAAATATATAAATAATACTGTTTTCTTCCTGTACCATTTGAGAGTGACAGACATGTTGCCCATTATCCCTAAGTGCTGCTTTTCAGCGTGTATTTCCTAAAATCAAGGATATAGTCTTTTCATAGCCATAGTACATTGATCAAAATTAGAGAGTTAGGTAATAGTACCACATCAGTGTTAAGCTACAGATCTTATTCAGATTTTGCCAACTGTTCCAATTATGTCCTTATTAGCAAAAGACAGTTTGTAATCAGATCATACATTGCATTCAGTTGTCATAATTCTTTTTAGTTTTCTCTAATCTGGAATAGTTCCTCATTTTGTCTTTTGTTTATTGACATTTCTTGAAGGGTATGGGTCAGTTATTTTGTAGTGTCCCTCAATTTGGGTTTGTCTTATGTTTCCTTGTGATTCAGTTCTGGTTATGTATTTTCAGCAGGAATACCACAAAAGTGTTCTCAGTGCATCATATCAGAAGGCTCATGATATTGGTTTGTCTTATTAATTACTGGTGATGTTGGTTATGATGATGTCCTCCAGGTTTCTCCATGTAATTAATAAGTCCAAGCCATATTTGTAGTATGGAGACTAAATTCTTAATTCTATGGTTGAAAGAATTTTTTTTTGGCCGTGCTGTGTGGCTTGTGGGATCTTATTTCCCCGACCAGGGATTGAACCTGTGCCCCCTGCAGTGGAAGCATGGAGTCCTAACCACTGGACCGCCAGGGAATTCCTGGTTGAAAGACTTTTAGGTCACTTAGCATATTGTCTCTTAAAAGTGAGGCTAGGGTTTTTCAGGCATTAATTTTATTGGAGTAGTGAGGATCTTTTAATCAGACATAGTAGCTTTGATTCTTTGCATGTGGCAACCTTGTGTCAGTAAAATCAGAGCATTTTTTGACCTTCAAGAAACTTACATCCTGAGCAGTAGGTTTGAAGAAGGTCTAACAAATTCTGATGTAGGCTGTAGTAGGATAACTCAGGTCTCTGCTATTTTCACAATTTTTGGAGGGACTGAGGAATTTTAGTTTTTTTTGTTCCCCAATTTGGAGCTATTGCATTTAACTTCCTTAGAATTTACTTTGAAACTTGATCCATATTTCCGAAATAGGCATATGTCTTTTATTTAACTTTACTCAGTTATATTTAAAGCTATTTTATATTAATATTTTACTTTATATTTAGATCTCATACAGGAGATCCTGATATAAGAACGATAAAGCAGAATTCCTTTTCTTTCTAACCTTACCTGTCCTTTGGACTTCTTGAAAAGGGTCTGCACAGGAATTGGTATATCACATACATTTGGTTCTAAAGGAGAACATGCCCTTGAAAGAGGAAAATATTTGTATCTGGTTTAGCAAGTTATTAGTCCTGTTCCCCTCCCCCCACTTAAATAACCTTCTCTAATCAGATACTGGCTAGAAGGTACCTGATTTATATTTTCTCATCAAAGTTTTTTTTTTAAAGTGACACACCCAGCCACAGAGATGTTAAATTACTTGTGTATCTTCTTAGTGCCCATTCTAACTGAAAGAAAAAATTTCTCCTAATTTTCTGATCAGCACTTTCCTTTTTCTTTGTTGCCTTGGGTGGCATTTTTATTAGCAGACATCTTTTTGGTGACTGTAGCAATATAGTAATAATCTACTTCTACAAAACAGTATGCAGTACTTGCAGGCAGTTTTATAACACTGCTCAAATTTCTTTCCTTGTAATGAGATCTCTTTAATTATTTACCTTTCTGTGTTCTCTGAGAACTCTGCTTTTTCCTTTCTTCCAGTATTTGCTTTTTATTTAAGAACCTGCAAAATAATTTTTGTTTTGGTTCCCCTAACGTAATATTTAAAACCACTTGTAAAGAAGTTAAATTTGTAGAGGGTCACATTTAATCATTTGCACTTGAGAAAGAAGAGCCTTCCAGTTGGGGATTAGGGAGAAAACATAAAGAATAAAGAATGAATGGTATAGTTTTTCAGTAAGTTGATGATTATCTTTACTTCTTAGTCACTAGCCTGATTGAATGACTGTCTTTCTCTTTACCCTAGACACTCTGGTCCCATCCCTTTTTAAAATTTCTTTTTAAATTACTTAATTTATTCTTGGCTACATTGGGTCTTCGTTGCTGCACGCGGGCTTTCTTAGTCTACTTTTCGTGGCGGTGCACAGGCCTCTCATTGCGGTGGCTTCCCTTGTGGAGTACGGGCTCTAGGCGCGCAGGCTTCAGTAGTTGGAGCACGCAGGCTCAGTAGTTGTGGCTCGCGGGCTCTAGAACACAGGCTCAGTAGTTGTGGTGCACGGACTTAGTTGCTCCGTGGCATGGGGATCTTCCCAGACCAGGGCTCGAACCCGTGTCCCCTGCATTGGCAGGCAGATTCTTTTTTTTTTTAATTTTTAAAATTTTTTTTATTTTTTGCCGTACGCGGACCTCTCACTGTTGTGGCCTCTCCCGTTGTGGAGCACAGGCTTCGGACGCGCAGGCTCAGTGGCCATGGCTCATGGGCCCAGCCGCTCCACGGCATGTGGAATCTTCCCGGACTGGGGCGTGAACCCGTGTCACCGGCATCGGCAGGCGACTCTCAAGCACTGCGCCCCCAGGGAAGCCCGGCAGGCAGATTCTTAACCACTGCGCCACCAGGGCAGCCCCGGTCCCATCCCTTTTTAATGAAAAGAATCCAAATGAAGACTCCACGTCCTGCATATCCTTTTTGTTTTTTTTTTTTTAAACTGTAGTCTGCCTTTCTTTATTGGAATCTAATCTTTTCCCTTGGTGCTTCTTCACCTTTGAACCACTGTCACCCTTCTGAAACAAATTTTAGCCATCTGCTTCCCCCAAAAAAGCATAAGAGAAGGCACACGAGCTGTCAGTGTTTTTGTTAGTTTACATATTCAGTTGATTACAGTTTGCTGTTATTCAACTTTAGGGAAATTAGTTTTTAACTTGGAAAAAATGTATTAATTTAGTTAGTACATTTCCTTTTCTTTAAGTTTTTGTTATGGAAAATTTCCAGCATACCAAAAGTAAGATATTATCATGAGCCAATGTAGCCATCAACAACCGTCAGTTCAGAGCCAATCTTTCCTCCACCTACTCCCTCCCCCATTATTTTGAAACAAATCCCAGATATTACATCCTTTCATTTGTAAACATTTCATGATGTATATTTAAAAGGTAGGACTTAAACCCGTAACAACAAAACCATTTAAAAACTGGCAGTAATTCTTTATTGTCCTCTATTATCCAAGCAATATTAAAATTTCCTGTCTCAAATTTTAACAGTTCAACCTAGAATCCAAATGATGTTCGTACATTTGAAAATAATGATTCCACTTTCTTTTTTCCCCATAACTTTATATTTTAAAAATTTCCAAATATTACAGAAGTAATACAGTGAACACCCATATATATATCCTTCATCTAAAATCCTCAGTTATTAACATTTTGCCACATTTGGCTTATTTCTGTATGTGTAAATATACTTTTCTTCCCCTTTGCTCAATCTTTGGAAAGCAAACTGTAGACATTATGGCACTTTACTACTAAACACTTGAGCATTTTATCTCCTCAGAAAAAGGCATTCTCCTACATAATCACAATACCGTATATCATATCCAAGAACTTTGTTTACGTGGTATTATCTAATGTGCAAGTTCATATTCAGATTTCTCCAGGTGTACTAATAATGTCTTTTATAGATTTGGGTTTTACAGTTTAAACCTAGGATCCAGTCAAGGAAAACACATTGCATTGATGGAATTGTTATATATCTGGGTACTGAATAGAGTAGCCACTTGCTACGGGTTGTTATTGAGCACTTGAAATATGGCTATTGGACTGAGGAATTGGATTTTGAATTGTATTTATTTAATTTAAATAGGTGGTTAACATATATTTAATATAAATAGGTGGGCTGTAGCCCACATCTAAAGCATTTAGTCTCATCTTTTAAATGTATTTTGTGGCAGTAACTTTTTTTGAAGAGTCTTGGCCAGTTGTCTTATAGAATGTCCCTCAGTCTGGATTTATCTAAGTGTTTCCTCATGATAAATTCATTTTCAACATTTTTGGTAGGAATACATAGGTGTCATTCATAGGAATATGTTATACTTCATAGTCCATCATAATAGGCATATCATGTCAGTTTGTCCCATTTTTAGAGTTCCATTATCTTTTGAGGGTTTTTTTTTTTGGAGGGAGCACTTTGAGAACAAAGGTAAGACACATTCTTTGTTTGTAAGGAGTTTATATAGTCAGAGGGAGCTGCGTTTAGGCAGTGCACTGTGAGACCAAATACAATATATTAAATAAGGATACTTGCTGTAGAGGAATTTTTTTTTTTTTTTTTTTTTTTTTTGCGGTTCGCGGGCCTCTCACTGTTGTGGCCTCTCCCGCTGCGGAGCACAGGCTCCGGACGCGCAGGCTCAGCGGCCATGGCTCACGGGCCCAGCCGCTCCGCGGCACGTGGGATCCTCCCGGACCGGGGCACGAACCCGCGCCCCCTGCATCGGCAGGCGGACCCTCAACCACTGCGCCACCAGGGAAGCCCCTGTAGAGGAATTTAATAACATTTATTCGTGTACTTAGTTATCAAACCCCTACTATATGCTGGAGATACAGCAGTGAATAAAGTAGATACAGTTTTGGTCCTTATAGTTTGTTGACTGAAAAAAATGCACAACCTAAAAATTGAGAATTATGTCTTATTTGGCGGACTTGCTGAGGACTTAAGCCCAGGAGGCAGCCTCTCAGATGGCTCTGAGAGACTGTTCCAAAGAGTTAAGGGAGGAGCCAGGATATATAGGAGTTTCTTGAACAAAAACTAGGTAGTCTGGAACATCAAAAGATTACTGTTAATTAAAGAAAACCAGACATCTCAAGTTAATGAATTTAGGGCTTTTCTTTGTATGGGAAGCTGCAAGAGTCTGGGCTCATTGAAATTACTCCTTTGATATGCACCTTAACTATCTAGGGCCAGTATTCTACTTTTCTCCATCCTGAATTCCCTCGGGGTGCACCGTGGGAGAGGGGGGTGGGTGCAGTGGCTGATGGCTTGATGGCCCATCATCCTTTGTTTACTGATACGGCAGGCAACGTTCCTCATCCACTAGTTTGTTTAGTGGAAGAGGTAGATGCTAAACAATTAGTTTTGATAAGTGTCATAGAAAATCTTAAGTTGCTTGATTTGAATAATTATTTCATTACAGTTTAACTTTAGTTCAGGAGGCACTGATAAACATTATCTTTCCGTTCTTCTTTTCCAAGAGTCCTTTGGGATTTTGACTTGTTTATGAAGTTGTATGCTTCCCCGTGTAGCCAACAGAAATACCTACTGTGTCTGATAATGCAGATTTAAATATTTTTCTGTGGTACAGTGTCAATGTATGTAGGTTTTTTTGGTAAGGGTAGAAATTTAGATCTAAGCCCATAAACTGTGTAATCTCTTTAGACCAAGATGTATTTAACTGATTGGTAAACCTTTCCCTCTGAAATGGAAAACCTTTATTTCTCTTCTTACCCTAAGGGAAATTGTTGTGAAATAATGGGTTGACTCGAATCAGTGGCTGTTTGAAAATAAAACTTTGAGTATATGCAGTCTCTGTTCAGTTTATTTGCATTTTTTTCTCTTATGAATATAACTTCTGCCTCTGTGTATCTTTTTTATCAACGATTTATGGGTCTGTTCACACTGGGTGTTGCTGTTTCTTTTTTTTTTACTCAGAGATATACCGCATTGTTTCCCAGAAGCAAATGTCAGACAGACGTGAAAATGACATGTCTCCAAGCAACAATGTGGTTCCTATTCATGTTCCACCAACCACTGAAAACAAGCCAAAGGTGCAGTGCTGTCAGAACATATAAGGCGTTTCTCTTCTCCCCTAGAAGGCTGTGTATAGTCCAATTCCCAGGTCTGAGATTTAAATATATTTGTAATTCTTGTGGTCATTTTTGTGTTTTATTACTTCCTCATACTTATGAATTTTTCCATGTCTTAAGTCTTTTGATTTTAGCTTTATAAAATCACCCACTTGTCCCGAATGACTGCAGCTTTTTTTTCATGCTATGGCTTCACTAGCCTTAGTTTAATAAACTGAATGTTTGGATTCCTCAATTATTGTTTACTTTTCATCATGGAAGCTGTCGCTGTAGGACATAATATAACTTGATCCCTTGAAGCTCAGATCTGTTGGTCTTGATTAAATCAAATTAAGAAGACTGTAGAAATAAGCTATCATTTTGCCACAGAGCAGCTTATAATTAATACACTCTTCTCTCAGTGCAGTGTATATTTCCATAAATCTAAGAATTGCCCTATAAACATAGCAGAATTTTGAGAGCTTGAAAATTTTCCATTATTCTGGAAGTCAATTTCTAACATGCCTTAATAGGGTTATGTAGTTTAGTAAATTTTGTTTTTTAATTTTTGTAAACATCAAAATTGATTAGAGAGGGGGGCACTTTTTTCTGGATAAGAATTATCTTAATAAACACAAAAGACAGTGATGATTTCAGTAGCAGTATGGTTATGGGGCCATATGTTAAACAGTGCTGCCTGGCAGGCTGGGAACTGGAGAGACTGGTGGAATTCCATATGAGGTGCCTCTGTTACAGTAATCAGGCAGCCCAAGTCATTTAACTTCTCCAATTTCCCAGCAGTAGATTGTGTGGCATTTTATTGCTCAGGCAATAACTGGTTTAATGCTCTTAGTATCCAATGGTGAAGTGTTAATTTTGTCTTAAAACCTTCCAGTAAATGAAATGCAACCTAGTTTTATCACCATATCCACCAGCAGGCATGGAAAATTATTTTAACAATGCTGATTTTTGAGTTTTGCAGTATATTATGGAATATAGTCCAGTTAAATATCTGGTTTCAGTATGTGTAAAGAATACAGTGAGAGGTTAATTTCTGCTCAAGTGGTACCACTTAAAGGCATGTATTCTTTTAGTACGCAAGATGAAATAGTATCTTGAGTTAAATAGAATGCATTTAGGCATTGTACAAACCTGAAAGTTTTCTTCCACTACATTATTGAAATCAATGGAGCCACTCATTTCTCATTCAGAAATGTGCACACTAATATTTAGTTTTGTTTTCTTGTGGATAGTATTGAGCACTTAACTCTGAAGTGTTCTACAAGTTGTGTCAACTAAAGTGATACTATTCAGGATGGTGGAATATCCCCAAAATATACATGTGTGTGGGCTTGCATAGATTACTATGTTTCATAGTTAATCTTCTGTCTTTTGCGGTGCTCATGACGTGTGGGGCGCACGGAAGGCATTGCTGTGATTAGTCAATTTAGTTTTTCTCTGTAGCCGTTTTATTATTTTGGTGTATTGGTTATGAAGATACTACTATCTATTTGTAAATTGCTACTTTGTATTTTATGCATGCTTTGTAACTTGATTTTTTTTTTTTTTAGTTATTGATTTGGAATATATTCACATTCTAATAAACTGTTATAGGGGGACTGTTCTTTATGTTGTCAGATTATATTTTTCCTTTGAGTGCTTTGGATGTAGCCATAGAATATTTGCTTCTGATGAGTAAGAGCATAGGTCCTTGGATTACAGAGTAAACAATTGAATTGGAGGCATCATTGTGTGAATTCAGCTAGTTCAATATAGTTGATTTATGATATATATATTTATGATATATATGAATTCAGCTAATTCATATAGTTCAATTATGCTGTTCTTGGAAAAAGTATTGAATATTACCAAAAACATTAGGAAAGTAATCTCTGTACTTTGGTACGTAACAGTGTCACCAGACCCAAGAAGAGGCTCCATCACTATTTTACTCAAAATTGGTAGTAAATTTTTTACAAAATTATTTAAGAGAAGGAGAAACTAGGTAGTGAATTGAAAATGAATAAAGTAACTTTGAATTTTTACCAAATGTAGACCTAATGTTGCTTTGGGCATGGTTGGATCTTGGGAGAATTCCAAGAAACCTTAAGTAGTAGTAGAAAATGAATCTGATTGCATTTCAACAAGCATCTTCATTCTGAATAGTATCTCAGGAGACAGACTGTCTCAAGTAAGAAACATTAAGTTTTTAAATATTATGACAATTTAGGGCTCAAGGTAGTTTAGAAGTATTTTGATTTTTGACCTTGCTTTTCAGTTATTTTAACTTTGAATTTTTAAAAAACCTATTGTATTGTCCTGAAAAGTCACTTAGCCATCTTGATTTTAACTTGTATGTCATTGTTCTAAAATGCTGTTTATGATTTCTCTCTAATAGTAGTTGTTACTTTACTTACTTTTTTTGTAAGTTTCTTTAGCCATTGCACTGAGTATGCTAAATTGTAATTCTAAGAAAGGGTGCTAGTTGGTGTCTTCTGCCAGAGGGTTCTGCAGGAACGTTAGTCTTCTTGAGTTTGGATTGCCCATCAGAGCTAGTCATATTTATTTCATCATTGGGGAAATAAACATCTTAATTTTTGTCGTCAGTGACTTATATTTACAAAATGCAAACCCTCTCAGTGGTTTGAGCTATTGTGATAATCTCTTCCATCTACCTTAAAAAGAAAAAAAGAGCTCTACTATTTAGACAATTTTGGCCAACACCAGAAGCAGAATAACTCAAAGGCTGGGTGGATAATTAAGATCTTAGTCCAACCTGTTAGGTTTCAATTTCTGGAGATTTTTTTTTTTTAAAACAGGAGAAAAATGGAGCCTGGTTATTTGATGTCTCACAAACATCATAAGCCTGGGAAAAAAATTCAAAACAAAATATGAATTTTGCATAAGGACTGTGCATAAGGATATCTATTCCCTATGTGAAAAAAAAATGAACAAAGGCAATGAAAGGGCCTTCTTTCACCACAACATTTAGTGGGTTAGCATAACAGTCAAACAAGTGCTAAAGAGCTGCTTTTTGTTCTCCTGGTTGGAGCAGTCCTGGTGCTGCATCCCTTCCTGGGCTTTGACAGGTCACCTTTTTCACTCATCTATACAATACGCCGAATAAACTGGAGTTGTCATTCTAATCTTTTAAAGAAACTGTGGGAGGCTGATGGTAACAATAAAGTAATACAGAATGCTAATATCATTACAATTTATGTAAGGGAGACCATTAGGATTAGACTGAGAGATAATGGTATCTATTTTCCTAAAAGCTGAATTGGAGGATAGAGAAAGAATATTTGAAAGGAAGTTGATACTAGGCATATATTAGAAAGTATGCTAAATTCTGAGTTTAAAGATTGAAAGTGGCAGCTATAATAGAGCACTGGACTGGGTGAGAAAGACTTGGAATCTAGTCACAGGTCTTCTAGTCATTTTATCGCTGAACCTCACTTCCAGTTAATGAGGGGACTGGATTAGACCATTTCTGGGGTTTATCCCAGCCTTAATTCAGTAATTCTATGAATGAATACTTTCTTCAGGTACTAGAGCCAAATTATTATGCATTCTAACTAAAATTTAAATATAATAGATAAATAAAAATCATGTGTATACTTGGCAAGATGTTTTTGGTCTTGTAATAACTTGATTAAAATGCTGTCTTTATTTCCATGTTAACACCATTAAATAAGATGAAAGCTTTCAGAACATTTGCAAAATGACTGTCAATTTCAACAATATGCATCAAAGTACTATATGTACTAAGGGGGGAGGAGCACTTGAGGGGCTGCTATGTCAACTGTGAGCTGAGAACTGCTGTTTTTTGGCTTTTACTGTTAAAAGAAAATTCTCCTGGCTTTTAATATATACTTTGAAATATATTCATGTTTGGGAGAGAGAACCTTTAAAAACATTTTGTGTTTAATTTTTTGTTTTTAATCTCTTAAGTGGAATCTAGTAAGGTAGATCAGTCCATGGACTGATTCCACCAATAGAACCAATGATTAAATCCAAGTGTATAGGTTTATGTGTGCACACACATGATATAAATGGCATTGTCTATTAGGATAGTAATTAATTATTAGTAAACATTTGAGTTGAATTATTTAACATTATTAAGCATAGAATTGATAGGTCCTGGCACAGATGTCACGTATATTGGCTGTTAACTACTATGTTATCAGTACCAGTGATGGTGAAAATTAATAGGCAACAGGATTCCTTTCCTGTGGTTGAGTCAGTAGAACTTAACCTTGGCCCCAAACCACAAAATCTCAGACCCTGTTATCCGCATCCTAATGAATAAGCGTATGGCTTTTAGCACTCACTCCTAAGGCTCTGGAGGGCCATCTGCTGGGCTAGACAATGGCCTGGGAGGCAGAAACTGGAATAAGGAGGTAATCTGACAACCGGCGCTGCAGACCAGAGCTTCCTCCTTCTCTGGGTTTCTGTTGGACCACTGCTCAGAGTCTTTCTAGCTCTGCAGGTCAGGGAAGAAAATGTATAATCACTATCAGACTAATCACCAGGGTCCTCTATTTATCCCTGCCCTTCTATAATTGCTACATTGTAAGATCTACAAGCGTAGGGAAAGTGCTTTGTTCATACTTATATTCCTAATATTTATCCTTCCTGCAACCCTGTGTCAGAACAATAAGGAAGGACCATCTAAAAGAGTGAAGGGGCTAATCCTAGGGTTCGTTCTAGTTTAGCTTGGGGGGCTATAGTCTGAGAATTTTACCATTTAAACAATTGTTATATAAAATTATTACGTAAATAATATATAATTATTATACACAGTATAAATAATAGTATAATGAATCCCTTATGTATCCGTCATCCATCCCTTCTGAGAAAGATTTTCCATCTTCTGTTGCCACATACAGATTAATTGGGCCTCTTCTGTCTTCCCTCTGGCTGGATGAATGGCTAATGGTATCATTCTTGAATCTCCTGTATTGAGTGCACAACTTGCAGTGATTGAGTGCACAACCTGCCGCCTTTGGTTGTCATTTATGCTATTGGGTGGTATTCTGAGCCTCGTAAGTCATAATCTTAAAGCACTATTATTCTCAGTAAATACCTTTATTAGCCTTCTATCCTTTGATTATGTTTTGTCTTTCACTCAGATGTCAAAGCCCTAGCCTCCCGGCCTTTAAGGATTGTCTGTTAGATCTTTTCTGAATGAGTCTTAGTCTCTAAATAGCAAAAGTTCTTGGTTAGACATTTTATTAAGTGGAAATAACTTTTGAGTATCATGTAAGCCTTGTGAACTGGCAAGTTGAAAGGTTTTAGTTTGACTTAAGTATGAGAATTACATACAAAACTTTGAAAGTATAAGGGAGAAATTTTAAACTTATACCACTGAATGCATTCAGTAAGCTATTTTTTAGCATTTGTATTTTATTACAAAATTAATTCTGCTGCTTCTTTGCCAGTTAGGTCACAAGGATATGTTTTAAAAGGTCCTAAAACAGATGCACCCAGAGTACTGTAGTGGGTGATAACTTCTGGTGGACAGCTCTTCATTGCACTTATGCTAATTAGGTGGCCCTTACACTTGCCTTTATTTCTTTCCATAGAAGTACCTTTGTGTCTCTGGAGCTGAGCACAAGTTGTAATAGTTGTCTTTGAGTCCAGATCTTTGTGAAAGCAGAGAAATTCTCTATTTGAGTATACTGATGTGTGTGAGATATTTCAATAATTTTTGTACATGAATAAGAATGTGTTGCTCCCATTCATTACTTTAAAGGAAGAGACTCTCTTGTTATAAATTTGATAGAACCTTTTCACTTTATTTTCAGACATCTGTTGGGATGATTTTCACTTTTCTTGCTGTCTAGAGTGACCACGCAAAATGTAGGTTAGTTCTACATTTAAACTTAAGGTGTAGATTATAGACACATTTTCAGTTTGCAACACAACAGTGGGCATTCTTGTTAAATTAGTCTGAGAAATTCATTTTATTTTGTACAAGGTACGATCCCTCTGCACAGTGAACAAATATATTACAAATCTGGGGTGTTTAAAAAAGTATTGCCATTTCATAGTTGCATTTATGCTATTGTACAGTAATTGTGTTTTTCTTATTCATTTGAATTGTATGCACATCACTTTGAGTAAAAACTTAATTTCTGTAAAGTAATTGAACACAGATTTTTCCATGTTGCCAATAAAATGCACAGTGCACATGTTTAGGTTGACCATGAACCTATTTGTGACGGTGCTAGACAGAAGTTCCTAGTAGGTGCTCTGTTAGATTGGAATGTCTTTTACCAGTAACTCTTAGATAAGTGAAGGCAGCTGTTGTCACAATAGATTAATCAAACCCTCTGCCTTTCCCTTCTTCACTGTATTGCCTGATTTGAGTTGTATTACATTTCTTTAAAAATCATAGAATGCTAGAGCTGAAGGGTTGTCAGAGCTCCCTTACCTTTCTCTGCTTCTACCTTTTTTTCAATACATGGGGAAAAAAGGAACCCAGAGAGGACAAGTAACACTCAAATCTCGACCCAGTGCTTTAGCAATTCCACCATGCCACCTCTTGCTGAATTTTGCCAGAAGATACTTGGCAAAAAAGAGGTGAAACGAAACTTGAGTGCTTGTTTGCAGTTTGCCAGGCAGCAGTTACTGTACCTGCAGGCTAAGGGAAGAAAATAAAACCTGGGATTGAGACGAAGTTTCTCCTTGCTGATCTGACTTCACCATGCTTCTTGATCCTTACTTGAGAAAGATATTTGAGCACTTGCTGCCCTGAAATACTGAGGTAAGTCTCTTATCTCTATTTCTTCCTACATATGTATGAGAAATATTTACTTGGGTCCACAAAGTAATTTTCTAGTATTTATATTTTAATAAGGCTTTTTTTGAAAGTAAATTCGCTATTGCTGATCACTTGCTCCCATGCATACATGCAGCATTCATGTAAGTATATTTTCCCCTAACGATAAAATTTGCTTAAGCTTTGAGTGAAGTGGGGGAGGGAGGATTTACTCATTTATTTATTTTCTTGCTTTTGCTGGTTATTGCCCAAACTAATGGGTTCCATGGCAGACTTCCAGTGTGTATCAAGGGCTTCAGAACTCCCACATTTCCTGTAGCAGCTGTTCCAGCTTTGCAGTCATTTACAGTCACTTAGTTCCTCCTCTGTATACCTTTTTGGAAGTATTTTTTTACTGCCTGGACTGTTAATCAGAGAATGGAGTTGGTATAGGGTGGTCATTAGTTTCCCTGCTTTGCCCTTTTGGTCTTTAATTCTTGTGAGGAGGTCCTCTTTAGGGCTTGGGAGAGGCTCCTTTTTGACCCATCCGAGCCCCAGTTTACTTACGTTCATTAGAGTGGAAGTATAGATACACCTGAATACTGGGATCTGTAGCATTAGCTCATTGTAATACATTTTTGGCCATGTCAGTAGGTGGTGCTTAGAAGGTAGAAGTACTTCATATACTTATATGTTAAGTTTTTACATCATGTTATAGCAATTGATTACAGTCCATTCTTCTTTGATCATTTCATTTAGTTCCATCAAAAAGCATAATGAACTTAAAACAACTTAAACTTCCTATATCCACTTTTGTCTAATTTCCTCTACACTTTTAGGTTCCATACTACATCAAGCTCAAGATTTATGAAGATATACTTGACAGCATGGACTCTTCTGAGTCAAGGAATGCCAACCAAATAAATTCGGGAGGCCGAATGACCATTTTTAGGGATGTTTAATTCTTACCAGTCTATGACTGCTTGCTTAAAGGCATCATCTCAGAGTTCCATTTCACATGGAATAACTGAGGTGTTGGATGGACTCAGGAGATATGACAAGGCCAGGACTGGCTTGCAATGTTCTTGAACTTTGAATTGGCAAGATTTTGTAAAGCTGGCCTAGAAATCATTGTTTGACTGAAAGAGGCTGTTGCACTTTGGAAACTTTTTTTTCCTCCTACTACCAGCAGGGGCAGAAGAGGGAAAGTTAATTTGTATTCATTAAAGTCTTATTTTAAAAAATTGAAGTTGTCAGCATTAGACTGTATACGAAACTCTGTAATCTTGGCAGTTATAATTTGATTGACCAGACATATATCTACAGGTACTTTAGGATTGATATTAGCACAGTTTGTGTCTATGTACTAATTATCTTAGGTAATAGAACAGATAAGTGATGGTAACAGGAACCAAAAGCACATATACATTTCAGGTGCTTTAAAGTAATCCCCTCTCCTCCCCAGTCCCCTTTACTCCTAGGAAAGTTGGTAATACCTATCATACATGCTTTCTAAGCATCATGTTTCAGATAATTTAATATATAAATATTAATATGTATATATTTAGCTGATGTTGATGAGTAGCTTTACCTTAAATGTTTTAAAAGATTATATAATCCGTGGCATTTGGGGTTGGGGGTGGGTGGGCGGTAGAATTTGCTTTTGAGAACGGACCTTTTCAACAGTTACCCCAGTCCCACTTGGAAGCTCTTCTTTAGTTCCAGGTGAACGTTATAACTGACACGCAGCTGGAGTCAGTCTGTACCATTATTTCAAGTCAAGGGATTGTCTTCTTTCAGAGAGTCAGAGAATATTCAGCAGAGCGCATTGCAAGAGAGAGGCTTAACCCTCAAGACTGCTTGTCCTGGGACGGCCCATTGGCAGGGCTCTGTCTTACTGGGAGGAGGTTATAATGACCAGGAATATGGCTGTTCCTAGGTAGGTCGTATGGATTCTGGATATAGCTGGAGTTACAACCACGGCCTTCTTGGACCACATTGACTGTGGGCTCTAAGGAATATAGTGAAAAATGAGTTCAGAGAACAGATTAGCTTTGATTGCCTTGTTGGGGGAAGAGAATTCTATTTAACTTGGTCGGGGGAGAAGCCAGGGGTTTATGATAAATGTATGAAGGTTAGGACTGAGGCTTGTTCAAGAGATTGAAAAGCTAAGTGAGTGTGCTATCAGAATCCCAAGCTCTGGTCAAAACCGAGGGACTTAGAGTATGCTAGAGGTGGGGTCAGGGGTTGTATCAGTGAGCCCAGGGACATGGGTTAAACTGGGAAAAAGTAGAACAACGTGATTTCGAAACTTGCAAATGTCTGTTCTGATTGTTTTTTAAACAGGAATTTGTGTCAACAATCAGTTGAAGTGTATGTGTTTGTGTGTATTGACTCCCCACCCCCAATATATCTGCTTCACACGTAGCCTTAGTGTTTTTTAAAAGCAGAGTTGGCACAAGAATTTCATTTCTTGTATGAGAGAGGAGGGCAGTCCTGGGAAAGACAGTTCACCTTGGATTCCTTAAAAAGCAACAAAAAAAGGGTGTATTTTCAAGACGGGGGGACTGGAGAGGGCTGTTTTCACTTCGGATGCTGTACTAGTGCCCTGATTTCACTAAGTTACTTATTTGAGACACCTACCAACTTCATATATATTTTTATTAGATGTCGACAAGGATGGCACATCTGTGTGTGGAGACCCCGTGTGCACAGGCGACTTCATTTCTACATAGCTGCTTTCTGGAAGCGTGCAGGTGAGGATGGGTAGGTCCTTAATTGTGGCATAAGGGTTTTCACTGCTATTCAAGGAACAAGTGCTAGAACTGCATACGGATTCTTTCATGTAATCTGCAAGGCAAGAGAGATTTCTTAGGACAAGCAAGGACACATGACTTAATTTAAATACCAAAAGCAGAGTACAGTTTATGTGCTTTCAGGATCGAGAAGTTGTAAACACCTTTGATAATCCAAGATGCACTTACTAAATACGTTGAGGAGTGCTTTTCTAGGTAAGCAGAGTTCTAAGGAATTATGTTTTTGGAGGGATAAGAACATTTTTGTTTTAGTAGTCAGGTATAGCACCAGAAAGGGATTAATTCAAGATATTCGTAATATGCTTTCACATCTGTTGTTTAATTTTTACAAAATCTTGCAAGGATAGTTGACTGTATTTTATAAGATGATGGCCCAGGGAGATGAAGTGACTTGTCTAAGGTCATATGGCTCATGAATGGCAGTGCCAGTACTTGAATCCATGCCTTGGGACTCCTTGGCCTGTGTATTTTCTGTGATATCATTTTTCTGAATTCTTTTTGAGGACTAAACTTAGGTTCAGAAGAAGTAGGCGTGTGATTTGGCACAAGTGCCAGCAATTTGGCAACCTTTAGGCAGCAAACAGGTAGTATCCCTGCTCTCGAGAAGCTCGTGATCAGAGGTGGGGCAGACTGAGTGTAATAGAGGTTTAAAAAGCACCTGGGTCTCAAGCTAGGCTTTGGAAAGTTCCTGTTTTCTAGTAAGCCTGCAGTATATCTTCTGGGGTCAGTTACTCCAGTTCTCAGGGATGCTAACTGAAATCTATTTTAGCAGTATCTTTCTCTGATACTAGGAGAACTCATGCTGCTTCTCCTGTAGTCTCTCAGGTGCATCATCCCCAAGACTTCAGGGTGTATTAGGGTACAAAAGTTGTAAACTGGTTTCCAAATATGAAGCAAGGTAACTGTAGCTCACTGGAGGAAGAAGGTTCTCTTTGTGACTGGGAGTCACAGTGAAACGGGAGCCCTTCTTTCAACCTCTATGCCATTTTCCCTTTTGGGGGAAGATTACTGCCTCCTGTGGATTGTTTCAAATGAGGCAGAACTTGCCTAGAAAAAGCAGGAGACTCTAATTTGGCAACTCTGGCCCTCATCCTTCTGTGAGGCTCTGCCAGCCAGGGGAATCTAGAAATAAGTACTGAGTTGCAGGGGCTTCGTAGTCAAGAGTGATCTAAGAAGTCTACGTTTCTATAAGTGGTAGCAGATGGTGAAATTTCTCTATTTCTCAGCTCTAAATTTCTATAAGTGCTAGCAGATGGTAAAATTCTCAGATGATCTTTCACTAGAACCACCACAATTTACATTTGGGGCTGCTATTTTTCTATGCTTTCTGCCTCCAACTTGTGAAATTAATGAAAATGTAAAAAAGTGAAAGTGGTAGTGTAATTCAAGGGGTTACTAGATGTACCTTAGTCCGGTGAGAGCAGAGCGCTCCACGTGACTGAAGTAGTTGAGATGTGTGCCACCACAGGAGTCTTTTCTCCCACAGCAGGTAACTGGTTGGGAGGGGATTTACTTTTTTGTTAGTATAGGGTTATTTATGTTTGTTTTAGCAGGTAAGATTTCCTCAATCTTGTACAAAACTACATTCACCCATTAGTTCCTAAAAGTGTAGGCAGAGCAGTAATTATTATTTCCCCTCCCCCTTTATTGCTTATGAGGAAACTGAGATTTGTATAGTGACTTCCCCAGGGTTACCCTGCTCATCAGTGTTAGAGCAAGCTCCAGAACCAGGCTCAGAGCACTTTGTATCACAGCTTAGCCCCCAGGCAGAGAGAGATGTGGGTCTTGGGTCCTGTCTTGGATTGTGGCCTCTCTCTACCCTAGAACCCTAGAGAGGAGGAGAAAACATTCTTGCTAGACAACGAGCAGTCCCAGCAGAGACTAAAGGGAGGCTGGATTGGCCCAGCTACTGGTGAGGCTCTCATAGGGGAAAGGTGGCTCTGGGTGCTAGGCCATGACCTGCCCGAGTCACATGGAATTGCCTCTAGTGAATACTTTGTTTCTTAGTACAAGGGAGTGGGGTTAAGTCTAGGAACCTCAGCTGGCCCCTTGGTCCCATTTTGGGTTCTCTGAATTTACCAGCCAAGTAGTAAGGCACTATGACTCGGCTGTTCCTGTGGAAGCTGAGGACTACTAGTACTGCTTAAAGAAGGGCTATCCCCTAACACCTCTCCCCTCCTCCCCACGCAGGCACATCAGTTTTACTTTGATTGGCAGCTGACTCAGTTGCATATTTTCTAAAATTTGAAGACTAGTGTTAGCTCGCTTTATAGCACATGTAGCTGGTCTTCACTGACTCCAGTTAGATCACTGACACTCGTTACATCTGTGCAGGGGGCCAGGCAGGAAGGACTAGTATTACTACTTTAGAAATGAGGAAACTAAAGCTCATAAAGTTTGCCTAATGTTAGTAAGTAGTTAAGTTAGGACAACCCCTCCCTGCTCTGATACCCAATCAAGGTGTTTTCCCCTCATATTTTGTTACCCTGTACGCCTGTCCTATATCCTAAATGCAAACTATCTGCAACAGCTTCACCTTACCCTGAACAAGGAAAGCCTTTTATCTGTGGGGCCAAGTTCAGCTGAGAAAGGCCAAGCTCTTTTTGTGGACGTCCCATGACTGATTATTAGGGCAGTGGGAGAGGCTTGAAGCTCTAGCTCAGTGCCTAACAGAGCCTCAGCCAACCAGTAGTGGCCCTCTTATTTCCACCAGAAAAGTCGGCTGCTTTCAAGTTTGGGGAAATAAATTGTTTGCTCTGTAGCAGGGGATGCACCTAAATAGATAAAAGAGAAATTGGGGTTTGTGGGAATGGGGTGAGTCTCAGGGAGAAGATGTATCATCCATAAAGGGGCCAGAGGTAAAGCCAAAGGGGATGGAGAAGAGTGTGTGTGTGCGTGTGTGTGTTTGGAGGTGGTGGTAGGAGGGTGTTGAATTATGGAATAAACTGGATTCTGTTTCTGAGGAGGGAGGGGAAGGGCAGGGCCAGCTGGAAAACTATACTTCAGGAACCTACTCTTTTCTCCAGCTGAGTCATCCACCTGCCTGCTCTGAGGGAGGGCAGGGTAAGGGGAAGAATAACCAGCTGCTCTAAGACACTTCCTCCTCTTTTTATAGCCCCACCTCTATACCAGTCTTTGCACTTTGGGCATGTTGCAAAGAAAGGGGAGACATCAACCAAGGCTCTCCAAGCTCTGGGGAGTCACTCCTTTAAGGCCTGTAATTAGCATCAAGGCTGAAGGTTTAGCCCTATAATGTCCTGGCATTTGTTCTCATATAGTTCCTACCTTCCCCAAATCACATACAGCCACATAACTATCAGAGGCAGAAGGGGCCTCTGAAATGAACTAATTGAAACATCTTCATTTTATAAAGGAAGTAACAAATCGAGAGAGGGGAAATGATTTTCCAAAGCCATCTTGTGAGTAGGATTTGAACTTATCCCAGCCTTCAGGTTCACACTATCATCTACTTAAGGCCAATATTTCACTGTTGGGGAAAACCTAGGCACTGAACGTCCATCTCTTGTCTTCTCAGCCTACTACTACTATTAGAAGGCCACAATGCCTTTTCTCCCACACTGGCTGAAAAAAGTTTTCAGGATGTCAGTGGGCTCCTGACTACCTGGGAAGCCAAGGTTATTGCAAGGAGAGACTTGGAGGTTGGATTAGCAAGGAGCATACAGGTGGGGAAAGGGGCAGCAACAGTGGGATCCAGGATTTCAGGATCATTAAGGTGATGGAGAGTAGTGGGGAGGATTCTTCTATAGCACTTTGAAATGCCTGACAGATAAGTGTTGACATGAGGCAGTTTGTTGCAGAATAATTTTGCTGAGAGGGGAGCAGGGGAAGGAGAGATGGAAAGGTGTTTAGAGGTAAAATGGGGTTAGCACAGCGGTATGAGTGATCTCGCGCAACCTCCAGATGACAGTGAGTGGAGGTCTTTAGTAAGTGACAGGGGAAAGGGAGCATTGACTGGATTAGATGCTTAGAACTGGAAGGGGCTTTAGAGATAGTGCTTGCACAACCCTGTCTTTTTTTTTTTATTATAAATTTATTTATTTATGGCTGTGTGGGGTCTTTGCTGCGCGCGGGCTTTTCTCTAGTTGTGTTGAGTGGAGGCTACTCTTCGTTGCGGTGCGCGGGCTTCTCATTGCGGTGGCTTCTCTTGTTGCGGAGCACAGGCTCTAGAGCGCAGGCTCAGTAGTTGTGGCACACAGGCTTAGTTGCTCTGAGGCATGTGGGATCTTCCCGGACCAGGGATCGAACCCATGCCCCTAGCGCTGGCAGGCGGATTCTTAATTACTGCGCCACCAGGGGAGCCCCAACCCTGTCCTTCTAATAGAGGAAGAAACCAAGACTCAGAAAACAACACTGTGATCTAATCAGTGCCACACAGCAAGAACCAGGACTAGAACCCAAATTGTTTTTTTTTTTTTTGCAGTACACGGGCCTCTCACTGTTGTGGCCTCTCCCGTTGCGGAGCACAGGCTCCGGACGCGCAGGCTTAGCGGCTGTGGCTCACGGGCTCAGCCGCTCTGCGGCATGTGGGATCCTCCCGGACCGGGGCACGAACCCGTGTCCCTTGCATCGGCAGGCGGACTCTCAGCCACTGCGCCACCAGGGAAGCCCGTTTTTTTTTGTTTTTTTAATTTTTGTTTGGCTGCACCGTGCAGCTTGCAGGATCTTAGTTCTCCGACCAGGGATTGAACCCGGGCCCCAGCAGTAAAAGCGCCAAGTCCTAACCACTGGACCACCAGGGAATTCCCCTTAGAACCCATATCTTTTAACTCCCAGGCCAGGGCTCTTTCCCACTGAGTTCAGAGAACACTAAGACTCTTTATCTTAACTCTTAGTGGTTATAATTTGGTTGGGCCAGTAATTTTAGGAAATAATTCCATTCCTGGTACAAACTAGTTTATTAAATGTTTATCTGGGGAGTTCAGCCAGTTAGTGGGGTTTATTTCCATGTCTTTGATAAGTATTTCTGTAAAGCTCTTAACTGTGATGTTCCATTTTCCTCTTGTTCTGGTGTGTTGGTCCCTAACACCTGTTGGTACATTTGCCTACATAGCCATCTTTTCTTTCCAATTTAAAGGATAATTATAGCCGGAGTGGTGAAATGAAACCTGGCTGCTAGCTTCCAAGTCTCCCCTGCACTCAGACACTTAGATATATGATCCCACAAAACAGGAATGAATGACGCCATGGCCGAGTCCTTAACTTCGTTTTACATTTATGGCTGCGAGTAACTACTATAATTACAATGCGCAGGGCAGTGAAGTGCATAGGGAAGTTGTGT
Organism: Phocoena phocoena; assembly: GCF_963924675.1. Lineage (NCBI taxonomy): Eukaryota > Metazoa > Chordata > Mammalia > Artiodactyla > Phocoenidae > Phocoena > Phocoena phocoena. The sequence continues at coordinate 108,596,133 of NC_089220.1, forward strand.
GCTCATTTATTGAGGTGTCTGGGCCTGTCTGAATTCACTCATGCTTGAGTCATGCATATTCTCAGAGCTGTAAATGTCCTTAGAGATGTTTCTGTTGAATCCCCATTCCTCCTTGAGAAAGAAACTGAGGTCCCAGGTCACAGTGATAAGACAGTATAGTTTTGTTTTCTATTGTTTAGCTTCATCTACTGTAATGGCGCTTCCTTTCATTTGGGTGGTTTAAGTCAAAACTAACAAAAAATTGCCAGAATGATGATCCCAAGGGCATAGTGACCTATGGGTGGTGACCTTCTGTCCTCAGATCGTTCTCTTGGGCTGTGCACATCCTAACACGTGCTGGTGGAGACTTGTCCTTCCTGCTCTGTTGTTCAGAACACAGTTCTCACCACCATCCACCCCTAGCTCACCCCACTTTTTTTTTTCCTCACCCTATTTCTAATAACCACCCCACCAAAGGTTGAGGACGACTAGCTCTCCTTGGTTAGGAAAGTGGTGTCTCAGGTGTACCTAAGGCTAAGTCTGAAAGACCAGAAGGGTAATCTGGGAAATCTGAGTCAGTCTAGACTTAGGGGTTTGTAAGTGTTAGGTGATATGCTACATAAGGATGCCCTGAGGCATTTGTCACAAAAGGTCCCACTCTAGATCTGTGGCATCAAAATCTTGGGGAGTTGGGAGGTGAACATATGTATTTTTAACAAGCTTTCCAGGTGATTCTGGTACACAGCTAGGTTTAGGATATCCACTGGGATCGTTGCTGTAAGTCATATCTCTTTCAGTTTGGCTGAGACTCTTAAATGGTCCTCAGAGACAAAAGGACAACTCTATTACATCAGTATAACCCGTTACAATATGCAGAAACACTTCTGATCTGTGTTTTTTATTAGATACTCAGGATAACCTTGTTAGATCATAGGACAGGCATACTTATCCCAACCTTGCAATTTGAGAAAACTGTGCCTTACGGTGGTTGGTCATAGTTAATAAGTGACAATTTCAAAGCCACCTGTTTCACACATTTCTGTTATTTAAACCTAGGCCCTAAGCCTGGGGCAGGACCTGACCTTTCATATTTGGCTTCATCTGTATACTTCCTAGAAGGATGATCCAACTTGCAGTTCCCATGTGTTAGGGATTAGTCCTGGCTTCCCTCTTCTCTGGGGCAGAGATCTCGTGAGGGTGGAGTGCCATACAATATTAACACTAGGTATTATTTTCATTCCTTGTGCCCCAGAAAGCCAGAAGGTGCAGGGTGGCATTCCTTACCAGCGCAATGACAGGAGGCCTCTGGGGCAGGTAGATTGACTTTATTTCAGATTTTATAATCAATTTAACTTGTACTAATTGGTTGGATAATGACGTTCTACATTTCCGAAGACATTTAGTTGGCATCTATAAAAAACCCATAAGCGTTTCCTAAGCAGGTGCAACTGAAATCAAAAGATGAAATCATTATTATTATGATTGCTCCTCCTGGGCAGAGCTACCCAGCAGCCCCAGGTCCTGTGGTCTTTAACATTTTTTTGGGGGGTGGGGGAAGAGATGCGCAGTTTGTACCTGGTAGAACTGGCCATTTCAGATCTGCACTCTTTTTCTTGCTAAGCCCTTTCTAATGGGACGTCAGGATTAGATACTGTACCTTTGAAGCCTTTGTCCATAATGTATGTGTTCTGACGTCTATCCATTCCACAAGCACCTGCATAAGAACAGTAAAAGGAAAGAAAAATATAGGGGTGAATGAGGTTTACCTAGACTGCATGAGTTCTTTTTTTTGTTTGTCTTTTTTCTTTCTCCCCTACCCAGAAAATAAATAGTTCTTTAGTGCTAGAAAATTATTCTGGGTTTAATCTACTCTAAATCATCTTGACCATACAGGAATTCTTTAAAAGCTCCTAAAGCATAAATGATGAGCTACAGCACTCCCTGGCATATTTAGCACTACTGCTCTTTAACCTTCACTCTGAGGGGGATGTCTTCCAGGAGGTGATCAAAGGCAGTTCTGATGCCACCTACATCACTGTAGGTGAAGTTTCAGTCTCCAAAAGTATAGGATAAGGAATGAATCAGAACCAGTTCTTAGCTTGGGGGAAGGGTGTATGACATTCCCAGTCCCAGTTCTGTTGGACTTCGGAGAGGGGGTGAAGACTGTTTCTCACCTTGTAGCTCTGGTCTTCCCTCTCCCCTTCTGGATCCAAAGCTCGACTGAGGGGAGCCAGAGGGAGGTGAACAGGTAGCTGAGGTTCTTCATTGGTCATCTCTACAGGATGTATAGTCATTCCCTTACATAGTCAGCTGGCTTAGTCCCCCTCCCCCTGCCCCACATTTTTTGGGTGGACCATTTGCACATAATTGAGAGTTGTATTTGAACAATACTACCAGTGTTTTCCAGTCCCAAGGATTTCTTTTTTCCCTTTTGGCTGTCACAGTTTATCCTAGGCTCCCACAATGCATGGTTCTGAGCCCCAGCCAGAGGCAGGAAGGACACAAAGCTTCAGCGACCAAGCTCTGGTTCTTTGCTACTGGTGATCCCAGAAAAGAAATTATGTGATACTTTAAATTTGGGACAGTGATGACTTGGGCTCACAAAGCCATTATTTTCAGCTTTTAACTGAGAATGCCATATCAGGCAAGGCATGCGGCAAGTGCTTACTAAAATACAGTTTGACTGCACTTGACTCTCCCCAGTCGCTGACACTGAAGACCAACCCATGGCTCTTTAGATACGTCCCCATACCTCTTCCATATAGATAGAGGTCCCTAGTTGAAATTGCAGGAGCCTACTCCTATCTCCCTTCCTTCCACACATTGCTCAGTGATAGAGCAGAATCAGATCCAAGTTTTTCTCAAGTTTGCTATTCTCCAAAGGGCCTGTAGGTACCTGTGCCCTTCAGAAGCATGACTGTAACAGTCTGTATCACTGGTGTCAGTTCAGCACTTTATTCTAGACCAGGGCTTCTTTTGCCCTCCCTGAGGGAGGGAGGCTAGGCTGTTAACTTTTTCCCTTTTTAGAGAACAGGAAACAGGCTCAAAGAAGGGCAGTGACTTGTCTGAGATCACACCGACAAGTGAGAAGTTGAGTTCTGCCCAGAGCTCAGATGTTCTCAAGTATTCTCTCCCATTGGCCACCAGCCTGCCTCAGTGTAAGCGAAAAAATGACAGTGTGTGGTGGCTCTGGCTACAGTGGTTGAACCCAGAGGATGCTCCCAAATGGAAAGAGGTGCAGGGTGGTGGTAGTGTGTGTGTCGGGGGGTTGTATTTGGTGGGGTTATTGAATGTCCTGAGCACTGCTTAGGGGGCTCACAGCCAGGAGCACAGCCTCCTGGGTATAAGCTCAGGGTATGTGAAGCCCATGCCTACTTAACAGGTAGATGGATTTAGAACCTTTGCTCTTCTTACTGCTACTGGCCTCAGAGACCTGCAGGGGTTGGTAGAGCTGCATTTCACTTGAGCTCTAGAAACCAGCTAGAGCCTGAATTCAGGCCCAGGTTGTTCAGTGTGCCATCTAGGGCAGGACTACTTTGTAGGGAGGCCAAATTCTCTGTTTATTCATTGCACCTACTTCTGTAACTCCTACCTCACATCTTCCCATAGCAGGACTGATTTTCCAAGTCTCTTTTTTGCATCTTTCCCAAGCTACCAGGTTTGAGCCTAATATATGAGCACAGAGGATGTTGGTTGACACATCCTGCCCCAAACTCTCTAGATCCCTACTGGACCACCCTACCCTATGATCTGGGAGAGCCAGTCTGGGGTCTCTCTCTGAGGGACATTGGGCTTTTTGGCCAGAGAACCAACTCTCCGTCATTCACATCCACGGGCCCAAAGAATCCCAAAGATGTCACCATCTCCAAGTCACTTCTCAGTGGTTTTGGGTTGTATTCTGTGGTCTGCAGGGAGTGCGGTTATGTTGTGTTCCCTTCACCTGATACTACTTGCAGTTTGTCTATATCCACTGACCATGATAGGAGGAGAAGGGGTGACTGAGGGGATCCAGACAGGCTTCCTTCTTCAGATAGGGAATTGGGCTTGTAGATTAATTATGTCGGAGGGAAGGGGCTCAGCAGGGAGGGTTCTGGGACCATGGGGGTAAGTTAAAGGATAGGAGTGGGGGTTAGGGTAGGTGCTGGGTCTGGTCTGGTATGACAACCTCAGGGGTCCAGGGGATAGAGGGTAGGGCTGGGAGTCTAACCTGGTGAGTGTAGCTCAGCGGGGCGGCTGAGGTGTCTAAGTTCAATGTAGAAGTCCTCGGGCGGGTACCTGGCCTCCAGGGCACTGATCTGGAAATGGGAGTCTAGTGAGAGGATGACAGGGAGGAGCCATTATTCCCAGGGCCCTGGTATGGCAGGGGTTGGGGGATGAGGGTCAGGGTGGGGCAGGTTGGAAGGAATCAGGGCTTCCATGTGTAGCATCCAAAGGCGCTAGAGCCAGCAGGGCCAGAGGGATTTGCTAGAGCTGAGGCCACTGGCCTTGCTACCCCTCACTCCCCACCCCTCACCCGCACCCCCATAGGAATTGGTGTCTGCCAGGGCAGTGGGGCAGAGGGAATAAGCCCTTGAAAGGGGCACCTTGGTAGGGCCTGGCTCAGGCAGGGGTCCCTTTCCCAGATGGTGAGTGCATCTTTTGCTTCCAACCTGAATCCCCACATCTGGGCCCTAGCTTTCTCCCTTGTGGTCCCTGGGTCATAGCCACTCTCTCCCTATCCCCTAACATAGGAATGAAAGGGGTCTTGGACTTCATTTGCTTATAAGAGATGAAATAGGCGCTTGGGTTTCCTCCCCACACCCCTTCACCCTGGGAGAAACCATGCTTAAGACTTACCTACTAACTCTCCCAGGGAGCTGGGATGGGCCCCTGTCAATATGGGAGAAGGAGAAGAGGGTGGGATGTGATGGCAGGGGCCCAGACTCAAACCACTACTGACCTAACACGTTCACATAGCTGTAGGGGGTCCAGCCTGCCATGTCTCTGTCAAGGGACTTGTTACTGAGCTGTTTGGAAAGTAGGAGAGCGAGTTACTATCTAGTGCCCTTGAGATGCCCCTGCCCAGCCTTTGCTTTTGCCCACCCTCGTGCACCCACCCCTGTGACGACCCTGACCCACCTAGGTGCTAGGTCGTTGAGGGAAAGGGAGAGTTAGGTGTTCTATGATAGGCCACCGTGGTGTGGCTGAGGCCAGTGGGAACAGAACATATACCCCCATCTAAGCAGTCTGGCTGAAGCTGTAAGGCTCTTGGGCCCCTGGGACAAAGGGGAGCAAAGGGCAGGGCCTCTTTGAGAGCCAAGAACTGGCCTGAGCCAAGCTGGCCCTGACAGGGAAAGCAGGTCAGCTGGATGGGGCTGAGCTGCAGGAGAAAGGGGTGTTGGCAGCGTCTCGGCTGCAACACGAGGCCATCTCCAGCACAGAGCCGGGTGCCGAGGCTGCCTGCAACATCACTGTCACCTCTGCCACCTGACCTGGGCTGAGTGTGGGAATCTTCCTTTCATGTGACCAAGAAAGCTTCAGGGTAGGTTGGCCTTATGGCGCAACCCTTCCTCTTCCTGCGATCTCACAGCTGCCCTTCATATGAGGCAAGGATGGTTGTTCTCATTTCACAGCTGGGGACCTGAGTCCTGCTTGTGGGCCCCGCTCATGGTCACACACACAGGCAGTGACAGAGCTGGGTCTACAACTCAGGTCTCAGCTCGCAGAACTATGTCCTTTCCATGTCATCACAGCTGCCTGCCCTTGCTAAAAATTTGCCAGGCTGAGGGGTCCCTGACCACACAGAACTACTTTGGGCCCCTGGGGTGAAATGAGCCAGAGGGTCACCAAGTGGGCTACTCTGTAGTAACTCCACCCCCTTACTGAGTGACAGAGGGTGGCTGGTGCTTCCGTGTCAGCGTGAGACCAAGAATGACATGGCCACAAGGGACTTTGTCTCTCACCCCTGGCGTCCTTTGCCTCTAACCTGCTGTAGCCTTGATAATGTGGCTGTAGTTAATCAAGGACCCCCTACTGGGAAGCTCCTGGATTCCCTTCCCTTGGCTCCTCAGATCAGCCTAAAGCTGTGAAGCTGGGTGTGGGGCTGACGGCCACAGGCTTTGCATACAGACCTCGAGGTACCCCTGCTTGCAGCACTGCCAGTCTATTGGAAAACTGAGGCTGAGAGCCCCTGAAGAGGGCCTTTGGGTGCTGGCTTGACAGGGGTGGCTCCTGGGACTATATGGGGTCTGTGTCATTGTTGCCAGGGAGCTCAGGGTGCATTGCTACCAGGGCTGTGGCAGCAGCCATGGTCCGTGGACTGGTGGATATTTTCTGTGGGGCAGATGGGGAGAAAGGATCCCTAGAGCTCTATAAGGCACAGACCTGGAGGATGAAAACTGCTCCTGGCCATGTTCCTGGCCCAGGATGGGGTTTTGCCACCCAGCCCCCCATGGTCCTGCCATAGTGTGTATATGTGTGTGTGTGTGTGTGTGTGTGTGTGTGTGTGTGCGCACGCAGGTGTGCAGCATGAGCCCGTTGACCTTGTGGTCCTTGGGGCTGTCCCTCATTTCTGAACCTCTCATCTGCCCACTATGGATCCTGGCACACCAGGGGGTGCTCACTACACATGTGTGCTGAGACATCCTTGCCCAAGGGCCTGTGATTGTACGAGGACGTCTTGCCATCAGCCAGTGTTATGCTGGGAGCTGTGAGGAAAGGCCCTGTCCAGGGTGGTGCACACCTGACCTTGAAGGCCTGTAGGACTCACTGTTAATGGGAACACTTGGCTGTGGCTGATGTTTGGGTTCCATGTCCCTTGTGATGGTTCTGATAGCAACAAATGGTTGTGGGTGTGTACTGATAACATGTAGTAGGTAAGGTGGTACCTAAGTAATAGTAGTTACTCTATAATGTGCTGGCTGCACACATGGTGCTGGTAACATACTGTGGTGATTAATTCTGTAGTGTTTTGACTATATGTGTTAACATGAGGCAAAAGTGGTTACATGGTTATGTGTGACAAGGCTACACATGATTACTTGATGATCACATGACTTGGTACCCACCGGTTACACACAGGGTATGGGGGTGTATGTTATATCGAGTGATGCTGTGAGTTGGTTACATGTGACGTGTCCTGGTTACATGGCACTTGTTGGCTCCATATAACCTGGTGGCTTCCTCTTACGTGCTTCACAGAGTGTTTACATGGGATCACAGGGCGATGTGTATTGTATTGGCAGTTGGTTCCACACAGACCCTGGGCGGGGTGGTGGTGGTGCAGTTTCTTCCCAGGCAGAGGTGAGGGCTCAGTGTGTAGACAGCGGATGGGGGCTGGGGAGTTAGGGGCCCGGTACCTTGGTGGGGCTGTTCCTGTCCAGAGTGCTGGCCTGGTTGGTGTTAGGCCCCCCGCACGCCAGTGCGTGGTAGCTGGAATTGGAAAAGCACTGGGCATGGCTGCTACTTTGAGACAAATCTGGGAAGAGAACAAGGTGCCACATGCCATCACATCCCTGGCCCTGGCATGAGACACCCCTAAACTAATGCTTGGGCTGGGCTGCCTCGAAAGTGCTCTGCAAAGAGAGACAGTCAAGTCTCCCAGCCCCCAAGCTTCCTGGCATCTACTACTCCCCTAGAAATGTGTAGAGCCTGATTTGCCCCTTTCCTTGCAGTGGCCCTCCTTGCAGCTTGCAGGTTGCAGGTTAGGCTTGCCAGTGTGGAGGGTGGCACCAGCGTGAGAAGCGTTAATTTGACAGTCTCAGATATCCCTGAGTCACTACGTAGGGCTATGCTGACCCTCCCCTGCCTCCCCCAGGGTCAGATCCCAGTAGTGAGGCTGTAAAGAGAACCCCACTTCTCCTGACCTTAGCCTTGCCCTCCTGCAGATTCCAGTGGAATGGCATGGGAAAACCTAGCCAACCTTGCTTACTATAGTCATAGAAGAAAATCCCCAAATCCTCCCTATGAGCTTTGGGATTTCATCAGGGGATATCTACTTTGGCTGAAACCCAGGGCAGCATGTAGGCCAGGAACTTCCTCAAGGTAGGGTCTGCACCTGGGCCGCTTCTGGCTCTCCTGCAGCGCCTAGCACGGAGCTGGGCAAATAGTAGGCAATGGAATTAGCAGGATTGACATGTCAGCAGGCCGACATGATCTTGGTTTTCTAAGTAAGTCCAAGGTCCAGGAGGCTGCAGGTCAGCCATGAGCTATGGAGCCAGCTGGAGAGAGCTGTCATCCTTGTACATACCCTGACAGGCCTACCCTCCTGTGGCTCAGGGCTGTGGGCAATTTTAGAGCATTTTGACCTCTTCTGTTTAATGAAATATGAAGCAAAAAGCTGTTCTTATTTCTAAGGCAGCAGTCCAGACTCCCAGATAAATGCCTGCTGGAGTTGTTACCCCATTTGTGAACAGACTGGGTTCCAGCAGGCCTGATTCGAGGGACATTGCCCAGACTTTCAGACTTCCCCACGTCAGGCCCCGTCCCCTTCCACTGTATAACTAGGGCCCTCCTAGCTCTGGGAACTGGGAGGGAGGGGTGCTCTGAGGCCTTCACCAAGGAAACAAAAATGGGACAGGGCTTGGACATTGGGCCCCACGGCTGGTTTCCTGAGGTGGCACAGGCTGGGGAGAGGTTCCCCTGGAGCATTTAGGAAATTTACTGCTTAGTGTGGGTGCTCTTGTGGCTAAAGCCTGGTGAGGAGGAGGGGAAGCTCTGGGGAAATGGAAGAAGGCTCCTAACCGTAGCTGTTCAGAGTGGGCACCCTGGAAATGACACCCCCTGGGAGCCCCATCTACCTTTCCCAAGTGAGCTCCAGCTCCTCGCCTCCATTATCTCTGCAGGGGAGCCTGAGCATCCAGCAGACAACTCTGCAGGCACGACCACCCACCTTCAGCGGTAAACCCCGGTGTCCCCAAGAATACCGTGTGGCTCCTCTTGGGTCCTGTGTGTGTGTATTCGGGGGGTGGGGCGCGGGAGGGAGCTGCTGGGGGCATAGCCCTTACCTGAGAGGGAGTAGTCAGTGCTGGTCATCCTCATGGCAGGTGTGTAGGAGACGCGGGGAGCCAGGTCTCGGCCCTTCTCTTTCTGCCGCCGCCGGTGCCAGGCGAACAGGCCCAGCAGCACCACAATGAGGAACAACAGGAGGACGATGCCTGTGACAGCACCCACCGAGTGCCGCTCTGCACCCAGTGCTGGGCTGATCTTGGTGTAGGGATTTAGCTCCTCCATCATGAGGGCAGCTGCGGGCAGAGGGAGGGGCTGAGCCTGGGGCAGGCCTGCTTGCTCTTCAGATCTCCTCAGCCTGGGGCCTAGACTCCTGAGGTTAGGAGACCCGGGTGCTGGTCTTGGCCCTATTCTTCAATCCCTTCAACCTCACGTGTCTGTCTTCAACTGTCTACAAAGGGTAGCGTCCCAGGGTCGTGACAGGGAGCAAATGTGATCATAGGTGGGAACCAAAATATGGATGTTTACTGAGTGTTTTACTCTGTTCTGAAAATGAGTTACAGATATTAACTCATTTGATCTTCCCAGCAGCCCTATAAAAAGCTGTTTATAAGTCCTATAAGAAATAAAGACTAATTATTTCCCTTTCACAGATGAAGAAACCGAGTCACCAAAAGGTTAGGTAATTTGCCCAAGATCACACAACCAGTAACTGGCAGAGTGGGTTTCTCAGGAGTCAGGAAAAACTGGACTCGGCCCCCTCCCTGTCTACCAACTGTGTGACTCAGAATCCTCAGTTTGCTCATTTGTAACATGGGGACAGCAATCCCACTGTGAGCACTAATGAGAGACTGACAACGAAAGCTGGGAGTGCTGTACCAGTGTGCCCAGGATTGCTGCTCCTAAAACCCCTCTTGATGATATATGTGTGGGCTGTCCCTCATCCCCCGTCGGAATGCAGTGGAAATGTCTTTTGGCCCCTTTTCTGTACTGTGGACGCTTGGGTGCCCATTCCCATCCCTATCTCCTACAGCCAACAGCAAAAACCATTGATCGAGTGCTCACTTGATGTGCCAGGCACTGTGCTGAGTCCTTTACTCACATTATCTTAACTTGGTCTTCACAACAGCACGATGGGGTCTTGTCTGACTATAGACCTGGAGCCAAGGTTGAGCCCCTTTGGGTTCCTTGGCTCTCAGCAGAACCTTGTGTCTTTCCACATGTGGAGTAACAGACCCAGCAAAAGGAAATGACTGGCCCAAGGACACCTAGCAGGTAACGGCAGATCTTCCGACTCGGTCTGCTGACCCTTCCACAGCACGGGCTTGCCGTCATCCTTCCTTGGCTCACCAAACTTGCCAAGGATGAGCAGAGGGAAGTGGTGCCTGAGAGGCCGCCTTCTCCATCTGCCTCTCCAGTGCCTGGAGCCTCCCCCTCCTCAGCACCCCCCCCCCCCATTCCACTCCCACTCTCCTCCCAATGTGAATAAAAGGAAGTCACAGAGTGTCCTTATAAAATTCAGTCAGTCCCATTGGCTACTCCCTAGAGCCTGCCCCATGGGCCCCTTTCTATAGCCCCCTTCCCCGGGGACTCTGCCATCTGTGTATTACCTTGGTCACACCTGATCCCTTTGAATCCAGAGCTGCAATAGCAGGTGCCTGTGACATGGTCACAGGTGGCATTGTTCATGCACTCACATAGCTGCTGACACCCATAGCCAAAGGTTCCTGGGGCACATCCTGTGTAGCATGAAGAGAATCGGAGTCGACCGTGAGGTACGCCCACTCTCCACCCCTCCCATCCCTTATGTGGGCAGCTAAGGGGCAGCTGTGAGGATTAGTTCTGCCTCACAGAGCGAAGCCTCTTTCTCTGTAGCTCCTGATGTGCTTTGGTTTGCTACTTGGGGCTAAACAGAACTCCTATAACCCTGAGTGGGGGAACACCCACCCCTACCTCCTCCTCACCTGGTCTATATTTACACAGCATCTGCCGTGTGTCAGGCCCTGAGCCGGGTGCCACGGGGGCTTCAAAGATCAATCCAACAAGATCTGCCTCCCTCTACTCTCGCTAAGCTCCTCCCCCAGCAAAGGCTCTGCTCTGCCTCCACATGCCCCATCCCCACCCCCACTGAAGGAAGAAACTCTTAAGCCAACGTAGGCCCAACCTTCAGGTTTTGTCCTTGGGAGTTGCTCCAAAAGTCAAGGGAGCAGGCGGTGCAGGGCCCTGATGGGTGGACCTCAAAGGGGGAGGCTTCCCCTGCAGGAGGCTGAGGCCTGGCATTGACACGAGGGTCAGGGGGTCGGGACAGCTTACTCTGCTCACAGTGTCGCCCGGTGAAGCCCGTGCGGCAGGTACACTTGCCGCTGATGTGGTCACAGCTGGCACCATTCTGACACTGGCACACATGCCCGCAGTCCTTCCCATAAAATGCTGCTGGGCAGCCTGCAGAGAAACAGGGCAGGGGCAACTGCTGAGGTGCAGTTGGGACCAAACCTGCCTCCTGCCCCTTCTTTCTCTGAGCATGGGGTGAGGACCAGCGACACCCTGCACGCTCCACGCTCAGAACCCTCACGCTGAAGAGGCAGGGAGTCCTTTGGACAAGGGTACCTTGGAACCAGAGGCCAGGCTGAAGTCTCTGCTGTGCAACCACAGGCTGCTCCTCCCCACGCTGGGCCCCCTGTCCAAGGAGGGTCTGGTCTTGGTGATTGCTGGGGTACCCGATAGCCCTGGCCTTCCAGGACTTCGGGCGCCTCAACCCCCTGAGTCCGGCCAGACTCTTCAACCCCAGGGGTGGGTGGTGGGGGTGGATAGCTCCGAGCCCTGGGGCCTGCCTCCTCCCTCCCTCCCTCCACTGCATGTCCAGACGATGCCCACGGCAGCCAGCAGGCCGCAGCATGGGATTCCAAATGGCTGGGAGGCGGGGCTTACGCTGCGTGCAGAAGAGTCCGGTCCAACCAGGGGTGCAGTGGCAGGCCCCATCCTCGGCGCTACAGCTCGCCCCGTTGTGGCAGCTGCATGTGTGGAAGCAGGCGGGGCCCCAGAACCCTGGTGGGCAAGCTGGGCGTGGGTGGGATGCCAAGGGTGAGGGCCAGTCAGAGAGGGGCAGACGGAGAGGGAGGGAGAGGAAGGGGGAGTGCATGTCAGCCAGGATGCCCCCGGGTGGCATTTCCTGGCTTTCACGGGGCTTAACCACTGTTCCCAGAATTCCTCCACTCACCTCTTGACCCAATCACCCAGGATTCCCATTAAGCCCAGATTCTCTGCCCACCCACCCAGTTCTGAGGGCTTCTGAACCTTCCCTCTTAGGGGAGTGACTGTGATTTGGAGCGTGTGGTAAACTGTAAACACTGCGGTTTACGGTGTGAATACTGTGTGTACTAACTTCCCCATGAGGATGGGGTGGGGGGGGGGGGACTTTCCCAGGGTAGGGACTTATTTCTTCTCAGGGAGCTAATGAGCTCCCGGAGGATAGCAGGGGTGTCTCCTCCATCAGAATGGAAATGCCTTCAGGCCAGTTTTTTTGTTTGTTTTGGCCACTGCCTGGCATGCAGGATCCTAGTTCCCTGACCAGGGATCAAACCCTTGCCCCCTGCAGTGGAAGTGCAGCATCTTAACCACTAGACCACCAGGGAAGTCCTGGGCCAGGGCATCTTAACTGGGACCGTCCTAGGGGTACTGGCTGGGTCTCACCCATCAGCCAAGGACTCCACAGGGCAGAGGCTGAGTCTCTGCCTTTAGATTGGGGGTCCCTGTTACCTCTGTATCAGATTGGGTTCACCTTATAGGAACAGCCCCTACAATGCTCTGCCCAGGCCTATGATGCCCAGGACATCAGTCACATGAGCCACCCAGAGGACACCCTTGTGAGGCAACTGCCCGGGCCTCCCCTCACTTCCCTACTCCCTCTTCCTCCCCATCCAAACTTAGGGGCTACTCCTTGATCAGATGCTAGGAGTATTAATACTCAGCGTTCATAGTATTAATGATATTACCAATAACGCCCATATCTTTAATACTAACAGTTGATAATGCTAGTGATCAGTCCTAGTACTTCACCACGTTAGCTATAGAGACTATATGGGACTCAGGTGGACATTCCTATGTGCAGGAGATTTCAGCCCTGGGAGGTAGAAGCACCAGGGGCAGAGAGGTTCTGGGCAGGGAGTGGGTGTTTCTGGGCCTGACCATGGTCACGGGCATTCCGGGGGGAGCATTCCCAGAGGGCAGCAGCTTACCCTGTGAGCAGTCCTTGCCAATCCATCCAGGGAAGCACTGACAGGAGCCATCGATGGGGCTGCAGGTCCCGTTGTTGGCACAGGAGCAGAGCTGGGCACAGTCCTGCCCAAAGTGCCCTCCAGCACACACTGTGGGCACAGGACAGCCTGGCACCTGCCCTCCCACTTGTACTCCTTAGACCACCACCCACAGCTACACCCCCAGAAGTTCCCAGGCCACAGCCATGGCCACCTGGGGTCACGGATCTGGGTGGGAACTGCCCATCTCAGCACCCCCATCACCCTTCTCCATTTCCACATCAATGAGTTCCCCGTCTTGTGTCCACAGCTGCATTCTTTGGGAGCCTCTAGTAATGATTCCCTCTGACAGGAACGAACTGAGGCCCATAGGGGTAGAATCACTTGACTTAGGTCTCACAGACAGAAGTGGTGAGGTGGGAATCCCACCTCTGCACTCAGTCCAGTGGTCCCTGCACTGCCCCGAAGCCTTCTGCTTTCCATTACCACACTTGTGTCAGCATCACTGATCTCACAACTGCGAGGGCAGGGAATGTTTATAGCTGGAAGGAGAGGGACAAATGCAGGGTGGCAGGTCTGTCTGCAGTTAGATGGCTGGAGGACCGACCCCGAATGTCTATCCCTGTCCCCCTGTTTCCTGTCTCTCCAAATCCAACCTGTTCCTTGAGCCTCAGTTCAGCCTCCTCCCCAGGAGAGCCCTCCTGGGTCCACAAGGTGCTCTCTTCCACTGAGCTCCCATGGTATTTCCACCTTGAGTCCTTTGTAGGATTTTGATCCCGGCCCCTCCTGGAGGAGTCATTCCTTGGCTCCTGGAGGAAGGGCTGGTTTCCTCAACAAAGCGGCAAGCTCCTTGAGGACTAGATATGAGTGTTCACCGAGCACCTCCCTCTCAATTCCCTCTCAATTCATCCTCCACCTGTTTCCTACAGCCTGAGCTCTCTAAAGCACAGCTCTCTTCATGGCACTCCTATGCCCTGTTCAAACATCCTCAGTGGCACCCTAGTGCCCCAGAATAAAACCTAGATCCTAGAGATCAGCACTTAAACATACCTCATCACCCAGACACTGGACCACACACCACTTTCCAAATAACACCCCATGCCTTTCCTCCTCTGTGCTTTCACTCCAGCTGTTCCCTCCCAGAATTTCCCTGATCCTCATGCCCAGCTGTGGAAATCCTACCCTGCCTACAAGACACATCTTAAGAACCACCTCCCCGATGATCCCTCTGTAGTAGACAACTAGTCCTTCAATATCAATTCTCTTCTTCCTTAGAAGTAGTTTTAACTGGGCATATGTCCACCTGCACAGCGAGGTATGACCACGTGACTACATTCTGACCAATGGTAAGTGGAAATGCGTGTCTTGATTTGCCCATTCATCCTTCCTGTTGAAGAATAGTGTGGATTATGGATGAGAATTGTGGGTAAGATAGCTGGAGCTCAAGCAGCTACCTTTCCTCAGAGGTGGAAGCCATGTGCTGAGGACGGCAGAACAACAAGATAGAAGGAGCCTGGGTCCCTGACATCTATGTAAGCTACCCTACCACTCCCTAGTAGCCTACTTCTGGATCTTTGCTTTTCTTTCTTTTTATCTTTTTGTTTTTTTTTGTAAATGTGTGAGGGACACAAAGCTTGTCATCTTCAAGTCAGTTATTTTGGGTTTTTATGTTACTTATAGCTGAACTTAATCCTAACAGATTCACCCCTCTTCTCTGTTCTGGGAGGCTATGTCCCTGTTTGAGCTTCTAGGACCCTCTATTAGTTTCTTCCCTGGTCTTCTGTTACCGTGGCTTGTGAGCCGTTTCAGGCCAGGCCTGGGTTCCACCCGTGTCTGTACACCCACAATGCCTGGAAAAACAACAGGTGCTCAAGGCACGGTGGCTGAATTTGTGGACATAAACTGCTGCCCCTTCTCCCCCCACCCCAGCCCCCAAGTTCTGCTGGGAAAGGCTGAGCTCAGAATTTTCCCCTCTGGACTGCAGGCTTTATGAGGGCAGGGAACTTGGCTCTCTTGTTCTTTGTTGTGTCTGAGTGCCCAGCACAGTGCATGGCGTACAACAAACACTCAGGAACTATTCCCCAAATGGCCAAAACTGGCCCCAGGAGCAGTGACGTTCCAGTGGGTTCTGCTGGAATCAGTGACCCCTGTCCCTTCGAGCCCCTCTCAGTTTGACACGCTCCCCTCAAAGCCCAGTTCCAGCTGGCCCTACACCCTCCAAGATGGCCTCCTTGCATCCCTGTTATGGGGGAGGAAGTCCTTGAACCCCTGAGGCCCTCATTTGGCTGAACCACACTGAGCATCAGGGGAAGGGGTTGATTCTTAAAGAAAAGCAACTTCCCCAGGCCCACGTCTCTTGAAATTTGGGCTGGCACCCCTCCCTCAGGCCACACTGCCTCATATTGTCAGCCCTTCCCCAACTGGATGGTGGGCACCTGGATCTGTGGCCACTCTGTGCCTCACCTGGACACGATTAGCAATTGAGACAAACAATACCAGGCTCTCTAGCCCAAAGCCTTGGGTTTGGGTACTAGTTTTATTTATGTATTCAACAAACACTTCTATGGCACTTTTATGTACCACTGTTCAGAATGCTTCACAAATATTAGTTCAATTAACCTTGTAATACTCTCATTATTACGTATTTTCATTATTACTAACTACAGATGAGGAAACGGACTGAGGGGTTAAGTAACTTGCCGAAGGTCACACAGCCAGGAAGCTCTGCCACTCACTGGCTAAGTACCTCCAAGCAAACCACATCACCCCTCTCAGTCTCTGTTTCCTCATCTTTGAAATGGGACTGATAACCCTCACCCACTGGCCTTGGGCTATAGTTAACGGTTATGGGCACGATGGCCAATTTGGGCCCTGTGCCCTTCCCTAGCAAAAACCTTAGCTCCTTCCAGAGCAGGTCCACTGCCAGGAGGATGACACGCATCTCACCTGTTTGCAGCTCAGCCTCCAGCTTTGGCTTCCTGGAAAGCAGGTCACCCAGCATGCTCTTCCCTGCCTCTGGGAGGTACATGATGTGGGGAACCCATCCCCTAGTCCTGGCCCTCTGTGGGGAGCCGGGTGCCAGAGATGCTCCACTGACACCCATCCTAAAACCAACTCTGAGCTTCTCTAACAAGACAGTCTTGAAGTCTTTCTCACATATGCAAGGCTGACAGATTCACCCACAGAGCTGTTAATGTGATCAGTCTAATACATTAATTGGTTAACTTAGCTGAATCAAGAGTGAGGCAAAGAGAGGGGTGGTGGAGAGAAGGGGGACTGGTGAAAAGAAAACATCTGGTTGTATTTAATCTATGTTTAATGATTCTGCATAAGCAGTGTCTGTAATTTGTAACTCGCTGGAAAGCCAGTCATTAGAAAGCGTCAGTTCAATTTTTTACAAGGTTTGAGACTTAACCAGGGCAGTTGCCATTAATAGCAAACTCTGTTAGATCTACGTGTGGAAAGTACTCATTAGGCCAGCGGGCGATAAATCAGACATTGCAGGATGTGAGAGTTACTCCTCGGGCTGCTTAGGTCCTAATTTAGACCCGGCCTATCTGTATTGACAGCTGGGTCTCCGATTGTTTAATAAGTAAACCTCGACACGTCAGGTTATGATTAAACTGTCCTAGGAGGACTGCAAGCAAATGAAACTGTCACGTATGTTTCCCTGGGGTCCAAACTTCTCATGACCTCAAAGCATCATGGAGTTAACTTTCCACTCATACATATTAATGGCCCACACACTTAGAAAAATAGCCGAGCTCAGTGGTCATTATTCATCAAAAGAATCCAGTCCCCTGGGAGGCAGTGAGCTCTCAAAGGAAGTATTTAAGCAGAGGCCAGATGAGACTCTCACAGATGACCTTGAAGTTGCTTTTAGCTCTAAGTTTACCTTAGACTAAGATCCTTTCACTCCTTACAGGTTAAAGTACAAATTCTGCAACCTTGTCTTCAAAACTTTCCAGGAGTCCCCAGACTACCTTCTCAGTCCCCTTTGCCATCCACAGCCCCTGCATCCTCCTGCCATTCCCTATGGCTGGATAGTCGCATATGCACGCCTCTGTGCTTTGCCCAGATTGGTTCCTCTACCCACAATGCCTTTCTTCCATCTCTGCCTTTTAGGCTAAGGCCCAGCTGAAGTCCTACATGGCACGGAGCCATCCTCCAAATCCACCCTGCCTTGGCCTAACTAAGCCAAGGCAGTAAGCAATGGTGTGCAAGGGAGCCAGCTTCTACCTTCACACTGGCTATTAAATATTCAGGAATTTCACGACCGGTGTTAAACCGGTACCTTAGAATCAGCCATGGTGGGAATATCTACAGCATGGAAATCTGCAAATGATACAGATTAGGGCTTTCCCCACCCCAGAGAGCCAGTTTAGCAGCACACCAATTCAGTAAGCTTTATCTCCCTTTTCAGCTCCCGTTGAGTGGAAGAGTTGGCTGGAGTCTGCAGCTGAGACAGGAAAGCGTGTGGTGAGGGATTAGCGTTGGCCTGAGTGTGAGGGGAGAAGGGCTGGGAAGTTGCCATCTCCAGCGAAGCCAGAACTGTCTCCTCTGAGCTCCCAGAGTGTTCTCTGCCTTTCCCACTTGGCACTCAGCACAAGCCATTTGGGGTCACTTCATATGTGGACCTCATCTACGCTTGTTTCAATTTTTATCCGCTTAGACTGGGCTTTGGAGTCAGAATTTGTTTCTCAGCTCTGCCGCTTCTAGCTGTGAGACCATGGAGAAGTCATTTAACCTCTCTGAGCCTGTTCCTTCAACTGCATGATGGCTTTGTCTCACACCCCGTGGTGTGTCCAGTTCTTATTAAGGTAGGTCTAAGCCCTGAAGAGCCAAGGAGCTGCCTCCACAGAGCATGATGAGAATCCTGAACCTTCCTTCCCTGCTACTTCCCTCCTGGGACTCCTCGTCTCGCTGGTCCACACACCTTCCCCCTGGAAACAGTACCTTGGTTGCAGAGGGTTCCGGAGAATCCGGGGAGGCACTCACAGATGCCGCTGGCGTGATGGCAGGGCCCGCTGCTGTGCACGCAGAGGGGGCACGGCTGGGCGCAGCTGTGGCCATAGAACCCAGGGGCGCAGACTGGGGGTGAAGGGGAGAGGGTGGTCAGCAGCCCAAGGGGCCCCAGCCAGCCTGGCCACTTGTCCAGTCCCACACAGCGATGAAGAGAGGCTTCTCAGAAGCGTGGGGAGAGTCGCGTCTGCCCCACACCTGGGAGGGCCCATCCCTTTCTACAGAGAGGAGTTGTGGTCTGGTCCTGTTTCTACTGGAGAGCCAGGCTAGGCCCTGAACTTGGGGACAGAAAAGTCAGGGCCAGGAGAAAGGGGATTAGAGGGAGGGACTTGATGGGGACTGACTGTGTAAGCCCAGCCTCTCTCAGGCCAGTCCTAGTTCCAGCTGGGAAGGCTGGGGAGGATGAGCTGCCCGAGGTCTGAGGGGTAGGGTCTCAGCCTTACTTCTCTGGCATAAGGGTCCTCGGAAGCCCGGGGCACACTCGCAGCTCCCATCCTCTGGGGAGCAGGAACCGCCGTTCTCGCAGCTGCAGGACACGGAGCAGTTGGGGCCCCAGCGACCGGGCGGACACGTGCTGTCACAGTGGATGCCTGTGGGCCAGAGGCAGACTCAGGTCAGTGGTAAGGGGCGAGGGTGAAAGGAAGAATGGGGGGGGGGTACTATGCAGTAAGAAGAGGAGGCAAACACAGTACATCTGGGAATATGGAGGAGAAAAACAGAGAAGCTTGGCTGGTCAGGGAGGGCTTCCAGGAAGAGGCAATGCCTGAACTGAGTCCTAAAGACCAAGGAGGAATTGACCAGATAAAGGAAACCCTATGTGCAAAGAGCAGGAGGCAGGAGAGAGAATCACGCCTTGAAAGATAAAACAGCATAGTGTGGTTGAACCATAAAGTACAAGATGGGATACGGCAAGAGATGAGATTGTGGGAATCAGAAGGGATCAGATCATGAAGGGCTTCCTTTGTCTTTGACATCTTAGCTGGAATCCAAGGTTAGTGCAGCAAGTGAGTGCCATTATAGGCGCTACATGAGCTGGGGGTGAGTTACCTGCCCACCCACGTTAGCCCAGGAGCCACCGATCCTTGCTGGGCCCTAGCCAACCAGCCCCTGGGCAGTGGCTTAGAGAGTGGGTGGGGTCTTTTCAGATTCTTTTGACCACAGTCCTCAGTGCAATATGTATTTTATATCAAATGTGCACACACATGTATAACAGAAACCAACATTTTGCAAATGACATTTACTGTCACTGTGATGCAATCTGATGTTTTCTCTGCACTATGATGTATTCTATGTCCTTAAGGAAAAAAAAAGCTAGTTGTGACCCAAAAAATTGATTTAATGACCTTCAGTTTGACATACAGTGGCCTATGCGGGAAGGGATGGAATCTGTCAAAAAGAAAGAGGAGCAAGGTCTACATGGTCTTTTTGAGCTGAGAGAAAGGAAATATGTGTTGGGGTGATTACAGCCTGAAGGCTGAGAAGAATTTTTAAAGGCCTGAGGCTGGATGCCCAGCTCTGGCGTGGGGTTTCCTCCCAGGCAGAAAGGCTTCTAGTCCACCATGCGTAAGGTGAATGGACCGTGGGGACCCAGGAGACCAATTTGGCTTTGGAAGGTGAATATCAGAGGCTCAGAGAGGAGCAGAATTAGTTTAAAAAGCACGTCTGCCTTGTTATAAGGAAAGGGATCGTGAGAAAGAAAAAGAAAGAGGGAGGAAGACATTCAGGCTTAGTGAACAGAGCCGGTCCTAGCAGCAGCAGGAGAGCGGTGGGACCAGTTTAGAGGCAGGCTGGAATTATACAAGCTTACCTGGGTGGGTGGGGAAAGGCCAGGGGGCAGAACAGGGGAGAGAGTGGAGAGGGAGGGGATGCAACAGGCTTCACTCTCCTCCAGCACCTCAGTCTAGCCCGTGCTTCCTCCCTGGGCCTCCCTCCCTGTGACAGCTCAATTCTGCAGCAGGGTGGAGGCTTCAGATGCCACTCTGCAGGAAATAGGCCTCTGAATGGAGGGAATGGGGTGCGGGGAGCTTCTTCCTGGGAATACAGTCTTTCCCCAGTGAGAATCTGGTGGTCACATTTCCTCCTCAATGGAGGTCTCTCCCAGTGGAGTTTCAGGTGCACAAGAGGTGAAGCCCGGACAAGCAACACGGATGGACCGAAGGGGAGCCTGGGGCGAGGGAAACCACAAAGCTGTTTAAAACCAAAAGCCGTGATCTGCCCCAAGGAATTCTCTGGCCTGTGGTTGTTGAAAACAACCTGTTCAGACTGCAGGCCGAGGGACCCTGCTGCTCTTGGGAGGTGCGCTGGAGTATGGAGGAGCTCCACTGTCTGACGGGGGCCTCCAATCCCTCCTGTGCAGCAAGCACGCTTGGCTAGGCTGCCCAAGCCTCCTTCCCATAGTTGTAGGCTTTTCCCTAAAACTGTATGCAGATATTACTGTGATTAATAAAACACAATGCATGCAAAACACCCCAGAATTCATGGCAGCTTGTTGCTATCATGTTTTCCCCCAAATCAGTGGATGTTAAAAGTACAGCTACTCTCGTGTGTGGGATCCTCCAAATGTTTTCATGTCAAAAAGGTGTCCTCGCGCTTCCCTGGTGGCGCAGTGGTTGAGAGTCCGCCTGCCGACGCACGGGACATGGGTTCGTGCCCCAGTCCGGGAAGATCCCACATGCCGCAGAGCGGCTGGGCCCGTGAGCCGCTGAGCCTGCGCGTCTGGAGCCTGTGCTCCGCAACGGGAGAGGCCACGACAGTGAGAGGCCTGCGTACTGCAAAAAAACAAAACAAAACAAAACAGGTGTCCTCTTTTTTGGAGATTAAGAACCACAGGTGTAAGGTGATTATGCTCAGATTGCAGATGGCTGCAAGGGCCCACTGGGTTCTAGGATCTGCCAATTATTCTAGTCTAGGCCTGGTTCTGTGGGTGTGGGGCTCCTGTTTGAGGCTGTTATATGTCCTAAAAGCTCCTTGGCATCTAAGTGGAGAGAAGGGTCCAGGGTTTCCCCTTGTGTGGAAAAGCCAGTTGCACCAGTGCAGTCAAAGGGCTTGACCTTGGCCTAAAGGGAGGTCAAACTACAGCTTCTGAAGAGGAGTGGCATCATCAGTTAGTTGCCTTCTCTAGGCCCTGTTTTCCCTATTGTTGAATGGGGATAATAATCCCCCTTAGGGGTCCTTCCCATTCTTACCCTTAGGGAATCTCTTTGCTTTATCTTTCAGGGCCCCCTACACATCCACACTGGTGGGTAAAGCTAGGCTAAGAATCTATATATTGTGACCTCTAGTTCATGTCACAAGGCTAGCAGCAATTCAGCAGCCCACATCCTTCAGGGACTGTTTTGGGTTTTGGGGTCTTCCCTCTCCAGGAAGTCTTCCTGAATGTCTGCCTAGGGATTCAAGCATCTATTTGATAGTGGCATACAACTTTGTCCCTATCATTTGAATATTTCATATATATGTGTCCTGTGAAGACAGGGACTATGGCTTCTTGACACTTCTCTCTTTATCCAGGTGCTCCTAATGGGCAGGGAAATGATCCTGGTCATTTTTGCATCTCTAGTACCCAGGACAGTGTGTGGCACACAGTAGGTGCCCAGGGGCTATTGCTGTTGAATTTTGCCATTTACTGCTGGGCCTAGCACAGTGCCGGGCACATGGTAGCTGCCAAATAAAGACTCGGTGATGGCTCGAGTCAATAAATGCTAGCTGAATGAATCAATGGTTCCCCTTTACAATGCAATCCAGTGTCTCCCATCCTGTTGGCACTAATGTCCTGAGACCTTGGGCAGCTCCCTTTCCTCATCTGTAGCATAGGAGGTTGGAGCGGAACATCGTCAAGGTCTCCTTCACTTCAAGGGGAAAGGCCATACATGGTTATAGGCCAGCTTCTTTCAATTTATTTCAATAAACACTGAGTAAGCACCTACTATGTGCAGGGCAAGGTGAATTAGATATCATGCCAGTCAAGAAGTGTGTGGCTAAGGGGGGCAAGGGGAGAAGACATGTACGTGCTTAGAGCAAAGAGAAACAAGTGTTCAGCCTAGGCACAAGCAACATGCCAGGGGCTCAGTAGTCAGCAGTGGGTGGGGAGGGCTTGCCGAGCAGGGGGCTGGGGCCTTTACCCTGCGCCCTCACTGTCTTTCCTTGGTTTCCTTCTGCTTGACAAATCTCAGGACATCAATTGCTCCTTTGAAACGACTTCAGGACCACGCTTGGGGAAATTAGTTTTAGAACAGCAGAGACCTTGCTGAAAGGTTGTCCATCAAAGACATAATTTTTAAGCACCAGATGTCATTGAAATCTTATCGGTTCACTCGAAATTAAGGCAATGAAAAATTAAAATGGATTTCCATTTGGCTCCAGCTAAGAGTCTAGGGTGCCAGTAACCAGTGTGGAGCCTAGCTCTGTACTAAGCGGCAGGGCAAGGGAGTCAGGTCGGAGATGCTACAGAGGAAGCAATGTCCCCAGCCCTCAGCTGCTCAGAAACTTTCTGGTTGCGGAGAACAGAGGTTGCCCAGCAGCCTGGTGTGAATTATTCATGTGAGGACCTACACTGTCAGCAATGCCTGTATTTCTTTCTCCTTGCTGTCCACCACTTTGGGAATGGCCAGTGGGTTCATTCACATAACATTAACACTGTATTTGTGGCTTACACTTACTGAGCACCTATTACGTGCCAGGCACTGTTAGTGCTTACAGGTATTAACTCATCTAAACTTCAAAATGATCTTGTAGTTATAAGGATTATAATTATCTGCATTTTATGGATGGAGGATTCAGGCCCTGAGAGGATAAAGGACTTGCCCAAGGAGGTCTGGTGCCAGCTCTGTGTTCTTAACCATTTCTCAGTGTGTGGCAGGCAGTGGATACAGTGGTGAACAAGGCAGATGTGGTCCCTGCCTCTGATGGTCAAGGTGGGAGGCAGATAATAAACAAATCGTTACTCAAATCAGAGTTCAGTGACAATTGAAGTAAGTACAGCAAAATGCTGTGAGAATTAATTAAAGGGGCTCTTTCATAGTCTTGGCCAGGTTGGGGAGGTGGTAGTATCAGGGGGAGAGAGCCTTCCCAGAGGAAGTCATCTTTACGTCGAAATATGATGGATGAGAAGGTGTTATTAGGTGAAGAGAAGGGGGAAAGAGTGATCTAGGCAGAGGGAATGCACATTTGAGGCCTGGAGTCAGGGAGGGTGGTTGGCCCAGGTGGTGGAGTGAAGTGAGTGATGGGAGGGCGCAAAAGAGAGGTGGAGAAGTTGGGCAGGGCCTTACAGGGCCATGTGGACCCCAGGTCACTGTAAGGATTTTGGACCAGTGTCTTGGGAAGCCATGGAGGCATCCTGAGCAGGAACTGATGTGAACGGATCTGGCCACCACGTGCAGAGTGGATGCAGCTGTGCAAGAGGGGAGGCCCACGGAAAAACGGGAGGCCGAGGCAGTGCCTGCTGAGAGATGGTGCTCAGTGGACGAGGGTGGTGGCAGTGGCTGGTGAGAAATGGATGGATGTGCCATCTACTTAGGAGGTGAGCTGCCAGGACACATGTAGGGGCCAGGAGTCTGAGCCTGGGCTAAGGAGAAAGTTCCCTGTCCGCCTCTCCACCATATCCTCTGCAAACACAGGTTGAGCACCCACACCTCTGTCTGCATTTTTTTAAAACTGGTCTGTCCCTAGCCCTTAGAACAGAGCCTGCACATACTAGGTGTTCAATTAATATTTGTTTACTCAAAGGGAATGAAATGGAGAACTGAAGCCCAAAGGATATAAAGAAAAGGTGCATATGTAGGAAGCAAGAAGAAGAAAAGGTGAAGGAAGAAACGAAGGAACAGTCAAGAGAAGCAGGAGAATACCAAGAGCTCAGTTTCACAGGGCCAGGATGGTGGCATGGCAGAGGGGGTTACCTGTCCATCCGGCTAGGCAGCAGCAGTGGCCTGTGACGGGATCGCAGCCATCGGCGTGGCTGCAGTCACAACGCTCACTGCAGTTCAGCCCAAATGTGCCATCCTGTGGAGAGAAGGGGGAGAGAGAAATGACGAGACCTAGACCCTCAGAGGTTCTCACACTTCTTTTGGATGTTGATGACAAAACTGAGCCACTGCCCAACAAGGATGAAGAGAAACTGGGGCTGGAGCACTGTGGAGGCACTTTTTATAACTGGGGATCCAGTGAAGCTACTCCAAGTAATTCTTTGGCTGCATTACGAGGAGTATGCAGTTTGGAAGGAGGGAGGTGTTGCTCCTGCCCCACCTCTCGATGGTCAAGCTCAGAGAGCTGTAATGATCATTAATTAAAATTGTAAATGAAAATGCACCTTGCAAATTTTGAAACATTGATCACATGTGAGGAATGACTATGATTTTTTCTTTGTGGGTAAGAAGGTGGCGGTCAACATTTGTTGTGTGCTCATCAGGTATCAAGAGTCTCATATAATTCATTTCTCTTAATCTTCACAACGACTCTGTGAGATGGTTCCATTATATTCAAAATTTAAAGATGAGGTGAAGTAACATGCTCCAGGTAACACGGCTAGGATGAGGCAAAGGCAGGACTGGAACCCAGGATTGTAGGATTCATTCAACAATATCCTATCAGTTGGTTTAACTTAACTTGTATCTTAGACTAAGATCCAGGGATTAAGTCTAGGTGGGTTATTACTGGATAATGCTTGGTTTAGTCCTCCCAATCTTGATCATAAAAGTATAGACTGTTGGAACCAGAAAGAAGCTTAGACGTTATTATCAAGGAATGGCAACTCTGATGGATTAGTAAGAGCTGTCCTGTAGCACTGTGTCAAGAAGGATTCTGAAGCTGCATCTGGGCTCAGGTAAATGTGCCAGAGTCAATAATGTTTCCCAAGAGCACCCAGGGGAAAGTGAGGCCACATCACCGTATCTGCTAAGTATCTGTCATTTTATAGATGAGAGGGCTGAGGCCAGAAGTAGGACAGAGAGGTTAGAGCTAGGGCTGAGACCTGAATCCAAGTGTCCCACCACCTGGTCCAGTGCTCTTCTCTGTGCACCTCTGTGGACAAAAAAAACTACAGGGAAAGGGCATGGGGGGCTGATGGGCCCACCCTGTCCTTCCCCGCCCCACACTCACCGGGCAGGGCAGTTCGCAGTTGTCCCCCAGCCAGCCAGGGGTGCAGAAGCAGGAACCATCGGTGGGGCTGCAGGCCGCCCCATTGGCACAGGTGCAGCTCTCGTTGCAGTTCAGGCCCCACGTCCCACTGGGACACGGCAGGGTGCAGTCGAGGCCCTGCCACCCTGAGGGGAGGGAACGAGGCTGTCACCTCTCCATCTAGGCCCAGCATGGCTTTCTGCCCACTCCCCCCAGCTCTGTACAAGGCATCATACCCAAACCACCCCTTCTCTGATTGCTAGGTTAGAACACACATTCCACATTCGGAGTCCACTCAGAAACACAGCAAGGCTGTTGAGAGAGCGGGGGCTAGAACCTGGGTCTCCTGCCTCCCGGTTCTCACTGTTTCTGCCATAGGTGGGTGATCCCACCTGGGACAGGGAACCAGTGGAGGCGGAGAGGGCTATCTGTGCCGAGGGTATACTCAGGAAACTTATCTCAGGGCCCTGTGTTTTGGTGATAGGCTGATTTCCCATTCTGAGGCTGGTTACTGGCTTGTCTGCCCTCAGATCCATTTCTCCCCTTCTCCTGCTCTGTTCTGTATCCCAGGGGGCTGACTCCTGCAGCTGCTCCCAGATGGGCTTGCCAGTGGGAGACCTGGCCGGTGATGGGAGGGCGGGAGCAGGAGAGATGCCAGGTATCTCCTCTTCCTTCTCTGCTATGAGCAGGGCCTCTGGTGGTGGCTGTGTCTCAGTGCTCCAGCACCATCTTGCAGCCCCTCTGCCCACATCCCAGCTCCCACCAGATGGCCCTCACTCCCAGGCTCTGGGAACTCCACTTCCTCCCTTTGTCCCTTTCACCCTGGAAGTGGTAGCAACTGTGGGAGAAGCTACTACTTTCTGGGTTGCTCATGTTCCCTTGTAAGTCCTTTCAGCTCTTCTAACACTGTGGCAACAAATCCCCTTTATTACATTCCTGCTGTTGAAGTCCCTGGCGTGGGTCTCCTTGGCTGGAACCTGACATATAGGCTCCCCGACCCTGCATGTGGGTGGGTGGGGCAGGGGCAGCCCAGACCCCTCAGCTGGCAGCCCACCTGGGCACTGTGCACATCTGAGGGGATGGGATTGGGAAAGAAGGCACATTACCCTCCTTGCAGGTGCAGGAGCCATCTACTGGGGAGCAGGTGCCACCGCTGTTACAGCTACAGACGGATGAGCAGTTGGGGCCGTAGGTCCCTGCTGCACAGGGAACTGCACAGACCTCCCCCTAGAAAAGGAGGAGGGGAATTTTGGGTCAGAGGTTGCCCCATGCTGGGTGGTTGTGGCAGGTAGAATAATGCCCCCCCCCGCCCCCCCCCCACCATGTTCTAATCACTGGAACCTGTGAATATGTTACCTTACGTGGCAAAAAGGACTTTGCAGGCGTGACTAAGGACCTTAAGGCAGAGGAAGTGTCTTGGATTAGCCAGGTGGGCCCAAATCACAAGTGTCCTTATGAATAGAAGATGACCAAAGAGGTAGCCTCGAGAAGTCCTCCATCTGCCTGCACTGACTTTGAAGATGGAGGAAGGGGGCCACAAGCCAAATAATGCAGTGGCCTCTAGAAGCCAGAGGCCTCATTTTACAGCCAGCAAGAAAACGGGGACCTCAGTCCCACAACCCTAGGAACTGAATTCTGCCAACAATCCAAATGAGCAGAAAACAGATTCACCCCTAGAACCTCCAGAAAGGAACACAGCCTGCTGACACCTTGACTTTAGTCCTGTGAGACCCATACCAGACTTCTGACCCACAGAAATGTAAGACAGTACATTTGTTTTGTTTGAAGCCACTTATGTGCTAATTTGTTACAGCAGTGATAGGAAAGCAATACAGTGATCCTCACTATTTGGGGGAGGGGTCAGGCCTCCAGACCACAGCTCTAGGATGGGCAAAGCCCTCAGGAAACTTGACCCCTGAATCTGTATTAGGTCACAGCAGCATGGAATTTAACCCTCTGCCTCTCAACCAATCTTATTTCTCACCAGCAACCCCCTGACGCAGACAATAATATCCTATCCCTGTTTACCCGAACCTCAGAGAAGTTAAATGTAAATTATAATAGCTAATGCCCATTAAGTCCTTTCTCAATATCCAGTACCATGCATACATCATCTCATTTAATCCTTATAAACCTTCAGCAGATAGGAACTAATGCCTCAGCATTATTCCCACTTAACAGATAGAACAATTGTCAGAGAAGTTATGGAATTCAGCCCAGGTCATGGAGCTAAACATGGTTGATCTCTATTTGAACCAAGGCTGTCTGCTTAACCATTCTGTCACCAGGTGTCATACACCAGCTTTCCTGGAAAGCATTCTCTGAGATGGAGACTAGCGAGCTTTTAAATTTTTAATTAATTTTTGCTGTGTTGGGTCTTCGTTTCTGTGCGAGGGCTTTCTCTAGTTGTGGCAAGCGGGGGCCACTCTTCATCGCGGTGCGCGGGCCTCTCACTATCACGGCCTCTCTTGTTGCGGAGCACAGGCTCCAGACGCGCAGGCTCAGTAGTGGTGGCTCACGGGCCCAGTTGCTCCGCGGCATGTGGGATATCCCCAGACCAGGGCTCGAACCCGTGTCCCCTGCATTAGCAGGAAGATTCTCAACCACTGCACCACCAGGGAAGCCCTTAAACTAGTGAGCTTTTGAGAATAACCACTACGAGGGGTAAGGGAAGCAGGACGGGCAGAGGGAGAAACTGAACTGAGATGCAGTTGCGACAACGTCCTCAGCTGATCTGCCAGGAAGCTCTGCAGTGGGTTGGTCCTTAGAATTGTCCTGCCAGAGGACAGGGAGGGAGGGCTTCCATACCCCGGACCAATCCACTGCCCTGGGGAAGGGGTCATGACTTCAGGGGAATCCATGCTCTTTGACTGAAGGCAATTTCTGCAGAGGGACTCAGCTGGGAGCCACTAAGTTTCCTGCAGCTAGAAGGAAGGGGTGCCTCCATCCATCCTGAACCGTGAATCTGGGTGACACCCTACAGGATCCACTATACCAGGCCTCCTTGGGTGGGCTATCAGCTCCAGTAAGGAGTTCAGAGTGAGGACAAGTCACAGAGCCACCAGGAATGGGAACTTGAGAGGCCTTCAGGGGTGGGAGCATTTAATCAGAGAAAGTGGGGTAAAGGCTATCCAGGTGGGAAGAGTGTGGACAAAAGTACAGAGGAATATGAGAGTTGGGAATGTTCTAGGGGTAGCAGGAGGGGGTGTTTGTGTAGGAAGGGGCAAGGGAGATATTTAAAAGAGGTGTTGGTAGCCTTGAATGCCAGGGAAGTAAGTTGGGGCTCTCTTCTCAGAGTACCCAGGATGTGCCTTCCCCACCCAGGAACCCACGCTGGGACTGTCTATATGGTCACTGGATGTTGAATTCCCACTGTCTCCTGCTAGGGACCATCTCCAGCCAGCTTCTCATGTCTTGCTCTGAGGTTTACTACAGGAATGCTGACGCATGGGGCAGGATACCTGGGCCTGGGCCCCACTAGCTGTGTGACACTGGACAGATTACTGCCCCTCTCTGAGCCTCACTTCCAGCATCTGTGAAATGAAAGCCTTGAAGCAGGGGAGCCCGGGCAACTGGCCTCACCCCCATTTAGGTCACAGAGAGACCTTATTATGGCCCTTGGTGAAGAGGCTCTTCTCTAGCCCTTGTCTCCTGTCCCACCTGCACAGGCTGGGTCAGGGAGGAGGGTCTGGGAACTGCAGAGTCCTGTACCAGAAGGTTCCATGGTTCCCACTCTTTCCCCTGCCAGTTCTTGGCAGACCCTGACCAGCTGGAATCTGTTAGCGCTCCCATTACCCAGAAAATTCTAACTTCTCCAGGACTATAAATAGCCCAAAAGAATATGTTTAAGCTCTGAGGGCCTTGGCCGGGGTGCAAATTGCATGCTCAGTTTATGATTTTCTCTGTGTGAGTTTACTTTAAGAGGAAGGGTTTTCTCTCCTGGCATCCTCATTAGTGTCTCCAACCCCGGTCCTCCTAGGAGGCCTCAAGGGGCCTGTGAGTCCAACTGTGGGTCTGCTGGTGGGGCTCAGAGAGGACTGACCACCCTGCCCTGCTCTAGGGGGCAAGATGCAGAGCACCCACCTCGAGATATCTGCTCTCCAGAAGGCTGCACCAGGGCCCATTTTCTCCCAGTGTAGCCTGTGCACGGATATGGACAGTCAGCTTGGCCTTACAACAGCCCTGGGAAGCCCCCAGGCGACAGGACTTTAGCTTCCCAGAGAAAGAAGTAGAGACAGAGAGGGGCAGGGACTTATCCAGGGCCCCATGGTGTATCAGTGAGGGCGAAGGAGAAAGGACCAGATCTTTCCAGAAAGGTGGCAGAGCCCAGTGGTTAGAGAATGGAGTCTAGTGCCATCCTGCCTCCACTACTTATTCACCGTATGACCTTGCACAATTTACTAAACCCCTTGGGGACTCAGTTCCTCCATCTGTAATATGGGAACAATAATGCCCCTACTACATAGGACTGTTCAGAGGATTAAATTAGTTATAGATGAAGCAGAGAGAACAGTTCCTGGCAGGTACAAAGCACTATAAGAGCTATTATTACTACAAAGAAATAGTATCTCTTACGAAAAGAATACACAAGACCCTCAAAGGTTTCAGCAGAAGGCATCTCTGGAGGAGGGATCCATCTCTCACTTGATGAACAAAGGCCGGGCCCTGTGCAGGAGAGGAGGGCTGGCGTTCACATGGGGCACGTGACCTCACGTCCCCAGGTTCACCCTCCTGCCACCTCCTCCAGGCTGTCTCCCTGGTTCCCCTCGTCACAGCTGAACAGGCCAGACTTTTCCCATGGTTTTGGGGGATGGAAGATGACCACTCACTGAGGGGCTACCATGTGCCAAGAGCTGTGTGTTCCAAACACTTTCCATTTGTTAGCTCCTGATGGCAAAAAATCCAGATGGGGAAGTGGGCAGCTTCTACAGGATACAGTTCTGCCCTGAAGGCCCAGTACATCTCCCCCTCGTCCAGCTCGCTGTCCTGACCCGACCAGGTTCAAACCCCTCAGTAAGCACAAGTACTAACAGTGAAACTTTCTGTCAAATTCCCTACCTTCTGGCCTCTGATCTGCGGGTCTGTGTGTGTCGCTGATTGGCTGTCTCTGGTGATGGACATGCACAGCAAGACAATAATCAGCCTAACTTCTCAGGTTTAGACTTACAGCTCCGCCCACCTCAAGGTGTCCCCTGGCCAAGGTCTGGCGATTCCCAGGGTGCCCGTGTGCCAAGCCCCCCATGTGGCCATTCTCTCACCCACACATCTCCCCAGTTTGGTGCACCACGAACGGGCCTTAATCACGATGGCCTGTGTAGCATCTGAGCCTACAGGGGTATTTATGTCTACACTTGCTTAGGCAGTCAGTGTACACATCTGTGAGTCTCTGTGTCTCTGTGTGTGTGTGTGTGTCTCTGGGGGCACCTGTTTATCCATCTGTGTGGATTTGGGTATAAATCTGTGACTCCTTCCTCGTCCTTGTCCTTCCCTCCTGCTGTGTTTCCTCCCCAGACTACCTGTCCTGCCCTGGTGGGAACTGGGCGCACCAACAGCCACCACCATCCTAGCACCGTGGGGCTCCGGGTTAGCTCACATGCCTGCCTCCGCCCTGCGCTGTCAGCTGAGGGAGCCAGGGATCTGATTTTATTCATGTCTAGATTCTCAGGGCTTAGGACCCTGCTGGTGCATAGATGGGCCCTCGATAAATGTTGTTTAATTGAAATGAGATGCTTGTGTGTACATGCTGGCTTCTACCATGGATAGGACCAAAAGGACTGGGCACCTTCCGTATGCTTTCTCTCTCATGCCAGGCAATTCACCAAATGTTTGTGAGTGGGGGCCAACTCTGAGCCAGCCCTGGGAGTGGGCTCCAGGGACACACAGGAGCCTGTGACCCGCTCCAAGGCAATGGCCACGCAGGGACACTCATGCTTGCATCTAGATGTGTTTATTTGTCCACTTATTTACTGTCTGTCTCCCCAAGTTAGACTAGAAACTTCATGAGAACAGGGACCTTATCTGTCTTGGTTACCCCAGTATCCCTAACTCAGTACCTGGCACAGAACAGAAGTATTCTATGAATACTCTTGGACAAATGAGTGAGGGGCCCTGGTGGCCGGGGGTTCTGTGGCTCCCATCACACACAGGAAGCAGAATATTGTCTGGTCTAAGGAAGAGTCCCATGCTACCACACCAACTCTGAGCCTCCCTGGGGGCTCTTGTGCAAAGCGAAAGCCAGGCCAGATCCTGGTATATGGTTCCATGCCCCATCCTGCCACCTCCTACCCAAACCCTGCCCGGCCAGGCTGAGGGTCAGAAGTACAGCCAGAAAATTACCCTGTTGGCCTCGAGTGCATCCACTCTGGAAGACAAGACCCTCCAAGCTGAATAGGATCTCAGAGATGATCAAATTCATTGCCTTCATGAGAAGGAGACTGAAAGTCAGAGTGAGCCCATGAGGCAGAACTGGGACTTATCTACCCTCTTCCCCCCCGTCCAGTGCCTGGCCCAGACCAGCCTTGAATCCACGTCTGTTGATTTTTTCAGATTCTGGAAAAAAGGACAGGATGAGGGCTTCCCTGGTGGCGCAGTGGTTGGGAGTCCGCCTGCCGATGCAGGGGACGCGGGTTCGTGCCCCGGTCTGGGAAGATCCCACATGCCGCGCGGAGCGGCTGGGCCCGTGGGCCATGGCCGCTGGGCCTGCGCGTCCGGAGCCTGTCCTCCGCAACGGGAGAGGCTGCAGCAGTGAGAGGCCCGCGTAACGCATAAAAAAAAAAAAAAAAAAAAAAAAAAAAAAAAAAGGACAGGATGAGAACCCAGGGAAGTTGGGGAGTCTGTATTTGGCATCTCACGTGTTTCAGATAGCCTAGCACCTCTGCTCACTCCCTCAATTAAGGCCCTTTATTGAAGCTGTTCCCCAAGATCTCCATCCAGAATTCCTACACACCTTGCTGCTGGAAAACAGCTTTCTCTTCTGATTGACTGATGTTCATACTAGGTAACATACAGGCCTTGGTTTCCTTATCAATTATATGTGGCTGTTGAAATCAATCAGTCTCCCCAACTTTTCACCACCAAGAGCCCTTGTTGGTATCCTCCCCCTACAAAGCTCTCTCAGTTTGAGAGACACCGCTGTCACTGTGTGCTGGTGTCTAAACAGGTGCAATTTGGCCAGTGACCACATGCCATGTGATGCAGGTGGCAGCATCCTATCCACCAACCATGACCTAGAAATTCCTATGATATCACCTATAACCAATCAGGGCTTCTGATTAGCTCACGCTAACCTGGGAGATCACATAGAGTTAATTTAATTCTAATTAACAGCAGAAGAAAAACCGTGGTGTTTTAGTGAGCTTTGTCACAGGTAATGGGAGACTGCCTGTAGGCATTGTGAAATGTTCAAAACCACTCCTGGCAACCTCCTGCAGCCTCTGCACGTGTCTAGCTGGGAACCACTGGCTGGATCATGTCTAAGGACCTTTTAGCTCTCTCTGAGCATCTTCTTGCATGCAGTAGGGGTCTTAACCTGAAGGAGTGAGGAGTGGTGGGAATGCAGGGCTGGGGTGGGGAGCCCTCCTGGAATCTAAAAGTCACACCATCTGGGTGGCCACCTATTCTGCTAATGTGCGGCCTGGGACTGGTCACATACCCGTTCCTATCAGTGGGGGGACAGCTCCTTGTGCCAGAGCTGGAAAGGATGTTGGGAATCACTTGGTCCGGCTACCTTGTTTTACACGTGAGGAAACTGAGGCCAAGAGAGGGAAAGTGACTTGCCCAAGGTCACACAGCCAATGCTAGGCAGAGATGGGTTTGGAACTCGAATCTTCTGGCTCCCATTTCAGCAGAGGATGCTAAGATCCCAGATGTGGTGGAACTCTGGGATAGCCTACGCAGCCCCTGCTCACTCACATCGACAGCACGCTCACCACCGAAGCGCAGAGCATCCAGAGGACATGGCCCTGACCTTGAGGAAGGGCCACCGGCCAGGCCCAGACACTTTGGCCCTTTCTCAGCACCTGGCAGTTGATATCTGGGTGTTTTTATATTGCTATCTATCCCCATTACACTTGCATAGCCTGCCCCCCTCCTCCAGCCCAGGAAAGGGAGCCCTCCACTTCCCACAGGGGCAGGTCCCGGAGGTTCCAGCTTCTGCGGAGGGAAGCCTGCCAGTCCTGCTCAGTGTCTCCATTCTGTGAATAGAGGATGGATGTGAACTCCTCCTCCCATCCAAAGGCCTGCTAATTATAGACGCAGCATAGGCTGTTAACATTTTGAACTTGATTTGAAAGAGCTACTGGCAGAACCCCTGGAGCTGGTCTCACTAAAGAGATGCAAATCTCCCCTCCACCTGCCTTCTTTTTTGTTTTTTTTTTGCGGTACGCGGACCTCTCACTGTTGTGGCCTCTCCCATTGCGGAGCACAGGCTCTGGACACGCAGGCTCAGCGGCCATGGCTCACGGGCCCAGCCGCTCCGCGGCATGTGGGATCTTCCCGGACCGGGGCACGAACCCGTGTCCCCCGTATCGGCAGGCGGACTCTCAACCACTGCGCCACCAGGGAAGCCCTCCACCTGCCTTCTTGTACAATGTGGCAACACAGGCCCAGACCCCGGTGGGTAGTGAGTTATATGTACTATTAAATTTGTTTCAAATGTTGTTTACTGAATATTCTCCCCTGCAATATGCTGCTTTGTAGTTTGGCCCTGTTTGGGAAAATTAATCAACAGCTGGGTTCCTTGTGTTGATCATCCATTTTCCTTGCAATGGGCAGGAGATTAATGAGTATTTTTTGGAGTGAAAGAGGAGGAGGATGGAAAGTGGTTGACCCTCCCTCACACAAAAGGGGTAGGCAATTGTGCAAGTTTGTCTCAGGGTCCCCTTAAATATGTTCTGTGGGTAGAAGGCAGTGTAAACGGAGTGGACTGTGTTCTTTAGATCCAGGCTGAGGTAGTGGGCAGGCTCAGCAGGCCCGTGGGAACTCAGCAGAAAGGACTCTGGGACAGACAACCAGGGAAGTCGGCCTGGCCCCCATGTCTTCTTGCTGGAGGAGTAGGGATGGCTTAGGCAAGAAAGGGCCCTGGACCTGGGGTCACAGTACATGGGTTTAAGTGAGGCAAAGGTACTGGCTCACAGTGACCTGACTTCATTCGTTCACCCATTCAGTCCACAAACGCCTGTTGAGCATCTACCATAGGCCAGGTGCCGTGACCGGCCCTGGCCTCACTAACCATCACGCTAGACTAGGTGTGACCTAAGGTCCCCTTCAGCTCCTATATTCTTTAACTTTCCCCTGCCCTTCCACTTCCAGAGCAGGTTTCCCTGTTCCCTGTTCCTTTGTGACACGTTACACAATTGTGATGAATTAAAACAAAATCAGCTCTTATTCACTAGACTGTAAGTTCCATGAGGGTAAGGACTGGGTCTCTTTTCCTCAGCCCTATGGCCCTGGCCCTAGCATGGTGCCTCCACCACAGTCAGTGCTCAGTGCCTATGGGTCGAATTAATTCAGTCATTCAGGGAATGTTTTTGAAACACTAGTATGTGTCTGACACTGTGATAGGCCAGGGGATACTCCGTGAGCGGAACAGAGCTTGTCCCTACTCTCATGGAGTTTACCCTCCAGTGGCGGGAGCGGGGTGAGGCACAAGATGAGGCTGTGGCACGAAAGGGCTCAGGCTAGGCCTCTCCCTACTTCCAGATGTTCTGCAGTGGCCTCCCCAGTCCTCTGGTGGCTCCTCTTCCCCTCTTCTCCCGTGCTATGCCTAGAGTTTCAGGGCCACCAACACGAGCTGATTTAGGTGCCCAATGGCACTTCAATGCCAGAAGCACACATGTGGAATGTGCTTCACTGTTTACAGAGCCCCTGTAAAGAGCAAGCGTCTGCTCTTTGCCAAGCAGGGAGCCAGCCCTGGGCTGCTACATTCCCCCTGCCTACCCTTCTTGGTTACCGCCACTCCCAGCTCTGAGGGCTTAGGCAGTGGGAGCCTCATTTGTGATTTCCCAGGGAGAAAGAGTGACACGCGGTCCACGAGGCAGAGAGAGAACAGCTTGGACTGCATGCCAGCCACAGAGGCCTCTTCAATGCAGAGCAGACCTCACTGGACCTAATTAGTGTGTCACTGATAAAGCAGCAACTGACAGTGGATGCATGTTGGGGAAGAGAAACTCTGCATAAGGCATGAGGAACAGAGGGCCAGAGAGATGAGAGGGAGAGAGGGACGGAGGCCACTTGTCACATCCATCCCCATCCCTGCTTCCCTGTGCCAAGGGGGTAATGCTCAGGGCCTGTGCGGCTGACTCATTCTGCCTGGCTCCCCTGGAGGACAGGTGGAGAAGGGCTGAAGGTTAGGCCTGGAAACCCTAAGTCTGTCCAACATGAGTAGGCTGTCAGTGACCTGAGGCTGTGCACTGTACAACTCTAGAGGTGCCACTCATATGGTAGTCACTACAGCTTGTGTATATATTCCATCAGATTTTTTGCAGATGTCAGCAGAATGTCTTGAGAAAGGAGTGTTTTTCCCTAATTTGCACAAATATGCTATATAAATTCGACCCCTCAAGAGGTCTCGCTAGAGGAGCTCAGACACCTCCTAATAGTTCCCACACAGATACCAAGACATTTCAGGAAGACCTGAGACACAGTGAATGTGGCCAAAAAAGGACATTTGGGATCAAGTTCAGGCCTTGTTCACTTAGCTGGTAAACTAAGCTGGTAAACCAAGCTGGGGTCCTTCTGGAGACTTCGATGGTAAAACCAAGTTTCTTTTCTCCTCTGTGTTGATGCCCTTGTCCTATCTGTAGCCCCTTTCTCTTCTCCAACCGTTCCCTCCCCTGAGAGCCTCTCCTGAGCTCCAAGGAGGCATCACAGGCTAATAAGGGCTTATTGAACACTCTTGAGAGGTATCTGTATCTTATCAGGAGGCTCTCAAGTCTAAACTCCCTGGAAATGTTCTTGCATGCTGGGTACATGCATAGTGGGCAGTCCCTGGAGAAGGGGGAGCAGGTGTGGGCAAGACTCTGGTCCTTACTGTTGTCCACGCCCCTTCACCCCAACAGACAGGGCTGACCCTTGGCTTAGGACAGACTGACCCATCCCCAGTGCTGGAGATAGGAGGAAGGAGACTCAGATTTTTAACTGCCCCCTTGGTGCTAGCCTGTGCCCAGCACTTTTTGTTCCTTGTCTCCTTTTGTTCTTGTAACAGCCCTGCAGGGAAGGAATGACTTATCTAGAGAGAGAACCATCCTGGAGAGAGGCCAAAGCGAGGCTGGAGGGGTCAACTTGCCCTGAGTCACACTGTGGGAAAGGGGCCAACTGACTCCACAGTCCACTCTTTCCTCTAGACCTGGCTGCCTTGACTGCAGACAGGGCAGCAGTGACAGGGACCCCAATGTCCTGAGCACCTAATATATACCAGGCCCTGTAGTCAGTGCTTTTCTACACATTTGATGTTAAATATATGCTGACAGTGGAGGCAGGAATGGCTAACAGGGGCTTTTGGAGGGAACTCTTAGGGGGCATTTGTATCTTATGTTACGAGGCTCCTGAAGTCCAAAGGCCTTTAAGGCTTGAAAGAATAAAGCTAATGTGGAATAACAGGTAGTGGGAGCGAGTGTTAGACTGGGGATTGTGCCAACATCCATCAAATACTGTATATCCTCTGGAAGAGAGAAAGCTGGTTACACTGATGGTGATGGTGATGGTGACACTGCTGCTGTTGGCGCTAATGATGCCTGGGGATGCTCGCAACAGCGCACACACAGGCCGGCCTCAGCTCTCAGTTAAGAGAAGGGAGCTTCCTGTGACAGCTTCACTCTCCCGCTTCTGCTCCCCCAGCACTGAGCCCTGTCAAGTGCTCTGGCAGCTCCTGAGTACCAGGGAGGTGGGGATGATTGTGGCCACGGAGGATCAGGACATCTCTCGCAGGCCTTCTGGGTCCTACTCCCTTAGCAGACAGAACGAGGCTTCCCTGCAAAGCCTGGGCTGGAAGCTTCGGGACTTTCTGGGCAAACACTGACAGCATATGGCCTCAATCACTCTGCTGCATTAGGTTTCATGATTTCCCTAGTGGTTTTAAAAAGTGCCGAAGAACAGTGGCTCTAAAGTGCTGGGAAATCCCAGACGAGCATTTAGAGGAGTGTGAGGGGAGAACATGGAGGGGGCGGCAGCTCAAGATGAGACTGGAGCATGGGAAGGGTGCAGGTGGGCCGCCTCCCTACTTCCAGATGTTCTGCAGGCTGTTTTTGGTGAGCCTGTGTGTGTGTGTGTGTGTGTGTGTGTGTGTGTGTGTGCAAGGAGTGGTACCCAATCCTGATGTATGTCATGTGAGTAATACACACGGGCCCTATGTATACCAGATGTACAAATGTTTTGCCTGCGTGGAAGAGCAGGCTAGGGATAGGATTTTGGCTTTTGCTGTCCCAGTGTCTTGGTTTGAATGGTAGCTTATAGGCCACCCCCAACCCCCACCAGCCCACTGCCCCATGCACGGTCTATGCAGCGTATGACTTTGGTGTGAGTGTGTCAGTGGTGTGACAGCTGTGGGGTAAGCTTAGCATCTGCATGTCAGACATTGGGCTGATCCTGGTCACAGAGCCTCAAGGGGGGATTTGACTACAGTGGCTTTGCACGTGGCGTGCATGGCAAGGACACGCTGGGTCCACTTTGTGGGGTTGGATATATGGTGTGTGTGTGTGTGTGTGTGTGTGTGTGTGTGTACTGCAGAACCTAGCTCCTCTGGGGTGGTGGCTGGGAGGTGTGGGCCCAGGGCGGTGGCCTGCAGAGCCAGAGGCTGACTATATTGACAGTGATAATGTCCCAAGTGGGAACCAGATTGTGGGGGACAGAGGGCCCTGCAGGGGCTGATGGGGGGTGTTACTAGAGTCCAAGCAAAATGTGGCACATTCATGACTTAGGGGACGCTTCTAAAGGACCTGGGAATTTGTTCAGTGAGATTTACTGATCATTCTCTGGGCAGGCCCGGGAGTGGACTGGGGTTAGGAGGCTGGCAGGATGGGGAAAAGGGACAAATCAGAAAGACCTGCCCTCCAGCAGTTTTCTGTCTAGTAGGACAGAATCATCCACAGTGTGTCACCAGAGTGGGTGTTCAGTGTCCTATGGATAGGTTGTGTCCCATAGGAAGAAAGCAAGTATGAGGAGATGGCAACTGAGCTGATCCTGTATGGATGCACAGGCAGAATTTGGCCAGGAGGATAGAGAGCAAGGGCATTCCAGGGAAAGGACAGACTGAACAAAGGTAAAGAGGAGACACTGTACATGGGAGGGTGGGTGTATCTCCAGGTTAAGGCAATCCATTTGGATTTTCCAGAGCACCACGGCTGAAGGGTAGCAGTGGGACAGGAGCCTGAAGGTCAGACTGGCCCAGCCAGGAAGGCTTCAAACTTTACCCTAAAGACAAAGGCAGGTGCTTGCTTCAGGCAGCACACGTACTAAAACTGGAATGATACAGAGAGGATTAGCATAGCCTCTCTGCAAGGAGGACACGTAAATTCGTGAAGTGTTCCATATTTTTCTATATACAGAAAGCCCTAAAGACTCCACACAAAAACTACTAGAACTGATAAATGAATTTAGCAAGGTAGCAGGATACAAGTTTAACATACAGAAGTTGGTTGCATTTCTTTACACTAACTATGAAATATCAGGAAGGGAATGTAAACTAACAATCCCTTTTAAAATCGCATCAAAAAATAAAATACTTAGGAATAAACTTCACTAGGAGGTGAAAGACATATGCTGAGAACTACAAAACATTAATAAAGGAAACTGAAGATGATTCAAAGAAATGGAAAGATATCCCATGTTCTTGGATTGGAAGAATTAATATTGTTAAAATGGCCATACTACCCCAAGCAGTCTACAGGTTTAATGCGACCCCTATCAAAATACCCATTACACTTTTTACAGAACTAGAACAAATAATTCTAAAAGTTATATGCAACCATAAAAGACACAGAATTGCCAAAGCAATCTTGAGGAAAAAAACAAAGCAGGAGGCTTAACCCTCCCAGACTATAGACAATACTACAAAGTTACAGTAATCAAAACAGTGTGGTATTGGCACAAAAACAGACATATGGCTCAATGGAGTAGAATACAGAGCCCAGAAATAAACCCATACACCTATGGACAATAAATCTTTGACAAAGGAGGCAAGAATATACAATGAGGACAATGGATAGCCACATGTAAATCAATGAAATTAGAACACACCCTCACACCATACATAAAAATAAACTCAAAATGGCTTAAAGACTTAAATATAAGACATCATAAAACTCCTAGAAGAGAACATAGGCAAAACACTCTCTGACATAAATTGTACAAATGTTTTCTTAGGTCAGTCTCCCAAGGCAATAGAAATAAAAGCAGAAATAAACAAATGTGACCTCATTGAGCTTATAAGCTTTTGCATAGCAAAGGAAACTATAACAAAACAAAAAGACAACATACAGACTTGGAGAAGATATTTGCAAATGATGCAACTGACAGGGCTTAATTTCCAAAACATACAAACAGCTAATACAATTCAATAGCAACAAAAACAACAAAAACCAACCCAATCAAAAAATGGGCAGAAGACCTAAACAGACATTTCTCCAAAGATGGCCAATAGGCACATGAAAAGATGATCATCATTGCTAATTATTACAGAAATGCAAATCAAAACTACAATGAGGTACCACCCCACACTGGTCAGAATGGCCATAATTAAAAAGTCTACAAATAGGGCTTCCCTGGTGGTGCAGTGGTTGAGAGTCCGCCTGCGTTTGTGCCTCAGTCCGGGGAGATCCCACATGCCACGGAGCAGCTGGGCCCGTAAGCCATGGCCACTGAGCCTGTGCGTCGGAGCCTGTGCTCCGCAATGGGAGAGGCCACAACAGTGAGAGGCCTGCGTAACACACACACACACACACACACACACACACACACACACACACACACAAAGTCTACAAATAATAAATGTTGGAGAGGGTGTGGAGAAAAGGGAACCCTCTTACACTGTTGGTGGGAATGTAAATTGGTGTAGCCACTATGGAAAACAGTATGGAAGTTCCTCAAAAAATTAAAGAGTTGCCATATGACCCAGCAGTTCCACTCCTGGTCATATACCCAGACAAAACTATAATTTGAAAAGATACATGCACCCCTACGTTCATAGAAGCACTATTTACAATAGTCAAGACGTGGAAACAACCTAAATGTCCATCAACAGATGAATGGATAAAGAAGATGTGGTATACAATGGAATATTACTCAGCCATTAAAAAGAACGAAATAATGCCATTTGCAGCACCATGGATGGACCTAGAGATTATCATACTGAGCAAAGTAAGTCAGAAAGTGAAAGACAAATACCATGTATCACTTACAAGTGGGATCTAAAGTATGACACAAATGAACTTATCTACGACACAAACAGACTCGCAGACATAAAGAACAGACTTGTGGTTGCCAAGGGGGAGGGGAGTGGGGGAGGGATGGATTGGGAGTTTGGGATTAGCAGATGCAAACTGGTATATATAGGATGGATAAACAACAAGGTCCTACTGTAAAGCACAGGGAACTATATTCAATATTCTGTGATACACCATAATGGAAAAGAATATGAAAAAGGATATATATATGTATAAGTGACTCATTTTGCTGTACAGCAGAAATTAACACAACATTGTAAATCAACTATACTTCAATAAAACTTAAAAAAAAAGACAAAGGCAGGTCCCCGAGAGCAGGCAAGTGACTCTGTGTTTCAGCCTATTT
The DNA here is from genome assembly GCF_963924675.1 of Phocoena phocoena. Taxonomy (NCBI): domain Eukaryota; kingdom Metazoa; phylum Chordata; class Mammalia; order Artiodactyla; family Phocoenidae; genus Phocoena; species Phocoena phocoena. The sequence goes on from NC_089220.1 coordinate 108,637,202, forward strand.
TAGGAACCCCCTCCCCTGAAGGCAGGCACCTGGGCCACTCTTTTCTGTTTGAGAGAGGTTGAGGGTCCAGACTCAGGCAAATCCAGTGGCTTATCGATTGTGGAATCATTAAAAAAAAAAGTTATAGAATGAATGCAAAGAAAGGCCAGAAGTTGAAACCTGAGAGGCTTTTACTGCGGAACAAAAATGGAGGAGGGGGACTTCCCTAGTAGCACAGTGGTTAAGAATCCACCTGCCAGTGCAGGGGACACGGGTTCGATCCCTGGTCCAGGAAGATCCCACATGCCACGGAGCGGCTAAGCCCGTGCGCCACAACTACTGAGCCTGCGCTCTAGAGCCCACGCACTGCAACTACTGAGCCCAGGTGCTGCAACTACTGAAGCCCACGCGCCTAGAGCCCGTGCTCTGCAACAAGAGAAGCCACTGCAATGAGAAGCCCACGCACCGCAATGAAGAGTAGCCCCCATTCGCCTCAACTAGAGAAAGCCCTTGCGCAGCAATGAAGACCCAACGCAGCCAAAAATAAGTTAAAAAAAAACCACGAAAGAAATGGAGGTGGGAAAGGCCGCCTCTACTGTCCACACTGTCCATCCTTCCCATCCCCCAACTCTATAAATTACTCAAGTCTTTTAAAGCTGGTTTCCTCTGGGCCCGGAGGTGTCTCAGACAAGTTCTCATAGAATGCATCACTATACATAATACGGGCCTGGGATGTGCTCTCCATTTAAGAACCTGAGGCCTTGGCGGGCAGGTTTGAAGGCAGCTCAGTTCAGACCTCCCAGCAGGAAGGGAGAAGGTGGCTGAAGGCCTGGGTCAGAGCCTGTCTGGGGTTGCAGGCCTGGGGGAAAAGAGGGGAGCAAGCCCTCAGAGGGAGATGGGGCAGGAGGGGTTTGTCCTGGCAGCATTTGCCTGGCGAGGGGCTCAGCCTCCGGTTTGAGAGAGGGGAAGGCTGAGATGCTCAGAGTTGTGTAACCTTGCCATGACTGTGTCCTTGTGTGTAAAATGGCAACGGCGACATCTAACCGTGATACAGATGGGTGTCATGGTGATGACTGGGTGCTCTATCCATACCACCACCTGGGAAACTGACACTTTCCCTCAGCTCCTAGACAGATGTCTGGTTGCCCTATAGTTTGACACCACTTCCTAATTCAGCTCTCACGGTTGGAGCACCCCTGTGGCCATGCTTAAGGTTTCATTTTGGTGGGGGGCCGTGAGGATCACTCTGGGTTTGCCCACAGAAGGGGCAGGTCAGTGGCAGAAGGCTGCATCAAACCAGTGGGCTCTGGAACTTGACTGCTGGGTTCAGGTCCTGGCTCTGACACTTATGGGACCTTGGGCAACTTCTTCCTTTTCAGCATCATTGGGGTAGAATTAACAAACTCTGTGCAAGTTATTAACCTCTCCGTGTCTCCGTTTCCCTATCTCCAAAAATGGGGATTATAATAGTACTTTCTTCCAAGGGTAGGGGTGACGATTAAATAAAGTATTACATGTAATGTTCTTAGAACAGTGTCTGGCCCAGAGGAACTGCTATAAATGCTTTAGGCATTCTGATTATTACCCGTGGCCGAATTTGAGCCCAAGCCCACTGCAGATGGAAGAAAAGAAATTTAAGATTTACCCGCTCTGTGGCAGTTGGGTAGTGTACCTGTTTCATCCTTATACCATCCTAGGAGGAACTCCACGTGCGAGGTGAGCACAGTGGGGCTCAAGAGGTGATCCTGCTGGCGAGCATGTCACCCCGCTGGCGAGAAGCAGAGCTGAGGTTCAAACTCAGGTTTCCTGACTCAAACCCCATGCTCTTCCCCCTCTGCCAGCAGCCCCCACTGAACCATGGGGAGTGATGGGAGCCAGCGTCGGCTGAACACCTACTGCGTGCTGGGCCCCTAACCTGTGATGTCACCGTCTCCCCGCACAGGGTGTGGAGGTCAAGGGAGGCAGCGTTCCGTCACGGCCCTGCTCAGGACTGCAGTGACTCCCTCTTGTCTGCTGAGTTCAGCACCAGTGCCCACCTGGCTGCAGGGTCCAGCCTGCTCTGCTTTCACTCTTTCCTTTGGGTTCCCTACACCCCTGCTCACCGGGGCCACCTGTGCTGAAGGCTGGAGCACCTGGGCCCCGCTCCCCTGGGCCTGTCTCAGGGAATGAACACTCCTCAGAACTTTCAGGAGAGGGGAGAACAGTTACTTTGTAGTGTTTTTGGAGAGAACTTTTGAGATTGTTTTTTTTCATTTACCCCCATTGTTAGTCTTCCTATTAGCCCCACCTTAAAGTAATTTATTCATGACCTTTCTCTGCAACATTTTGCATTTTCCAGACGTCTTCTGTCAGGAGTCCCTTCCCCTCCTGGGGTCCGTAATTACTCTTGCAGGTGGAATTACTGGTGGTAAGGACTAAGCGGGGAGATGGCTGGGGAAGGGCCAGGCTAGGTGGGGCTTTGGGGCTTCAGGGCAGGGGTAGCAGGTGGGGAGTGGGCTCTTCCTTTGCTCCAGACCCACAGCCTTGGCGAGGGAGTTAGTCTGCGGCCTGGACCCCACTGCTCTCCCTCACGCCTCCGGGTGCACACACGTGGTGCTGCTTCTAGCCTTCCCAGCAACGTGTCTCATCTCAGCTTCACCCCAGACCGAGGATACAGGGAGCAGGGTTTGTGCCCCATTTTGTGGAAGACGAAGTTAGGCACAGAGAGGTGAAGGGGCGTGGGTCAAGTCGAACAGTGAGTAGGCGACCGAGCCAGGGTCGGGGCCCGGGTCTGACTCCCGGCTGGCCCCTGCTCAGCACTGACTGCCCCGCACGGCCGTCCTGAGGCGAGCTTGGCCTTGGAGCCATAAGCCCTGGGTTCTAGGCCCAGTTCGAGGTCCTGGTAGGTCAGGTCTTATAACTGCTCTGAACTGCAGTTTCCTCATCTGTGAGATACAGCTAACAATACTCGCCCCGCTTTCCTCACAGGAGAGCCGTGAGGACTTAACAAGCTGAGGTGTGAGACAGCTAGCTGGGTAAACTGTAAAGTGCCGCGCCACAGTAAGGGTGGGAGACTGAGGGTCCCAGCCACCTCCCCTTGAAGACAAAGGGCGGGAAGTCACTAGGTTCCAACTGAGAAATAAGGTAGCTAGCGTTGTCCCCTCTCCTGGGAAAAGGCCTGAGAGAGTGTCAAAGCTGGCTACTTACCACAGATCCACAGCCCTCTCCTCTCCAGACAGCTTTTGTTTGTGGCTCAGAGGGTAGGCTCTGGATTCAAACAGCTATAGGCTCAGCTCCTGGTGACCACGGACCAACTAGGGAAAGTTACTTCAGCTCTCTGAGCCTCAGTTTCCTCATCTGCAAAGTGGGGATCCTCACAGCCTCTACTTACAGGGTTGCTGCGAGGATTAAGTAAAAATAACGTATGAAAAACAGAGAGCCTGGCCTAGGGCCCGCCACGGTTCCTCAGTGCTCCAAACGTGGGCCACTGTCACCCTCACACGGCCATCCACTTCCTCCAGACCTTTCAGGGAAGCTCCTCTGACTCGTGGCCCCGCCCCACGTTGTACAGTCTGCAGGGCGGCCAGGACTGGGAGTTGAAAAGGGAAGAAACACCATCATCGCCAGAGACTTGGACAAAAGGAAAACTGAGAGTGTTTAAAGCATGGACGCCTCAGACCTGCCCCGAGAGCTTCTTCTGCTGCATGGAGAGAGCTGCAGGGACCAGGCCTGAGACCCAAGCCCCGGCTCCGGACCCCAGTGATGAGGCCAGTGATAAAGACGCGAGGAGCACGGCCGGGAGAGGGTGGTGTGACAGGGGGACCGTTTATTTTTTAGAACAGAAGAGTCAGCAATTTTCCCTAATAAAGCTACAAACCATGGAGTCCCAGAGGGGGAAGGCTGGACTCAGCCTTTGTGACATAAAACCAATTTTCCCTATTTTGCTCTGTGGATTAATTGCCAGCGTGATTTAACACTCTGGTGACACCCCTATCCCTCTCTGCCCTGGGAAAAATCAGTAGGTGTCTGCTGCGGGGACAGCGAACTCATGAGATGGAGGTGAAGGTGGAAAAAGCATCTGACTGGGAGCTATGTCACTTGCTTCACGTCCCAGTTCTGCCAATGATTTGCTGTGTGACCTAAGTCACTTTCCCTGTCTGGACCTTGGTTGCCTCCTTTGCAAAATGAGAGGGTGCACCAGGGAAGCACTGAGCGTTCTTCCGAGTCTGCCACTGTCAAGGGTAATTCTCATTTTGTGCTCCCACAGACCAGGAAGGGCAGGCATTATTAACCCATTTAACAGGTGGGAAACTAAGGCTCAAAGAGGCTGAGTACGTTGCCTAAGGTCACACAGCTACCGAGCGGAAGACTTGGGATTCCAATCCAGGCCTGTCTGACCCCAAAGTCCATGACCTTTACCTCCAGTAAACACAAGGAACCTTGACAATCAGTTATTGAACATTCAGTACATGCCAGGCTTTTTCCTAAGCACTGTGCATATTTCATCTAATTCAATCCAAAGGATAACACTAGAATGTAGTGCCATTATTTCCCGTTTTATAGATGAAAAACTAAGGCTTGAGAAGCATAAGGAACTGGGCCAAGGCCATTCAGCAGAAGACGACGGAGCTGGGATTTGAGTACCGGACTATGTATGTCTGTGTATGTGTTTATAGTTTTGGATCATTTCTGCTACTTTGCACTACCTGTGCTCCTCTGCTCACACGGGCATGGCAGCTAGAGAGTGAATTCCTCATCCCCAGCACAGCAGCCAGGAAAATCTTTTACTATAATAATTAGGAAGCTAGTCAACGGTGGGGTGGTTAGGGGATGAGAAGCTGGTTTTCTAGGCAGGGGGCTAACAGTCTGACCTCAGTGTGATGAAGAACGAAACAATTAGAACAGGAAATGCACACACATTATATACGTCACCTGGCTCTAATTTTCAGTCCACATTCTCTTCTGGCCCCGCAGCTGCCCTCTCTCCCTAGTTTCAGCTCAAGAGCCACACAAGAGGCAGACATGCGCTTTGCCCAGCTGGTGCGCGGGTGTGTGTGTGCTGGGGGAGGGTGACGTCTTCAAAGGACATAGGAAACCTTGGAGGAAAATTCAGTCACTGCTCCACTGCTATGGATTTTTGTAACTCTCATCCCCCTCCCGCCTTCACTGGCCTGAGCAGCTGAGGTTTGCCTGTGACCTACCGACAGCAGGGAGAGAGGGGAGAAAAATGGGTACACTAGTTTGTTCATTTGGGTGATGGAGTGCCCGTTTCCCTCACCAGTATGCAAGGTTCAATAACGTCAGACAGGGCTGCAAAAAATTGCAGCATAAAATGATGAGCCCTTTAAGGTAACAGAAATTCTGTCATCCGGGGAGAAATACAGGCCCTGAATCCCACGGGAGGGGACACCAGGCCCCCCCCATCCCCCACCTCTCACACTCCCCGTCCCCCTTATAGCCGGAGCTGAAAGGGAGTATCTGTGCTGAGGATCAGAAGGCCCCCTATCTCCCGGCCACACGGGCTCAATGCGTCCATGCGGGGAGGAGGTCTGGGAAATCGAGTCTTTGTAGCACTGGCAGTGACCTCACAGGCTGTTCACTCCAGGTGCCAAGGCGGCAACAATTAGTTTTAGAGCAGTGGAGGAGGCTTCATCAGGCTGGCCACGTAGGTGAGGCCTCAATTAAGGAAAGCTGGCCAGCAGAGGAATGTGGAGGGGCTGAGAAACTGGCCTCCTCCCCGCTGTGATGAGAACGTCTGTTCTTCATTCTGTGGCTGCTCTTGGGAGCCCTGGAGCCCTTGGGAACCCTGCAGCTCCCAGCCAGGAGGAAGTTTCAACTAACTCTGCTCTCTTCCCCTCGCCCCTATTTCCACCTGTACCCCCAAACAGGGGACTCAGGCCTGGACCAGTCAGCGTCTTCAGGTAGGGGACCCCTTGGGTACATAACAACAGCGACAATAGCAGTGGCAGCATCCCCAACAATAATGATAATAATAGCTAACACTTGTTGAACGATGACTAATATACCAGGTATTCTAGTTATTTTATATGTAAGAATTAATTTAATCAGCCCAATAATTCACTGGACTTTATTATTATTACCCTTTCACGTATGAGACAACAGAGGCACAGGAAGGTTATATCTTGCCCGAGGTCACACAACTAACAAGCACATGAAAGCAGGGAATCTGACTCTAGAGTCTCTGGCTAACACCACTATATAGAATTGCGTAAGGCAGAAACTCATACCATTTGCCCAAAGAACCTGGAGATGATGCTGGCGGACAGCTGCTCCAGTCCCACTGCAGCTGCCTGTTTATCTAAGTGCAGAGAAACCAGTGGGTAGATTTAAGCTCCCGCCCTGCTGGCAAGGCCCTTCGGAAATGCCATGAGTTTCCTTCCTATAAAGGTCAGTTCTGGAAACTTCTGCTAAGGGCCTTCATTGCTCTTCCCAAGACTTTTATTCATTTCAAAGTGTCCTGAGCAAGACATTCACATGGTAGCCATGTGGTGGGGGAAGGCAGTAGGAGGTGCAGGGTTGGAGGGAGACAGACGCTGAGCCGTGTGCTGAGGGAACAGACTAGATGAAAGGGTTAATTCTAAAGTGAGGAATATTCAGGGAACACTTCATGGAAGAGGCAGCCTTTGATTTTAGTCTGAAAGGCTGACAAGGATTTTCATAGACTGAGATAAAGACAGTGGGGAGGGCCATTTTAGGAAGAGGGAAAAGCTTGAGAAGCAGCACAGGCAGAGGCCCAAAGCAGACGCTGTGTCTGGGGAAAAGCGGATATGTGTGGCCACAGCACAGTTTTGTGCCAGGTAGCAGGGGATAAGGTTAGGGTGGACTAACTAGTCTTAAGGGCAGGTTACAAAGGACTGGGGTTTGAGCTTTATTTGGTGGGTAATGAGAAGCCATGGAGAGGGGTGATGGGACCACAACTTCCAAGTGGATGGATAGCTCCACTTAGTCCCCTCAACCACAATACCCTCCCCTCACTTCCTGAATCATCCCTGACTCGGACAGTCCCAGGACTCTGCCAGCTTGAGACCCCTGTCATGTGACCCTCACTCTGCCTTCCCCTACCCCTGTTCACCCTGGTGCTCTGGCTGGGTAAGGAACCTGGGTTCTAACAGGGCAAGAGCAACCTTGCAGCAGAAGCTCGTGGGAACTGTCCAAGGTGCTGAACCGATGCCACGCCCAGTTTTAAGTACTCCCATTTTAATGATTGGCTCCCGCACCATTGTTTCTGTTGGACAGAGAATTTCATTCCCATCTTATAGATGAGAAATGGAAGCCCCAAGAGTTCGAAGAACCAGAGCTAGGAACATGGTTTCTTGCCTTTCAGCCCAGGGCTCTTTTCTCGCACTCAGCAGCCCCAATGTAGTCCAGCATTGCATACCCGAAGTGATTCCATTGCTGCTGCCAAGCTAACATGTAAAATGCCCAGACTCTCTTCCCACTTCCATCCCTATGTTCATTTCCCCAAACACTGACAGGTATGTCCACCCCACAGCGCCTCCTGACACTGACCACTGAGGGCGATCCACAGGTGCTTGGGTGGATCTGCCTGGAACAGCAGCTGTGCACGTTTATGGCTTTATTGCATCGGGAATCCCTGGGCATAACTCATCCTGGCACTCTCCTTGGAAGGGAGTGCCGGGCTTGAGGGAAGCAGTGTTCTCCCACACTGTCACATTTCACCAGCAATTGACTGCCCTTTTACTGGGCATCTAGTGTTCCAGGCCCTGAGCCGTGAACTTTCCATTTGAAGTTTCTCACTCTCATGGCTAAGTCTCCTCTTAACAGATGAGGAAATTCAGACTTAGGCAGGATAAGTGACTTTTCAGTAGGGACAGTGGGGATTGGCAGGCCACGATCTGAACCCAGATTCATGTGATTCCATGGTGGCCCATCAGTCAAAGTCTATCATCTAATAGATGAGAGCTGTGGTGGCTCCCACCACTACTGGCTTTGTGATCGTGGGCAAGTCACTTATCCTGTTTGAACTTCAAGCCCCTCATTCTCAGGCCTAGGCATGTGGAAGTGCACCTCTGTAGGGCTCCTGTGAGGAACAGAGATGAAGCTTGTGGCAAGGACTCGGTAAGTGTTTGCTGCTAATGTGAGTATGACTATTATTGGGCACAAGCTCTTAGAAGGCTGGATGGGCATCTGATTAGCCTTTCCATACCCTCAGCAGCTCCCCCAAGTTCTTGGCAGAGGAAATATCCAGTGTCCTGGGAAGGAAGGAGAAAGAGTGTGAGGGTTAGAACACCCTGAGTGTCAGGTGGGCTTGCTTCTGCCCCACATTCTTATGGCCTCAGGGGGTGGGGACCACCTGGCTGGATCAGGCATGCCACTGGGCTCCCGGGGTAGTTCAGTACTCCTCATGGTTATGTTGAGGCTGAGGCCATTCTCAGTCCTCAGACTCTGAGAGACCCTGTTTTCACAAATGTATCCCAACATCCTCCCTAAAGAGCCCTTGGCAGGAAGAGCTCTGATGGGAGAGGACAGCTGAGCATATGCCTCACATCCATCACCATGTTGGCTACTCACATCCAGTAGCAGACAGGACTGAAGTGACTCTCACCTTACAGATGAGGACACTGAGACCCAGCAAGGTAAAGCGACATGTCCAAGGTTACTGAGCTGAGGCTCAAGGTCTCCAAACTCTCAGAAAAGGGTTCTTTTAATTAGTCTCAAATTAATTGCCCGTCCTAAAACTCCTTCAAGGAAAAAGACAGGTGCATAAATTCACAAACCAACTAACAAATAAAGGCAATGCTAATTATCACTGACTGCAGGACATTTGGGGGAGGGTCTCAGCCAAGTCTGCTTTCTAACTGCTCTGATCTCCCACCCTGACCAGAGCTGGCTAACTGCAGGAAGTTGCATTCATTCAGAAGCCGGGGTGAGGGCAATGGTTTGGTTTCCCCCTTGGAACCTGATGTGTGCGGGAATGAGCCACGCTGGATGAGACCAACTGACTATTCTGTAATCACCTCAAGCAGCTACTGCTCAACACCCGACAGCGCCCCAAAAGAACCTTTCCAGGTAAAATGAGGCTTGGCAGGAGGAGATGGATGGGAATTCACAGGGTCTCACCAGGGCCGCTTCGCTCACAATCTGTCTTATTTAGCCCCGAGCCCCAGGCAGGTGGGATTCCACATCAAGATGATTCCTACAAGTGCCAAGTCCCCTAAAGTTCAAGAGCAGGAAGTCATTTGCATCCCAGATGGAAGGAAGAGACGCAGGGGCCTGGCCTCCAGATTCCTGGAGCCATGGCCTGGGGGCAGTGGGCCCACAGACACTAGCCTCTCTAGGACCACCCCCAACCTTCACCCACCCAGGGCCTGGATTTCCCCTTCTTTTGAGGAGCAGTGACAAGGCAGGCAGCTGGGGGTGAAGAAGGGGGAACAGGGAGGCCCATAGACAATGTATACAATCAGACTGTAACAACCTCAGTGATACCCCCTTCCCCTGGCCAATACACACACACACACACCCACTTGCTCCTACTTTCTCTCATTTCCTCCAGAAGGGTGTGTTTCCTGACTTGGTCTGTGGAGCCTGCATAGTAGACCATCTTAGAAATCAGTCAGTTCATCTCCCCCTGCACACTCGCCATTTACAGATGAGGGAACTAAGACCCTGAGAGCGGAAGCCACTTGCCCAAAGTCAGAACTACCCTGGTAGCCAAGCTAGGACTGGGGTCTGGATGTCCCCTGAGAAGTCTTGTGTGGTCACTTCATTTTGGCTTCAGTCACCTGATCACTTGACTAGGTGAGACTTTTAATCCCTCCTACCCAAACCCCAAACCTCGGGCACTCCATTTTTCTATGGAAGTTATGGACCAAGCTCACACCAATAAAGGTAAATTAGGAAATTTGCAGGAGGGACAGATCTTTTTCTCTTTTGAAGATGCCACTGGAATCACCTTCACCCAGTTTTATCTGCATTGGGGAGGGGGAAGAAGGAGCTGAACAGAGTTTTGTTGTATAGATCAGGGGCAACCTGCCCACAGCAGACACTGTCACCAGGCAAACCTGTACTCTTACATCACGACAAGGGCTTCCTTCCAGTGGATCGCCACCTTGGCAGCACACTGGCCACAACCAGACCACACTCAGACCAAACATATCAGCATCTCCAGGAGAGGGCAGGGGCATCAGAGTTTGTAGAGCTCCCCAGGTGATTCCAGTGGGCAGCCTGAGTTGGGCACCATCCTCTTCCTACTCAAAGTGGGGCCACTGAACAGCAGCGTTGGCATCACCTGGGAGCTTGATTAGAAGCACAGAACCGGGACTTCCCCAGTGGTCCAGTGGGTAATACTCCGCGCTCCCAATGCAGGGGGCGCGGGTTCAATCCCTGGTCGGGGAACTAGATCCCGCATGCATGCCGCAACTAAGAGTTTGCGTGCCACGGAGTTCGCATGCCGCAACTAAGAAGTCCGCATGCTGCAACGAAGAGCCCGTGTGCTGCAACTAAGACCCGGCACAGCCAAAATAAATAAATAAACAAATAAATAAAAAATAAATATTTGAAGGAAAAAAAAAGAAATGCAGAACCGTAGGCACCTCCTCAGATCTACCGGATCAGAACCTGCACTTTATCAAGGTCTGCTGGTGGTTTCTGAGTTCACTAAAGTCTGAGAAGCACTGAGGCAAGGTACTCCATACAGTATAGCCCATCTCTACACCTGACAGCAACCTTGCAAGGCAGGTGTTCCATTCCACAGGTGAGGAAACTGATCCTGAGAAAGGTTAACTCACTGGCCCAAGGTCACACAGTTGGTGAGTAGGACAGCCAGGATGTGACCCTGGGCTGGTTGCAAAGGCCACTCTTTGTACTACATAAACCACTTCTTATAGCACCATAAAAAATCTGGTCACAGGGGTCCCCTGAATGTTTGGGTCCTCAGACCCACTGGGCATGCCCCGCCATTGAACAGGATTCCACTTCCAATGTCAAGTTCCCCAGAATCAAACCTCATAAAGACCAGCATAATTCATGAGGAAATACAAATAGTAAACAAACACGTGGGGGAAAGGTTTACTCTCCCTAGTAATCAGAGAAATGCAAATTAGAGCAATACTGAGGAGCCATTTTCTACCTATATAATTAGCAAAAATTAAAAAAAGAAAAGAATGTTAGCAGAGTTGGTACATTCATACATGGCTGGCGGAGGTGTAGATTTATATAACTCTTGAGGAAAGTAATATGGCCACATCCATCAAGAGCCATAAATACATTAGGCCCACTGACCCTGGGAAGTCACCCTAAGGAAATAATTCAATAGGAGGGGAAATGCCGTTTGTAGGAAGATGCTCATTGCAACATTTGTTGTGAACACTGGAAACAAATCAGTATTCAGCAGTAAGGGAATGGTTGAGTCAGCAGGGGGGCCATCAGCTCCTGCAGGGTCATGCAGCCATTTAAAATGATAATTAAGAAGCCCAAGCAGCAAATATGGGAAAAAAGAAAGCAAAATACAAAACTCTGGGCTTATTACGTGCTCTGTGGTTATCATGATGGAAAAATATTGTGTGCGTAGGATATGGACGCAATTCGTCCAAACACCAAAGAAGACAACTGGTGTTTCAGGGTGAGGGGACAACGGAAAGACACCTTCCTTCCATTACTTTTACAGTTTCAAACCCCAATAGAATTGGCCTTTAAGAACAGCCTTGGCAGCTCTCTGGTCATGGACTCTATCTCTGAGTGGCACATGGAGATACCCTCATTCTGCATCCATGGCCACAGGGCCACACTCCCTGATTCCACCTGGAAGTGGGAGGAGCTGGCCCCTCCTTTCCTGTGTAGGGGTGGCGGTGGGCGGAGAGGCCATGGGAGTCCCCTTCCATCTTACCATGAAGCCTGGGGCACAGGTGCAGCTCCCAGTGACGCTGTGGCAGTTGGCGCCGTTCTGACAGGTGCAAGGCAGCTGGCAGCCATCGCCATAGTAGCCAGCAGGGCAGGATTCATTGCAGTGGTGGCCAGACCACCCTGGCTGGCAGGTGCAAGCTCCAGTTACTGGGTGGCAGCTGAGCAGATGAGAGAAGAATGAGAGGACAGTCTGGTCAGGAATGCGGCCATATTCCACTCTCTGCCCACCCCAAGTCTGGTCTGCCCAGGGCTGCAGGATCGAAGGGCCTCTGAAGTTAAATTTCTTTCTTTTTTTTTTGGCAAGTATTTTCCCCCAGTTGTGAGTTGTTTATTTATTTATTTATTTATTTATATTTGGCTTAGTTGGGTCTAGTTGCAGCACGTGGGATCTTCTGTTATGGCACGTGGGATCTTTTGTTGCGGCGCGGCCTTCTCTCTAGTTGTGGTGCGTGGGCTCCAGAGCGTGTGGGCTCTGTAGTTGTGGCACGCGGGCTCAGTTGCCCCGCAGCATGTGGGATCTTAGTTCCCCAACCAGGGATCGAGCCCCCATCCCCTGCATTGGAAGGGAAGTTCTGAGGTTAAATTTCTTAATGTATTATTTGTTTGCCAGATGATGCCAAGGTTACATGGTCTTATTACATGTTTCTTATTAGCCCCAAGAAACTGAGGCTCATAGTTGTTATATAATTTGCCTAAAGTTACATAGCAAGGAAGTAGCAAAATCAGGATTAGACACAGGTCTCCTGACTCCCAAACAAGTGCTCTCTATAATACAAATACACAGACACCAAAGCAGGAGGCAGCCTCTTCCCTTATGGACTGGGAGGTCCAGCACTTCACCCACTCTGCACCCAAGGCAGATGCCCAGTGTGTGGGCAGGCACAAGAGGGCTGCAGTGAGGCCCAGTTACTCTGCATATTGTAGGTACTTGATGAACATTTGCTGAGTTAAAATGGAACCTTGGGGCAGATGCGTCCTCCCCTCTATGGCAATGTCTGTATTGGAGAGAATGCCCTCCATCCATGCATTGCTAGGGCTCTTTAAGAGCAAGCAAGATCGTCTCCATCCCCTCTCTGGCAAGCCCAGTGAAAGAACCATTTGGCTGGAGGCAGGGGCTGCCTGGCATGACCTCTAGAGAGTCAGGCAAACTCTGGCTGGCAGAGGTCTGATCCAACTGCCAATATGCATCCATGATCCCGGGTGTGGTGACCATTTTCTTCTCAGAGCTTCTGTGGGGAGTGTAATTGACTGATGGCCCTAGCTACTGTGTCTGAAATCCATCACTACATTTTCTCAGAGGTCACACTTCCCCTGGGCTGCTCTCAGCTAGAGCACAGCAGGAATATTAAGGTCGACACATTCTTGGCAAATCTGGGACTCCTCTGATGGACAAGTTTGGCTTAAAGACTCCCCATCTCGCCAAACTTTCTTAGAACTGTGCTTCAGTCTAAAACTTCCCAATCAACCTTCCTTCCTTCTCTCTTTCCTTCACACAGGTCAGACCTGCATTGCGGTCTCATGCTCCCCTAGCCTCCTCAGCCCCTTCCCCATTTTCCCTCATAGCTGTGTCCCTAGTAAATCTCTTGCTCTCGTCATCTGCTTCTGGGAGAACCCAGACTAACACTCCAGAGAAGACGCTGGATGTCAGAGACAAGCTTCTTGGATTCCCTGTGTCATCTGCTTCCTTGCCCTGGAGTCCAGCTCAAGGGATATGGTCCAATGGCGCAAGCTCTGGGCTGGCAAGAGAAGCCTACGTACAAATCTTGGTTCTGCTAAGTTCCACGAGGATATGGGCTTTGTCTCCCTGGGTCATTGGTGGATCCCCAGTGCCTGGCTCATATTCACTGCCCAATTAAATATTTGGGAATGAACAGTACTTTTACTACGCGTAATTATTTTCTGTCTGTTGACTTGTTTATCACCTGTCTCCCCACCAGGTGGCAGCTCCATGGGGGAGGGCCCTTTGTCTGTCTATTTCACTTCCGTATTGTACCCCAATGGCCAGCAGGGTCCCTGGCACCATGAAGATACCAATACATATTTGCCAAATGAATTAATGCACAAACTAATTGTGTGAAGCCCAGCCAATTTCTGGGAGCCCTGATTTTCTCATGGAAAATGAGGGATGGACAGGAGCAGACAGTTCCTGAATAGTAAGTGCAAGTAGCTAATAGTCATTTTGGAAAATGTTTAGTCTCATTAATCATCAAGTCAAAACAACAATTGGATATCACTTTTTCTCTATCAAAATGGTAAAGTATTTTTGGTTTTTTTTTTTAAAGGGATAATGCTCAATGCTGGTAAAGGTTTCTAGAAAACAATGTGGGGTTATATATCAGGAGTCCTAAAAATATTCAGACCCTTTGGTCTTGTAATTCCATTTCTAAGAACCTACCCTAAGGAAATAGTCACAGTTGTAGAGAAAGATTTATGCATGGAGATGTTCCCCAAAGCATTATTTATAACAGTGGGAAAATGGGGGCAATTTATATAATAATAAATAATATGTGACCAGGCTATTAAAGCACCAGGCACTTTACACCTATATTTCTAATCTTCAAGTAAGCCTGTGAGTTAGGCATTAGAGCCTCTATTTTTCAGATGGCACTTGGAGGTTATATGACTTGCCCAAGGTCACACCACTAACTCAGTGGCAGCTGGGATTCCGACCCAGGTCTGTCTGGCCATGTTCTGGTCACTGCCTCATGCTGCCTCTGACACCAGGGTACTGGTTAAATGAATTATGACAATTCATATGAAGGCATGTTAGAGAAGTATTCAAATGTTTTCCAGTCTATTTAATGATATGACATAAGGGTAAGTGAAATAAGCAAGTTGTGTATAAAGTCATGATCTAAAATATAAAAAAAAAAGTGAATCAGAAATGGATGAAGAATGAACAAATTACAACAAAATGGTTTTTGTACTCACCCCTGGATTGAGAAATTATGAGTGACTGAGTTTTTTCTTTAATTTCTATGTATTCTCTGACTTTCTCAAACTGAGCATCTATTATATTCATAAACAGATAAAAAGTGATAAAAATTATAATATATAAAAAAGAATGTGTGTAAAGAATGGATGTTTGAAGACTTCCTGACTTCTATGGTTCCAGATAAATTCCTCCCTGGGTCCCACACTGTAAGGGGAAATAGTGGCCCGCACGGGTGTCATGGGGCAGGGGGCCCCTATTTGGTGGCCCTGACCCTCAGCCAGACAGTTGTGGGGTGCTCCCCTCTGTCCCCAACACTCCCAGCAAAGCCCTAAGGCATGGCCTTTCTTGGTTTCAACTTTTCAGGGGTCTCCTCTGAGGTTTGGGTTTAGGGTCAGAGGGACTGGCTCGGTCACAGTCGTGGAGACTGACATGCTTGGACCCAGGAAGTAACACGGCAGGCGCTGGCGGCCGCAATCAGCTCTGTCTGGCCCCTGAGATTCTGAAGGGTCTCAGGCATCCTTCTGCCCTTCTTTCAAGAGATTCTCTCGTTACAGGTCTTTGCTCTGGTGTGAAGACCACCCTGTGAATAGCATACTAGACACACAGTGAGCTGGCGAACGCTGGCCTCTAAGCTCTCCTGCGTTTCTTCTTTCCATCTTAACTGCCGGTGTTTTGCATGTTAGGGGTGTGTCTCAACGTCAATTTTACCTTTTTACTCTGAGAAACCAGAAAGCTCAAAACCAAACCTGAGATAATTTCTTCCTCTCTCCTTTCATATCCCTAAAATTCTATTTTAAAAAACAAAACACCTCTGTTTTCTTAATTCGATCACTTGTCACTTATTATAGAAACTCCAAAATCCCTTTGAAAAGAGGGTGGGGAATGATCGCTGGCTCAGCGATTAGGACTGAAAACTACCGTTGCCATGCTCTCGGCACCTCTGTCACATCTCCCTCTCCCTGGTGTACCCTGCTCCCTGCCCCGTTGGTGGCAGAGCCATTCCCTTGGGTCACATGGCAGCCAAGTGACTCCTGCTTAGGCTGGTTTGGCTTTTGCTCTGCCTTTTTTTTTTCTCCCCCCCTCACCTTTCTCCATTTCCCCCAGACATAGATTAATCACAAGTTAATAGAAGCCGAAAGCTGAACAATACAGGAATCTTTTCAGGGTGGAATTTTCTGCCAGCTTTTCCTGGCTGCTCTGAGATTTCTATCAATGCTGCATCTGGTGGCTAAGTCAAATCTTTCAAAGGTAATCCACAATCATGGCTGCTGGAATTCGTCTATGACAATCCAATTGTGGAGGGGACATGGACAAGGTCTGACACACAGGTGTTCACTTTCTCAAGGTTATTCCTTTATGAAGGAAGGAGGCTGCTTTGTGTGTGCTACAAAGCATTTATAAAGGGAATGAAGTGTGGGGAATTTCACCAGCCACTTCTTCCTTCCCAGGGCACGTGGGTACAACCTCTCTTTGAAGCAGCCTCTCCAGAGGGGCATAGAGCCGGGAGAGGCTGGGGCCAGCTGAGGAGGGTTTTCTATGGTTGGGGGTTGGGAAGACTTTGCTTCTCTAGGAAAGATGCTCAAGGCCTTCCTGGCAAGCTGTCTTGGAGGGGCTCTGCTGCAAGTTCTTGCGGAAGCCAGCGTGGAAATGAGGCAAGGTTTCTGGGGATCCCACACTCTGTCTCAGGGAGCTCGGTGGAAGCTTCACTTTCAAAGATCACAAGAAAACTTTTACCCCCCACTGGGCTGACAAAAGGCGATAGACAGATTGGGAAACTAGGACAGAGGAGAAGTACACGTATCAGGACACTGACTCAGGCAGAGGTAGTTCTAAGGCCAGGACTGAGGGGTCCCAGACCTACCCAGAACCTGCAGCTTAACTGCCTTGGGATTAGGAGTCCTAGAGTCATCCCTCTGCTTTTCTTGGATCCCGAGAGAAGGCTCTAGAATGGGACAAAGGCTCACAGGAAGAGAGGAGTGACCTGTGTCCACAGAGAGGAAGAGAGCTGTTCTCTGTGTCCCTGAGAACAAAGCCAAGTGCAGCATGAGAGAGGTGCAGTGAGAACACAGGCTCTCAACCTCGGGCAATTCTGCCTCCTCCCACCCCACCCAGGAAACGTTTTTGGTTGTTAGAACTTGGGGCTGGGGTATTGCTACTGGCATCTAGTGGGCAGAGGCCAGGGATACTGCTAAACATCCTGCAATGCACAGGATGGCTGTCCACAACAAAGAATTATCCAGCCTAAAATATCAACAGTGGCGAAGCTGAGAAATCCTGAGTTAGACTAAATAAAAATTCGGTGAGTGTCGGGGGCTCAGTCACTGGGGCCGTGTGCCAAGGGAAAGGGGTGAAATATTTTTAAAAAATAAGGTGACATCAGCTCGGGAGCAGAGCCACCCTAGAGGAATGGGCGATTTAAGATGAATTCAGCGATTCTTTTTCCTGAAGGTCTGCTCTGTGCCAGGCTCCGTGCAAGGCTGAGGCTGCAGAGACCCACAAGCTCGGGCTGTGACACAGCTCCCTGCAAGGAGATAGTCAAGCAGACGTGGGGGAACCCAGCCTGGGGGGTTGGCTGCCAGGCACTCTCAGGGTCCCCACGCTTAAGAAGCACTACTGCCTCCCAACCCCTGAAATGTGACACGTGTTAAAGACAGTAAAGCAAATAATCATCAATATTGAATGGGCTGAGATTAGCGACGGAGAAGAGGGAGTCCTTCCAGATTAATAATGCATCGAGGACTCCTTCAGAGGAGGGATAAATTATGCAGGGCACGGCTGCTTGGGTATGGGGAGAAAACAATAGCTCTTTAAATTGGGGGTTGGTTGGATTTCCGTGGCAGGGACTCTCCCTGCACTGGACCTCAGTGGCAGCCTAGCTTCCTGTCCCTGACACGGTCCTCCCTTGGCTTCCCCGCAGGGGTAGGGGTTCCTGGTGCTGCCCCTCACCCGTGGAACAGCCTGAGGCAGCTGCCCAGTCCCCGGACCAGCCATGTGGGACCCCCATGTTTAGAGTCTTGGAGCTCTCACCCCACCCTCCAGACCCAGCCCAGAAGCCACCTCCTCCAGGAAGCCTTCCCTGACCAGTGAAGCGGTTTCCTGTGGTGCTTTCTGTACAGAGCCCTGGGTCACAGTTACTTGAGTACATGTTGGGACCCAGCAGGGCCAGCTGCATATATTTCATTGATTCTAAGATGCACTTTGCCCCACATTTTCAGATCTCTGATGCAGTCAGTGGTATGTCATGGCTCAGTTTTAGTAGTACATAAAATAAAGCAGTGCCTCACTACTGGTGTTGTCTTGTATTTGAAGAAATATGGTAGGAGGTCCTCAGTGTGGGTAGGTGCTCCAGACTCAAGTTCCTGAGGGCTGGACTCGTGCTGAGGGACCCTTTCTTTCTTGTGTTTGGCCCTGCAGGCTCTGTGTTTGTTGAATGAATGACTGAGTGAACGAATGCTTAAGTCATATGTAGCCCGTTCCATTGGCTCCAGAGCCCCCTCTTAATGGTCTCCTCCCCAACCCTCTGCCCTTGCAGAGAGCACTGCCCGAGCCACTTAGCTCCAGGAACTGAAGACTGGGGACAGATTCTGTCAAAGCCACAACACTTTCTAAGAGGCCTCTGCTAACAGTGACGTGAGGACCTTGGGTGATGTGTGGAGAATCAAAAGCTGGAAATGAAGAAGGGCCGAGGCTAGGTCCTGGCTGTCCCAGAGACAAGGCTACAAAGCAGAGGTATCTCTCTCTGGCCTGCCAACAGAAGCAGCACCCACTGCCCAGGGCAGCTGGTCCTGCAGGCCTGAGGGGAGAAGGGAGACTCCCCTCACCTTGCACCATCCTAATAAGAGGCAGCCACATAGAGAGCTGTGGAAGCATTTATCTGGGGCCTGACAGCCCCATTTGAAGCTTTAATCTGGGGCCCGACAGCCTCATTTATCACCAGAGGGCAGTGCCAGCTGGTGCAGGAAGCAGGCAGTGAGGGGAGCTGGGGGATGTGGCCCAGGGCGGCTCTGGCGTCTCCACTTCCAGGAAGCAGGGCTGGGGCCGGCTTCAGCCCAGATGTCCCCAAGCCCCACTTTTTTTTTTTAACTGAGCCTTTTATATTATTTATTTTGTTTAGTAGCACATGATAGAATTATACACAGATGATTTCTTAAAAATCAAATGTGGTTATTTGTATATACATTAAGCCCTCAGCATAATTTCTGCTTCTGAAGTGCTAATACAGTATTTAAAATTATACAAACATCCAGTAAACGGCATTTTAGTTTATGACACTCTGTTAATACAATAAATATACAAAACTTCCAAACTACTAAAAACATGCAACATTAGAGGGAGAGATGGAGGGCGTTTATATAGAACCATGACAGTCACCGTAATGGCAGCTCAATACCACTCGCTGACAAACTATACAGATATCCCTAGATAAATAATACCAGTCCTAGATTAAAAACCACTGACGCAGGGCTTCCCTGGTGGCGCAGTGGTTGAGAGTCCGCCTGCCGATACAGGGGACGCGGGTTCGTGTCCCGGTCCGGGAAGATCCCACATGCCGCGGAGCGGCTGGGCCCGTGAGCCATGGCCGCTGAGCCTGCGCGTCTGGAGCCTGTGCTCCGCAACAGGAGAGGCCGCAACAGTGAGAGGCACGCGTACCGCCAAAAAAAAGAAAAACAAACAAACAAACAAACCACTGACACAGAGTGCAGGGAGAGGCTACCCCAAGCCAACCCTGCGGGCCTGCCCTCTGTCCCCTCCCGCTCTGCCACTCTAGCCACGGCCCCAGGGGACAGCCCTCTGCAGGCCCCAGGTCAGCCATACCGGTTTTTAAGGTCCCTTCTAACACTGTCCCTCTGTGGCTCAAGTCCCCTGCTTCTGCCTTGGTGGTCCTGTCTCTGGGCCCCTCGGGGCTGGTAAAGGGCTTGGTTAGATGCAGACTCTGTGGAAGCAAAAAGTTCTCCCGACCACGCCCCCAGGGCCCTGGTACCCTGAGCCTAGCCCCCCGCATTCCCACCCATCCCACCAAGTTCCCTCGTGTTCCTGTGTGTGGGGTCTCAGGTTGGCCTACGTCTTTTCATCAGACTGGCCAGTGAAGGTGATTGCTGAGGTCCCAGCCCTTTCACTGCCTGCCTGGATGATCTGGCTGGAGGTGGGCTTTGTGCCCTGACAGCCCCCCTCCCCACCAGGGCCCACCCCACCCCTGTCCCCCGCTCACCTGTCCCCAGATCGTTCGTACCTGATGGTGTTGTCGGCATCACAGGGGCAGGGCAAGCTGCAGCCTGGGCCGTGCAGGCCCTCGGGGCACAGACGTTCCTGGCAGCGTGGGCCTTTGTAGCCAGGTTCACACTTGCAGGCACCGGTGGTGGGTGAACACTGACCCCCATTGTAGCAGTCACAGCGCAGGGAGCACTGGAAGCCAAAGGTCCCGAAGGGGCATTCCTCTTGGCACCTGCGGGATAGCAGAGGAGGGTGAGGCTATGCCCCCTCACCTGCCCTTCCAGATCCACCCAGCACGTACCGCCCCTGCCTCCAGGCCTGGGCCTGGTGTGCTGCACCTCCTCACAGTCCCCTCCCCTCTTTCCTCTCCTCCTCCAGGAAGTATTCCGTGGTTTAGTCGCCCCAGTCCATTCCCTCCTCCATGCCAGTTCCCCTCAGTCCCCAGGATTGAGTTCATATTATCATATTTCATTGATTATAGGCCTTATGTGGTTTTTTTTCATTTTTTGATTGCAGTAAATAAGTAGAGCATAAATTCACCATTTTAATTAGTTTTAAGTGTACAGTACAGTGGAATTACGTACATTTATACTGTGCACCCATCACCACCGTCCATCTCTGGAAGCTTTTCATCTTCCCAAACTGAAACTTCTGTACCCAGTAAACAACAAACCTTGTTTTAAAAATATATTCTAACATCTCTGAAACCAGTTAAGTCTTATAACTGATGGCATGTCACAGTTTAATTTTCAGTGTTTTTCATTCTTAGCAATATATAAACTAATGATGCATCTCACAATCGGTGGCATTTCAGATTTGATGAGATGGGGTAATTTTATTTCTACTCATTGTCTCTGTTCTTTGAGTCTTTCAGACAGAGGTACAGTCTCTCTTTGCCATATGGGAGACGATCCTCTTCCACCAGTGTCGAGTTTCTCCATGAGTACAAGATGCATCCTCCTTCATCAGACTGGAGAATCCCCCAAGACAGGGACTATTTCCTCTTCCTTGGACGGGGGGTTCCCTCAAGGCAGGGGCTGAGCCTCTTCCATCAGCCGGTGAGCCCCCCAAAGAAGAGGACCTGGCCCCCTTTGTGTCCTGCCTCTGCTGGGGCCTGGGAGTTGGAACTCCCAGCATAATGATCATTATTTGACTCATCAACTGACATCCATTGGTTGTGGGTCCTCTGTGGGTGGGTGTAACCTCTGCTGCTGACTGCCTAGCTTCCTGGATGTGCCCAACACCCCTCACCCCAGCCCAGGGATATTCCCCAGGGGATGTAAATTCATCGTTACAGCAACAGCTTAAGGGGTAAACCTGGGGGCATATGGGGTAAAAGAGATGGGCAACCCCTGCGTCCCAGAGACGATGAACAGAAATGGCCTATGGACTGTGGGGTTTTGGATTAACCACATCCCCACACTGCTTCAAAGGTGCAGAGAATGGGGAACTGACTTTACAGCTCTGACATCTGCTTCCTCATCACCAAATGGGAGGATAATAACTAAACCTCACCAGGTGTTTGAGGATTAAATGAGGCAACGTGTATAAACACTTAGAAAGGTACCCCATGCATGGTAAGGGCTCAGTAAGAAGTGTTAGTTCTTATTATTACTCTTGTTAATACTGTTTTCTATAGTTTTCCTAACAGAGCCCTTCTGGCATGAAAAAGCTCAAAGGGAAGAATTCCAAATATTAACATTGGAGTGGACTTGAGGAATTACAGGTCATTTAATGATTATGTTCTCCCATTTTCAGGTTTTCTATATATCTTCTACAATAATCAGGGCAGAGGGGAACAACAAAAGATGTTTAAAAAAATACAGCCTTGGGCTTCCCTGGTGGCGCAGTGGTTGAGAGTCCACCTGCCGATGCAGGGGACACGGGTTCGTGCCCTGGTCCGGGAAGATCCCACATGCCGCAGAGTGGCTGGGCCTGTGAGCCATGGCCGCTGAGCCTGCGCGTCCGGAGCCTGTGCTCCGCAACGGGAGGGGCCACAGCAGTGAGAGGCCCGCGTACCGCAAAAAAAAAAAAAAAAAAAAAACAGCCTTAGCATCTTTATTAACTCTTGGTGAGTCCTGAGTTGGAAGCAGTGTTTTCCATCACACACCCAGATCGTCTTCCTACAAATCTTGCTGCATTTTAGTCAGTTTGAGGCCTCAGCAAGGGAAAGAACAGAAAAGAGAGGGACGAAGAGGAAAGAGAGAAGGAATGGGAGGTGGAAGACAGGAAGGAGGAGAGAGTAGGATGGAGGAGGTGAGGAGGGAAACCAAGGCGGAAGGGGAGGACACAGAGTGGTGAAGAGCTGTACGATTGCCGCCTGGATTGCCAGCCCCTGTTCTGCCTCAGAATGGATTTCCCCAGAGGTCACTCAGGTTGCCTCTCCTGGATGTCTCAGACACCAGGGGAAGAAACCCCAGCCTGGAGACACCTCCGGATTCCTCCTTTTCACTGGAACATTCCTTCTCCCTCCCATGCACCAGGACTGGGTACAGCCCTGGACAGTGAGCTCCCTTCTCTGAAGGGCACGTCCTGCCCCATCATATTTACAAAGGGACTGACTCCTGACTCCACAGCCCCGGAAAAAGAATCTAGAAATGAAATATTGACAACCTAATCCATTTACATAATCAGCCTCTTTTTTTTTTTCCTACCCACAAGTTAAACAACTTATTTATTTAGAGATCAAGCAACGACTGCTAATGAATTTTACACAAAGCACGCTAATAATGGGGCCTGTGGAACAGAAGGGTAATCACAGCAGGAATTAGTTTTCTACTTAAACATCCTTCCTTTGCAACATATCAATCTTATGTGTCCGATATTGCCATTAACAACCAGAGACATTGCTCAATTAAATTACAAAATGAGGTGCAAAACCCTCATTACGTTTCATGTTTAATTTGCACTGGATTCTGCCTATCCGGGGAGGCCTGCATTATCATACCCACTCAACTTTAATATGCTCGCAATGATGCGGGGTGGGTTCCTGCAGCTGTCACCTACAAAATAAATGGAGGCAATTTTACAAAATATTAAACACCAGGCAGCCCGTTTAGGTGGGAAACCCAAATGCTACCGGGCCCTTCTAGGAATTCTTCATCTGTAGATGGTTGATGAAGCTTGCCTGAAGACCCCGAGGCTTTCGGGGTTTCTCTCTGCCTCAGGATCATGGGCTGGGCCCCAACAAGTGGGACTAGTGGTATTTCTCCATTTGGTACATCTTGGCACCAATGAGGTTGGATCCGCTGGTGTGAGTCCGGTCAGCTGGAACCCTGGGCCCGCTTGTCTCCAACAATGAATGGGCTGTATTCGCTCTCCTGTGAAAGTGGCCGGAAACAAAGGGTCCTATTCTGGTTCTGGGGTCTTCCGGCTCCTGTCCCTGCTGGCTCATCCCAAATGTCTACTTATCCAGGGAGATGCTGAGGATGGGAAGATGGCTCAGTGCTTTAGTCCTGCCTCCCTTCTCTGCCTACAGATGCAGTCTCCAACAGAGGTCAGAGAGGGATGGATGCCCAGATGCCACACCCCGCATTCTGTGCCAGGGATGCTCACGGAGATGAACACTGGCTCACAAAGAGATCAGATCTGGCTTAAAAGACTTCAGGCTGGGGGGTATGTAAGTGCAAAGCTAGAAACGGAAAATCTCCTTCCTGGACCACTGAGGACTTGGGGCTGACTCCAGTGAGAGCTGGAGGGGTGCAATTATGTTGGTCAGAGCCAGAAGGACTCATTGGTTAATTCAGGCCTGCTTCCTGCTTCCTGCTGTTATCTGGGCAGGGGAAGCAGAGTAACAAAATCCAGGGCCAGAGGTGAAGCATGGATCCCACAGAAGCAGGCAAGGGTGTGACAGCCTCCTCTCTACTGCCCGTCTCTCTGCTCAAAGGGACACACGTGGTTCAGAGTGAGAGGGAGGGGACTTGCCCTGGTTCTCTGGACAAACGTCCTCCACCAGCTCTGAATCCACTCACCGTCAAACACCTTGGCTGTCGTTTCCGCTCCTTCTAGAGCGCCTGCCCTATCATCGTGGAATCTTTCTTACCATGGCAAGTGCGCACGTCTGGCAGTCCCTCCGTTATGTGTTTTGTGGGTCATCCACTAAGGCTGCAAGGCTGGTTTGATACCAGGACATTGGTGCCCTTGATTGGTCTGCTCTCAGGCCACAGGCCTTCAGAGGATGCAAACTGACGTCAATATCCTTTTGGCAGAACTCACGTCAGGAATAAAAATCCACTTCTAAAAGCAATTGTGCAGAATGTGTGAACTGAGTTTGCACGCTCAGCTTCCTTGGCTTATCGGTGCCACTGCCTCTCTCCAGGTGGGCAGCAAGTAGAGAGTGGTGGTAGGTGCCCACCCACTTCCCCAGGTGAGTCAATGCAAGTTCAGGGCTTGGGTCACTGGGCTGGGGGTGGGGGTGGGTACCCTCAGCAGGCTGAGGGCCAGGAAGGATGGGTTGGCAGAAGGACTCAGAATGCTTTCTGAGAAAGGAACAGGAAAGCTGGCAGAAGAAGGCCATGGACCGGTAAAGCTGAGCTGTTCTCTTCAAGGCTGCTGGGAAAATAAGTATTATGTACATCAAGGACGAGAGTTAACAGCTTCCTTACCTGTCCCCCATGTATCCGGCTGTGCAGTGGCACTGCCCAGTCACGTGGTCACACTGCCCTCCATGGTGGCAAGGACAGTCCTGGCTGCAATTCTGGCCGAATGTCCCTGGTGGGCAGGGCTGGGCACACACTGCTCCCTGAAGCACAGGAGGGAAGACATGCAGAGGTGGTGCTGCTGAGATGCAATCCTGAGGCCACCTTCTTCTAGAAGTAGCACAGTTGCTACAGCCCAAGGGACCACGCCATTCCCTCAGTGGTACCTTCTCCCCAATCACAGAGGCATAGAAAGCGAGACACCATGGCTTCAAAGCTAGAGATGGGCAGACTGAGGCCAACTGGCTCATCTAATTATTCAGCACACCCTTACTGAGTGCCTGTTGTATACCAGGTCCTGTGTTAGACACTAGGGATATGAAAATATGAGTAAGACTCAATTTCTCTCCTCCCAGTCTACTAGGGAGAGAGACAAGCAAACAGGTAACTAGTGCACGGTGCTAGGTGCCCGCACACTGGTACACAATAAAGTGCTGAGGAAAAACAAAGCAGCGGTGTGATTAAACATGGTGGTCTGGAAACACACATTTATCTCTACTTGTTTCCCAAACCCAGCTAACAGGAGAGTAAAGGGGGGAAATGTACAGACCTACAAGGAGAAAAGGAAGGGGAGAGGGGACTGTAGAGGACAAGAGGTGTCACGTGGTGGAAGATGGACCGGCAGATAGAGGAGCAGAAACTGCTGGGGTTTCTGTTTTCTCAGCAATGCCAAGTGCCTGCAGAGCACACGTTGCAAGACAAAGCTCAGAAAAGCTCAGGAATCAGAGACACTGGGGGCCTCTGAAGGCCAAGGTGCACGTGTCGGGAAACAGGGGGACGGTCTGAAAGTTTATAAAAGAGGGAATTAGACCCCAGATTTTTACTCCCATTTCAAACAGCCAAGTGACTTCCCAAGACTGACAGTTTACTTTTAGGGAGGTTGATCCGTATAAGGCTTCAGACACAGGGACACCAAGCACAGCTAAGGGGAATGGGGCAACAGAAATGGGGATCTTCTGAGACCTGCCCGCTGAACAGACCCTCTGCTCTCTTCCCCTGCTCAGCTCCTACGATGCTAGTGACCAGACTCTCCTCCCTCTGGCAGGGTTCTGGCGGATGCCTTTCCGAGGAGACTGAGAAGAAAGGCCTATAAGTAATGATATTTGAGAGTCCCATCAGTCAACAAGCTTGGCATCTCCCCCTGCCCCCTAGGCTTCCAACCAGCTTTTCCAAGGATCGTGGTAAAACATGAACGGGAAGCCAGGGATCACCAGATATTTGAAACGAGGCTCTAGCAAGTTGGCAGATGGCGGTAAAGCACATTACATAGAAATATGGAGGGAAATGCCAGAAGAGACACCTAAAAGATTTGAAGCTGGTACCTTTCAGGAGAGGGACTTGTGGCAGGTCTGGGGGGTGCAGAGGACTACTTCCCCTCCCTCCAGTAGTAGCCTTGTGGTATTAGATACTGTGTATAATTTTTCAATTATACATGTGACTCTTAGATCTTTATCAGACAGAAATCTAAACTTACTCTTGTCTCCTGTTGCCCTTCCAGCCTCTCCCATACCAGAGATGGTCATTTTTCTTATGGAGATCAAGGATTCTCCCATAGTTAATAAATCAATTAGCTCAACACACAATTATTAAGCACCAATAATTGCCAACCCTGAGGAAGCTAGTTTAGGCAGGAAAACCCTGCTGACCCGGGTCATCTATCAATACCATCCAATTTACTTGTAATGAATTAAGTGGGAGGCCTTTTCGCTCAGATGTCTCCTCTACACATAGTAAGTCAGACAGTGTGGGGCTGTGGGGGCAGGGATGGGGGACAGAGCAGCAGAGGCAGCAGCCCAGGGCGGTGGGATGAGTGTGTATGTGAGGAGAGGGGCAGGGAAAAGCTGCTCAGACGAGGGCGTCCCTCTTCTTCCTGGAGGTGGTGGGGTTACCCGGGCTTGCCTTTCTCACTGTACCCCACAAGCTCCAGGGATTCTTGAGGGAAGAGATGAGTCTTTCCGGCCACCATCTGAGCCAGTCTTCTGCGGTCCTGGACAAGGACATTCTGACCCTGAAAAAACATTCTGAGCCACCCTGGGGGCTGTGCTTATACCTCCCACCTCTCCATCACGGAGCACTGTGGGGTACCCTGTACCTACACACACACACAGACGCTCATATACACCATCCATCCTGTTAGACTGCAGGTGGGCCTGCCGATGCAGGGGACACGGGTTCGCGCCCCGGTCCGGGAAGATCCCACATGCCGCGGAGCGGCTGGGCCCGTGAGCCATGGCCGCTGAGCCTGCGTGTCCGGAGCCTGTGCTCCGCGACGGGAGTAGGCCACAACAGTGAGAGGCCTGCGTACCGCAAAAAAAAAAAAAAAATAAAAAACCCCGAAAAACTCTGGCAAATCTCTGCCTGCCTCAATAGGCCCTGCAGCCATCCCTCCTGCTGTCCACCCCTCCACACACACACCATGACCTCTAGCTCACAGCCTCCTGAAAGATCTCACTCCTGCTCAGCAGCCCTGTCCTTCCTGGCTTTGCAAAGCCTCAGGCTCCAGGGGAGACAGCTGGCTGTGTCACTGAGCTCCCCCTGAAACGGAAAAGTCAGCCTCCGTGACTCACGGCTTCTGAGGGGCTTGGGACTGTGGAGGGTGGGGACACTGACAGGGGGAGCATACTGGCTAAAAGGAGGCTGTGGCTTCTCGGTGGCATCCAAGGACATACAAAAAGCAACTGTAGAGCACTCCAGAGCTTGCAAGGCACATTGGATGTGCACTGCCTCATCTGAGCCTTCTGCCAACCATGCTGCTATGAAGGGCAGGGCTGTTCTTTTTCTTTTTTTAATTTTTAATTTTGTTATTTTTTTGCCACACCGCGCAGCATGTGGGATCTTAGTTCCCTGACCAGGGATCAAACTCGCGTCCCCTGCATTGGAAGCATGAAGTCTTAACCACTGGACCTCCAGGGAAGTCCCGGGGCTGACGGTTTTCATGCCAGCTTTGCAGACGGGGAAGCAGAGACTAGAATAGCTGAGGACTTTTTTCAGGGTCAACTTTGGATGTGAGGCCTGATGTGATGTGATAAATCTCATCCCCCTTTCCCACAATGGTGGTTCCCAGACAAGAGACCTGGATTGGTTGAGGCTGCATCAGAATTACGTGGAGCACTTGTTAAAATACAGATTCTGGGGCCCACAGAATCAGAATATGTGTATGTGTGTGAGTACAGAGGTTGGAGGCTGGGAACCTGAAGTTCTATAAATGAAGGTGATTCATACCCTGCTCTCTCCCTTCCCCTGCACCACCCCAATCTTTATACCATGCCCTTTTCACCACATTTCAGAGCCCGTGGCAGCTCAAGTGAGTCCCTATGCTGAAAGACAGAGACAATTTATGAGAATAATTCAACTCCTTTGCACACGAGGGACCACAGGCTCAGAGAGGTTAAGTAACTTGCTTCAGGTCACACAGCACTTAGATGGGAGCCCTGGGATTCAAAGCTGTGTCCATGACACAACTGGCAGTGTCTAATGATGCCCATGACCATAAAGGGGAGGCAGGGTATTCAGGGTGTGAGAGGAATTTAGCCCTCCAGGGTACATGTGAGGGATGCCCAGACCTCTTACAGAGCCCCACCCAGATCCTGCAGGTCCACCTACCATCCAACCTGGGGGGCAGGCACACTCGCCAGTGATGTGGTGGCAGGTACCCCCATTCTGGCAGGGGCAGCGCAGCTCACAGTGAGCCCCGTGGCTCCCAGGTGGGCAGAGCTCCTCGCAGCTGCGTGGGGAAGCAGAGGCGTTAGAGGCAGCTGCATGCAGATCAGGTCACTGGGCCCTAGTGCTGCCGGTCCCAAGGCTCCCGGGCTCCCTAGAAGTTAGTGAGTTCACAGTCAGTGTGAACCATACTAGACACAAGGCCAGGAGAGGGAAAACAGGGCTCAGATACTATGAACTGGAAGGTTGTGTGCTTGGACCAGTACTTGTAGGATGACTTAAGTGCTTTTAGTGTAAAGGAGAGTACTCTACCGGGAGGGAAAGCTGAGGAAGGCTTCCCTAAGAGGGAGACATTTCACTTGAGTCTTGGAGGTGAAGTTAATTTCATCGGGAGAAGGGGAGGAAGGGCATGTCAGGCAGAAGGAACAGGACAAGCAAAGGCCATGAGACGTAGCCATGACTCCAGTCTTCAAATTCTGCCTAAATTCAGAGAGAGGGAGAATCTGGGGCATGCCTCCACCCTCTTCCAGGCTTTCAGCTACCACAACAGGCTTCTATACAGGGACTATCACTGCTGAGATGCGGGGAAAGATTTGCCTGGGGTCTTGGTCTTGGGCCTTAGCCCAGTGTTTTGCCCCTGGAGCTGTGGCCAGACACTGGGGCAGGGGACACACAACATCCATCAAAGATGTATCTGCAGCCAGAGTCCTTGGGTGTCCCCTCAGGTTCTAGGGCTGCTGGGGAGGCCACTGAGCCTTTGATAGGGTGCGGAGGAGAACTTCAATCTTGCCTCTGAAGGGGTCTCAACTAAGCAGTCTTGGAGGGCTCCTGTCCATGCACCCTCCGTCTCCAGGGAACTGGAGTGAGGGGCTGCTTGGGGTCTGAGGGGAGAAGGTAAGGGAAGAGGAACAGGGGCAGTAAACTCCCCGAATCTGTGCATGATATCTGCCCAGGGCCCTCACCCGCCTCTGCCTCAAATGGCCTGGAAGGGTCAACAATGGCATTTGGGTTACGATCAGAATTCCAAACTAAGGTCTGGGGCCCGGACCAGGGAGGACCTCCTGGGAGGAGGTTAGCCAGCTCCTCTGGCCATGAGAGCCTCCATCAGAATGTGCCCTACCAGCTCGTACCAGTCTCCCTGGGGCTTGGACAACAGGGATCTGAGGGTGTGGGCGAGGCCCGGGCGTTCAGCCTCTGCAGGACTTGGGGTCGGAGCGTGGGAGATTTTACAGCCAGGACTATCTTGACCCTCCAAGTGTTTCCCGATCCTGCTCTCCCAGCCGCCCCGGGCTTTACTCACTAGACGCCAGTATAGCCGGGCGAGCAGAGGCACTCGCCGGTGCGGGGATCGCAGCTGGTGCCGTGGCGGCACTGGCACGGCAGCTGGCAGCCCTTGCCGTGGGTGCCAGGCGCGCAGAGCTCCTCGCAGCGCCAGCCTCGGAAGCCGGCGGCACACACGCAGGCGCCGGTGATGGGGTTGCACAGGGCTCCGTTTTGGCACTGGCACCGGTTGCTGCAATGGGGGCCCCAGTGGTCGCTGTCGCAGCCTGTAAGAGAGGAGCGGGTCAGGGCAGAGGGATCCCCGTGGACTCTGCTTGGGATGGGGGCTGGAAACAGCCTTCCCATCTCTGCATTGCTCTTCCCCGGATAGGAGGCGGCAAGGGGTTTCTGGATGGAAGCTTTGGAGCTTCATAGCTCCATCAGCTCCTTGCCAAGCCCCACTCCACCCCCAAATAATCATCCAAGCTCAGAAGCTTCTTTCCTCAATGCATCTCCCAGTCAGGGTCATTCCATTCCAACCACGCCTCTCCAGAGCCCCCTCTCCGGTATTGAAAGTCTGGAACCACAAGTTATTTTACCTTTGCTGAAACTCTTCTTGGTTGGCTCTCTCTTCCTCTCAGCCAGGCCCCGTCTCTTCCAGGGTGCCTCCCCTCTTCTCCGTGACCCTCCTCCCCTTCTTGGTGCCTCCCCAGCCCAGCTCCCATCTCTCTCTCTTTCCATCTCTTCCTGAAACATTAGTTCTTCTCACCTCTTGCATCTCACTCTCTGTGAACAAGTCTTCTAACGCCCTGCCCCTCCCCCGGCTCCATCTCTCTGTCACCGCCTCCACCCTCATCTCTCTTTCATCCTGCGTCTCCCTAACAATAATGCCTACACCTCCTGGTTCCTTCATCCTCAGTTCAATTTCATTACTTTCCAAGCAGCCAACTTCAGAAGGAGCAGGAAAAAAGAAATATTTCCCTGGGAGGTGACAGACAGCCTTGAAGATCTTTATATGTAATTAAAAGTTTCAAAGAGCGATATCTGAGCCAGCTTGGCAGCAATTCACACTCTGCGGTGGGGTGGAGGCGGGAAGGGACTGAATGGCAGTCCTCAGGTAGGTCACCCAGCCTGCTGCCACTTCCTAGTCTGACCCTCACTTGATGCATACAGGACACACAACAGCAAGACATCCTTCAACTATAGCCTCATTCACTCAAATCCTGGAGTAGAGGTGCATGTGGAGTTCAGGCAAGGACAGGCATAAATAATGTACTAGGAGATGTTCCACGGAGAAAAAGACTGCTCCCAGCTAAGGAAGCAGGCAACATTTCCTGGAAGAGAAGCCATCTGAAGTGGGCTGTAAAAGATGTCTCCCTTGTCTGACAATCAGAGTGACTAACTGTCCCAGTTTCACCATTGAAAGTCCCCCATTCTGAGAAATCCCTCTGTGCTGGGCAAACTGGAATGGCTAGAGACCCTACTGCCTCAAGACAAGGAGATGATTAGTTGACCTTTGTGCTCCAGTGACTGTAGGGTTTAGCCACTCAGAGAGGAAAGGAGGCAGGTGAGTGGGATTGGGGAAGGTGTCCCTGGGAAAGGCTCAGTATGAGCAAAGAGACAGTGGTACTTGAGTGCTGGGTATGTACAAAAGCACAAGGTTCTAGTGAAGCCAGTGAGTACATGGGATCTTTGGAAACTAAAAGGTTGATGGAAGAATCACTCTACCAGCCCCACCAACCCTCCTGCATATACTTCCCACTTGCTGACCAGGGTCAATTGGTCAAAGTCATGGAAACTGTCCATTACTTTTAGTAGATGGAACCACACTAGGCGTGGAATCCCAATCACCCTATATTGCTTCATCCCTTCTTCATTGTGCCCCAAATATACACACATACAAACCGAGCTGCCAAATTCTGAGCAAGACTCACCCTGCATTTTCTACCTGGTACTACAGTAAGTGAGTCAAAAACCAAGTCCAATAGCCAAAACAATTTTGAGAAAGATGAACAAAGCTGGGGGCATCACACTTTCTGATTTTAAATTATATTACAAAGCTATAGTCATTCAAACAGTATGATATTGGCATAAAAACAGACACATGGATCAATGGAACAGAATACAGAGTCCAGAAAGAAACCCATATGTATACAGTCAACTAATTTATGACAAAGGAGCCAAGAATATACAATGCGGAAAGGACAGTTTCTTCAATAAATGGTGTTGGGAAAACTGGACAGCCACATGCAAAAGAATGAAACTGGACCCCTATCTTACACCATATGTAAAACTCAACTCAAAATGGATTAAAGACTTGAATGTAGGACCAGAACCAAAAACTCCTAGAAGAAAACATAGGTAGTAAGCTCCCTGATATTGGTTTTGGCAATGATTTTTTGGATTTGACACTAAAAGCAAAGGCAAGTGAAGCAAAATCAACAAGTGGAACTACATGAAACTAAAAAGCTTCTGCACAGCAAAGGAAACGATCAACAAAATGAAAAGGAACCTACCAAGTGGGACAAAATATTTGCAAATCACATATCTGATAAGTGCTTAATATCCAAAATATGTAAATAACTTATACAATGAAATAGCAAACAAACAAACAATCTGATTAAAAAATGGGTAGAGGATCTGAATAGATATTTTTACAAAGAAGACATACAGATGACCAACAGGTACTTGAAAAGGTGCTCATAACCATCAGGGAAATGCAAATCAAAATCACACTGAGGGGACTTCCCTGGTGGTGCAGTGGTTAAGAATCTGCCTGCCAATGCAGGGGACATGGGTTTGAGCCCTGGTCCAGGAAGATCCCACATGCTGCAGAGAGACTAAGCCCGTGCGCCACAACGAATGAGCCTGCATTCTAGAGCCCTCGAGCCACAACCACTGAAGCCTGTGTGCCTAGAGCCCGTGCTCCACAACAAGAGAAGCCACTGCAATGAGAAGCGCATGCACTGCAATGAAGAGTAGCCCCCACTTGCTGCAACTAGAGAAAGCCTGTGCGCAGCAACGAAGACCCAACGCAGCCAAAATAAATAAATAAATAATTTATTTATTTAACAAAAAAGAATGCATAGATTAAAAAAAAAATCCACACTGAGATATCACCTCAAACCTGATAGACTGGCTATCATCTAAAAGACAAGAAATAACAAGTGTTGACAAGGATGTGGAGAAAAAGAAACCCTTGTGCATTGTCAGTGGGAATTTAAGTTGGTACAGCCAGTATGAAAAACAGTATGGAGGTTCCTCAAAAACTTAAAAATAGAACTACTGTCAAATCCAGCAATTCTACTCCTGGGTATTTATCTGAAAGAAATGAAAACATTAACTTGAAAAGATATCTGCACCCCCATGTTCACTGCAGCATTATTTACACTAGCCAAAACACAGAAGCAACCTAAATGTTCATCAGTGGATGAATACACACACACATATATATACATACACACACACAATGGAATATATTTTTTTATAATTTTATTTAGTTATTTATTTATGGCTGTGTTGGGTCTTTGTTGCGGCACACAGGCTTTCTCTAGTTGCAGCTAGTGGGGGCTACTCTTTGTTGTGGTGCACGGGCTTCTCATTGCGATGGCTTCTCTTGTTGTGGAGCATGGGTTCTAGGCACGTGGGCTTCAGTAGTTGTGGCACGTGGGCTTCCGTAGTTGTGGCTCACAGGCTCAGTAGTTGTGGTGCACAGGGTTAGATGCTCCACAGTATGTGGACCTTCCTGGACCAGGGCTCGAACCCATGCCCCCTGCACTGGCAGGCAGATTCTTAACCACCGCACCACCAGGGAAGTCCCACACGATGGAATATTATTCAGCCATGAAAAAGAAGGAAATCTTGCCATTTGTGACAATATGGATAGACATTTTGAGGGCATTATGCTAAGTGAAAGAAGTCAGACAGAGAAAGACAAATACCGTATAATCTCACTTATATGTGGAGTCAAACAAACAAACAAACAAACATCAAACTCATAGATACAGAGAACAGATTGGTGGTTGTCAGAGGCAGGGAGTGGGCAAAAGGGGCAAAGGTAGTCAAAAGGTACAAACTTCCAGCTACAAGATAAATGAGTTCAGGGGATGTAATGTACAGCATGGTGACTATAGTTAATAATTCTGTATTGTATAGTTGAGAGTTGCTAAGAGAGAAGATCTTAAAAGGTCTCATCATAAGAAAAAAACAACTGTAAACACGTGTGATGTTAACTAGACTTAGGGTGGCGATCATTTCGCAATATATACAGATGTTGAATCATTATGTTGTAACCTGAAACTAATATAATGTTATATGTCAATTATATCTCAATTTAAAGAATTGAGTCTAGTTATCATTATAACCTGCACTCACACCGAAAGAGGCTCACAGGACAGAGAGTGATGGAGCACCCAGCAGTCCGGTGTCTGCCATGTCACCTTCTCTCTGGGAGATCTACTCAGTGAGTAGAAAGACAGCAGAATTACCTACTGTATCATTTCTCTATCTCTTTTTGTTGTCAAGCATATGTAGTTAAATTTGCATGAGTTTAACGTACATATGATGTGACTCCATTGTAATAATAATAATAACCACCACATGTTAAATGTTCACTTGTGACATTTAAAACCATGTGAATTAGGTTTTATTATCTCTCCATTTTACAGATGGGGAAATAAAGGGTCAGAGAGATTATGTGATTGCCCAAGGTTATAGTCAAGGGCAGGCCAGGTTTTCTGGCTCCAGCACTCTCCACTGAAGGTGCATGTGACACTTTCTGAATGATGATTCTGAGGAGCGAGATTTAAGAGATGCCATTGGGGACAAGGTGGCAGTTGCAAAGCACGAGGACCGGGACACCACAGAGACTAAACACATCCTCCCCACTCATCACTATGAACAGCCCTGGGACCCAGAACAAGAGATTTCCCTCATTGTGCTGGCATAGTCACTGCCCTCAGACCTTGGCTCTGTACTCAACTGCTGGAGTCCACAGCCAGCTTGCCCTTGGTGCATCCCAGGGCAGACAGTTATGCTTTACTTATCAGACGGGACCTCCATTCACTCTGTCACAACCAAACTCAGTAAGAAGCAAAACTATGCCTCTGATAAGGGAGCTGGATATTGTCAGGAAGCCCATGCACTAACACCTGGGTGCTTTCGTTCTTCTACTCGTTCATTCAACCAAGCACCTGCGAGGGCCAGAAAGTGTCCCTCCCTCTTGGAGTGTATAGTGGGTGGGGACAGAGCAACGAGAGCAGCATTTAAGGCTGACTGCAGAAGGGCTATAATAGGGGTCATTCAGGGCATCAGAGGAAGACACAGGCAGGTCTGAACCCAGATAGGGGTGGTTAGGGAAGATGTCTTCAAAGAAAAGGCCTGAAGGAGGGGTGAGGGTGGGGAATGAATCTAGGCAGAGGAAATAATGTATATAAATGTTTGGAATGGGGAAAAAGCATGAATGTGAGGGAAAATGAAAAAAAGATATGTGTGTCTGGAGTGTAGACTTTAAGGGAGACCAAGGTACAAGGTGAGGTCGATTCCTGGGCTGGGTACCAGGTCCAAGGGCTTTGTAAGCCATGTTTTTTTTTTTTTAAAATTAATTTATTTTATTATTTATTTAGTTTTGGCAGTGTTGGGTTTTCGTTTCTGCACATGGGCTTTCTCTAGTTGCGGCGAGCGGGGGCTACTCTTCGTTGCGATGCACAGGCTTCTCATTGCGGTGGCTTCTCTCATTGCAGAGCATGGGCTCTAGGTGCGCAGGCTTCAGTAGTTGTAGTGCATGGGCTCAGTAGTTGTGGCTTGCGGGCTCTAGAGCGCAGGCTCAGTAGTTGTGGCACATGGGCTTAGCTGCTCCGCAGCATGTGGGATCTTCCCGGACCAGGGCTCGAACCCGTGTCCCCTGCATTGGCAGGTGGATTCTTAACCACCGTGCCACCAGTGAAGTCCCTGTGAGCCATGTTAAGGGGGGCAGACTTCGTACAAGGGCTGGGAGGCTCTGAATATGTTCTAAGTGGAGGACTGACAAGGCCAGGTGTGGCTGCTGAAAGACTGGTCTGGTGAGAATAGATATGTGGGCAGGAGAGATGGAGTAGGGGTGGGGGTGGGCACCTGGCTGTTATAATGGGAAGGAGATGATGGTGGCCTTGACTAAGGTAGTAGCATTTGGGATGGAGACAAGGGGACAGATTTCAGCTGAGTTTATGAGGTTGAATCAGCAAGGACGTGGTGACTGACAGGGTGCTCAGGGAAGAAGAGAGAGGGAGGTTGGTACCCTAGCTTTGGCTTAGGCTGCTGGGTGGATGCTGGTGCCACATACTTTATGGAAACACAAGGGGAAGAGCAAACACTTGGGGGAAAAGGATGAGGTTATTTTTGCTCACTGTGTTTTGAGGGGGCTAAGGGACATCCAGGAAGGCATTCAAAACCCATTCACCTACTGACTGATGCCCTCACACCTGGGCACTTCTGCTCTTCTACTCGTCCATTTGACAGACATTTACTAAGCACCTGCTAGTGGCAGAAAGTGTCCCGCCCTCTTGGAGTGCACAGTCTAGTGGGGACAGAGCCGTGGGAGCAACATTTACAGAATGCTGTGAAAGTGCCATGATGAGGCAGTTCAGGGTATTAGAGAAGCACGTGGAAATGCAATTCCATTAAGTCCAACAATGTGGGTTCTCAGACTGTAGATGGTGTGTGTGTGTGCGTGTGTGCGCGCGCGTGTGAATGCACACTGTATATGCTTGTGTTTACATCTGTGTATGTGTGTTTTATGGGGCTCCCCCCCTCCAAAAAGAGCTCTATGCACATTAGAAACTGACGGAAATAACCAGAAAACATTTTTAGACTAAAAAAGCAAAGCAACTCGGAGTCACTAACATAGGAGCAAATAATCCCTCATATCAAAATTGACAGGAAGAGGTTTCATTCAATTAGAATATTCTGATTAAGGAAGCAGGGAAGTGTGTAACCCATTCCATAGACATTCCCCCTACAGTGATTAAGTGAAAAAAAAAAGTTAGGGTTCACAGGGATAAGCTTCAGTTATGTTAGAAACTCCACTTAAAAACACCTCATTCCCTAGCAATGACAGAGAAATGAGGCAGTGAGTCAATTATCTACCCTGCTGAAGGTGAATAAAAACTATCATCATTAAAATTACAACAGGACTTTGCATTCTTTCACAGACAATCGCAAACTCTTTCCAATTTGGCCCCGGAATGTCAGCCCCTCACAGACTTTTTTTTATTTCTGTCACAGATGCTCCTTCCTAATTATATTTGGCTTTGGCTGATATTTTCAAGTGGGCGGATCTTCTCTGGGCAGCGAGTGAGGGCTTAGGCCACCCAAAAGTCTGTGGCCTGGCTTGTTCTGGTCCTTTAATCCGGCCAACTCTCGCCCTTCCCAGCCTGTGCATCTCCCAGCTGACCTCTCCTTTCTGCAGGGCCCAGGCTTGGGTACTCCCTCACCCCCACAAGGGGAGTGGCTATGTCTCTCCCTTCACCACCCACCTTCACCACAGACAAGCTTTCAAATTTGTAACTCCACTTGAAAGGGCGGTTAATACGTGCCAGGCCATGAGATAAAGGCATAAAGTAAATTTTCCCATTTAATTCTCACAGCAACCCCTTTAACACGGGTGCTATTCTTATCCCCATTTTGCAGATTAGGAAACAGAGGCCCAGCGAGGTTAACTACCTTGTCCAAGGTCACCCAGCTGGGGAGTGACTGGCTGTCTGAGGTCTAACCCCTGCTGTTCTACTGGGTGTGGCCTGCTGTTGACGGAAGAGGGGATGTGGGATGTTGGTGGCCAGCCTGGGCTTAGACGGCCACCTTGGACAATGCACAGGGAGATGTGAGAGCAGGGGCTCATTTTCCACAAAGGCCTTATCCAGGGATTGGTTCATGTGGAGGTGGTGGTCATAGGGCCCAGGTTTTTCATGACTGGCCCTACTTCCCATAATTTTATCCTTTTCAGTTGAGATAATTTATTTCTTCTGAACTTTTCCTACTGTGATAAGACATGTAAAACATACATTTTGCCATTTGAATCATTTTTAAGCGTACAGTCAATTCAGTGGCATTAATTAGACTCACGGTGTTGAGCAGCTGTCACCACTATTTCCAAAATTTTACATCACCCCAAACTGGAACTCTGGAACCATTAAGTAATAACTCCCCAGTCCCTCTTCCATTCTGGAAACTTCTAATCTACTTCCTGTGTCTATGAATTTGCTTCGTCTAGATATTTCACATAAGTGGAATCATACAACATTAGTCCTCTGTGTCTGGCTTCTTTCGCTTAACATCATGTTTTCAAGGTTCATCCATGATGTAGCATATAACTGTACTTCATTCCTTTTTATGACTGAATGGTGTTCTATTGTATAAGTATGCCACATTTTGTTTATCCATGCATCTCTTGAGGGACACTTAGGTTATTTCTACCGTTTGGCTATTGTGAATAATGCATGTCCAAGTATCTTTTGGAGTCCCTGAAGATCACTTATTAAAGGCACAACTTGCTATGTTTTTATGCCTTTGTTGACTTTCTCTATTAGGAGCAATAACTTGGTTGACCATTGTTTTTTTGTCACCACTTCTACATAAGTAGCTTTAGGTGTCTTGTGTCCAATCTCCTCTACTAGCCTTGGAGTCCCCATGGGTTACAGCATGGGGACCTGGGTGCATTCTTTTTTTTTAAAATTTATTTTATTTTATCTATTTATTTTTTGGCTGCGTTGGGTCTTCGTTGCTGCACACGGGCTTTCTCTAGTTGTGGCGAGCGGGGTCTACTCTTTGTTTTGGTGCGTGGGCTTCTCATTGCGGTGGCTTCTCTTGTTGCAGAGCACGGGCTCCAGGCATGTGGGCTTCAGTAGTTGCAGCACAGGGGCTTCAGCAGTTGTGGCTCACGAACTCAGTAGTTGTGGTCACGGGCTTAGTTGCTCTGCGGCATGTGGGATCTTCCTGGACCAGGGCTTGAACCCGTGTCCCCTGCATTGGCAGGCGGATTCTTAACCACTGCCCCACCAGGGAAGGCCCTGGGGGTGAGTTCTTGTTTGCAGCTGTCCCTGCCTCCCACATGCACGCACAGTCTCACCCAGCGTCCAACCCAGAGCTGGGGACGGGAAGAGCCATCAACCATGCTGACAAGGGGGCTTGGCCAGCCCTTCTCCAGTGACCAAAGAGCCTCCTCCCGTGGGGATTCACAGCCTCAGACAGTGGTCCTTGGCCTGGCTGCTCATCAGCACCATCCTGGAGGTTTTACAAACCTCTCGTGCCTGGGCTTCAGCCCTGGACATTCTGATTTAATTATTCTGGAGTGGTGGAGCCCAAGGACAGGTCCTTTTAAAAAGCTCAGCAGGGCTTCCTTGGTGGCTCAGTGGTTGAGGGTCCGCCTGCCAATGCAGGGGGTGCGGGTTCGTGCCCCGGTCCGGGAAGATCCCACATGCCGTGGAGCAGCTGGGCCCCTGAGCCATGGCCGCTGAGCCTGTGCGTCCGGAGCCTGTGCTCCGCAGTGGGAGAGGCCACAATGGTGAGAGGCCCGCGTACCGCAAAAAAAAAAAAAAAAAACCTCAGCAGATGAGAACTACTGTCTTTCTGGTGATTTGTGTTCTCACTGGTCCTCTCAGGGAGATGGGCAGGAGGATGCTGAGTCTTGGGCGGGTGGGGTGGGAGAGATGGATGATTCCTCCCATTCCAGAGATGGCAATCCTGAGACTCAGCAAGGAAGGAGGCTGGCCACTGATGTGAAGATCAAGGGGTAGAAAGGAATCTGGAATGCAATGGCCCTGAGCTGCCCCGGCCTGTACCAGAGTCTGGGCCAAGACACCCACAGCGCCCCCTTAGCAGTGGAAAGGCTTGACACAGTCAGAGCATCTCCCAGGAATGGCCCATGCCCCCGCCCACCCTGAGAAGAAGTGGGGAGCTGCCAGGTCATGGGATTGCTCCTGAGTTTACAAAGCAGCAGGCATGGAGGCAGAGACAGAGCAGCAGCCACTGGAAACCATTTCAGCTGCTAAATAAAGTGACTTCCCAGTGAGCGAGGCCATTTGTCAACTGACTTACCCCAATAAAAGCACAGCCAGGGGCTTCCCTGGTGGCACAGTTGTTAAGAATCCACCTGCCAATGCAGGGGATACGGGTTCGATCCCTGGTCCGGGAGGATCCCACATGCCATGGAGCAACTAAGCCCGTGTGCCACAACTTCTGAGACTGCGCTCTAGAGTCCGCAAGACACAACTATTGAGCCTGTGCACTTAGAAGCCACCGCAACGAGAAACCCGCGCACTGCAACGAAGAGTAGCTCCCGCTCGCCGCAACCAGAGAAAGCCCGTGTGCACCAACACAGCCAAAAATAAATAAAATAAAATAAATAACTTTATTTATATAAAAAGAAGCACAGGCAAATCCTCAAAGGCCAAGCCCCTCCACTTTTTTCCAGACCCAAGCTGCAATTTTGAGGGAGCATCGAAGGGTGGGTCAGAGCCAACGCTGGGCAATCTTGGGCAGCCCCCTCCCCCTCTGGGCCTCTGTGTTTAGATGTGTAAAATGACAGATTTGGATCAGTAGTTCTTGCCTGGAGTAGGTCACCCTCCCAAACAGGGCACCTGGAAATAGGGGGAGGGAGGGATTAGGTTGTCACAAATGATCAGGGACAGTCCTGCACAATGAAGAACTATGCCTTCCAAGTGCCAGTGGTGTCCGCATTAAAAAACACCAGTATGGGGTGGGGGAGGGAAGGATTGGGAGTTTAGGACTAGCAGATGCAAACTATTATATATGGGTCCTACTGTATAGCACAGGGAACTATACTCAGTATCCTGTGATAAACCATTATGGAAAAGAAAAGAAGAAAAAGAAACACCAGTAGGTACACGCTGGGATCTCTTCCCATTCTGATATTGTGTGATTCTGTGCTCTGTTGCTCAATGTCTCCACTTGAGAAACAGGCCAGAGGAGACAGGGTGGATGGTATGCTTGCCCTTGTGTGGAAAGAAAAATTCAAGGTGGTTCCAGGCTCTGAGCTGAGCCATGGCTCTGACCCCTATCTCTCCACCACTTAGACTGCTGGAATTAAATATTAATAGACCAAGGTGCTGTAGATTAAAACCCAAATCTCCTGACACAGTCCCTAAGCCTAGCAGATGCTGACAGCACAGGGTCATAATGATGTATCATTAGCTCTTAGTGATCTAGTTATTATACTTGTTACTCTGTGTTATTTAACCACACTGTCTATATCTCCCTCAAGCCTCCAAGGGCAGGCAGAATTCACCATGGCTGCCTGGAACGCAGGCTGCCCCTTCACGTCCTACTGGTCCTCGAGGGTGGCAGGGGTAGAGGACTAAACACACGCATAGGCAAAACCCTAACCCTGTGAGCCTCCTACGGACGAGCTGTGTCCTCATAGGGGTTGTGTCATTTAACCCTCTTACTAAGCCTGTGCCATTTGTTCATACCTTGCCTTGTTTCAAAGAGGATTTGAGACAAACCATGTGAGGTGGATTATTATCCCATTTTTCAGCTGAGAAAACTGAGGCTCAGAGACATGAAATAAGTAAATCAGGGTTTCTCAGCCTCGGCATGACTGACATTTTGGGCCAGAAAATTCTTTGTTGTGGGGGCCTCTGTGCATTGTAGGGCGTTTAGCAGCATCCCTGGCCTCTACCCACTGGATGCCAGTAGCACCCCCCACACACAGTTGTGACAACCAAAAATGTCTCCAGATATTTAGAAATGTCCTCTCGGGGGCAAAGGCACCCCGAACTGCAAAAGGCAGAGCTGAGAGTCAAAGACTGGTTTTCTTAGTCTTCGGTTTCAGAGGGCATCTTGTGTACCCCGTACATTTTCCAAGTCAGGAAACTGATCAGAGGGGCCAAGTGACTTGCCTGTGGTCACACAGCTAATACACTGGAGAGCTAGATTTGAAACTAGCTGGCCATGTCCATCTAAAGCTCTTTCCATCCCACCACACCAGCTTTTGGGGGATTAATTATGCTCATTTATTCACTTGTCAAACAATTGTTGAGCACCCATTATGTTCTAGGGGCTGATTTGAAAAACAGACAAGCAAATGGGAAACACTGACCCATCAGAACAAGGGATGATGGAGGGGTGCTGGGAAGGCTGTTGCTGGGGTAGCTACAACTAGAAGAGCATCCACTGTCAGGCCAGGGGGCCCGGGAGCTGGTCGGGTCTTGGGGAGCAGGGCAGGGGGAACGAAGCCAGTAGGTACATTAAAATGCCCTGAGCAGAGTCAGTGGCTTCAGCTCATTACCTTCCTCGTGTCCATTGCCACAGCCTCGACCACAGCTCCAGGCAACCAAGTCCATTTTAACCAGACATCACGCCATCAAAATATCAGGAGGGAGTGGGGAGATTCAGTAAGTCCATTTAATCAGTGCCCTATATCTTTCTGTGGATGGATGCATCTGGAAACCAGCACCAGACCCTTGCTTCTAGGTATCGCTGAGTCTGCCTGGCATTGTACCATCAGGATTCCATTCTTCAGCGTTTCAGGAAT
Source organism: Phocoena phocoena (assembly GCF_963924675.1). Taxonomy (NCBI): domain Eukaryota; kingdom Metazoa; phylum Chordata; class Mammalia; order Artiodactyla; family Phocoenidae; genus Phocoena; species Phocoena phocoena. The sequence continues at coordinate 108,679,332 of NC_089220.1, forward strand.
CCCCTATTAAATTGTACATCATCCCATGTTTGTGTAGGGGGGTGTGTGTGTGGGGGGGGGTGAGTCACATCACGGGGCATTAATACCCCAGTTATCTGTTAATATCCAAGCGGCAATTAGCAGACCTGGGCGCCAGATTAGGAAGAGGGTGTGTGCATGTATGCTAACCTGCTTTCAGAGGGAGGAGATGGGAAGGTGTAGAAGTCAAATTTATCAACTTCACGGAGACCGCCCCAGATATAGTATGCCATGACACTGTGTAGACAGGCGATGGGGAAGAAAACTAGGTATTAGGTACTTTGCAGTAGGTATTGTACTTGTTCAGTTTAAGCCATGGTTCCTCTGCATAGCTATGATTATCTGCATTCTTCAGGGGAAGGAACCAAGGTCAGGTGTGGTTAGGTGACTCGTCCATCATCTCAGAGCCCGTGTGATCTCTGGCCTGTTTCTCAAATGGGGACATTTGACAACAGGGCCTTGAACCACAGAGCAGCGAGTGGGAGGCACGGCAGAACACTGGAGTTCATTTACGCCTATGCTGTTCTCGTACAGAGGGGATATTGAGACCAGAGGGGAAGGGGGAGGTCCAGGTCATCAGTGAGAGGCCGGGGGGGTGAGACCCCGTGCCTACAAGGTCCCTGGGCTAGGCTGAGCAGAGGCTGGTGCCAGCTCTGTGGACTCCCTGCCCTGTTCCTCCCTTCCCTAAGCTGTGGGTGCCCCAAATGGACCCAGGGGCCGGCCTGAGCTAGTCTGTCCTTAGCTCTGCTCAAAACCTAACCCCCCTTCCCCGCCAGTACCAGAGGCTTTTAATGAGGGCCCAGCTCCTGGCGGCCCAGCACTCTCTGATCTCCCTGCATCACTGCCTTTGAAGCTTCCCAGCCCTAAAGACCACAATTTATCTCCACAATTTGCCTAGAAAGCCTCATAAACCATGTCTGCGCACAAAGGAATTACCTCTTTGGAAGAGCCTTTCAAAGGCGGCAAAGATACCACAGACCCACCAGGGGACCCGCTGCCCAGGCCTGCACCCTCCCCAGCGGGGCCCAGCTCTCACCTCCCTTCGAAAGCTCCTGAGCAAACCCCAGGCTGAGGAGGGGGAGGGGCAGTTGGGAATCAAAGGGAATTTGGTGAAACTCTTCGGTGTGGGACTGGGACCCCCAGATGTGGGCTCTGAGGGAGATGAACTTAAACAGGCAGAGCAGGAAAGGACACAGGAAGGTCATGGGATCCACGCCCATGAGGTGTGAACTCATTCCACAGCCTTGTCCGCCACTTCCCATCGTCCCCCTCACTCTGACTTGCTACAAACAGTGAGGTCTAGTCCAGTGGAAACAGCCTCTCTCTGGCTCTGTCACAGGCCTTGGGCAAGGAAGGTACCACCTTTCCAGGCCTTGGCGTCTCCCATGGCAGATAGACAGGATTAACCCAGATGAGTGGGTGTAAAGCTGCGACCCACGGAGTCCTAAGGGTCCTATGCCTCAGGTGGGCGCTGGGGCCATGACAGGGGCTCTGGACACCCCATTTCCACAGCTCCAGAGTTGCTGAGTTTTCTGCTGGGTTCTCACATGGGGTAACGGGTTAAGAAGCTAAATGCGGGGTGGGGGAGGGTGAAAACTCAACTTCTAAGACCCTTTCTGCCTTTAAATGTCTGTGCTTAATTCCTCTCACAGCCAGGAAGTTCTTCCGTAGGTCTAGCTGAGGAATTTCTCTCTGCAATTTAAAGCAATGCCTTCTCCTTCATCCCCTCACTCAGTGAGCAGCCACTTCAGGGCCAGCACTGCAATGGACGCTCATGGGGAAGAAGTCACAGTGGTGCTCGGGGTCTGTGTCCTTAAGGAGCTTTCTGTCTGTCACCGTCCCCACAGGGAATATGCAGGAAGCAGAAAAAGAAGTAGTGAAAATGGAGGCTGGGCAGAGGTGGGTTACCTCGTGGGCCCACAGAGAATTTTGAACGAAAACTGGACCCCCTGTTCGTGATGGACTGGGGGTCTTTCTCATCACATGGGAAGGAGGAGGAGGCAGGTGGGGTTTGTAGAGCTGCTCCAGTAGCTCACTAGGGGGTCACAGGCACAGGGAGTGGGAAAACAAGTTGAGGTCATTTGGGCCAGGGTAGCCTGGAGAGTCATGTGGAGAGTAAGCTGTGGGCCAGGGGCAGGATGGACCTGGAACCCTCTGTCTCAGCTGCTCATCCTGGGAGTTAATGTCACACCCCAGAGGCCTGGTGGAAGGCTGTTCTCACCAGCAGACACAGTGGCTTCCCTGGTTGTCCTGTAGGGCTTACACCACGATTGTTCCAATGAAATGGATTCACATCTGAGCCATTTTTTCTTTTGGTAAAGACAGCACCTGGAGCTGACTGGTACACCTGGTGCTTTGAATCAGCTTGGCTGACATTTATTGAAAACTGATTAGATGTAAGGTCTAGACTAGGTGGGGCTTAAAACGGGTGGGAGGGCCCAGTTGGTCCTCAGGGGCCACAGAGTGACCCAGGTCAGGCACACATGCAGGATCCGTGGACCACATGAGACAGACTGGGAACGGCACTTGCTGGAGGTGAAAGGGCACTGGGAGGTTTGGGGTGCATTTGGGGAGGGGTTAATCTGCCCAAGAGGGCCTTGGGGAAGAGAGAGGATTTGATTTAGGATCTAGAAGGAGGGATAGGATTTCAATAGGTGGGAAAGCAAGGGGAAGACAGTCTGAGCGGAGGGCAGCAGAGGCAGGGAGGGAGAGTTCAGGGTGTAGAGCAGCCTGCAAGGAGGGGTTCACGCAGCCCCGCTGCAGAGGGCTTGGCAGAAGCAGACTCAGGAGTTCGTTTCACTGAAGGAAGGCTAGACCACTGCTTCTCAAACTATCCATGGGGAAGGACCAGTTCTGTTTGTTTTATTTTCCAATCCATCATAGACAGACACACGGTCCTAACTGAGCCTGACTCGTAGGCAGGTCACACCATGTGGCACTCTCCGTGAGCCTCTGACAGCACCCACACTAGGCTATGTCCTGCTCAGCAGAGGAGTCCACCGACCACAGGCTTGGCTGTCACAGCAATGTCAAACTTACCGTAAGTTTCTAAACACTTACTATCACTTTGCTTACTTATCTCATCGCTGGCCAGTGACAACTCCTGGACTCTGGGTCCACAGACCACCCTGAATGGCACTGGTCTAGAACACAGCTCAGAGGAGGGATGAGAGCAAACCAAGACAGGTTTATAGGTGGTTTTACCGGAGATCCGGCTGGGGAGTTTCCGTCTTCTTTGTCTTTTTTGGGAAGTCCTGTGGACTGCTGTGCTGCTTAAGGGGCTAGGAACTTGGGAATGATGAATATAACCAAGGATGACATTAAAAATATTCATTAACTGGTAGGGCAGGGCGCCCACTGATTGGAATGGCTGTGTGGCACTGTTGGTGCCTGCTGGTAGGACAGTAGCAGCTAACACGCAGTGAGCCCTGTTATAGAGGAAGCCCTGTCTGAGCTCTTTACAAGTAGTATCTCATTTAACCCTCCCAACAACCCCATAATCTCCATTTTCAGATAAGGAAAGTGAGACACAGAGAAGTAATAACCTGCTTAAGGAAAGCATCTACCCTCCATCCCCTCCTGGCCTCTGGCCCCATGTGGGGGTTATGGACACCGGACTTTCTGTGTGGCCTTAGGCAAATCACATCCCTTCTTTGGCCCTCAGTTTCCCCATCGTAAAATAAAGAGGGTAGCACTAGACAAGCCCTAAGATTCCTTCCATCTCAGACATGTTGAGATTTCTGAATTACCTGGAGGAGCTATCAGAGACAAAGAGTCAGGGATGGGGAGAACAGCAAAGCCAAAGGAGGAAGCAAAGTATTGAATCTTGGAGCACATGTGTGTGTGCTCTGAATTTCTGCTCACAGGCGCCCACTGAATTATACGCATAAATAGAATTTTGACAACAAAGACAACAAATGCAGGTTTGCCTCGCTTTATACAACCATTCTTCCAAGTCTTTGCGCAATTAACTTGTTACTTGGAATAATTCTGCTTATCTGTACACCCTTGACCTTCCAAAGCACCTCTATGCTTACAGGTCATCAAAGCAAACTTTGGTATTCCCATTGCTCAGATGGACAGGCCGAGGGCCAGAGCAATGAAGCAGCTTGCCCAAGGCCCCTGGTCTAGTTAGGAGAGCCGAGACTCCACGTCTTCAGGCTCTGATCCCACCCACCATTCTCCACGGTACCGCTTCCCCAGTGGGGTCACTTAACACAGGGCCCACCTATCATCAGGAAGCCATGTCTCTTTGGTATTTGAGGTCTCCTGCTCAACTCTGTCTTGCTATTTGTGTCATTCGTGTCATGGTCCATTTGTCCCTGCACGGGGAGGGACTTTGAGAGCAGCTCCCAGCTGGGCCTGCCAGTCAGAGGACACTCTCTCCATCACTGCTGGGTGAGGACCTCTGCCTTCCCTGGAGAGAGGTGGCTTGAGGGCGGAGTGACAAATGGCCTTCCCATCTATTGAGAGTTATTATCGAGGAACGGGGACCAGCTGCTCCTAGGATCGGCTGAGGATGAAGTGAAGGAAAGACACCTGTGCTATAGTGGTAGGAGGTCTGGTCAGTTGTCCATTTGTTCATTCACTCCATAAGACTTTAGTGAATGCCTACAATGTGCCAGGCCCTGGGGGCCAAGTGGGGAATAGAGCACCCAGAATACTGTCTCAGAGCTAACAGTCCAGGAGCAGAGACAGACAAGAAGCACTAAAGGCCTCTATTTTGGCCTTTGTTCAAACAGCACCTCCTCAGAGCCTTCTTGGATCAACCTTTCCAAGTTTTCTCCCCCATCCCCCCAGCTTTATTTTTCTTTCGAGAACTTATTCTATCTGATATTATGTAATCACTGTACCATATATTTACTTTCATCTTTTTGTTTATTGTCTGGGACTCCCACTAGGATGTCAGCTCCCTGAGGACCTGTTTCCTTCACTGCTGTATCCCCAGCACCTAGACCACCATCTGGCACAGAGATGCTCAATAAATACTTGCTCAACAGGTGAATAAATTAACAAGTAAATATATAATCATAAGTTACAACAAGGGTATGAAGGTGCAAAGAACAGCTTGATGGTAAACAAAGACAGGGGTTCAATTGAGAGGTCAAGGAAGCCCCCCTCTGAGGAGGTGACATTTATGCTAAGAGCTGAAGGATGAGAAGGAGACAGTCGTGGCGAGAGTAGGAGGTAAGAACATTCCAGGTAGAAGCAAGAGCATGGGCAAATGTCCTGAGGTGGGGAAAGGTTGGCAGAGTCAAGGCCCTGAAGGGGGCAGCACAGCTGGGATGTTGAGAGAGAGGGAAGGGCTCTAGGTGAGGTAGACGGGCCAGATGTGGCCATGGCAGGGAGTTGGGCTTTTCTTTTAAGAGCAATGGGAAGCTCTTGAAGGGTTCTACCATGACTCCATGAAAGAAAGAAAACAGGACTTCCCTGTGGGCAGGACTTACAACCCTGAGCCAGGAGGGACATGGTCCCTCTCTGCAGCCCATCACCATCCTGGGTAAACCAGGATCTCCTGGTTTAGAAGGAGGTGGGGGCAGGGAGTGAGCGAGAGCTCCCTTCCTCCTGGTGCCATTGAGATGCTCCCCTCGTCACCCCACCAGGCAGGAGATATCTGGGTAGGGGAGGGGAGGGGGCCTGAATGGGGAGGAGAATCAGTTGGGGCAGCTCCGTGCATCGGCATCCAGGTGATTCAGAAAATGTGCTGACAGTTTTACACAAGCTGAGATCTCATACATTACGTGCTCCCCTCCAGGAGAGGCAGAGGCCTTGCTAAATATAGTTCCCTTATTGTTATTTATGTCTCTGGGTGCCAAGCAGTGACTCTCGAAGCCTGTCTCACCCAACACTAAATGTGGGTGCTGCATTTGCCATAAGCCGGAGAGTTGAGAGGCCCAGTCACAGCGGTGGTGGCCGCCCGCCCTGCCCCCGACCCCAACTCCATGCAGCTGAGAACCACGAGGAGGAGACTCAGGCTGTGGGGAAGGCCAGGGCCACTCCAGGAGCTGATTGCCCAGTCAGCTATCTGGGTGAGGAACATGACCGGCAAATGAGCAAATTGGATGGGGTTAATGACCCTTGGATTTCTGGTGACCACAGGCGTGGCCTGCAGCAGGCAGTGGCAGGCGGCTTCATTAAGTGGGATACCTACACTTTAAGCTTCTGGGGGCACCCTTTGAGCCCATAGGGACCTGGGATTTTAGAGGGAATCTAACGAGCTGAACTTAGCAAAAGTGGTCTGGGTAGACTTCCCTGGTGGCACAGTGGTTAAGAATCCACCTGCCAATGCAGGGGACATGGGTTCGAGCTCTGGTCCGGGAAGATCCCACATGCCGTGGAGCAGCTAAGCCTGTGAGCCACAACAACTGAGCCCTCACGCCTACAGCCCGTGCTCCGCAACAAGAGAAGCCACCACAATGAGAAGCCCGCTCGCCGCAACTAGAGAAAGCCAAGACCCAATGCAGCCAAAACTTAATTAATTAATTAATCAGTTAGAAAAAGTGGTCTGGGCCTCAGCACCCCTCATTCCGTCTTGGGGTGGGGGGTGCTCAGCCTCCTTGTCCTTGTCCTTCATGTGGCAGTCACTCCTTAAAGCTCTGCAGACCCCACGCAGGGGGGCTTCTCCATCTCCTGAAACCCTCCTATCCATTAAGGCTCAGATTAAGCGCCTCTCCCTTAGGGAAGCTTCAGGAGCCTTCCCTCCCCCCACTCACTCTAAATGCATTGTGCCTACTGCTCATTTGCCTTGTTCGATGCTACTCATCAGGCACCCGAGCTTTGGAATCACACAGACCTGAGTTCAAATCCCATCTCTGCCTCTTACCACCTGTGTGACCTCCATTATCCCTTGAGACTTAGCTTCCTCATCTCACCTATAAAATGGGTCTTAGGTGCCTTAGACAATCGTGGCCAGTATATAGTGTAAAAGTTCCTTTTTAATGACTTGCAAGTAGGAGGTGCTCAGTACTATTTAACAAACCCTTCCAGGAAATATGGAGATGAACAAATGAATAAACAAAGTCATCAATCAAGGCATCATGTTACGTGCAAGGGTAAACTCATTAGGGAGCTGAGGTATTAGCTGGATCCATAGGTCATTATCATCATCACCTGACTTGTCATCGTCATCACCTCCACCTTCAGGGAGGGACTTGGTTTGGGCTTCCGTGGAAGCAGACCCTGAGGTGACTCTGTGGGGAGGGGAGGGGAAGGAAAGGGAAGGGGAGGGAGATGCAGCACAGCAGGAGTTAATCCCCCTGTACCTCTGGGAGATAACCAAGAACTCTGGGAGTAGAGTTATCCTAATGGAGGTGCAAGGGAGCTGGGGCATTTCTCCATTAACCCCTCAGTCCTGCCCCTGGTGGAGGGCGGCGGGGTGGGCATTCTCTCTGCCGCACGTCCTGCTGGCTCTGTGTATTGTGCCTGTGGCAGAGCCGCAGCTGTTTGTCACAGCGGCCTCTGGTGTGTAGCCGTGAGCGCTGAGGGTCTGGGGAAGCAAGGGCATCTGTGGAAGGCACCAAGTCCGATTTGTTCCCTACTGTATACACAGTGCCCAGCATGCTGTCTGGTATGTGTTGGGCACCCAGTATTAATGCATGTTGATTCAATGAACAATTCATCAACAAATCTACTCAAGACATGGTGCAGGAGCAGGGGATAAAAAGTGACATAGCTCCTGCCCTCAGTCCTCACGACCCGGGGTGGGGATGGGGCGTGCACAGTGACGCATGAAAAGGACAAAGGAGAAGTTTCACTACAGGTCAAGGAGCTAATGCCCAGGGAGATGTGGTGGCACACTGTGAACTTGAGGTGTGCAGAAGAGGCATGGCCCCCAGGGCTGGGAAGACTTCCAGGAGGAGATGGGACTCCCTAGGCCTGAAGGAAGAGTGGACTTAGGAATAAGGGAAAGCAGTAGAGAGCAGCATGAGCGAAGGCCTGGAGGCAGGAATGTCATCATGGGCTGTAGGGAGATAATCGGTAGGAGAGTCCGCTTGGAACATTCTCTAGGTTCTTTAGAGTTGGGGGGCGGGGACAGAAATTCGGCCTCAGACAGCTCATAAGAGAAAGGACCTTGGGGCATGTCTAGGAAGAAACAGGATTGAAGCAGCCTCCAGGCAGTGTCTGTCCCTGACTATGTACAGAAGAGGCTCCTCCAGGACTTCTGGGAGGGCTGGAGTCCCCACACCCATCCACGTGCACCCCATAGAAGTTTCTCTACGTCAGCTTTACGCAGTGCACAACCTGAACATCTGTACCTAGCAGCCCTGCCTAGCTGGTATAAGGGGGGAGAGAAGGATAAGAATTGCTTAGAAACTGAGGGAGAGGGGACGCTTCCCCCAGGCTGGAATGATTGCCACTCCACCCTAGCACTCCAGAGCCCAGTAGAGGATACTGTCATTACCAGGAATCAGAGTCCCTGGAAGCTGGAGGACTACAAAGGTGGTCCTCATTCTGCAGCTCAACCTCCCTGGGGAGGATAGGAGACTTAGCAGCTGTTTCTCCTGGCGTCCCTCCATCTCTCTACCTGTCTCCATTTCCATCTTTGCTGCCTCTCTCCCCACTCTCACCCTCCTTTCCTCTGCCCTACCCATCTTTCCCTCTCATCTCCCTCCTGCAGTGGCTGGGACCCAAAGGGGTTGGGGTGGGAGGACTAGGTGAGGCTGACTGCCCAGGATGTGCTGGGAGCTGTGTAGGAGGGCGGTCGGGAGGCCCTCTGAACTGGATGTTTGAACCACAAGGGGTCCCAGTGGGCCTCCCCAGTGTGTGTGGTTTTCTTTTCTTTTCCTTTTAAAGCATTTCACTTTGAAAGGAAGACAGGTCCAAGTGAAGGGAACGGGATAAATTCAGGCACACAATCAAAATGCCTTTGAACCTGGGCTGAGAGCTCCTGTTTTGGGTCAGGGGCTGGCAGGAGGCTGGGGAGCCCTTGATGTCTAATTGGCAGCTAATTGAATGCTGGGAGGGGGGAGTGGGATGGGGGCTGAAAGCAAGTTATTCAGGACTGGGTGAGTGCCGCTCTTTTCAACTCAGTGTAAAAGCAGGTCTATTACGAGTTTTCTCGCCTGCATCTAAGTGGTGGGAAGACAGGCTTCTGTTGCTTAATGAGCTCACGGGTTCAAGCTGTCTCCAGCTGGGGAGCTGGTGGAGGACTTCAAGGCAAAATTAACACTGTAGTTAGTTCTAGCTGGCTACCTGTCATCACTCAGGGTCGAGAGAGGGGACAATCTTATTAAAATAAGCAAACAGAAGGCAAGCACCTCAGCAGAGCTCTCCGGGTGGGGGTGGGGTCTGGTCACTCACAAAGTCCAGAAGAGCCCCAGACAAGTTTTTCCCTCAAGGTTTGATGTGGACCAAGGAGACCTTGGAAGGTGCTACTATGGGGACCAGGTGCAGATCTGAGCTTGGGGCTGGGCATTAAGGCACAGGCATTCAGAGCATGGCTGTGGAGGCTAACAGACCTGGGTTCAAGTTCGAATTCTGCAGGGTGACCTTGGGCAAGTTACTAAAATGTTACGTGCCTCAGTTTCCCCCACCTGTAAAATGAAAATAATGATAGCACCTACCTGGTAGGGTAGTTGTAGTAATTAGATACAATTACACAGGGCTCAGCACAGTGGCAAGCACATGATAAATGGACAATGAGTTGTAGCAGTTATGATTATGAAGTGAAGGATCAGGGTTGAGTAGACTATTTGTAGGCGTCAGAGTTGAGTCCCATAAATGATTCACAGAGAGTGAAGTGGAGGTTGTAATTACAAAGTATTAGGACAGCAGACACCCTAGTGATCAGCTAGTTCCGTTCACCCCCTTTGCAAGTGAAGACTCAGAGGCCTAGAAAGGGAAAGCGATTTGTTTAAGGCCACGTGATGAACTAGGGACAGTGCTGAGCCTTGAACAGGTCTCCAGAGGCCCAGGGCTGCTTCTACCGCAGCATTAGAGCTGAACCACAGTTGCGAGCCAGAAATAGAGGGCAAAACTCTCCCCTTTGCTTGCCTTTTCCCTGCCATGTGAGAGTGGGTAATGGTGGTTTCCCTTGCCATGTTGTTCGGACGTCTCATGAAGGCAAATTTTCTGTCACTGGGAGTGACTGAATGGAGGGTGGGGAGGAAAAGCTGGACTGGGATAAGCCATCAGGGCCTTATTGAGAGTTGGCCAGTATCTACCAAATAACCTAACAGCACCAGGAGAAGGAGAAGCTACGGGTGGCTACAGATCATTGTGACAAGCGTCCAAACGAGTGCCCCACTTCTAGTATCTTCCCCCACCCCACTTGTGCCTAACTTCTGGAGTGATCTTCCCAAATGACCAATCTGATGAGGTCACTGCCTTGTGCAGAGCCCTTCCATGGCCTTCAGTGGCTCAAGGTTCAAGTCCAGATGCATGGGGGCCTGGCATTCAAAGCCCTCCACACTCAGGTCCACCTTCCCACTGCCCTATCCTCCCCCGCGCCCCACCCCCAACCTCGGCACCTTTCACACCCAGGTTTCCAGCAGACTCTGCCTTCGTGTGCCTGGGGCTTTGCTGAAGCTATTCCCCCCGCCCCATCACCTCGTGTCCTGCTCCACTCAATCCCATTCTCAACCCCCATAAGGCAAGTCAATTTGATTTCCCTTATTATTTAGTCATCTTTACCATGACTTCAAATTTCTCATATGAAAAACAGGGGATTCTATGATTTTCCTGATATTTCCACATGCAACAGAGCGTGACTTGATATCTTTGAGGTGAGGTGGAGAGCTAAAAAGGTGGGCAGTCAAACAACCCAAAGATGTGTAAAAGAGATATACTAATGCATGTCTCACCCCACACCAAAGACTTCGATGAAATTAAAAAGAAGATGATGGGGGGGGCTTCCCTGGTGGTGCAGTGGTTGAGAATCTGCCTGCCGATGCAGGGGACATGGGTTCGAGCCCTGGTCTGGGAAGATCCCACATGCCGCAGAGCAACTAGGCCTGTGAGCCACAACTACTGAGCCTGCACGTCTGGAGCGTGTGCTCCACAGGAGAGGCCGCGATAGTGAGAGGCCCGCGCACCGTGATGAAGAGTGGCCCCCGCTTGCCGCAATTAGAGAAAGGCCTCGCACAGAAACGAAGACCCAACACAGCCAAAAATAAATTAATTAATTAAAAAAAAAAAAAGATGATGGCTGTGAAAAGGCTTAGGACCACCCTGAGATCTTAAGTCAAATCCTTTCTCCAGGTCTTGCTTTGCTCATCTGCTAAATGAGTGGGTTGGAAAAGAAGGTCTCCAGGAACCTTTTTGGCTCTGACATAACTTTCTGAATTGAAGGGTCTTAACAACCATACAGATGACCCCTGGGGAGACAGAGGGAGGAGAATTTGATCAGAGAAAGGTGCTAAGGGGGCTTCAAATATTTTTTTGTAAAACTTTCTTTCTTTAAAAAGGATCTGAGGCAAACACAGTGAATCTTTATATTTTTTTCAGTAGGGGTGGTGGGTGTTTTTCATATTATTTTTTTATTTTTCTATATGTCACAAATATTTAATACTGTTTAAAGGGATTTGGTGATCCTCTTCTCAGTGTAACCATTTCACTGACTTCCTTCACTTGTAATAGGAATGTCCAAGAACAAACCGTGTATCAATGGGAAGGACTGAAAGTTTAAGATTCTTCCATTGCAGGGGGTATTCAAGCAGAGGTCAGAAGGGCTCTAAGTATTATGGAAATGGTTTATACAGAGGAAAGCTGGACTCTTCTGCTTCTCAGGTCTTAACAACGAACGCCAGGGCCAGGGGCGCTGTCCTTGGTGCTGAATTCCACACCAAGGAACGTCTGAACACAGACCATGGAAAGCAGAATAATTCCTTCTATTCTTGTCACTCTACGCTACAAATTAATGCTTCCATTTCCAGGACATTCTGGTGATCAAAACGACAGGAAGAAGCCCTTCTTAGAGGGGTTTTTGGCATTTGCTTTCCTGAAATGTCTCCCCCACTCCCCGCCTTCTGCTAGTATTTGTTCTTTCCCAACCTTACGCTGAAAAGCATAGAACTGGGAACCAGGAAGTTTGGGATTGAGTTCTAGCTCAGCCACCGACAGATCGCGTGACCCACAGCAAATCCCTTCACTACAGTGAGTCTCAGATTCTTCATCTGTCAAGTGGAGATAATTGCGTCAGGTGACAGAATGCTTGAAAACACGCTTGCCAAAACACTTAAGTGCAATATAATTATTAACTGGCAGCACTATTATGGTTCCTCCTCCAGTAAGTATGAAGTAGAACTATCTCTCAGGGTGGGAAGCAAAGAAGGCAGTGAGTGTGGCAGGTGGAGGGCCAGGGGCAGTGAATTAAGTTCAGAGAACTCTTGAGAACGTTTTGAGAAAAACTGTCCAGGTGGCTTCCATGTGGGCAAATCAAAACCTTTTCAGATGGTGCCTGGTGACATCTGCAAGCATCACAGAACTTCAGAGTGGAGGTGGGTAGTGAAGCATCTCTAAGTGGAAAAAGTGGTGTGGTGTCATTTGGTACTCACTGAGCTGAGGGGCCATCTCGCCAGGTAAGGAAATGTGTCCTCCTGGGACATTATAAAGGGTTTGAGGGCTGAGTGTCAGGGCCCACATTCTATTGCTGGCTCTGCCACTAACCTGTTCACATAGTAGAGAACAGCTGGGCTCGAGTCCAACTTACCCATGGACTAGCTTGTGTGTGACCTTGGGAAAGTCACTTCACTTCTCCAATCCTCAGTTTTCTCTGGTGGAAAAGGGGTATACTAAAATGTATCCACCAGGATGGTTATAAGAGTAAAATGAATTCCTAGATGACAAAAGGCTTGCTAAGTTGTAGCACTGTATAAGCCTCAGTATTCATCCTTTGCAAAATGGAGGCAATAAGGATTGACCGTGTAAGTGGGATAGGGATGAGAAGAATCACACACACACACACACACACACAACCATTTTGTTATCATCACGAGGGAGGCAGGATGGGGCAGAGGAGAGATGCTGAGCTGGAAGTCAAGAGACTGGGGTTCTACTCTCTGCCCTACTACTATTCAACTGCAACTTGACCTCAACTTCCACAGCTCTAAAGTGAAGGATGGGATTTGGTCTCTGCCAGCTAAAATGTCCTACATACCTAAGCACTGGGTTTCTCCCTTACTTAGCTCCCACAGGGCTAAAGAAATGCTGGCTAGAGCTCTCTGAGGGAGGTGAGGAGGGGCCTAGTCAACAACTTTCATTTCCATTTCATCTCTGATTGGAAGGGCCAGGCATCAGGGTCCAGAGAGTAAACAGACTTCCCTTCCCTTCTCTTCTTCACGTGTGGCTGAGCCCCAAAGCAGACATGATTTATACAGGGTGGGCCCCGGAGACTCTGGGCTGTGAATTCAAAATCTCGGTGTTCTGCTTGCTTCCTGGCTCTGGTCTGGCTCTCTTCCAGCTCCTGGCATCCTCGACAGGAAAATTAATTGCTGTTGTCATTCTGCTTTTTGTTCCTATATACCAGGAATAAGATATCTGAATGGCATTAAATAACCTGCATATAAAAGCCCTTTCTAAAGGCTAGAGCAGTAAGCACAGAGAAGTGGGCTCCAGGGCTGGGAGAGAGCCAAGGACAGCTATCCGCTGGCGGCCTGTCTAGTCTCCAAGCAAGGGGAGCCTGCGCAGGTGGACACACGATGAGAGAGGGACCTTCGTGCTTCCCTGGGAAGCAGCGGAAGTTGAGCCTGCTGATCCAGCCTTGCAAGCAAACACAAGCCCCTCACTCTCCCCAGGGACTGCACCTCACCACGTTCTTTCTACTATCCTGGTTTGAATTCCTTCTCTCTTGGTTTAGTGGCTATCAGCAAAGCTAACTCGGGATCCTATTCAGCGGCTATACACCACTAACCTGCCTAGGGCTGAGGGGTCCATAGTTCCATCACCGAATGAGCCAACTTTAGAAAGCCTCTTGGGTCAGCATAAGTGAGTCACCAGGAACTTCTGCCAGCAGAGTTAATCAGTATCATTATCAGCATGAGGCTTACGCAACATTTAGCCTCAAGTAATAGTCAAGGCAATACTTGGGACAATCTTAGGAAAATAAAGTGTCACACGTGCGCCCGCGTGCACGCACAATGCCTGCCCCACAGGGCTTACAGTCTGAGAGGGACAGTAACTGCCTTAGATAAAAGAGTCACAGGGACTATAAACTAGGTTCCTGGACTCCCAGTCCAGTGTTCTTTCTACTACATCATCCTGCCTCTATGTAACAATATCCCATGTCCTAGAACCCACGAAACAGCAAAACCTGAGTTCCTGTCCCAGCCTAGCCTGCCGGGTGAGCTGGGGGGCTGGTGAGAAGGACAGCAATGGAACCTGAAGTTCATAAGAGCTTTTCGCTCTTGCGTTCTGGGAGAAAATTCCCGGTTCTTTGGAGTCTGCTTGTGGTCTTAATTACTTGTATGGATGAGATCTTGCAGTCTGTGCCTGGGGACTCTTTGAATCGCAGGTTAATATTCAACTAGCTGGAACGATCTTCAGAAGGAGGCTCGTGGTAATTAAGTTGGTTAGAGAATACTTCAAACTAACTTTTTATGGCACACAGTACTGTAAATTACCGGGACAGAGAAGACTGGTTCCCTTAATGGTGCTTTTAGGGAGTCACGGGGGACCATGAACCTCAGTTGGAGAGGAGGGAGTGTCCTTGGGGGCCCCTTCCAAGGGGCTGCGGGACTGCTGATTGTGGGTATAGGAAAAAAGGGGCAGAGAAGGGAGTGTCGAAGGGTACTGGGCTGGGAGCTGTCAGGCAGATTCATATCTGTGACTCAAGACTATCTTCCCCAAGACCCAGGGACTCCGTCCTGGGAAGAGGGGTGTCAGCGTGAAAGAAAGAGGCAGAGTGTGGGCATTTCAGAAGCAAAGATCAGGGCCACTGAGCAGAATCTAGTGAGTGAAGATGCTGGGTCATATTTGGTCTTGTAAACAAAAGGGGAAAAAAAAGGAGCCTTGAAGGACTTTGCCCAAAGTGGCAGATATTTTAGAAAATAATTTTTGGAACCACTGCAGAACAATCTGTGTATTTTAGACTGGTGCACTCACTGCTGTGTCATTCATGACAAACCGACGTAACACGCCAGAGTGTGAGGTTTGTCACAGTGACATGCTACTAATGTAGTACAAAGCTGGTGAATAATTTATTTTTCGTACTAAATAACAGCGCGTCAAGATTGTAAGCGCCTGATAACTTGCCTCTGTGTTACTCGCGCTCCTAGATGTTTTCTTAAACAGTGCGGGTGGGGGGAAGGGTGGGGCTCCATCACCAGGAGCCACTGAAACAGCCTATAATCCACAGGCAGTTTACCTTGGCACCAGCCCACGTGAAGAGTGTAGGCCACTGTCTTGGTGGAGTGAAGATTAGAAAACTGCTCTCATGGACACGGTCAGATGGTTCACTCCTGAGGGTGGGGAGCCTTAGGTGTGGCAGTGGGTGTGGGGCGAAGGTAGAGGGAGGGAATTCCCCAGCTAAAGCGCTGGGGCCCTGGCAGCTCTCTCTGTGGCATCACATGGATGGGCATGTGCTTAAAGGGGCCTGGGAGGAGTGGTCACAGGTGGTGGCTGCCCCACAGCTGGTATGGAGATTCCCCAGGTGCAGCAGGACCTGCCCTGTCCGTCCCTCCAGAGACTCCAGTCTCTGCATTCAGCTCAGGACAGATGCTCCCAGGAACCGCTCTAACCAGATGTGGCCACCTTGAGATTTCAGAGGATCCCGAGGGAGCAAGGAGGAGGGAGGGGACAGAGGAGGAAGGGGACCCGGGGTGGGGAGTAGCTGGAGTCCTGACCAAGGAGCAGAAGGCCTGGCTTCCTTCCTAGATATACCATCGCCCAGCTGTGGGACTTGGAGCAGATTACTTCAGACCTCAGTGTCCTTGTCTGTCAAACTGACATTTGGAAAAGAAAAAAGCAAGATGTGGGAAGCTGTGCACGGCTACCTGTTTACACAAAAACAGGGAAACCGAGGCAGAACAGTGTCGTGCTTAAGAACTCTCAGTTTCTCACAAGCTCCACCTCCGCTGAGCCTCACGTGACCTTGGGCAAGTCGCTTAACCCTGCTGAGTCTCAGTTTCCCTGTTTGTAAAATGGGGATAATGATAGTACCTGCTTCACAGGACTGTTGTGAGGATTAGACAAGCTGTGAGGACAGAACACCCCCATGAATGTAGCTATTATTATTATTAAACAACTCAATGGCCAACAATAGGGAACTGGTAAGGTAAAGTATGGTACATCCATGGAATATTATACAGCCATCCAAATGATAATTGGGTGGCAAATGAAAGAGTGATTACGCCATGCTGTTGAGAGGAAAAAGAACATGAGATCACATACCATATGTATACATTATGATGATAAAATGATACATGCTTGTGAACGGAGAATGCGAAATTAACAAGCAGAAATTAAAGATTTTTTTTTTCTCCCCAAATCCTTTTCTCCAATGTTAAAAATAAGGGTATTGAATGAGGTGCTTCTGGGGGGCCTCCAGCTCTGGAGTTTGGAGGCCTAGGGGCTCTCTCTGCTCCCGTGTTAGCTGTGGGAACTGGAAGCTGGACTCTAACAGTCTGGGCAGGATCCGGGGGTCACATGGGATGCGGGGCCCCAAAACTAGAGCTGAGCACGCAGTGTCCTCAAGTACCTGCCCAAACAATGTCAAAGTGGCCCAACAGAGTCCTCCTTTGCTTAATTTGTGTCAATTGATTTCCTATTTTTAATTAATAATTCTAATTATGATGCAGCAAATTTACCCAACAGCCACGACCAAATTAATCAGGGTCTATTGACTGGGGCTGCAGAGTTATCCCATGGTTTCTGACATCATTGATTTCCTGCTGGGAACAAATAAGAAAACACATGTAAAGCAGATGTGCTGTCGTCTCTGCTGTGCCCTAAACTAGGCCCAGAAGCACCTGCCGCTCCCTCACCCCACCCCCCACCCCCCGCCCCTGCAGCCACAGCTGCCACAGCCACCAGGCAGCAGAGCCTCCCTTAGGAGCCCTGGGGTGGCCATCCCAGGTCTTGTTAGTTTCCCTAAGGAAGCAGGGAAGGTGTCTGATAATGGGCCGCCCTGGCACAGAGGCCTCTGCAGAAAAGGGTCAGCGTAGTATCTGCCAGCCAGCGGTTCTGGGCTTTGTTTAGAATCCGTTTAGAACTCTGTTGCTGTATCAGTGGATGGAGATTAACTTCCATCTCACTGTCCCTTTTGTAGAAAGAAACTTGGAGATCCTCCTCTCCTGCCCTGTCATTTTCGAGACGAAGAAACTGAGGCCCATGGAGGAGCAGGGTCTTGCCCAAGATGGCCCAATGAATCACTGCACATCTGGGGCTGGAACTCAAGCCTTTTGTCTCAAGATATGTCCATTCCCACCCACATGGAGCAGAAAGTATGCCCAGCTGAGCTGGGGGAGACTGGAGGGCAGGGACAGCTTTTGTCTCGTGTCTTTGTCCTCTACCACGGGGCCCACATCTTCAGGCAGGGAACTTTGGTACCCAGTATGGCCCTGGAGAATCAGCCCTGTCTGTTCTTGGCCTCACCCTCCCACCCTGGCTCTGTTGACTCCTGTTATCCTCCTGGGCCTCAAGAAATCAGGCCACCCATCCCTGCCCCAGGTCTCCAGACTCCTGGTCTCTGGACAGCTACTCTTGATATCAACATGGTGACTTATGTTACGTCTTTGTTATCCCGAGTCCTTGGGGATCCAGGTGAGCCCCCATTTCCTAAGTGTCTTTTCTGTGCTGAGGACCTTACACACATGATCTAATTTCATCTCCACAGCTCACTGAAGAACAGATGTAGGATGGAACCGACTCTCAGATCAAGTAACTTGCCACATTGCCACAGCAAATAAGGGGCAAAGAATTGCATCTGGGATTGTTTCACTCCATTATGACTCCTTTGCAGGAGGGAGAAAGGAAAGAAATCTGGGGGTGGGCGTAAATAGTGGAGACTGTGTAGGATGTACGTGGTCTCCTCATTATGTTATGAAGGGGTCCAGAGAGACAGACTTTGGAAGGACAAATCCAGGAAGGAGAGAGATAGTCACCAAAAACTGTCTTTGAAATTCTCTGGGTACCTCAAGAACAAGAACTGGCATTGCCCATCACTCATCAAATGCTCTGGGGAGCCCCCCAACTCCTCGTCATGGTGTTGCCCAATTCTGTGAGAGGCAAGTGATTTAAAGCAGCTGAGAGTTGTGTTCTTTCATCTTCATGGACTTCCTGACAGCATCACAGCATGTGCAGCAACCTGTACATGTGCAGCCCTGAACTATGAGGTGTAATAGCCCCAGCCCTCCCCTGGGAAAATAACCACATGGAGATGCACACCTCCTGGTCACATTTCACTCCAGAGCTTCTTATTACCAGCTACAACCTAGTCAGTGAGGTACTTGTAAAGGTTTGTCAGGTCTTCAGAGAAACCCCCCCCACAGAAACCTTGATATGTAGTATTTGCCAATTTCCATGGTGTAAATACTCCTACCATGGCTGATTGCAAGCTACCGATATGAAGTAACAAAACATAGGGTTGGGAAGAGATGGGCACGATCAGCTCTCATGAGCCAGTGTGAGCCAGCTCCAGAACACCAATATGCACAATTGTCTGTGGACCAGGGAGCCAAGGGAAGGGGTCTATACACATGATATGGCCTCCCCATTAGCTGAAAGCCTTCTGGATTAGTTACCTCTGCAGCAGTCATCAGCCAACTGATATAAGTTTAGAAGTTACAAATGTCTTATTAATTGAGGAGTTTGAGCATCATTTGGGCAGCTGTGTAGCTGCAAAGGGTGCTCTGGGCTAGATCTGAATCCAGATTCTGCCACTTACTAGCTGTATGAGAACCTGGGTAAGTCATATAACCTCTTGTTGAATGATTACTCGTTCATTCAACAATTATTGACTCTTTACTGTTATAAGATGATGGGGAAATAAAGATGAAAAATAAAGCACAGCCCCTGGGTCAAGAAACTCACAATCTGGTGAAGAGAGTCATAAAAATGATAGCGATTCAGGGTAGGTATCAGTGTCCTCATCTATGGAGGCAGGGCATCTACCCCAGAAAATGGAATGAGAACACACATAGAAAGCTTCCAACACAGTACCTAGAACAGAGTATGCACTCAGCAAATGTTTGTTAAATCAAGGAAAGCAAATCTGTGGCAAGAAATCATCAAAGAGGTGGCACACACCTGCCCTGATGAAGCACTGAGCTAGGAGCCCTGAGGACCACAAGGAGGGCCACTGACTACAGCCTAGGAGGATGATGGGAAGGCCACACCTTTCCCCTGGCCCTGAATCTCTGCTCATCCAGTGGTCACCTTTTTCCCCATGCTGCTGTGGGTGGTAGGTGAGGGTGGAGGTGAAGCCACTGGCGGGTTCATCAGAGCCCACCCCCCTGGGGTGGGGTGGCTGGGTGGGAGATCACTGTCTTTGGAATAGGAGACAGACCCTTCAACATTTCTAGGCCTCAAATTACAGAATGAGATAGGGCAAAGACTTTCCTACTTATAGAACACTCTTTTCCTTCTATTTAACTAATTAAAAAAACCCTTTTTCTCAACTGCAGTAATCTTCAGCATATGGCCAGTCTTGTTTCAACTTATCATCTCCCCCCTCCCGCCCCCTATGTTTTTTCTTTCAATGATCAATTAGGATCAGTCGAGTTTTTGCTTCTAACTGCCCCCCCACCCCCCATCACTCAGGTTTGCAAAGTAACCTTCTTGAGTACTTTTCCTGCTATACTCGCATGCTGCCACCAGAGAGCAGCACGCTCTCTCATTTACATGGTTCAAAGAATTTTAACAGGGATCAGAATCACAACCGTGAATTTTCTAACAAAAACAAAACAGGTTGTCATTCTATTCTTTAAGAAAAAAATTTCCTTTCCCTCCATCCAACTTTTTGTTCTGGAAGCAAGGAGTTAAACAAAATTTAAACACAGTGACTCCTCTTAGCAACACCCTTGACAACCTGCAACATTGAAAAATTGTCTCTGATCCAAACTGCCTTCTTTTACAAAGCTTCCAGCTACAAATCCAAGCTGACAGCCGAATATCACCTTCAAAACGACAAGTTTAAATGAGTTATTGTTTGTAAAGGGCTTAAAAGAGTGTCTGGCACACAGTAAGTGCTATTTGAGGTTTTATTTATTTTCAAATTTTAAATGCTTTTTTTTTCTTTGCACGGGAGTGTAAATTCGTTTCAACACTGCAGGAATTAGCAACGAATGAGTCTTCATTACCCTGGTTTAATTATCCGCTCCCTGTGAATGGGGAAAGGGATGCCTATGGAGACAGGAAGTTGTCCCAAAGGTGGCCTGACTGGGGCTGGGGCTGGTTTCTTTCCTCCTCTGACACTTCTGATAGGGGAGGCTCTGCAGCCCTCTCTGGTTCACTCATGATCCCCTGACTCAGGACTGAGCCAAACCTCCTAATTACGGAGATGTTGGGCAGGGTTGGGTTTTTTTTTTTTTTTTCTCTTTTCTGAGTTAAGCCAAGAAGAGCTGTTGGAGAATCACAGCAGGTGTGAGTGAGATCAATTAAATTATCATAAGCAGCAGGGCCACGAGGAGGGGAGGACTCACAAGCCAGGCCCATTATTACCGCAAAGGAGCTGTCATCTGCCAAAAGCCGCATGTCGGGCCTGGCAGAGATGTCAGATTGACGGGAGGCCTCAGTGCCACCTCATGGAATTGTTGGTGCCCACAGGTCCTCAGGATGCTGCTGCTAATGATGGCTACGGCAGTGCCTGGCACGAATTGAGCTCCTTCTCTGGACCAAGCACATTTCACACTTTAGCCCCTCAATGGGTATTACTGTGCCCATTTTCCAGAAGGGGAAACCGACACTCAGAAACGCTAGGTAACTCCCTCAAGGCCACACAGCTAGTAAAGTGAAGAAGCTGGAATAGGGCCAGGTCTGTCTAGGCACCAGGTTCCCTCTCAGATAAAGCTGGTTCTTCTTACCCTCGCCACCCTGGGGTCCTCTTGGTAGGGACAGAGTAAAGGGACAAAGTAGGTGATTAAACAGTGAATCCCACTAGGGGATTGTAAGTAAAGAAAAAAGGATGGGAGACCCTGTAAGTAAATGATCACTCAAGAGAGCAGTCTTGCTTAGCAACAAAACCATGCAACAGAAACATGAGACATGCCTCCTCCAAAACAATGAAACAATGGTGGCGTGAGACAGACATCCTGCCCAGTGAGGTGAGTAATTTAATGATTCCTAGGACATGCTCCTCTGCACACACTAAAAACAAAAATATAAGGAAAAGGTGACATTATTCTGAATCCTGAGATGATTTACCATATTTTAGTATATGTTACCGCCTTTTTACTCATTTCCATTGTGCCGTAACAGTCTCAGTTTGACCAAGTAGGTACAAGAAATCTCCCCTGCCTGAGGAGAAAACTGATGATGGAAGCTCGACATCCACTCAGGAATGAGGAAGCAGGTGGTCTTCTCCCCCTCCCCACTTTTCCTTTGATTATAAAACTGTAGCCCACGAAGTCCTGGGTGCGGCACTTCCTTGCCCGCCCGCGTGCACGTCTCACAAGTATCCTATACTAATAAACTCTTTCCTTACTTGTCTCTCTTGCTGAATTCTTTCTGCGCTGAGACAGAAGAAGCTATGCTCTACTAAGTCCTGAGACGCGTTCTGTCAGTTTCACTCCGACCCTGATGGCTGGACCCATTTTTTCTCTCCTTCCCAGAGTGCCTCTCCTGTCCTCCCCCCACCCCAGGTGCTAGCTTGCCCCTCAGTGCGGGAGGATCACACCCTTCTCCTCGGTACCCACAGGCTCCACCTGCTGGAGGGGTCTGGGAGCTGACTCTCAGAGGGCATTTTTGTTGGAGTCGTTGTCCCAGGCACAGAAATGACCCTGGGCTGGATTCTCTACCCTCCAAGGCCTGCCGGTCAGGTCGGTGCAGAGAGGTGTCCCAAAGAGAGTGTTGGTCACATGTGATCAGGGAGGTGGAGAGGGGGCAAGAAGCTGACTTGTCGGCCAGTCTACAGAGCACAAGACGGAGCCTGACTCCAGGGGTGACCGGACTTAAAGCCCAGAAGAGAGAGAGATGAGACAGACTTGAGAGGGTTTCCTGGCAGGAAAAGAGCCTGACTTTCAAATGTCCTGGGAGAGGAGCCAGGTGGGGTTGAAATAAGAAACAGTTAAGAGGGGAAGGGGAGCGGAAGGGCACCAGGTGTGCCAGGATGTGTGTGGTGTGCAGACTGGATGAGACCAGGGGTAAGTAAGAGGCGACCCTTAGGAGCTGGACCCACAAACAGGGCCCACCCAGCAGGGACTTTCAGACCTGAGTAGGGTCCCCCAGGCCTCAGGGAGCAGGGTTGCCTACAGGACAAAGCTGGGCGGGTCACAGGCAATGGTCAGGGATGGACAGTGAGAGAAGCCAGGCTCTGCTTACAGGAACATCTGTCTCCCTTGGGTGCTCGACAGTGTGGTCTCAGGGTTACGTGAAGGCCCCATTTCATCCCACTGACTGAGCAGGCTGTGGACATCCAGGTGGCATGCCCAGTTGGGAGGGGCCTTCCACCTCATCCAATGGTGTCCCTGCAGGACAGGTAATACCTGTCTGGGCTCCATCCTCTTGGCTCTAACCTCTGACGCCTTGCTGTGGAATAACAGGGTGGCTTCGGGTGGCTGAGCTGGCCCCAGAACCACCCTATGGTTTTGATGGGTGGGTACAGAGCAGTGGGGAAACCCCAGATGCCCATCCCAGGTCAGGGAGTGGAAACAGAGGACCCTGGTTCTATCTGCTGAGCCAGCCAGCAGCCTGAACACGTGTGCAACAGCGTGAGGGTGAGAGCGTGTGAGAGGGCACATAAGAGTAAGTGCTTGTGTGTGTGCGTGTGTGTCTGTGAAACTGTGGGTGTGGACATGTCAGAATGTGAGACAGTGTGTCAAGGTGCGTGTGAGACTCCGTGTGTTTGTGGCTCTTGTGGCTCTGGAACTGTTCTAAATATGAGGTGAGAGAGACAAAGAGACAGACAGCCAAGCAGATGCACCGAGTCCAAAAGATAGTGACATCGAGAGAAGCATTTGGAGGGACTTCCCTGGTGGCGCAGTGGTTAAGAATCCTCCTGCCAATGCAGGGGACACGGGTTCGAGCCCTGGTCCGGGAAGATCTCACATGCTGCGGAGCAACGAAGTCCGTGAGCCACAACCACTGAGCCTGCGCTCTAGAGCCCGCAAGCCACAACTACTGAGCCCGCGAGCCACAACTACTGAGCCTGCAAACCACAACTACTGAAGCCCGCATGCCACAAGTACTGAAGCCCGTGTGCCTAGAGCCCATGCTCCACAACAAGAAAAGCCACTGCAATGAGAAGCCCGCGCACCGCAACGAACAGTAGCCCCCACTTGCCGCAACTAGAGAAAGCCCGTGCGCAGTAAAAAAGACGCAATGCAGCCAAAAATTAATTAATTAATTTAAAAAAAAGTATTTAAAGAAAAGAGAGAAGTATTTGGAGAGACAGAGGCTCCAGAGAGGGGCTGAGAACTCTGATAAAGAGAAATGGAAAAAAAATAAAAGAGAGAGAGAGAAATGGAGATCTCTGGAGGTGGAAGAGGAGAAAGATACCAGGAGAGGTGAGTTGAGGAAGAAAAGCATTGTAAGGATAACTATTTAGCAGAGAGGACAGAGAGTCAGTGATGCCTGTGTGTCCCCCTAGATGGGGTCCCCCTAAGAAGAACTTTAGGGTCAGCCTCACAAGGAGAGCCACTGCCATAGCCCCAGGCCTGTGGGGCTCTCTCTGGTTCCAGATGTTGGCCTTGGCCTCTCACAGTTAGCTGGGGGCAGAGCAGAGGCAGAGGGAGAGGGGACGCATGTGTGTTTGTGGAGGGTTTTGCGTGTGACCCAGGAGCATCCCCTGCAGGGGGGGCCCTCCCCTTCTCCCCCCCCCGCCCCGCACCTTTCAGTCATCCAGGAGGCCCCTCACAGCCTCCCAGCGGGTTCCTCTCTCGCCAAGCACCAATCCTGACGTGGCATCTTATTCTGCTGACCTAAGTCTAATTTACTTGGGGAAAAAAAACCTTCCCTGGCCCCCAAATGAAATCACTCAGGGAAAGAGCGGGTTGAAAGGAACTGGGGGGAAACAAATGTATTCAGCAAGTGTATTTTTATTCCAATAAAACTTGATTTAATAACCACCAGGAATATTTCATTTGCAAGAGGCTGTCCACCTCCTGCAGCCTGCACTGGTCTCCAGCCAAGTTTGCCCTCCCTGCCCCTGGAACAGCACAGGGCCGTGCTCCGGCACCCTGGGCAGCTCTCAGAGTAGATGGAATGGAAGGCCCTCTCTGCCTTTCAGCCATCACCAGACCAGGTCCTCGGGATGCTGGCCTGGTATCAAGAATAGGGCAAGACGGAGAGATTAGGTTGGAGAGCTGGGTTCAAATACTTGCATTAATACTGGATCACTGGGTGACCCTGGCCAAGTTACTTCATTCTCTGAACCTGTTTCCTCTCCCTATCTTATGACGTTTCTATGAGGATCAATAAACACATAACGGATGTGAATAAGTTTATATTCATCAGTTATTATCCTTGCTGGGGACTGAGAGCCAAGAAATGAGTTATCCGGAAACTTTTATCTTCTCAACAATTTACTCCCTTCTGGATCCATGCTTTTGAGCCATTTCCACTGCTGTCTCTCTCATCTAAATCTTTATCCATCCATCCCAAATGAGGCCAGGACACTTCCGCTAAGTAAATCCAGGTGGGGTTGGGATGGGTGAAACTAGGAAGAGGAGAGTGGGCCTCTGTTGTTTTCACAGTACGAAGGTATCCCCTGCCCCAGGCTCAGGCCCTGTGGAATGGGTGGGGCTGATTCAACCCCTGACCCCAGAAGGAGGGCACATGACCCAAGCCTGGCCAATCAGAACGCTCTATTCCCTGGTCGCAGTGATTGGTTCTGGGATAGGCATGTGACCCTATCAGGCCAATGCAACTCAATCCTGGGACTTTTGCTGGAATAATTGGGTAAAAGGGTGCTTTCTCCCCACTGGGGATGTTAAGGTGGGAGACAGCGGACCTGGAGTTGCTGGTGTCCATCTCTGCCATTCTTTTGGGAAGAGAGCACTTGAGAATGAAGCCAACACAAAGGAAAACAGAGCCAGGGTGGGGACAGATTACGGACATCATTTGAGCCCATGATGCAGCTGTGCCTGAAGCAACGTCTACCCCTGTTCTTTCCAGTTCCAAGAGGCAATAAATCCCGTTTTCTGCCTAAGCCACCTTAGGTTGGGTTTCTGTCACTTACAATGAAAAGTATTGGTTAATACCTGGGATCTGAAGCATGTCTTTTCATTTCAGCAATTAAAGCCTTCTACCTCCCCAGGGAAATGTTTGGGGAAAGTGGGGCATCAGATTGGAAGAAATGGTGGGGCTTCAGGCTGGCTGGTCTCAGTCCCCTCACCCCTGGAGGCACCTTTAAGAATTCAGGTGCAGTCAGAGGCAGTGGTACTGGCTCCTCTGAGAAATTCCCAACATTCCTCAGGGAATTGGTATATGGTCCCTATGGGGACAACTCTTGGAGTTGCCCCACCCCTGCCTCGCCTGCCACTCGTGTTCCTCGATGGTGTCATCAATCAACCAGTCAATGAATCAATCAACAGCAAAGGTGTAGTGGAAGGATGGGCTCAGGATCAGGAAGCCTTGGGTAAGTCAGATGCCTATCTGAGCCTCAGTTTCACTGTCAGGGAGATGAGGGGGTTAAACAAAATGAACTCAAACCCAGCTCTAACATCGTTTATATTTATGAGTCTTTATTATGTTTAGACTTGGGGAAATAAAAATAAAGAAAGGACTCTGTCCTTATCTGCATAATCTCTTTGAGAGTAGAAGACACACATAAAAATAAAGCAAAAAAAAAATCAATAATGCTGTCGTCAAGGCAAATCTGAAGTAGAGGAGAGCTGGGAGGGTGGTCTGCCAGCTCCTTCGTGGCCCTGAGAATCTGTGAGCAGGAAAGAGACTCCGTCTCAAGGAGACAGAGACAGCATCCAGTGCCCCGGGCCTCAAGCCTGACGGGTCTTCTATAGGAGATTCTGGGCCTCAGAGGAGTTTCCCAGATGCCCCAGCTTCTCAGGCTGGCTTGGCAAAGTGTGGAACCAAGACCCAGGTGAGCAGGTGTGAAAACTCAGGAGGAAGAGGGGAGAAGAGAGGGAGGGAGCACAGGCACTTGTGGGGGCCCCTGTCGGCTAACTATTTCTTCCGTGTGCAAGAGTTTGCAAACTTCAAAGTAGTTTCTGGCCAGAGATAAAAATGTCGCTCCTGGACTTCCCCAGTGGCGCAGTGGTTGAGAGTCTGCCTGCCAATGCAGGGGACACGGGTTCATGCCCTGGTCCGGGAAGATTCTACATGCCGCGGAGCGGCTGGGCCCGTGAGCCATGGCCACTGAGCCTGTGTGTCCGGAGCCTGTGCTCCACAACGGGAAAGGCCACAACAGTGAGAGGCCTGCGTACGGCAAAAAAAAAAAAAAAAAAAAATGTCGCTCCAGAGTCAAAGGGTGCCAGGAGGCTGGAGTGGGGGGAGGGGGAGGCCCAGGAAAAGGCCAGCAGTGGGAGGATCTGGAGTGGGAGCTGGGGCCAGCTGCAGATGGAGGGCATGGGGCATGAAGGGGCTAGGGCTAACCAGGCGGGTGGGTGGGTCCGGAGGCTGCGTTCAAGTTTAAGATCAGAGATATAAAGACCCCTGCAAACAGAACAGAGTGCCACCCAGCCCTGGGCCACAGCTAGCTGAGCTCAGGGTTCCTTCTGGATGTGGTGGCAGGTGCCGGGACCTCAGGTCTGCTGACTATCCTATCACATGAGCCTTCTCGGACCACTAAGTAAGGTAATACAGGATGTTTACTGCAAGAGTGCCCGGTCGAGGGGCCAGCGGTGGCTGGACCCAGCCTGCATTTCACTCACCAGGTCATGTGCCCTGGCACAGGGCTAGGTCCTTCCAGAGGGAGAGGTGCCCCAGGGGTGGGAGAGCTGCCCCAGGGGTGGGCTCTGTGCTCTCTCTCAAAGTATGAGCAGACAGTCCTGAAGACAGAGAGAGGTGCTGGGGCTGAGATGACCATGACCGTGACCTTGGGCAAATCTCCCTCCCTCTCTGGGGCGGGGCTAGACTGTGGTCTCTCTCCTGAGCACATACCTCTGGTCCCCTCTCCCTGTCTGTCCAGACTGAGGGACCCCATTCTCCCAGAAGCAAACTACACCTACCTTACCATCCCACAAATACCTCCCGTCCCGGACCCAGTGCCACGTAGAAAGTCACCTAAGGACAGAGAAGGGCATGTGACCCAATTTCTGTTTGGCCTGGGGCCCGTTTTCCAGTACTGATAATTCCAAGGTGTCCTTCCTCGTGGTGGAGACAAGATTTTTTAAAAATGAAATGACAATCCGATTTGCAAAATCTCCTCCTCTGTCTCCTTCCCCTTCCTGTTCTCTCCCAATCTCAGAGCCACTGAGGAAGCTCCTGACTCCCAAATCAGGCAGAAACCTGGGAACCAGTCTAGATACCTTCCTCTTCCCTACCCTCTGGAACTAATGGGTCACCAAATTCTGTCGATCCTACTTCCCCCCAAATGTCCCCCTTTGCGCACACACTCACTTTTGTTCAGGCCCCGCCATTTCACAACTAGCTCATTGCCTCTGTCCTCATGGTGTTCCCTGGACTTGGCCTCCAGCTGACTTGGTTTACCTGTAAAGCGAGAGTCTTGGCCTGGGTGACCTCTAAGCTCCCACCTTAGTGCTGTTGGTTATGACCGATGGTCTAAGGTAGCTGCACTTTGATCATATTGTTAGGTTTCAGACCCTTTTAGAACCTGATGAAAGCTGTGACCTGTCCTTATCCAAATGCACACATACATACAGTTTTGCACATCTTTTCAAGGAGTTCACGGTCTCACTGGGATCCAGGTCCACAGACTCCAGGTTAAGAATTTCTGTTTGGGGACTTCCCTGGCGGTCCAGTGGTTAAGACTCTGCGCTCCCACTGCAGGGGGCACGGGTTTGATCCCTGGTGGGCGAACTAAGATCCCGCATGCCGCACCAAAAAAAAAAGAATTTCTGATTGAATTTCTAGGGCCCCTGGGCTCCAAGCAAAGCCCAGACGGAGATCCTATTTTTTTTGTCATCCTCTGGACAGACTCCAGGGGCAGCTGCTTCTTGCCCTGCGTTCCAGGTTTCAGTAAACTGCCCATTAGCTCGGGGCCTGGGGCTGGAGCCTGCCTGGAAGAAGCAGGGCTGTATCCAGGAGAGCCATTAGACGTGGCCCTGCAGGGCGACCCAGTTTGTCAGAGGCCCAGCTGGGACTGGAGAATGTAACCATGCGCCTGGGCCACAGGCAGAACCAGTTAAAAGGCAGACTAATGGGTGGTCAGGTGTGAGGAAGTGGGCCAAGGCGTCAGGCTGGGGAACACAAGGCATCTGTTTGGATCTGTGAGGCACTTTATGAATCGCTCCTAGCTGGTCTTTCTGAATGGAGAAGCCTCCCAAAGACTCACAGCCCTAGTTGCAAAAAGGCTCCTCTGTCTTTGCTGGCGGCAGAGTTTGCAGAAATCCAAGTGGGGTCAGAGTGCCCGTGAG
The DNA here is from genome assembly GCF_963924675.1 of Phocoena phocoena. NCBI lineage: Eukaryota > Metazoa > Chordata > Mammalia > Artiodactyla > Phocoenidae > Phocoena > Phocoena phocoena. The sequence continues at coordinate 108,707,936 of NC_089220.1, forward strand.
TGTGTGCAGAACAGAAACGGCAGAATCAATGAGCTGGATTACAGACCCTGCCACAGTGGGCGGGTAATAGCGGCAGAGTGCCAGTTTCTCAGACCAAATGACCCGACCCTGCACTGTCAGAAGGTGCCAATCACAGGGGATTAAAACCAGCCAGGGGCACAGCCCCAGGGAGAAAGGCCTGAGGCTGGGCTAACGGCCAAGAATGGGGCTGAGGATGGTGCCCAGCCTGGAGGCCTTGGGGGAGGGGTACTGGGCTACCCTTGGCAGACTGAGGATGGAGGAGGCAGGGGCCGGGACCAGGGCAGGAAAGGGTTGGGACAGAGCAGATGGGGATGGAGGTCACCAGCAAAAGCAAGGAGAGGGACAGCAGGGAGGAAGTGTGGGCTCGGTGTGGGGCGGGGAGGGCTAGATTATTCCTGGGGGGCTGTGAGCAGACTTGGGAACTAGACTCTGAATCTCACTGACCCAGCATTGTCTGCCCTTCTGGAGCGTAAGACAAATGCTGGAAGGATTTTTAAGAGCCACAAGTCTCCAGAAGCCTCAGGCTTCCATTTAGAGCTCAGGTGCTTTGGGGAGAATTCTGAGCCTGCAGTCAGCCCTTGAGGCTCCTCAGTCTTCACTCACACACACACACACACACACACACACACACACACACACAAAGGTTCTGAAGAACCTAGGGGCAGGACAGGAATAAAGACGCAGACCTACTAGAGAATGGACTTGAGGACACGGGGAGGGGGAAGGGTAAGCTGGGAAGAAGTGAGAGAGTGGCATGGACATACATACACTACCAAACGTAAAATAGATAGCTAGTGGGAAGCAGCCACACGGCACAGGGAGATCAGCTCGGTGCTTTGTGACTGCCTGGAGGGGTGGGATAAGGGAGGGTGGGAGGGAGACGCAAGAGGGAGGAGATATGGGGATACGTGTATATGTACAGCTGATTCACTTTGTTATACAGCAGAAACTAACACAGCATTGTAAAGCAATTATACTTCAATAAAAATGTTAAAAAAAAAAAAAAAAGAAGTGACTTTTCCAGAGTCACACAGCTGGTCAGAGGTACTTCCTCGAGCCCCAGCTTCCTTGTTTGTAAAACAGGTATAGCAACATCTGCCTCACATCCTGAGCCTGGCGTTTACCCCATGCTGGGCCCTGTGCTTAACATGCGTTATACCATGGAGTCGGTCAAGAATGCTGTGGTATTTCTCCATTTTGCAGATGTGGAAACTAGCTCAGAGAGGTGAAGTAACTTGCCCAAGGCCACACAGTGTGTAAGTGACCAAGCCAGGATTTGAACCCTAGTGCATCTGGCTTCAGAGCTTGTAAAAATCAAATATAAAGAGGGCTTTGTAAAGTGCTTTGTGGGTGTCAGTTATCAGCACTGGGGCTGTGCCGGGGATACTTTGGGGAGAAGGAGAGGAAGAAACCAGGATCACCATCGCTCTCAGCTTAGCTAAGTGAGCCAGAGGTGAACTGGGTCTTGCTGGATGTGGACTGGGTGCCCATCTGGGTGGAGTGGGGCTGTGGGGGGCGTGTGTTGGTGGGGGGATGGTGGCAGTCCCCTCCCTGTAATTCAGCCCTCCACCACCCATACTAATGATCTGCAGGAGAAATCATCTGCAAGAGGTGATTTTCTGCAGCTCCGAGATCAAAGCCTGGCCAGGAATGAGCCCCCTTACTGGATAATGAAGATGAATTCTAGCCAGGTCTGCCCAGAAAGAACGTTAACTAAATGAAGATGGCAGTTCAGTGACTGTGGAGTCTGTATCAGGGCCAAATTGAACTCACTCTTCCAGCATGTAGACGCAAAACTTGGGCTGGTGCCCACGAAAGGGGGAACACATACGCCCGCACATGTGCACACATTCATTCCCCTGCTCCCCCTCAATCCCTGGCCACTGGCAGCCACCTCAGGGCGGGGCTGGTTCTATGCAGACTCTGGGGTAGGGGCCTCCTCCCAGCTGCTCTAGCATGGCTTATTGAAACTCACGCTGGGCCCCCCAGTCAGGTAGAGGCAGTGAGGATAGGGGAGGGGCTGGGAGGGAGAAAGCACAAGTGGGAGGGGCTTGATGCAAGGTGACCCACTAGGTCTTCTGTCTTTACCCTGAGGACAAGGGTAGCACAGTAGAGTCAGACCTGGGTTCAAGTCTAGCTCTTACAAGCTTAAGTGACCTTGAGCTAAAAACTTAAAAATCTCCAAGCCTCAATTTCTTATTCTACAAAGTGGGAATGATAACGAAACCTGCGAGCCAGATCCATGCTGGGCAGTGCTGTGTGAATCGTTAAGTGATGGACCTGCAGGTCTCCCGGAGTCTCTGCCCGCCTCCCCCCAGACCCAGATTGGGCTCGCAGACCTAAGCTTTTGCAAACTTCTGACCCAAGTTTCCAGCACCTGCTTCCCAGGCTCCCACGATCACTCTCTGAAAACCCCACAATAATGGAGAATTCCGGCCCATTATTGAATTCCCTGAGATGATAATTAACAACAGCCTCCCACCCACACAGCATACAGCACTGAATACTTAGAAGGAGAAAACGGTTTGGCAGTGGGGGGAGAGCCTAACCAGAACTGGTTACAACATCCAAGACCAGTTTCCTCACCCTGGTTGCACATTAGAATCACCTGGGGGAACTTATAAATGTCAATGCCAAGGTGCAGCCCCAGATCTTGATTCAGCTCTCTAGGGCGGGGCCTGGGCAGGGGATTCTAATGTACAGCCAAGTGTGCAGAACCTCTGTCTAGAGACAAGGCCTTCTGAATTTTAGTGGGTGTAAGAATCACCTGGGAGGTCTTGTTAAGAGGCAGATTTTGATTCCAGGGATCTGGGGTGGAGCCTGAGATTCTGAATCTCTAACAAGCTCCAGTGATCCTGATGCTGAAGGTCCCGGGACTACACTTTGGGTAGCACAGCCCTCATGAAGGCACCCTGGCTTTATCGTCTCTCTTCCTTGTCAGCCCTAACAGGCTTCTGCACAACGTACGCTCTCAGTAAACACTTGTGGGATTTAATGCACCCATAACTGAGACAGCGATGGATGTGGGACCTCATGGCCTGTGTCTGAATCCTAGTTTTACTGTTCTAGCTCTGTGGATTAGGGCAAGACACTTATCAACTGGGCCTCAATATGTGAATCTGTAAAATAGGTATGCTGTTACGGCCCCAAGAGCCTTGCAAGATCAGTGGGAAGATAAAATGGCACCATGCATGTGAAATACAAGTTGATATTAATATTCTTTTTTCTTCTTTTACCTGCCACCAAAGGGCACGCATGACACAAATCCCACCCTCAGTGACTTCTTGGTGCCTCTAATCTGGCCGATTATCTTTGGTAACCCTCACGCCCCAGAATCCTGGCAGCCCTGAAATCGAGCGTGCCCTGGACACGCTAGCCATGCAGACCCTCCGGGGTCTGCCTATGCAGCTCCAGAGCCCTGGCCAGGCCAGAACGCTACTCAGAAACAAGCATGCTTCCAGATTTAAAGACCCACAAACACTCTGAGGTCCTGGGTTCAAATCCTAACTTTGCCCCTGCCAGTCCACATTCGGGCTCCCAGTAGCCCTTGTAAACAGTCAACCTTCAAATCACCCTCTTCTGAGGCAGCCCTGGGCTGTGGTGCCTGTGTATGAATATCTCTTCAAGCTGACCCTGCCTGTAGACAGGCAGGAAGGCAGGGCAGGTGGGACCCATGGTAAGGCAAGGCCACCTGGTACTCATTCTTCTCCATCGCTGTGAACCATAACCATTTACTAAGGCAACGAATGTGACTCACTCTTTTCTGCTCACAGTGTTAGAGCCCCAACTCCACCCTCTGCCCCACCCCCATCCCGTCACACCTTATCTCAGTGGGCCACAGCCTCAGCAGTGCCTCAGAACCACGATTCAGACTGACCAGGTCTTGGGTGGAGGTGGCAAGAATCTACCTGTTTCTTTTTAAGTTCCCCATGGTGCTGATGCGTGGTCAGGGCTGAGAACCACTGCCCTCCGTACTCTCCTCGCCCCGTGCTAATGCCCATTTGAGAGCACTGGGTTTAGAATCAGAAAGCCCAGTTTCAAGTTCTGGCTCTGCACCTTAAACTATGACCTGTTAATATGAGTCACTTAACAGAGCTGGGCCTCAGCTTCCTCACCTGCAAAATGGGGATAGGGAAGCCAATCGTCTTGGAGGAATATTCAGGGTCAAAAGAGATCAAGAGCGTGGAAACACTCTGCTAAGATGGATGCACCCCACAGATCAAGGTGCTCTGAGAACTGTGGTACCAGGGCGCCCTCCAGCATCTTCCCGGAGTCGCTGCCTCAGCAACACCCCTGGCCAAGCCAGCCAGTAACCACCCAGGGTCCCTCCATGGGTTCCTGGCCTGATGGTGCAGGCTCCCCCTGGTGGCTGTGCCTCACTTTTGCAGCCGGCTCTCTCCCCAGCCTCCATCCCAGTTCCCTGCACGTACCCTGTGCTTTCCCACCTTCACGCCTTTGCTCAAGCTGTAAGGTCTCCATGGGCTGCTCTTCCACCCTTCTCAGGCTCAAAGCTCAGCCATCCCTTCCAGGGCCACCTCAAGGGCACCTTCTTCAGGAAGATGTCTCTTACTGTGCCCAGTAGCCTTTTCTTGGAACCATTTATGCCTCTATTGGACCATGAGCTCCCTGAGGACAGACACCTTGTCTTACTTAGCATCTTGGTAACCCCTGCAGCACTTAGCACAGACCCTGGCACACAGAAAGTATCCAATAAAAGTCTCTTGAAACACAGAAAATGTGCACCCTGGCTAGAAAGCCAATAAAGGCAAATTCACAACACAGAGGTCCTATTTTATGCTTCCTAAATTAGCAATTTAGGGGAAAAAATGCTGACATGCACCACTGACAATGTTATGTTAAAATTGGTACACACATTACCGATAATGTTAAAAATTGGGATGATCATTTTGGAAAGCAATATGGAAATATCAAGGGCTATAAAAATGCTTATTTACTTTGACCCAGTAATCTCACTCCTAATACTATATCCAAAGTCACTCAAAAGAATAACAAGTGTTATATATGCATGAAGATACTCATTGCAACATTATCTATAATAGTCCCAAACAGAAAACCACCTAAATGTTCAACAATAGAGGAATTAAGTAAATTATGGTATATAAACTCAACAAACTATCATGCAGCCATTTCAAATATTTATGAAAACTGTGTAACATGGAAAAATGCTTATGATAAAATGTGAAATAAAATCTCAGGATGTAAAATTATATGCGTATCATAACTACGTAATAAAAATGTAGGCGCGCTGACAAGGATCAGAAGGGACCGGCCAAAATGAAATTAAACATTGTGTTAAGGGTGGCAGGATGAGAGGTGATTTATTCTTAAACATGTCCTGTAAGATTGTTACAATGCCATTTTCACAATGCAAAAGTTAAATAGCCAAACAATAAAAGTTTGTCAAATGAATGCAAGGGGGCAGAGAGATGGGGGACAGTGGTGCTGTTTGGGGATTTCTGGATCCAGCTTTGTCTCTGTCTGAGTATCTTGGGCCATATTTCCTGTGGTCTAACTAAACAGTGAGACTCTGGATGGAGTGAAGCCTTAGAGAAGCGTGGCCATGCGAACACAGAACTACCCTGCCTTTTTGGGTGCTCCTAAATGATTTGGGATAGGTTAGATTTTTCTCAGAGTCTTACAGAAGCCCATGCTGCCCTGCAGTGTACCTATGGGGAAGGTAAGGGTTCAGGGGATGTTCAAGTTCAAGGGGCTAACGGTGCATGAGGTGTTCCTGCTTGGGCCTCTCCCATAGGAGACAGGCTGAGCTTAATAAGGAATGAGAAGCCTTTCTCTGCACACCCACCCATTCTTACGTCAAAGCTTTGAAAATTACATCCCATGTGCTTGACACAGTCCCAGTTTTCATCTGCTGTCCTGGCCTAATTATTAATAGCCCCTTTTGTCTCCAAAGCGTCCCAGCTGGGACATGGTCACATTACCCAAACTGCAAAGAGCAAGAAAAAAGGAGAGGAAAAGTTGCTTCTGTGATGGATGAATGGGGCAGGGAGGGTGTCTTTATTCTGGGAGTTGAGACCCAGAGATGTCAGGAAATGTTTTAGGTGGTCCCACCTCCCACCATTTCACAGCTCCCATGGGTTGCCTCTGTCCTGGGGTCCTTGTGGGGTACACCCATGCCTTCATTCTCCCCTCTCAGCATCCTCTTTCTGCATCTCTCCACCAACACTGATGCCCTCCTGGGGCTTCTGGCCTCCAACAACTGTGTCTCTTTCCTCCTGAATTCTTCTAGGCTGAGCTGTCCCTTTCCCTCCTCTGGACCTCTCCCTCCTGCTAACAGAGATTTTCAGTTTTAATTAGGTATTCTTCCCTGTCTCCCCGGCCCCAGCTCATCCTCTGCTGAGCCAGTTGACTTTCTTTCTCTATTCCTGGGGACATTTTTCACACCACCTTTCTCCAACGAATGTTATCTCAGCGCTAAGTGGGATCATAATTCTGCCCAATGTCATGGGGATTCCCGGCAACCTACTGCTTCTGACAGTGACAAGGTCTTTCAGGCTCAGATACCTGAGCACACACTCACAGACTTAGGCCGGATTTTCCAGGTACCCACGCCACATCTGTGATACACATGCTACGTACGCATCACGTGCAAAATTGCGGGCATTCACGTGACATGTCCAGCAGATGTCACTTTTCCACGTCACACGTACACCGCATATATAATCCGAAAACAGCCCGGAATGCCCACCCCTTATGGACTCATACTATGCACTCAATACACATGATATACATCCCACATATATCGTATGCAAGCCTCAGACCACACAGCATTCCACACACTACTCACACATCACACACACACGCACGCACGCATGCACATCCCACAGGAAGGCTTTGGGCCTCCTATATTGTCAAGATCCTGCTCGGGGAAAGATGCTTCATTCCTGCCACAGAGGCTGCGTCCCCCACCAGGCCGCACAAGGACTTCAGCAAGGAGCGTTCATTACTGCTAATGAGCGTCACGTGCCTAATTAATTCCCAGGCTTGGTTTGAGGATCGGACCCAAGGCCTGACTTCCACTCAGGGCAAAATAAATGGAGAGTTAAGAGGGCTCATATGCTGGGTTGGTAGGACTTACGGTCCACTTGCGTTTGCCCATCCTGTCCCCAGATCCGAATCACTGGGACGGTCAGCCTGATGTGAGAACAGCAGACGGCATCCAAGTGGCAGGCAGCTGGGTCTCCTTTCTGACCGCTTTTCTGCAGTATCAGGACCAAATCCTCAAAGGCAGAATGTCTTACAAGCACCTTTCGATAGGTTCTGAGCTCCACCCAAGTAAAGGTCCCTTCAATTTGGGAGGAAGAAGAGCCCCTTCCTGGGGATTTCTGTGGTCCTGGGATTTTCTGTGATTCTCCCTAGTGCACTTTGCTTGAGCTGTGGGACCTTCAGTGCCCAGGCTGGTGAGATATAGCATAGAATGTGCAAAGCTCTTGCCTTGCAAGGGGAGGCCTGGGTACAGGGTTAGCAAACAGGAGACCCTCTTGGCAAACACTGCTTTCTGTGATCTCCCCCACGGAGCCCAGGCTGGGGCCCTACACAGCACTCCACCACCAACGGATCAGAGGTGGTGGGCAGAATGAGAAACTACAGGCTATTCCAAGAGAAGCACTGCCACTGCATCCAGGAATTTATTGAGGTGGGGTTGGGGGAGAGACCATCCAGATGCAACCACCGTAGAAAGGCCGTACGGAAGCGGGGTGGAGAAGCAGAGCTTCAGCATGAAGCCAACCTGGACTCCAATCCACATGCTGCCACCCACTAAGCATGTGACCTCGGACAACTACTTACCTTCTCTGGGCCTCAGCTTCCAAACGTGTAAAATAGGGTAAGAACAAGACATTCCTCCCGGGCTTGTTGTACAGTTTAATTGAGCCGATGTTTGCAGAGTATGTGGCAAAGTGACGCAGAGTAAGAGCTTAATAAGCAACAGTACAGAGTTGTTTTCTTAGTAGTATATTATGATTATTATTTCTACTGGAGCTACTACTGCCGCTGCTACTCTGGTCTTCCTGCTGTGGAGCGGAGTTTAAACACCTCAGCGTGGCACTGAACACCCTCTGCAAGGTGGCCTCACCCTGCGTATTCTACCTTCCCTAGCACAACTGTTTCCCTCGCAGGAACTAGACTGGTCTCCCACCTCCGGGCCTTTCCTCACAAGGTCCCCCGGCCTACAAGCCCTTCTCCCCACTTTGTCTGGCCAAGTCTTATGCTTCCTCCAAAGCCAAAGCTCTCATCCAATTTCCACCACGAACCAACTGCTCCAACCACTCAGATCAAGGCCCCTCCACGTGCATTTCTATGGCGTTTATTATTATTTGAAACATTTTAAACGGACAAAAAGTAATGAAACAAATACCCATGTACCCACCACTTAGCTCAAAAAAGAAAAATCACAGAAACAACTGAAGTCTCCCGGTTTACTCCCTGAATGCGCTTCTCTTGCTCTTCCCGGAGGTACCCAGCATCCTGCATGTGACGTTTATTGCCGCCAAGAGTGTCTTGAGGTTTTTACCACATCTATACCCCTACACGATATTAGCTGTAGTGCTGCGTGTTCTGAAGGTGGGCACATATGTAGGGAGTCTGTACCAGGCGCTCTCTGTTGCTTGGTGCTGCGTGCCCTCAGCCCACCTGCTCTCAGCACCGCTGTGGGACTGCTCATGGCGCCCCGCCGAACTCCCACTTCAGCCTGTGGCACCTGTGCCTTAGGGCTTTCTCCTGAGTCCCAGAAGGCAGTTCAGCCAGTGCAAGCATAGCAGGAGCTAGCATCCCTGGGGCAACCCACCCAGTGGGGCACAGGAGCGGGAAAACACCCCAGTTCCCTCCATCAGAGGCCACTTCCCCTGTGCATGCTCCCAGGTTCCCCAGAGGGTCTGCAGCTGCCCCCCAGTGACCTGCTCATAATCCCCCTCGACTGGCTTTCCCCTGCCCTGTCCCCTCGTCCTGTTCCTCCTGTGACAGTGCCCAAAGTAACTCTGCATACGGGCTCTGCTCTCAGGAACCCAAGCTAAGGCACTATTGCCTTTGCTCTCAAATGGCTTTGGAGAATTACCCACGTTGGGACATACAGCTCTATTTCATTCATTTTCACTGCCACACAGTATTCCATAGAATGAGCAGGTCTGACTCTATACCCCCCTCCAGCTGATGGACACTTACGTGGCCTCTGATGCTTCGCTATGACCAACACTGCTGCAGCGAGCCTTCCTGCCCAGTTTCCTGACAGGCCTGGTGTTTTCCACCAGGCTCTCTGACCCCAAGCCCCATTATGTCTTGCCTTGCCATTTAACTCTTTGGAGTCCACGTCTCCCTACCTAAAGGTAAGCCCTAGAAGGCAGAGGAGGGAAGGGAAATTAATTCACTCAAGGGAGAGCAGGTGGACTTCAACACCGGCCGTATCCACCTTGGTTACCACCATCTTGTCTTAAACGATCACTCATTCATTCACATAGTATTTATGTGCCAGGCACATTAAATGGGGTAACAGGCCTCCATCAGTTTCCCCCTTACCTTCCTCTCTAATTCCTCTCTACATTTCATCCTTCTCACTTCTTCTCCCTCTTTCTCGCCTCCCCCGGGGTCCTCCCAGGCCCTGGGACTTCCTACAGAAGTACAGAGGCAAAGGCTGCCTGGGCTCCTGCCCTGGCCGGCACAAGTGGGTCTGCCAGCATCTCCAGCAATAATGTGAGCTACCCTTAGAACAACGTGCTGCTAACGATAGCTCACGGCCTGTTCACCTGTGCACAGAAGGCCTGCAAGCAGCAGTTCCAAGTTGTTGCTACTTGTCAGGCCTGGGTGACACTGGGCCAGTGAGGGAGAGACAGTCCCAGCGGTGCCCAGCCCTCCGATCAAAACCCACGTGCTCTGGGAAAGGCTTCCCTGACTCCCAGGTACCAAATCCTGTAGCGTTCAGTGTTTCTATCTCACACCGTATGAGTCAACGGCTCAGTAGGCATTTGTTGAGTCAGGGGATGAACGAACTCACCACCATGTGCCAGTTTTCACATCTGGGCTTTGCTGCTTTCTTGGTGGCTGCCTTCAGGCAGGCGACGTCACCTCTCCATGCCTCCTTTTCCTCAAGAATAAGAACAGTCCCTACCTCATAGATTTGTTGTGAAGACAAAATGAGTTCTCACTGTTCTAGGTACTGTTCTCTAGTACAGTGCCCGGCACATAGTCAGTGCTCCTTGAGGGTGAGCTATGATAGCCTGAAAATGCTCCATCCCATGACTGGCTGAGGAGGGGGCGGGGGAGGGTCTCAAACTCAGGAAGAAGTTCTTCCATCTGAACAGTGGATAAATACCCAGTTCCCTCCAGGTCTCTCCCATCATCCTGGGAGCCCTCTGAAGATAGGGCCCTAATTCCCCTATGAGACTAGATGTTCTCTAAAATGGGAAAGAAGCAAATTCACCCCTTATCAGATCAAGGTCCCAGGGGTAGAAACAAAGTCCTCACCAGCCTGACTGCTGCCCCCAGTGTCTGGCCCAAGGCTCCTTCCCCGGGGTCAGCTCTTCTCTGAAGGGGCAGGTGTCAGGGACCTGGACAGGAAACGTCTTCAACCTGACATCCCTATGGCCACACCAGACCTGGAGGTTTGAGCAATTTGCAGGAAAGGTAAAAACAACTGGTTGCACCATTCAAAGATTTCTTTTTATTACCAGCTAATGGCAGCACTTACAAGAGCCGTTTTATATGTAATAAAACTCTTTTATTGTCTCAGTCTTGCCTCAGAGAGGCAGAAAAGGAGACAAGCCCAGAAACAGGGAGAGGAAAGACGGGAGTAAACACCAAGTTTAATAATGGCAACTTCCCACGAGGGGCAGGGATGATAAATCGAGGCACGCACCTGGTTTTTCTTCAAAGACAGGGTGACAGGGAGAGGTGGAATGTTTATACTCTGGTGTGGAGGAAAGAGCAGATCTCAGGACAAAGCTGGACTCTTCTCCTGGTTTTGCTATTTGGCCATGGGTGTGTCACTTTCCTGCCCCTGAACCTCAGTTTTCTCCTCTGTAAAATGGAGAGATGTTTAAGGGCATGACCCCTAAAGACCCTTCTGTGTCTAAGGCCTTGTATATTTGCGTTGTTAAAGTTCATTTTTGACTCTTTCTTCTTCTTTCACACTAAGGACAAGAAGATTATAGTTTTGTTTGGCACTTAACCAACCCGTTTCAAGCACATCCTATGACAATGTAGGAGATGTGCCTACATTATACAGATGAGAAAACTGAGGCCCAGATGATCCAGGTAACCCCTGCTTCAATTACAACTACCAGCAGCTCAAGGTCACAGCTATTGTGGAACAGATACCAGGCTGAACGCGGGCTCTGCCTCCAAGCATGTGTTCTTTCCACCACACGATGCAGTTTCCCAGAGCAGATGATGGGGGACTGAGCCAAGTTCACTGATCCCATCACCTGGGTCTCCCTGGCACTGTGCTGTACAGCACCTGAAGCCAAAGCAGGAAGGAAACAAAAAAAAGAAATGGAAGGAGCAAGGAAGGCTTGGTTTAACCCTTCACCACCGGCAGGGCTTAGCTGCCCACCCATGGCACTTCTCCCTGTGGGCACAGGCCAGGGCAGTGTTCTCAAAGTGTGGTCCCTGGATGGCAGCACCAACATGGGGACCCCCCACGAGCTCGTTGGAAATACAAAATCTCGGCCTCCACCTCAGATCTATTAAACCAGAAATGAATGATAAATGGGTCCACTTTATACAAGGTAATGAGGTAGCTATCTATGGGATATTATTTTAGGAGTGCCAGGATTCATTATGCCACTGAAAAACGTTCTCCCTGGAGCAGGTGTGAGGAGAGAGGGAAGAGGGGGAGCTGCTTTCATTCCGCAGTCAGGAGGCCAGCAGGAGAAATGCCCCAGGAGCAGGACCCCAGAGACCCCGCGCGACGAGAGGCGGTGGATGTGCTTTGCTCGGAGAAGGGCTTGATTGCCGAGGGGGAGGGGCGTTCACTATTTCTTGTATGTAACTCTAGCCTGCAAGCCCCACCTCCTGACTCAGGAATGAGGGGAGAGGGTGGACGTGTGTTGTGGCTTTCTAATGTGCCAAGCGCTGAGCTGGATATTTCACTTTCATCATTTCAGTTTGTTCTCACGAACAAAATCCAGGTGGCATTATCCCCATTTTACAGATTGGGAAAGGGGCCCCCACTGAGCTTGCGTAGATGGCCCAAGTGCCTAAGCGCCAGGGTTTAAATGTAAACCCAGGTCTCAATAATTTCAAAACTCCGGCTCTTGCCACTGGACCTCAGTGTCTAGGAAGCCATCACCATCCCAAAGCCTGGTACCTCCCGATATGGCAGGGCTGAGCCGTCCAGTGGAGGCTTCTGAGCTGAGTCGGGTGGACACGAGGTGAGAGCCAGCTCTCTCCAATGTCTACCTCACGGCAATCCCTCCCACATTTCAGTTAAGGCGCTGGAGCTGCTGGTCTTTTAGTGTTCACTGTGGCTTGATGGATGAGAATGCCAAATGTGGCATCAGAGGCGCTGACAGTCCAACTGGGGAGAGAAATGTAACCCCGTTGAAACAGTTCCTAATGCCAGTTAGTAAGTGGTTAAATACCAACGTGAATGGCTTAGCAATTCAGAGAGGGGGGAGAGAGGCAAGCGTGACCTGGAGCAGTTCGGGAGGGCTTTCTGGGAGCGGCGGCAGGGTGCCGGTGGGTTTGCAGCAGTCAGATTCAATGCTGGTGGTGGCTGTAGAAAGTCTGGCACTTCAGCAGAGCTCTCCATCAGGCCTCTAAAACAATTCCAGATGTTTCACTGATGTTTCCCTGGCCTCTTTCTCATGCAATAATTATCTTTTAATAGCACACATTAATGCAAATTAGGTACATTGGGAAGTATATTTCACAGCAAATGTGCACTCAGTCCTCCAGCTAGTGCCCCATCCAAGCCCTACAAGGTGAGGAAGGCACTCTCCGGTGGGGCTGTCAATGAAGGTCTAGGCTGAGGGCTAATTATGTGGGCACAGAGGGGGCAGCTCCAAACAGGGAGTCTGAGGCTGGCAGATGGAGAGGGAAGTTGAAGGCCTCCTAGAGCATCTTACTCATCTCTCTTTCGGAGCACTCATATCACTGCTATAATCACTCACTTCCATGCCTCAAACCTCTATAAGACTGAAGCTCCAGGGAACAAGAAGACCACGTATGGTTGTATGAGTTGTGTACTGCTCAAGGAGCCTGGCCAAGAGGGAAATGGGCTGGAATACAGCCTGTCCTCAACTTGCCACTAGAGCTGTGTCCACTTAGAGGAAGGGCTGCCTTTTTTACAGTTTTCACAAAGGGTCCATTTAGGCTGGTGGTGTCCCTGCCTGATGCTGCGCCTGTTTGTTCCTGGCTGAATCCCTGCCCCCTGGCATAGTACTGGGCACAGAGTAGGTCCATGTTTGTTGCATCAATAAACGCATGAAAATAAGCAAGAATCCAAGATGACTGCATGGAAGAAAGAGCAACTGTGAGATGGGTAGGTTTATTCCATTTCACAAATAAAAAGCCAGCTTTCAGAAAATTGGGGAGGGAAGTGTGGCTTATACTTTTCTCGAGTATTTCCCTACTTCCCCAGTTCTCTTTCTCTAAGCTAAATACACCTCTGAGCACACAACAGGGCCTGGGTAAACTGATCCACTGGGAAAGAGATAAACTGTGTCTGTTAGGACACACTGTGAGCTGGGACGGTGAACAAGCACACCTACTGAGGAGAAGACACAATCTCTCTACTCAGGCACCTTCAGAGCAAGATGGACAGCTCTCTGGACCTCAGTTTTCTTGTCTGTAAAGTGGGGATACTCACAATCCTGATCTCATAGGGTTTCTGTGAGAGTAAATTAAGTTATATATGAGAAAGGGTTTTGTAACTGCTGAAGTGTTACACATTGGACTAGGTGCTTCCAATATATCATTTAAAGGTTGGCCAAATCTGGCCCACCACCTGTTTTTGTCAATAAAGTTTTATTAAACCATGGTCAGGCCATTCATTTGTATGTTGTCTGTGGCTGTTTTTGCTCTACGATGCGGAGTTGAATAGTTGCGACAGAAACCTTTTCTGTGGCTTACAAAGACTAAAATATTTACTATTTGGTCCTTTACAGATAAAGTTTGCCAAGCTCTGTGTTAACTACTTTAAGCCTTCTAACTACTCTGTGAGTTAAGTACTAATATTATCACCTCCATTTCATAGACGAGAGAACAGACACAGAGCAGTTAAGTAACTCGCCCAGGGTCACACAGCAGGGAAATGTCAGAGCTGGGATTCACACTAGGGTGGGCAGGGGACCTGAGTCCACGCTCTTAAAAACAAAATCATCCTGCCTCTCTTGCCCCTAAATCAGGGCTCAATTTACAAAGTCCTAGACCCCGAGGACAAGGAGGACTGGGGGGGCAACAGTTTAAAGCCAAATAGAAAGAGGTCTTTGCTGATGATACAAGGGAGACAATGCACAGATATCAATATCCCGGCGAGCTGGTCGGGGCTGAAATGAAGCCAGGAAAAGTTTAGATAAACTTCTGGGAAACAGATTTGTTTCCCGGGGAGCTCAGAGCCCTGGAGGAATGTACCAGCTTCCTAGGGCTGCTGGAACAAAGCACCACAAACAAGGTGGCTTAAAACAATGGAAATACATTCTGTCCCAGAGCTGGAGGCCAGCAGTCTGAACCAAGGTGTTGGCAGGGCCACGGTCCCTCTGAAACCTGTAGGGGAATCCTTCCTTGCCTTTTCCTGGCTTCCAGCAGTGGCCCGCAGTCCTTTGCGACCCTTGGCCTGCAGCTGCAACACTTCAGTCTCTGCCTTTGAGGTCCCAGGGTGCTCTCCCTGAGTGTCTCTGTCTTCACACGGCCAGCTTCTTATAAAGACACTTATAATCGTGTTGGATCAGGGGCCCAATCTACTCCAGGAGGACTTCGTCCTAATTTAATGTAAGTATATCTGCAATGACCCTATTTCCAAAGAAGGTCACATTCAGAGGCACTGGGGGTTGGGAATTCATCATATCTTTTTTGAGGGGATGCAATTCAGCCCATTACAAAGAATGTCTCAAAACTCTGAGGGAGGGCTGTCCTAACCCTTCTCTGAGTCAGGGAGCCAGCCAGAAACAGAGAGAAGGAGCAGAGACCTTCAGGCAACGAGGGTGAGGTGAGTTCATGGCTATTTCCATCGCACATGTCTTCTTCTAGAACTTTCCTTGTCCCTACAGATTGAGAGCTCCTTGAGGGTAAGGCTGAGTCTTACTCCCTCTGTCTCCACATAGCAGGTGTTCAGGAGTAGGTGGCAACCCAATGATCATGTCAAACGGCCCCTCAATGCCTCTGTTGGAAAAGTAACCAGGCCACAGGGCTGACTGGCTCTGGAATTCTGTTGGGCTGAAATCAGACGTAAATGAACTGGGCGTTGCCAGGCCAGCTGGGATGCCAGGGGCGTCCTGGGGTAGGAGGGCCCTGAACCAGCCCCATCTACTGTCCTAGCAGGGCTTCTGAGGGACGTCTGGGCAGAGACCACACTAATGCCGGACGACACGCAGCCCAGCAGTGCTTCGCTTGCGTGTTTGCACAGTTCATGTAATTAGGCCCATGGGATGTTGACACTAAAGGAATGACATTTGAGAAGTCCTTATCAGCCACCCCAAAAGCCCCAGATCACTGCAATGGAAAGGTTCTCACACACACACAATCTAACAAGCATTCCATCCAGAAGTGCTGGCTGCAGGCCTGGCCCTGTTGAGAAACTCGATTCTTTAGGAGCTGATTTGGGGGGTAGTAACATGCACCAGGCACCTACTAATGGCCCCACAGAGGACTCAGTCACTTATTCACTCAACAAACACACCCTGAGCAGCCTCCAGTCAACAAAGCACTGGGAATTTAAGGATGAAAAAGACCTTAATACCAGTCCCAGAGGAGGAAAGGTAAGCAGAAATAGGTAATCGTATGCTGAACTATTTACAGATAAACTGATATGATGCCTGGGCAAAAGGGAAAGTCTGTGGAGATGTAGATGAAACAGGAGTGGCCAGCCAGTGACACTTGTTGAAGCTGGGTGATGGTTACGTAGGAGTCATTGTCATTATATTATTCTTCTACTTTTGTATATATTTGAAATAGTCCATAAGTTTTGAGAAATAAAAATTAAAAAGAAAAGATGCAAGGGGCACTTGGTGCAGTTGCGGGGTCGGGTGGAGGAAAGAGTATTAAGAGCGCTCCCCAGAGGAGGCAGTCATCTGGGTGTAATCTGAGAGAGGAGGGGAACCTTCTACCCTTGGGGAGCTTAGACCAAGCAGACCGACATCTCTGTTACAGCAAGATGATGTAGAAAGAAGACGGCTTCCAGAATCATCCAGAACTCAGTTCAAATCTCACCCATAAATCTGGGAAAATAGTACCTACCGTATAGAGCAGTTGTCGGCATTGTGGAAGGTAATGGATGAGAAGGGGCCTTGCCCACTATAGGCACTGAATCAATGATCATTTTCTCCATCTCTCCACCCACTGATGCATGCATCCTTCCACCCATCATCCATCCACCCATTCAGCTATCATCCATCCAGCTATCATCCATCCATCATCCTTCCAGCCATCATCCATTCATCCACCCACCCCCCATTCACCCACTCATCCATCCATCCACCCATCCAGCTATCACCCATCCATCCAGCTATCATCCATCCATCCATCATACTTCCATCCATCACCCATTCATCCATCCATCATTCATCCACCCAACATCTATCCACACATCCACCCATCCGTCCATCTACTCATCCAGTTATCATCTATCCATCCAGCTATCATACATTCACACATCCATCTATCATCTTTCCAGCCATCCTTCACCCATCCTGCTATCATCTTTCCAGCCATCATCCATCCATCCATCCATCCAGCATCATACTGTATTCTCTCTGTGCTCCAGTCTACATCGTGAACAACTTCAAGGCAGAAAGGGATAGTGTACCTATTCATAGCCTTGATGCCACACACAGGGCCTATGCCCCAGAAAGTGCTCTGTGATTCTCTTCACAAGGGTAAATGGCTTATGGAAAGTTCTCTTACATCTGCATTGTTCTTAGAAATAAACTTGGAGGACGAGGATATCGGAGCGGTGGTGTATTAACTGGGATGCCTGTGTCCACAGAATGTGGAACTGGAGTAAAGTCTTAACAGCAGTGCCCTACAGAGGAGACAGTCTGAATTATGAAGCCCAAACAGTGCAAAATGAGAAAGTGAACTCGTTAGGATAGTTTGGGTCATGCTACTAAAACAAACAACCTTCAAATCTAAGCAGATTAGGACTTCCCTGGTGGTCCAGTGGTAAAGAATCTGCCTTCGCATGCAGGGGACGTGGGTTCGATTCCTGGTCGGGGAACTAAGATCCCACATGCCGCAGGGCAACTAAGCCCACGTGCCACAACTACTGAGCTCACACGCCTCAACTACAGAGAGAGAAAAAACCACATGCCACAACTAGAGAGAAGCCCATGTGCTGCAATGAAGAGCCTGCGCGGCGCAAGGAAAGATCCCATATGCCGCAACTAAGACCCGATGCAGCCAGAAGAAAAGAAAGAAAGAAAAGAAAAAAATAAAACAGGAAAAAAAACTATGTGGATTAACACAGCAAAGATTTCTCTTTTGCTCATATAAAGCCTGCTGTGGGTCCAGGCAGACTTCCAGGGCAGCTGGTCTTCAAGCAGCGAGACAGAAATCCAGGAGGGTTCCAGTTCTGTGGCTCCACCCTCTCAACACAAGGCTTCCTTAGCACATAGGCCGGCCACAGAGGGGAGAACCCCACCCCAGGCCTCCTCCCTCTCCTGTCCGTGCCTGGAGTCCTGTGGCTATAGAATGCAGCAGGGCTTTTCCCTAAGTGTCCTGAACCACAGGACTCCAGGCCTGGTGGGAGAGGGTGGAGGGATGGGGAGCCTCCTGCTTGTCCACTCAAGGTACTTGCCCAGGGGTCACCTTACTCATCCATGACTTGAACCTCCCTCTGACTAAGCTGCCTCTGATTCAGGGTCCCTTGGAGTGGCATCTCAGCTTGACCATCTGTAGCAGAGATATTAATGCCCACCCGAGATCCACATGCTATGCCACATTTACGAGCCCCTCGTAGCCAGGAGGGGCTGTGACACTAGTCTTGGCCAGTGGGCTGTGAGGGGAGTGACATGTGTCACCTCTGACTGAAGCAGAGAAGAGTAGCGTGATTCTGACACATACTCTGACTCCCTTGTTCTCTAACCAAAACAATGCTTCCTGGGGGCACAGTGCTTTACAATTTGCAAAGCATTTTCCCCACGACAATCTCATTCGAGCCTTGCGCAGCCCTGAGTAATAAGATGATCATATCCTCATTTTGCAGTGGCGGCAGCCAAGGCTCAGAGAGGTCAAGTGACCTGCTCCAGGTCACACAGCAGCTGAGTGGCAGGGAGCTATCTCTCCACTTTCTTTCTTGCCTTACTTTGCTCGTTCCCTCCCCTCTAGCTTGCCTATCCCCTCACACCGCCCCCCACACCTACTCTCCCAAATAACCAAACAGCCCAGATTACCTGTGGAAGTTCCTTATCTAACAGAAGGAGACCTACCCAGGCTCAGGAAGGCCCATTTCTACAAGGTGGGCATTTAGCCTGCAGTGCATGGGTCTCTCTCCGGAGAGCTCACTGGAGCAGATCCCAGAGGACGGTTGGACTCTTTGGATGGGCACGGCTAAGCAGCCTGCAGATCATGTACAGCCGCCATGAGCAGAGGACCTCTGCTCCTGGCTAAGGCTTCTCGCACCACCTTTAGTTTGAGTGCCAGGGCCGTGGGGCTTCCTTGTTTGCTTTGTTCTTAAGGGATCTGTTCATTTGTAGTGGACACCGTGCCCACTTCTGAAGAGAAAGCAGCGACGAGAAATGCTAGGGGCAGCCCCTCACCCTCCCCACCAGCTCCCATCTGGTTTTGATCACGCACAGTTAGGCACTTGCTTGCCTCCATATGTTTGCCCAGGCTGTTCCCTCTACCAAAATACCTTTCCCTCACTTCTGCCTGGTCCACCTGCCCAAAGCTCACAGAGGTACAATCAGTTGGTTAACTCCATACCCCACTCCCCACCATCACTTGCCACGAAGGGGGAAAACGAGGTAGGGAGGATTTTCTTCCCCAGATGCCCTCTGCAGGTGAGGTCCTATCATCAGTGAACGCACTAAATCAATAAGTGTGAATTTCATTGCAGCTCCAAGTTCATTTGACTCTTAGCTCAGCAGATTCCAAGATGCTGGGTCCAAAGAGAGCCACACAGGGTGTTGTATTGACCTTGTGCCCATCAAAGGAGAGAGCTGGGAGGCAAACACCCTACCCACAGAGGAAGAATTCAGTTAGGACCTCTCCAAATGCCTGCTGATAGAACAGGCATTTAAACAGCTGTTATGAATGGATAAACAAGGTCTTACTGTATAGCACAGGAAACCATATTCAACATCCTGTGATAAACCATAATGGAAAAGAATATGAAAAGAATGTATATACACGTATAACTGAAGCACTTTGCTATACAGCAGGAAGTAACATTGTAAATCAGCTATACTTCAATAAAATAAATTTATTATCTTAAACAGCTGTTGTGCAGTTGTTTGTAGCACAGCATAATGAAAAGAATCTTTTTCTCCTTCCACATTTGTGAGCCAGGCAAGTTATTTACCTTTTCTGAGCCTTGGTTTTCTCATCTGCAAAATGGAACTGATTGTACCCACCTCACGGGTTGGTTTTTTTTTTTTAACATCTTTATTGGAGTATAATTGCTCTATAATGGTGTGTTAGTTTCTGCTGTATAACAAAGTGAAGCAGCTATACATGTACATACATCCCCATATCTCCTCCCTCTTGCGTCTCCCTCCCACCCTCCCTACCCCACTCCTCTAGGTGGTCACAAAGCACTAAGCTGATCTCCCTGTGCTATGCGGCTGCTTCCCACTAGCTATTTTACATTTGGTAGTGTATATAAGTCCATGCCACTCCCTCACTACGTCCCAGCTTACCCTTCCCCCTCCCCGTGCCCTCAAGTCCATTCTCTATGTCTGCATCTTTATTCCTATCCTGCCCCTAGGTTCTTCAGAACCTTTTTTGTTTTTTTTTAGATTCCATATATATGTGTTAGCCTACAGTATTTGTTTTTCTCTTTCTGACTTACTTCACTCTGTATGACAGACTCTAGGTCCATCCACCTCACTACAAATAACTCAATTTCGTTTCTTTTTATGTCTGAGTAATATTCCATTGTATATCTGTGCCACATCTTCTTTATCCACTCATCTGTCGATGGACACTTAGGTTGCTTCCATGTCCTGGCTATTGTAAAGAGAGCTGCAATGAACACTGTAGTACATGACTCTTTTGGAATTATGGTTTTCTCAGGGTATATGCCCAGTAGCGGGATTGCTGAGTCATATGGTAGTTCTATTTTTACTTTTTTTAAGGAACCTCCATACTGTTCTCCACAGTGGCTGTTATCAATTTACATTCCCACCAAAAGTGCAAGAGGGTTCCCTTTTCTCCACACCCTCTCCAGCATTTATTGTTTGTAGATTTTTTGATGACGGCCATTCTGACTGGTGTGAGGTGATACCTCATTGCAGTTTTTTTTTTTTTTTTTTTTGGCGGTATGTGGGCCTCTCACTGTTGTGGCCTCTCCCGTTGCGGAGCACAGGCTCTGGACGCGCAGGCTCAGCAGCCATGGCTCACGGGCCCAGTCGCTCCGTGGCATGTGGGATCTTCCCGGACCGGGGCATGAACCAGTGTCCCCTAAATCGGCAGGCGGACTCTCAACCACTGCGCCACCAGGGAAGCCCCTCATTGTAGTTTTAATTTGCATTTCTCTAATGATGTGATGTTGAGCATTCTTTCATGTGTTTGTTGGCAGTCTGTATATCTTCTTTGGAGAAATGTCTACTTAGGTCTTGTGCCCATGTTTGGATTGGGTTGTTTGTTTTTTTGATATTGAGCTGCATGAGCTGCTTATAAATTTTAGAGATCAATCCTTTGTCAGTTGCTTCATTTGCAAATATTTTCTCCCATTCTGAGGGTTGTCTTTTGGTCTTGCTTATGGTTTCCTTTGCTGTGCAAAAGCTTTGAAGTTTCATTAGGTCGCATTTGTTTATTTTTGTTTTTATTTCCATTTCTCTAGGAGGTGGATCAAAAAGGATCTTGCTGTGATTTATGTCATAGAGTGTTCTGCTTCTGTTTTCCTCTCAGAGTTTTATAGTGTCTGACCTTATATTTAGGTCTTTAATCCATTTTGAGTTTATTTTTGTGTATGGTGTTAGGGAGTGTTCTAATTTCATTCTTTTACATGTAGCTGTCCAGTTTTCCCAGCACCACTTATGTTTTTTCTCCATTGTATATTCTTGCCTCCTTTATCAAAAATAAGGTGACCATATGTGCGTGGGTTTTTCTCTGGGATTTCTATCCTGTTCCATTGATCTATATTTCTGTTTTTGTGCCAGTACCATACTGTCTTGATTACTGTAGCTTTGTAGTATAGTCTGAAGTTCAACGGTTGGTTTTTAAGGCTCGAATTAGATCTGAGCCCACACCCAGCACCTGGGCATAATCAACACTGGCTCTCTAGTCTCTAGGATAGCCTATTAATAGCCCGCTTCACTCCATAGAGAATACTATCTGGCATCTTAGAACAGACACATTTTTTAGTTCCTTTCACATCCCCTCCATTCTGGATTCCTTTCCCCCTGCCCACAAGCTCCATGCAAACTGCCAGTGAAGCTGTTTGAAAAGGCGAGAACAAAAGGAGCTGACAGCAGGGAGGAAACGGAGCAAGCCTGGGAGAGTCTGGGCAGCGGTTTCCACAAGATGCCAGCCAGGCTGCCCGCCCTGCAGGGCGTCCTCTGGGACTCCTGGCTGAGGTGGCTCCTTAGCCTATGTGCCCTCCAGGGGGGCAGCAGTGTGGCCTGAAGTAGAAGATGCTATGCTGGGCCCAGGGAGAGGGATTAGAGCTTGAGGGGCATTAAGGAATCTCCACAGGAGTGTTTGTTTTCCCACCTGCTTATGGAGAAGTCTCAGAGGAGTGGGGATCTGAGGACCCAAGGAGGAGCTTCATGGTCCTTTCTAAGCTTCCAGATCCTACATGGCATCACCAAGGGGGCATCTGGAAGGTGCCTTTCTCTGGGAGGTTCAAAGAAAAGGAAAGACAGCCATCTGTGTGGATTTTGACAAGGGAGAGATGGCTTCTCTCTGCAGCCCAGGGCTCTGCTGGGCATGGCAGCCATATGACCAGGTCGGAGAGCAAGCTCAGCTCAGCAGATTCCAAGATTCTGGGTCCAAAGGGAGCTTAGTCTGCTTCTAAGCCTTGGTGTCCCTTCTTATCCCATAACACCTGTCTCATGGCTCACTGTGACGAGCAAAGGAGATGATGCATGGAAGACATTTGCTGCTGGGCCACTGACACCCAGTGCCTGGCCTCTGGACTGAACCTCCTGTCTGCCCTGCCACCCTGGTGGGCAGCAAACAGGGAGGGGACGGCCTGGCCATTCTGAGGTCCCAGGTGGGCAAGTGAGCCCACAGGAGGCTAACTCGCCGGAGTGATTTTGTGAGTTCTAGGTTAGCAGCAGCAGGACTAACCGACAAGATCCCAATTGCTATCACTCATGAAACGTCCCTGGTGCCTGCGCTGAACATCCTACAGGCCTTACCCTCTTTAGACCTCAAAACAGCCCCGAGAGGAGGACGCTCTCATCATCCCCATTTCACAGACAGGGAAACTGAGGCACTCTGATGCGCCTCAGCCCGGCTGTCTCTCCTCTCAGAAGAGACCCTAGGGGCTTTTCTTGTAACAGGAGAGAGGGCTGCAGAAGAGAGCTGAGGGCCCAAGTTGGGCATTTCTGGGGGAGGCCGTCATGGTGGCCACAGAGCACGACCCACCCTCCACGGGCCTGGGCCCCACAAAACCAGAGGCATAAGCCAGAGTCACCGCTTCCTTTGGAACTGGTAAGTCTTGACTTCTAGACTGGCTGTTATATTCTAGACTGGCTGCAAACCACGCCCGGATCCATTTATTTTGAGGAAGGTGAGAATTTATTCCCCATTATCTCCCTCATCACAGAAAGGGTATTCGAGGTTCACACTCTGGGTTTTAAACTGTGCTGTTCCTGGGGCCCCTGGGCCAGGGAAAGGGTCGGGGTTGGGGAAGAGGTGACAAAGGAAAAGGGATGGTGTGTTCATAGTTCTAATTTACCAGAGGCAGTTAGCTTCCTAAAAGGGCTAACCTTTCAACCTTCTGCCTGCCTTCACTGGCGGGAACTACTGACATTTAGAATTTGCAAGCCAAATGCCATGGCAAGGGAGGCAATGTTTTTTTAATGGGGACTCAGAGACCGTGAATGTGTTCTTCCCGCCCTGTGCCATTTGCATACTTTACAGGGTGGAGGTTAAGCTGCATTTTAACAGGTTTGTTGGCTTCCTGGAAAAGTGAGTGTCTGTGACTGTGGGAATTATTATACATGTGGTTTCCAGATGCAGCTGTTTTTGCATCCTTACTCCTCCCCTCTGCTCTGGTCCATGCCGGGAAGAGTAGGTGGAAAGGATGGCACAGGTCTGGGATGGGCCAGAGGCTTCAGTCTCTTACCATCCAAGGAACTGAAAGATCAAGGTCCTTCTCCCTGCCTGCCTCTGGCTAAGAACCCACCCTCTTCCCAGGGCAGATCGTACTTTCCAGTGGTTACTGTGTCCAGCCTCCTGCCCCTGGACAGTGATTGGCTTCCTCTAGCACTTCCAGAGGCCTCTCTGGGTCTTTAATTCATCCGTCCGTCCGTCCATCCATCCATCCATCCATGTATTCAATCAAGCAACTAACATTTACCAAGGGCTTATTATGTACTGGGCACTGTTCTAGGCAATGAGGATGCAATAGAAAATAGGCAGGTTCCCTGTCCTCAGGGAGCCTACATGCTAGTGGAGAAGACAGAGGATAAACAAAATAAATAAGTGCAACACTATGTGGAATATCAATTGTGCGATGTGCTTAGCAGAACAACACAGCAGGGAAGGAGGAGAAGTGTTGGGGTGGGAGACTTGCATTTTTAATACGGTGGCCAGGAAAAGCCTCACCAGAGACATTTCAGCAAAGACTTGAAGTGATGAAGAGTGAGCCACATAATAGGAATAGCCAGTGCAAAGGTCCTGAGGTTCCCAAGAGAGACCTGCCAAATGGAGGGGACAGCAAGGAGGTCAGGGCAGCTGATGAGCGGGCAAGGTGGGGAGAGGTAGGCAAGGACCATGCAGGTCCACAGAGGCCTCCAACGGGGCTTTGGCTCTTAATCAGTGCCATGGGGAGCCATTCATTCCAGGAGGATGGCATGAGCTGGCTAGTGCTTTAAAAGGTCCACTCTGGCAGCTGGTAGAGAGTAGATTTTAGAGGGTCAGAGAGACAGGACGGGGAGCCGTTAGGAGGCTGTGGCAGTAATCCAGGTGAGAAGTCCTTATGGCTTTTCAGAGAAAGTGAGCCCACAAACTCTCCCAAGTGATGACCATCCAGAAGTTCTCCAAAATGTGCTCAGCTGGGATTTCCAGGTCATTATGAGGCTGGAACTGCCCCCTAGGGGCTTAAAGCCTGTCTTGGGGCATGAAGACCCCTTTGTTAAGAGATAATTGGCCTGACCCACACCGGGAGCTCTCCCCAAAGGAATCACTGAGGGCCTCCCGTTCAGAGGAGCAGGGCTCAGGCATCTTTCCCTGACAGACATGAGCCCCAAGGGACAGTAACTATGGCAAACCCTACGCCTCCCAGCACCTGAACACTCACCAAGTACTTTTAGCTGCATCATTTCATGTGCATCTCATGACAACCCTGCAAATCAGGGTTCCAAATATTGTTCCATTATTATTGTTCCCACTTTGCAGATGGAGAAACTGAGGCCTCAGCTGGAGGAACAGAAAGTGAGGACCAGGAGGATAGGCTAGGAGATGAGGCTAGGGTAGGGAGGGGGCCAGACCCCTGAAAGTCCTGAGTCTTACTGCCTTCCGTCCCCCATGCTGAATGAGCCCCTTCTCCCTAAAGAGGTCGGGATGGGAAGCCAGAAAAAAGGCCGTTTTCCTTCTGCCCACAGACCCCTGGACTTTTGGGAGGCGACTCTGAGACCTGGCCCATCCTAGACCTGCCAGGTCCAAGACCCCTTTTCCCACAGAGGAACCTGGTGCAACTCCATCCAGGAGGAAAAGGTGCAGAACGATGACGAATGTTGGCTTCTCTGTAGCCAGCCCTCTCTCCAAGGCTTCTTCATGCCTGGCCCAGAAGATGAGAGTCTGGCCTGCCCTCAGGGTTGCGATGGCCCAGAGCTGTTGAATGAAGGTGCTGGGGGTAGCCATTCTGCCTCTAGGGGCTGGAGCTTCTGGGGCATGGCTCTGTGGCTCTGTGGCCCTAAGTGGCTTGCGTGGCTCACGCTCTTGTGGCTGACCACTGCTTAGAACTCAGACGGAGGGAGGAAACGACAGGGACGGGATCACTGGTCATGCTGGGCACCTGTATGCTGAGTGGCTCACTGGAACCCTGGGGACAGTGAGGGTGCTGTGCAGTCTGGGGCAACTTCCTCGGAAACTTGAGCCCACATTTGCAATAGATTTATAAGAACTGTGTGGACATGTTTGCTTTCTTTTTTTAGCCCCTCATAAGTGATGCCATTATGGTGGCCATAACTCTTATTTACTCCATGAGCAGGCTGCTGGCACTGGCACAAAAATAGATTTGGAGAGTTTATCTCATACATGCATCATAAGGAAGCAACAAAGGCACCCAGGTGAGATTTATGTGGGCGAGGGAGGGGGGGTGGTTGAGCATCCTTCATCCCCACTTTCGCATTAATGCTGCTCCTCAAAGAGCCATTATTACCCTTCTTAATCAGAGCAAAGTAATTGTTTAAACTTCCTCCCTGCAGCAGGCTCGGCTCCCCCTTGCTCTCCAGGTGGGGCTGCACCACCGAGGGGCTTGGGGGCACAGCATCTGCTCAGAGAACAGCAGACTCCATGGTGGACTACAATAGTGAGATGGTGCACAGCTCAGTGGTCCTGGTTACTTGCCCCAAAGGGAAGGTATGGGGCCCAAATCGGGGTGCTCCTCAGAAGGGATGCTTGAGTGTTTGGGAAGAGGTTTGTTTTGTGCATTGAAAGAGCCCTCAAAAGCACACAGAGGGCTTCCCTAGTGGCGCAGTGGTTGAGAGTCCGCCTGCTGATGCTAGCGGACACGGGTTCGTGCCCCGATCCGGGAAGATCCCACATGCCGCAGAGCGGCTGGGCCCGTGAGCCATGGCCGCTGAGCCTGCGCGTCTGGAGCCTGTGCTCCGCGACGGGAGAGGCCACGACAGTGAGAGGCCCGCGTACCGCAAAAAAAAAAGAAAAAGCACACAGAGTTTCCCATCTCCAAACACACCACCCTCATTCCTGGTCTACATCCTTGGACATGGACCTGTTATTCCTACTTGAAATGCCTTTCCTCCCTCTGTCTATCTCAAGCCTCCCCATTCTTCAAAGCACAGCTCAAATCATGCCTCTTTCTCAACATTTTCCCTGTCTGCTAGCAGAGAGGGGTAGAAGAAGCTACTCTGAGCTAGTGAGGGGCCAAGTCCTGACTTCACATGAACCAGGCCTCTCCTCAATGGGACTCAGTTACTTTATCTTTAAAATGGGCAGCTGCGGCAGAGGGCTTCTAGGACTTTTCCAGCTCTGAAGTTCACTGTATATCCCAGGCCTCACCAGCCCATCCACCTTTGAACTGCTAAAACACTTTAGGGGGTCCTCATCTCTAGCCATATATTGGAATCTCTAGGGAGCTTTAAAAAAACGATCAAAGTCCAGCCCCACCTGGACCAAATAAATCAGAATCTCTGGGGTGGGGCCTGGGCATTGGTAATTTTTAATGCCTACATGATTCTAAGATCCAGCAAGAGTTAGAAGAGCCCACTTGGGATCTGGATAACCCATTAGCATTCTGGATAACGAATGCTAAATAGATGGATGGATGTGTAGGTAGAAGGTAGATTAGTGGGTTGATGGGTGGACAGGTGGTGAGTGCATAGATGAATAAATGAATGGGTAGATGGGTGGGTGGGTAGATGGGTGAGTGGATGGATGGATGGATGGGTACATGAATGGTGGATGGAGGGGTGGATGGGTAGAAAGATGGTGGGTGGATAGGTGAACTGAGTGGTGATAAATGGATACTTTCTTGCAATTGTCTGCTACCTTCATTGAGTTGACCTTGTCTTTTCATCAGGACTGTGAGCTTTCTTAGGGCAAGGATTTTTCACATCCTTTATGTTTCCCCACAATGCACTCAGCACAGAGCCAGACAGAACAAATTCTCAAAGGAGTCCTAATATCTGTGCATGTCAAAAACACTAGACTAGAGGAAGATGGGGGTTTAAATATTGCATCCTTCATTCGTTGTGACTTTAGTCAAGTCAACCTGCCTTAGATTTCTCACGGTGTTACTAACAACAGCGACAACAATAATAACCCCTGACCTCCACCAAGGTCAAGTGGCTCAGATAAATTTAAAAGTGTAGTATTAATGGGAGAATGGTGTTATTGTTCTCATGATCCCCATTATTTAGTTCCCCAACTCAGCAGCGGTATTTCTGACCTCCCTTGCATTGCTGGTACTGGCCATCCTGCCTTTGATGGTATTTTATCCTCCACCCTCAGGGTCCAGGCTCCCACTGATGGAGACATGGGCCCAGACTTCCTGGGAGCCCTTGAAACCTAACCCTGACCCCTCTCCATTCTCCGCAGAGCAGGCCAGGACTCAGCTACCCTATCTCTGCCTCCACATAAGGTCTTCGCCTTTCCCTCACCAGTTTTCCGCTCCTGGCCAGTATCTCTGTTCCCCTTGGGTCCTTAGCTCCCAGCTCTTAGTTCCTGGCAGGGCCACCCGGCCTGGCCCGGTCACCAACATGCTTGCCTGATGGACTAATCCAGTAGCTCCTACCTGGTCCCAGCCCGCCAGACTGTGGTCCATCCTGCACTTAAGCCACCCATGGATCCTGAATGCACAAAGCTGACCAGGACCTCCCCTGGTTTAAAATTCTCTGTGGGCTCCTTCATGAGGGCCCCTCACCGCCTGATCCCAACAGGCCCCTCCAGCTCTGGCCCCTTACCTCCACCCAGCCTGTGCCCCTTCCACATGGACTTTTCAACATTTCCCAGACGTGCTGGGCCCTTCTCCAACTCCAGGGTTTTGCATGTGCTGTTCCCACTGCGTGGAATGTCCTCCCTTCCCCCACTCCAGTCTCTTCACTTGACAAACTTCAACGCCCTCTTCAAAAGTCACCCCAGGGCCCTCTGGATGAAGATGTTCTTCACTGGCCTGGGCAGAACAAGTGACCTGGGAAACGATGAGGGAGTGAACAAATGAACACATGGGCTTCAGGTGTGTTCTTTTAAACACCTCAGTATAAGGTTGCCAAATAACATAATCAGGGCTTCCCCCTACTTTAAGCACAGTTATTGAGGGGGCGTCCCTGATAGGGAACTACCTTAAGAGATTTGATGCAGGCCTCAAACATGAGGCCTGGCCAGGTTTATGGGGGTGGTAGGGGGAAGATGGAAGAAAGGAAGGAAAAGAAAAAAGAGAAGAGGATGAGCTATAAAAGGGTAGAAGGGACTAGTCCAGAAATTGTGTGTCTATATCTTGAGATTGTAAAAGACGCTATTCTCTAGAAGCGGGCAATGAAAGTAGGTGATGTTGCTGGTGTAGATATAGAATCTGGATAAGTGGTGGGTATACACATAGAATCTGTGTAACTGGATAACTATCTCTCCCACTCAAGAAAGAGTACATTTCACTCACTCAGTCTTGACAAAACACACCTTAAATTCCAACATAAATTACCCAAGGCCGCTGGACAAGATCACGTTCAAACTGTGCTAATTTTCCTCTGATGAGTTGCAAACTCCTGATCCTTTATATTATTTCATGAAACATGGTGTATGAATAATCTGGGCCGTTGGCACTAAGGATTCAATAAAACTACTGAGATTCACAGGCCCAGAATAAAGCTCCTATAAAGTTCATTTTCTTTAGCTAATGCAGCTTTCAATTATGCTCACCCATTTTCAATGGTAAAAGATGTAATGTTAATCAAACATTTAATTTGCAAGTGTTTTTCTTCGTAAATGTCACGTACAAGGAGCTTTTCAGATGTGAGCCCCAACATAATTGCGTGAGGGTGCCTCGTTTGGTGGCATGTATTTGTGCTGGGCCAAGTAGGGCCTCTTGGATTCCAACGCTCTGTGAATATCCTTTCTCATTTCAGAGTATGGAGCATTTGGAAAATAAACCCAGTATCATTTATAATGTTTAGTAACATTCCAGCCTCAACTCAGTTTTCACAGTAAATATCTTGCCCCAGAAGCAAGCTCTGTGATTCAAGGATCAAGTAAACGTAAGGGCCTAATTTGCTGTTCAATTGTTAGTTATTAAATCACAGTGGTGAGGGACTTCCCTGGTGGCATAGTGGTTAAGAAACCGCCTGCCAATGCAGGGGACACGGGTTCGAGCCCTAGTCCGGGAAGATCCCACATGCCGTGGAGCAATTAAGCCCGTGCACCACAACTACTGAGCCAGCACTCTAGAGCCCTCATGCCACAACTACTGAGACCACATGCCACAACCACTGAGCCCGCGTGTCTAGAGCCTGTGCTCCGCAACAAGAGAGGCCACTGCGGTGAGAAGCCTGCACAGCACAACGAAGAGTAGCCCCTGCTCGCCGCAACTAGAGAAAGCTTGCGTGCAGCAAGAAAGACTCAACACAGCCAAAAATAAATAATTAAATAAAATAAATTTAAAAAAAAATCACAGTGGTGAGAAGCCTTACATGGCCATGCTGCTTAGGTTTTAAGTACAGAACAGCCTCGATCGGATTCAGGGATCTCTGAGAAGGCGTGTCTATCTCTTTCCTAGAGATGGTTCATGATAAAAAAAAGGAATCTCCAAATTCCAGAGGCAGAATGGACTTTCTGACCAGAAGCCTTTGTCAGATGCAAGAGTGTATGATTTCATGACACTGGGTCAGAGACTTCTGGAAAGCGTGGAAACAGATGGCTCTGAGAGGGTGATCCAGCCCCTTCCTAGTCAAAACACGGTCCCAGACCAGCTGCATTGACATCATACGTGAGTTTGTTCGAAACGCAGAATTTCAGGCCCAGATCCCCGCCCCCCCACCCCCGCTTCCCAGCTACTGAATCAGAACCTGTGTTTTATCAAGATCCCCAGGTGATTCATGTGAGCAGTTCTGGTCTAGTTAATGCCCCACTGAACCCTCTCAATCACTGGAAATCTGACCCATTTCATTTTTTACTATTCTGCGCCTGGGGTGAAGAAGGAAGAGCTGAGGAGGGGTGAGGCGGGCGGGTGGCAAGAGGGAGCAGGACTTAACCTTCTGAGCCTCATTTTTCTCATCTGTAAAATGGGAGGTCAAAATACCTGCCCTACTCAGGGTTATTGTGAAGATTATGAACAAGATAACATAGCTCTAGCCCT
Organism: Phocoena phocoena; assembly: GCF_963924675.1. Taxonomy (NCBI): domain Eukaryota; kingdom Metazoa; phylum Chordata; class Mammalia; order Artiodactyla; family Phocoenidae; genus Phocoena; species Phocoena phocoena. The sequence continues at coordinate 108,738,507 of NC_089220.1, forward strand.
GTCCCTGACACATACTAGGTGATCAATTCAATAGATATGAGTTCCCTGCCCATGTGAACCTCACATACCCAGGTGGACAGCCAGGCAGACAAGAACCTTAGCCTGCCCCAATCTTGAGCATTAGGTCTACAGCTCCTAATTCAGGCAAAGAAGCCACCATCTTCTGAGAAGAAAGGAAATAAAAGCTGGAGAAGTAAGCAGCACCCTTCAGGGTTATGAGGCTGCAGGTACCAACGATACAGAAAGCTAAGCTCTATAAGGAGACATCACTCGCCAATAAAGGGCACGAAACTAAGAACCCATCTAGAGACTGGGGCTCCAGATCTGACCCTGCCAGGAACTTACAATGTGACCTCGGCCTCAGTTTCCCTACTTGTGTCACGGAGAGGGTGGAATTCGTTACCACCAAAGTCCCTTCTCACCCTGTCATTCTCTGATTCTGCTTGGAGATGCAGGGAATGGTGCTCGCCAAGCTGCATGCACACTCTTCTCACTGGGAAAATTAATTCAGTCCTCAATGCTGCAGTCTATAAATTACTGGCCAGTCTGTTTCAGAAATATTAACGGAACATTTAAAAATTGCACCTTCCATTCAATGCTGCAGAGTAAAGATCTTGGGGCCTTCAGATGTTTATCTTCTTTAAAGCCCCAGCTAGAATCAATCTCCCCCAGCCTTCACTGGAGAGAACATCATTTCAAGGTGGGGACAGTATGTCAGGCTGACTCTCCCCTCCCTCTCCCCACTCCCTGCTCTTGAGAATTCGCTTTCCCGAATTCAAACTGGAGACTCTGAGTGAAGCAAAGTGTGGGTAAGGAGGAGGGCAGGGGAGGTTGGCGGTGATAGAGGCTGGGGTGGGGCACACTGTCCTGATCCGCTCTGGCAGGGTTGAGGTGCTGGCTCAAGGGCCCTGAGAACAGGCCAGGAAGTTAAGCTGTCTTCCGCAGTAATCGATTCTGACAGCATAACAAGTTAATTCGTCACTGTTTTGCAACTTACTTGAGAATTCATCAGTAAGCAGAGTCCCACAGGACAGCTTGTAATCACTTGTAAACTCACATTAGGTCTCCCAGCTAAACACTGTTGATATCAGGTAGAGCTGGGCTCCCACCAGTGACTACAAATGGGCTGCTTTCACCTTCTCTATTATATCAAGGACATGCTCTGGCTGGAGGTGATGCACGCAGATGAAGGCCAAGTTATAGGCACCGTAATTACTGAGCGATCACGCTAATTGGAAATACCTTTATGAGAGGGATGAAAGGTGGACCGAGTCCCCCCATCCCTTAACTACACCATATTCTCTCTCCTTGGTTATTATAATTATGTTTAGGCTCATTGAAGTGTCATCATGATAAATGGAATGAGCTAGGAGAAAAAGACTTGTTAGGGCCCAGCTCCTTGTGTAGAATTAATACGTCAACGAAACCCCTTTCCAGCAGAGGGTCTTCTCCGTACTTTATTACAACAGTTTATCAGAAACAGTTATTTTAATACCAGGCCATAAAGATGATATCAGGTGGCAGCTTTATTTCCCACGAGTTAAATATTAATTGCCACGCAAAAGGAATATAAAAATGACACGGGGAGCAAATATTACAGCTTCCTGCAAAGTAAAAAGAATTCTTTAATATGAGCATCTCCACAATAGGGTGCACACTGAGGCTTAATTAAAATGCACAATAATTCTGTGACTTTTCTTCTTGGTGGCTTTGATGAGATGGGCTCCCAGATGGAAGCCAGGCCACATCCCTGCAAGATGGACTGACAGCTCTCAATAAAGCACGGCCTCTCGGCAACGTAACAGGGCAACCGCAGTAAATGGCTAAAATCAGAATAGAGGCCGTGCGGAAGGTAAGTGCAAATTTACCTAAGAGCCTTAAAATGTTTTAACTACCGTTTCAATCAAGCCTGAAAGTTTGAAATGTGGCATTAAACACACTTCTTCGAGAAGCTGTTTTCTTTCCACCCCCAGAGCTAATAAATCCAAAAGGCTTACTTAGGTAAGACAAGCCAGGAGAGAGTGGAACAGGGAGATGGGGGCTGGGAGAGGTGAGATTAAGAGATGAGGGGAAAAAAAAAAAAAAAAAAAGAGATGAGGGCAGAAAGATGGGGGAAGGGACTGAGGGTCAGAGGGATAGGGACAGAGAGGGGGCACAGGGATCGGACCAAAGTCGGGGAGATAGAGGACAGAGAGACACACACAGGGCAAAAGTTACTCATGAAACAGATATGGAAGGAAAGAGGAAGCACCAAAGCAGGAGGTCGGCAGAATAGATAATACTCTTTTCCAAAACTCCTTTTCATAGCCCTCAAGGCCCCCAACCCAACCACAGTCTTTTCCCTCGCAGACCCATCTCCATGTCCCGTGCACCTGCTGTTCCCAAGTGTCTCCTGCTGCTGCATGGGTGTGTTTGTCCTTCCCTCCAGACTCTGAGCCCACGCCTGTGTACTTAGTGTCCCCAGTGCCTGGTGCAGTGAGTGAGCAGTGAAGACTTACGGGACTGAGTTGAACGTGGACCAAGACCTAGGAATTGTGACAAATACACAGAGACAACAGCCCAGGGGGATGGAGAGAGAGCCCCTGGGGCCAGCCCCTTTGGCAACTGGTGGCTGGCTTGCATCTGGCTTGGGCAAGCCCACCGCTGGTGCCCAGGGCCCATGGTACTGGTTATCAGTCACCCTGGGGGAGGCAGGGACTGGACTGGGGACTGGAGGAAGCAGGGAGCCCCTGCCAAGGCCAGAGCAGCAGAAGATGGGGAGCCCAGAAAGTGGTGGCGGGGGCTGGCTGCAGAGACTGGGGCCACAGGAAGGACTAAAGGATGCGACTTAGAGGAGCATCACTGAATTGTGGTACCTAAAGGCTGCCTCCCACCCTCACCCCTCAAACCTGGGGGCCTTCTTGGGGGAAGGGCCAAGGGGTTGAGCCCTGACTCTGCTGAGAGGACCAGGGAAACTGCAGCTCTACCCTGGCTGCAGAGAAGACTGAGGCCCTGGGAGGTGAAGGCAGTCATCCCAGGCCATCCCCAGGCATTCAGGCCAAGGCAGCTTTCCCACCACACTGCCCCCTTCCCCTAATACCCTCACTCCCTCCCCATCCCAGGCCTGGGAAGGCTTAACTATACATTTCAGCCTCATTCATTCCCCTATTTCCTGAGTATAGGGTACGGTTCCAGACACCGGGGATACACTGGTGAAGGCCCCTCAGTGGGCTTACAGTCTACAGGACAGACAGACAGCAACCATGTAAACTGGTCAGGGCCTGGGTGGGGAGTGGGGGGCCCAGCGCATGGGGCAGGGACGCTGGAGCCTCCTTTTGGTCAGATGGTCAGGGAGGCCTCTCTGGGAAGGTGACATCGGATACATGAGGGATCAAGAGAAGCCAGCTCTGCAAAGATTGGAGGAAGCTCCTTCCAGGCAGAGAGCTCAGCAAGTGCAGAGGCCCAATGGCAGGAAAATCCCTGCCAGGCTTGTGGGACAGCGGGAGGCCAGCATGACTCATGCACAGCCCAAAGGGGTAAGGGTGGGGTGTGTAGGGGGAGTGAGAGGCAGGTCATGTCAGCAAGGCCAAGAGTTTGGAGTTTTTCTAAGGACAATGGGGAGTCACTGGAGGATATTAGTTGACATTAGTTGAGCACCTGCTATGTGCCAGGCACTGCTCTAGGCACTGGGACTCATCAATGAACCAGACATACATAAATCCCTGCCCTCATGGAGCTTCCTTTCTAGGAGGAGGAGACAGAGAATGACTATAATAAATGTGTAGATTTACATATCATAGTAAAAGATGATAAATGCTATTTGAAAAATACATCGGGAGCGGGGGATCAGCAACAATGGGGGGCAGAAGTAGGGTTGTAATTTTACAATTACTATTACACAGATGACCTCCCTGAGAATGTGATATTTGAGAAAAGGCTTGAAAAAGGTGAGTGTGATGGGTCCTTGTTCTTGCCCTGGAAAATCCCCTCCAATCTTGAGTGTAGGCTGGACCTGTGACTTGCTTCTAACTAACAGACTATGACAAAGGTGATGGGCTGGCACTCTCGTTATGATATGTATAATGCGCTATGTTATGGTATGTAGAAGGCTCTCTTCTGCCATATGCACTAGAAAGACTTTTCTCCCTTGCTGGCGGAAGTCAGTTGCCATGCTGTGAGAAGGCCTACGGAGAGGGCACGTGGCAAGGCATGTCCAGTACTGTCACCGTAAACATCCCTGACACAAACAGTTTCACTGCACAACTAATTGGCCATCAGGCAACTTTGCCGTAAACGATAAAGTAACTGGCTGACAGTTTGGTATGACTTAACGGCAGGTATTTTTATACCATAAAGAACCTACATACCATATTAGATCCTGAATCCTTAATGACTGACTTTGAGAAAGGAAGTATCATCCCTTTCTCTAAGATATACCCGAATCTATAACCATGAATCTACACATTTTAAGTGTATTTAAATATTTTTTCTATTTTCATTTTACACAATAAAATCTTTAAAAAATTTAATTTTTTATGTTTCATTATGTCTTTTTAAATGTCTTTTATTCTATTTTCATTATTTTATCTTTCATGGCAAAACTGTCTTATGTCCAATTAGTTGTGTGCTGAAACTGCTTGCAGCAAAGATTCTTACAGCAAAAATATTTAGAACCAAGAGGACACATGGCAAGGAACTGTGGGCAGCCTCTAGACACTAGCAACTCCTAACTGACAGTCAGCAGGAGAATGGGCCTCAGTCTTAGACGGCTACAAAGAGCTGAATTCTGCAACAACTGGAGGGAGCCGGGAAGCAGATCTTCCCCAGTTGAGCCTCCGATGCAGCTGTAGCCCATTGACACCTTGGTTGTAGCCTTGTGAGACCTTGAGTAGAGGACTCATCTAAGCCATGTCCAAACTCCTGACCTACAGAAATTATGTTTATGCCAGTAAATTTGGGGTAACTTGTTACGTAGCAATAGAAAACAAAATAAGGTGAGTGTGAGCTATATGGATATTTGGGGAAGAAAAATTCCAGGCTGAAGGCACAGTGCAAAGGCCCTGAGGCAGAAGAAGAATCCCACAGAGGTCAGAATGGCAGATGTGCAAGGCAACGATTGTAGAAGATGAGGTTGAATGACATGACGGAGTGATACGGAGGCTTTGGTTTTTATTTTTAGTGCAACAGACATTTTTGTTAAAACAACCCCTTTGGGGCTTCCCTGGTGGCGCAGTGGTTAAGAATCCGCCTGCAGATGCAGGGGACATGGGTTCGAACCCTGGTCTGGGAAGATCCTACATGCCGCGGAGGAACTAAGCCCGTGCACCACGGCTACCGAGCCTGCACTCTAGAGCCCACGATCCACAACTACTGAGTCCGCGTGCCTAGAGCCCGTGCTCCGCAACAAGAGAAGCCACCACAATGAGAAGCCCACACACAGCAAGGAAGAGCAGCCCCCGCTCGCCACAGCTAGAGAAAGCCCGTGCGCAGCAACCAAGACCCAACGCAGCCAAAAATAAACAAATTAATTAATTAAAAAAAAACACACACAAAAAAACCCCTTTGAATAATGAACAAGTATATTTTCAGATGTGAATTTTAAAAATACAATCTATAAAAACAACTAGGAGATATACGTATTCAGAGCAATTATAGGTCTCCTGAACCATAGCTAGGGTGATAAAAAGGTGTATATTCAGTTCTCCCAAAATTTCACTTTTATTCAAATGCCAACACATTACATAATTTCAAACTAATGGCTTTGTACCTAGATAAATTGATACTTTTATTTGGAAACACTCCACATTCCATGCTTGGAGCTTTAAATATCATTTCTAAGTGGCTCCTGGAGGTTTTGAGCAGAAGAGGGACCTGGCCTGAACCATGTTTTTTAGAGTCCAGGCTGGCTGCTGGGTGGAGAAGAGGCTGTAGGGGAGGATGGATGGACGCAGGGACCAGGTGGAGGGGGCTGCACTCGTCTTGGTGAGCCATGGGAGACCTTACCAGCGGTCTCTGGTGGACCCCTGGGTGGCCTGCAAAGGCTATGGAAATGACAAAGCCTGGTCCTTGTCCACAAGCAACAGAAGAAGTTCCAGGCCACAGCTCTAGCCCCCAAACCAGGCTACAAGACCATGTATTGTGTAAGCACCTACTGTGTGCAAGGCCTCTGCCATGGGCCACAATTCCTCATTTTAGCTTTTTTGTTTGGGTTAGGAGGATCCCAGAATGGGGCTTGGGGGAGTTGCTGAGCTTTCTTTGAGGAGCCTTTCTTGATTAACCCCAAGCTTACAGTATTCCTCAGCCTGAAAGCTCCCCACACTTCAAAGTTCTCCATTAAATTTGCACCAGTCAGATTAAAATCCAGAGGAAAGGGATAGAGGTAGTAAAACAAGTATTTCTTAAGAACCCACTACTTGCCAGACACTGTGCTGGGAGCGTTGATTTCTTAAGTGAAGCATGTGATTGGTGTGATTGTCTTCATTTTATTCTAATGGGGAAACAAGCTCAGAGGAGTCAAGTAACAGGCTCAAGGTTGCACAGAAACAACTCCACAGCTGGGATTCGAACCCAGTCCATCTGACGCCAAAGTCCATGTTCAGAACCCATCACCGTGCCAGCCCCCTAGCGCTTTGATGAAACACCATTGCAAGAAAATAAAACACTGTATAAAACAACTCCAAACCCCACCAATAACCCACCTTCCCCAAGCAGTACCTAGTGTAACAGCACTCCAGGACAATGAATGAATTAGGACAATGTCTTAGGAGGGTATGGGTTTGTGAAATGATATATTTATTTTAAGTGCTATTATTCCATTGTCGTCTAGGGCAAGGGCTACACTCCCCCATCAGACTGAGAGCTCTGTGAGTCACAGCCTGGGGCTCCCACACCAACCTAGAAGCTTCTGGAGGGTCCATCTCTTCCTTTTAAGGGCCAGTCTCCCCTTCCCTCAAGATGCTCAAGCCCCACCTACCAGGCCCATCCACAAGTCCTCATTGGCTGGGCCACATGTCCATGTCCCCACAGGTCTCGAAAGCACAATCACAGGCATAGAGGCAACAGAAGGGAACTCTGCCATGGGTGAGGCAGGAGGGGGATGTGCTCACCATCAAAGCATGCCCCGACACGCCACCATGGCACCTAACATTTTGGGGCAGTTGTCATCTGTGATGGTAAAAACCAAACCAAAAACAAGTCGAGTTTATCTCTAAGACTGAAACAAAGGGAAAAACAGCAGGTGGCCTCTCTTGGGGAGACCTCCCACCCCCGACTCAACCTGGATGCCCCCTCCCTATTTCGGTTGCCCTCGACTCTCTGCACTTCTTGATCCAATGGCCTGGTACTGGGGTCGGGGGATTAGTTAACTCACTTCTAAGTGGTGTCCCCCCTCCACCCCCAAGGAGCCTCACACCAGCTCCCTTAAGAGACGTTGCAGGTAGGGGTAGGTGCTGAGGCGCCCCTGAAGTTTGCTCCTCAGCAAACGTTGTCCTGGCAGGAGGACACTGCCAAGTGTGGCTTAATGGCCACCTGCTGTTCTTTACATTATCGATTGCAATTCCTGCTTAGAAGCTTGAAAATGAGATCTTTTTTCCCTTTGTTGATTTTCCCATCTTTTCTACCTGGCAAACACCAGTATTTCCCCTGACTTTTCACTACTGAGAGTACTTGAGGAAGGCACAGTGAGGTGGGGACCCACTGGGGTTTCCCTCATCTTCTTCTAAGGAACATGGGGAATCTCCACCCAGGTGTCCTGCTGCAGAGGGGCTGGGGCCCAGGGGTCAGGAACATGCCTCGGGGCTAGGGTGACCAGTTGGCCCCTGCATTTTGCAAAGAGACACCCCAAGTTAATAGGATTTGGGGCTGGAAAAAGCCACTTTGTCTCTCTTGTTCCAGACAGTTCTGAACAGGGATCCACAGTAAACTTGAAGGGAAGGGCTCTGTGGGGTTTGACCTCTGCCTGAGAACTTCCCAAACCCTAAGAAGAGACTATCTAATAGAGGGAGCCTGCAAAGTGGGGTTTCTGACAGCTCAGTTACAAGGTCATGAGAGGCGTACCAAGGACACTTCCCTGAGAGCAGGGAACTCGGGTCAGGAGAACACAGCGCTTAGGGTCCCAGCACCAACACCAGAGCCTGCAGGACCATCTCCCTAGACACTGACCCTCTCTCCCCATTCCAGGCTTCCTCATCACCCATGTAGGTACTGGGATTCATCCAGGGTAATGTTTGTATAGTACTGTTGGAGGCCCAGAAGGAATCTACAGGAACTTAAAATTTTTATGTGCCTACTTCAATGATAATTAAAAAAAAACCCAAACATCAGCAAAACCTGGATTGTTGCACAAAACCCAGTGGACCACATTGTAACTGAGCACCACGCTGCCCTCCCTGGTCTCCAGCCCTGAATCCCTTTGGGGAGGGGCCCCACTATGCCATGCTCCTAGCCTGCTCCCCAGTGGAGATCAACATCCCCTATGGGTCTCAGTCTGAGACCAGCCTTTTGCACCATCCTCGCACCAAACTCCAATTACAGAAACTGCTCAGAGCTCTAGGCTCCCATGAGATGAGGTCCTTCCATCTCCCTGCCAGGTTCCTGGTGGGGTAGGGATGTCTACTCGGGATGCCTCCTCAAGGCATCACCCCCACTCAGCCCATCCCACCTTGAGCTGAGGCTCAGAGTCATCCCACTTCCCAGGAAAAGTCAAATCCCACTAATACAAGCCAGCATGCTGCCATGGGGAGTTGAGGTCATAAGATGTCCTGTGGCCCAGTAATCAGGAGGCAGTGGAGGCCCCCAGGAAGGAAAGGTGCTATCTGCTTGCCACCCTGCAACTGACTCCAGTTCTCACCCGTGGAGGAGGGTGGAGCAGTGGTCCCAGCTGGAGCCAGCCTGCCTGCAACCAGCTAGGCAACCTTGGTACCAGTCTGGGCTTCAGTGTCCTCATCTGTAAAACGGGGAGAGTATTCATCCCTAACCTCAACAAAATACCAGCAAACAGAATCCAACAGCACATTAAAAGGATCATACACCATTACCAAGTGGGGTTTATTCCAGGAATGCAAGGATTCTTCAATATACGCAAATCAATCAATGTGATACACCATATTAACAAACTGAAGGAGAAAAACCATATGATCATCTCGATAGATGCAGAAAAAGCTTTTGACAAAATTCAACACACATTTATGATAAAAACCCTCCAGAAAGCAGGCATAGAGGGAACTTACCTCAACATAATAAAGGCCATATATGACAAACCACAGCCAACATTGTTTTCAATGGTGAAAAACTGAAACCATTTCCTCTAAGATCAGGAACAAGACAAGGATGTCCACTCTCACCACTATTATTCAACAGTTTTGGAAGTTTTAGCCACAGCAATCAGAGAAAAAAAAGAAATAAAGGAATCCAAATTGGAAAAGAAGAAGTAAAGCCATCACTGTTTGCAGATGACATGATACTATACATAGAGAATCCTAAAGATGCTACCAGAAAACTACTAGAGCTAATCAATGAATTTGGTAAAGTTGCAGGATACAAAATTAATGCACAGAAATCTCTTGCATTCCTATACACTAATGATGAAAATCTGAAAGAGAAATTAAGGAAACACTCCCATTTACCACTGCAACAAAAAGAATAACATACCTAGGAATAAACTTACCTAAGGAGACAAAAGACCTGTATGCAGAAAACTATAAGACACTGATGAAAGAAATTAAAGATGATACAAACAGATAGAGAGAGATACCATGTTCTTGGAATGGAAGAATCAACATTGTGAAAATGACTCTACTACCCAAAGCAACCTACAGATTCAATGCAATCCCTATCAAACTACCAATGGCATTTTTCACAGAACTAGAATTAAAAATTTCACAATTTGTATGGAAACACAAAAGACCCCAAATAGCCAAAGCAATCTTGAGAAAGAAAAATGGAGCTCAAGGAATCAGGCTCCCAGACTTCATATTATACTACAGAGCAACAGTAATCAAGACAGTATGGTAAGTATGGTATTGGCACAAAAACAGAAATATAGATCAATGGAACAGGATAGAAAGCCGAGAGATAAACCCACGCACATATGGTCACCTTATTTTTCATAAAGGAGGCAAGAATATACAATGGAGAAAAGACAGCCTCTTCAATAAGTGGTGCTGGGAAAACTGGACAGCTACATGTAAAAGAATGAGATTAGAACACTCCCTAACACCATACACAAAAATATACTCAAAATGGATTAAAGACCTAAATGTAAGGCCAGACACTATCAAACTCTTAGAGGAAAACATAGGCAGAACACTCTATGACACAAATCACAGCAAGATCCTTTTTGACCCACCTCCTAGAGAAATTGAAATAAAAACAAAATAAACAAATGGGACCTAATGAAACTTCAAAGCTTTTGCACAGCAAAGGAAACCATAAGCAAGACCAAAAGACAACCCTCAGAATGGGAGAAAATATTTGCAAATGAAGCAACTGACAAAGGATTCCTCTCCAAAACTTATAAGCAGCTCATGCAGCTCAATATCAAAAAAACAAACAACCCAATCCAAAAATGGGCGGAAGACCTAAATAGACATTTCTCCAAAGAAGATATACAGATTGCCAACAAACACACGAAAGAACGCTCAACATCACTAATCGTTAGAGAAATGCAAATCAAAACTACAATGAGGTATCACCTCACACCAGTCAGAATGGCCATCGCCAAAAAATCTACAAACAGTAAGTGCTGGAGAGGGTGTGGAGAAAAGAGAACCCTCTTGCACTGTTGGTGGGAATGTAAATTGATACAGCTACTATGGAGAACTGTATGGAGGTTCCTTAAAAAACTAAAAAAAGAACTGCTATACGCCTCAGCAATACCACTACTGGGCATATACCCTGAGAAAACCATAATTCAAAAAGAGTCATGTACCACAATATTCATTGCAGCTCTATGTACAATAGCCAGGACATGGAAGCAACCTAAGTGTCCACCGACAGATGAATGGATAAAGAAGATGTGGCACATATATACAATGGAATATTACTCAGCCATAAAAAGAAACGAAATTGAGTTATTTGTAGTGAGGTGGATGGACCCAGAGTCTGTCATACAGAGTGAAGTAAGTCAGAAAGAGAAAATCAAATACCGTATGCTAACACATATATATATAGAATCTAAAAGAAAAAAAAAAGTTCTGAAGAACCTAGGGGCAGGACAGGAATAAAGATGCAGACGTAAAGAATGGACTTGAGGATACAGGGAGGGGGAAGGGTAAGCTGGGACGAAGTGAGAGAGCGGCATGGACATATATACACTACCAAATGTAAAACAGATAGCTCGTGGGAAGCAGCCGCATAGCACAGGGAGATCAGCTCGGTGCTTTGTGACCACCTAGAGGGGTGGGATAGGGAGGGTGGGAGGGAGACGTGAGAGGGAGGAGATATGGGGATATATGTATATGTAGAGCTGATTCACTTTGTTATAAAGCAGAAACTAACACACCATTGTAAAGCAATTATACTCCAATAAAGAGGTTAAAAAAAGAAAGAAAAAAATAAACAAATAACACCAGTACTCCTTCCACTTCACCCCTGTCTTCAGTGGCTCATTGGCAGGGGCCCTTTCATCAGGCTATGGTCATGGGCTCCAAACCAGAGATGACTAGATGCTGCTGGGCTGTTCTTCAGTGCTTCTGTAAGGGGGTGCTGGTCATAAGGGGGACTGGGTAACCAGTTGTACAAAGTCCCTTGCTCTGGTGACAAGGCATGGGGCACAGCCACCTCTGTGGTCAGCCTGTACTTATGGTGTTCCTCACTGATGAATTCACCCACCAAGCAGGGGCGCTTGTGATGAGCCAGGGACTCAGTTGGCCAAGAGCCACCAGGGAGTGGCAGGTCCTTGGTTATTGGGTGCTCCAGGGTCAGACAGCCGGGATCCTGTCCTGCTTTTCATGGCCCCTTACCCTGTTTCAACATCCGTTTCTGCATGTGTAAAATGGGAATGATAATGGCACCAACTTAAAGATCACAAGTACAAGTGTCCTTCACCATCCAAGTCTAGTTGCGTTCAGAGAGAAAGTTGTCAGACTGAGTGTTTAATTCAAAACTTTATATCAGTCCTTTCTGCTTCTGAATTTGCATAGGAGGGTTTGGATAGCAAGGTCCCATACCTGCCAATGATAAGGGGTTTGCCATGAGGGTTACATAAGGAGACCAGCATTTACTGAATGCTTTGTCATGGTACGTGGTACCTTATTTACATGTAATACCCTAGTCAACTCACACAACTCCCCAAAAGAGTCACCATTTTACAAAAGAGGAAAGCAAGGCACGGAGAGGTCATATAACTTAGCCAAGGTCCCACAGCTGGGACAATGGAGAAGCCAGGACGTGAGCTAGTCTGCTTCCAGAACCTGTGCTCTTAGCCTCAACAGGTTAAACATTTAGCCCAGCCTTGCTGTTGCTGCTATAATTATTGTTATTTTCACATTCTCCGAGGTGATGAAAAGTTTTGATGATCCTATCTTTAAGGCATTTATTACTTTGGGGCAAAAACACTGGGGCAAAAAATTCTAATGTTCTAACACAGGAATCAGCAAAGATTTTCTGTAAAGGATCAGACCATAAATTTTTTTTTTTGCCTTGTGGGCAAGACAATCCCTGCCACACTGCTCAACTCTGCTGTTGTAATGAGAAAGCAGTCACAGATACCCAGAAACAAATGGGCATGGCTGTGTTCCAATAAAACTTTATTTACAAGAGCAGGCAATGGAACAGACTTGGCTCAAGGGCTGCGGCTTCCTGTTTTAGGGAATTGTTTTAATTAGGAAGAGTACCTAGACCCCTCTCTTTTCTCAAGCCCAGGGGAAATGACACCAGTGGTGTTGGGGAGGACAATCAGGGAAAGCCGGAGTACAAGTCATTCATCTGGGCTCTGGGGCAGGGGACCACATATCAGAGGGTCAACCCCAAGGCTTCCCCCACAGGTGGGCAGGGCTTGGGAAGCCCAGTTTTGGCAAAAGAACTTGGAGACATTGGGTTTAGAAACGAGCATGGGAGCTGTGGGAACTGTGTCTGGCTTGGCTGTCCCTTCAATCAGAGCTTGCAGTGAGCAGTTGGAGAGCTGGGCTCCAGAAACTTCCAAGGCACACCTGCCCTGGATGTTACCTGCTACACTGCAACTCATCTGTGAGCAAACCTCAGCTGCCCACACCCGCCCTGGCTGGGCAGTGGGCATCTGATGTGACAACGTGGTCCACTTGGGCGGGAAAAGAACAACACGAAGCATTGGGGATTACCACTGAGCGAGCAAAAATGGTGTCAACGTTGTTTCAGAGGCTTATAACCTTGTATCTAACAAGAGGGTGGCTCTGGAGGTTGGGTGTCTTTGTAGAACACCATTTATGAAGTTGCTGCAGAGCTAACTAGATCATTCTGGGCTAAGATGAACATCATCTTACACAGGACCGCTCTTTCAAATCAATCTGCCTCTCTCCCCCAGCAGCTGGGAGGCCTTGACAACTCCGCCTCTTGGTTCCCTCATCCTATAGAGTGAGAATAATTTGCAAGGCTGTCGGGAGGATTAAAGAAGGCCCATGTCTGTGAGCGCCCAGCCCAGAACCCGCCACATAGTAGGAGCTTAACAATGTTCCATCCCCTTCTCTGGATTTTTATGTAGTCAAGCAGCTGTAGAAACCAAAGGCTTTGGGAAGATTTTAAAAAGAAAAACATAACACTGAGAGAAAACCATGCATTAGCTTGATCCTCTCCCCTCCCCCCTCCAAGAACTAGGAAAAGACAGCTGTCACTCATTTCAGCTGTGGTATCTCTTTGGTATAAAGTAGCCATGGTGTGTCACCTTGCTTGTTCTATTCTGTGCCAAGCACTGCATGGGCATAGAGAAGGGGAGATAAAAATGCCACCCAAGGTCCACCTTATGGAATTGCCCCTCCCTCATCACTGTCCCCTCCTGCCCTGTACACAGGCATAAGGAAGCACCTACAACACTGTCCCACGCTGATTCACCTGCCTGTCTACTAGACCCTATATTCCTTAAGGACAAGGGCTGCCTCTTTCTGCCTTGTCTCCCCAGGGTTTAGCCTACGGCCTCCGCTCTGGGAGTTCCCACAGTGAGATACAGTGCTGGCCTTTGAAGCCATCAGCCAATCAACTTCCAAACTGCATGGCAAGTCACTGCGTTTCTTGGTGGTCCTCTTGGACTCTGTGGCTGTGACTGATGTTGGGAGACATTTAGAGCTCAGAGCAAACGCAGAGAGGTCTGTCCCGCTAATCTTTATTTGCTGAGCAAATGTTATCGACTCATGAAAGAGAGTTGCTCATTTCAACAGCAGACCTGCCTGTGTGGGTTATGCTCTCCTCAGAGAAGCCTCGAAGCTGCATCGGATACCTGTCATCTCCCGTGATCTGGACCATCCAGGGCTCCTGCTTCCCAGTCATGGCTGTGACCCAGAGATGGGAGACATGCAATGCGGAAATGAGGGGAAACCTCAGCGATTTCTTTTGGCGGCAGCAATAGCAGGGAAAAAACAATCCATGCCACGTATCCTGCTGCCAATTATTTAAAGAAAGCTTGGCTCCAACTCTGAGTTCCTCCCTGCCGGTAATTCTTTGGCTCATGAGGCAATACGTGTCATCTGCATTCCTTACACTCCAAGAATCAACTCGGCTCACTTGGGTTATTAGTAGGACACATGAGCCCACCCAGAACCAGCACCCAAGGGAATCAACGAGCACAATCAGGGCCCAGCACCATTCGCAGAGCCTGAGTCCTGCCAGATGACTCCCTGCACCCGCTCTGGCCTCCGGGTGCCCTCCTCTGCTCATCCCAGCTGGAAGGGACCTGTGCCTTCTCTGAGCTTTCAGCCTAACGTCGTGGTCCCAAGCACCCAGCCCTGGAGTTCCTGGGCTGGTTGTACCATCACAACTACTAGGCTGAAGGCACCTGTGTGGGCGGGAACTTGCAATCCATTTATAAATCCTCAACAGAGCCTGGCTTAGCAATTGTCCTCCATGCATAAAGGAAATTCTGCTCTTCTGAGTCAAAAAGAGACCATGAGCCAAGGTTGACCCACACAAGAACCCTGCAGTCTCTGATTTTTCTCATTCAGGACTTGGCTCAAACGTCCCCTCCTCAGGGAGGCCTCCCGGCCCACCCCACCTCCCTCACCCTAACTCACTGCTGTTTTATTTTCCTCATACCAACATCTGGAATTACTGTATTTATTTCTGTGCTTGTTCACCATCTCCCTCTCTAGAAGGTAAGCTCTATGAAGGCACATACTGTCTCGTTTACCGCTGTCTCTCCGGC
Organism: Phocoena phocoena; assembly: GCF_963924675.1. NCBI lineage: Eukaryota > Metazoa > Chordata > Mammalia > Artiodactyla > Phocoenidae > Phocoena > Phocoena phocoena. Next base: position 108,753,811 of record NC_089220.1, read on the forward strand.
GCCGAGAACAGGCACACAGTAGCAGGCATCCAACACAAATGTGTTATATCAGTGAACTGTACTGAGTGAATGGATGGGGGGTGAATGTGATCGGTGCCCGTTAAGTCCGCTTTCCCTGAGCCAGCCCCCTGCTGGCCCCAGCAGTAGGATTAGGACCTAATCTTCCTGACCTGCTGTCGCCCCACCAACTCCAGCTCCTCTGTCTCTCCCCTGTCCTATCAGCCCTTGGATTTAAGGTGGCGACTTTTCCAAGGGAACAGCAGAACTTTAATAAGAAATCGGCCAGGGCTGATGGATGACACGAAGTTGGCACCAGCCTCAAGGTTGGAGGGAGTTATCTTAAACTATTCATAGTTACTAGGAGGGCAGCAAGTCTGAGGAAGATTTAGGGGCTTGCCTCCTGGCAAGACATGTGGACATGTCTCCAAGCCATCAAAGACAGACACTTCCTGTGCAGTCCACCGGAGATGGATAGTGAGGCCTCTGGCGTGAGAAATTTATTGAGAGCTGATCAAATAAATTTGAAGTCTGGGATCTCAGCAGAGCTTTATCCCCCTCTTCCCTGCTAGGGCCCTCGTCGGAGGATGGGCAATGCAGTGGGCTGGGCCTAAGCAGCAACGCCTTTCTGTAGCAGGCAAGCTGTCTCCAGTTTCCTGCAGCCTCCAGGACCCTGGCCCTCCTCAGCCCCCGTGATGAAATAGACCCACCTCTCCACTCCATGTGTCTACTTCCTGCTGGGCGCTGCCATCAGGGATGCATTTTGCCATTTGAGCTGCAGCACACCTGTTCAGAGGCCTGAGCTGCCCTGTCACCTCTTCTTTCTCATGCAGACCCACAGCTTTCTGGAACTCCAGGTTCCTTTCCTTTCCTGAATGTCTCGCCACTCAATCCCTGTCTATCCTTCAAGGTCTATCTCAGTCTTCACCTCCTCCAGGGAGACCTCCCTGATTCCCCAGGAAGACACAGGCTTTAACCTTTGGGCCCCATTTTGTGGCATGTGCGTTAACCTCGTCTTTATGGCCGAGATGGGAGGGCAGCCTATGCCCTTGCCGACCCCCAAATTTTCGCTTGTAATATCCACCCCACCTTCCTGCCTATTCCACACCTCACACCTGGCAATGTCAGACCTACGAGGAGGTGTTCCATAAACACTTAGTGGAGCAAATTGAATGAAATGAGCAAGGAAGTTTAACAAGAACTAACACATTTTTTTCTTCATATGAACTTGGGTGCTGGACAGGTGGAGAAGCCTTTTGTTTTGCATGTGGAATATTTCAAGCATATTTTAAAATGCAGAGAAAATTAAAACAGCCTATTCATCAGCCAAATCTTAATTCCCCCCATTGTGGCTGCAGATATTTTTATTTCAGAATAAAACACTACACAGCTGAGACGCCTCACGCATCACTCCCTATATCCCTTTCACCTCCCTCCCTGGGCGTAGCCTGACTTTGGTATTTATCACGGACATGTCTGTTTTAATGCTTTTACTACATCTGAATGTACCCATCAATATCCTATTCATTATTTTGCATGTTTTAAAACTTTCTATAAATTATATCATAGGGTATGTATGTAGCCCTCTGCAACGTGCCTTTTTCACTCAATATTGTATATTTGAGAGTCATCTGACTGGACATGTATAGCACTAGTTTGTTCCTCTTAACTGCTATGGAGATCCCATTGTATAAATATATTAGAGTTTATTCATTTCCCTCTTGAGGGACCTCTAGGTTACTTGCAGTTTTTCATCATTACAAACAATGATGCACGGATGCACATGTTGGAGAGGTTCTCTGGAGTAGAGTTTTTCAAATCGTAGGTTGTAACCCAGAAGAAAGTCATGAAATCAATACAAAGGGTCACAACTACCATTTTGACAAGTGAAATAGAAGAGATTTGAAAATATCAGTGTGTGCGTGTGTATGTGCTGGGACACAATAGGTTGTGGTAGAAAACAATGCTTGAGAAACGTGGTATGATGCGGTGGGCTTTAGCTTTATTTAAAATTACCAAATTGTTCCCTGAAATGGTACTGCCAGTTCACACAGTCACCAGCAGCATATGTGTCCACGTTTGCGTGTATCCCTACTAACACTTGGTATTATCAAAAATTGATTTTCCCCAACGTGTTGGGTGTGACAAGGCAGCACCTTTTAGTTTTAATTTGCATTTCCTTGATTACCAGTGAGGTGAACATCTTTTCATATATTTATTGCCCATCAAAATATCCTTCTCCTGTGAAGTGCACGTTTATGTTATTGCCCGTGTTTGAATGGCTGCTCTTACTGATCTGTAGGATTAAAAAAAAAATTCTGGATACTAATCCTTTATGGATTACATGTGCTGTGAATGTCTTCTCCCAGGCTATACCTTGCCTTTTCACTTTGTTTTGCCAGCTCTGATATCCTGATTCACAAAGAGGCAAAAGGGAACTCATATCAGAGAGGGCAACTCTAGGGCAGGGTGAAAGCTTGGGTCTTTCTGCATCTCCAGAGCCCTGAATAAAGCAGGCCCCTAATAAATGATTGATGACCGTAATATAACTGACTAGATAATTCTATCAGATTCGTCTAGCACAGTGCTGGGCTTACAACAAAGGCTCTGTGGAGACTTAGTGAATTGAGTCATGGTTTTGCTAATACTGTAAGAAAAGTCTCAATGTCCAGGCAGAGAAATCAGAAAGAGGGCATCTTCACCGCAAAAAGAGCGTTGGCTTTATGGAAGCATTTCCCGTGGATGCCTATAAAGTATGAGATGATTTAAAAGTATGAGATGATTTAACTCAGAATTCAATTTATGCCCAGTGTTCCAGGAAGCAAACTTGGGTCTCCATCAGGTGACCCCAAGCATCTTGACTCCTGTCATCCCTGTGAGCTCACAGTGGCACAGTGATTCTTCATATTTTACAGACGGAACCATAAAAAGTAAATGCCTTACCCAGGCCAGTGAATGCAGAGGCCAGGGCAGAGCTGGATCCCACATCCCCTGACCTCCACCTGATAAAAGGTTGGGACCCAGAGCATGGGTATTTTGAAGCCAGAAGACCCTTAAACTCTCAAACGTAGGGGAATAATCTGGACCATCTTGGGAAAGAATTTATTACCTAACTCAAGCCGGTTGTAACTCCAAATATCTATCTATCTATCTGTCTCACTGAGATACATGAGAAGAGATGAAGGACAAAAATAAAAAAATATATTGATACCCTCTGCCTTCCTGGCCAGAGCAGGGGAGGCAGATGTGATAGCCAGTGGGATGTCCAGGAGGAGCACCTAGAACAGCCTTACTGGCTCCCAGGACCTCTGACTCCCAGCCTGCTTCTCAGGGGCAGCCTTGCCCTCCCATCCTCCAGGCCTCAGTGGGGCCCCAAGGCAGGCGGCAACTGCCCCAAAGTGCTGCAGCAGCAAAGGCTGTGGCAGAACTGGGGAATCTGTCGCCCTCTAATAAGGAAAGTCCGTTCTGGCAGCCTGGGTAATAGGCCTCAAATTGAATAATTAATAAAGTTATAAAAATATGTCTACTATATGGCCAGAATAATTCAGCCCAATTAGAAGCGATTGTTTCTTGCAGTTAATGTCACTCGTTTTTCCTGGTGCACAGCTCTTAGCACCAAGATAGGATTTGTAGGTTCGGCTGCCTCCTTGAGGGGTTTTATTAAGACCGAACTCTCCCCTAGGGCTTCTTTCAGTTGAGGAGTATCCATCTTTCCATCCATCTATTCATGCCTCTCTCCAACCATGTATCAATTTGTCCACCTGTCTATCCATCATTCCATCTGTCCAGCTATTCACCCCTTCATCCATTCCTCCATCCATCTGCCCATCTACACATGCATCCATTTATTCATTGATCCATCTATCCATCTAGCCCCTGCCCAGATCCATTCACCAACTCCGTCACAGCGGTCTCTCCCCTGCCCCGTCCCCCCATCCAATCTGCTTCCATGTGATGCCTAGATAGCCTGCTTCAGTTGCCTCAAGTCAGGGACAGGGGAAGGAGAGCATGACCCAGCTGGCCTGGAGGGACTAGCCAGGACTGGAGGAGCAGGTCAGAGCCTCCAGCATGCCCTCTGTTCCCTTACCAGACCTGGTCACAGGTTAGTTAAGAAAGAGTTTAAAAGTTGCTCCACTACTCCACAATGCAGACCCAGTTGATGCAAAATGAGCCTTCAGGGGCTCCCCATGGCCCATGGACTCATGTCCAAGCTCATCAGGCTGCTGGTAAGGGCACCACACCACCTGGCCTGGCCTCCAGGTGCAGCCTGGCTCCCACTCTCCGCACTAGGCACCCTCTGCTTTAGCCACGCGGACCTGCTCACTGTTCAGTACCCTTGCTTCTGGGGGTCTGTGCCTGGAATGCCCTCTCTTTCCATACTGGACTATTGAAACTTCAAATCTCATCCTTCTTTGAGCTCTGGTTCCACGGCCTTCTTGGCATTTTTCCTACTTTTCCAGCTAGCTGTGATCTCTGCTTCCTCTGAAGGACCAATCCAACTCCTGGTCTCCCATTGCAATCCTTGGGGGCATGGGCCTGGGCAGCACGGATAGGTGAGAAGATTTGGAAGATCAAGGGACATGGCTTTGAATTCTCCCAAACATCCAACCCAGAGCCCCACTCTTCCTTGGTCCAAGTACCTCCACTAGAGCATCATCTAAAAGAATGACAACATGACAAAATGGGAGAGCAAATCCACTGGATCTCACTCAGCACGGTGCTGAGTGCCCACCGGTAACTGCGGTGTGCAGGGCCCCAGCGTCACGGTGACAAGGAAGACCTGGACCCTGCCACAGAGAGGTCTCAGGGGCTGGGGGCTGGGAGGATAGCAAACACGCAATCAAACAATAAACGTCTAGGGTGGCGCGGACCACACTGGCCATACGTATGCAGTCAAATACATATAATTCCTGTGGGAATCAGGAAGTGCCATAGCAGAGGCGGCATCTGAACTGGGCTTTGAAGGCAGAAGGGCAGTGGGTCAGTGGATAAAGGAAAGCTGAGAGAGGGGAAGGGGGAAGGGAGGTGGGGGAGATAAGGCTGAAAGCTTGCCAGGCATCAGACCCAGAGGGGCCCTGAGGCCTGGCCAAGGAGTTGGGCACTTCCTGGCAGGCAGAGGGGAGCAAGGAAGTGACATGGCCTGGGTTTGCATTTTAGCTGCCTCCCCACCTCCGAAGTGTGGGAGGGACTGGAGAGGGTAGGCAGAGAGCCCTGGAAAGAAGTGTTAACCAGAGTCGTGAGTGTGGTCTCCAGAGACTGACTGCCTGGGTTTGAATCCTGGCTCTGCCACTTACTCGCTGTGTGCCTCTGGGCCAGGTACTTAACCTCCCTGAGCCTCAGTTTCCTCATCTGAAAGATAGAAATAGTAATAATAAATAATAATGAATAGGACGGTGTGTGTAGTAAGTGCCGGATAGAAGTTAGGAGAGAATCTAAGCAGGAGCACAGCCCAGACCTCTCTCCCGTTCAGCCTCAAAAGTCATCTCCTCCACAGCTCTGAATTCCGGTAGAAATATGCCCGAGCGAAGAGAGCACACACTCAGGAGCAGCTGGGTGACCTCAGAGAATGGCTAACCCTCTCTGGACCTCGGCTTCCTCCATCACAAAACAGGGGTCATAATCCCCACTTCACGGGGTGGAGGATGAAATGAGGTCATCGTGTCCATCCCCAGCGTGGTGCCCGGCACACAGCAGTTCTGGGCTGACTGGGAGGAACTCGAAGTCCTTGGGGGCAGGGGTCTCAGAGAGCGGGACCTGCCGTCAGCCGGCCCTCTGGCTCCAAAGAAGATGCACCCCCTCCCTGTCAGAGTTCCAGGCCGGTCCTCCAGGCTGGTGGGCGAGGCTGGGAGCAGTCTGTGCTTCCCTTCCCCCCAGGAACTGTGTTTCCCATGGAGACCCAGCCCACATGCCCAGCCTGGAAGCGCAGGCCACGTGTGTATGCGTGCATGTGCATGTGTATCATGGGGAGTGTTGCACAGTGTCCTTTTCATGCCCAAGCGGGGTCCGGAGGGGCGGCAGCGCTGCCTGCCAGGACCGCACAATGGTGCCAGCTTGGCTGCTGCCCTCTGTTCTGCTTTTGTCACATTCTAGGCAGGTTCTCCCACCCTCCTCCCTCTCCCAGTCCTTGAGACTCACTGCATGTCATTTATTTATTCATTTTGTTCTCAGGGAGCCAGATGGCCAGAGCTGGGTTGGGCAGAATGTACCTCCCTCCTCCCCCGCTACGACAGCGCCCCCTGAACACGCAGCTCACACACGGACTCTAGGCTATCCAGTCTCTGGCTTTTTCAGGTACAATAAAGGTCACGTGTGCCAGGGCTTTGCCTGACCCCTGACCCTGCTCAGATGGGACTGGTCCCATTATCTCCCCTGGTCTGACAGGCAGATAGAGAAAGGGTGACACCCTGAGAGGCTGCCCTCTCTCAAGCCGTGGGAGAAGCAGTGGCCCCATGCCCCCTTCTGCCCCATGACCTGCCTCCCTTGGGAAGGGGGCTCTCAGCAGGTCTCCCCTCCTTTCCTGGTGGGCGTCACAAGAGAACGCCCCGGTCCAAGGGTGGAAGGAAGGTGGTCTGGGGTCTCCACCGGCTGCCCCCAGCCCAGCCTCATCCTCACATTGGTCCGGGCCCCCGTGAGGGTAGGGCACCCCCGGCATCTGCTCCCTCTCATTTCCCATTTCTCCTGGGAGGCACTTTTGGAAGAAACAAACTCTGGAAGGGAGGGAAACAAAACTCTTTACCAGCTTCCAGAGCATAGCCAAGGCTGGGAGATCTCAACAAGAGGGAGGCAGGGGTTGGGGGGAGGCGACAGTCGAGGACAGAGAGATGGAGAGGCCAGCAGATCTACCTTGTTGCTGCCCTTCCCCTGCAGCCCCCAGCCCCCAGGACACAGGATGGGGCTGGGTTTACGTCTCTTAACCCTCTTCAAGGTCTCTTTCAGCCTCTATCACAGGCTGCTCACAACTGAGTTGGCGCTCACACTTCTCACCTTCCCCCCTACCTCAGCACGGCCTGTGGAAAGAGTCTGACGGACCCAGCTCTGATGCTCACCAGCTGTGGCACCATGGGCCATCACTTAACCTCTCTGTGCCTCAGTTTGGTTCCTTCCTTCTTCCCATGATGGCTTTCCTGAGCCAGCCAGGTCCCCCTCCCATCAAAGCCAGAGCCTTCTCTCTACTGACACCTTCTCCTCCCTCTTATCTGTACTGGTGGCTCTGGCTTCTGTTCAAAGGTCCCCAAGGATGGGGGCCATGCCCTCCTCATTCCTAATCCCCCCCTTCAGCCCTGGACCCCCAGCAGCGTGGGCCTCTGCGCAGTGCTCAATAAATGCGCCTTAAATGGAACTCAAGGGATAGAGAACGCAGAGCCAGTGGAACCGCTAGCCCTGGCTACTGAATACTTTTTCGTTCAAAATTAGAATTCTGGGGTGAAGAGCAGCTCCTCTTCCGCACAGACCTGGAAAAAGCATTTGCTGCCGTGTCCAGAGCCCCCTCGTGTCCCGTCACGGTGACTGTGCCCCAGCGTGCGCGCTGACACGGAGCCCCCCATCCCGGGGAGGCGCACCAGATGCCGGCAGGAGGCAGCCCAGGTGGTTCTGCGAGGGCGGCGGGCGGGGCAGAGCAGCACGCGAGGAACGGCAAGTGTGACTGCTTTGTGGCGATTCATCTGAAGTTGCTTTAACCCTGACAGCCGCCTTGGCGTAGTGAGCCAACCACAAGTGAGCTGCGGCCTCCGGGTTGGCAGGATGCCCCTCTGCGCCTCGTCCCAGATGAGGCAGCCGAGGCTCCCCAGGCATCCCCACCTGGGGGCGGCAAGGGTGTGAGTCACTGTCCCCACCCATGGCTGTCCCGCCCCACCCCTTTTTCGGGTCCTGGAAAGAAGAGAGAATCACAGGAGGGCTGTGCGTGGGAGGGAGTGGGGTGGTGGGGAGAGCAGACTCCCTCCCCCAGAGGTCACCGTCAGGAAGGTCACGAGGGCCCTTGATTAAGTGAGATGATGCTGGATTTTAGCTTTCCAGAAACATGGCATCGTGGGATTTTTAGACCTGGAATATCCATGCTGACCTTCCCATTTTAGAGATGAGAAACCTGAGGCTCAGAGAGAGGGAAGGACGTAGCTAGGGTCACCCAGGCAGAGGTGGGACCCGAAGCTGGCTTCATCCCTTCAGAGACAGCATGGAGCTGTGGGAAGAACACAAGTGCTGGGTTCTGATCCCAGAGCTGATGCTTGTTAGCTGAGTGGATAGCAGGAGTTACTCTACTTCCCTGAGCTTCGATTTCTTCATTTGAGAAATGGAGGTAACACACGTGGCAGGCTGCTGGCAGAGTAAATGGATCATCTGTGTGAAGCATCTGTACACGGTAGAAGCAGGAATCCGTATTCACCTTCCTCCTCAGACCGTGTGGCCCCCTCTTGTTCCTCTCTGACTCTCTCTCGTAAGCTCTCCTTACTCAGGCTCGGTCTCCGTGCTCTCTTGCTGGGAAGGAGCCCCAAAGTCTTGGCAATGGCCCTTCCCAGCAGACCAGTGTGGCCAAGTCCACTGACTCCCCACCCAGCCTTGCCCATCTCCTTTTGGACCCCTTCATCTGCCCCAGGACAGAGGCAGGAGCCCTGGTCCACACCCTATACCTCTGCTTTGCCCCTACGTCCTTTGCCTCCAGACTGCCACGTCTCCATGTTTGTCGGTGAGAAGTGTGCCCAGGGATCCCTGAGAATGGGACCCTCCCCCTAATGTACTTTTAAGCCAGGCAGATGGCAGGGTCGACCCCTCTGGAAATCACTGACCTCAGTGCCCTGGCCTGACCTGGAGTCATGAGTCTGGCCTTTGAACCTGGGCAGAGGATTCAGGAGGGTCCGAATCTTTAGGTCACCTGCACCAAGGCTGTCGAATAACTTGACCCATTTGCTTTGGTGTAATGAGACCCATCTGCCTCTAAGACAACTCCAGCCTTTAACTCCCAGAGCAGCTGGCGAGAGACAAAAGGCATGGGAGTCAGGACACCCAGGATCAAGTTACAGCTCTGCCACTACCTCCTTGGGTAACCTCAGGCAAGTAGTTTCCCTTCTCTAGGCCTCAGTTTGCCCATCTATAAAATGGAAGAAGTAGATCAGACAATTTCTGAGGTTCCTCCCAGCTCCTGCTTCAAGGGTTTCAAGTTACATCATGAGCGCTCCATGACCAGAAATTAGGTCCTGGGATCCAGACTATACTTCCTAGCACTCCATTCCAGGACTATGTGGACACATGCTTTCATATATGTGAAGAGAGCCGCAGGAAAACAAGATGCCCAAGCCCCAGCAATATGGGGGTCATATGACTCCCAGCCTGGTAGGACAGCACTGAGCATTGTGGAAAGACGCAGAGACCCTGAGAGCCCCCAAGACGAGGTACTGTGGGCTGGATCAGAGCTCTTATGCCATTCCAGAGCCTAGGAGCACAGAGGTTGACTCTGGGGGTATTGCAGACAGCCCAGCACTCTGGAAGGAAGAGTCCCCAAGAATGCGGTAGGAAAAGAGCTTGAAATGCTGATCCCTCTATAAACCATCCTGTAAACAGTCATCAGCCCTGAGAGATCTAAATCAGATTACGGTCTTTCTGCCTTTCCCACTGCTTCTCAATATTCACACCTAAAATAACCTTGTCTCCAGGGATGCCTAGCAGCACAGCCCCAAAAGGTCCACCAAAGGCTCATGTGATCACATTTTTTGTTTTTTTTAAATAAATGCCAATTCTGCCCTCAATTCTATAACAAGTCTGTATTTGTTTGTTTGTTTCTATAAATTTATTTATTTTTGGCTGTGTTGGGTCTTCGTTGCGGCGTGCGGGCTTTCTCTAGTTGCGGCGAGTGGGGTCTAACACTTTGTTGTGGTGTGCAGGCCTCTCATTGCGGTGGCTCTTGTTGTGGAGCACGGGCTCTAGGTGCGCAGGCTCCAGTAGTTGTAGCACGCGGGTTCAGTAGTTGTGGCTCACAGGTTCTAGAGTGCAGGCTCAGTAGTTGTGGCGCACGGGCTTAGTTGCTCCGCGGCATGTGGGATCTTCCCGGACCGGGGCTCGAAGCCGTGTCCCCTGAATTGGCAGGCAGATTCTTAATCACTGTGCCACCAGGGAAGCCCTCTGTATTTGTTTTAATCTAAGGAGCAAAGTTTAAATCACTTCTCAGGTAACTAATGTGCCATTACATGGTGCAAAATTTTAACTCTATAGCTTCAGGAATCCTTAGCAAAGTCTTTCCAACAAATGGTGCTGGGAAAACTTGATATCCACATGCAGAAAACTGAAGTTGGACTCCTACCTTATACCATATGCAAAAATTAACTCAAAATGGATCAAAAACCTAATTCCATGAGCTAAAACTATAAGACTTTTAGACAAAAACATAGGGGGAAAGCTTCATGACACTGGATTTGGCAATAATTTCTTGGATATGACACCAAAGGCACAGGCAACAAAAAATAGATAAACTGGAGTTCATCAAAATTTAAAAGTTTTGTGCATCAAAGAACACTTAACAGGGGCTTCCCTGGTGGCGCAGTGGTTGACAGTCCGCCTGCCGATTCAGGGGACATGGGTTCGTGCCCCGGTCCAGGAAGATCCCACATGCCGTGGAGTGACTGGGCCCATGAGCCATGGCCGCTGAGCCTGCGCGTCCAGAGCCTGTGCTCCGCAATGGGAGAGGCCACAGCAGTGAGAGGCCCGCATACCGCCAAAAAAAAAAAAAAAAAGGACACTTAGAGTGAAAAGGCAACCCACTGTATAGGAGAAAATGTTTTCAAATCACATATCTGATAAGGGATTAACATCCAGAAAATATAAAGAACACCTACAATTCAGCACCAACAAGTCAGCCCAGTTGAAAAAAAATGGACAGATGACTCGAATGGACATTTCTCCAAAGGAGATACACAAATGGCCACTAAAGCACATGAAAGGAGACTCAACATCACTAATGATCAGGGAAACGCAAACCAAAACCACAATGAGATGCCACTTCACACCCATTAGGATGACAATTATAAAAAATAAAAATAGAAATTAACAAGCGTTGACAAGGATGAAGAGAAATTAGAACGCTGTGCCTTGCTGCTGGGAATGTAAAATGATGTAGACTCTGTGGAAAACGGTATGGTGATTCCTCAAAAAGTTAAACATAGAATTACCACATGCTCCAGAAATCCACTTCTGGATATACATGCAAAAGAAGTGAAAGTGGGAGTTTGAAGAGATATTTGTACACCCATGTTCATAGCAGCATTATTCACAGTAGTCAAGGTAGAAGCAACCCAAGTGTCCATTGATGGGTGAATGGGTAAACAAAATATAGTATAATATGTACATACAATAGAATATTATTCAGCTTCAGAAAGCAAGGAAGTTCTGACACATGCCACAATATGGATGAAACTTGAAGACATTATAAGCGAAATAAGCCAGTCTCAAAAGGACAGATGTGGGCTTCCCTGGTGGTGCAGTGGTTGAGAGTCCGCCTGCCGACGCAGGGGACACGGGTTCATGCCCTGGACCAGAAAAAAAGGACAGATGTTGTATGATCCCTCTTATATGTGGTACCTAGAGTAGTCAAATTTTTAGAGACAGAAACTACAATGGTGGTTGCGGGAGTGGGGAATGGGGAGTTAGCGTTTAATGGGTATAGAGTTTCGGTTGGGGAAGATGAAAAAGCACTGGACATGGATGATAATGATGGTCGCCACACAGCAATGTGAATGTCCTTACTGCCACAGGACTGTACACTTTAAATTTTCTGTTACGTATATTTTCTCTCTCTCTCTCTCTCTCTCTCTCTCACACACACACACACACACACACCACAAATCTCTAGCAAACATATATCGTGGTTTGAAAAGGACTGACCTAGACGGTCCCTGGCTAGTTTAGGAGTATAAGCATATTTCTGAGCTGGTACATGTTTTATTTTAATCTGCAAGGATAGCTGAAAGCCAAGTCAGCCAGGGGTCCCACACATCATTCAAGATAAGAACACATTTGACTGGGCAGAAGCTACTCTTGGTGGTGACCCAACTTGGTTCCTGCTGCATCCATTACTCAGGCCTGCTCCGCAGCCCTGTCTTGTGCTGAGCATAAGGCCTGGAGGGCTGGGGTGTGGGTAGGGGGGACAGTTTCAACAAATAGTAGGAGGCTGTGGAGCGCACTTTTACTCTCCCGCACTCTGTTCGCATGGATAAAACCAGTTCAGTGGGATCTAAGAGTGTGCGAGACTATGGAGAAATGGGAGGGATTCTCTGCATGTCTACCCCAGCCCTCGGGGGAGGCCTGAGACCAAAACCAAAATGCCATTCTACAGGCCAGAACCCAAACTGCAAATCACCATGGGAGGGAGGCAGAGGCCAGAGAAGCGGGACCCAAGAATACAGTAATTAAATAATACAATGAAAGGCTGAAATTTCCAAGTTGATTCTTGGGTATCATTTATAAAAGTTAACAGGGCATATTTAATTTAGGAATTGGCTCACGTCCTTCTCCTTAGAGCTGAAACCTCATAAATGAAATACACTGGACCATTGCCCAGTGTGGAAATAAAACTTATGAATAATGTTTCTATCTCAATCATTGTTAGTGCTTTACTATTCCTAATTACTTTAAAAAGCTAGATATTCAGTATAGCAAAACTTTATTTTCTTTTCATCTCCACTTGTGAGATTAGAGCAGTTTAATAAGAGTCAGTCTGTCATCTTTATTCAGTATAAACTGACATTTCATCATTTTACTCTTCATTATTATATAAGATGGAGGTTTATGACCAAGCATGCAGCCACTCCACTTCCCCATATTGGTCCATCTAATACCTTGGCATTATCCACGATAGCTGACGTGTCTACCCACCAGGCAAATCAGCATCACCTCACTTCCTTTATGGAGCAGAAAGAAATTCGTCCAGGCCTTCAAGAAATTAGGCTACGGGGTTATAAGTCTATAAAAGAATGAAAAGTTCCCCACCGCATCCTACTACCGGATTTGTCCCCTTCATGTCTATCAAAATCATAAATCCCTTGGCAGCCACAAAGGGCAGGGCAGGGGCAGGCAGTAGGATGATGGATCTTTATAATCCTCCCCGCCACTTCCAGGAACTTATCCTAAGAAGAAACTGGGACACGTGGGCAAAGATACATGCATGAGAAGAATCACTGCAGCATTTTTACACAGGACCACAATCCCTTATTCACATGTCAACAACCCAAAAATCTCTAAAGAGTCCAAAGGAATTAATTTTCCAAAATTCATTTAGAGGCAAAATCTTTGTGGAACTGATTTGTGGTTAAATATCTTCTATATATCACTAGATGTGATCAGTTATATGTCACTTCAGAAATATTACTATGTTTCATCCCAAGGTGCTGACCAAACCCCACTGGAGGCATATGTCATATATGATATAGTCACCATATACCTTCCTGAACTCTGAAAAAAATCTAAATTTTTAAACCAACAGGCCACAAGGATCTTTGATAAAGGACGGTGGGCCTAATATAGTGAAAAATCAGAAACAGCCTAAAAGTCCATCAGCAAGAGACTGGTTAAACACTTTTAGGAATCCATAGAAGGAAACGAGTGTATGACATACAGTTGAATTAAAAAAACAAGTTACAGAATAGCACATACATTTGATCTAAATAATAAAAGTTGTGTCCAGATCTAACTCTAAGAACAAATGTGCAGAGAAATAAGGAAAGGCAAGCACTCAAATGCCAGAATTGGTCATCGCTGGGTGTGTGGGTTTAACTTTTTGTCTATACTGCTGGTGCAGTTTGAACTTCCTTTTTAACATGAACAGGTACGATTTTAGAGTCAGAAGAAAACACCAACAAGAATGATGCTTTTGACTAAACAAAAATCAAAGCTTCCCTGCAAGGACGTCACATGTCTAGACATGCAAATGACAGATCCCATTCAGAAATCTCCAGAGATACACATTGTGCTCATCAGGGTACCCATCTCCATGGACACAGGCCCCACAGAGCACACACAGGCAGACAGGGGTCCAATGGCACAACAGCAAACAGGGTCAAATTGCTTGGAGTAAACATAATCACAATTTGTGTCCCGTGGCTGATTCATCTGTCTCCATGACAATATCCCAGGGCCACGTCTTTCAATCAGATCCTTCCTTCCCCTGTGAGCAACTAGCTTTTCTCATCAAAGAGCTATTTCAACCTCAGGTTGTATTAACAGAGGTTGAGCATCCAGAAGGAAGCAGAGCATAATAATTATGTGTTCAGGCTTAGGACCTAGGTTTTCACTTGATCAACAGTCCCAGTTTCATCATTTACTAGCGGTGGGCCTTTTGGAAGTTCTTTAACCCCTCTGTGCTTCAACTTTCTCATCTGTAAAATGGGGCTAATTCCCACATCATAGGGCTGTTGTGAAGAGCAAATGAGAAGATGAATAGTGATAGTGCACAGGAAAATTCAATACAGAGGACTTAGCTCTATTGTAATTTTTCCATACAAGCCTGCATCTGTGGTCAGATCTAGGAATGATCGTTTAAAAGGAACAAAGGTCACAGCCAATGGAGAGAAACTAGATGGGGAAGGCAGTTCAGACCATGTCATGTGAGAAACAAAGGAGCCTGGAGAATAAAAATTGAGTGGGGGGGGAAGTGACCATTGTCTTCTAATACCTGAAGGCTTGACCCATGGAAGGGGACTCTGGTTTCTTCTGTGTGGTCTCAATGGCTATTATCAACTGCTCTAAGATGACCTTCTTCCCACACACAGTCTGTGGCCTTGTTCACTGAGCTCCTTGGGAGAAAGTTCAGACATGGCAAGGAGGGCCATAGAGATCCATGACCCAGCCCTGGCCTTAAGCTAGAGACAGATGATTTTGAGCATGAGAATCTATGAATTCCCTTCATTCAATGCTGCCGTCTCTCAAAAGAGGGTTGGAACTTATCTTTTAGGACTTTCTGAGGGTTTAGTAGTACATGCCCTTGAGTAGATGCAGAGCTGGTGATTCTTCAACCCATGAGGGTGGATTTGTTGAAGAAACACCGTGGGTTGCTCGGCACCAAGTCTGATGACTGAATTGGGAGTGGAAATTGGGCAGCCCGGTTTTATACTGTAAAGTTACAAGGCTACGTGCTTGGTAAACACACTCCAGGGGCAAGATTTACTCTAAACTCCCTACTCCCATTGATCAAGGGCCGCCTCCCTTCCACTTCTTTCACTAGACCGGAAGGAAACCCTGAGAGACAGACTCTGTCTGAAAAACCCTCCAGGCCCCCCAATCATCACAGTCTAGAAACAGTGAGCACCAAACACACTTGCACTGGTTGGTGGTTTATATGCACTCAGGACTCCTGGGACTCAGGCTGTATTTCAACCTCCAACAGACTGAGCTTGACATTATAATCTGGCAACAGCAAGCAGACCTGTCCCAGCAAGGTTCACAGAATCCAAGTTAGATAGTTCCCTATCAAAGATTCATTGTAGGCAAAGTTACACAAAACGAAACACAGACAAGGTGGGGAAAAGCTCTCAAACATTTCGGCCAGCATGTCTCCTGGAGTTCACAGAAGGACTGCTTGAATACATTCCTTTAACTCACGTGTTCCTCAGGTGTACTTTTCATTGTCTGGAGGAGTCCCTGCCCTGTTGCTCAGCGTGACTTACCTCAAAGCAGGGAAACAGGTGGAAGGAGGAGGCTACCACAGTCACTGGAGGTCCCAACACATTGGAGAGAGTCTCTGGAGCACCCCAAACAGATCCTGGTCTCCCCAAGCCAGGTAACCACCCAGGCCCACATCCAATAGCTTGCTTTGGCTGGTATGTTCCCATGTACTGGGTAGACAAAGAGGCTCCAGTCAAGGCCTTTGGAAAAAAAGGACCATAACTAGATGTTTCCACCCCAGCAGAGACTGGAAAAGGGCAAGATCACCACACTGGGCCAATGTGGACCCACCATTCCTTCTCCATGTTGTTACGACCATTGCAGTCACTATGGGACAGGGAACAGGGAGGTGGCTCCCAAAGATGGGTCAATGATGGGGGTTAGACCCCTACTGGATCAGCTTAGCTGTGTTACCTACTCAAGTCACACACCAAAAGATACTATCCCAGCTCAAAGCAGGAAGAAAATTGGGCTTTAACGTTAATCAAGATCTCCTTGGAAATCTAATAAGACCATGACATTAACCAACCATTGATTGCAAAATGTGCCACTGGAAAGAGGCTCATCTGTGAGTATTTAAGGGAAAATGAGCCAAAGGAGAAGGATTTGCCTTCAGCTGGGCTCCTGGCAGAGAATTCCCCGAGGAGCTGCCGGTGTACCCTGCCCACTCGGCAGCCAGCCCCACAGGAGAGATGATGCCCGTGCTGCTATGAGTCACTCTGTCGGTCCCAAGAACATCTGCCTCACTCGTGCTCACCAGAGAGCCTTCCCCAGGGAATGTGAACAGTCTACCCAGAGAGATGTAAGAACACAGTGATCAGCCTTACAAGCATCCCATTCTCCTACTTTTGGGGACACAGAGGCATCCCAGTACCCATCAGTCTCATAAATAAGTCCCCTGAGCCTCTGTGAGCACCCACTGAGCCTTTGCACCAGCAAAGCTGAAGACCAGGCCTTGACCACAGTGACCTCCTGGGTCTGCGCCCCTAGGTGGCATCTCAATTTCACTTCAAGCCTCAAAGACCTTATCCAGAGGCGTTTCATCAAAAGCCAGAGTCGTACAGATGACCCCACAATTCCCCATACACACGACATGCAATGCCCCTCTAGGTCGCCACAAACCATGACCCTCATGCCCTGGAGCCCTCCACCCCGAGTACCATCCGGTAGGTACGCTTCCTCCCCGCTGCCCACACTCACTAGGTAGCCCAAGCCCAGGACAAAGAACTCAGCATCCACACGGCACGGCCCCTCCCCAGCCAGAGCCATGGCCCCGCTCAACTCCCAAAGACCCTAGACTCACCGCTGGAGCAGTCGGGCCCTCCCCAGCCGGGCTCACAGTGGCAGGTGTCCGGGGAAACACAGCGGCCGTGCACACACTCCTCTGTACACAGGGCTGCAGGGGATCAGAAGAGGGGGAGGAAGAACAGGAACAGAGAGTGAAAACCAACCATCTGGTCAAGGAGCACAATCCACTTTGTAAAGACTCCCTGGGGCCCAGGGATGCTCAGAACGCATCACTGGTTTTGGGGAAAATCAAGCTGCTCCTGACCTGAGTTAGTCATTCATTTATTCATTCATTCATTTATTTGCGGTATGTGGGCCTCTCACTGTTGTGGCCTCTCGCGTTGCGGAGCACAGGCTCCGGATGCACAGGCTCAGCGGCCATGGCTCACGGGCCCAGCCGCTCCGTGGCATGTGGGATTCTCCCGGACCAGGGCACGAACCCATGTCCCCTGCATCGGCAGGCGGACTCTCAACCACTGCGCCACCAGGGAAGCCCTGACCCGAGCTATTTAATTAACTCTGAAAAGGATTCAACAAGGGTGTGCTTCATCCCAGGCTTGTTTCCTAAAATGAAACCCGAGCCCACGAAATGGCAGCCTTGGTGGCTTTTCAAGAATAGTTCCTCCAAGGTTGAACACTTGGAGACGTTCCACAAAGCCCAATCCCTACATCCTCACTCCTGCTCTCTTTCCCCATCAGCTCAGAAAATGACCCATCTTCTGGCTTCCCCAATTTCTTTCTGCAAAGGCCCCCAAATTTATCAGGTTGCCTGAAAAGAATCCATTCCTCTCATGTTTTCCCCACCTTTCTGCCCTCCTTCCCAAATGTCCCTATTTTGGGGCTCTCAAATGTCAGCAAATCTGCAAAGTACACAAATGCTGAGGAAAAAGCAACAGCTAATTATAAGAAAGTAATTAAGAGAGACAGCCACGACGACGATAATTGTAATTAGAAAGCGCCTGGCAATATCTTATCACTCAGTCAAATGCTACAGCCTCCTGAGTTGGGAGGCAACGGCAGCAAAATTTCCATCAACTACCCCAGTGCTGAGAAGGCTTACTGGCGGCACTTTGAGGAAGGGAGATTATTTCTCTCTCCCTTTGACACCCACATTTTCTCAAGGTCATCCATTGCTCCTGAGAGATCTGTCCCACCGTCTAATCCATCAGTGAGGGATTACGGAAACCCCCTTTGCCACCCCTGCCAATTTTGTAAGCTTGGGAAATCAGCAGCTACCATCAACCCTGTCAATTGCTCAGAAGGGATCTAGATGAAGCGCTTTTTTTCTGACAAGCAACTAGAGACCTTCTCTCTGCCTGGAACTGGACTGCGCTGGGGGGACAGGTGGCCCCCAATGGTGAGCTTGGAGGAGCTGCCACTGACTTCCGAACACCCATCCTGCTTCCATGTCCACTGCTTGGCCGAATGCCCAGCGAGAGGGCGCCGTCAGGGTAGATAACAGAGTTCATTTTATGGTGGGTGTGGGGACCTTTGGCCCCTCCCAAACACAGACACTGACCCTGAAGCTGTGGCCTTAGCTTTGCCTAGGGCTCCTGGTGAGGCAGGCCCCGAAGAGCCCTTTCAGACGCCCCATTGTTTAGTGGTCTGCAGACAGCCCATCCTCTGCAAGCCTGGGATGTGGTATGTCTGGGGGGAGCCCTGGCCCTTGAGTCATTCTCATTTGTACAAGTGGCTTTTGGGCAGAGTTCTGGTTTGTGCTCAAGACTTTGACAGCCCCTCGCTTGGAGCTTTGGGGAGCAGCTGGGGCCTACTAGCTAACCCACTTCTTACTGGGCAACCAGGCTGGACCCTGACCTCAGTGACCACCTCCACTTAGAGCCACAATGAGCTGCTCACCTAGTTGCTAGCAAGATGCCCACCCGGTCATCCCTGCTGCCTGGCTTCCCCTGCTCCCATTAGACTTTCTAAACAAGCTCAAATGGGCCAATGTCCCCAGTGTACACTGGACACTAGGTACCCTTCCCCCGGCTCCCCAGCCCAGCCCTGACCTCAGCTGCTCCCCCTTCCCTTAGGCTGAGGTCCCAGTATGCTCCACAGCTGGGCCGGTCCGCCTTCCAGCAGACCCTTCCATCAGCTCGTCAGGTGAGCCCAGACGCCTCCAGCTGCTTTCTGACTGCAGAGAGCAGCACCTTGATCCCTGGGGGTTCCGCTGGGGGCGGCAAGGGAAGGCAGCGGACTGGGAAGCTGCCGCATGTCAGGTCTGGAAGGCACCTAACAGAAAATCACGTCCAACTGCTTCATTTTATACATGGAGGAGCTAAGGCCTGCGTGTTTGGGATCCTGTGAACAGCCTGTGGCCTCTGGCCAGAGAGGAGGGAGCTGCAGGAGGAAGATCCTGGAGACAGAGGCCTCTGAAGGCTGAGGGAGTTGAGAGGAGTCCAAGACATGGGGCCTTCATGCCTCGCCCAGGCTGGACGTCCTCCCCTGTCCAGAAGACTCAAACCAGAGGAGCTGTGTCAACACGTCCTCTGCAGGCGTGGGTGCCCTGCAGGCTGGGGCTGGGCAGGGGCTTGGAGAAGATCAAGGGAGAAAAGACGAAGACCACCCGGTACTCTGGTCCTCTGCCCCTAGAGACCTAACTTCTGGCCTATGTCCTGCACCCTCTCCCTACCTGCAAGGGAGGTGCATTCAGGGGCTCTGAGCAAGCTCCACCCTCCCTCTTCCCTTGGCCTCTGCCCGGTCAGCTTCCCCCAGCCACCGTCCTGCCTCAGTCTTGCTTCTAACCTCCCAGGCGCTAGAGGCACATTTAGCGAGAAGCAGAACGGCACAGTGGTTAAGAGCACAGACGGCACTCGGGGAGCCGGGGCTGGATCCAGCGATGCCACTTAGCAGCTCCAGACTTTAGGCAAGTTACCTCCCTCTCTGTGTCAGTCCCCATCTGTTCAATGGGGGATGGCGACAGGATGGGCCTCGGGCTGTGTGTGAGGATTCAATGAGTTGACAAAGTACTTAGAGCGGAGCCTGGGGTACAGTCAGTACTGAGTGAGTCTTGCTATTGTTATTGGTAGGGTGTCCTCAGATCCGAGGCAGGGTCCTGGCGATGCCTGAGCCTCCTTTTCCTCCACACACAGGCCGTCTCTCTCACTTCTGCCCTCCACTGAAGTCATAGACACATGGAGAGGGTTGTAGGGACTTAGTTGGGGGGTGGTGTGCTGGAGAGCAGCCCCATCTCCACCCCTGGTGGAATGGCCAGCATGGTAGAGAAGGTGATGACCTATATTTAAACTCCCTATCTGCCATTTTCAGTTACAATTATAGGACAATAAACAAATGATTTAACCTTCTGTGCCTCAATTTCTTCATCTGTAAAGTGGGGACAATAATAGAACCTACGTCATGGGCTGCTGCAAAGACTTAATGAAGTAATATATGTTGAGTGCTTGGCCCACAGTAAGTGCTCCACAAGCAGGAGCTGCTATTATTACTTCTCCCTCTCTGTCTCTTTCTCTCTCACACACACACACACACATGCACACATGCCATGGGGTCTGGACAGACGTCTAAGGCAGCTGACGGCAGTTACCAGTTATCACCACTTCCTGTGCGCTACCAGGTTCTGAGCACCCACTATGTGCCAGGCCTCGGGGCTTTCACACATGCTACCTCAACCCCTGTCATAGGCCATCGCAGCATACCTTGAGGGAGTTACCTATGTCAGCACTTGTCTCTCTTTTGCAGATCTCCGGCCCCTGGGGGACAGAGGTCACTCCTATTTGGCCTTTTAAAGCCCTTATGCTGCCTGGTGCACAGTAGGTGCTCAGTGTTTGTGGGTCCCAAGGAGGAGAGCACCAAAGCACGTGTGGGGAGGGCGTGGTTGCCTTTGGCTTCAGAGCTCAGTCACAGGGAAGTCGCCAAATCTCTAAACCCTGCTCCTTGGCTCAGGTACTTCTGTGCCTGTGGGACCAGGGTGATGGGCCATCTCGAGGGACGGTGGTGGGCATGTAGAACGAGCTCAGCCATGGGTGTGAGGAGATCTGGGTTTGCATCTATCAGCATCCATCTCAATGATATCAAGCAACTCACTTTCCTCTCCAGGCCCTGCAACTTCACCTGGAACTCAGATGAGACCAGATGAGGCCTAAAGTCCCACTCAGCTAAGAATCACCGGGAGCTGGCATCCACCCACCTCTTCCAGGAAAGTCCTGGACAGCTGCCAGTGCTCTAGTCCCACTTCCTGGCCCCCAAGTCCCGTCCCCTTCCTATGGCCTGGTAAACCTCTACTCTTGACCTCACAGGGACCCCTGGTTTCTGTCCTCCATTTCTTTGGAAAAGGCACTGGATTAAGAGCCAGGAGACCCAGTGTGAGTTCAGGCTCTGGGCTACCTGACACGAGTGTAGGCAGGTGGCTTCCCCACTCTCTCATCTATAAAATAAGAGCATTAGAGCACATCACCCTTGAAGGTTCCTTCTACTGCTGCCGCCCCCTTGACGCTCTGTCTCCACCATGTCACAGCAGCTGGAAATGCTTCTCCTGTGCTCACCAGCCCCGGGTCACCTGGGTCAGCAAGGCCAGGCACAGCCTCTATCACCAGCTCCACCAAGAAGCTCGGAGGGCCGCAGCCACCCCAGCCTGAACATTTATGGAAGGTGAAATATTTTCCCACCAGAACTTCCCTACCCACACGAGGTTCTTCCTCACTGGCCCTGCCACTGCCCCACTTAGAATGGGTTTATCTGGTCTCCCCAATAGACTGTGAGCTCCTTGAGGGTAAATCCAGAGTCTTAAACATCCCTGTATCTCCCCGTGAGCCATGCCTTACAGATACTCCATATGTGGCTATTGGTGGCCGTTCTGAGTACCTGTGCTTTGCAAGGGACACTGACAAGTGGGGGGAGCAGGATCAGGATGCAGAGGGTGTGGACACATGACCTGTGAGGGTCACGCGAAGGGTGGGACTTGGTGTGGGGGGAAGGTTAGCCTGGAGAAGGAAGTATTGGGTGGGAGGCAGGTCAAAGTCAGCTGACAGGCTGAAAGGCTGCCAAAGAGAAGTGGGAGCCACTCTGCCCCAGACAGAATAGGGATTCAGAAGCACACGTGACAAAGGGGCAGATTTCAGCCTAACTCAAGGCAAGACTTTCTACCACTTGAATGGTTCATTAGTTCAGGGGGCTCTTCCTATAGGTAGGGAGCAACCCACCCCTGGGAACACTCCAGCAGAGCCTAGAGGATCTACAGATGCTGGAAGGCAGGGGTTAGCAGGCAAACTACGACTCTCGGGCCAAATCTCGCTGTTGCCTATTTCTATAAATGAAGTTTTGTTGGCGCACAGATGTGCCCACTCATTTACATACTGTCCAAGGCTGCTTTTGCACCGCAAGGGCAGAGTTGAGTCCTCACCACAGAGACTGATGGTCAGCAAAGCCTAAACTATTTACTATCTGATTCCTTATCGGGGGAGGGGGCCCTCCTGGTCTAGAGGGTTCCTGATTTGGTGGAAAATTGGACTGTGGGACTTTTTTTTTTTTTTTTGGCTGCATCAGGTCTTAGTTGCAGCACGCGGGATCTCTGTGGCAGCTTGCGCGCTCTAGAGCGCGCGGGCTTAGTTGCCCCGCGGCATGTGGGATCTTAGTTCCCCAACCAGGGATCGAACCCACGTCCCCTGCATTGGAAGGCGGATTCTTAACCACTGGACCACCAGGGAAGTCCCTGGACTGTGGGACTTTTAAGGTCCCTTCCGCCCTTCTATACTTCTATCATTCACTCACTCCCTGATATAACCAGACGGTAAAACAAAGTCCAAAATGTGCTTAGCAAATACCGAATGATGCCCTGCCGCCTTTCTCAAATGTTCCTCTGGGTCCACCTGAAGGAGCAAGAGGCTGGAAAGCATAACCTTCAGCAGCCACAAATGCCCACTTGGCCCTTTATTTCAGTCCCCTGTTTCCTCCTGAGGGGTCAAGTGAACTTAACGACCCCTTGTGTTACAATGATGGTCTTGCACGGATGGACACTGGTAGCTGTGGTGAGTGAAAGAGGCCAAATATAAGCCCTTCCTCTTTGCTGGGCACTGACTATCCATTGTTCCATTGGATCCTTGAGGCAGGTATCATTACTGCTCCATTTACAGCTGGGAACCTAAACCACAGAAAGGGCTATAAGCAACTTGTCCAAATTCCCCTTGCTATCAAGACACCATGCTAGACACACGTTACTCTGCTTTCATGATCACACCCCACACCCCACTTCCCAGGAGCCATCGAGGGCAATTCTTTCTTAATCATCCCCTCCCATGAAATTCTAATACCACAGATATGCTGCATATCTGTGTATGCACTGTATGTATATCTGTGCTTTATATATAAACAGACTGAGAATCACTCTACCCCTTGAGAATGTATGGGCTGGAGAGTCTGCATCTGTCCCTTCAGATCACTCCCCACCCTTCTCTGTGCCCTAAGAGTGGACCTCCGTGGACTGCATTAATGGGTCTCCTTGCCCTCTGGCTTCTGGATGAGTTCAGGGCACGGAAAATAGCAGGAGCTGGGAGGCTGGGCAGGAGGCAAGGCTGGGCCATGGGTTGGTGGTGGTGGTGGTCCTCTCCCCTATAGCTCACGGTCCTGGGGGGCTTCTTCCAGCTCAGGGATGAAGTGGCTCTCCACGGCTGCTAGCCCTAAATGTTGCACCATCTCTTGCAGTTTCCATTAACCCTTCTCAAGCCTTTATAAATAATTGTTTTATTAAACCCTCCTCAGTTAACATGCCATCTGTTTCTCACCAGGACCCTAGCTGACCCAGAGGCCAAGATAAGGTTTGAACCCATCCGTGTGATGCTAAAAGGCCTGCTCTTAACCACATGCTCCACCACCACCTGGACCACAGGTTGAGATAAGTAAGTACCAGCGCCAGATCTGTCACCAACTTACCAAGTCCCCTCCCCCCCTCTGGGTCTCAGTTTCTCTGTCTGCAAAATGAAGGGGTTGAATGACGTGGTTCCAATGTTCCTTCCGGCTCTGGGAGTCTGGGGCTTGACACTTTGGTTCACTGATTCAAGCCAAGTTTGAGAAGATTCCATTCCACAAATGCCGGCACAGAGCGCGGCATGGGAACAAATGTGTTCTGAGGTACAGATGCAAGGCCAGAGCATCAGTCCTGGGCTGGGGTGGTATAAAGCAGCCCAGGACACGGTATGGGGGATCACGGCATTGAGCCAAAGGGTCTAGGTCAGACTTGGGGTCTCCTCTGCAAACGAACTGCTGAGCCAACACTGGCCAGTCCCTGACCAAGGCATCCAGTCTGCTGTCCCTTGCTCGTGGTGAGCGCTCTGAATCAATCCTCAATCCTATCAGCATTCCACTCAAGATGAACCACAAGTCCCTGAGGTGTTCGTGGTGATATATTTTGCCTGGTGGCTTGCAAATGATCTTACTACTTAATGGAACTATAAAAATTACTTACATGAAAAGGTCAAGATAAATAAAGACAACTTCCATGCTCCCTGGACAGCTAGGCTGATACCCAGGTAGGACAAAGGAAGGCTTGGGAAAGGAGGTGGTAGCCTCCCAGAATTCTACAGAACATGGCTTCTGGGGCTTTCCACAAGCCCAGTTTCCCCAGTGCTCCAAGGCATACTGCTCCAAGGCATACAGCCCTCCATTAGCATTCTTGGCTGGAGCCTCAGATGAGGCTGTCATTTGATTCTGCTTGGAAATAAAATGACCTACATCCAAAAGGGCCCAGGTGCCAATTCCAAAGTGACACACTTAGCATGAGTGATTCTGCCATGGCCAAGATCACAGAGCATGTGGGGATGGGGGTGGGTGGGAGTATGTGTGTCTGTGTCAGGGAGTCACCAAGGGAAGTTCTAAAACCATTCATAAGATATGTATCATTCATTCCTTTATCATTACCAGCCCTGCATCCCTTCCACGGCTGGGAAGAGACAAAACAGCCGGTGGGCACATCTAGAGTTGGCTTTTAATTGCTGTGGTCACGTCTGGCTCTGAGACATGAATTGTCAATTTTTTTAAAAAAAGAAGCATTTCACCTGCAGGGCTGATAGGATGGAAGGACATGAAGGGTCAAATGCTCTCCTGGTCTGGGGCCTGCGGGTCCCCCTTCTTCCCAATGAGGGGGTCCTGGGGAGGCTCACACAGAGCTCTGGGAAGGGTAACAAGGGGTTTGTCACCCCCAGCCAACCTGCCAAGCTGGCCCATAGCCACTTATCTTAATTCAGTGGTGCCCTGGCTGAGTTTTATTCTTTGGCATTCTAGCATCATCTAAAAGCCCAGGTCCCTGTTCTGCCATTTATCAGCCACGTGTCCTTGAGCCGCCTGTTTTGTCCTCAGTTTCCTCATCTATAAAATGGCTGTGGACTTAGAGCTAATTCACGCAAAGTGCCTAGAATCAGAGGTTAGTTATAACTGTTGCTGGTTGTTTGTTTTTGTCTTTTATGCTACTAAGATTCCTCTTCCGGTGTTCACGCCGCCAACGCCAGTCCTCTCCCAGTCCTCTCCCCGTGCTCCGACCAAAGCCTGAGCCGCAACTCCCAGCCCCGCCCACCCTGGCAGGTGAGCAGACAAGCCTCTCAAGCTGGAGACCCTCCAACACAAGCAGCCGTGCGGATGAAAGGCTCTTAGTGCTGCAGCCAGGAGTCAGTGCTGTGCCTCTGAGGTGGGAGAGCCAAATTCAGGACACTGGTCCACAAGAGACCTCCCAGCTCCACATAATATCAAATGGCGAAAATCACCCAGAGATCTCCATCTCAAAACCAACACCCAGCTTCACTCAACGACCAGCAAGCTACAGTGCTGGACACCCTATGCCAAACAACTAGCAAGACAGGAACACAGCCCCACCCATTAGCAGAGAGGCTGCCTAAAATCATAATAAGGCCACAGACACCCCAAAACACACAACCAGACGTGGACCTGCCCACCAGAAAGACAAGATCCAGCCTCATCCACCAGAACACAGGCACTAGTCCCCTCCACCAGGAAGCCTACACAACCCACTGAACCAACCTTAGCCACTGGGGACAGACAGCAAAAACAACGGGAACTACGAACCTGCAGCCTGCAAAAAGGAGACCTCAAACACAGTAAGATAAACAAAAGGAGAAGAAAGAAAAACACACAGATGAAGCAGCAAGATAAAAACCCACCAGAACTAACAAATAAGAGGAAATAGGCAGTCTACTTGAAAAAGAATTCAGAATAATGATAGTAAAGATGATCCAAAACCTTGGAAATAGAATAGACAAAATGCAAGAAACATTTAACAAGGACCTAGAAGAAGTAAAGATGAAACAAACAATGATGAACAACACAATAAATGAAATTAAAAATACTCTAGATGGGATCAATAGCAGAATAACTGAGGCAGAAGAACGGATAAGTGACCTGGAAGATAAAATAGTGGAAATAACTACTGCAGAGCAGAATAAAGAAAAAAGAATGAAAAGAACTGAGGACAGTCTCAGAGACCTCTGGGACAACATTAAACACACCAACATTCGAATTATAGGGGTTCCAGAAGAAGAAGAGAAAAAGAAAGGGACTGAGAAAATATTTGAAGAGATTATAGTTGAAAACGTCCCTAATGTGGGAAAGGAAATAGTTAATCAAGTCCAGGAAGCACAGAGAGTCCGATACAGGATAAATCCAAGGAAAAATACGCCAAGACACATATTAAGCAAACTGTCAAAAATTAAATACAAAGAAAACATATTAAAAGCAGCAAGGGAAAAATAACACAAAAGAGAATCCCCATAAGGTTAACAGCTGATCTTTCAGCAGAAACTCTGCAAGCCAGAAGGGAAGGGCAGGACATATTTAAAGTGATGAAGGAGAAACCTGCAACCAAGATTACTCTACCCAGCAAGAATCTCATTCAGATTTGATGGAGAAATTAAAACCTTTACAGACAAGCAAAAGCTGAGAGAGTTCAGCCCCAGCAAACCACCTCTACAACAACTGCTAAAGGAACTTCTCTAGGCAAGAAACACAAGAGAAGGAAAAGACCTACAATAACAAACCCAAAACAATTAAGAAAATGGGAATAGGAACATACATATCGATAATTACCTTAAATGTAAATGGACTAAATGCTTCCACCAAAAGACACAGATTGGCTGAATGGATACAGAAACAAGACCCATATATGTGCTGTCTACAAGAGACCCACTTCAGACCTAGAGACACATACAGACTGAAAGTAAGGGGATGGAAAAAGATAGCTCATGCAAATGGAAACCAAAAGAAAGCTGGAGTAGCAAGTCTCATATCAGACAAAACAGACTTTAAAATAAAGACTATTAGAAGAGACAAAGAAGGACACTACATAATGAGCAAGGGATCGATCCAAGAGGAAGATATAACAGTTGTAAATATTTATGCACCCAGCATAGGAGCACCTCAATACATAAGGCAAATACTAGCAGCCATAAAAGGGGAAATCGACAGTAACACATTCATAGTAGGGGACTTTAACACCCCACTTTCACCCATGGACAGATCATCCACAATGAAAATAAATAAGGAAACACAAGCATTAAATGATACATTAAACAAGATGGACTTAATTGATATTTATAGGACATTCCATCCAAAAACAACAGAATACACATTTTCTCAAGTGCTCATGGAACATTCTCCAGGATAGATCATAATTTGGGTCACAAATCAAGCCTTGGCAAATTTAAGAAAAATGAAATCATATCAAGTATCTTTTCCGACCACAACGCTATGAGACTAGATATCAATTACAGGAAAAGATCTGTAAAAAATACAAACACACGGAGGCTAAACAATACACTACTTAATAACGAAGTGATCACTGAAGAAATCAAAGAGGAAATCAAAAAATACCTAGAAACAAATGACAATGGAGACACGATGACCCAAAATCTATGGGATGCAGCAAAAGCAGTTCTAAGAGGGAAGTTTATAGAAATACAATCCCACCTTAAGAAACAGGAAACATCTCGAATAAACAACCTAACCTTGCACCTAAAGCAATTAGAGAAAGAAGAACAAAAACCCCCAAAGTTAGCAGAAGGAAAGCAATCATAAAAATCAGACCAGAAATAAATGAAAAAGAAATGAAGGAAACAATAGCAAAGATCAATAAAACTAAAAGGTGGTTCTTTGAGAAGATAAACAAAATTGATAAACCATTAGCCAGACTCATCAAGAAAAAAAGGGAGAAGACTCAAATCAATAGAATTAGAAATGAAAAAGGAGAAGTAACAACTGACACTGCAGAAATACAAAAGATCATGAGAGATTACTACAAGCAACTCTAGGCCAATAAAATAGACAAATTCTTAGAAATGCACAACCTGCCAAGACTGAATCAGGAAGAAATAGAAAATATGAACAGACCAATCACAAGCACTGAACTTGAAACTGTGATTAAAAATCTTCCAACAAACAAAAGCCCAGGGCCAGATGGCTTCACAGGCGAATTCTATCAAACATTTAGAGAAGAGCTAACACCTATCCTTCTCAAACTCTTCCAAAATATAGCAGAGGGAGGAACATTCCCAAACTCATTCTACGAGGCCACCATCACCCTGATACCAAAACCAGACAAGGATGTCACAAAGAAAGAAAATTACAGGCCAATATCATTGATGAGCATAGATGCAAATATCCTAGACAAAATACTAGCAAACAGAATCCAACAGCACATTAAAAGGATCATACACCATGATCAAGTGGGGTTTATTCCACGAATGCAAGGATTCTTCAATAGATGCAAATCAATCAACGTGATAAACCGTATTAACAAACTGAAAGAGAAAAACCATATGATCATCTCAATAGATGCAGAGAAAGCTTTCGACAAAATTCAACACCCATTTATGATAAAAACCCTCCAGAAAGTAGGCATAGAGGGAACTTTCCTCAACATAATAAAGGCCATATATGACAAACCCACAGCCAACATCGTCCTCAATGGTGAAAAACTGAAAGCATTTCCACTAAGATCAGGAACAAGACAAGGTTGCCCACTCTCACTACTCCTATTCAACATAGTTTGGGAAGTTTTAGCCACAGCAATCAGAGAAGAAAAGGAAATAAAAGGAACCCAAATCGGAAAAGAAGAAGTAAAGGTGTCACTGTTTGCAGATGACTTGATACTATACATAGAGAATCCTAAAGATGCTACCAGAAAACTACTAGAGCTAATCAATGAATTTGGTAAAGTTGCAGGATACAAAATTAATGCACAGAAATCTCTGGCATTGCTATACACTGATGATGAAAAATCTGAAAGTGAAATCAAGAAAACACTCCCATTTACCATTGCAACAAAAAGAATAAAATATCTGGGAATAAACCTACCTAAGGAGACAAAAGATCTGTATGCAGAAAATTATAAGACACTGATGAAAGAAATTAAAGATGATACAAACAGATGGAGAGATATACCATGTTCTTGGATTGGAAGAATCAACATTGTGAAAATGACTCTACTACCCAAAGCAACCTACAGAGTCAATGCAATCCCTATGAAACTACCACTGGCATTTTTTACAGAACTAGAACAGAAAATGTTGCAATTTGTATGGAAATACAAAAGATCCCGGAGAACGAAAAACGGAGTTGGAGGAATCAGGCTCCCTGACTTCAGACTATACTACAAAGCTATAGTAATCAAGACAGTATGGTACTGGCACAAAAACAGAAAGATAGATCAATGGAACAGGATAGAAAGCCCAGAGGTAAACCCACGCACATATGGTCACCTTATCTTTGATAAAGGAGGCAGGAATGTACAGTGGAGAAACGACAGCCTCTTCCATAAGTGGTGCTGGGAAAACTGGACAGCTACATGTAAAAGTATGAGATTAGATCACTCCCTAACACCATACACAAAAATAAGTTCAAAATGGATTAAAGGCCTAAATGTAAGGTCAGAAACTATCAAACTCTTAGAGGAAAATATAGGCAGGACACTCTATGACATAAATCACAGCAAGATCCTTTTTGACCCACCTGCTAGAGAAATGGAAATAAAAACAAAAATAAACAAATGGGACCTAACGAAACTTCAAAGCTTTTGCACAGCAAAGGAAACCATAAACAAGACCAAAAGACAACCCTCAGAATGGGAGAAAATATTTGCAAAGGAAGCAACTGACAAAGGATTCCTCTCCAAAACTTATAAGCAGCTCATGCAGCTTAATAACAAAAAAACAAACAACCCAATCCAAAAATGGGCAGAAGACCTAAATAGACATTTCTCCTAAGAAGATATACAGACTGCCAACAAGCACATGAAAGAATGCTCAACATCACTAATCATTAGAGAAATGCAAATCAAAACTACAATGAGATATCATCTCACACCAGTCAGAATGGCCATCATCAAAATATCTACAAACAATGAATGCTGGTGAGGGTGTGGAGAAAAGGGAACACTCTTGCACTGTTGGTGGGAATGTAAATTGATATAGCCACTGTGGAGAACAGTATGGAGGTTCCTTAAAAAACTACAAATAGAACTACCATATGACCCAGCAATCCCACTACTGGGCATATACCCTGAGAAAACCATAATTCAAAAAGAGTCATGTACCAAAATATTCATTGTAGCTCTATTTACAATAGCCAGGTGATGGAAACAACCTAAGTGTCCATCATCGGATGAATGGATAAAGAAGATGTGGCACATATATACAATGGAATATTACTCAGACATAAAAAGAAACGAAATTGAGCTATTTGTAATGAGGTGGATAGACCTAGAGTCTGTCATACGGAGTGAAGTAAGTCAGAAAGAGAGAGACAAATACCGTATGCTAACACATATATATGGAACTTAAGAGAAAAAAAATGTCATGAAGAAACTTGGGGTAAGACAGGCATAAAGACACAGACCTACTAGAGAATGGACTTGAGGATATGGGGAGGGGGAAGGGTGAGCTGTGACAGTGCGAAAGAGAGTCATGGACATATATACACTATCAAACGTAAGGTAGATAGCTAGTGGGAAGCAGCCACATTGCACAGGGAGATCAGCTCGGTGCTTTGTGACCGCCTGGAGGGGTGGGATAGGGAGGGTGGGAGGATGGGAGACGCAAGAGGGAAGAGATATGGGAACATATGTATATATATAACTGATTCATTTTGTTGTAAAGCAGAAACTAACACACCATTGTAAAGCAATTATACTGCAATAAAGATGTTTAAAAAAAAAGGATTCCTCTTCCAAGGACTGGCCAGGGCAGCTGAGACGCAAGGCCCCAGAGCCTCCTGAGGCTCATCTATGGCTGAAAGGATGAGAGCACAGCCTGACTTCCACCTAAGGACTGCTCATTCACCGAGGCAGGGAGGGGAGCGCCGTAGCACTGGGAACACTGGAGGTGCAGAGATTAAGGGCACAGAGGGAGGAGACACAGTCCAGGTTCAGCTCATTGGTGAATTGTAATTTATCCAGGGGAGCACCGTCCACACCCCTTTCCTCTTCCGTTTCTCAGAGAAGAGTATGGAACAAAAGGAGGCCCCAGGCTGCCAGGCCCTTTCTGTCAAGACCAGTGGTTGTGCTTCTGGGGGGAAATGTGAACTTGGGGATGGTACCTGCAGCCCTGCACCCCTGCACCCTCTGCTTATTCATGCAAATACCCACCCAAACATATACAGTTCACCTGCTTTGTGCTGGGCTCCCTGGGCAGAGCTTATGCAAAGGAGTCCAAAATGCAGAACTGCCCAGGCCCTGCCCTTGGGACTCCCAGGCAGTGAATGCTCCTCCTGCCTGCTCTTGACCCCTTTCCCCCAAAAAGCTTCTCTGGCCCTTAGGAGCCTGGGACACACCCTCAGAGAGTTGTGCACAGAGGGACAAGGGTCACGCTCTGATTCCCATGGGCCAGGACTGTGAGGAGATCAGAGAACAGACTTGGGAGCCAGGCTGTCTGGATTAAGTTTTGGTCCTGCTACTTCCTAGTTGTGTGACCCCAGGCAAGTTACTTTACTTCTCTGGGCCTCAGTTTTCTCATCTTTAAAATGGGGACAATGGTCCTCTACTGTGTAAGTTGGTTGCAAAGTTAAATCATCAATACACGTCAACTGCTTAGAACAGTGCCTGTCACATGGGAACCTAGCTATTACTTCTTTCGAGGTCATCTATTCCACTCTCCTGCCTCTGAGTAGTCACTGAATCCGAAAGCATTTATTAAGCACCTACTACATACCAGGCACTGTGCTAAGTGCTAGGAATACCATAAGCAAGTAGCTACAGTCCCTATCTTCACAAAGTGATAGTGGGAAAGGGAGACAGTAAGTGAGTGAGCGAGTGGGTGAGCAAGGGCACTAAAATGTTTCTGGTGCTGAAATCACAGCCAGTTCAGGGTGGGCCTCTCTAGTTCATCCTATGTCCCAGAACTTAGCATGGCACATGGCATCAATATATGTTGAATGATTAAGTATCTGAATCTGTAAAGAATCTCTCCCCTCTCCCTTCACCCAGAGCTCTGCCCATCTCTAACGTGGGCCATGCCAGTCTGGTTGGGGTTGAATATGTAGTTTAGCTGAGACCAGGGCAACGCCAAGTCCCAGATCTCCCCACAGTGGGACAATGAAATGCCCTTTAGAAAAATTCCAGTGACTCTCCAGCTTGTAGTCAAGGACTGTTGCAGCAAAACTCAATAAGGATTTCAGTCGGGTTTGGGCCTCCACGTTCCAGCCTGGAGACCTGGGGGCTGCCTATCATCAAACACCAGGATCAGATCACAGACTCCCCTGGGTTCCTATCCCGTATCTCTACCAATCACCCCAAGATATCAGCCTGCCTCAGTCTCGCCACAACATGGCTTAACTGTTCATAATTGTTTATCAATTAAAATTGCCAACTTGTCAGAATGTTCCTATCGGGTTTGCAGGTAAAGCAACATGTACAACCACTGGGCCTGATAAAAGCACCAGCATTGCAGTCAGTTCCCTTGAACAATCCTGCAGGCCCCAGATCTGCTGTGGACACTCTTGATACCCTCGGCCTTCCTCACTCTGTAAAGGATTTTCCCGGTTGAGCTGTTCAAACTACCAATCCTGCATTCCTGCAGGGAGCAACAGCTTTTCAACTTGTTAATGATGTTGGAACATACGGCCTGAGTCAGCAACCCCCAGCACACAACCCAAGAAAATCTTTTTCTGGATCCCACCCCACCCCCATCTGACAGATGCCAGGCTTTCTCCAGAAAGAAACATTCCGACTGATTGATTTTTCTCTTTGGGAAAATTGATCCTCACCACCTACAAGGAAAGCAAAACATGAGGCTTGTCAAGCACTTTTTTTATGCTCTGATTTAAAAACTGGTCCCCTGGTTCTGCCTTGTGACTAGCCCTCCCTGAAGGAGCTGGCCACTTCTCCTGGCCACATGTGACGGAGTTCCACAGGAGGGGCGCTGGGGAGATAAGCAGATGGACATCAGAGAGGTCCCAGGCAGAGGGACATGGTTAAGCACATGGGCTTCAGGTTGGACAGACCTGGGTTCAAGTCCTGGTTCTTCCACTTAGCTAGCTGTGTGACCTTGAGACAATGACAATGATCTATCAACACAAAGCCTCCAGTTCTCCCACTGTAAAACTGGTTCAATAGCATCACCTAAATAAAGGGCTGTTGTGAGGGGCTAAATAAAATAATGCCTGTAAGGTAGGGCCCCATAAATCCCAACTCTTACTACCATGATTGGTTTTGGAGGAGGCAACCCACACATGACACTTGAACATTCGGAACTTAGGGACGTCAGCAGGCACTCGCGACCACGGCGTCTCAGAGCAGAAGGGGCCAAGTAATTAGAGTCCCCACCTCCACCACCTCACCCAGTGCTTGGAGCCCCTCTCCTACATCCTGTGCCAAACCACGACTGAGAAGCTTCTAGTAGCAGCAGGTGCCGTCGCTCTGCTCCAACCTCACTCAATTGCATCCACATCCTCAAGTGAGAAAGGCTCTCTCCAACCTCTGGGCCTTTGCACGTGCTGTCCTCCCTTCCAGAGACAATTCATTGCTGGTTATTTCATTCACCTTAAATGTTGCCAACTTCAGGAAACTGTCCCTGGGCACTTTCAGAGGGTTAGGTGCTCCTGATACGCACTTCCCTAGCATCTGCCCTTCCTCGTCAAAGTACAGGTCATATGTCACTGTTCTGCTTGTGTGACTGTCTTCAACTCTGGACTAGGAGCCTCTGAAAGGAAGATGCTATCTCTCTCCCTCTCTCTCTCTCTCTCCCCAGTCCCCTGCTGAAACCTCGGGGTCCAGCACAGTGCTGGCATGGAGCAGAAACTTACTAAACATCTGTTGAATGTATGAATGAATCAATCAATGAAACCCCTTCCGTTTATGAACCACTCTAACTACTAGAAAGCTTTTTGCTTCACTGAGCTGAAATCTGCCTCCACGGAACTTGCTTGTGTTGGAACCGAGTCTGCCCTTCCCTGCTCCCCAGCCCACGTTTCATTCCGATTCCTCATGATAAGACTTCAGGTAGCTTTTCTCTACTGAGACTGAAGTAGATCAGAGACAGAATGACAGGACCCCATAGCTTCTGAGGAGGGTGTGGCTGGGACTGACCGTCCTATGCGTGGAGAAGCATCCTTCCTGCCTTCAAAGTTAGCCTTCTGTCCTGGATACCGTGGCCAGGTTGCTGCCAGCAGCCAGCGCAATGAAGCCCACACCAAGATTTATGAGCGCCGTCACTACCACACGCGCCAGTGGCGAGCAACCCGTGGTCCTCCTGGTTTTAAGTCTCATTCCTGCTGAGGAGCTAAATCAGGAGCTACTTAGCACCACTGGTTTAGGGCTCTAATAAAAATAATGCAAAGTGGAAGGGAAAGGCAGCTGTGAAGGTCACTGTCAGCGGCTCCTCCCTTCTAGCTCCTGCCGTCCCCGCTAGCAACTCTGCCCAGCCAGGGACCCCTAAACTCCCTTGAAGTCCACAAATGGGAGTTGGTGCTTTGATGAATCAGTCCTCATCAAGTCACATTCCTCTGTAGCCTGGGTTGTATTTGTTTCTGGCCCAGTTGTGTTTAGGAATTTCCTGATTTCTCAGGAACTTAACTTCTTCTCTATGAAAAGACCCTTTAACATCCCTGGCCCGAGAATCTAGAGGCCTCTGACTCTGCTCTGTGTTTAATTTGCCACGTGGACCACTCACACCCTCCATCTGAACAATGCAGGAGGTGGGGCGGACAAGACAGACTCTCGGAGCCCTTACAGCCTGATCTCCTGTGAGCCGGCAACTGGCAGCTCGTCCCCGAAGAGAGTTTAGAGAAGTGGATGGACCCCAACCATCCCTGGACCCAGGGTCAAGCCCAAAGTGTTTCCTTACATCTCAAATAACTCTATTTGAACATTTAATGCTTTCGTTCTTAAAGAACACTTTCATGTTAAAAACCACCATGGCTTGTCCCACAGCTTCTAAGTGGCAAAGCCAGGATTCAAGCCCAGGGCTCTGCAGGCCCCCGGGGCTGGCACTCCTCCCCACTTCCCTGTATAGCCTCTCCAGCCGACCTAAGCCTGCAGGGCGGCCGGTAAGAGAGCGATGCTGGCACACGGGCTGGGTGAGCAGGGAAGGCTTCCCAAAGGAGGGGGTCCCCCAGCCGGGTGACATGAAGCACCTCACCTGAGCAGACAGAGGTTTTGGAAACAGTCCTGATCAGCTCTCTCCTCTCACTCTAGTGGTTGGAGCAGGGTCACCTGCCTCTCACTGTTTCAGATATGCCATCGTCCTGGCCCTGGTGACTTGGGGTAGGGGAAGCAGGCATCCCACCCTGACCCTCCCTGCCTTGCTTTGCAGGATGGCCCTGCCCCTCACCCCCTCCTACCCACCCTGGAGCAGCCCTAAGCCATGAACAGAAACAGCTGAGATGAAAATGATCAGGGACTCTGTTCTCTCCTAAATATCTCATCCACGGGTCCATTCCTATACCTTTGGGAAAAAGCACCACCTCAATATACTTGCACTTGAGAAAATGACAGATGCCCATGGTCCTTTGTCTACAACAGCACTGTCTACAACAGCAAAAGCATGGAATAACCTAAGGGAAAGCGTAAATCAGTCATGGTAGGGCTACACCATGGAATACTACACAGCCATAAAGGGGAACCAGAAAACTCTCCGTGTGTACTGATAACATACACAGAGCTAGAGCTGAAGTGAAAAAAGTAAAGGCAGAGATGGGTTTAGAATATGCTACTATTGGTGTAAAAATTTTAAAGCGTAGGGAAAGAATGCATATACATATTTCCTTATATGGGCATAAACTATCTCTGGAAAGATGCACAAATACTAATACTGGCTTCCTCCAGGAAGGGGGAACTAGGAGAAAGGCTTCCTATTGCATCCCCTTTTGTAACTATTAAATATTCAACCAGGTGAATGTATTATCCATGCAGAAAATAAATACCATTAAAACTGTAAACATAAGGCACACTCTCCAAAAGGCCTCTGTTAACATACAGGAGACTCCTCTGGGAGAGCAAACACATTAGTGTCAACTTTACTAGTCCTGAGTGAGAGTAACTGTCATCACAGCAGGGCCCTGAGGGAATGGGACTTGGGACTGAAAAGCTCTGAGGACGGTTTACTCTCATCAGGGGGCTAAACCTTGGCCACTGCCTGAAGGTCAGTTCTGCTGCTGAGTTAGGGCCTGAGAAGTCACCTCCCTGGCAATAGCCTGGTCTCTGTCACCCCTGCCTGGCCCAGCCTGGGACAACAGCACGTAACCCAGGGGCTCTGCAGCCCCTGGCAGAGGGGAGAGGCTGGCAGAGCAAGGATGTGCTGTCCCAACTTCCCCGCAGCTGTTGGTCTCAGCACGAGGAGACCTAATAAAACATCATCTCGCAGATTCCCTGAGATGGCGTTTACTCCTGTATCACGCTGACAGGAGTACGGATTTTTCCAAATAAGACCCTTGTTCTCCCTCATTCCAGCTTTCATCAACCTAATCTTGTAAGATGCTTTCCTTCCTCCCTCCCCTTCTTTCTCCCATCATCCTTCCTTTTTTGTGTTTCTTCCTCCTCTCCCACACTGCTCATGGATGCCCTCATTTCCTTTCCTCCCTTTCTTTCTTCACTAATTCACATCACTTCTCTAAGCATCTCCCCAGGACCAGAAGGGACAAAGCTCCCCATTCCTTCCATTTTAGTGATGGTCTGGTCATCCAGACCCAGTCCCTCCGGCCCTTTGAGGGGACGGGTTGGGGCAAAAGGAGGGAGGAGGAAAGGGAGGCAGAGGCTGCAGCAGGTACTGGGCTGGCTCTGTCATTTCCGGCCAGAGCCCTCACAGGGGAGACACAGGGAAGGAAGATGCTGGGACCCCCAGATTGTTCAGCATCGGCTCTTGAGAGGACGTCGTAGTCCAGCCGAGAGCATGCTCACACATGAGCGTCCCCTTTGGGTCCCTGTACCCCTACCTCTCTGCACCCCACAGTGGAGCCAACTCCCTTGGAAAATGTCGGAGCATCCTTCCCCTCTTGCTGCCCATCCACCTTCCCACGTTTTCTTCAAGGTTCAGCCCATGCCTCTGCGCTTGGGGCATCCTGCCAGGAACCCCAACTGGCCGGGAGGGGGCGCACTCTACTTCCTATCACAGTTCTGGTGACTCCTGGTTCCTATCTCTCTCCAACTCCTTAAAAGATGGTCCAGATCTTCTTTATCTGTACCCTGCTCTCCCCCCCACCCCCCCGCACAGTCCTGCCCTATTACCTAGCACAGTATTTACAATGGGAAGGAATTTGGTGGGTATTTGCAGAAAGGATGGAGGAAAAGGATGGACAGGAAGATGGAAGGAAGGAAGAAAAGGAGGGAGGGATCAAAGAAAGATAAAACATTTCTGTCTCTGAATTTTCAGAGCGTATAATGTTACTATTCATCTAGCACTTTATAACTTCTAGAGCTCATTTATGTTTGTCATTCATTTGCTTTCCCAACCCCCCAAAAAAGTAGGCAAGACAGGGCTCTTATTATACCCACTTTATAGACAGGAACAGTGAGGCTCAAAGACGTGAAGGCACTTGCCCAAGGTCACCCACGCCTGAGCTGGCCAAGAGCCCGGGTGTCCCAGCTCCATGCCCCTGGCACTTGGTACAGCCTCCCTGATTACCTGTAGCATTCCCTCAGCCTGCCTCCTTGAGAAGCTGGCGTGACTAATGATGACCTCGAATGTGGGGGGCTCATCTCACAGGCTGGGCTATCAGCTGCTGGAGAGCAGAGACCTGTCTGATGGTCCTTCCAGTGCACAGATATGGCCCAGAGCCCGCACTGCACAGCAGCCGGGTGGACGCTTGCTGGTGGCTGAGGGCGCTGTGTTGGGATGGGGGCTGGGAGCCTGAGCCTCACGTTGTGGGGAGTAAGCCCACAGCGCTGCTGGCTCCCCTGCACCTGAGGACACATGCTTCCAAAATCCAGAAAACCCAAAAAGGCAGGCCGCTTATTTTCCCCCTGGGGGCAGAAAAGTACAGGAAAAGTGACAAGTAATTCAGCTTTTTAAGCCCCTAATATTGCTTCTTCCATCCCCTATCCCAGAACACCTACAGGGGACATGAACAGCAGGTACTCAACAAAACATTTTACCAAAACAACAAGAAAAAAGATCAGGCCCAGAGTGGGTTGCCATGGAGTCTGAGAAGCCCTCAGAAGGTAGCACTCAGGGCTGCGGCCCACATGCTTCCATGGCTCCCAACACACCCACGTGCAAACACAGCCCCCAGGCCCCCGCTCCACTTCCTCCAGGCCCAGACCAAGGCTGCCCAGAAGGCAAGAACACACGACTTAGAGTCAGAGGACTGGGCTCTGTGACCTTGGGTAAATGCTTCTTAGGGTCCCAATTTTCTCATCTGGAAAACGAGGATGGCAACGATTTCCTTGTCACGAGGTACACAGAATAACAAGTGCTTTGTAGGAAATACAAAGTATGGTAGGACATCCTAATGGTTAGACCGTGGGCCCCAGAGCTGGGGTTCCTGTGTTCAAATTCCAACTTCCCAGCTAGGCATTAGTTACTAGGGTAACTCACTTCACAGCTGGCTGCCTTGTCTCCCCGCATGCCTGTATGAAAAAGCAGCTGGCAGGTACTATAGGTAAAGGCAGCCCCTGACCTTGGCAAAAGGAGGAGAAGGGAAGGGGGTGGGAGACAAACTGAGGGTAGGTCTCGGTTACCAGAGCAACCTTACATCTACCCAGCAATTTACAGTTTGCAAAACCCTTCTTTCCAAGGATCTCCGTTGCTTTTCTGTCCCCCTCCCCGCGTGTAGTTCATAGCCAGGGTTATTTATCAGGTGTAAGTAGATGAGAACCCCAAGCAGCTCAGAGGAGGCAGGTGGCCTGGCCAAGGTCACAAACAAGTTAATAGCAGAGTCACAGCCAGAACTCAATCCTGCAAAGCCTGCCTGCGCTGGGCACCTGTTCCCACAAAGGGAAGAGGTAAGACCCGTGAGAGTTCACAGGGAAGTGACTGCCACTCCCCAGTCCAGATGGCCTGGCAGTCTCAGGGCAGAGCATTCCTGTCTGCAGCA
Source organism: Phocoena phocoena (assembly GCF_963924675.1). Classification (NCBI taxonomy): domain Eukaryota; kingdom Metazoa; phylum Chordata; class Mammalia; order Artiodactyla; family Phocoenidae; genus Phocoena; species Phocoena phocoena. Next base: position 108,793,210 of record NC_089220.1, read on the forward strand.
ACAATGCTGCCTCCACACACCCCCGAGCTCTGCTCCAGACCCTTGCCTGCACTGGCTCTGGCCCAGGGGTGATGCCAAGGCCAGGGGTTCTGTTCCCGTTGGAGCCCCATGGGATCTGGCCCTGCCCACCTCCTCCCCAGCCCCCTGCCCTCCACCATCTTCTAGTTTCTTAGACACATAAAGCACAGTCCCTCCTCAGGGTCTTCACCCCTGCAGTTCCCCCTGCCAGGAGCTCCCTCCCCATCCCCAGGCTTCACGATTCATCCTTCAGCTCTCAGCTTCATACCCTTTTCCCTGATTTCTCTATCCTCCCATCTGAAGAAGGTCTCCCTAATATTGGCTCCCATCACCCCACGTTCTCTTCCTTCATGGCGCCCACTGAAGATATTGTTCTCGATTTACTTGGGGGGACAGTTACTGAAAGCCTGTCTCTCATTAGGCTATTAACTTCATGGGTAGACACCCCAGCTCTTTTGTTCACCCCTGAACATCCATCCACCCCTGGCCCCAGCACTGAGTACAATAAGCATTCAGTACATGCTGACTGAATAAGAAGTAAATGAATACATTGTTTAGTCATTTGAGAAGGCATGAAATAAATGTTTGTTAAACAGATGACCCTCTTTCTGAAAAGGTGCAGTAATTACTGTCATAAGGACACTACCAAAATAAATATTTTTCTTTTCCTGCCTTCCCCCATGCCTCTGTGGGACTGGATATAAATAACACCTTGCAGTTGTATATAACAGAGTAAAAATTCAATTTATGTCAGATCCCACACATTAATCTTGTGAGGTAAGTAGGCAAATGTTGCTATCCTCAGGATGGTGCCCAGGGAAGCTAAGTGATTTCCCTAGCTTCACATGAGGTTAACGGAGGTACGGAGAGCAAAGCAGGGCTGTCACCTCTGCCCTGATCAAGTCAGACCTGCAGCCCTTCCTACATGCAAGAGGAGGGTGGAGAAATCTGGAAATGATGCCTTGCTGGGCAGTGAGCTCCCTGAATGGTCATGTCCATCTTATTAATTCCTGTCTCTTGATCACCTGGCCTAGAGCCTGGCACATAAGAGGTGCCTGAAAATCAATTGCAAAATCAACAAATGATATTTTGCCTGAAAAAGAAAATGGCGGGGGGGCAGGGAGAGGTGAGAAGTTTCATAAACATCTAACAAGCTGTTATATGGAAGACAGAAATTTGCTCTAGGACCAAAATAAATACCCTTCTCCCACTAAGAGTAGTCCAAATCCACTTGGGCTTCCTTAAGAGAGTGAGTTCCCTGTCAACCGATGTAATCAAATTGAGCTTGAACAACCATCTCTGGCTGTGACAGCAGCAGGGGCTCCACATTACACAGCTTCCTGGGCTTCCATTTGCATATGAAGAATGTGTGAATGATGCGCCAGAGGCCCAGGCAGAGACGACTATGAAGAGAGCAGGGTCCGTGGTCCGCAGGGTCCCATCTAACCTGAAGAGCCTGTGATCCCCTGGTCTGCGTGTAGAGAAGGATCAGTATCCACATCCTGATCACCTAATTCGAAGCCTCCAGCCCCATGGACATGAGGCCTGGGGTCTGGACCAGAGGATCTCACAGCTCATCTCTGAGCTTCAGCTACTCCATCTCACTTTTGGCCCTTGCTCTCCCGATATGACTGTGCTGGAGTCAGAAAACTGAACCGCCGCCCCTCAGTGTGGATTCCCTGCTGTCCCCTTGGTGCGTCTTCTCCTCCCTCCATCATCTGGGAAAGTCTAGCCGCAGTGCTGGGGTGGCTACCTCTCTGAGAGCCAACTCCCAGGTGCCCCCACCTCCACCAGCACGCAGGAGCCCTTGAGTGGGGAGAACAAGGGTGCAGCTGGAAGGAGGCCCAGCTGGACCAGAGACAGAGGAGAAGAGGGAGGCAGCCATTGCGGGACCGGTGCCAGCTCCCCGTCACCTCTGAAGGTCATTTGATGCAGCTGTCACCTCTGGTCCTCCCCTCTCCGTGGGCAAAACAAGAGGAGAACTCTAAAATGGGCTCCACCAAGGAAAAGGGAAATTCATGAAGGGGAAGGTAGTAGGGGTGGCAGAGGGGGGAAGCCAAGCAGGAAGAAATTCTCACTTCCAGCCTCAGCTTTACTGATCAGAGGCCATCGTCACACCAGCACCAGCGCAAAAGGCCCAATGGGTTTGTATCCACTCGCCAACTCCCAGGGCCAGGCCTTGCTGTCTCCGGGGTCAGGGAACCCAAGAAAGTACCCACTAAAGGCCGAGATCATCCCTTCTGCTGCTGGAGCTTAAGGAGCCAGGCCCCCAGCCTTTTGCGGGAGGGGATATTTTGACTTCCTTATAGTCCCCTCTATATTTCAATGGCAGACATTGAAATCGTCAAACCCTACAAACTGCCTATTAGCCCCACAGAGACATGGAGATATTCAGACCCAAACCCTGCCTTGTGGGCCTTCGGGGCAACTTCTGCAAGGAGGCCATGGAGGGAAGAACACAAAGACATAATGTGACACAGAGACAGCAGGTTAAACAGCAGGGCACCCAGAGCCTGTCCTGGGCTTCTGGGGAGAGTGTATTCCTTTGGCTGGGGAGACTGGAGCCTAAAGGCTGTGTCCCATCCCCACAAGCTAGGGAGTAAGGAATGTGGAGGGGACCACAGGCCATGCTCCCTCCCTGCCGGGATGCCCTGGCCATAGATTTGGGCAATTGATTAACCTAAAGCCAACCCGTTTACATGGGTCGGGATGCCTTGATTGTGGAGACTCAAACTGGGGTATCTTCCTAACATGAGGATAGGGGGAAAGGGCTGGCTTCAGATCAAGTTTTAAAGGAGAGAGGGTACAAGTATGCTCTGCCCAGGTCTCCCCTCCCCACTCGCTTACACCAACCTCTCTCCATCCTGGCAATCTTGGAGATTAACATGTTACCTCCTCAGGTAACAGAGCTACATTTTAGCAGGAATCTTCTGGAGACCAGGAAATCACCCAGAAGAATCTCTCTAACATGTAAATTCCCGGCTCATCAGTGGGAGGGGTACCGAGAGGCCCTGAGACATAGCAATTTGCATGATGCCTTTTCCCTAAGAAACACTCCCTCAGCTAATACCACGTTCGTAGATCCACCTCTGTCCAGGTCTGGCCCAGTCTCTAGGAAATAGCCCTGGCTTTGGAGTTAGACCTAAGTTTGAATTCTCTGTTCTGGTTCTTGGCTGAAGCACCTCTGGCCGGTTACGTGACCTCTCTGTGCTTCTGCTTCCACATCTGTGATCTGGAAATCACACAACCCACTGCAAAGCACTGCCAGAAGACCAGAGGATGAGCACCCATCACGGCGCTGGCGCGGCGCCGGCCCCGCGGGTTCCACCGCTGGATCGTATGGCTCCCCTTGCTCTGCACCCTGCTCTGGGAAATGAACCACTTTCCCCAGGCAGCTTCCCAGATCTTAGAATCAGTCGTCTCTCGTTCTTAGCAGGCAATTAAGACCTCCACTGTCCTTCTGCCTCCCTGGATATGCAGCACTTGCAAAGGAAAAGAGCTATCATCTGGAATGAGAACACTCTGTAATATACTCATCATTCCAACCAGCTGGGGAGCTGGGGGAGGGAGAGGGCCACTTTGGGGGAAGGATATGAACAGTTCCAGCCAACCAGAAGTCCCTCATCACCTTTAATTCTCCCAGAGGGAGCCTGTCCAGGTTGAGTTATCTTCTGTGGGAAGGAAAAGCAGCTCTGGCCCTTTTAACTTAACACGAATCATAGAGCAGAGAAAATATAACAGCCCCAAACCACTAAGCACTCTCCAACTAGATTTTCCTGGCCCTGCCAAAGAGGCAAGCAGCAGCCACAGTTAAAGGAATGACATATATTTTCTGGAGAAAGTGGAAGGTGCAGGCGGTAGGGATCCCAGGGGAGCTGGTGGGGCATCAGCCCACGAGACCTCAGAGGCAAGCCCCGGCCAGGGCAGCCCGGCAAAGAGGTGGCCGCTGAGTCAGGGTTTCTGGGGATGGATGGCCGTGTTGTGGCACAGAGCACAGGCCATTCCACCTCTCTCCAGAGCACAGGACATCCCACCTCTCTCCGTCATCCACCCCTTGACTGCTGTGATGCCTTAACATATGCATGAAAATTGCAAGTCTCATAATTCACCCAGATGGTGGAAGCTCCCAAATTGTTCCTTCTCAAGAGACAGCTGTTCCACCGCTGGGCCATATGGCTCCCCTTGCTCTGCACCCTGCTCTGGGAAATGAACCACTTTCCCCAGGCAGCTTCCCAGATCTTAGAATCGTCTCTCCCTCTTAGCAAGCAATTAAGACCTCCAGCTGAGGCGTCCACACTGTTGCACGCCTGGTTTGTACACATGTTAGAGCGGCGTTTTAAAGCTCCATCAAGGTAAATCTAGGGGGCAAGGCATGCCGGCTTTGCCTTCTACTCAAGGGGAACGTCTCCCACCACAGAGTCAGAGACAGGCCGCCCAGAAGTCAGCTCACCTTTTGTCTGCTTGGGAGCAGGGTGAGTCCTCACCTGACCCAGACACACCCTGGAATTCCAGGCTGGAAACGACCTTCAGAGCTCCTATTGTGTGCCTCTGATGGAGGCTCATTTCAAAACAGATAGAGACAGACAAATCTTACGCCTTCCACCATTTGAGTTGTAAAGTTATTAGCAAAGACCTTTAAGACTAGCTTGTGATTTAGGAATGCTCGAACCTCCTCAATGGAAGATTAAGAGTGTCAGTGGGCAGAGAAGCTTCCTATCACTGGCAGGCTAGGTCCTCCGGCCCCTCTCTGGGACACCTGCAGGCTAAACCCAGGGCCTTGATGATGCAGATGTAGACTTTCTTTTTTCTTTTTTCGTTGAAGTATAGTTGATTTACAATGCTGTGTTCATTTCTGCTGTACAGCAAAGTGAGTCAGTTATACATAAATATACATTCTTTTCCATTATGGTTTATCACAGAATATTGAATACAGTTCCCTGTGCTATACAGTAGGACCTTGTTGTTTATCCATCCTTTATATAATAGTTTGCACCTGCTAATCCCAAACTCCCAATCCATCCCTCCCCCACGCCCCTCCCCCTTGGCAACCACAAGCCTGTTCTTTATGTCTGTGAGTCTGTTTCATAGATAAGTTCATTTGTGTCATATTTTGGATTCTACATATAAGTGATATCACATGGTATTTGTCTTTCTTTTTCTGACTTACTTCACTTAGTATGGTAATCTCTAGTTGCATCCATGTTGCTGCCAATGGCATTATTTCATTCTTTTCTACGGCTGGGTAGTATTCTATTGTATCAGTATATATGTACCATGCAAATGTAGACTTTCTTTCTTCGCTCTCCAGGTGGAAATCCTGTAGTCCATGCCATGCCCTGGAGCAAGGAGAGCCGTGACTGGCGCCTGACTCCACCCCACTGTGACACATACCATGCGCTCAGTAATATGTATTTGCTATTCTTTCTGACAGTTTCAGACATTTTCTTTAGGAAGCCAGGGAAGGGAGCCTGTGCACCTCCCAACCCTCGGCTCCTTCTCAGATCTGAAAATTGTGACTCCTTTGCCCTTGACCTAGCAGGGAAGCTCTGTGCTAGATGAGTGTTAGCTGTGATGATAAGACGGGGAGGAGGAGAAGATGGTTATCTCTACTGCCTGATGGGCAAGTTGCGGTCAGCTGGGGCTGGTGATTACAAAGCCCCATCATATTTTCTTATAGGACAGGGTGGATGCGCCTATTTTGTAGACAAAGAAAGAAAAACTCCGAGAGGGAGGACGTGTCTGAGTCACTCACGGGTCAAAGTACGAAGTTGGGCTGCAAAGCAGGCTCCTGACTTGCGCAGAGCCTGGGCACCAATGACAGGGAGACCCTGGCCAGGGGAGGGGGGCATCCTTTTACACATAAGGTTCCTAAGGACTTCCCAGCCCTGGCTTCTTCCACATCAGTGCACTGGAAACCCGGCTCCACCGTTTCCCAGCGGTGCCCTTGGGCAAAGCGTTTAACTCCTCTGAGACTCAGTTTTACACGTGTAAACAGAGCAATCATTCCTGGAAAGTCATCTTGAGGACAAAATGAGGTAACACATACAAAGGCCTGACATCAAAAGTGTGAGTCCCTCCTTTAACTCCCTCTTTGGGAAGGTGAATGTCCCCCAAAGGAGGTCAGTTATCTAGGACGTGTCCCAAATGGGCCCAAAGAAGTTTCTCCACCTTGCCTGCAGTCCCCTCTCCGCACCTTGCCAAGCAGTTAAGTCTTTAGGAGAAACTGTGAGGGCCTGCACCAGCCCCTTGGTCCTGCCCCTGCAAAGCTTATGAACCTCTCACCCACATGGAACTTGTCAAGATAATCCCAGGGATATGGATGTCCACCACCTTGAAACAAAGCAAACAGCACTTCCAAAGGGCTCTGACTGTTCCATGATTCTTTGCCAATCACGTTGCCTCTATTTGGTTCTTCCTCCAATTCATTTCACTAAGAACAAGTGCATGTTTCCATTTTCCATACTCCCTTGGCCTTAACTTTGCCCATTTACTTCAAAATGAGAAAAACCTTTGCCCCTCAGTCACCATAATTGAAGCTCCTGTTTCATAGAAGTTCAGAGCCGATAGGTCTCTGACATTACAGATGAGGGAGCGGAAGCCCAGAGGGGTGGGCGCCTCCTCCCGGTTGCACAGCAAGATGACAGCCGCATGGGTGACGGAGAACTCCATCTCTGAAAGCTGGGTCAGGGCTCACATCTGCCAGCACCACAGTGGCCTCAAGCCCCCAGGAGGTGGCCCCCTGCTCAAGGCAAAGCCCAGCTCCTCCCAACCACGGATCAGTGACCCACTGCTCGGAGCCAGAAGCCAGCGCTGGGGAGGACTCTCCGACAACACTGCTTCGTGCCCCCGACCGTGGAGGCCCTCCAACCCAAACCACCTCATCAGGCACTAGATGGCATTCGACTTTAGGGCTGAAGACCTCAGCTAGGTTCAAACCCAGCAACGGGCAGAGAATGTAGCCCCAAACCTGGATCTTGCCTCTGGGGTTTCCATGCAGAGAGGCAATTAAAAAGGAGGAGGGTGTGCTCTGATTAGAAAAAGACAAAGGCAGCCACTGCCACGAAGCCACAGAGTCTGCCCCAGGGCTTGGGCCTGCTCCTTGGGATCGAGGTAAGAGCCCAGAATAGTAAAGGGAAAAGCAAGGCGAGGAGGAAGAGAGAGGCAAAGGAGACCCTGCATGGCCTCCTTCTGCAAGGCCCGGCCCTGCCCTGCCAGACATGCCTCCCCAGAATCAAATCGGCTGATACTGCTTTATGTAAATCCATTGTGCAAAAACAAGATTAAAACAGACAAGCAGAACAAAGCATCAGTCTCCCTAACAAAGGCCCCTCCACTTAGTAAATTAGCCGCTCTTTCCACCTGACACACTTTTAAAGGGAGATCTTCAATTACCACTCGCTGGTGGGGCAGAACTACAAAAGGTCTGTCCAGTGACTTTATTCTCCAAGACCACGGCAGGCATTGAAATGGTTTTATGTAACAGAGATACTAATCTAGTCCATATAATTTGGAGAATCCTTTATGGGAGGACTGAAGGGCATTTGCGACCTTTGTTTCAAAGAGATTTTCTGCAGCTTATGCATTTACCTTGCCAAAAGCTAAGCTGAGCTGAGCAAACAGAGTACTCTAAATCACACTCGCTGCTGATTTACTATCAGGCCTCTGCAGTTTGGTGGATGGAACCTTGTGGATAAACAGAGGCCAAGGCCTTGGTCCCTCCACCTGGCCATACCAAAGGGATAGGGGCCACATTCAAGTTGCCCCCTGACCCCCAGCTTCCAGATTTGGGATTTCCTCTTTCCTTCTCTTCGGTCCAGCTCAGCACAGGGTAAAGGTGGCCAGAGGGCCAGTTCTTTGCCCGGCCAGGGGTGGGACTTGGCTTTTGCCCTTGGTCCCAGGTCTGTCTCCATCCCGGGGAATGAGATCGATAGTGTCGCCTGGCTCCCCCTTCCCACTCCATCCGGAGCAAAGATGCGAGTCCGGCTCCCTAGGTGACAATTCAGCACCACTGGCTGCTTGCAGAGGAGAAGGAGAAAGCGAAGTGGGAAAGGATGATGGGCAAGGTGAGTCTCAGGAGAGCCAAGGGGGACACGTGCGCACAAGCTCTCAAAACACACAGCAGGCAGATGTGCACTCGACACATGGGGTACGGGGGCCCTGCCCACGGGCAGACACACAACACACACACAGCAAGTGTGTACACGGAGAACATGCATGTGCACACATCACATAAGAGGGGAGCTCTTCACACACAGTGAAACCTAACACGCATGAACATACACGTGCACATGTAAGAAAAGCGAGCACTTCCACAGCACTCGCCATGTGCTTGGCTTGCACAGATTCACTTATTTCATCTTCACAACAGCCCCATGAGGAAGGTACTCTTGCTACACCACCTTACCATGGAGTAAACAGAGGCACGGAGAAGCTAAGTAATTTGCCCACAGTCACGAAGGCGGGAGGCAGCAGTCCAGTGCCAGGGCCCGTGCTTTTGACCTTTACATTGTCAGGCCCTAGATGCCACACAGACACCCCTCTCATGGGTTGAAAGCAGTGCCCCCCCCACACCCCGAGCCAGATGCTTAAGCTGAGATGCCCCTTCCTCAAGGATCCAGACATATTACATCTCCAGGGTCAAATAAGACCCAGGTGCTCTGGTTCAGGGAAGAAGGGTACTGAGTATTAAAATATTGAAAAATCTCTGCTCTGGTTGGTCGGTGGTTGCCACCACTGCCCCTCTCCCAGCCCCCTCCATCTACCCATAATCCAGTACCTACAGGGTTAACCCCCAGCCCCACAGCAGGCCTCTAAGACCCTATTCCATTCTAACCCTATTGGTAGAAGTTCTATACCTGTAGTTAAATATTTTCATTCTTACCCCCAGGGACAGACAAGCTGGGGGCAGTGGAATATGTGCCTGCAACAAGTTGACGGGACCTGACTCTCAAGCCTTCCCTGAGTGTTGGCCGATGCCTGGCCCGCATGGTATGAGGAGGTGGCCAGCTTCTCCAGCCTGTCCCCACCCCACCCACTTGACAGGCAGCTGATCAGAGCCCTTCAAAGCCAAGAGTACTGAAGTGGCCATCAGGGGGCAGACGGAGGCTCTGAGCCACCATTTTCACCCTCACTGAAGCCACTCAGCTGTCCTGAATCAGAGAGCAAGCATTAGAGGAGGGCTGGGGACTACATGTCCATCGTCCACGAAACCCAGCAATGGCCACTTTGTGAAACCTCTCTGCTACAAAGGCCAGGAGCCAGAAGGGAAGGAAGAGCTCCATAAATCAGAAGGCATTGCGGGAAAAATTTCACTGCCTTCGCATGACTGCAAGCTCAGCCCAACACAGAGGTTCTGGGACAGCAGACTCAGTCCCCACAGAGCCCCGGAACAGGCTCTCCAGACTCTTCACACACATGTAACACTAAGCTCTGGGGACCCAAGGGGATGGAGGGAGTAGGGATGAGAACCCTAACTGGGGCAGGCCACCCTTCACTCTGGGGTCTCAGGGCCCTGCCCAGAAACCACTCCTTTGGGGGTCCTTGGAGGGTCCCCAGGAAAAGCCAGCCCACATTTTCTCCTTCTAATCAATAAGGCTGCAAAGGCATGTTCCCTGCCGGGCCCTGGGCTGGGTGCTTGAGATACAGAGGGGTCCTGGGCCTCTGCTCTCAACAAGCTCACCATCCAGGGAGAGAGAGGATAAAGAAGTTGACAGTTGTAAGGGCAGTTGTGGGGGAAAGGGGCTGAGATCAGGACCCGGAGGGGAGAGGACGAGGGAGGTGTCCCGTGGGGCTTCCCAGACACCAGGCAGCTACGCGCGGAGTCTCCAAAAGCCATTAGGCAGAAACTGTGGAAACAGGACCAAGGGTTCTAGGAAGCAGGAGCAGCCTATACACAGTCCCAGAGAGTGGGTATGTGGAGAATTCAGGTGCCAGGGTGGGGTGCTGAAGATCAGCAGACCCAACGAGACCCTGGGGAAGCGAAATTCAGAATGATAAGGAGTCTGGGGTACCGCATTTAGAGAAAGCAGCAGTGGGAGGTGCGGGGGGGGAAGTCTTGAATCAGATGGGAGGGGTGAGGCAGAATTGGAAGAGTTGAGAAGTACCTGATCACTCAGTATTTTCTGAGTCCCTACTATGTGCCTGGCACAATATAAGCCATTGTAGACCATACAGTGACATGTTTTTAAAAGGTTGCTCCTGGGCTTCCCTGGTGGCGCAGTGGTTGAGAGTCCGCCTGCCGATGCAGGGGACACGGGTTCGTGCTCCGGTCTGGGAAGATCCCACATGCCGCGGAGCGGCTGGGCCCGTAAGCCATGGCCGCTGAGCCTGTGCATCCGGAGCCTGTGCTCCGCAGCGGGAGAGGCCACAACGGTGAGAGGACCGTGTACCGCAAAAAAAAAAAGGTTGCTCCTGCCCTTAAAAGCTTACAGTTCATCTGTTTGTTCTTTCATTTATCACTTACTGAACACCTACTATATGCCAGGTGCTGTACTAGGAGTAGAGCTCTCAGCTAGGAGCAAATCAAAGTCCCTTGTTCCTACTGAGCATATGTTCTAGTTAGGGAGACAGAAAATAAAAAATATATATCTTATGTCTCTATGCCAGGTAGTGACAATGCTAATTAAAAAACAGAATAGGTGGAGAAAACCCTAATTCGAAAAGATACAGGGAATTCCCTTGTGGTGCAGTGGTTACGAATCTGCCTGCCAATGCAGGGGACATGGGTTTGAGCCCTGGTCTGGGAAGATCCCACATGCCACGCAGCAACTAAGCCCATGTGCCACAACTACTGAGCCTGAGCCTGCATTCTAGAGCCCGCAAGCCACAACTATTGAGCCCACATGCCACAACTACTGAAGCCCATGCACCTAGAGCCCGTGCTGCACAGCAAGAGAAGCCACCACAACAAGAAGCACAGACACTGCAACGAAGAGTAGCCCCCGCTCGGCACAACTAGAGAAAGTCCCTGCGCAGCAATGAAGACCCAATGCAGCCAAAAATAAATAAATAAAATATAAATAAATTTATTAAAGAAGAAAAGGTACATGCACCCCAATTTCATAGCAGCACTATTTACAATAGCCAAGACATGGAAGCAACCTAAATGTCCATCGACAGATGAATGGATAAAGAAGATGTGGTACATATATACAATGGAATACTATTCAGCCATAAAAACGAATGAAATAATGCCATTTGCAGCACCACGGGTGGACCTAGAGATTATCAGACTAAGTGAAGTCAATCAAATATCATATGATATTGCTTCAATGTGGAATCTGAAAAAAAATGATACAAATGAACTTATATACAAAATAGAAACAGATCCACAGACATAGGAAAGAAACACATGGTTCCCAAAGGGGAAAGGGGGAAGGAGGGATAAATTAGGAGTTTGGGATTAACAGATACACACTAATAATAAAATAGATAACCGACAAGGACCTACTGTATAGCACAGGGAACTATACTCAATATTTTGTAATAACCTATAAGGAAAAAAGATTCTGAAAAAACCAGATATATATATATATGTATGTATAACTGAATCATTTTGCTGTACACCTGAAACTAACACAACATTGTAAGTCAACTATATTGCAATAAAAAAAACAAAACAAAACAAGATAAGGGCAAACAAAGATGTCAGAGAGGGGACTGCTATTTCAGACAGGGTGGTCAGGAAAGACTCTGATAACGTGAGAAGATACTAAGTGAAATAGGGAGTGAGCTACATGGTGTGTGTGGGAACAGCATATGGGCAGAGGGAAAAGCAAACAGGGCTTCCTGCGTGCTGAGGCGGGAACACGAGGCACAGGCAGAAAGATCAAGGAGGCCGGCATGGGAGGGAGAGCGCGGGAGGAAAGGGGTCAGAGTTAGCTGGGGCCAGGCCACGTGGGGTTGAGAGCACGGTGAGAACATCAGAGAAGCAGCAAACTCCCAACAAAGACCAGAAGTTGGAGGTGGTATTCTGTAGACATTGAGGGAATTCAGAAGATGGGAAGTGGGAGCCTTTAAGCAGTTTCCATAGAGAAGTGGGGAGTTAGCCTGGGGACAGGTTCGCTATTTCACAGGCTTTACTCGGCCCAGGACACCAGGAAGGGGACTTAAATAAATGCCCAACTGCTCTGACACTAATAAAGGCTTCCCCTCAGAGGCCACCCAGTCCGGATAGCAGAGGTTTAATTACAGTTGCAGCTGGTAATGAAGAAGCAGCACCTACATCTTTCCCCAGCTGTGTCAGCACAAAAATCCCTGTTGACACTTGCTGCAGGGGGCGGGGGGCATTGCTAGCAGGGAAGCTCGGGGCTAGGCCAGACCAAAGTCAAGGGGCACAGCCACGGCTCACCCACCCCTGCACATACCTCCTAACTTGTCTTTCAGCCCCTCCATGGTCCTCCACGCTACTGCCCCCAGAGCAGTGGCTTCCTGACACCACCGTGAGCATGTCACTGACTGCTTTAACCCTTCAATGACCTCATGAAATTGTCCAGTCTCCTCAGTGTGTGGTGCTGAGGGTCCGGCCCGGCCCAGCCCCTTCTCCCACCACGTTTTCACCTGTGCTCCTGCTGGAAGTGTCCTGATCCTGTCTGCTCTTTCATCTTTGCTCAGGCTGTCCCCTCTGCCAGAGAATGCCCTCCCTCACAAAAATAATACGAACGGCAGCAGCTAACATGTACCGAGCTCTTATTCTGTGCTGGGCTCTGGCCTAAATGCTTTCTTTGCGGTAACTCATTTAATCCTCATGGCAGCCTAAAGAGGTAGGTACTTAACACAGCCCTAGCTTATTTTACAGATGAGAAAACCAAGGGAGAGAGAGGTGAAATAACAGTCTGAGCGTCGCACAGAAGGAGTGGGCTTCAAAACTCAGGCTCTTAACCGTTGCCCATCTCTTGTCCTCCAGCCAAGTTCCTACTCATCTCAGGCTCAGCTCAAAACTGACTTCCTCCGAAGAGTCTTCTTTGATCCCCCTGGCCTTGGATTCCCCAGACAGAACTGGTTGCTTCTCCCTAAGATGTCTCTCAGTATTGGCGGTATGAGTCTATTTCATTCATTCAGTCACTCACTCGTTCAATGATTATTAAGTACCAGGCCCTGGGTATACTCCATGTAGAAGACACGATTCCTCTGCTTCAGGAACTCACTTCTGAGTGGGAGAGAGGGACGGGTAAGGCAGCATCACACCCAGTGGGACAGAGTGACAGAGGGGACCCAGGGGCTGTGAGCTCAGAGCACCTGGAACCAACTACCACGTGGCTCCCAAACCTCCCACACTGCCAGGTGGTGCCCTGGAGTGAAACACAAGGAATCCAAAACAGGTGCTGATAGGAGGGGTGTCCAGAGAACCCACTGGGCCTTGGGGGTGCCTGGACCATGAATTTACTCATTCAACAATTATTTAGTGAGGGCCTGAAAAGTACTCACAAGTGAACAAGAGCAAGTCTTTGGTCCTTCTTTCCCACCGTACGTGAATTTATCAGTTGCAGCCTTAAGCGTCAGTATTTTATATGTTTGGTCAGCGTGAATCAGCCGCCCTGGGCATCCTAAATCAGTGCCCTAAGCCCACAGACGGGCGACGAGATGGTGGTGGCTGCACCAGCTTCGGCTACTTAGCGGGGACCTGCCGGGGCAGCTAGGCAACTATTCCTTCCCCACCACCAGCCTGGTGACACCCTCTGTGTCCTTGCCTGCTTATTTGAAGGGTGCTTATTATACTGTGCTGAAATCTTTTAAAAGTTAAAGATAGTATTACATATATATGTCTACTATATGTATATATACACACATACATATATATAAAACCATTTTTCCCACTAGACCACATGCTTCTTATTCGTCTCTCTATTCCCAGGATTCCGTAGTGCCTTCAAGGCACAGGTATCTAATAAATGTTGATAGATAGATGGACAAATGGAAGGATGAATGTTGTTCTAGGTAGCAAAGCTCAGCGCCAGGTGTTGGTGACCCAAGGGAGTGGCAGCAGCACTGTTTCTGGTGACGGCAGCTGGCAGGATTCCCTAGGGAGCCTCTTAGAGGGTCAGCAGAGAATTATTTTACCTGGCAGCTACGTGTTTCAGACAGGACCCACAGCTCTGTGTACACATGTGCACACACGCACGCACGCACGCAGCAATCCCTAGGACTCACTACCCTGGATCCTGGCACCTATCAGACTCACCTTAGCAAAATTTCAAAATCAAACCGGTTTGCCCTCAGTCCCTTCTTCTCCCTATAAACCTCTCCACCTCCCCTCTTATTTCACCCCCCCTTTCCTCTCCTGGCCACAGGTCTCTCCTGCCGAGAGAAAATCCACTGAAGGAGGGGAAAGTACAGGATTGCAAGTTGATCTCAATTCCTGGGTTGCACCTGTCCATGTGGACGCATCACTTAGCCTCACCCAGCTGCCGTTTCCTCTGCTGTACAGGGTGGTAACAATAATACTCACTTCTCCAGCCTGTGAAGACCAAGTGATACACTCTATGGGAAATGCTGGGTAAACCACCAGAAGTTACACTATTGTTTTAGTATGTTTTATTATGTTGTTGGAAGTTACCAGTCAGTCCAAGAGAGCACTGAATTCAATGTCACAGGGTCTGGTTATAAGTCTCCCCACTCCACCACTAGCTATACACCAGGGGCAGTTCCAGTGACAAGGTAAAAAGTGCTAATGTAGGCACCCCTGCTACAAAAATGCCTCCCAAGCAAAATTAAAATAGTTTTAAAAATACACACCTGAACTCTAATAAGAGAAAGGTAAATCCCCAAGTGTGAGAAAAAGGTGCGGGTAGTTTATAGCAGTCGCAGAAGGTCAGGTGCTGAAGCTAAGGTAGCCCAGGGAACGTCAGCCCTGGTTAGCTGCTACCCCTAGTCTTCAGCCCAGGCCGGGAGCCTGGGGGTTAACACCCACATGGGCAGACTGGGCCTTGGCACTTGCCAGCTCCATGGAGGGGATGCTTGAAAATGCTGCCTAACCAGCCTAAGAATAAACAGGGATTGTGGATGAGGAAAAATGTCTCCCACAGGAAGCAGAAAACAGGAGGGGGGAATAGGGAGTGACTGCTTAATGGATACGGGGTTTCCTTTAGCGGTGACGAAAATGTTTTAGAACTAGAAAGAGCTGGTGGTTACGCAACATTGTGAATGCACTAAATGCCGTTGAATTGAATATCTCAAAATGGTTTATATTATGTGAATTTCACAGCAATTTTTTTTTAAAGGGAAGACCCCTAAGCCTTCACCACACACATCGTGGAATCTCAAACCAAATTATCAATGCAAAAACTGGTCACGAGCCAGTAAAAAACATTAGAGTGCTTAGTAAGAAAATGCAAAACTAATGTGTAGGGCTCTTGCACAACCTGGGACATGGGGGAGGGGCAAAAAGGCTAAAGAGTTCATAGCAAAAAAAAAAAAGAAGAAGAGGAAAAAAAAATTACAACCTATATGAGGGAACAATCCATGGTCAGGAAGAATCAGCTGTCTCCAAAAACAGGAGAACTGATACTCCAGGAACCTGATCCAATAGAACTAAGAGCTCAAGATAGAATTATCTAAAGAGACTACAAAAGGAATATGTTTAAAATAACTAAAGCAATAAAAGAAGGATTAGAATACATAATGAAAGAATAGGACACCGTGGGAAAGAAACATGCAGATTTGAAAAAGAAACAAGAGAACTAGAAATGAAACAAGTTATCATTGGAATTAAGACCTCAAAAGACAGGTTAATTAGCAGAGCAAAAGGATTTGAAACAAATGGATATGAGGAAAATGTCCAAGATACGGCCTGGAGAGATAAAGAGATGAAAAATTAGAGCTTAGGAGAGATAGAGGAGGCAGCAGTGAGACAGCCCAACAGTTTGGCGCTCGAATAGGAGAGAATTGGGAGAATGAAGGAAAGGAGATATTTGAAGAGATATGCCTGAGAATTTTCCAGAACTGATAAAGCACATGAATCCTTAGCTTGAAGAAGATGTATACCTCTGGGGAGCCAACAGTATGAATAAAAATAACCCCACACCCAGACACATCCTAGGGAAACCGCAGAGCACTGCAACAACAAAGTCCAGAACACAACGGAAAAACATTCTCAAACTGCTGAAGGAGAATGACTGAAAACCTCGAATTCCATCAGCAGCTAAACCACCAACCAAGCGTGAGAGCAAACTAAAGGCATCTTCAGACAAGTAAAACATTTAAGAGTTGATCACTTCATAGACCCTTCTGGAAAGAGCCACTAAAAAAAGACCCTTCGGGCTTCCCTGGTGGCGCAGTGGTTGAGAGTCTGCCTGCTGATGCAGGGAACACGGGTTCATGCCCCGGTCCGAGAAGATCCCACATGCCGCGGAGTGGCTGGGCCCGTGAGCCATGGCCGCTGAGCCTGCGCGTCCGGAGCCTGTGCTCCGCAACGGGAGAGGCCACAACAGTGAGAGGCCCGCGTACCGCAAAAAAAAAAAAGACCCTTCAAGAACAATGAAGCCAAACCAAGAAGGGAGAAGTGAGAGGCAAGAGGTGGGAGCAAAGAAACCAGTCAACGTGAGTTACATTTCCATTTAGATGACAGTCACTGTACAAAACAACTGCAATAGTAAAGCAGGGGCACCTAAATCCCAAAATGGCGTGAGGCATTTACTGGAGTTAAGTTTTACGCACCCCTCAGGTTCCTGTGGCGCAGCCAATCTCCCAGATCTTCTGCTGTGGCTCCCGGCCCCTCAGCCACCATCACACGGACGGACAACCCAACTAGGTACCCAAGTATGCTGAGCACTCTCCCGGGCCACAGCTCGGCCCAGCAGCCACATACCTGGAGTTTCTGGCTAATCCCTCAGCTTCTGGATTTGGATGAAAACCACATGGCCCCGGGTGGGCTCCGGCATTCCCAGCAGCCACTGAAAGGGCTAGACTACATGGTCTGGAAGTCGGGGGGGAGTTACTGCTCCACAGGGGGAGACTCTGACCAAGGGGAAATAAGAGACAGGGAGGTTGTGTAGAGAAATTCCCCCTCTTTGCTGACTACTCTGAGACGTGCTCTCTTCCTGTTACCCATCAGGAGAAGCCCTGAATACCAAGGGGATGCACCTGTTAAGAACCCGCTGGGCTCTTTGCAATTGACCAGAAGCTGAGGTCAGCACAGCAGCCATGACTTAGCGTAACGAAGACCAGTGGTTTTTCAAAGTGTGGGTCCCATTCCAGTAGCACCAGCATCACCTGGGAACCTGTTAGAAATTCAAATTCCCCAGTTCCACCCCAAACCTTCTGAATTTGAGACTCGGAGCCTGGGGCCCAGGAGTCCGCATGGTAACAAGTCTTCCAGGTGATTCTGAGATTAGGTTATCAGGTGTTCAATAAAGTATTTGCATGAATGGTGCATTGTAATTACTGTGGCATCTATGGCACCTGTGATAAACATTAATACTACTCACTAAATATCTCTGGCCCTCCGCCTTCAAGACCCGCCAGACCCTCTACTCTCTGCCAAGCCAACCAGCAACATTGCTCCATCAGCCTGGGTCCTGGAGTGACATTGACAAAAAGCAGACCCCAGCTGGCCCACAATGGACAAGTAATATGAACAAGGAATAAAATCTTATTGTTTTAGGCCACTGGGATTTGGGTGTTGTTTATCACTGCAGCGTAACCCAGCTCATCCAGTCTGACATGGGCCAATATTTTCAAAGAACAGAGCTTCCCGAAATGCTCACCGCCCTATCTCGCAAGAAAAGAGAAAGAAGGAAATGTGTTGTACCCACTGATCTTCAGGAAATGTCTGATGCTTGGGCAACCAAGAGCGGCCAGGACTCAGCTGTCTCTGTAGATAATGGGAGGGGACAGGCAGCTCTGGTGCAGATGGTTCTAGAAGGGCTGCCAAGGGCTCTGGGATGAGGGTGGCAGTTCTGGGTCAGAGGAAATGGTACAAAGAGGAGGAAAAATAGGCCACCCTGCATCTGTACCAAGCTTTATGCTTTCCAGGACACTCTCACTCATTGTTTCATCTTTCCTCCTTCCATGCACAGGGACGATCCATCCTATGCCACTGTGGGCCCAGAGAGGCAAAGGGACTTGCCCAAGATTGCACAGCAAACTGGTGGCAGAGTCAACCAAGGTTTTCACTCCCAGGCAAGCGTCCTCCTAGCACCTGCCAAGAAACAGTCTCCAGGAAGGTGGTTTTGGAGGGAGGTCGATGTCCCCCTGTCCCTTCTCAGAGCACAGGTGACGCTCTTGTACAGGGTCCTGAGGACTCTGGCATCAAATGGGTTCTCACCAGGTCCTTGTGAACTTGGAGGTTTCTGGCCTCCAAGGGGTGGAGAGGGAGGAATGGAGGTTCAGGGGCTACAGGGCAGCAGCTCACGAGTGCTCCCAGGTTTACAAGCTTCTCATCTGGCACCTAGCACCCTGGGCACCATCCTTCACCCTCTCAATACCATTTCTCCCTCTCACAAGTTCCCAGACCCTGGGGTCTCCCCTGTCTCGTAGAGAGACAACAAAGCTCGTGGGGGACTGGCTGGTTCCCTCTCCCTTTCCTCCCATCACAATAAGCAGGACAGAGTCCTGGTAACGGCTGACACTCACCTGTTATGGGTTGAATTGTGTCCCCCTAAAATACATATGCTGAAGTCCTAACTCCCGGCAACACAGAATGAGACCTTATTTGGAGACAGGGTCTTACAGAGGTAACCAAGTTAAAATGAGGTCATCAGGCTGGGCCCTAATCCAATATGACTAGTGTCCTTATAAAAGGGGAAACTTAGAGACAGACATTCACAGGGAGAAAGCCATGTCAAGAACAGAGTTATGCGGCCACAAGCCAAGGAACTACCAGAAGCTAGGAGAGGGGCTTGGAAAAGATCTTCCCTCCCACATGGTCCCTCAGAAGGAACCAACCCTGCTGACACCCTGATTGTGGACTTCTAACCTCCAGAACGGGGAGACAATAAATTCCTGCTGTTTAAGCCACCTAGGCTGTGATGCTCTGTAACTCTTTACCCTGTAACTTCCTGATCCTCATTCCGTGTTCCCCCTTCTTCCTAAAATCACCTCCACTGACATCCCTCTCTGCACTGCATCCCCTCAGTGTCAATCAGAACATGACTTACAAGTGGCCTAGCACCGAGCTGGTACCCAGGAAGATATAGAAATGAATTTGAAGTAGAGACAGTTGGAGGCATCAAAGAATCTAGACTGAGTGTGTGGTCCCAGATTCAAGTCCTAGCCCTGCCACTGTTGTGCTTTGGGAACCTGGGAGAAGCCCCTTCCTCACTCTGGACGTCAGTCTCACCTGTACTGTGATAAGGTTGAATTAAATGATCTGAGTTTCCTTCCGGCTGTGAAATTCTGCAGTTCTCAGTCAAGATAATACATGTTTGTGATCATTTTTGTACTCTTCCCTAGAAGTTTTTTTTTTTTTTTTTTTTTTTTTACGGTACGCGGGCCTCTCACTGTCGTGGCCTCTCCCGTTGCGGAGCACAGGCTCCGGAAGCGCAGGCTCAGCGGCCATGGCTCATGGGCCCAGCCACTTCGCGGCATGTGGGATCCTCCCGGACCGGGGCACGAACCCGTGTCCCCTGCATCGGCAGGCGGACTCTCAACCACTGCGTCACCAGGGAAGCCCTTCCCTAGAAGTTTATTCTTGTAACCTCACCCTAGGGTCCACTTGCTTCATGAACCTCTTTCCTCACTCCCATGACCACCTAGACTCTGACTAGTCCCTACCCATTTCCCTGGATCAGGCCCCATCAGTTAACATGCTTGCAAAGCAGAATGAGAAGGCATTTAATAAATACTGGGTTGAAACACCCTTCAAGGACTTCCTCTTCTGTCTGTAGCGGATTTCTCCTTAACACTCAGCAAGAGTGCGTGGCTAAAAGACAACCCCTCCTCTTTAGTCCTTTTTACACCCTACTTTATAGAGTTGCCTGTCAAAGCACCGACAACACCCTGTTGCACGTATTCGTGAACCAGACCACCTCCTCCCACCAGGTCGCAGGCTCCCCGAGGCAGGAACCATCTCTCTTTTGCATCTACATTCCCCAGCATTTGCACAATAGGAAGCAACAAATATAAGTGGAGTGGATAAACATGGGCACATGGCAGAAGCTCTTCACCGTGGGTTGGAGGACCCTTAAGGGATCCATGAACCCACTGAAATTGTGTGCAAAGGAATGTGTGTACGTGTAGGTTTATCTATGTAGTGCGCATTTTCCCATGGAGAGGGTCCGTGGAGCCCTGAGAAATTAAAAGAAAAGCCAAGGCTGAAAAGATGTTAAGACCCAAAGCCATGAAGTAGGGAGGTGACATTTATTAAGCCCCTACCCTGTGCTGTGCCTGGTGGTGTAGGTGTTACTATTCCTGCTTTGCATGAATGGAAACTGACGTTCTGAGAGGTGACATCTTGGTTCACGAAGACAGAAGTAGCCCGTCCAGGGTGGTTCAGAGCAGACTCTGGAGCCACAGAGCCTAGGTTCAAATCCCAATACTATCACTTTCTAGTTCTGTGATCTTGGTCAAGTTACTTAATTGCTCTGCGACTCAGTTTCCCCATCTGTAAAATGGGAGAAATGAGGGCACCTACCCCAGAGGGCTCTTGTGAGGAGTTGATGTGTTAATGTATGTAAAGTGATCAGAATGGTGCCTGGCATGGGGTGTGTACCCTGAAGGCGATGACGAGGAGGGTAAAGAGGAAGATGCTGGGACTGGCAGAGCTGAGCTGCAAACCCAGGCCTTGCCCTTCAGTGCCATTACTGCCAGCACCCAGCATGCCACAACGCCCCATCTCGCTGCTGAAACTCTCCTGTGCCCTCCTAGGAAAAGCCTTCAGACCTGAAAGGGGCTTTTCTAGCTTGGCTTCCTGGAGGTGGACAGGTCTGTGGCACCAGTTCGGCAGGCAGTCCCTGGCCGTTACAGAAGGAGTATGTGGGAGGTTATAAGCGACCTTTCCCGGCCAGCGAGACTGAGCCTATACAATCACGACACTCTGCTTCTGCTCTGCTCTTCATTTTCCAAGAGCTTTCCCAACATCCACGAATAGAAATTAGAAAGGGGATGCGCTCATCCATTCCTGGAGCCCCACGCTGACGTCCAAAATCCCTTTATCATTTCCCTGAGTCCATCACTGTGCCCTGAGCTCCAAAGGGCCACTCACAACCATCCCGCTCAGGCTTTATAAATCCCGTGTCCCACCCCACACCTGACTTTCACTCTGCTTCGAGCAGACAGAGCAGCAGCAGTAAAGCCTTCAACCTGATCTCACTTCTACACCTGGGACCCCCCAGTAACCCCATCCCAGGTGAAGTGTCAGCCAAGGCCCAGTCTGTTCCAGCCCAGTCTTCTGCCCTGCTCCTGGGAAACAGCCTTTTGGGGTTTGCTTTGGGTGAGTATCTTTGTATCTTTCCTGCGAAACCATCACTATTGCACTTATTCTCGAGAGCACTTTTCATTTATTCCTGTAATGCAATTAGAATCGAGTTTCTTTAGCATTAGGGGAGATGTAACGTCAGTAGGGGAAAATTGTCGTTTCATTCCCAATGTCGATATGCCCACTCTGCCCAAATTCTCTCTCTGGTGCTAGCTTGCTCTACCCTCCCGAATGGCAAGGAGAATACTAAAAAGGAGATTCACTCTCCAAATCTGCCTCCAGATGAAGAGGCAGAAGCTCTGGGGCTGGATTCTCCTCTCAGTCATTAAACGGGGGCTCCTAGCTACTCTGACACTCTCCTGCAGTTGAGGGAACCCCTAATGCCCAATGGAAAGCTCCATACTGGCCCCGTCTACTGTTCAATGGTGAGTGGGAAAGAGTCCTCTAGACTCTGACAACAGGACCCTACAATCATCCTCCCAGAGAGGTTGAGTGACTTGCCCAAAGTAACGTGCCTGGGAAGATGGGACCAGAACCCAGATCTGCAGGCTCCTGGGTGTCTCCTACTGCATGACAAGGCCCTCCACCCAGAGGGCCTGTGGCCGCCAGAAACTTGGCCCTTATCTCCCTGGGGGCACTAAGGCTTCAGTTTTCTGTAGACACACAGGGGAAGAGATGACATGAATCTTTTATGCACCCACCTTTTCTTCAGTGTCTCCCAGTCCTTTTTGGAAATCCTCCCATTTACTGGAACCAGTCCCTTGTGAGCTTACTCTTGCCATCCTCC
The DNA here is from genome assembly GCF_963924675.1 of Phocoena phocoena. NCBI lineage: Eukaryota > Metazoa > Chordata > Mammalia > Artiodactyla > Phocoenidae > Phocoena > Phocoena phocoena. Next base: position 108,815,367 of record NC_089220.1, read on the forward strand.
TTCTAGGTGCTACGATCTTGCCATCCAATGATCCCACCTTCCCTGCTTCCTCACTTCCATCCATCCATCCATCCATCCATCATCCATCCATCTCTCCATGCATCTCTCCATCTCTCCATCCATTTATTCACTCCCCTCTTCCTTCCTTCTTGAGCACCTCAGCTCTGCGCCAGGCGCTCAGCACGTCTTCCCCATTGCTCCTCAGAGCACCCACTCCAGAAGAATCCACTTCTCTCCTGACACCATCAAAGCCTAGAACTGCTGTGCTAACATGCACCCTCTTAGGAGGTTAATCTGGTAGACAAATCTGTGCTAATGCGTTTGCACCAGACCCATTATCCCCTCAGAACCGGCAGCAGGCAATGATTTCTGGAGCCTTCAGGTCAGCTGAGGCCTGCTGCCCAGGGCCTGGATAACAGGCCTACCTCCCTTTCCCTTGTTCCCCTTCCCTCCCCTCCCCACTGCAGCCCCCACATACGTATGCAGAAGTCTCCGCTTTCGTAGTAGCCAGGACAGCACTGGGACCTCCGCCGGTACATGGTCCGGAGCCCACGCCGATACGCTGTCTTATAACTGATCCTACGGCACAGAAAAGAAAGCCACTTGAAAGTATTGAAAATCAATCACTCCTGTTAGAATGATATTCGTGTTAAGCTATATCAAGGATGCCATTCAATAATTACTTTAAAATGCATGGTGGCTTCGAATATGATGGAACACAATAAAGAAAAATCGATGGTGGGATCTGGGCCATTGTGATGCAGAATGTATCACTGACATGGCCGCAGCATTTGCGACACCTGCTGACTTCTCGCCAATCCCTTCAGAGCGATACTTAGAAGGGCTGCAGAAAATACTTTCTGGACAGTAACTGGGGACTTCTGAAAACCTCCAGACCCAGAGCTGGAGCAGCCCATGGGGTGACCTTGATAGGAATTGGGCCCTGAGAGTTTCTATGCCAACTGCCACCACCCCAACCATGATTGCTCATGGCCCTGTGGGAATTGGTCTACCCAGTTGGAGAACTGAAGCCAAGTCAGCAAAAGGACCCTCTGAGTCTGACTAGGTCCCAGACAGTAGATTAATCTCCCTCCCACCAAAAATAACACCCCCTGGGAAAGAGCTCCGCATGCCATCTTGGGAAGGCTCAGAACCAGCTCTGCAGAGGAAGAAGCTAAGATCCAGAGAGCAGAAGCTCTGGACGGGGAGTCAGAGACCTGGGTTCCAGTTCTTATGCTGACCTGAGTGTTGAGACGTGGTCCTGTGCCACAGAGATTTATAGGCAAAATCACTCAGTCTCTATCTGAGGCAGGTAGCATTATTATGCCCCCTTTATTTCTTTCTTAGAGTTTTTACTCCTATTTCGTTTTATGTACTCTCCTCCTTTGTTTTCTGGATGAGAAAACTGGAAAGTTAAATCACTTGTTTGAGGTCACACAGCTAATAAGTTTCAGAGGCAGAATTCAAACGCAAGTCACTCTAGTTTCAAAGCCACTGGGCTTAACCTACTGCCCTTTGCCAGTTCCCAAGGGGTGGCTTTCTGGGCTAATGGGATGGCCATCATGAAGCAGTAGGACAAGGGAATGAATGGTGTGAGGACAGAGTCCTAAGGAGGGAGTCAGAATTGGGTACTGACAGGCAAAGCGCCTTCCTCACACATAAGGTCAAAATGGAGGAGATTTGAAGTGGCCATTAAAGACCAGAGAGAGGAAGTAACTTCCCACGGTCAAGGTGTAACTTGGACTCAACCCAAGTCCTCGGGCCTTGAAGCCAGAGCTCTTTCACTTCCCCACCAGCACCCCAGAGGAGCCTGCCCTGTGGACCCCTCGTTGAGGGGCAGAGCCACGGGGTCCAGTCACTGGAGATGCCTATAGCCTGCTTTCCATGGAGGGTCAGGCCAACTTGGGCAGGGAGTCCTACAGCACAGGCTGGGCCAGCCCTACCAGTGCTTACAGCCCTCGCTTTATGACAAATGACAGTGCAGGACTCCAGGGAAATCTGTGATATTTGGAAATGTCACAAACTAAGGTCATTCTACTTTGTCAAAAATCCATAAGGGAAGGTAAGTAAGCCAGCCTCTAAGTGAAGCTACTTCCCCGGTATAGGAAGGCAGCTCCCGGCAATTTCAGTTGTATAAGCCTCCGAGATAAAGAATGACTCAGGGTTGACTAAGAAGTCACTCAATCCATGCCTCCCACCAAACAGAGTCATCCCCAAGCGCTTCCAGTGGAGAGGTGGTCTCAGAATCGTTAAAGCCTCCCTAGAGAAAGATGTCCCCCACTGCTTCTACCTTCCCATCCTTGCTGGCTCCTTTCCTCTGGAAGGAGAGGGAAGGGGCCAGGGGCCAGGCTGCTATCAACCACAGGACAAGCTGAGGGGAGACCCAGCAACTAGAAAGTGACAGGAGAAACCCTAGAAAGGAGACAGCCACAAGGAGGAAGCCCCATATTCTTTGTAAAATCTCTGCCCAAATTTCTGGCCCCTGAATTACACGTGTACAGGGCAGGTTCCAAGCAGTCCAGCAAAGGCTGAAAATATGAACTTTCAGAGTTTGGAAACTGAGTTTAACCAAGTTAATTGGCTGCTAAAACAAACAAGCAAACAACAGCAACAACAAATTTGGAGGAACACAAGAGAATTCAGTCTCTACAGTCTCTGTTGTTCATAACGCCCAGAATACAATTCAAAATTACTAGACACATTACAGAAACTAGAAGATTGTACCTCTGTCAGAAGCAGTCAAGGAAGACCAACCCTGAGATGACCCAGATGTTGGAATTAGCAGGATTTTAAAGCAGCTATTATATCTATGCTCAGTGTTTCACAACAAGTTACTAGCAAAACCCGCAAAGAAAACCAGGACTTTGGCCTTCCAGCATAGAGCAAGTTTCCCCATCCGCATTTCTGTCCACCATGATTCCTGCATAACCTCGAAGAGCGACCCGGCCCACAAAGAGGAAGCAAAAAAATCTGGAAACAACACAGATGCTCAGAAACTACGAAACGGGCCTACCAGGTAGCCTCTCTCTCACTCCCTCACTGACCCTTCATCTGCTGAATTTTCACCCCTCAAATAACAAAGCTACCTTGCCTGTATCTAATACCTCACTTTTCCCCACTTCCCCCTGCTCTTTTCACAGTATTTGCACATCCCTGACCCTGCAGGTAGGTGGGGCAAGGATCATTACATGTTTGATGAGTACACAGGGAGTCCCAAAATAGAGTGACTTGCACAGGATCATCCAAGAAAACATGTTTTCTCTTCCTTCCTCTCCTGTCTCTCTGGTGCCATGAGGGCATGGCATGATTTCCAGGAGGACTGCAGACAAGGAAGCAGAATTCCCACGTGCAGTCGTTCAGATGGAGTGCTTCCCATGGGCAGCCTGACCAAGGCGCCAAGAGGTGCTGGTCTATAGCCTGCACCCTGTTCTCCAAGCCAGGTACACTGCACAGGGCTACATGTGCTCTGACGGGGGCCCTCTGAGGTTGGATTTCCCCCAGAAGCAGACCCTGAGGCAAGGATGCAAAAGCAAGTAGCTTATCTGGGAGATGATCCTAAGAAGCACTGGGAGGGGTGTAGTAAAATGAGACAGGAAAGTAAAGGCAGCCAATTCAGGGTGTACTTTTGAGCAGCTTCCCGCTGTGGGTGACTGAGGTTCCATCCCGCTGGGGACCACAGATATGTGCAGAACATGCCTCAGAGTTGGGTAAGGAACTTCTTACCCTAAGGGTAAGGAAGCTTCCACTAACTCCCCATCTGTCATTGGGTGAGGGATGCCCTCCAAGGGCAGTAATTCTCTAGCACTTCTAGCCTGCCCTGCCCATAAGCCGCTCTGACTACAAAGAAGCCCTCAGCAGAGCCTCTCCCGTGAGTACCAAGAGTGGGTACCAAGGGGATGCAGGCGGTGCACTGACTCCATCTGCTAGGGGGGCAGGAAGGTGAGCCTGAGGGCCTGCCTCTTTCCCCCCACCTCACCATCTGAGAGAGGTACTCACCGATGCCTGGTACACTTGAACCAGTTGAGGATGTCTGTGCATCGCGTGTAGTAGATCTGATCAAAGGGGTGTGCGTACGATTCCTGGACGGTCACGGCATAGCTGAGAACCAGACAGGAGATGGAAGCTGTGGTCAGCCGTTGGGAGGCAGAGCTGATATTCGGGATGGGGTCTCACTCCCCAGGGGAGCCAGGCCCCACAGCCAAGTGTCCAGGGGCTCCAACCCCCGCCCCAACCCCAACCCCACTCTCCTCCTCCTGCCCTGGGTACTCTCCGCATTCAAACCTCCCTGACTCCAGGCTAGATCCAGGACACACCCCTTACTGCCCTGTGGCCCAGCTCACTTTCCGAAGTTCTGGTTCATTTGTTCATTTAACAGAGAGTGAATAAAGGAGGGTTTCCATTTATTCTATGTGGCTCTGGAGGGCCCAAAGCTAGCACGTTTTAAATTACTTAATGTTTGTTCAGATCTTTATGGTCTTCAGAGCACATGCATGCAAGCTGATCTTTGCAGCAACTCTATGAAATAAGTGGTCCCATTTTACAGATGAAGAAATGAAGGCTTAGAGGCAGCTTGTCCAGGCCACACAGCTGGTACCAATAACTGTTAATATTTGAACACCCTGTGTTAAATGTTTTAAGCCCTCTTAATCCTCACATAATCTTTTTTTTTAATTTCTCATTATTATTATTATTCTTTGGCTGCGTTGGATCTTCGTTGCTGCACGTGGGCTTTTCTCTAGTTGCGATGAGCAGGGGCTACTCTTTGTTGCAGTGCGCAGGCTTCTCATTGTGGTGGCTTCTCTTGTTGCGGAGCACAGGCTCTAGGCAACCGGGCTTCAGTAGTTGTGGCTCACGGGCTCAGTAGTTGTGGTTCACGGGCTCTAGAGCGCAGGCTCAGTAGTTGCGGCACGCGGGCTTAGTTGCTCCGCGGCGTGTGGGATCTTCCTGGACCAGGGCTCGAACCCGTGTCCCCTGCATTGGCAGGCGGATTCTTAACCACTGCGCCACCAGGGAAGTCCCCTCACACAATCTTATAAGGTAGGTGGTGGCATTGTTATCCTCATTTTACAGATGAGGGAACTGAGCATCAGAGACGTTAAGTGACTTCCCCAAGGTCACCCATTACCCTCTGCTTTATTATGTCTCTAGTATAGCTGGGGATGCAACGAGGACATGCCCCCAGACCTCCTGATCGAAGTGGTATCTTGTTACCTGCCTGTTAACTGTAAACCTGGACCAGGGTGTAGAAACCACAGGGAAGCAGCTCCCAGCTTTATCAAAATAAACCTTTCCACCTGCCCGTGCTGGCAGGAGAGGTATGAAAAGGCAGTGAAGCCAGGGTGTAAAGTGAGGACTCACACTTCCTATGCAGGCTGGGAGAGGACCTCTGCTGAGATTTTAGGGATTAATTTTTATGTCAGTTGGTATTATTCAGTGTTTTTCCCCAGAAGGCTCACTCACTTGGTCCAGATGGCCAGGTCCAGGCTATAAAAGCCCGTCTGCTTTGCCTGAGAAAACTGTCGGTTTACTTGCAGGGGGGCTGGGGCAGGCCAGCCCCCCGAGTGGGTCTCTAGCAGGCTCTCTGCTGGCAGAAATGTCAAAGGTCTAGAATTCAGAAAGAGGAAGCCAGGAGCAGTCAGCAATGCACATGTACTCAGGGTGGTGGGAAATTCTGTTTCTCTGAAGCACGGAGGATGTGAGAAGGGTCCTTGCTGAGCCTCTACCAGCCGGCACATCAGAGATGTGCGTCAGAGGCACACGTCTATGCAGGCATGGCCTGAACCCATTTCATCTCCAGGCTTGGAGAAACTGAGCTCGACACCCGCCCCTAGCGTCCCAAAGCCCCTTCCAACTCTGAAAATCTATGACCCTGGGCTCCTGCATCTCTACTGAGTCTCTCACTTAGAGGCAGGATAAGAGTACAGGGGCTCTGGGTCAAGTTTGAACCCTGTCACTTGTTAGCAGCCTGTCCTTAGATATAATACTTAGCTGGTATAAGCTTCCATTTCCTTACCTGTAAACCTATGATAACTATTACCAGGGACTTCATATCATTATTGCAAGGATTAGGATGGCAGTGATAGTATCTGTCTCTCAGAGTGGTGGGAAGGTAAAGCAAGATAACGCAGGTAAAAAGCTCAACACAAGATAATACACATAAAATGCTTAAGAGGTACACTGTCAGTGTCTAATAGATGCTGGCCATCATCATTATATGACTGGCAGTGACACACCTCCTTGCCAGGCACTGAGGGATAGTTCCTCCCTGACCATAATACGGGATGGGGAGAAAGACCACACACAGACCAGACTCCCTGCCTTCGTTAAGCACCTGGGGGAATCAGGCACCCCTTGTAGCACAGACAGGGACAGTGGGTGCTCAGAGAAAGGGCAACAGCCCAACAGAGACGGTGGGGAGGGTGTCATGGGGAACAGATCCAGCTCTGCAGGGGTGCCCTGAGCCAAGCGAGTCAGGCAACCAGAACTTGAACCAACTCCAAGTCCCCGGGTGAAGCGTGGTTTAACACGCTCATTTGCCAACATGCTAACGAGGGGCCAGCTTAATCTTGTAAAGCTGGGCTTTGCTAGCCAGGGGAGGTCCTTCTGCTGGGTTTTACGGTGGAGGGGCATAATTAACGAGGAGCCATCCAGAAGCACTAATCCAGCTGGGAAATTCTCCCTAAGCGGTCTCGGGGGACCAGGGTGTGTTCCTGGAATGACACAGACTAGACTTATCCACGTGTAGATGGCAGTGGAGCTCAGCTGGAAGAGCCAAGAAGGAGGAGGCGCCTGGTGGCACAGGGCATCACACAAGACCTCCTCCCTAGGGGCAGGAGAAGCCCCAGACCTCCTCTTAGCTGCTGGAGTCTCTCCTTGTCCTCCCATCAAAGCAGTAACTTCAGCTGACAGCCCGAACAGCCTGAAACGCCAGCTGAGCGCAGGTTCGGATCAGAATATTTCCACATTCCAAATGTATTCATGTCAGGCAGGTTTAGAAAATTAATGAGTTTAGTTTAAGTTTGAACTGATCCACTGGTGCAAATGGCGCTCAGAGAAAAGGGAAGTCAGGGTGGGCCCTACCATCAGGGAAGGGTTCCTGGAGGAGAGGTTGGAGGCACTGGGAAAGGCAGAGGTGAGCAGACAGGAAAGAGGCGTTCCAGAAGCCGGGATACAGCACAGACTTCGGCAGGAAGCAACGGAGTCCCAGCTGGGAAAGGTGGATGAGACGGAGATTGCTGAGACTGAAGTCTGCAAACCAAAGACTAATGTGGGAGTCACCTGCTTTCTCCCTCACCCACTGGGAAATAAAGGTTTACATTCACCAAAACTAGAAGAGGTAAGGGGCCTGGATCACCACAGAATCATGTGGAAAGCTTATGAAAACTGCATATGCCTAGGCTCTACCCCAGACCTACGGAATCAGAGTCTCTGCGGAGAGGACCCAAGAGAATCTGCTTTTCACCAGCACTTCAGGGTGCCTGATGTGCAGTGAAGTCTGTGATAACTGTTCCTGCAAAGCTGGAGTTGTCAACAAGAAAAGACAATAATTGAGCTTCATGGTCCCCAAAGCCCTTTCATGAAACTGGTACCTTGATCATCCAACAAGCCTGTGAGGCAGGGGTAACGATTCCTCCCACTTTACAGAGGCAGAGGTAGGCTTCAAGTGGTTCAGAGACATCCCCAAAGTCACAGGGCTAACAGACAGAAAACTCCAGACTGGTGTGAACCAAGGTCTCATCACTGATCTCGTGTTCTTCCCACTTCACCAAAAAGGAGCATGCTGGTGGCAACGCTGCCTTCCGCTCCAGCCTCGACTCTGTCGGGACCCCTCATGGAGCACCCGGTCACTGGAGACCACGCTGGTGTGGGCACCATCCCTCTGCCTCCCAGCCAGTCCCGCCAGGCCCTGGGTGGGGGGACTTTCCCTGCCGTGGGGCTGGGGCATTCACCCTCACAGGCATGGAGCACGGCCCTCCCCACTTACCTGCCCTCCTCCACCATCCGCTTCCCCCATTGGGCTCTCATCTTAATTTTATTTATTTGATTTATTAACATCTAAGTGACAGAGTCATCCTGGTCAGCATGGCCAATCAATTCCAGGGTATAATTCGGTTTTTCCTGATTGGGTCTCTGGTCACTGTCTTTCTGCTCACCAAAATCGATACTTTCACCTTGTGCTTCAAAGTCAGGCCATCTGCAGAGCCCCGGCCTGTTCCCCCTGGACCTAGTGCCGCAGCCACAATGCAGCTGCCCTTCCCCTGTCAGCCCTCTCTAACCCCACCAGATCAGAAGCAGCAGGGCCCCCTCACCTACCCTGCTTGGGGCAGGCTGCTGGCTGCCCCGCACATTGAGCTGCTGCATCATTGCCAGTCCTGGGAGACCAGGAAGGCATCGTGGCATTGGAGCACAGCTCATCTGGACCAGAGCCTCTCACTGCAGTCCGCCTGTCTGGGGATGGGCACTGAGCCTCTCTGGGCCTCTACTTCCTCATCTGTAAAATGGCGGTAAGTGCAAATGCAGGGAGGAATACTGTCAACTACCAGACTGCATCAGTCACGTTGCCTGTCACTCAACGCCCCCACCCTGACCCCCAGAGCACTGAGTCTCAGACAGAATCTACACAGCTTTGGCCCACCTTTCAGCATCTGTGCTGTGTCCCCAGCTGGACTGCAGGCCCTTGGTGGACAGCTTCCGTACCTCCTGCCTCTGCTTTTGTCCCAACAGTGCCAAGCCCAGGGTGAGGCCCCGAGGGAGTGCCTGGCTGTCCAAGAACCGCATCTTACCTCTCCCAGTGGCTGCACACGTTGGGGTCCTCGGGGTTGAGGGAGAGGACGGTTTGCAGGAGGGAGCAGACAAGGAGCCCTACCACCGAGAGCACCATCCTGGGCCCTGCGTGGGAGAACAAAGGAGGCAGCGTCATTAATCAGACCGTCTTCCCAGGCATCTGTTTGGGGCCATGACTCCTCGCGGGAAGCGGCGGAAGAGGCTCGCTAAGCTGCAAAGTTTCCCATCGTCATCGTGTAATGAGCAGCTGATATTTCACACTTGCAGGCTTTGACTAACACCGTAACACTTCACCACTTCTGAGTAACCGGGCAGTGGGAAGGCTGAGTCAGGGAAACGTTGAAATTTTAGGCCAGAGCTTCTGAAAGTTTTTTAGTTCATGGACTTTGAGAATCTAATGAAAGTTACAGACCTTCTCCCCCACAAAATGCACATATGCACGACATTTGGCTGTGATTTCAGGGTGCCCTCAGGCCCCTGAGCCCATCCTTGGACCAAAAACCCCTGATCTTCTACCTTAAGGACAACACCCTCCCCCTGTCCCTTCTCCCTCATCTTTGATGTGCTTTGCCCATTCACTTCCTCTCTCTACTCCCTCCTTCAATGAAGGCAGAGAAAAAAGGTGTCTGGTATGGCCCTGGGGAAGCTGAGAAAACCCTTCTTAGCAGCTCTGGTCCAACAAGCCACGCAGAAGGCTGGCCCTTACTTTTCTTGTTCCCATGGGGTATCAGCCACTGACACCCAGGGTGATGCATCTCTGCACGTCATACCAAACCGGGGGCAAAGGGCTTGGATAGCCTGGTAAGGGGCTTTGAGGAATCAGCTTGTAGAGTCTGTTCCTGGCCCCTGAAGTGACAGCCTGAGTCAGGGGTTAAGTGGGCCTACCCAGCTACCAAGCCCCTTGGACCTTGAATTGAGGATTCCCCAACAAAGGGCTCCTCATAGAGGCAGAGAACCATTAAGGTGGGAGCGGCTGAAATGACCTCCGAGACTCCTTCCTATCCAGGACTCTGTGGTCCTACAGCCTTAGAGAACTGCCCAAGGGTTCCCACCTGGTGAGGGTGCAGGGGGCCCCAGAGCCACCCCCAGGGGGCCTGCAATTCATGTGTGCTCAAACATCAGCTACAGACTGAACGAACACTATGACTCAGAAAGATAGCACTATATTTCCCGCGTTCACAGATGCGATCGTGATTTGCTTAAAAGCTTTACTGAATTCGAAGGACCTTTTATTCTCAATCAGCCACATTAAAAAAAAAAAAGCAGCTTCTAACAACTGGGGGCAGGGATGGTATAGAAACTCTTTTGACATTGCAAAAGGGTCCCCAAGATTGAAACGGTTGAGGATTTCTAGTCCATTGACCTGGAGTTTACCGACGAGAAGCACCTTCTTGGAGACAAGGAAGAGTAACATGGATGTTGCACACGCCCCCACTTGTACTCCGAGGGAAGCTAAATGGAGCGCCTGCCTTTGTGAAAGGTTAAACTCTCCCCTCCCAGCCCCAATAATTTCCTTGTTAAACTCTTTCTTAGCAGCTCCTTCAGAGATAAACAAATTGTCACAAATTCTGTGTAACCATGGGGGTCCAAATGATGATTAATGAGGTTTTCCTGTCTGAGATCTGGAAACAATCTGGCTAAATGGATTCTGAAAATCGGTTAAGAAAGAGAAAAGCAATTCTGGTGCTTCTGCACAATATGCGGTCTGGGAGTTGCAAGCCACAGCCGCTCCCAACTCCCCCATACGCTCACCCCACCGGCCCCCAGGCCTCGGAGGCCCCGCGCTCACTGGACCCTACACAGCGCTAGGGCTGCCGGTCATTTCAACACATTCTCCTCAAAGAGAAGGTGAGACCTTCACCTTTGGGAGGGGAAAGAGCCTGCCCAAGACATGGCATTGAGTTTGGAGGATGGGCATCTTCTTCCAGGTGAGGGTTGGGCTGATCAGACATCAAATAAGTCAAGTAACGAAATAAACGAAGGGACAGCAGCGCTGAAAGGCATAAAGTCTGAACGCAAACTGCAGAGAAGGCCTCATCTTGATTCTTTCCACGGCCCTGTCTCGTTACTTTGGCCGCTCCTGTAATCTCCAGCATTCTCCCGAGAGGACCCCCTGGCCACATCTTCAAACTTACGAAGCTTAGAATATCAAAGGGTGAGGCCACCTGGACTAGAGGAGACTGTGCCTCTGGCCCCTTTTAATCCTTGTGATGGAAGAGGGGTGGCAGATGGAGGTAACTAGGATCGCGGCTATAATTTGGGAGATCTGTTGAAATCTTTGTGAAAACCTTTCTCTCTGAGTCAGATCTGGACAGGACAGTTTGGCTGACTCCCACTGGGCGTTGAGATACCTGGGCACCAGGGCACAGAGAGGGTAACAGGTGTGTGGATAAGCACACAGGAGGTGGAAATGGATGCGGGAGCACAGGACACCGCCAGCCAGGTGGCATTTACACAGTCTGAGGCCTCACTCCTCCGTTACTGTGTGTGTGTCAAGGCTACCGAGCAGGGAATACTCCCCAGGACTCACCCCCAAGCCTCAATCAGCCCTGTCACCAGCATTCACAAAGTTCGCCATCTGAGGCCAAGTCCACCTCTGTGGTGGTGTGGTTGGGGGAGAAAGATGTCGGCCTGTGGGTGGAAGAGGTGACTCCCCTAGGACCCCCTCAGCCCTCAGAGTTTTTCTTTGAAGCGGCCAGTCTAAAAGATGCAACCTTATCACCCATCGCTCCTCCCCAGTCAGGCTGGCCCCATCTCCTGCTCTTTCTCTCTGCCAAGCCTCGCTCACACGGCTCCCCTGCCCTCAATGCCCTTCTTCCTCAACTCTGCACATCCAAACACCTGCCACGCCAGGTCCAGCTCAGGCCCCAGCCCCGCTCCCCCCACCGCTGCAGGGCTTGGCACCTACCACAAGCCAGCACACTACACTCATGTAGCTTCCAGCCTGGCCAGCTGGTCCAGCGCTCATCACCTCCCATCTTGCCCTGACATCCTTCCCAGCAGATTGACTTCATCTTTCCAATGTGTCCGTAAATGCTTGGAGGCTGGGGTCAAGTCCTAGTCTGTTGCCAGTCAGTTCCTTTTGGGAACTGATCTTAGAAAATGTGTTTCTACTTGTCTCCGACATTTCACTGAGGTGGAGTGAAGAGCAGCCAGAAAGGAGCCATCCCCACCTGGGGGCAACTCATAGTCATTAACTTTAATGGGGCTTCCCGGGCTCTCTCTCTCTGAGGACAGATCCCAAAGACATATATACTTATGAGATGACTGAGGGAAAATCAATCCCGCCGCGGTGGTTATTAGGCCGACTCTATTTGGTGTAACAGAGGTTAACACAGCAGTCACCATCTGACTTGGGGCATTAATAATTAAATAGGGCTTCCCTGGTGGCGCAGTGGTTGAGAGTCCACCTGCCGATGCAGGGGACACGGGTTCGTGCCCCGGTCTGGGAAGATCCCACATGCCGCGGAGCGGCTGGGCCCGTGAGCCATGGCCACTGAGCCTGCGGGTCCGGAGCCCGTGCTCCGCAACGGGAGAGGCCACAACAGCGAAAGGCCTGCGTACCGAAAAAAAATAAAATAATAATAATAATTAAATAAGAAAATGCCCCTGGTTTCACTTCAGAGGAAGAGAGCGTGTAAGTAGATCAGCCGGTTGCCTCCCCTCTGACCCGCGCTCCTTGCATAGTAAGAAGCAGAGGAAAGGAGTGACGTTCCAGAGGTGGAGAAATTTCTTTCCTGACTGGAGGTATGGCTGCTTTACACCTGCTGAACTGGAGGTGAGGCTCACACCTGCCCACAGGTGTAGTCACTCCGCACACCTGGCAGGGCCTGAACTAATCAAACTCCTGGAGCGCCACCTGCCCAGCCCTGGGCTGTGCTTCCAGGACACAAAGAAAGAACACGAGTCAGCTGCAGCCCATTTGCGGAGATGAAAGCAGCAAGCGGTCATGTCCCCCTGGAAGCCTATGGAAAACTTGGTGGAGGGGTGGGACTTAAGGCGCACAGAATACGCAAAGGGAGAGGGCAAATAAACGGCATTCGGGGGAAGTACTGCATAAGCAAGCGACTGGAGGCAGGAACGTGCAGGTGGTGCTGGAGGGTCTAGGAGGGTGTGCCCTGCGGAGCAGAAGCGGGCAACATGGGAAACTTTGGGAGGCGTTTTCGAAAATTTTGTTCTATGAAGCACTAGTCCCAGGAGATACTGATAAAAAATCTCCCAGACCAAGATTTCCCGGAGAGGCGAAGTTCAGGACATGCTGCATGCTACAGCCTCACCTTAAATATCCACATTGTATCTGAGCAGACCTTAGGCTCTGGGAAGACCCAGAGTAAAGAGACCTGTTTGTTTCACCCAGTCTTTCCCGCAGAACTTTCTAGTGAGCTCTGTAGCAGCAGACTTCTTCAGGATACTGGTTTGGTAAACTCTGCTCCTCTCCATCAACGTCAAGTCTGGAGGAAGTCCTGGTCCTGCCAACGTGCATCCTTAGAGTTTGTATCCACCTGTTTACGCTAACACCCGAGGGCCTTCTGTGCCTGGCACCTGGTGTTAAAGGGACTCTGCCACTGGGTGTTAAAGACACACTGACATCACAGCAAAGGACCCCTCCTCCTAGCCTGGGCCTTCTGTCCTGGCCTGGGTCGGCCCTGCAGGCTGAGCAGACCTTACAGATGGCAGCATCTTCTGAAGGTCCTGCCTTCTGCTGGGGGCCCCGCCAGCACCAGCACCTGGAGAGTCCAGCTTGTCTCTCTGATGGTAACACACACCTGGCCAGACACCAGCTGCTCACATTAAGCAAGATGCATAAAACTGGGGCAGAGGGCAGACAGACAAACAGATGGCCTCTGCCCCAGGATCAGTCGTGATGACCTCATGGTCCATCTGTGCAAAAATCTCCCCCATCTGCTTCGCTTCCACCACCTGCCTAGTCCTCCTGACTGTGCCAAAAATCTTGGACACTGGAGCCTGGTCCGTGTAGCTGGAACCTGCTCTCTGTCCATCCCAGTCTCCTCTAGGGAGCCCTTCCTTCTCAACAACTTTGCATTGGCAGCAGGAGTGGTCAGGCACTATTTTGTGGGTCCTGGGAGGTTTCCAGTCACAACGCTGGGGATCGATTGGTAGTGGCTGCTTGGAATGCTCTCCTGAGTAAAGGAGCTGAGGGGAACATGCCATGATTGATTAGTAATGTCTCTCGTGGGCACTGGATGGGAGAGGGACACACGGGTGCCATGCACTTGTCATCCCTGTCTTACATTGCTGAACGGTTGTTTTAACTTTGGAAAGCGCTCCTCTCCTATATGAACCACCTGGATGTGGCCTCAGCTCTTCCCTCTGGGCCTTAGATCCTGCCCATCATTTTCCTTCCCTTTGTACCACACCATCAAAACACACTTCTCGAGGGCAGGGGTTTTGGTCTATTGTGTTCATTGGCATCCCCAGAACCCAGACCATTGCCTGTACAGAGAGGGGCCTCAATCCATCTCTGTCCACTCCACAAATTGTTCACTCTACAGCCAACCACCCACCCCGACCTCTCAGCCGTCCCGAGCCTCAGGATCAGCCACAGGATTGCCTGTGTTTGTCTTGACAGAGGCCACCACAGACCTGTCCTGAGAGCAGGTCTTACCGTATGGGGCACGCCACCCTGCACTGACCTTGCACCGCAGAGACACCAATCTGTTGGCGATGGATACAGTGGGCACTGTGACATCCTGAGAGCGATTCAAAGACTCCTGCCTGGGCCACCCCGCCAACACTGGGGTATATCTGTTCCAGGAACCAGCACAAGGCGGGCATTGAAGCCCACTCAATAGCTCAAGCTGAATGGGGGACTGACTGGTGTTCCGAGAGCCTCATGAAAAGGCGCATTCAGGCTCGGGAAGCAGAAGAAGCAAACCCCAAACTGGCACTGATAAAGCAAACGTCTCACATTCCTCCCGGCATGTGGGTGTATAGAGAGAGATTTCTATCTTCTATTTATAGAACACACACACACACACACACTCCTCTGCTTTTTCCTGAATAAAACAAAAAAGCCAAGTTTGCACTCAATGGGGCAAATGCCAAGGTTATCATCCTGTCTAGTGGACCTTCCCCTTCATCTTCCCACTGTTCTCTCAGCTGGCTCCCAGTCCCCAAGCCCCTCTCTGTTTACTGGCCTTGCTGGGGGTCTGATTAGTGCCAGAGGAAAAGAGAAGCAGCGATCAGCCCATAATTACGAGGCTTCACCCTTCGCCTTGATGAAGCCTCCTGCCCTCCAGCAATCCCACCAGGGGCCGGGCTTATATTGAATGCTTTCTAATCTCCCTGCACCTAAAAAAACAAAAAAAAAGTTTAAAAAATAGATCCATAGCTCTCAATCTCCAGAAGAGTGATTCCCTGACCGCAGAAGCACAGCAGAAGTTCCCAGCGTCAACACGGAGGCCCCGCCAGGTGCCTGCCCACTGGGATAAAACAGGGGATTGGAGTCACCTCCTGAGACATGGTAAACGTCCTCGTCCTAAGGCTCCACCAAACTGATAAATTCTGCTTTCTTCTTAGCCGGGAAAGCCTCGGGCTGCAAACCCTGAAAATGGCACCACGGAGGCCTGCAGTGCCCATTAATCAGGGTCAGAAGACTGTCCTGCCCCTGTGCCCTCAAGTCCTGCAGAGAACAAGTGGCCCTGACATTAGTCAGGCTCCGAGAGAAATCACAGCCTATCCCCAGGGCAGGGGAGCAGGGAGGGGGAGTGGACAGAGGTGTAGAAACCAACAAATTCATGAAGCACCCGCCTCCCTCCCCCATGATGTGCAACCCCTGGGCTCTGAGCCCTCAGCCCTCCCGTTCCCAGGCAGGCAGCAGCTGCGCCCGCAGCCTCCAGCCCCTCTGAAGACGAAGGGAGAAAACTTATCTGTGTTCTTAGGCCATTTCATTTCTCACAGAGCAATTATCTCCATCTTTCCATTTCTTTGCAAATCAGGGTACACTCAACCGGCGTGGCCAAAACAGAGGCTGCCTGTGCCCTCACCAACCCAGCCCACTCCGGGCCTGCTCTGCTCCCTTCTCCCACCCTCTCCCAGGGCTGTGGGGTTCTCTGAACTATGGGAACCCCACATGCCCTGGTATTAAATCATGCCTGCATCCACAAAACCCTCATAGACAAGTCAGTCACTCAGGGCCATACAGCCCCAGCCCCATGGGGATTAGTCCCCATTCCCGCTCGCTCTGCAAAAATACATTTCTAAAACCACAAGATGCAACCACAGATGCCCAGATGGGAAAAGAGCACTGAGGGTTGGGGCCCTGTAGAGTGAGCCATCACTGGGTCAAGCCTCCCCATTGGGCTGAGCTGCGAGGATGAACAGCTGGACAGCAAGCCACGTGGTACCAGAACTGGCACCTGGACAGACCTGGGAGCATCACCTGTCAACACCTCATCCCACAGGAGGACAAACTGCCCCCAGGTGACTTCAAGGTCACATGACACATTGGTGGCCGGGCCCATGGAAGGCAAAAGCAGAGCTGGACTGACATGGATTCAAATTCTGACTCCACCGTACTGGCTACTTAACCTGGATAAAGTCATTTACCTGCTTTGGGGCTGTTTCACAGCAATCAGGTAAGACCAACTTCACAGGGCTGTTAGGATATCAAATGAGTCAGCAGGTAAAGTGCTTGGTCCAGATTCTAGCACACAGAATGTGCTCAATAAAATATTAGTTTCCTGCTGACTCATATCCCGCCCCCCCCCCCAATCTCAAAGACCCTTCCAACTCTCTAATTCTGAATTCTAGAATTTGTAAGGAGCTGGGTAAATATTGATGGAAAAATCCTCTGCTGGAAAGTCTAGGCTTGGCTATATGTATTTGGTGACTCCAGGGTGAGTCTTAAATGTACAATTACCAAGATGGTCTCATCTTTCATCCATCTTTTCAGCAAACATTTATTGAACACTTGCCAGTCATTGGACACAAAGACAACTCAGGCAGGTCCTGCCCCAAGACCCCAAACACCTGCTGGAGGGTGTGTGGGAATGGCTGTGAGAGGGCAGTGGACCCAGGACGTGGCTTAATTCAAAGCACTGAGGCCTTTGCCCAGCAGGAAGCCTCAGGCAAATGTGATGGGATATCAGAGACCTTTGCTGGAATTGATGCATACCATCCCCACAGGTCCCCCCACATGTTGAATCCGGCCCATCTCCATACCAGTTGCCTCTGAATCCACTCTTGATCAGGGCTGCCTCCTCTGAAGGTGGGCAGCTTGTCCAGCCTCCCGGCTCTACTCTGTCAGGACTCAGAGCAGCTACATTTCCTCTCTCCCTTGGGTCTTCCCTCCTCAGTTCCAGCTCAGCTCAGGAGCAGCTCAGCTTTCCATGGCCCCATTCTTCTCTCTGCCTGCTTAAGTCATTAACTTGCTGTGTGACTTGGGACAGGCTGCTTTCCTTCTCTGAGCTTCATTCTCTGCTTGTCCCAGAGGCTGGGGTCAGACTGTACCATCTCCTGGACTCTTCCAGCTCTAAAAATTTACCTCCAGCATGTCTCCCTTCCCTGCCCTTCCCCTCCTCACATTCTTCTCTCTCTTCATCCCCACATTGGGTTTGCCCCATCTCCCAGCAGCAAGAAGATAAAGCAGCAGAGGCAGGAGAACTGGATTCTAGGTTTGGATCGTGGAGAACTCATTTCACTGCTCTGAGCCTCCTTATCCTCTCTGACTACATGGGAAGGATGAGAGAACGACCTGTTCTTGTGAGGATTAAACTGCAGCCCAGCACTGGAAATGTAGGTGTCAGTGGCATTGTGAGGGCGGGGACCCTAAGTTCCTGCCTACCTCTCTGTCCAATCTTCAGCACCCCTTTGAAGACCGGCCTCTTGTCTCGTGCTCTAGTCCAGCCCAGGGCCCACATCAGAGCAGCCTCTGCCCCATCACACCTTGGGGACCTCTTCTCACCAGTCAGGAGCTAAACAGGAGGGCGTGGTTGTCAGTCCACAGACTAGGGCAGCCTCTCCAGGTTTCCTTCTGGAACCTTCTGTATGTATCTAGGCCAGGAGAATCTGAAGCCAGACACCAACAAAGCCTGAGGGTCCTACACCTGTGCATTGGTTGTGGAAATGGGCATCGGTGTGTCCTAGAAAGCTGCTTGGCAGTATATAACAAAATGTTTTAATCTACATCTTTAACCCAGCATTCCATTTCTGCAATTTAACCTATAAAAATTGACCAAGGTCAAGGATGGGTTCAAGAATGTTACGTCATGTCTTAATAAAGAGATATTTATTTCAGCAGCATTGAAACAACCTGAATGCCTAAATCAGTAGGGTCCTTGCTAAATAAATCCCACCATGTACACAAAACAAAATATTATGCAAACATTAAAGATACTGATGTGTGGGAAAATATGGAAGCCTATACACTGGAGCGTTAATAGTGGTCATCTGTAAGGGGAGGGGAACAGAGAAACATCACCGGACTTGTGTTTTTTTGTTTGTTTGTTTGTTTTTGTTTGTTTTACGCGGGCCTCTCACTGCTGTGGCCTCTCCCCGTTGTGGAGCACAGGCTCCGGACACGCAGGCTCAGCGGCCATGGCTCACGGGCCCAGCCGCTCCGTGGCATGTGGGATCTTCCCGGACCAGGGCACGAACCCGTGTCCCCTGCATCGGCAGAAGGACTCTCAACCACTGAGCCACCAGGGAAGCCCAACTTGTGCTTTTTAAGTCAAACATTTTTGTTCTTATATTAGTGTTTCTTACAATGAGCATTATCATCACCTTAATCATAAAAGCAAACATATTTTAAGATAATATATGTAAAGCACTCCCACTCCTGCGCGTATATACAGAAAAGATGAAAACCAATTCAAAAAGATACATGTACCCCAATGTTCATTGCAGCATTATTTGCCATAGCCAAGATATGGAAGCAACCTAAATGTCCATTGACAGAGGAATGGATAAAGAAGATGTGGTATATATATATATATATATATATATGCTGGAATATTACTCAGCCATAAAAAGGAATGAAATATTGCCATTTGCAGCAACATGGGCAGACTTAGAGATTATCATACTAAGTGAAGGAAAAAAGACAAACGTCATATGGTATTACTTATACGTGGAATCTAAAAAAAATGATACAAATGAACTTACAAAACAGAAATAGACTCACAGACATAGAAAACAAATTTATGGTTACCAAAGTGGGGAGGGGATAAATTAGGAGCTTGGGATTAACAGATACACACTGCTATATATAAAACAGCTAAACAACAAGGATTAACAGATACACACTACTATATATAAAACAGCTAAACAACAGCTACTGTATAGCATAGGAAACCATATTCAATATCTTGTAATAACCTACAATGGAAAAGAATCTGAAAATACATATATAGAAAACTGAATCACTTTGCTGTAGGCCTGAAACTAACACATTGTAAATCAATTACACGTCAATTAAAAAAAAGAATAGAAAACAAATTTGTTTTTGAATTTTATTTTATTTATTTTTTTATACAGCAGGCTCTTATTAGTCATCCATTTTATACACATCAGTGTATACATGTCAATTCCAATCTCCCAATTCATCACACCACCACCCCCACTTTCCCCCCTTGGTGTCCATACGTTTGTTCTCTACATCCGTGTCTCAATTTCTGCCCTGCAAACCGGTTCATCTGTACCATTTTTCTAGGTTCCACATATATGCATTAATATGTGATATTTGTTTTTAATTAAAAAATTTTTTTAAAGAATAGGAAAAAAATACATTAAATAAATAAATAAAAGATGATACACGTAAGTTCACTACCACGGAAAGGACCCTGATATATCATCATGTGAAAAACACAGGTTACAAAGTAGCATGAACGTTACAATCGCATCGTACGTGCGGGTGGTATGTGTACTGAGAGCAAACAAAAAAAAAGAAAGACGTCCAGAAGGATGTTAACAAAGGCGTCTGCGGGATGACAATTTAGGTGACTTAACCTTCTTCTCTATACTCTTCTGTCGACGCTTTCTATGATGAGCTGGTCAGCTTTTCAATTTAATAAAACCACAATAAAGCTACCTTCATTTTGCAAAAAAAGGCAGGGCCCCTTGTCAGTGCGCCCATAGCATACCCTCCCCCAGGCCGAGACTCTCCCACACTGCTCCTTGGGGTACATATTACCAAACAGCAGGGACTTACGAGCCCTGAGCCTGCTACCGCTAGGGACACAGGCCACTTTATGGAGCTTTCCAGGCAGCCCTGGAAGCCATCAAGCCGGGGCGGGGGTGTGGGTGGGGATTGCCAGAATAACTGAATGGCCTGTGTCCATGCTGTGATTATATCCACGCTGTGATTAAAAATATTATGCCATTTCAAAGACCCCAAATGATCTGATGACACTGAAAATGGATGGATAATGTATAATTTGGTCAGCTCTATCCAGTATAATAAATGAACCAAGTATTCAGATTTTTAAAAGAAAGTTATTGCAGCCCTTTGTCCATGACACTGATGAATCCTGGCTCACAGCCTGGTCAGGTCAGCCCAGGGAGCGTCACCTCACTCCAGCACCCGTTCAGTCCCCGGCATCCCCACAGGCTCTTCTCCTCCAGGGGTAACAAGCACCTGGAACTCTGGTCTCAATTCCTGGGTCCTAACCCCAGCTCTGTCTCTTACCAGTGTGTGACCTTGGGCAGGTCACTTAACCTGTGGGAGCGCCAGCTTCCTCCTCTGTGAAGTGGGAGTAGTAAGAAAACCTGCCTCACGGGGTCCTGAGAGCCAAAGAGATGAGGATTATGAGAAGGGCCTGTAGACAGTAAAACACTGAGTAAAATGTGGAGGCTGGAGGGGGTGTGTGCAGGGAGAGAGAAGGAGTTTCTTAGGATCCTCCAATAAGGACCACCTCCTTGGGGTGGGACACGTCTGCCAGAACGCAGAGAAAGGGACTCAAGATGAATGTCAGTAAGTTTGCAATTTAGCCCAGCCCAGGCCCTGCTGACCCACAGTCTAAGCAAGAGATAATTCCAAGTCTGGAACCAGAAGCCAATTCGGCTGCGCTTCTGGCCTAGGATGTGTCTGACAACCATCTCCACAGTCAAGAGCATTCGTGAAAAATGGTTCTTCTGAACTCTGGTTTTCCGGAGGAGCAAGACCTTCCCAAAGGAAGGGGTCACCGAAAGAGCACCGCGGCAGATCAAAATCTATCCTCATCTCCCCAGGTTTAATTTGCAGAACGGCACACAACTCCCAGACTCACCGTGTTCCTGGTCTGGTTATTCATTGTTTATTTCAGTATTTTCCAGGAAATTGTTCATTAAGGATAAAAGCACCTGCTTACTGTAAAAGGGCATTACACAAAGACTCTGGCATGGGGGACCTGGGAAGAACATTATTAATGAATGAAGTGAAACAGGACAAACATGCTATAAATTAAAGGTCTAAAAAGAAATGTCTGGCATTGGTGGATTACAATAGAGGGATGAAATGAAACATCATATTTTTAGACCATGGTGGCGTTTAAAAAAAAATGGGAGGGAAAAAATTACAAAAGGTGGCAGAGGTAATGATCTATTTCTGGAGCAACTAAAGCCTGTGCTTCCATTAAGAGAATTATAGATCAATTCTGTTTTGTCTGGGGGCATAGATGCGTGGTGTGTGCTAAATTAAAAAGCTTAACGTGTCAGAGCAGTTCCTTCTGAGGGTTCCATGGAAGGATGCTGACTGTGGCATTAGGCCTGAGAGAGGCATGGCAGGTGATGGAGAGGAAGTTAGGAGCATCTGAGCCGTGTCACTGAGTTAGGCTCAGCCAGGCATAGGCCATCCTGAGCACCAGTGTCCAAGAGCATATGAAGCCCAACCTCAGTTAACCGGAACTTCAATTAACTGGGGTGCCACCAAAGCCACTGGCCATGCTCACGGGTGCATTTCCACCCCAGAGACAGTGAGATTTTTTTTTTCTCTCTCCTGAAAAGCAGTTTCCAAGGCTAGCTTCTACCCCGATGATCTATTCAGCTTTATTTCCTTTACTTCATACCCTCTCCTGGACAAGGACAGGCCTTGAGGAATAAGGACCCTTGAAATCATTCCAGATGCCAATAAATCCAAAGAGATGTGATCCCATTCACCATAATCCCCTTACCAAGGCAGGAAAGGAAACAGGCACAATTGCAAAAAATGGTTTTGGTAGCAGGCACTGGAACCCCAGAAAGGTCTTCTCTGCCTAACTCCCAACTCAACAGGAAACTCAGAAATGTGAACCGCCCATTCCTCAAGGCAAGATGGGGGGTGGGGGGCAGGTTCCCCCTCTGACGCCAGCTGCTCCAAGTTGCTTTCTGCCCTTTCCGCAGGCAGGTGGAGCGGTGAGGCGCCAGCCTCCAATATGCTGCATCACCGACAGGTAGAAAAAGGGAAGCTCATGCCAAGCTCCAATTCTCTGGTGTGCCCACAAATTTCTAAACTTGCCATAACACATACAGGGACTCAGTGGGATGGGAAGAACGGGAGGCAGGTCAGAAGCTTGCAAAGCCATGGTAGACCTCTGACACACAGAGGTTTGGCTGTGCCAAGATGGGGAGCAGAAAGAAAAGGAGAGGGGCACAGGTAGGCGTTGGGTATGGGTGTGCCCAGCTGGCTGGCAAACCACGGCTGAAGTTTGGGCTCAAGTGAGCATTGTGTACTAACACCATATTCGGAACCTAAGAGCACCTACTAAGGGTGCTCTGTTAACATCCCCTGTTGGATGAGAACCTGGATGAAGACTGACTCAAAGAGTGAACATTCCGTTCACTCACCAACCATGGAGCATCTTACTGAGCCCCAGAAGAAAGCAGGAAATGAATGGCTACCAAGAGACTGCTCTTTGCAGGGCACTGAGCTGGGCACGTGGCCAATCCCCATCTTCACAGTGGCTCTAAGAAGCAGGCATTATGATCTCCATGGGCAGGTGATGAAACACAGACTCACAGTTTAGAAGTGCACGAACTAGATCTGAACTAAGGACTTATCTATCACTATGCTTCCAGGTCTATCTTTGCCCTTCTGACTTTGTGCATACGTGCACACATGTGTGCAAGTATGTGTGCAGATGTGCTACGTGTGGCATGTGGGGGAGGGTTGGGGGGGGTCATCTCTTTGGATCAGAGCTTCCTCCATGCTCACTAAGTTTGAGCAGAGGAAGAGGGGAGACTGTGCTATTGTGGGAAGAGGATGGGCTTGGGCCAGCTGTGTGACCTTGGGCCAGTCTCCTGCCTCCTTGGGGCTTCACTGTCCTCTATAAGCTGAGAGGAAGCCTTTCTTAGCTGGTTCCTCATCTGAACCACAGAATCCAGAAAATGATTTCAGTGACTGTTTTGTCAATTCTCCCGAGGATTGTTCATAACTCATACCAATCTAGATGTACAGGAGAAAAGTCAATCCATTACATACAGTGGACGGCATGGGGTGTTAGGAACCTAGCTGAGAAAGTACTAGATGGTCTTTAAGGTCCCTAGGGCTCTGACATCAGGAGATGGGTGGGGAGGCTGTGTGCCTCCACTACAGGAACTGGGCAGGTTGATGAGATCCTGAGCGTAGCTGAGGCTGCAGGGGAGGATGCCAGACCCCCAGACCAGATTACCTTAGTTTACAGCGTCCTCTGTGTGTATTTCCCTCGCGTCATCCTGTAACGTAACTACCTTCTTTAAATGTACCAATCTCACCTCCACTGTGATTTGAGGAATCAAGAGAGAAATTGGGAACAGGCCTTTAAAGGAATAAGCCCTACCTTTCACTGTCTACCCCTAGAGCTAGCTAACTGGGGGCGGAGGGGTGGGTAGCAATAACTGGCAAGAGATCTGAATGGGATCAATAATTGAGCACATGGGTCCTGTGTACCTCTCCTGCCCTCAGAGGACATGGAGTTTATTTTAGTACAGAAGGGGCCCATTCCCCAGCAAGGCAGAGCAGTGGTTTGTGTGCCAGGAACGAGCAGGGTGCCACCCTATTCTGGGCCTCACCCAGAATATATTCTAATACCTTAACAAGAGAGAGCACACCTAGCCCTCAACTTTCAGCTCTGGTTGTGGAACGCTCAGATGCTGGGATGCGTGGAAGGGGCAGCGTGCTGCGGAATTCTGCAGCCAGCGCAGCCCGGCTCCCAAGAAACCTCCGGCTCAGCAGTAGCCTGTGGCAACATTTTTGCATAAAAAAAGGACATATCTAGGCAGAACAGGCGCATGCCAGACTCTGGATCACTCTACAAAGCGGAGAGGAGGATAAAATCACCCCGAGGGAGGAAGGCAGAGGAGACATTTATTTCAAACCAATTTCACCCACTGGGGAGCAATCACTAAAGTCGAATGGTAGAGCTGTTCGGCTCTCTGTGTCACAGCGGATAAAGGTGGGAAGAACAAGTGAGCAATGCGACCACCAGCCTGACGCAGTTGCTGTGGGGAGGACCTGTGAGGGGACAGGATCTGCTGACGAGGCTGCCCGTGGGCTCTGAGGAGGGCCTGAGCCAAACGCCCAACCAAAAGCCAGGGACAGAGAAACCCAGAACCAGATCTCTCGCCCCCAGGTCTACCAATAATCAGCTGTGTGACCCTGAATGAGTCACTGAACCTCTCTGGGCTGTTTCCTGATAAGGAGGAGCTAGAATCACTTCTCAGGTAGTCTTGCCTGAGTAGATGACATGGGCTTAAAGGCCTGAGTTTGAGCTTTCCAGCATCACCTATCAGCCACGGGAAGGCTTTGAATGGCTTCTTTAGGCCTCGGGTTCTCCATTTATAAAAGGATATTGACTGACAGTCCTGTAATTGTAGAGCCAGATTTGGACTCTAGCGAAGGGCCCTTATAGCTCTAAAAAGTTCTACGGTGATTCTCTGTAGCAAGAGCAGATGACAGGGAGGAGAGGGTCCTCTCCAAGGGCGGGTTCTCAGCACCTGGCACAGTGTCAGGTGTGAGTCAATGTTTGATAACTAGCCAATGATTGGATCAATGAATCCATGAACAAGTCTCTGTTTCTGCACGAGCAAGCTGAGGTTGAGTGCAAAGACACTTCCAAGGTCACACAGCTGATAACAGATAGAGCTGACCTCAAAGCCAGGTCTTTGGACCCCAAATCCAGTGCCCCTCCCACTCCACCATCTACTGCGAAAGGGAAGGGAGGTCCTTGAGCAGAGCCTCCTTGGGGGGCAAGGCAGCCTGTGGGTGCGGGGATGGTGAGATCTCCCTAGGGCCACACTGGATTCTGTGTACCTTGAATCTATCAGCCTCTCAGTCAACACCAGTGTCTGCTGCGTTTCCAGCCCATTCACCAAGCCCTTGTCCCAAAGAGGGTCTCCTTCTCCTCGGGTACAGAGAGAAGGGCTGCTGGTGGCTGGCCAGGGTCTCTCCCTGCCACCTCCTTCAGCCTTTCTTACAAGTCCTTATTTTCTTCCTCCAAAGATGGGCACAAAGGAGGTAAGTAAATAGAGAGGCAGAGTCGGGTGCTGCAGGAAAGCTTCCAGAATGTACCTTTCTGCTCCCCAGAGGCCTCTGCTGGGAAGTCACAGTCTGATCCCACTCGTCTATCTCTGCCCTGCTTTCTCGGGCCCTCAGAAACGATCTTCACCAGCCCTCTCTCCCAGGGACTGATGGAACAGCTTCTGCAGCGTCTCCCCAATCTTAATAATCCCTCACCTTCTCGTGGGCTTTTATCTTCCCGTAGATAAAGCACATCCTTATCTATTGTCTCATTTGATCCTAGAAGAGCCCACTGGAGATGAGAACCCTAAGGTGGGACTCAGGGGGTGAGGAGGGGCCGGAAGTTTCAGTAGCAGAGTGGGGACCACGTAGCACAGGAACGCTTGTCCAGAGGTAGCAATAAGCACCTCCCCCTTTCCTCTGGCGTCTCCTCCGTCCCTGAGGAGCTGCAAAGGCAGGAATCAGAGTGCCCCCATCAGAAAGCTCAGAGCAGGGCTGAGGCTGCCTGGCAAGGGACCGGGGTCGGGGCGGGGGGGGGGCAGGAGGAATCACTCCTTCCGGGCGGGACATCTAGCTCCCTGCTCCCAGCGCGCGCACACACACACACACACACACACACACACACACACACACACACACACACACACTAAACAGTGGTACCCATCCCGCCTGCACGCTAGAACCACCTGGGAACATTTTTAAATAACCATGCTTGGGACCTCACTGTAGGCCAATTAGAACTGAATTTCTGTGGGTGGAGCTTGGGCATCTGTATTTTTTTCAAAGCACCCCAGATGATTCCAGCAAGCAGCCAAGGTCAAGAACCATCCACTAGGATTCCCTGAGGGCAGGGGCTGCGACCCTCATCCGGATGAAAGCCTAGGAGAGGGTGACCTTGTCCTTTCTCTGCCTCTTTCTCATTTCTAACCCCAGAGCACAGGTACCTAGCCTCAAGACCCCCTCCCTGTCAAGATCCTGGTTCTGCCCTGGACCCACAGGGCACCACAACCCCATCAAAGTGTCTCTGGGTGGCAGAAGCAGGGGTCTGCTAAACCATTGGTGAAGATGCCTGCCACCTCCAAGAAGCCAGCAGACCCAGGTGAAAGGGGAGGGCAGAGCTGCAATAACAGGAATGCCCATCGACCTTCCCCGTAGCACATCTATATGACAACAGACACAGGGCAGAGGGCGTGTGGCTCCTCCACCCACCCCAGGGCTGGTACAAATGCCCTGGGCACCAATGAACACCACCCAAACCCAACCACAGGTGGTGAATGAGCAAACTGTTACTGGCATCCCCACAGGCGGGTACCTTAGCATCCAGGGCTGATCCCAACTGTGGGGAGAGCCCTGTTGCTCTTCTCTCCACCCATCTATCTATTCCCGCACTGTTCACTGAGCATCTCCGATGTGCCAGGCACTGAGGATACAGCCCCACAGAGCTTAGCCACATGGTAGGTGCTATGGTCCCCATTGTACACGTGAGGGGACTGAGGAGAGTGGTGGCCTGCCTGTCATTGGGCACTGGCTGAGCCAACCCAGGCCCTCCAGCGTGGTGAACTCTGCTGTATAACCACCCACGTCACTTCTGCCCCATCCCACGGTGAAAAGCAGCAGGACCCCTCTTGCAGGGATGGGAGAGCAGAGTTCACTAAGAGGCTGGAGCCGAGCACACTCCCTGGTCCCGGAGCCCTGAGGTCCGGCATCTGCCCTGCTGGCCCTCCCACCCAGTCCCTCCTCTAATGAAAATCCAGAGAGCAGCAACGAAATTCACCTTAATAAGCACTCCTTAGAAATATGCTAACGGGGAGGAAGCTGATATCATATGCCCTGAAAGCCCAAGGGAGAAGGAGATGAAAAAAATTCCATATTGAGTTTTGTCTCATTTCAAAGCCACTTTCAAAGTGGCCATAAATCTTCTGTGTGACGTGATATAAGGAGGAGCTGCCAGCGGCTCGGGCGTTAATAATTAGCAGCAGCAGGTGCTGAGCTGAATGCAGTAGACTTTCTGGTCCTCACTGCGTGGAGACAGAGGGAAGGTGCAGACTAGGTCCCATGCATGGGCTGACCCATCCGCAGAGCCTGCCCACCTGCCGGCCCCGAGAGACTACACCATGTGCCAGAAAAGCGAGGCTCAGGAATCAGCAAGGCCCACCTTGAACCCCAGCTTACGGGGTGTTGAATTCCGCTTGGCGTGAGGAGAAGCCCCGGACATGACCAAGCCTCAGCTTCAATCCATCCGTGAGACTGACAACAACACATGTGCCGGGCTGGGTCCCTGGGCGGGACTGTGTGTGGGTGTCGTCTGGCTTACCAGTGTGGTGGTGTAGAGAACTCTCTGGAGTCAGCTGGTCTGAATCAAAAACCAGTGCTGTTAATTAGTAGCTGAGTGACTGTGGACAAATGACTTAATCTCTCAGAGGCTCTGTTTCCTCATCTGCAAATGGAGATGGTAATTGCATCTATTGTGAAAATTAAATGAGGCACTTACACCAGTATCTGATACATTGTAACAACTCAACAGATATAACTGCTATGGCTATAGTAGCTACTGTTTATACTACTGTCTTCTTCAGTTCCCCAACACCTGCCTTCATTACCACTGATAAAAGCCCTGGGAGTTGTCTCTTATCCTTTTCTGTTTTTAATTTTCTGGGTAACTTTGGGAAACTGACTTAACCTCTCTGATTCTTAACTGTCCTACAAAGTGAGGATGGTAAGTCCTGCTGTGATCTATGTGCAGGATGGTTGTAAAGGTCGAAAAGATAATGCAAGTGAAAGTGCTTTGAAATGTATAATAAATGGCACAGGAGTGGGGAATTATCATCATTGACTTCCAGCAGGAAAGCTATTCTAGATGCCATGGTTGGCTTCCCTTCCCTAGGCAGCAAGGGACAGTCTCTCTCAAGACTTCAGAGGAAAAAAGTCTACATTTCTTCCAGACAACAGTGGCAACCAATTACAACTTTTACTAACTGATGTCTCTCCTACTGGCTGCTGTCTTTCTAGCTCTGCCCTTGGGAGAAAGAGAGACAAGGCAATGGTCACTGTTTGCATAGGAGTTCCTCATAGTCTAGAACAGTTTGTTTTTAATTTGCAGTAAGACGCGGACCGATACGTGGTCCTACCTGCACTGGTCTCCCGCCTCCCAAACTGGTCTCCTCCTTGTCCAATAAAAGGAATCCACTGACCGTATCAATGTCAAGTTGCTATCAAGTCTCTAGTGCTTTCACTCAATTTCTGGACTTCTCTCACTGTAGACCCAACAGCCTGTGGGCTGGCACCAGTCCCTGGAGTGCACTTTGAGTTGCTGGAAGGCAGTGGGCACAGAGGATCAGGCCAGGGTTCTCAGCTCCTGGTCTTGCAGTGTTTGTAAAGATGGGCACCTTTCTAAGGAACGTTGCAATATTCCTCTTTGCCCATGTCCTCTGCCTTTGCTTTCTCTAACTACTTCCTGTGGGTTCCCATACAGCTCCCACCTGAAAACACACTGAAAAATCCCACTCCTGAAGCCATTCTTTCCGAGGCAGGCATAACATGGACAACCCTTCCTGACCTGGGATTGGAGGGGATGGTGGCTGGGTCATAGCTGCTAGATCCCCGAATTATTCCCTGAGTCTCTTTGGTTGCCAGTGAGACCCAAAGGTGAACCCCAGACATCTCATCTGTTGCAAAGCCCCAGCCTGACTTTGCTCTCCCGAACCTCCTGCCTCCCGTGGAGGCCCAGGCCTTAACAATCTGGCTTCCACCCTGATCCCTGATCCTCAATTCTGACTCATTGCCCCTCTCCCCCTGGCACCTTACACAGTGCCCCAGCCCAGGGTTCATGCCAGCCTCCGCACAGGGCCTGACACTTCACCCTTCATCCAATCATTCACTCCACCCAGAAGCACCTAGTAAGTACAACCATTAGCCAAGGCCCTGGATATATAACACCTCAAGTCAGATGCTAACGGGAGAGAGAACAACATGTGACCAGGAAGTTACAGTACCTGCAAGAAGACCCAGACCTCAAGGCCACTGTCAAGGGATCTGGGGAGGGGCACTGGCCAGAAGAAGGGGCGTATATGCTGAGACCCGAAGGAAGCAGAAGAGATAGCCAGGTAGGACAGCAGCGCTCTGGGCAGAGGGAGAAAGAACAGGTGCGTTTGAGGAAGTAAAACTGTCTCATTCTGGCTGGAGCAGAGTTTGAGGCAGAGGTGAGGCTTGCTGAGCTGGAGAGGGTCAGCCCCAGAATACAATATGCCTATTAGCCAAGATAAATAGGCAGCCATTGGAAGGTTTTAAATAAGGGATCAATTTGGCCAGAGTCATATTTTCCAAAGATGCTTTTCTGATTTAAAAAAAGGTGGAAAGAAAGTGAATCCTCATTAAAGGCAAATAATTGCTTTTAAATGATGGATGGGTATCCACACCGTGGACTATTTGGCAGCTATTAAAAAGAATGCATGAGAGGAACCCTTGTTGAGTTGGAGGTATGGGGAAGGGAAAAGGTCAGAGGCTAGATAGTATAATCCTTTTCTAAAGCAAACAATCTACAGACACACACGCACACAGACACACACACATACGTTTGTATATGGTTGGAGTTACACGATACAGAAGGATACAGAGTGGGATGTTGGCAGGGATTTCCTGAGTGGGCAGGGGTTAAGAACATGATGCAGGGAGAAAGGGAAGAGGGAGGCAAGTTAAAGAAAAAATGTTAAAGAATGAACTATGAAAACAACTATGATATGATTGCTTTTATGTGAAATTACTTATGTGGAGACCTTCAGGTCTCAGCTTATCTGCCCCTTCCTCTGGCCAGTTCCCCTTCCCAGGCTCCCTTGGCAGTGGCCCCAGAATGTAAAAAGAAAAGAGGAAAAAGAAAATTAAGCAGTCTCCTACTGGCTGAGATATGGAGGAAAGGAATCAGACGAAGTGGGGCCGGGGCAGACACAATGGTAAGGGGGCTGACATGTCAGTGGGCCCAGGGCACAGTATCCCTCTGTGGCCAAATCTCTGGACCACACCAGCTGACCCCATGCCCATCCTGGGGGCTGGCAGCCCATCAGTCCACTGTGCCCCCCTCCACTCCATCCCTGCCCATCCAGCAGCCTGGACAGTCCCTCCACATCTGTCCTGTTGCCGCTGTTGCTCAGGGTGGGATTGGAGAGCGGAGGGGGAGTGGGCAGGTCTCTGGTTGCCTTCCCTCCCCATGGTCTGACACCCCCTGTTAGAGCAGAGGCTACCTGAAGCAGGAGGCACCTCTCGCAGTGCTTCACTCCCCCTGCCAGTGTGCTCAGTAAATGACAGTTGATTCCTGGACGTGGTTTCACCATTGAGGAGTGGGAGGCCGCTGGGGAAACCACCTCATGACTCAGTGAGTGCTTTAGTCTCCAGAGTGCAAGAAGGTGCCAGAAAGATCAGGGAGGAGAAGGAAAGGCAGATGCTGAGGACAGGAGGGAGTCAAGTGTCTGTGCCAACGGGAGGAGCTCTCCAGCCTCCTCCTCTCCCCTCTGCCCTTGGGGTCTCACCCTCAGATCTTTCCTGCCCGCTCACCTCCGTTTCCCAAATAACCACAACCACAGATGCAGGTACCCTGGAGCTCCACTCATGGGGAACATTGATTAGCAGCCTCAGTAAACTCTCCAGAAATGCCCCAGAGCCACTTAGGAAAAACCCTCTGTGGCATGGAGGGTAGTAACGCCAGATGGTCTAGACAGCCTTGATTCTGCCTGGCTCTGTAAACTTGACAGTCACTTGACCTCTCTGATCCTTAGTTTCCCCATCTGTAAAGTGGGAACCTACTTTCAAGGGGTCTTTGTGAGAACTGAATGAGTCAGTACAACCTGGGGAGGAGTTATTTTTTAATTATTATTGGTGGTGGTGTCCCTGGATCTTTTCAGGCTAAGTCTATCTTCCCACCCCTATCCCCCACCCCCTCAGGCACCCTCAGGCACCTTCCTGAGTTGGACAGACCACACCCCTCTGTCAACATCCCTCAGAATGCAGCCCATGAGGGTTCAGACAAAACTTATTGAGTAGGAAGCCTATTGTCACGCATTACAAAGGCTAATTGCAGGCTTCAACAACAAGAGGGAGGGAGCTCGGCCCACTCATAAATATAGCTGTTTAAGAAACAAGCATCATTTTGTAATGACGCCACTGGTAGAAATCCACCACCTCATCGAGCAGTTTTAGAGCCAGGTGGGGAGGTTCACCCCAGACACTCCCGCTGATGCCCAAACCCCTGGGGGCTTCTCCGTGCCCACCAGGCCTCCAGGGTATCACCCAGTACTTCGATATTCAGAAGTAGCTCCGGCCTAGAAGAATGCCCATCCCTCTGCTCCCTTGAAGCAGTGCCCGCTGGAGCCCCCAAGAAGTCAATTAACAGCATCTGGCTAATTAAAGCAAGATGTTACATTTCTCTTGTTGACTCAGTCGGAGCTGCAACGGGGAGCCTCAGAGAAGCAGCCCCGCATCCCAAGTAGCTCCCCCTTTCATGTGGCTCTGGGGAGACAAAGCTTCTCTGATGGTTTTGAAAGCTGTGGTCCCACCAGCCCCAGAGCAGGGGGGCCAGGCCACCCAGGGGGAGGACAGCAGTTCAAAGCCAGCCTGGTGGGCACAGTGGGGTCCATTTGGGATCGGAAATGATTAGGACATTCCAGACCATAAGAATCAATAACATAATTAACAAATATTGTACTATTCCTCAGCATCTTGCTACAAATTATGCTGTCTTTAATCATATAATGTTCCCTGACTGTTAATGACATGTAATGTTAATTACCAGAGAAAGAGAACTACTCAGAATGAAGACTTCCTTGGAGAATAATTAATATCCTTTGAGGAGTCGCAGAGCCTATGGGGTGGGGCTTTCTCCCCCAGTTATGGTGACTTAGTAACCCGAGAAAGCCCACCCTCCTTGTCCATGGGTGGACAGACCTATCCCTTAAAAAGAGACTTACACACAGTAGGCATGCAATAAAGACTTGTTAACTGAATGAAAAAATGGATGAAGAAGTTCACCTGAGCATCTAGTAGAATCTTAGGACGTGAGGGTAAGAACACTCTGAATCATAACCTAGTCACCCTTTTTTCAAATGGGGAAGCTGAGGCTCAGAGAGAGGGAGGGACTTTCCAAAACCACACCTCTTGTCAGTGACTAAATTGGGATGAAAACTCAGCTGTCAGACCATCAGCCCCATCCTCTTTCCACCCACCAAGACCCTTAATTGGGGTGGAAGTTAGGAAAGATTCAAGGGACAAGGAATGTCTTAGGGGTTGAGGAGGTGCCTACTTGCCTTCAAATACATTGGGAATATTGCAGGATTGCCCAGCCTCACATCTTTTTTTTTTTTTTTGGCTGCCTTGGGTCTTCATTGCTGTGTGCGGGTTTTCTCTAGTTGCAGCGGCGAGCGGGGGCTACTTTTCGTTGTGGTGTGCGGGCCTCTCATGGCGGTGGCTTCTCTTGTTGCGGAGCAAGGGCTCTAGGCGCGCGGACTTTAGTAGTTGTGGCTCTTGGGCTCTAGAGCGCAGGCTCAGTAGTTGTGGCGCATGGGCTTAATTGCTCCATGGCATGTGGGATCTTCCCGGACCAGGGCTCAAACCCGTGTCCCCTGCAGTGGCAGGTGGATTCTTAACCACTGCGCTACCAGGGAAGCCCCAGCCTCACATCTCTGACTTACTTGGAATTCCCTGAGTGGGGATGGAATGTCCCGATCAGCTGAGACACACCCCCTCACCGCCCAAGACACAGGCTGCATGCCAGGAAACAGCAGAGCCCTGATCAAAGTCCCTAGAGAAAGGTCTCCTGCCCCTCAGGCTCCTCCAAGGCCAGAAGGGAGCCAGGACCTCCCTCTTCCTCGGCACCCACAAACCATCCCTGCCTTCTCCCTCACAGCCTTGGCTGAACGCCCTGGGAGAACCAAGGTCTTATCACCCAGACTGTTATCAGTGGGAAGGTGGGGACGCAGGTAGAGAGCCCTGGACAAGGGGTCAGAACACTGGTTTCAGGTCCTGCTCTACCACCAATTGGGCAGATCACTCCCCTCTGTGGGTCTGAGTTTCTTAATCCATCAACAGAGCTCACCACCTCAGATAATCACTTCCATCCAGGCTGATATCTCAGGATTCTGAAATGACAGGAGGAATCTCAGTTTCCTGGTCTTCTGAGGAGTCCTCAGTTTCCTCTCCTGCTCCCTCCGTATTTTCTTACTTCCTACAACAAACGCCTCTCCCAGAGAGAACGGGTCATTAGGTCCAGTGGACCCCCAGTTTCCAGCAGAGAAGAGCTCCCAGCAGCTGTGGGAGAATCCTCCCGGCTCCAGGGAGCCCCAGTCCCATTGTCCCCATGTCCTCCAGGGGGGTGGGAGGGTGGGCAGAAACAGAGCTCCCAGCTCCATTCAGAGCTGGCCCTGGGAGGAGGGGGGAGGGGTCAGCTGCCTCCCTGCCCCATCGCTGCCCAGATGCTCTCCACTGCCTGGCCTCTATCCCTGACTCAATCACAGGCATTGAATGGCACAGGGACCTGACGTGGGGCGGTGGGGGGCAGGGTGAGGACAGTGCAGGCAGCTGTGCCGTGTGACACCCCTCACCCCTCCCACTGGCCTGGCCTTGGCAGCCCCTGCCTGCTTCCTGGATTTTTCCTCCAGGAGGACCCAGCTCTGCAGCACCACTTACCCACTGCCCCCTCCAGCTCCTAGTCCAGCTTGGGCACTGTCAGGTCCCTGGGAAACACAGACCTATCACCAGGGAGGGTGAGGCAGTGACTGGCGAGCAGGTTCCTGAGCCTAGGTATCCCCATTTGTTCAATAAAACCCCACTTTGGTTTCAAGTCACGCCTCTCCCTTCAATGCACCTTTAGTGCTCTCACGGGTTTAGGAAGGACTAGAAAGAGGGTCCCTATTTTTCAGAGACGAAATAAAGACACAAAAAGCGTAAGCATCTCAGTGAAGGAGCCAGGACTGGAACCCAGACTTCCCCCTTCCTCCCCACCCTACTTCCAATGGATTCAGGTCTTTGCTTTGCTGTGTACGTCACCTCCCGGCATCACCTTCCAAGGTGGAGAAAATAGAAATTATTCTGCAGCTTGGTTACCCAGAAGCCTGGGCTGACCCCTGACATCGGATGCCTGAGGGGCCCTGCCTGGGATCCTCTGAGGACAGGGCAGGCCTCATCCTCCCTAAATCCGCACTCCTCAGCCCTGTGGGGGCCTGGCTGCACTTCTCTCTGGACCATTCCTTTGCTTGAAGTCTCCACGGAAGGAAGCACTGATTTCTGGAAATCTCCCCTTCCTTGACAGGAGAACGCAGACCAAGGGGGTACATCCCCATCATTAAGGCTGTCCTCGCATTGTGGGCTTGAGGATGCACATGGCCCCTGGACAGCAGGTGGTCACAACCCAGCCTGCCTGCCCCCATGCCAGATGGCAATGGTGACCAGACATATCCTAGGGGCCATCTAGGGGCCAGTATGAATCTAGGGGCCAGAGCCCAGGTATGAACCCTTCAGGACCAGGCTATGGCAGGGGGGATCCAGGCCTCCCAGGAAGCTGCTTCCCCCAGCTGAAGCCTCCTCCCTGCTCATAGGCACACCTTCTTCGTGCACGTACACGCCTCCCACGACTGTCCCCCAGTGGAGCCCTGTCAACTTTCCTCTCCTCTTTCCTATTCCCTCCAGCATACCTTTCTGGCCCTCAGCCCCCTTTACTCCCTGCCACCTCAGTTCTCTTACAGAAAACCTCCAACACGCCAGACTATCCTTCCACACTCATTCCTTGTTGCTTCCTACCCAGGCTCTCGACTCTTTAGGGGAAAGGGCACTGGTTTACGGGCCTTCCATATCCCCCAGAGCACTGACGTCTCACTTGGAGCTGAACGGGTGATCGATGAAAGCTCTTTAGTGGATGGGCTGCTAGAAAGAGTAAGGCAGGTTTTTCTTAGCTTGATGAATTGCCCACAAAAGAAACCAGCTCCTACTCGTGGTGTGATCCAAGGAAACACTTCCTGCTCCCTTTGGCCATTGAATGAATAGGGAGGAGCCACTTCTCACCTCGCCCTTTAGGAGGCACTTGGAGCACCGAGAAGTAATGGGTTGGGGCTTTGGAATCAGGAGCCTGGGCTCAAGTTCTGATCCCAGTTTCCTGCTGCGCTCCCAGAGAAATCTGAGGCTTCTCTGCAAGCCTCAGTGACTTTCTCCTCACAGGGTGGCGGACAGTGTCACAGGAGCTCATTCATATATAGCGCCTGGCACAGGGCTTGGCCCACGAGGGTGCTCCCTAAATGCCAGCCCCCTCCTCCTCCCCCTAGCTGGCTCTGGGTTCCCACCCAGGCGCTGGTGATGGGTATCAGCAGCTCAGGGGAGCTCAGCTCCCGGAGCATGGCCCCCGCAGCTGGGCTGCCCACCAGCTCTCCAGTGGCCTGCTTCCCCTGCTCTGACACCTGGCAATGAGCAGCTTTGTGTGAGACAGGCAGCCCGGCAGCACCAGCAGGCGTGGCTGAAGTAAATAACAGTGTAACCCTTGCTACCTGAAACAACAACATTATAACTGTCAAAGCAATTTTCCACCTCAGTAGTTTAACACCTGAACTGTTGCTGCACTTGTCTCCCTCCGACCCCACGCTCGCTCTCTCCATCTTGCTGCACTGAAGTCAGCCTCGCTAGGAGCCATCTCTTCCAGAATCGGTGGCAGTCTTTGCCCCCAAGGGCCAAGGGGCTGCAGAATTAATCAGCACACGGGGTCTTCAGAGAAGAAGGGAAAGGAAACAGGCTCAAATACCCCATCCAGCATCTGTCAACATCTGGGTTATAAATAATGCAGAGCTTTAACAGGGATTCCACCGTTAGACTGCCTGTGACTGACTCCCTGTCATGAAGATGCAGTTATTAATTTTTACTTACCGGGATCACACTTATTTTCCTAGAATGAGAAGCAAAGCGCTGGAGGGATGTGAGAGACAGAGGCACCTCTAAAATGCTGCCTGTCTGTTGGGGACCTACCAGAGAAAGACACACGCACTGGGGATGATAATCAAAATCTTTCACAACTGGTGAGGTAGAGGAACGGACCAACCACCCTCCCGTTGGGCCAGGAAGTACCCCTTTAAGTTGATGGACGTTGGTGTGGTCTCAGTGAGGGTGGGTCCCAAGGGAGAGCCTGGGGTGGCAGATAAGTAGCCTCAGGGGACCTGCGGAAGCAGCCCAGCTATTTACCAACCAGTATGGAAGCGGTTCAATATTTTAACAACCATCTCTCTCTTTCTCTCTCTCTCTCTCTCTCTCACACACACACACACACACACACA
Source organism: Phocoena phocoena (assembly GCF_963924675.1). Taxonomy (NCBI): domain Eukaryota; kingdom Metazoa; phylum Chordata; class Mammalia; order Artiodactyla; family Phocoenidae; genus Phocoena; species Phocoena phocoena. The sequence continues at coordinate 108,851,853 of NC_089220.1, forward strand.
CACACACACCCCTTCCTTCCCTGGTTACTCTAGCGGCAACTCCCTGTCTTTCCCCAGGGAACCATCAAGTTCTCTGACAGCCAACAAGATTCCCTTCAGGGAAAACCAAGGGCCAAATTAGAATCACAGTCAGGATGTTAGAGCTGGAAGGGATCATTATATGATCTTATCCAACCCTTGGGTTGGCAGGTGTGGAAACTGAGGCTTCTCAAGGTCACTCTGGGATATCAAGGGAGCGCCTGTTGGGTCCCTGGCCCACTCAGTGCTCACTGTGCTGCCTCTGTCACCAGAGCCGAGCCCCAGGGTCAGAGGTCACTGCATTTGCATTTCTCAGGCGGTGCACACATAGTGATGCTCAGAGGCAGGACCATGGAGAGAAAGCCTCTTGGCTAAAGAATTTGCCCACCTCTGCCTTGGGGTGAGGGCAGGGAGGGTGGGGCGGGAAAGAGGCTGGGCAGACCCTGAGACACCAGGCTTTGTAAGCCTGGGAAGCAAGCATACCTCAAATTCAGGACATGAGGCAAACAGAGGTTAAGGGGTCGGGAGTCAGATATTCACACCCTTGCTAATTTCCACCAGTCTCACAGCCTTAAGCAACATGTTAGACATCTATTGGATCTGTTAGATCACTCCCCCATTTATCACTTCTGCATGGGCTTCTTTCTCAACCTAACAGACCTCTCAAATTTAACACACCCCAAACCTGATCTCCCCCTAAAACCTGCCCCTCCTATAACCTTTCCCCATTTCAGGGACTTGAGCCAACAAACTTAAGAGTCATCCTTGATTATTCTCTTCTTTCTTTCACACCCCTCATTCCACCTCTCAGCAAATTCTCTTGGCTCTACCTTCAAAATGTAGCCCAAATCTGGTTTTTTCTCCCCACTCCACTGCTCCACCCCTGGTCCCTGCTACATCATCTCTCACCATTTTTCTTTTATGTAAGATGAACTTAGTGCGTAATGGAGGTTATCAAAAAAATGAGGTTTGATGTGACCAAAAGGATTCACTGATTTTCTGTGTGATACAGAAAACAAGACCTACATAAACAGTAAAAATATATGTATGTATGTTAAAAGACAAAAAACAAAAACGGGTCTCCCTCTCTTAATCCTTGCCCTTGACTTGTTCTCATGGTGATTGCAGCTCTTCCAAGCAAATGGCGGGAGAAGGTAATGGTGCCCCTGGGAGGTACCCATCAACTGAGCCAGGACTTGCCTTCTCCCACCTAGGACCCTGTGGAGAAGCTGCTGGGTCAGTCATCAGGGAAGGAATTTTTGATGGATCAAGGGGTCTTGATGCCTACGGCTGCATTTGGAGACGTACCTGGTTCCCTCGGCATATGTGGCCTGAACTCCCAGCGTCTCCGGGCTGGAAGGGAGCTCAGAAACCCTGAACTGACTTTCCACTCAGCATGTGAATCTTCTCACAAGCAGACCCGGGAGGCACGCTGCAGCCTCAGCTCACACACCTCCACTGCCAGGATCTCCCATGCCCAGTCGGTTCTGATTGCTCCCAGCACCCTCCACGCACTGGCTCCATGGTCCTCCGTGGAGCGTTCCTGACCAAACATCAGTCTCCCTCTCACCACACGGCCTCCGCAGAGGGTCTCAGACTGCAGAATCAGAGCCACTGGTGGTGAGTCCCTGGCTCTACCTGCCCTCTGCAGGGAGCCTCGCCTCGTATGACCCAGACCTTCTGCAGAGGGAGACAGAGTTGGTGGCCCGGGCTGTGCCCCATGCTCTGCCACCTCTCCCTGTGTCAGGCCAGGGCAGAGCTGGCCCCGAGGGGAAGGAGAAGAGCTGCTCCCTGTGTCCAGGCTCTTGGCAGCGTCTCTGTCTAGGAGTCCTCTGGCCGCTGTGGCTGTGCATCCCGGCCCCAGCCCCTTCCAATTCCTTCTGCCTCTGTTCACCCCGCTAGTGAGCAAAACAGAAGATTCAAGTCTTCCCTGGTCCAAGGCCCTCACAGCAGGCCTACCAGCCCCCAGACCCGGAGCCTGAGCCCACCTCCACTGAAGTCAGGGCATCCCAGAATGGCTGGTATCCAGGCCGAGAGGACCTCACCATCACAGTCCAGTTCCCTCTGGACCCAGAGAAGAGAGCTCAGCAAGAGGAAATGTCCTGGGAAGTCACAGAGCCGGGGCCAAACTCCCCCATAAGCCCCAGCCCCATCCCTTCGCAGGAGGCCTCGGGAGCCGGCTCTGCCAGTGTGAGCTTGTGCACCTCAAGGCTCTCCCCTCCTCACACACCAGGCTTCGGGGGAAGCCCGCACCCTGTGACTGCGGTAAAGCCATTTCACCTCCCTGAGCCTCGCTCACAGGTTTTAGAGAGGAATAAGTGGGATCAAAGACACGCTAGTGGCTGATAGCGCCTGAATCAGAACAGGCGTGGTATTGACACATCACACAGAGATGAGGCAACTGTATCACACCCAGTGACACCTCCACAACCAGACACTGCCACCTTCCCCCCTCAATCCCCCGGGGAGCCACCTCATCCACTAACCACGTGCCTGATCACAGCTGGCAGAATGCTATCAATCCTTGGATGAGAAAAAAAAAAACAACAAGGACAAAAAACTCTGCTTTAATTAGAGTGGGTGAAGAAGTGTATGTGTCCTGTCCCACCAACGTCACCTCACACAGCCCATATGTGTGTCACGGAGGCGACATGATCCCACCACTGGATCCCAGTAATCTGGCCACAGGAAATCAGCTCGGGCTGAAGGAGGGCCACCTACTACACACAGGGCTTTGTGCCAGGTGTTCCCTGTGGCCCCACCAGCATCACCACCCACCTCACTAAAGCAGCCCTAGGGCCGGAATCTCCTGCCACCTTTGTCCCTGCACTAATGTCGCTGAGAGAGGACAGTGTTGGAAGCACTTAAGCGGGACTGCCAGCCCCCCAGCACCTGTCCTGCAGACACCTGACACAGGAAGATAAATGTATTTATAATATACAGCAAAGTGAATAACAAAGAATTTATAGAGTTGTCTCTGACAAAGCTGACAAGCCAAGGCTGGCAGCTTTAATCTGTTCCCAGCTGAGCCCAGGAACTCTACAGGAGCACAGCTCTGACCTTTCAGGCCGATTTCTAAAGGGAAGGTTAAAGTTCTGCTGCAAAGTATTTTTTTTTTTTTTTAATTTTAGATGAAAGAAGGGTGTGAGGTTGTATACACATGCCAACCGCCAAGGTGGTAATGGTAACACAGGAACAGGATTTTATTTTAAATTAATCCCCGGATGCCCCTCCCGCTTTTGCCCCTCTGAAATGTTTTGCTCTCTGGGTGAGACACAGCATTTCTCATTTGATGAAAAGCTTGCTTTGCGTGAACGACTTGCAAGTGGGCTGAAAATGAACGTGGCTGCAGATCCCAAAGACTCATTTTTGATAAATACAGGGCCGGAAAGAGGACTGAATATTTAAAAGGCCACTTTTAAGGCCTACATTGTTGTCACCTCCTAACCAGAAGGGCTGTTGGGAACATCCTGAGTTGGTATCACCCCAGGTGTTCCTCTTCTCATGGGCAGAGCCAACAGTCAGAAAGCTTATGAAATTCGGTTTAACTGCAGCCAACCGTTTAAAGTTCACCGTCTCCAAAGGCAGACTTCACGGAAACACAGCCCTCTCCTCCTGTCAGATGGAACCATCTGGACCTCGCCTTGGAGCAGCTTCCTCAAAGCCGGCCCACCCTGCCCTCGGGCTGAGAACAGAACTGGGTACCAGGTTCCTGCAACAGCAGCTGGCCTTGGGCACAGACGGCCGTCTGCACCCACCTCTGGATCGGGTCCCAAACCTCGCTGCACATCAGAATCACCTGGAGTGGCTCAGGAGAAAGGAGATTTTAGAAGATGCAGGTTCCTGGGCACCCCCACCCCCGGCCCCACTGAATACAGTCTCCACAGATGGAACCCAGGAAGCTTAATTTTTGAAAGTTTCTCCCAGATCCTAATGAGCAGCCTGGGAAGCGTGGGCCTCCTCAGCCCTGAGAAGGTAAATAGTGGAAACACCCCTGCTCCTCAAACATTTCCGTCGCCTCAAACTCCCCCTTCAGAGAGGCCTGTTTCTATAGCACTTCCCACTCAAGCATGAACCTACATCTTAAAAACAGGCCAGACAACCAGCTCTAGCTTCCACTTAAAGATTTCTAAGTCCTCCACCCTGTGGCTTCTGAACTCTGCGTTTTCAGACAAGCCTAGATGGCATCTCTTTGTAAATGCCCTTAACAGATGGGAGAAATATTTCTGATATCATACACCTGATATGGGGTTAATATTCAAAATATATATGGAACTCATACAACTCAAGAGAAAAAAAAACACCAAATAATACAATTAAAAAACAAAGGACCTGAACAGACATTTTTCCAAAGAAAACATCCAAATGGCCAGTGGATACATAAAAGATGCTCAACGTCACTGATCATCAGGGAAATGCAAATCAAAACCACAGTGAGATATCACCTCACACCTGTTCGAATGGCTCTTATCAAAAAGACAAGAGATACCAAGTATTGGCGAGGATGTGGAGAAAAAGGAACCCTTAAGCACCAGTGGTGGGAATGTAAACTGGAGTAGCCACTATGGAAAACAGTATGGAGGTTCCTCAAAAAATTAAAAATAGAACTACCATATGATCCAGCACTCCTCTTCTTGGTATATATCCAAAGGAGACAAAAATCATGATCCGGAAGAGATATCTGCACCCCCATGTTCATTGCAGCATTACTTACAATAGCCAAGACAATACAGAAACAACCTAAGTGTCCGTCAACAGATGAACAGATAAAGAAAATGTGATATACATCTATATCTATATATAAAGGAGTGTTATTCAGCCATAAAAAGAAGAAAATCTGTTATTTGCAACAACACGGATAAACTTTGAGAGCACTGTGCTAAGTGAAGTAAGTCAGAGAAAGACAAAGACTGTATGATCTCATTTATATGTGGAATACAAAAAAGCGAAACTCATAGAAACAGAGAGTAGAATGGTGGTTGCCAAAGACGGGGGGTGTGGGAAATGGGGAGATGTAGGTTAAAAAATGCAAACTTCCAGTTATAAGTTGAATAAGTTCTGGGGATGTAATGTACAGCATGTGACTATTGTTAACAATACCATATTGTATATTTAAAAGTTGCTAAGAGAGTAGATCTTAAAGGTTTTCAATACACGTGCAGAAAAAGGTAATTATGTGAGGTGATGCAAGTGTTAAGCTAACCTATTGCAGGAATCATTTCACAATATATACGTGTATCAAATGATCACACTGTACACCTTAAACTTCCACAATGTTACATGTCAATTAGATCTCAATAAAAGCTGGAAAAAAAAATTTAAGGCCCTCACTCCTAATGGAAACATTTTAAGCTGTGGCTTACACCTAAATCTGAATGAGGATGGAATTTCCCTTTGACAGTTGATCTTCTTGCTGACTTTCCATGTGCCTAAACTTAACTTGAGCAATAATGATTCTAAATCTGTCAAGTTTATGAAATGTTTCCATGGCCACTATCTCATTTGATTTCAAACAATCCTCTCGCAGTTGTTACTACCTCCACTTTCTAGATGAGAAAACTGAGGGTCAGAGAGTTTAAAAGATTTGCTCCAAGACCTTCGGCCAGCAAGTGCTACAACTGCGAATAGAACTCAGGCTGTGGGACCAGCAGCCCAGTGCTCTTTCCACAGCAAGGAATATTTCTCCCCAGATGCTGGAAACCCCCCTATAATACTCCAGCCCAGTAGCTGCAAAGTCTCTGCTTGAACATCTCCAGTGATGGGGAACCCACTATTTCCTGGGGCTGGTCCAACTCTCCCACTGTCAGGTGGGTAGAAGACTACAGTGTATGAGGCAGGGAGCCCAGGAAAGCACCAGCTCTGAGGTGGCAGTGATGAGGGAAGCAATGGGCTGGTGAATTAGTGACTCACACAATGCCCAGTTGGTCTCATCTTCCATCTGATAGCTGATGCCAGTTTGTACTGGCACATATTGTGCCCATCTGGATATACTTTTCTTCCCATTCTCCACCCCAGAGCTGTGTCCAGGAGTCCCAGAGCCCAAGGAAGGATCAAGAACCGCAGGAATGAATGACCCATCCCCAGTCCTAAGGTTGGGGCCATTTAATTAAGATGCTTTGACTCCATTGTTTTGGAGTTTGGAGGGGAAATCCTTTCAGGTTTTTCAGCACTCTGAGGTGGTCCACAACTGTGGTCACTCTAGATACATCTTCTACACAACCCCACGACCACAGCCCCTACAGCTGGACCCTCACGGCACACGGGAGGACAGGAAGGGTAAGATTCAGGCCTGAGCACTGATACCAGACAGACCGCGATGACACTTATGCCAGACCATGGGGACAGACCTCAGGACACAGGTCTTGGTGCATGGTACCCTCTGGTGACCTTTTGGGGAAGTAGAATGTGAGGAGATGGGAGGAGACTGATGGGGGGAGAGCTTTGGTGGGAAGGATTATCAGGATCCCACAGCTGGGCTGGATTCCAGAGGGCCAGCAAGAGCCTAGAAGGGGCCATGACGGTCACCAGAATGGGACACAGCCTCCCTGCAGACAAGGCAAGTCAGACTAAGTGCAATTCTTCCAGATTACGAAAGGGCAGAAAACAGCATAACAGGTCTTCTGAAAGACTTTCACTATCTCTCATGATACAGTCATTCCCTCTCCCCCTTTTCTTTGCTAATGGAAGTCCAACTTGTTTATATGATAGAGAGAGACCCTTCCACCTCAGGAAGAGCACCAGCCCCAAAGGATGAGTTAAGACTGGTGATCTCATCCCCCTGGGCTAGTGATCAGTGTAAGGGTGGGCACACGTCACTGCTCTGGTATAAAGTGTATACCAGAAGTCAACTAGGAAGAACTTTCTTTCCTAAATAAAAAGACATAGTCTCCTGAGGAAAAACTTTCTCTCTCTCCTCACTTCCTGCCTAGAACAGGACTGTGATACCTGAGAGCGCAGCAGCCACTTTGCAGCCCTGAGGCAACAAGCCAACACGCAAAAAATGGCAGAGTCAGAGGAGATAAAAAGCCTAGGTTCGTAATGATGCTGTGGAACTACTATGCCAGCACCAGACACTCAATTTCCAGAAATCTCGCTATGTGAGAAATAAAGACCTCTATTTGTTTAAAATACTCTAATTGGTGGGGGGTTTCCCTTCCTTCCAACAGAACTCTGTGCTAATTAGTATAATATCCATGTGAGTAAGATAATTTGTTGAGTGCCTGTTACATACCAGGGGCTGTCCTGGTCCCTAAAAGCACACACACACGCACACACACATACACAAACACTCCTACACCTAGAGGCACCTATTCTAGTGGGGAGGAAGAGGTGATGAAGGAAATGAATAAATGAATAATGTATATGTTATGTGGAGATAAGTGCAATGGCAGAAAGAAAGCAGGGAAGGGGATACAAAATGTCAGAGCTGGAAGAGAGGGTTGTAACTTGAAATACAGTGGTCTGGAAGACCTCACTGAAAAAGTGATATCTGCGCACAGGCTTGAAGGAAGTGAGGGTCCAGTTGCGCAGGTATTAGGGGAGGAGTACTCCAGGCAGAGGGAAGAGCGGCCTGGGCATACTGATGAAAACAGCATGGCCATCCTGAGGTCACCTTGTGGCATCAGGTCACAAAGCTCACATACCAGCCCTGGGTTCTGTGACTCATTTCTCAGTGACGTGGACAAACATCTAGAGTACAGGCTCACAAGTTCCTTGAATAATATGAAGTCTGACAGAATTGGATGAGGATCTCAAAAGATCTTGGCAGGCTGGAGCAATAGACTGAATGGGAGAATATGAAACAGAACAGGGATGAATATAAGGGGCTATGCTTTTGATGCAAAATATCACTAGCACAGCCTTAGATGGGGAAAGACATGGTGGTCACGTGAACAAAGACAGCCCAGGAGAGTTCCAGCATACCAGGAAACTCAGCATAAGGGCAAGTTCCCTTGGAAAGCTGACAACACAATCTCCATCTACTTCTTAATGGACATATTTTAAGTGAGTGTGCCACTCACTCTCTCTGCACGGGTCAGACCACATGCCTCTAGAGGCTGGAGCCCAAGCCAAAGAGACCCAGACAAGCTGGGATCCGCTTGGGGTGTGAGGCCAGACTGAAGAGCCCTGAGATGGCCTCTCTGAGGAAGGATCTGGGGGGCTGGAGGCGTAGACACTTGGAAGGACACATACACATCTGGTGTCGGTTCCAGGAATACAGAAGTGCCCTCACAGACCATCAAATCAGCAATTACACCACCAGCAGCTCTCACGCTTTGGAAATCAACCCACAATAAGATGTATTGTACACAACCTCACGACCAGCTAGACACAAATATGTATACGCATATGTGTGTAATACTGACACCAAACGCCACAAAGCTCTATTTACCATTACTACACAGGAGACAATCTAATCTTTTCCATTTTCCTAGTTTTAAAATGTCAGTTGGGGTCCACTGAATTGTTTCTATGACCCTCCTCCTGGCTTGCTACCAGCAGTATGGAAAACACTGACCTACCCCATGATAAGTGCCACGGTATCAACAAACAGAGAGCTGGGAGAGCAAAGACCTGGAGGAGGGGTCAGGGTTGACCACCCTGAGAAGTAAGATTTGGATGGAGACCAGCCGAGGGGCCAGGAGATAACCAATATTTCAAAACATATGGCTCAATCAATGGTAGTGATGGTTATATTGCAATATGAATGTACTTAATGCCACTGAACTGTACCCTTTAAAATGGTTAAGTGATCAATTTCGTGTAATGCGTTCTTTACCACAACAACAACAAAAATTATTTGGACTATAAAAAAGAGAGAGAGAATGGAAATCACTGCCTTTAAATTGTGTAGAGTTGTGCCGCTTTTAGAATACGATGCAGCCCTGTAAAGGGAGGAACTACCGCCGCGTGCAACAAGGCATTATGCCAAGCGCGAGGAGCGAGACACAGAGGGCTTACGGTGTGATTGCATTTGGATGAGGTCAAGACAGGCAAAGCCAAGATACGGCACTGGGAGGGGAGACGGCATTGACCTGGAAGGGGAGTGAGGAACCTTGCGGGGTGATAAAATGCTCTATATCTTGATCTGGGTGAGAGGCACACAGGCATATCCATTTGGAAAAATTCATTGAGCTGTGCACTTAAGATGTATACACTTGGGCTTCCCTAGTGGCGCCGTGGTTGAGGGTCTGCCTGCTGATGCAGGGGATGCGGGTTCGTGCCCCAGTCCAGGAGGATCCCATGTGCTGCCGGGCGGCTGGGCCCGTGGGCCATGGCCACTAAGCCTGCGATTCCGGGGCCTGTGCTCCGTGGCGGGAGGGGCCATAACAGTGAGAGGCCCACATACCGCAAAAAAAAAAAAAAAATGTATACACTTTACTGTTTTTTTTTTTTTTTTTTGCTGTACGCGGGCCTCTCACTGTTGTGGCCTCTCCCGTTGCAGAGCACAGGCTCCGGACGCGCAGGCTCAGCGGCCATGGCTCACGGGCCCAGCCGCTCCGCGGCATGTGGGATCTTCCCGGACCGGGGCACGAACCCGTGTCCCCCGCATCGGCAGGTAGACTCTCAACCACTGCGCCACCAGGGAAGCCCCACTTTACTGTTTATAAGTTATACCTCAATAGGAAAGGAAAGAAAGGGGAAATATTTCTTAAAAGGAAAGGGGAAAAACAAGAAACATGATCAAATCACTCCTTAGGTAGAGGTTAAGTTCAAAAGTTTTCATGTAAGGGAAACATCGTATATGGTCAAAATTACCTGTCAGCCAACATCATTCTCAATGGTGAAAAACTGAAACCACTTCTTCTAAGATCAGGAACAAGATGAGGTCGCCCACTCTCACCACTATCATTCAACATTGTTTTGGAACTTTTAGCCACAGCAATCAGAGAAGAAAAAGAAATAAAAGGAATCCAAATTGGAAAAGAAGAAGTAAAGCTGTCACTGTTTGCAGATGATATGATACTATACATAGAGAATCCTAAAGATGCTACCAGAAAAATACTAGAGCTAATCAATGAATTTGGTAAAGTTGCAGGATACAAAATTAATGCACAGAAATCTCTTGTATTCCTATACACTAATGATGAAAAATCTGAAAGAGAAATTAAGGAAACACTCCCATTTACCATTGCAACAAAAAGAATAAAATACCTAGGAATAAACCTACCTAAGGAGACAAGAGACCTATATGCAGAAAACTATAAGACACTGATGAAAGAAATTAAAGATGATACAAACAGATGGAGAGATACACCACATTCTTGGATTGGAAGAATCAACATTGTGAAAATGACTCTACTACCCAAAGCAATCTACAGATTCAGTGCAATCCCTATCAAACTACCAATGGCACTTTTCACAGAACTAGAACAAAAAATGTCACAATTTGTATGGAAACACAAAAGACCCCAAACAGCCAAAGCGATCTGGAGAAAGAAAAACGGAGCTGGAGGAATCAGGCTCCCTGACTTCAGACTATACTACAAAGCTACAGTAATCAAGACAATATGGTACTGGCACAAAAACAGAAAGATAGATCAATGGAACAGGATAGAAAGCCCAGAGATAAACCCACGCACATATGGTCACCTTATTTTTCATAAAGGAGGCAAGAATATACAATGGAGAAAAGACAGCCTGTTCAATAAGTGGTGCTGGGAAAACTGGACAGCTACATGGAAAAGAATGAAATTAGAACACTCCCTAACACCATACACAAAAAAAAAACTCAAAATGGATTAAAGACCTAAATGTAAGGCCAGACACTATCAAACTCTTAGAGGAAAACATAGGCAGAACACTCTATAACATAAATCACAGCAAGATCCTTTTAGACCTACCTCTTAGAGAAATGGAAACCGAAAATAAACAAATGGGACCTAATGAAACTTCAAAGCTTTTGCACAGCAAAGGAAACCATAAGCAAGACGAAAAGACAACCCTCAGAATGGGAGAAAATATTTACAAATGAAGCAACTGACAAAGGATTCATCTCCAAAATTTACAAGCAGCTCATGCAGCTCAATAACAAAAAAACAAACAACCCAACTGAACAATGGGCAGAAGACCTAAATAGACATTTCTCCAAAGAAGATATACAGACTGCCAACAAACACATGAAAGAATGCTCAACATCATTAATCATCAGAGAAATGCAAATGAAAACTACAATGAGGTATCACCTCATACCAGTCAGAATGGCCATCATCAAAAAATCTACAAACAATAAATGCTGGAGAGGGTGTGGAGAAGAGGGAACCCTCTTGCACTGCTGGTGGGAATGTAAATTGTTACAGCCACTATGAAGAACAGTATGGAGGTTCCTTAAAAAACTAAAAATAGAGTTACCATATGACCCAGCAATCCCACTACTGGGCATATACCCTGAGAAAACCATAATTCAAAAAGAGTCATGTACCACAATGTTCACTGCAGTTCTATTTACAATAGCCAGGACATGGAAGCAACCTAAGTGTCCACTGACAGATGAATGGATAAAGAAGATGTGGCACATATATACAATGGAATATTACTCAGGCATAAAAAGAAACGAAACTGAGTTATTTGTAGTAAGGTGAATGGACCTAGAGTCTGTCATACAGAGTGAAGTAAGTCAGAAAGAGAAAGACAAATACCATATGCTGACACATATATATGGAATCTAAAAAAAAAAAATGTCATGAAGAACCTAGGGGTAAGACAGGAATAAAGACACAGACCTACTGGAGAACGGACTTGAGGATATGGGGAGGCAGAAGGCTAAGCTGTGACAAAGCGAGAGAGTGGCATGGACATGTATACACTACCAAACGTAAGGTAGATGGCTAGTGGGAAGCAGCCGCACAGCACAGGGAGATCAGCTCCGTGCTTTGTGACCGCCTGGAGGGGTGGGATAGGGAGAGTGGGAGGGAGGGAGACACAAGAGGGAGGAGATATAGGGATATATGTATATGTATAGCTGATTCACTTTATTATAAAGCAGAAGCTAACACAGCATTGTAAAGCAATTATACTCCAATAAAGATGTTAAAAAAAATTACCTATGCAAATCTCTTAAATCACCCATGAAGTTGTATACATATCGGTGTATACAACGCTATAACATAACTCTATACACTATAATGTTTGAAAAACACTAGGTTTGACAAGGCTAGAATAAAGGGAACATGGAGGCACGGATCCATGTTTACAGTAACTGTCACACCAGTGTTGGGGAGCAGGGGAGGGAGGGAGAAATCAAGAGCACCCTGCCCACCCATCCAGGCTTGTTCCATTCTGCTTTAATATTAAGCCACTATAGGGCTTCCCTGGTGGTGCAGTGGTTGGGAGTCCGCCTGCCGACGCAGGGGACACGGGTTCGTGCCCCGGTCCAGGAAGATCCCATATGCCGCGGAGCAGCTGGGGCGGTGAGCCATGGCCGCTGAGCCTGCACATCCGGAGCCCGTGCTCCGCAACGGGAGAGCCTACAACAGTGAGAGGCCCGTGTACCGCAAAAAAAAAAATTAAGCCACTATCACATGCTTTATTTTACAGAATTGATTTGTTTTTTGTCAGGAGAAGTAAATGAGCTGGGTTCTAGCAGAGAAGCTAAACACAGCCATTACTCTACTATTATGTTCCTTCTCTTTGGCACCAGGAAAGAAAAATAAGATGAAAACACTAGGAAGAAGGATTCCAGCTTGAGAGAAGAAGGAACTTGTGACCTGAAGTAGAGGAGCTCTCCAAAGATGAATGGGCTGGTAGGAAGTGAGTTCCCCATTAGCAGAGGGAATGCATAGGCTGAACCCTTGTCAGACCAGGTGACCCTGGTCATTACCGGCCCCTTCCAGCCTGCAGCTTCTGAGCTGGCCAGATCTCCTGGCTCCCTGTCCTGGGCACATTCCCTCAGCTCACAGCTGCCTTGACAGTGAGATGTGGGGCTGGCGAGAGGAACCGGCCAGGAACTCCAGGTGGCTGTCCGAATAGAGGATTGCTCTGTCGCCCCTGAGGATTTACAGTCTCCCTCCTGAGTTATGGGAAGGCAGGCAGAGCCTATAAAAAGGAGCCATCCAGGCTGTGTGACAGCCTGACCAGTGGAGCAGCGTGAAGCTCAGTCTGCTGGTTTCTCACCTATAAATTCTCCCTCCCCGCACAGGAGGAGCAGAGGTGTCATATTTAAGAAGAGCTTGTGCCTCAGTTTTAATTCCAGGGATGTATGTAAGGGGTGGGGAGAGGGAGGAGGAAACAGTCCTAAATATAGCCTTGAACTGGCTTTACCTCCCTCCGGTCCCATCCCTAAGCAAATGGTGCTGGGTGAACAGAAGAAAAAGGATGGTACACCTGGGAGCAGGACCATTGGACTGGGGTGGGGCACCCGGTATGGCCTGAACAAGGCTAAAAACACTAAAATGAAGCCGTCACACCTACTTCTACAGGCTGGGAGTGAAGACCTTTCCTACATCTTCTATCGTAGTACCAGGAAGGACTGAGGTGGGAGTGTAATGGATGGACAGAGAAGAGCCAGACTGCCCTGGATCCAGAGTTGAACTGCACCACTCTGTGGGCACCTTTCATGTCATCGCCAATGGAATCGTGAATGGAATGGTACAGTGTACAGCCTGGATAGCTGTACATGGCAGTCCTGCTGGACTCACATCAGAAGTCTTTCTTCTTGAGGATGGGGTAATGGAGAGAACACTATACCAAGAGTTAGGGGACCTGGGTTCAAGTTCTAGCTTCATCTGTGACTTACTGAGGGCCCTGAGCAAGTGCCTCACTTTTCTGAGCCTAATTTTCCTTACCTGTAAAATGGGGACAATAATTTCTGTCCTGCTAGATCTCTCTCAGCAGGTCTGGCATGTCTCCTGTGGGTTTTGTGGAGTTCTGGACAGAGGGCAACTTCTTCTATAGATGACCCTTCCAGGTTCTATTCAGACCCCAATCCCAGTTCTTATCCAGTCTTTACAAATTACCATTCTGGGCTTCCCTGGTGGCGCAGTGGTTGAGAGTCCGCCTGCCGATGCAGGGGACACGGGTTCGTGCCCCGGTCCGGGAAGATCCCACGTGCTGTGGAGCAGCTGGGCCCCTGAGCCATGGCTGCTGAGCCTGCACGTCCGGAGCCTGTGCTCCGCAACGGGAGAGGCCACAACAGTGAGAGGCCCGCGTACCGCAAAAAAAAAAAAATTACCATCCTGCCTTTCTAGGGCTGTACCTTCCTGGGACACAACCTACAAGAGCTGACAGGATTTACAGCCACGCATAAGGTGCTCCATAATTTCTGAACTAAAAAGCAGTACATGTGTCTGACAGCTAGAAAGAACATTTGAATTTGGAACTGTCCCAGAAACCCAGGGCCATCTGTTTGCCAATCCCAGGCAGGTGACTGCAGTTGCCAACAGCTGTGCCCACCACGGGAAGGGTCTGGGGCAGGAGGTGCAACAGAACCCAGGCAGGCTTTCCTGGCAGAACTCCGTCTCCAAGTGGCTGGGAAACTCCGGGAGCACTGGTCACCCTCTCTGAGCATGTGCCGGCTCATCCTCTTAAATGAGGGCAACACCTCCGGCCTTCCCTTCACAGCACCTGAGAAATAATATTTTCCCCAAAACTCATAATTTCTCAAGAATTTGGGCTTAGCTGTTGAGAGAAATAAACCAAAAGCGGGTGGGGTGACACAGTAGGCTGTGGCGTCTGGCAGATGGAGGCTTGAATCCCACGCCCACGACCCCAAGCGCCTGTGATCCCGGGCAGATTCTATGAACTCCTGACGTGAGGTGGTGCTACCTGCTCACAGGGTGGTGTGGAATAGAGAGAGTAGATCAAGTTTCTGGTACAGGATGGGTGTCCAGAGGGGGCCTGACGTTGTCCAAAAGCTTCAGACCACTTTCCTTATGAGATTAGGGACAGTGTTTACTCTCCAGGTAGGTAAAGGGAACTAATCTCCAACACCAGCACCAGAAAGAAAAAGAACATTTTTTTAAAACCCTCTCTCTGTCCTCCTCTCCCTTTCCTGTTACCTCTGTCCTCCCCCAGCTCACTCTGGTTGTCCCCTGGCCCCTCCTGATTCCTGGAAGCCCTCCCGGGGCCACCCTCTGCCCTGCTCTCACTCTCTTCTTCTCTATTTCCTCTCCTTTTTCCTCTCACCTGTGTCCCCTGTCTCCCAGACTCAAAGCAGCTGGGGGACTTACAGGGACTTACGGGGAAAGGATCAGAAGAAAAGCTCCCATCTCCCTTCGGGGTGCTGGGTTAGGACCCCATGACGCTGAAAGAAGTGTAGGGAGGGACTCAGAAGACCAAAGGAGCAGTCTCCCTCCCTCCACCCTCCACGCCCTACTAGGTCAGAGACATTGGTCCAGGCTCACCTCTGATTGGGAATGGCCACAGATTCCTGCACCCCGCAGAACAGGCATGGCCAGAACCCAGGACAGTGCTCTCGGCAAAGCTGCTCCAGGTGCCAAGGGTGGCCCTCCCTGGCAGGACAAGAGAAGGATACCACGATGTCCCTCCAGCTCTCCATGTATCCATTCCCTGAGTGATCTGGTGCAACGGCAGGCTTTAAACACCATCAGTACAGTGACAACACCCAGATTTATAACAGCAGGGCCCTCGCCTTTAGCTCCAGATCTGTATCGCCAACTGCCTACTTGACATCTTTCCCTGGATGGCAAACAGGCTTCTCAAATTCAACATGAACAAAATGGAACTTGGTCCTCCCTTGCCCTCTGCTCCCCCGCCCTAGGATTCGCCACTTTGAGCACACCACCATTCATACTGATGCTAGAGTTATATTGATTCCAATCCATCAGCAAAGCCTGTTGGCTCTGCCTCCAAAGTATATCTGCAGTCCCATGACTGCTCCCAGCCAGATCCCTGCACCAGCATCTCTCACCTACAGAAACTTTTTTTATTTTTTTATTTTTTGCGGTACGCGTGCCTCTCACTGCTGTGGCCTCTCCCGTTGTGGAGCACAGGCTCCGGACGCGCAGGCTCAGCAGCCATGGCTCACGGGCCCAGCTGCTCCGCGGCATGTGGGATCTTCCCGGATCGGGGCACGAACCCATGTGCCCTGCATCGGCTTGCGGACTCCCAACCACCGCGCCACCAGGGAAGCCCTACAGAAACTTCTTAACTGGCCTCCTGCTTCCCCCATTCAGTCTATTCACTCAGCAGCCAAGGAGAGTGTTTTTTAAAATACAGATGAGATCACACTGCTCCACTGTTTAAAAAGCTCCAGTGTCTTCCATTTACAATCAGAATAAAATTCAAATTCCTTCCTGGAGTAGGAGGCCCTTCATGATCTGGCCCCGGCCCATCTCTCTGGCTTCATCTCATATCACGCTCTCCTTGTTCTCCCTGCCCCAGCCTGCCCCACCTTCCATTTTTTTCCCTCCAGCAAGCCAGGCTCATTCTCACCTCAGGGCCTTTGCACCGGTGGTCCTTTCTACCTGGAAATCTCTTTCCCCAGATTTCCCCATGTCTGCCTCCTTCTCATCACTCTCCTCTGAGACGCTTTCCCTGACCTTGTCCACACTCACATCAGCATCTCCAGCACCTGGCATGCCGCCTGGCACAGAGCAATCCTGGATGAATACCTGCTGACAAATGTGTAAGTGAAAGAAGCTATAGACATTTACAGCTACGAGGAGGAGGATACAGCGGGACAGTCAAAATTCCTCCTCAGGATGTGGCTTTCCAGTTCCCTGCCATCCTATCCTCCCTCCCCTGGACGCATTAACTTGGCCATGGCCCCTGTGGCTGCAGACAAGGCAGAAGTCCGAGGAGTGTCCTCTCTCTTCACGTGCACACTGCCTATAGCCCAAGCCCTGCCTTTCACAGCTCTAGAGAGCAGAGCCACAGCAGAACTGGGCATCCTGACAGGGGCCAACAGCCCCAGGGTGATGGACCACTGCTCCCGTAGCCGGGGATAGAAAAGGAAACTGTCCAAGTCCAGGAATAGCTAGAATAAAGGAGGTTGCGCCCCAAGACAATCCAGAAGGGGACCCTATCCTACTGTCATGAGGCTTCAGACCCTTGGTCCACACACCCTTCCCCCACTTCATTTTTACAGCTAAAGAACAGACTGTAGCTTGAATGGTTATTTCTCTGACCCCTGCAGCCCCTACCCAGCCATCAGGCCTGCCTGTTAGACACTCATGAACCTCTCCTCTGCAGCATTCCGCACAGCTCTGTGTGTGTGTGTAAGATGATTGATGCTGTGCCATCCAATAGAGTAGCAACTGACCACATGTGCTATGGAGCACTTGAAATGTGACTAGTAGGTACTGAGAAGTGCTGTAAGTGTAAAATACCTCATTAATAATTTTTATGTTGATTACATGTTAAAAGGATAATATTTTGCATTTACTGAGTTAAATAAGATATATTATGAAAATCAACATCGCTTGCTCTTTTTACCTTTTTTAATAAGGCTACTAGAAAATTTAAAATCACATATGTGGCTGGCATTTGTGGCTGGCGTCACATATCTATTGAACTGTGCCGATCTGGTCAATGCCTGCCTCCATCGCTCTGTGCCTCTTCCGCCCACCACCTTGTAGACTCATGGAGGGGCCCAGGCCTCCAGAGCCTTGCATAGGGTTTCATTCATCACAGGCACTCAAAAAAAACACGTGCTGAGTGATTAAACGCCAGGCTGTCCATCTGATTTTAGGAATCGGAAATGATGCAAATAAGCCAGCTGACCTCTCCGGCTTCAGCCCCCATCCCCTGATCACCCTCCACCCTCTGCCCAATAAAGACCCAGGACCAGGTGTCTGGACCCTAGAAGCTTGGCCAGGAGCAGCAGAGCCAAACATACAAGGAAAGGTCCACCCTGGCACTCTGAGAGTGTGCAAAGTCTCTCTCTCCCCATCCCTGTCCCTGTCTCTCTCCCTCCTTTACTTTCTCTCTCTCTCTCTCTCTCTCTCTGAAATATCATTTCTCATGGTTTCGAATGAAACGCATTATTCCTAATTAACCTGCCGTGAACCCGCAGTACTTGCTGGCTTGCCCATAATTATTCATCCATAGTAATAGCTAAAGTAAATTCTGGCAATCTCAGCGAACACTGACACCTCCTTTGGGAAAACTTTCAAAGATGTTACATCCTTGGTTCCTTATCTAAAGCTTCCCTGCCCTGTTTTCTTTCATTTTCTTTTTTTGTGGTTAATTCTTGAGAAGAAGGTATCCCAGACCAGAATAGCTCCATCTGACATCAGGTTATTGGACAAGACTCTGACAATGCTGTCCTGTTCCTTCCTACCCGCAGGTGGAAGAGAAGCCAGACGGGCAGCATCCGGACCATCCGGGTAAGTCACACACAGATAATTTTTGCAATTAGCCAGTCCTTCTCGAGGCTCCCTTTTCCCTGCCACCCTGGGAGCTGGGCTAAGTCCACAGAAAGCATAAATCTTGGGCACAATTTATTTTGGGTTTATTTCAGATGTCATTTACTAAGAGACCATCTGCCAAAAAAAAAAAAAATCCAGAAAGAAACCTAAGTTGTCATTTTAACTTAAGTGTCGCTTCTTCTGGTCATCTTTCTACCTAAAAGCCTGCATTAAATATGCAGTAATCTCTCCCCTATAAGCACAATAATAACAGCTGCATTAAAGATGCAGTGGCCCTACTTCTATGGTGGCGCAGTGGTTAAGAATCCGCCTGCCAATGCAGGGGACACGGTTTCGAGCCCTGGTCCAGGAAGATCCCACGTGCCACGGAGCAACTAAGCCCATGCACCACAACTACTGAGCCTGTGTTCTAGAGCCCACGAGATGCAACTACTGAAGCCCCTGTGCCACAATTACTGAAACCTGTGCACCTAGACCCCATGCTCCACAACAAGAGAAGCCACAGCAATGAGAAGCCTGCACACCACAACAAACAATAGCCCCCGCTCGCTGCAACTAGAGAAAGCCCACATGCAGCAACCAAGACCCAATGCAGCCAAAAATAAATAAATAAATTTTAAAAAAAGATGCAGTGGCCCTATAACCTCAATAATAATAACAGATGTAATACGGCTTGAGTCAAGAACTGGGGTGGGCAATGGAGAGACAGAGGGGGCAGATGGAGCAAAAACTGAGAGAGGAAGGGCTCTGATACAATGCCTCCTTCCTGATGCCTCTCAGCCTTCGTGGGATTCGTCCAGAAGAGGAAAGCTCTCAGATTCCTGGGTTCTGCAGAGAGGACCAGCTAAAAAGGCAGTGGGGGTGGGGGGGGACATGAGCAAGGCACTAATAACAGGCTCTATTTAGGGCCATTTCTTCTTTCCCTTAAGAGAGCAGGGTCTCTAAAAGGGAATGCCCAGACGGTGGACAATCTGAACTGAATCAACACAGTGGCTCCAGTGGTTCAGGTCGCAGACTCCTTGCCTTCTAGAAGGGTGATATTTGGGCACTCCAGGGCTTCAGCTTCCTGTCTGTAAAATGTAGATCAACCCTTTCTTCCAAAGTGAGTTGAGTTGTGAGGATAAAATGACATCTTTTTTTTTTTAAGTGGCCTACAGCTTGTTAAGTGTTATACAAACCTAAGGGATTCTGATTCTTATCCCTTCTGGAATGAGAGGTGGTGGCCATGGAGGGTCTGAAGGCCTTTGCAGTGGACGTGCTGACATGCCATCTGCTGTAAGGATGGGCTGCTCCCATCCCCACCTCCCACCGCCAAGAACGGCCCTCAGCTGACTGCAGCCACCTGTCCAGGAGGTTATAAACGCCCCTTCCTGACAGCTGTCAGTCAACAACTGACTAATACAAAAGACCCACTCTGACCAGGGGATCACTCTGAGTTCTGGCTCAGGCTCCAGAACCTTCTCCAGTGAGTCAGGCTTTACTTGAGGCCATGTCCCTACTCAGCTCCTTCCCCTTCCCCACCCTCCCTTCATCCCTCCCACGTTTCTTTGTGAAGACCATCCCTCACCCCCACCACGTGTGCTGAATCCCTGCCTCAGGCTCTGCTTCCTGAGGAAGCCACTGAAGAAGCCTCCTTCAAAGAAAGGTCTCTGGGGCGACTGAGGCTGCTATAGGAGACACGGTGACCACAGCACTGAGGGGGGCACTGTGGCAAGGCCTGGCGTGAGGAGGACAGCCAGTGTTTCTGCCTGACCTGCTCAGCCATAGAGGAGCGCAGAAAAGCCAGGGCTGGGAGGAGGGCTGGGCTCCCACCAATGTCGGGGGCAAGGCCTCGCCTCTGGGACCCTGGTCCTGCTCCTGTAACGCTGGAGCTGATATAAGATGGTGAGAAAGCCCCTCACCACAAAGCCTCCCGAGATTCCAAGGACGACACAGCAGGTCCCTTAGCCAAAATGAGGCTGGGGTCCCTGAAGGAGGGGATGGAGGAGAGGGGGAAGATGGCGGAAGAGTAAGACGCGGAGATCGCCTTCCTCCCCACAGATACATCAGAAATACATCAACACGTGGAACAACTCCTACAGAACACCTACAGAACGCTGGCAGAAGAACTCAGACCTCCCAAAAGGCAAGAAACTCCCCACGTACCTGGGTAGGGCAAAAGAAAAAAGAATAAACAGAGACAAGAGAATAGGGACGGGACCTGCACCAGTGGGAGGGAGCTGTGAAGGAGGAAAGGTTTCCACACACTAGGAAGCCCCTTCATGGGTGGAGATGGCAGGTGGCGGAGGGGGGGAGCTTTGGCACCACGGAGGAGAGCGCAGCAACAGGGGTGCAGAGGGCAAAGTGGAGAGATTTCCGCACAGAGGATCGGTGCCGACCAGCCCGAAAGGCTTGTCTGCTCACCCGCCGGGACGGGCAGGGCTGGGAGCTGAGGCTCGGGCTTTGGTCAGATCCCAGGGAGAGGGCTGGGGTTAGCGGCGTGAACAGAGCGTGAAGGGGTTAGTGCGCCACGGCTAGCTGGGAGGGAGTCTGGGAAAAAGTCTGGACCTGCCGAAGAGGCAAGAGACTTTTTCTTCCCTCTTTGTTTCCTGGTGCGCGAGGAGAGGGGATTAAGAGCGCTGCTTAAAGGAGGTCCAGAGACGGGCGCAAGCCGCGGCTAAAAGCGCAGACCACAGAGACGGGCATTAGACGCTAAGGCTGCTGCTGCCGCCACCAAGAAGCCTGTGTGCGAGCACAGGTCACTATCCACACCCCCCTTCCAGATAGCCTGTGCAGCCCGCCACTGCCAGCGTCCCGGGATCCAGGGACAACTCCCCCGGGAGAACGCACGGCGCGCCTCAGGCTGGTGCAACGTCACGATGGCCTCTGCCGCCGCAGGCTCGCCCCGCACTGCGTACCTCTCCCTCCCTCCCAGCCTGAGTGAGCCAGAGCCGCCAAATCAGCGGCTCCTTTAACCTCATCCTCTCTGGGCGAAGAACAGACACCCTCAGGCAACCTACACGCAGAGGCGGGGCCAAATCCAAAGCTGAACCCCCGGAGCTGTGCGAACAAAGAAGAGAAAGGGAAATCTCTCCCAGCAGCCTCAGGAGCAGGGGATTAAATTTCCACAATCAACTTGATGTACCCTACATCTGTGGAATACCTGAATAGACAACGAATCATCCCAAACTGAGGAGGTGGACTTTGAGAGCAAGATTTTTTTTTCCCCTTTTCCTCTTTTTGTGAGTGTGTATGTGTATGCTTCTGTGTGAGATTTTGTCTGTATAGCACTGCTTTCACCATTTGTCCTAGGGTTCAATCCGTCCATTTTTTTGGTTGTTTATTTAGTTTTTAATAAAATTTTTCTCTTAATAATTATTTATTTTAATAACTTTATTTTATTTTACCCTACTTTATCTTATTTTCCTTTATCCTCTTTCTTTCTTTCTTTCTACATTTTCTCCCTTTTATTCTGAGCCGTGTGGATGAAAGGCTCTTGATGCTGCAGCCAGGAGTCAGTGATGTGCCTCTGAGGTGGGAGAGCCAACTTTAGGGCCGTGATCCACAAGAGACCTCCCAGCTCCACTTCATATCAAACGGCGAAAATCTCCCAGAGATCTCCATCTCAACACCAACACCCAGCTTCACTCAACGACCAGGAAGCTACAGTGCTGGACACCCTATGCCAAACAACTAGCAAGACACGAACTCAACCCCACCCATTAGCAGAGAGTATGTCTAAAATCATAATAAGTCCACAGACACCCCAAAACACACCACCAGACGTGGACTGCCCACCAGAAAGACAAGATCCAGCCTCATCCACCAGAACACAGGCACTAGTCCCCTCCACCAGGAAGCCTACACAACCCACTGAACCAACCTTAGCCACTGGGGACAGACAGCAAAAACAATGGGAACTACGAACCTGCAGCCTGCAAAAAGGAGACCCCAAACACAGTAAGATAAGAAAAATGAGAAGGAACAAAAACACAGCAGATGAAGGAGCAAGATAAAAACCCACCAGACCTAACAAATGAAGAGGAAATAGGCAGTCTACTTGAAAAAGAATTCAGAATAATGATAGTAAAGATGATCCAAAATCTTCGAACTAGAATAGACAAAATGCAAGAAACATTTAACAAGGACCTAGAAGAACTAAAGATGAAACAAGCAACGATGAACAACACAATAAATGAACTTAAAAATACACTAGATGGGATCTATAACTGAGGCAGAAGAATGGATAAGTGACCTGGAAGATAAAATAGTGGAAATAACTACTGCAGAGCAGAATAAACAAAAAAGAATGAAAAGAACTGAGGACAGTCTCAGAGACCTCTGGGACAACATTAAATGCACCAACTTTCGAATTATAGGGGTTCCAGAAAAAGAAGAGAAAAAGAAAGGGACTGAGAAGATATTTGAAGAGATATTGGTTGAAACCTTCCCTAATATGGGAAAAGAAATAGTTAATCAAGTCCAGGAAGCACAGAGAGTCCCATACAGGATAAATCCAAGGAGAAATACGCCAGGACACATATTAATCAAACTATCAAAAATTAAATACAAAGAAAACATATTAAAAGCAGAAAGGGAAAAACAACAAATAACACACAAGGGAATCCCCATCAGGTTAACAGCTGATCTTTCAGCAGAAACTCTGCAAGCTAGAAGGGACTGGCAGGACATATTTAAAGTGATGAAGGAGAAAAACCTACAACCAAGATTACTCTTCCCAGCAAGGATCTCATTCAGATTTGATGGAGAAATTAAAACCTTTACAGACAAGCAAAAGCTGAGGGAGCTCAGTACCACCAAACCAGCTTTACAACAAATGCTAAAGGATCTTCTCTAGGCAAGAAACAAAAGAGAAGGAAAAGACCTATGATAATGAACGCAAAACAATTAAGAAAATGGGAACAGGAACATACATATCGATAATTACCTTAAGTGTAAATGGACTAAATGCTCCCACCAAAGGACACAGATTGGCTGAATGGATACAAAAACAAGACCCATATATGTGCTGTCTACAAGAGAGCCACATCAGACCTAGAGACACATACAGACTGAAAGTAAGGGGATGGAAAAAGATAGCTCATGCAAATGGAAACCAAAAGAAAGCTGGAGTAGCAATTCTCATATCAGACAAAATAGACTGTAAAATAAACACTATTAAAAGAGACAAAGAAGGACACTACATAATGATCAAGGGATCGATCCAAGAAGGAGATATAACAATTGTAAATATTTATGCACCCAACAGAGGAGCACCTCAATACATAAGGCAAATACTAACAGCAGTAAAAGGGGAAATCGACAGTAACACATTCATAGTAGGGGACTTTAACACCCCACTTTCACCAATGGACAGATCATGCAAAATGAAAATAAATAAGGAAACACAAGCTTTAAATGATACATTAAACAAGATGGACTTAATTGATACTTATTGGACATTCCATCCAAAAACAAGAGAATACACATTTTCTCAAGTGCTCATGGAACATGCTCCAGGATAGATGATATCTTGAGTCACAAATCAAGCCTTGGTAAATTTAAGAAAATTGAAATTGTATCAAGTATCTTTTCCGACCACAGTGCCATGAGACTAGATATCAATTACAGGTAAAGATCTGTAAAAAATACAAAAACATGGAGGCTAAACAATACACTACTTAATAATGAAGTGATCACTGAGGAAATCAAAAAATACCTAGAAACAAATGATAATGGAGACACAATGACCCAAAACCTATGGGATGCAGCAAAAGCAGTTCTAAGAGAGAAGTTTATAGCAATACAGTCCTACCTTAAGAAACAGGATACATCTCGAATAAACAACCTAACCTTGTACCTAAAGCAATTAGAGAAAGAAGAACAAAAAACCCACAAAGGTAGCAGAAGGAAAGAAATCATAAAGATCAGATCAGAAATAAATGAAAAAGAAATGAAGGAAACGATAGCAAAGATCAATAAAACTAAAAGCTGGTTCTTTGAGAAGATAAACAAAATTGATAAGCCAGTAGCCAGACTCACAAGAAAAAAAGAGAGAAGACTCAAATCAATAGAATTAGAAATGAAAAAGGAGAAGTAACAACTGACACTGCAGAAATACAAAAGATCATGAGAGATTACTACAAGCAACTCTATGCCAATAAAATGGACAACCTGGAAGAAATGGACAAATTCTTAGAAATGCAAAACCTGCTAAGACTGAGTCAGGAAGAAATAGAAAATATGAACAGACCAATCACAAGCACTGAAATTGAAACTGTGATTAAAAATCTTCCAACAAACAAAAGCCCAGGACCAGATGGCTTCACAGGCGAATTCTTTCAAACATTTAGAGAAGAGCTAACACCTATCCTTCTCAAACTCTTCCAAAATACAGCAGAGGGAAGAACACTCCCAAACTCATTCTACGAGGCCACCATCACCCTGATACCAAAACCAGACAAGGATGTCACAAAGAAAGAAAACTACAGGCCAATATGACTGATGAACATAGATGCAAAAATCCTCAACAAAATACTAGCAAACAGAATCCAACAGCACATTAAAAGGATCATACACCATGATCAAGTGTGGTTTATTCCAGGAATGCAACGATTCTTCAATATACAGAAATCAATCAATGTGATATACCATATTAAACTGAAGGAGAAAACCCATATGATCATCTCAATAGATGCAGAGAAAGCTTTCGACAAAATTCAACACCCATTTATGATAAAAACCCTGCAGAAAGTAGGCATAGAGGGAACTTTCCTCAACATAATAAAGGCTATATATGACAAACCCACAGCCAGCATCGTTCTCAATGGTGAAAAACTGAAAGCATTTCCACTAAGATCAGGAACAAGACAAGGTTGCCCACTCTCACCACTCATATTCAACATAGTTTAGGAAGTTTTAGCCACAGGAATCAGAGAAGAAAAGGAAATAAAAGGAATCCAAATTGGAAAAGAGGAAGTAAAGCTGTCACTGTTTGCAGATGACTTGATACTATACATAGAGAATCCTAAAGATGCTACCAGAAAACTACTAGAGCTAATCAATGAATTTGGTAAAGTAGCAGGATAAAAATTAATGCACAGAAATCTCTGGCATTCCTATACACTAAGGATGAAAAATCTGAAAGTGAAATCAAAAAACACTCCCATTTACCATTGCAACAAAAAGAATAAAATATCTAGGAACAAAGCTACCTAAGGTGACAAAAGACCTGTATGCAGAAAATTATAAGACACTGATGGAAGAAATTAAAGATGATACAAATAGATGGAGAGAATACCATGTTCTTGGATTGGAAGAATCAACATTGTGAAAATGACTCTACTACCCAAAGCAATGTACAGATTCAATGCAATCCCTATCAAACTACCACTGGCATTTTTCACAGAACTAGAACAAAAAATGTCACAATTTGTATGGAAACACAAAAGACCCCGAATAGCCAAAGCAATCTTGAGAACGAAAAATGGAGCTGGAGGAATCAGGCTCCCTGACTTCAGACTATACTACAAAGCTATAGTAATCAAGACAGTATGGTACTGGCACAAAAACAGAAAGATAGGGACTTCCCTGGTGGCGCAGTGGTTGAGAGTCCGCCTGCCGATGCAGGGGACACAGGTTCGTGCCCCGGTCCGGGAGGACCCCACATGACGCGGAGCGGCTGGGCCCGCGAGCCATGGCCGCTGGGCCTGCGCGTCCGGAGCCTGTGCTCCGCAATGGGAGAGGCCACAACAGCATGAGGCCCGCGTACCGAAAAAAAAAAAAAAAAAAAAAAAAACAGAAAGATAGATCAATGGAACAGGACAGAAAGCCCAGAGATAAACCCACGCACATACAGTCACCTTATCTTTGCTAAAGGAGGCAGGAATATACAGTGGAGAAAGGACAGCCTCTTCAATAAGTGGTGCTGGGAAAACTGGACAGGTACATGGAGAAGTATGAGATTAGGTCACTTCTGAACACCATACACAAAAATAAGCTCAAAATGGATTAAAGACCTAAATGTAAGGTCAGACACTATCAAACTCTTAGAGGAAAACATAGGCAGAACACTCTATGACATAAATCACAGCAAGATCCTTTTTGACCCACCTGCTAGAGAAATGGAAATAAAAACAAAAATAAACAAATGGGACCTAATTAAACTTCAAAGCTTTTGCACAGCAAAGGAAACCATAAACAAGACCAAAAGACAACCCTCAGAATGGGAGAAAATATTTGCAAATGAAGCAACTGACAAAGGATTCATCTCCAAAATTTACAAGCAGCTCATGCAGCTCAATAACAAAAAAACAAACAACCTAATCCAAAAATGGGCAGAAGACCTAAATAGACATTTCTCCAAAGAAGATATACAGACTGCCAACAAACACATTAAAGAATGCTCAACATCATTAATCATTAGAGAAATGCAAATCAAAACTACAATGAGTTACAATCAAAACTACATTCTCACACCAGTCAGAATGGCCATCATCAAAATATCTGGAAACAATAAATGCTGGAGAGGGTGTGGAGAAAAGGGAACGGTCTTGCACTGCTGATGGGAATGTGAATTGGTACAGCCACTGTGGAGAACAGTACGGTGGTTCCTTAAAAAACTACAAATAGAACTACCATATGACCCAGCAATCCCACTACTGGGCATATACCCTGAGAAAACCATAATTCAAAAAGAGTCATGTACCAAAATGTTCATTGCAGCTCTATTTACAATAGCCAGGTGATGGAAACAACCTAAGTGTCCATCATCGGATGAATGGATAAAGAAGATGTGGCACATATACACAATGGAATATTACTCAGCCATAAAAAGAAACGAAATTGAGCCATTTGTAGTGAGGTGGATGGACCTAGAGTCTGTCATACAGAGTGAAGTAAGTTAGAAAGAGAAAGACAAATACCGTATGCTAACACATATATATGGAATCTAAGAAAAAAAAATGTCATGAAGAACCTAGGGGTAAGATGGGAACAAAGACACAGACCTACTTGAGAATGGACTTGAGGATATGGGGAGGGGGAAGGGTAAGCTGTGACAAAGTGAGAGAGTGGCATGGACATATATACACTACCAAACGTAAAACAGATAGCCAGTGGGAAGCAGCCGCATAGCACAGGGAGATCAGCTCGGTGCTTTGTGACCACCTAGAGGGTTGGGATAGGGAGGGTGGGAGGGAGGGAGACGCAAGAGGGAAGAGATATGGGGACACATGTATATGTATAACTGATTCACTTTGTTATAAAGCAGAAACTAACACACCATTGTAAACCAATTATACTTCAATAAAGATGTAAAAAATAAATAAATAAATAAGGGGATGGAGAGGAGGGAGGGGGAGGGACAGTGCTGGGTTCTTGGTCGCCCTGTCCCAGTCACTGAATTCTCTCTAGTGAGGCTCTTTTCCTAACCCAAAAAAAGACCGTGCTGAGACTTCCTCCACCAGGCTCCCCAAACCCAATCTGGGAGCACCCCCCACCCCAACCCACCCTCCTCTCCAAGAGGGTCCCTATCTGCAGGATCCCTACCACTTTCTCATCCTTCCCATCCCTCCATGCCACCCATCCTCTCCCACCCTTGTCACACCCTGCTTAATAGCTCCTTTCACAAGGTCGTCATTACCCACTAATTGTCCAAAATTTCATTCCCTCATCCTTGCTGGTTAAGGATTGATTTAAGGAATGAGTTCAATATCCCTGCCGTCTCCAAGTGCTTATTAATTCCCGGCGCTTCCATCTCCGCGCGGAGCCCGCTCACCTCGCGCTGTTTAGCCCCTCGCTGATTGGTAAAGCCCTGGCTTTTAGGCCTGCAGGATGGGAGGCCTAATGTGCACTAATCTATCATTACTTCACAGGGCTGGCAGAGTGAAGGATGGCCCTCCGCCTCCATCCAGGACGGGCTGCAGTGGAAGCTTGCTCATCGGGAGGATGTCTGACACCTTTATCGAGGCAGGCAAAGGAGGCACTGGCTCCAGAAGCAGAGACCCAGGGCGTCAGCAGAAATCAACAAATGCTTGCCCCTCGCCCTGCCTCCCTCCAACAGCCTCCCCTAGAGCTGGAAGGCCGCACTGTGCATTCCCTCAGGGGCTGGATGTCGCCCATTCCCTCCCCACATCCCTCTCCTGGCTACTCTGTGGTCTGGGAGGCCGACCTACCCCGACAGCATCAATGAGCAACCTTGCCTCCCTGTCTCTGCCTCTGCTAATGTTCAGCCAATGGGGAGCCCCAGCAGTAAATGGGAGGGAAGAGAATGAGGGCGGGCGTTATCTGACTGCCCCCGTCCCCCCGCAGGGCCTCGGGTTGGCTGTGTTCTAAAGGTCCAGCTCCTGTCAGGTGATCCTCTCTCTTCCCCCCACTTTTCTCTCTCTGAATGCTCCCTTCCTTGCCCTTTCAGGTCCAGGGCTGGAAACAGCCTCCCTGTAACTCACCCCGGGGCTGCACATCCCTTGTGGGTTCCCTATACTCTGCCCCCACCTTTGCAAGCAGTGCCTTTATTCAACTCTCCTCAAATTACCCATCTTGAGGGTGCCATCTCTCTCCTGCTGGACCCCTGAGCAATATATCTCATTCTACCAATGAGGAGACTGGGGCTCAGAGAGGACTAGGGCTTGCTGTCAGTCACACAATGCATTATGGCACGGCTGGCTGCAGAACTCACGTCTGCTGACCACATCTAGTAAGATTTGCCCACCTGCCTGGAGGGGTGGGAGGGAGGGAGACGCAAGAGGGAAGAGATATGGGAACATATGTATATGTATAACTGATTCACTTTGTTATAAAGCAGAAACCAACACACCATTGTAAAGCAATTATACTCCAATAAAGATGTAAAAAAAAAAAAAAAAGATTTGCCCACCTGACAACTCTGACTATTACTTTTCGGCCCCTGCCTAACCACAGTACACATCTTTTTATTGAGGCCACAGCAGGAGAAACATGTTCAGGGTGCCATCAGGGCTCACAGACCTGCCCCTGCCAGAGACGGTAACATCAGCTCAAGCACTCCCCTTCTCGGCACCTTCCAGATGCTGGGGCAGCCCCCTCAGGGGTGCTCTGTGGCCTGGGACACTGTTTCCCCCAGTCTTTATGTTTGCCGCCTCAGGTGACAGTGCACCTCCCATTGAAAATGCCAAACTCCTGGGAATTCCCTGATGGTCCAGTGTTTAAGTCTCTGTACTTCCATTGCAGGGAGCACGGGTTCGATCCCTGGCCCAGGAACTAAAATCCCGCAAGCCACACGGCACAGCCAAGAAAATAATAATAATAAAAGCCAAACTCCAGGTCACCTCTACCACAATCAAACCCCAACAGAATCGATAGATTTGGGGTGCAAATTTCCACCAAAGGCCTCTCTTTTTCCATAAGCCCTTCATTACAAAAGATGATTCTTTAGTTAGTAAATTTCTATTCCAGCTTCTCTTATGGGCCAGGGACTAGGCTAGGCACTAGAGTTAGACTAGTGAGGGATGTAAACAGCCAACTGCAACTAACTAACAGTGGAATAAAATAGGGTCTACCAAGCTGAGGACCAATGCCTGACTCTCCCCGCTCCTCGGCCCACAAGGAAGGAAACAGTGGGGTCCAAAGGGACCACTCCAAGCCCTGTGAGCTGTTGAGGAAGGGTCCTGCACAGCTTCCCACCGAGACCCACCTTCCTACCGAGACCGCTGGGAGTCCACACACTGCGGGGGAAAGACCCCCTGGCCACCTACCTGCAGAGAACACCCTTGGACGGTTTGTCACAAGTCAACAGCCCATCACAGCAGATCAAGTCAATATTCCCTTTGATTACCAGGGGTCTCTCCTCCAGAACAGTCCTCAGAGGGGCTGACCACGCCCCCTCCTTCAGCCTGAGACACCTGCACTCATACGCGCACTCTCCCTGAGGAAGGATCCTCCCCCCAGGCTTCACGGCACTTGGTGATGGGTCACCTGCTCAGGGCGTTTTGGTCTATTCTCGGCACCTCATTCTATTCCACAGGGATTGGGAACCTAAGGAAACTGCCAAGTCCACATTTACCTGGCCCAAATTCAAAAGTCATCAGCAAATCCTATTTCCGTTGCCACCTTGAGGTGGAATAGGCAATCACCCAAAAAGTCTCCCCAAAAGTCAGACTGACGGCTTCCCCGGTGGCACAGTGGTTGAGAGTCCGCCTGTCGATGCAGGGGACACGGGTTCGTGCCCCGCTCCGGGAAGATCGCACATGCTGCGGAGCGGCTGGGCCCGTGAGCCATGGCCGCCGAGCCTGCGCGTCCAGAGCCTGTGCTCCGCAACGGGAGAGGCCACAACAGTGAGAGGCCCGCGTACCGCAAAAAAAAAAAAAAGTCAGACTGAGGCCAAAGATTGGAAAGGGCCTGCGGGGGAGAGGACTAGGGTTGCTCTATTACAGACCTCTGGGAACAGCCCCATCCTACCCCTTCCAAGAGGGGAATGAAGCATGGACCCAGGGTTTAATCAAGAGAAAACTGGCCCTGGTTAACTGAGGCACGGTCCATGCGAAAACCCCTGGGCTGGGGATCAAGAGAGCTGGGGATCAAGAGAGCTGGATCTTTACCCAAGCCTGCCATCGAGCCCTTCCTCAACCTGGCCTCTTTTGTAGAAGGAGGGGTTGGATCAGATGAGGCTTAGTGCTGTAAGTGATGTGACTCTGCAATTTTCTAGGGAGAAGGAAGAACAGTGGCCTCAACCCCGGTCCTGTACTCTGGACAACCAGAATTATGTCCTTCCTGAAACCCAGCCCAGCCCCGCCCCATCCCCGGGCCTGTCTCAGCTATTGGAAGATGCCGCTCTGAGGAGCTGACCCAGCTCAGCCCAAAAGGACCCAAAGCCCCCCCTGCCCTGGCAGACGCCTTCTCTTCCAGCTCCCCCTCCCTTCTCCAGGCCATCCTCTTTCAAGTCTGAATATCCTAGAACTGCACTAGTCAATCCGGTAGCCACATGTGTCTATTTAAACCAATTTGCATTAATCAAATGCAAATAAAATGTAAAACTCAGATCCTCGGTCACACTAGCCACGTGCTCACGTGCTCAATGGCCACACATGACTAGTGGCTACCATATTGGATGGTATAGATATAGAACATTTCCATCATTGCAGAAAATTCTTTTGGACCACACTGGTCTAGAAACTAACCTTTGTTTTTGCAAAGCGCTTCCTCTGGCTTCCCTAATTCCTTCCTGCTGCAGAGTCAGTCCACGTTCTCCAGCCCTCTGCTCTGGGGAGGATCCTAGGTGGTTTTAGAATGGAGCTTGGCCGCAAGTGACCAGGAGGTGGTGGCTCCTACCTGCCTGAGAGGTAGCCCTGGATCCTTCAGTCACCCACCGAAGCATTTGAGGAGGACATAGGCTAACAATCATCCAGCACCTGAGAGAAGTTACTCACAGACATTAAGCTGTAAGCAATGACAGTGTTCATTGACACCCATTACCCAGCCACCACCTCCTTCCCCATTTGATCTGTCCCTTGCTTATTCCCACAGTTCAAGGATGCTAAGTCTTGAAAGGGGGCAGAGGAGAAGGAACCAGAGAATATTTTCATGCCCCTAAGATTTGGGAGATTTCTGCTGATGTGGCTAAAGGAGCTTAGAAAAACCCCAGAGATCATTTTGGGGTCCCCACCTTCCCAGAAATTATTCACATACATGGTTGGAAGAATCCTCACAAGGGGTTAAAAGACAAGAAAATACCTTGTTTGATAGCACAGAAGCCTGGCAGGGGTGGAGGTGGGATAGGGGGACCCAGAGAGCTAAATGGGTTATCCGGAAATCACAAGAGGCTTTTAAAAGTAGAAAACTTACCATATGTCAACCTATAATGTATAGACAGTAATTATTTTCCACTGAATAGTTTTGGATTTGATTTCGTGGTGACAATATCCCTTTACATCACGTATTCTGCAGTCACTCTTCTTTTTGCTTAGTATGCAGTCATCTTTCTCCTCCTATGTCACATATTCAATAATTCCTCTCCCTTGGTGCCAGAGGTGGTGAGATGAGGGGAATGTCACATTTTAAACGGGTAACAGCTATGTTTTTGTTTTTTCAATTTTACCTCTACTGATGCCTTGTAAATATTGTGAGCTCCAAAAAGCAACACAGGGTGCCGCATTTGCCCCGATTCCCAACTCAGCAGCCTTTTTGAGGCCTTTTCTCTGAGGACGAGATGTGCCTCGGGAACCTGGGACCAGAGAAGGTAGCATTGAGCAACTGTCCAGGCCCATCCCAGTCAGTGGAGGACGCCAGGCCTCCAAATGAAACTATGCTCCTCCTACTGAGACATGTTCGGGGTGGGAGCCACCCTGGTCTAGTTAGTTTACTGTGGATTCTCTGACTCTCTTTGTTCATATCCACGAGACCATGTTTCTCAACTCCCAGATGTTGCCCCTGCTTCCCCCTCAGATGTGCAGGAGTGGACAGCAGTCAGGAAAGTAAGGCCAGGACCTGGGTGAGGAAGCCAGGTATCTGGGGCATAAAAATTTAAGGAGGCCCTGGCTCTCAGGTGTCAACCCTACACTCACAGACCCTGAGAGCCAGGGCTTCCTTAAATTTTTATGTCCTAGGTGCCTTGATTACCTCACCCAGGTCTTGGGTCTTCAGGAGAACCAACCCCTTGCAGATCTGGGAGTCAGAACCAGGAGAGAGAGAGACAGGAGGTGGGCGAGAGTCAACATCAAGAAGAACAAGTGACTCAGGAAGGGAGCTCATTAAAATGCTTCAAGGGACTCCAAACTGGAGTATTTTTTTTTTAAAGAGGAATTTAGCAAGAAATCAATCAACACACATGCTGATAACTTATTCCATGACAAAAGAGAAACAAAAACCCCATCAATTCCTCCAGCCTTTGGATAGCCAGTGTCTACTGCCACTAATTAATTTTCTAGAACTTTCACTCTCCAGATATCTCAAAGCATGGTTAATCTGTCAGCCCTAGGAGGCACTGCCAGCATGTGCTGTAGGGGGTTGGTGGTTTGGGAACCTGTGCCACATGGGGAGGAGGGGCACAGAGGCGCCCATAGCAAGCTCAGGCTCCCCCATTCTGCCCTTCTCTGCGACCACATCCCCACACCTGCTCCACTAAGACAAACAGCGTGCCAGAATGCGGAACAGTGCATGCAGCCGTGCAAGCCTCCCTGCCTCGGTTTCGCCAAATGCAAAATAAGGAGATTGTATTCAAGCTGGTTTCAGAGTCCTAAATTCATGTTGCCCTGCTGAGCACTAAGGCCATGTGGGTACTTGATTAGTCTATTTGTTTCGGCACACTGCCCTGGTGCCCCTTGCACAGTGCCTAACGCTGTCTTACACACAAAAATGTCCAGTAAACTTCTGGAGGACTGCCCTGCAGCCTCCTGCACCCCAGGCCCCAGCCTGTCTGCCATCACCAAGCCAGGGAACGGCTTCCCAAGCCCTCATTGGTGGGGTCTATGACCCAGGAACCTCACTCTAGACAGTCCTTTCTTTCTGCCAATTGTACAAGCTCATTGATGTCTCTCCCGAAGGAGCAGAAAAGGACATGAGACCTGATCCTGTAAAGTTAGCTCCATGGCTGAGAACTCCAGATTAAAACCTCAGATAATCTATAGATTGCAGGCACCTTCCAAAATCTGAGCCCCGAAGAATAAGCAAGCCAGTGTCAGCTGGGAGCCGTCCCTGCCCAGACTATTCTGAGAGGATGTGGAAGAGCTAGAACATTCCCCAAGATTCCAGAGCAGATGAGCAGGTGATGAGGTGCCTGGAAGCAGCACCCTCAGTTGGGACCCGAGATTTCGCTCACCTTCCTGGGTGGACTCCTAGGGAAGGTGACCTGATGGTAGGCAGACCTTCCAGGTCCCTTCTCAGAGCACTTGAGCCCCACACACAACCCCATCCTTAAGCCCCATGCAGCGGGATGGGGATGCTTTTCTCCTTCTCGGTGACCCAGGAGCCCTCACTCACCTCACAGGCAGGAGGCCACGGTCTTATCCTCCTCCTCAACATGGCTTGTAGTTTCTTTTCTTTTCTTTTTTTTTTTTTTGCGTTACGCGGGCCTCTCACTGTTGTGGCCTCTCCCGTTGCGGGGCACAGGCTCCGGACGCGCAGGCTCAGCGGCCATGGCTCACAGGCCCAGCCACTCCGCGGCATGTGGGATCTTCCCGGACCGGGGCACGAACCCGTGTCCCCTGCATCGGCAGGCGGACTCTCAACCACTGCGCCACCAGGGAAGCCCCTGTAGTTTCCTTTTTTATTCATTTATTTTTGTCTGTTTCCTCAAACAGTATGTGTCTAGAATGAATACCAGGCTCTCTCTGGCAGGAAAAAAAGGAGCACGGAGGGGAAATGTGAGAGCAGTAATCCATTGTAACACTTTAGGGGAAACTGCAAGCAATTTCCATTCTATTGATCCTCCCTGAGCATCAAAGCCATGCTGAGTTTATTTGGAAAATTAAATTCTGGAGTGTCTAGCATGAGGGGGCTCCAGTTAAGTTGTCTAGCTCTACGGCCAAAATTTAATTACGATCTCGCTCCGACTGTCCATTTAAATACAGTAGAGGAACAGGGCATCGCGGAGGCGCCCAAGTCCCAGCCCAGTTCGGTGGTGCCTGAACGTGGTCCCAGCCAGCCCATCCCTCCACAGCTGAAGAACCCGTGAATTTCAATTACCGTCAGCTGACCACTCCTCAGCGCCTCCAGACTACTGCTCAGTTACATTTCAACATGGGCGATTTGGGGCCCAATATATTCATTAAAATGTAAATGTTTGCTAAAACAATCTAATTTGTGGTGTTTACTCCTTTTCCAAAGGTAAGATTTTGATCTTAACAAACACTGTTATCATTAGAAACAAAGGAATGTATATTATTTAGTCACTAAGTGGATACAACATGTTAGCTATTCCTTTCTGGCAGAAGCAAGGACTCAAAGGCTAACTCCAGGCACTCCCCTGGTGGCGCAGTGGTTAAGACTCCACCTGCCAATGCAGGGGACACAGGTTTGAGCCCTGGTCCAGAAAGATCCCACATGCCGCGGAGCAACTAAGCCCGTGTGCCACAACTACTGAGCCTGCAAGCCACAACTACTGAGCCCACGTGCCACAACTACTGAAGCCCGCATGCCTAGAGCCCATGTTCGGCAACAAGAGAAGCCACCGCAATAAGAAGCCCGTGCACCACAACGAAGAGTAGCCCCCGCTCGCTGCAACTAGAGAAAAGCCTGCGCACAGCAACGAAGACCCAACGCAGCCAAAAATAAATAAATAAAACAAAATTTTTTTTTAAAAGTCTAACTCCAGAGTTGTGTGCCATTCTCAGACTCTTGGAGGTTCACAGACAAGTAAAATGGCTACACAACTGCTGGCACACTCACACACGCACACACACGCACAACCATGTACATTAGAGGGCCTGGTAGACATTCACCAACTCTTTGTTTAGTCACTTAAAGGACTTTGCAATCATCTTCTATTATCTTCTATCATCCCAGTTTCATGAATACCAGGGATGTGGGGTGACAATCTTAGAATAAAAAATAGTCCTTAATATTGAATAAAGTTCAGTTTCATGAAGAACTCCCTGCCTTGTTCTCATTTTCCTAATCTCATCCGTGAAAACTTGGTCACAGCCCAGTACAGATCCACAGATCACCCTTGGGAACCACTAGCATAGACTGATTTTTCTTAATTTTTTATTTAGAGATAATGCTGGGGAAAAGGTGTGGTCTCTATTTGCTTCTCATCGGCCCAGGTAACTGAGAGCAGAGCTCACTTTCATAGAGGTCCAGAACCAACCGCACGACCTTTGGGTTCCTCCTGCGCTGACCCATTTGCCCCAGAATGAGGCGGAGTTCCCCCAACCTTCTCCTAGAGGAACGTCTTCTTGGGCAACCAGCCAGGCCTTCTACCCTAAGCCTCACAAAACCAGCAGGGAGCCTGGCATATGGTAGAATCTTACATGACAGTTTCTGAATGTCATTGAAAAGTCACTGAGTGGTCCCCTTATCCATAGAAGAACCCCACCCACAGATACTCCCAGACTCCTCTTTTGCAAGGCCACCCCTCTAAGGACACCAGCATGTAGAATAGGGAGGGAAGCAAAGTCTTTCAGTGACCCCAGAACGAAAGGCAAATAGACTCTGCCATTCCCCTTCCCTCCCTCCACCATGAGCTTATTCTGCAGACTGGCCAGTCCTGAGACTCCTTTGAAAGGAGTGACTTTTCCTGCCCACCATCGGCGCCAGGGGTAAGAAGCAATGGCAGACAGAGCCATGGTGCTTGATCCACCAGGCCGACAACAGAGGGAAAATCAGCAGTATTTGACAAGCTAACCGGCTCCCCTGAGAATAGAACTGTCACTAAGCCAAGATGGAAATCGTTACCTGATCTATAAATGATTACACAGGAGTAGGAACTGTCACTCCCTTCTGAGGAGTTTGCAGAATTGGGATTTTAAACACAGCTGCAAACTGGTGCAACACTCAGCTCCGTGGAGCAGCTGGTGCATTATTCACGGGGAGAAAAAAAATTCAGAAGTTAAGGCACTTCATGAGCTCAAGGGAAAAGAGAAGGTCTTAGGGACTCTGACTATCAAAGGATTTCAGACCATCATCAGTGTCAGCCGGAAACTTAACCCAAGGGAGAACAACCAGTGAGATCTTCTGCCCAAGAGTTTGGAGATCAGCAAATGGCTGAGGTGTTACCACCGGCAAAACAAGCTACTGGAATCAGAGGTGTCGGCAAGTCGGATCATTTAGTCAAAGACGCTCTTTATTCAAAGATGGAGACTCAGGTTCAAACTACAAAAGTGAAGCTCTTTGTGGTACAGGGGACCTGGAGATATCCTTAAGGGTCCCTTGCCCATTGCTGGGAGAATGGATGAGTAACAGGTGGTGAAAACACGCTACAGAAAATCCGGCATCAGTAAGAAACCAAATGTACCTAGAGCAATACAGTGGGTCCCAAAACATGGTGCTGAGTGAGAAAAGCTGGGTGGAAGGAGGTTTGTAGCACATTAAAATGTATGTAAATTTAAAACACATACTAACACAGAATGACACTACATATTTCTTTTTACATCTTTATTGGAGTACAATTGCTTTACAATGGTGTGTTACTTGCTACTTTATAACAAAGTGAATCAGTTATACATATACATATTTCCCATATCTCTTCCCTCTTGCAACTCCCTCCCTCCCACTCTCCCTATCCCACCCCTCTAGGTGGTCACAAAGCACAGAGCTGATCTCCCTCTGCTATGCGGCTGCTTCCCACTAGCTATCTATTTTACGTTTGGTAGTGTATATATGTCCATGCCACTCTCTCGCTTTGTCACAGCTTACCCTTCTGCCTCCCCATATCCTCAAGTCCATTCTCTAGTAGGTCTGTGTCTTTATTCCTCTCTTACCCCTATGTTTTTCATGACATTTCTTTTTCTTAAATTCCATATACATGTGTTAGCATATGGTATTTGTCTTTCTCTTTCTGACTTACTTCACTCTGTATGACAGACTCTAGGTCGATCCACCTCATTACAAATAGCTCAATTTTGTTTCTTTTTATGGCTGAGTAATATTCCATTGTATATATGAGCCACATCTTCTTTATCCATTCATCCGATGATGGACACTTAGGTTGTTTCCATCACCTGGCTACTGTAAATAGAGCTGCAATGAACATTTTGGTACATGACTCTTTTTGAATTATGGTTTTCTCAGGGTATATGCCCAGGAGTGGGATTGCTGAGTCATATGGTAGTTCTATTTGCAGTTTTTTAAGGAACCTTCATACTGTTCTCCGTAGTGGCTGTAACAATTCACATTCCCACCAGCAGTGCAAGACCGTTCCCTTTTCTCCACACCCTCTCCAGCATTTATTGTTTGTAGATTTTTTGATGATGGCCATTCTGACTGGTGTGAGATGATATCTCATTATAGTTTTGATTTGCATTTCTCTAATGATTAATGATGTTGAGCATTCTTTCATGTGTTTGTTGGCAGTCTGTATATCTTCTTTGGAGAAATGTCTATTTAGGTCTTCTGCCCATTTTTGGATTGGGTTGTTTGTTTTTTTGTTATTGAGCTGCATGAGCTGCTTGTAAATTTTGGAGATGAATCCTTTGTCAGTTGCTTCATTTGTAAATATTTTCTCCCATTCTGAGGGCTGTTTTTTGGTCTTGTTTATGGTTTCCTTTGCTGTGCAAAAGCTTTGAAGTTTCATTAGGTCCCATTTGTTTATTTTCGTTTTTATTTCCGTTTCTCTAGGAGGTGGGTCAAAAAGGATCTTGCTGTGATTTATGTCATAGAGTGTTCTGTCTATGTTTTCCTCTAAGAGTTTGATAGTGTCTGGCCTTACATTTAAGTCTTTAATCCATTTTGAGTTTATTTTTGTGTATGGTGTTAGGGAGTAATCTAATCTCATACTTTTACACGTACCTGTCCAGTTTTCCCAGCACCACTTATTGAAGAGGCTGTCCTTTCTCCACTGTAAATTCCTGCCTCCTTTATAAAAGATAAGGTCACCGTATGTGCGTGGGTTTATCTCTGGGCCTTCTATCCTGTTCCATTGATCTATCTTTCTGTTTTTGTGCCAGTATCATACTGTCTTGATTACTGAAGCTTTGTAGTATAGTCTGAAGTCAGGGAGCCTGATTCCTCCAGCTCCGTTTTTCGTTCTCAAGATTGCTTTGGCTATTGGGGGTCTTTTGTGTTTCCATACAAATTGTGACATTTTTTGTTCTAGTTCTGTGAAAAATGCCAGTGGTAGTTTGATAGGGATTGCATTGAATCGGTAGATTGCTTTGGGTAGTAGAGTCATTTTCACAATGTTGATTCTTCCAATCCAAGAACATGGTATATCTCTCCATCTATTTGTATCATCTTTAATTTCTTTCATCAGTGTCTTATAATTTTCTGCATACAGGTCTTTTGTCTCCTTAGGTAGCTTTATTCCTAGATATTTTATTCTTTTTGTTGCAATGGTAAATGGGAGTGTTTTCTTGATTTCACTTTCAGATTTTTCATCATTAGTGTATAGGAATGCCAGAGATTTCTGTGCATTAATTTTGTATCCTGCTACTTTACCAAATTCATTGATTAGCTCTAGTAGTTTTCTGGTAGCATCTTTAGGATTCTCTATGTATAGTATCATGTCAACTGCAAACAGTGACAGCTTTACTTCTTCTTTTCCAATTTGGATTCCTTTTATTTCCTTTTCTTCTCTGATTCCTGTGGCTAAAACTTCCCAAACTATGTTGAATAAGAGTGGTGAGTGGGCAACCTTGTCTTTTTCCTGATCTTACTGGAAATGCTTTCAGTTTTTCACCATTGAGGATGATGTTGGCTGTGGGTTTGTCATATATGGCCTTTATTATGTTGAGGAAAGTTCCCTCTATGCCTACTTTCTGGAGGGTTTTTATCATAAATGAGTGTTGAATTTTGTCAAAAGCTTTCTCTGCATCTTTTGAGATGACCATATGGTTTTTCTCCTTCAATTTGATAATGTGGTGTATCACATTGACTGATTTGCGTATACTGAAGAATCCTTGCATTCGTGGAATAAACCCCACTTGATCATGGTGTATGATCCTTTTAATATGCTGTTGGATTCTGTTTGCTAGTATTTTGTTGAGGATTTTTGCATCTATGTTCATCAGTGATATTGGCCTGTAGTTTTCTTTCTTTGTGACATCCTTGTCTGATTTTGGTATCAGGGTGATGGTGGCCTCATAGAATGAGTTTGGGAGTGTTCTTCCCTCTGCTATATTTTGGAAGAGTTTGAGAAGGATAGGTGTTAGCTCTTCTCCAAATGTTTGATAGTATTCGCCTGTGAAGCCATCTGGTCCTGGGCTTTTGTTTGTTGGAAGTTTTTTAATCACAGTTTCAATTTCAGTGCTTGTGATTGGTCTGTTCATATTTTCTATTTCTTCCTGATTCAGTCTTAGCAGGTTGTGCATTTCTAAGAATTTGTCCATTTCTTCCAGGTTGTCCATTTTATTGGCATAGAGTTGCTTGTAGTAATCTCTCATGATCTTTTGTATTTCTGCAGTGTCAGTTGTTACTTCTCCTTTTTCATTTCTAATTCTATTGATTTGAGTCTTCTCTCTTTTTTTCTTGTGAGTCTGGCTAATGGTTTATCAATTTTGTTTATCTTCTCAAAGAACCACCTTTTAGTTTTATTGATCTTTGCTATCGTTTCCTTCACTTCTTTTTCATTTATTTCTGATCTATATGATTTCTTTCCTTCTGGTACCTTTGTGGTTTTTTTGTTCTTCTTTCTCTAATTGCTTTAGGTGCAAGGTTAGGTTGTTTATTCAAGATGTTTCCTGTTTCTTAAGGTGGGATTGTATTGCTATAAACTTCCCTCTTAGAACTGCTTTTGCTGCATCCCATAGGTTTTGGGTCGTCATGTTTCCATTGTCATTTGTTTCTAGGTATTTTTTTATTTCCTCTTTGATTTCTTCAGTGATCACTTCGTTATTAAGTAGTGTATTGTTTAGCCTCCATGTGTTTGTATTTTTTACAGATCTTTTCCTGTAATTGATATCTAGTCTCATAGCGTTGTGGTCGGAAAAGATACTTGATATGACTTCAATTTTCTTCATGTTACCAAGGCTTGATTTGTGACCCAAGATATCATCTATCCTGGAGAATGTTCCAGGAGCACTTGAGAAAAATGTGTATTCTCTTGTTTTTGGATGGAATGTCCTATAAATATCAATTAAGTCCGTCTTGTCTAATGTATCATTTAAAGCTTGTGTTTCCTTATTTATTTTCATTTTGGATGATCTGTCCATGGGTGAAAGTGGGGTGTTAAAGTCCCCTACTATGAATGTGTTACTGTCGATTTCCCCTTTTACTGCTGTTAGTATTTGCCTTATGTATTGAGGTACTCCTATGCTGGGTGCATAAATATTTACAACTGTTATATCTTCTTCTTGGATCGATCCCTTGATCATTATGCAGTGTCCTTCTTTGTCTCTTCTAATAGTCTTTATTTTAAAGTCTATTTTGTCTGATATGAGAATTGCTACTCCAGCTTTCTTTTGGTTTCCGTTTGCATGGAATATCTTTTTCCATCCCCTCACTTTCAGTCTGTATGTGTCTCTAGGTCTGAAGTGGGTCTCTTGTAGACAGCATATATATGGGTCTTGCTTTTGTATCCATTCAGCCAATCTGTGTCTTTTGGTGGGAGCATTTAATCCATTTACATTTAAGGTAATTATCGATATGTATGTTCCTATTCCCACTTTCTTAATTGTTTTGGGTTTGTTATTATAAGTCTTTTCCTTCTCTTGTGTTTCTTTTTTTTTTTTTTTTTTTTTTTTGTGGTACGCGGGCCTCTCACCGCTGTGGCCTCTCCCGCCGCGGAGCACAGGCTCCGGACGCCCAGGCTCAGCGGCCATGGCCCACGGGCCCAGCCACTCGGCGGCATGCGGGATCCTCCCAGACCGGGGCACAAACCCGCGTCCCCTGCATCGGCAGGCGGACTCTCAACCACTGCGCCACCAGGGAAGCCCTCTCTTGTGTTTCTTGCCTAGCGAAGATCCTTTAGCATTTGTTGTAAAGTTGGTTTGGTGGTGGTGAACTCTCTCAGCTTTTGCTTGTCTGTAAAGGTTTTAATTTCTCCATCAAATCTGAATGAGATCCTTGCTGGGAAGAGTAATCTTGGTTGTAGGTTTTTCTCTTTCATCACTTTAAATATGTCCTGCCAGTCCCTTCTGGCTTGCAGAGTTTCTGCTGAAAGATCAGCTGTTAACCTGATGGGGATTCCCTTGTGTGTTATTTGTTGTTTTTCCCTTTCTGCTTTTAATATGTTTTCTTTGTATTTAATTTTTGACAGTTTGATTAATATGTGTCTTGGTGTGTTTCTCCTTGGATTTATCCTGTATAGGACTCTCTGTGCTTCCTGGACTTGATTAACTATTTCTTTTCCCATATTAGGGAAGTTTTCAACTATAATCTCTTCAAATATTTTCTCAGTCCCTTTCTTTTTCTCTTCTTCCTCTGGAACACCTATAAATCCAATGTTGGTGCATTTAATGTTGTCCCAGAGGTCTCTGAGACTGTCCTCAGTTCTTTTCATTCTCTTTTCTTTATTCTGTTCTGCAGTAGTTATTTCCACTACTTTATCTTCCAGGTCACTTATCCATTCTCCTTCCTCAGTTATTCTGCTATTGATCCCTTCAGGAGTATTTTTTATTTCATTTATTGTGTTGTTCATCGTTGCTTGTTTCATCTTTAGTTCTTCTAGGTCCTTGTTAAATGTTTCTTGCATTTTGTCTATTCTAGTTCCAAGATTTTGGATCATCTTTACTATCATTATTCTGAATTCTTTTTCATGTACACTGCCTATTTCCTCTTCATTTGTTAGGTCTGGCGGGTTTTTATCTTGCCCCTTCATCTGCTGTGTGTTTTTCTGTCTTCTCATTTTGCTTATCTTACTGTGTTTGGGGTCTCCTTTTTGCAGGCTGCAGGTTCGTACTTCCCGTTGTTTTTGGTGTCTGTCCTCAGTGGCTAAAGTTGGTTCAGTGGGCTGTGTAGGCTTCCTGGTGGAGGGGACTAGTGCCTGTGTTCTGGTGGATGAGGCTGGATCTTGTCTTTCTGGTAGGCAGGTCCACGTCTGCCTCACCCACAGCCCTGGGAGTGAGGTTCACCCACAGCCCTGGGAGGGGGCAGCGGAACAGTTGTCAGACCCATTTATCCGGGAGGAAAATCACAAAAAACTGTCCAGGGTCGTGGGGCTTGATCTCAACAGACCAGAGCCCAAGCTTCTGTTCAATTCCATGTCCTCTGTCCTTTACACCGAGTCCTGCAAGCTCCCTGAGGACCCCAGCCAGCATCAAACCTAAGCCTCCGTGTATCAATGTCAATTCCATGACATCTTGATAACTGAGCTATGGTTATGTTAAGAGAATGCCCTTCCTTTGGGGAAATACACATTGAAATATTAAGGAGTAAAGCAGCAACTAACTATCAAAAGTTCAGATACACACACACATACACACACACATACACACACACAGGGCAGGTTTTCTCTACCTCAGCACCACTGACATTTTGGGCTGGATGACATCTGTGCTGGGAGGGGTAAGGGGACACCTGTCCTGTGCATCCTAGGATGTATAGCACATCCCTGGCCTCTACCAATAGATGCCAGTGGCGCCCAACCCCTGCCTCAAGTGTGACAACAAAATTGTCTCCAGGCATTAGCAAATGAAGGTAAAATCGCTCCCTGTTGAGAACAGCTTCGGGGGTGGGGGAACAGAGAGAGAGGGAGATGAAGAAAGCAAATGTGGTAAAATGTTAACCTTAATTTTTGTAACTTTCCTGTAAGTCTGAAATAATTTCCAAATTAAAAGTTTTTAAAAATAAAATTCTATGAGCACGTACAACTTTTAAAAAAAGGAAAGGAAGAACAAAAAAGACCCTGCCAAGTTCCCAGCTCTCTAGCTCAGCCCAAAGGCCCTAAATCCCTTTGCTCCCACAGCTGCCAGCATTCACTGGGTGGTCAGAGCCCACGACACCTCCAAACACACGTGAATCCTCATGCCCACCGAGAGGAAAGTAGAGGTACACCCACTCGACAGATGGGGAGCCCAAGGCTGGGAGGGAGGCGCTGCAGAGACCGGACGCAGTGCACAGACTCCAGGCCCCTCTGCTTCCCAGCAAGCTCAGGCATGCAGCAGCCTCCTCCCGGCCTCCGCCGAGGACTCCTTAGCAGAAAACTGAAAGTTAAGCACATGTGCTTTTTTTCTTTATTCTCCTTTCCCATGAAGGGCTGCTGGGCTGGGCAGAGTTGCCTTTCAGATGTTTCCAAGTCGGCAGATTTTGCCTCCTGCCTTTGCCTTACAATCTGTGATTATTCCAAGTCAAACTGGCTAGCTGCCATCAGGAGCAAACTGGTTATCCAGGGGGAAACATACTCCAAACTTTTAAAGAAACAAACAAAGGAGTAAGACAAGGAAGGCAGTGGGGGTGGAATGGGGAGAGAGGAAAATTAAGTTGCGCGAATGCAAATTAATTATTTAAAAATTAAATGTTACTTTAAATGATTTAACCTAATTACCACCCAATTCTCCCAGGGAGACAGTTGCTTGTGTTCTGTCGAGCGGGGAGAATTAAGCGGAATCCTCGGGCACTAGAGAGGGGAAACCAAGAGAATCAAAGTTTCAAAACATCTGGTCTGGGAGGCAGGTGCGGAGGGGTGGGGGGGGGGGGACGGTGACAGAGTGCTGGGCAGTGGCACAAATGACAGAGAGCAAGGGAAGCATGTGAAACATAATTAACGCAGGCATCACATTTCATGGTTGACAAAGCACTTTCTCATTTTTGTCTAATCCTCACACCCACACAAGGGCCCAGCATTGTACACACAGAGAGGCTAAGAGCGGGAAGGTTTAGGCCCGTGGTCACAAAGCTAGTGAGCAGTAAACCCAGGCCTGAAGCCCTGTGCTCCCACACAAAGACCTGCTGAGGCCCTTTCCCCTCCTGGACAAACCTCCAGGAGGACACTGGGAGGGGATGCAAGAACAGGAGCCCTCTGGAGTCAGACAGACCAAAGTTTGTTTGTTTTTTTAATTTTTGTTTTATATTGGAGTATAGTTGATTAACAATCTTGTGTTAGTTTCAGGTGAACAGCAAAGCGATTCAGTTATGCATGTACATGT
Organism: Phocoena phocoena; assembly: GCF_963924675.1. Taxonomy (NCBI): domain Eukaryota; kingdom Metazoa; phylum Chordata; class Mammalia; order Artiodactyla; family Phocoenidae; genus Phocoena; species Phocoena phocoena. The sequence goes on from NC_089220.1 coordinate 108,896,830, forward strand.
ACCTATTCTTTTTCAATTTCTTTTCCCGTTTAGGTTATTACAGAGTATTGAGCAGAGTTCCCCGTGCTATACAGTAGGGTCCTTGCTGGTTATCTATTTTAAATACAGCGGTGTGTACAGACCTGAGTTCTGATCCTCACTGTTAGGAGGTTCACTGGAGATGATGTATCTAAAGCACCTGGGGAGGGCTTCCCTGGTGGCAGCAGTGTTTAAGAATCCTCCTGCCGGTGCAGGGGACACGCGTTCCAGCCCTGGTCCAGGAAGATCCCACATGCCGTGGAGCAACTAACAAATCAACCTGCCCTGTGTGCACCACAACTACTGAGCCTGCGTTCTAGAGCCCGCGAGCCACAACTACTGAAGTCCTCAGGCCTAGAGCCTGTGCTCCGCAACGAGAAGCCACTGCAATGAGAAGCCCGCACACTGCAACAAAGAGTAGCCCCCTCTCATTGCAACTAGAGAAAGCCCACGTGCAGCAATGAAGACCCAACGCAGCCAAAAATAAATAAATTTATTTTTAAAAATAAATAAATAAAATAAAGCACCTGGGGATTTCCCTGGCAGTCCAGCGGTGAAGACTCCGTGCTTCCAGTGGAGGGGGTGCGGGTTCGACCTCTGGTCAGGGAACTGAGATCCCACATGCCGTGTGGCACAGCCAAAAAAATAAAGCACCTGGCACTTAGTAGGTGCTCAGTGAATGGGACCCTTACAGCTCCAAGCAGCAACAACAGAGAAAGATAAGGGACGTTAAATCTCCATTCTACCTGTGACCTTGTTAGGCCAGTAGTTCTCAACCAGGCTGCACAATGGAATCCTCAGGAAGCTTTTAAAACTCCCCAAGTCCGTGTGGGCCTCCAGAGCAATCAAATCAGAATCTTAGTATGTTTAAGGCTCTCTGGGTGATTCCAGTGTGTAGCAACAGTCAAGCACTTTTAAGCTAATCTGTTTCCATTTAGGATATACCATGAAGACATAGATTACTCTGCAGCTGGAAGGATTCAGGGTAGACACTAAGTGGAAGTTTTCTAAAAGGCAGATCCAAGGGAGGATGTAGAATGTCCCTCCACGGTGACTGGTAAGAGCAGAAATGAGCCCTTTGTGATAAGGAAGGAACAGGAAGAGTCTAGGGGGCTTTCCAGAGGTCCTCCCCCAACATGTACACAACCAAACCAAGCAAGACCCCCGTAGGTACAATGGGCAAGGAGTAAGGGAAGAGGGGTTGTGGGTGACCAAGAGATAGTACCCTGCAAAATGCCAGACAGTGACCAGAGATCCTTGCCCACCTGAGACTCCCAGAGGGACACTCCAGATGACTTAACAGCCCTCACCCCACTCTGGAGCTCAGGACATTCCCACCATCCCCCGGTGACTCCATTCACCCACCCTGCACGGCACACTGCGATTCACAACACACCCTATGCAGTGCTAGGCCCTGGGCACTACCCAGAGCATCAATTTCCTTTCTATTAATCCAGGAAGTGTCTGATTTGCATATCATTTGCATACATTTGCTTGTTTCAATTCAAGAAAGACCCCAACTCCAAGCAGGTGAGATAAAAATAAATTGGCTTATTTATTGTCCTTCCTGGTGCAATCGTATTCCAACCTCACATCACGGAGTGTTCACACTCCATGCGAACTACCGCAGCCTGGCTGGACTTCCAAGGATGGAGGAAAAATAGTTTCCTCTGCCCAAATCTGGCCAGAGGTCAGATGGAGGGCTGCCTTGGAAGGAGGGCCAGAGCAGTTTCACTGTTTTAACTATACCCCCCAAAACATAAAATCCTATTTTGCTGTTCTGTCCTGCAGCGGGGACCACAGTCCTGTCTAAGCCCAGGCTGGAGGAAGTCCTGCTCTTCAGAACGGTCATTTATTATAGACACACTGTCAAGGCCTAAGCACAAAGCATTCAGCTGACTTTTAAGGTCCCTTCTGACTCTAAGCTCCTACACTGGGGTTTCAATTGATTCTTTGCCTCACATAGTTGAGTGGAAAAATCCGTTCTCTTAACAGCTGGCATCAGAATTCCTCTTAGGGAGAGAACTGTCTCCAGGGGAAGAAAACCCTTTGATATACGCTTGTGGGACCTGGACCCTGAGAGTCTCAGGGCACTGAAGCCAGGCAACCACAGAGGGGGTGCCACAGAGAAGGCACCATGGAGAGGATGCCATGGAGAGGGCACCATAGGAAGGGCACCAAGGGAGGACTACTGTCTGATTTATAAGAGAGAAAGGCAAGATGGGATGAAGCCTAGGAGTGATGAGGGTTTAGAGTCCCGAATGTCCACATGGCTTCAGACTGAGCCATCCACCCAGTTCAGGTGACCCATACACACTGTCAACTCCCAGACACCTTGAAGAGAGCATGGGAATGGCATTGGAGCACCTCTTTTTTTTTTTTTTTTTGCGGTACGCGTGCCTCTCACCGTTGTGGCCTCTCCCGTTGAGGAGCACAGGCTCCAGACACGCAGGCTCAGCGGCCATGGCTCACAGGCTCAGCCGCTCCGCAGCACGTGGGATCTTCCCGAACCGGGGCACGAACCCGTGTCCCCTGCATCGGCAGGCGGACCCCCAACCACTGCGCCACCAGGGAAGCCCTGGATCACCTCTTATCTAGATCACAAGAACGTGGGAGACGCCAGTTGATGCCTGGGTTACACTCTTAATAAGAAGATCCACTAAACAGTGGTTCAACAAATGTTGAGGGCTTACTCTGGAAAAGGCATTATACTAAAGTGTTCATAACAATCCTAGGATATAGGTTTTATAATTATCCCAGTTTACAGAGGAGAAAACGGAAGTTCAGAAAGGCTACATGATTTGCCCAAGGTCACATGGCTAGAAGGTAACAGAGCTAGAATTTGCCCTCCAGCCCGTAGGGCTCTTAACAACCACATCATACCAGGTAAGCCCCTCAGCTGTCCTGTAAAGCACAGAAGACTAACATTGTTTGAGACAAGGAAGCTGAGTTTCAGTGACCCTAAGTGACTCACCTAAGATCATTGGCTCGTAGGTAAAATCTTCTGATTCTTGGTGTGCGGTCCTTTTCACTCTATCAACCTGCCTCTCCAGGTATTACAGATATCAAATGAGTGTATGATTTGGTCCTCACTATTCTTTTGGCAAAATGGTATTTGGAAGTGACAGGATGGAGAAAGGGCGTGGGCTTTGGTTCAGGAAGACCTGTGTCCTGACCCCTGCTCTGTCCCTCCAGAGCTGTGTATACCATAAGACGTTATTTAATACCCCGATCCCCAGTTTCCTCACCTACCAGATGGGGGGATACTTCCTGTCCACTGACCTCAGAGGATAATGAATGTAAAGAATTCTGAAGCACAAAGCAGAGCCCTGAGACCACAGGAGAGAAACAAGTTAAGCTTAGAGGAAGCTTAGGGAGGAAGGGGTAAGGGAGAGGCTGTACTGTGACATCCCTCATTCCACCAGGCTCTTAGAACCCCAGGCTCAGTGAGCAACCCCTAGCCCCCAGCCTGGGGCAGCACTGCTCCTCTTAAGAGAGCAATTTGCCATTCCTCTGAGTGACCGTGATCCTAATCTCTCTCCCCTTCGAGCAGGAAAGCACTCTGCTGCATCCCAGTGAGCTTCCACTGGTGCAGAACCCCGGGCCCCCGCCCTGTGCCCTGTGCCCTGTGCCCTACCGCTGGAGCCCACTCACAGTCCTCAGTCTTCAAAGGGTGCTGTGAACTTGTTTGTTTTCTCCTCTGCCTCTTGATCCAAAGACGGACCCAAAGGCTAAGAAATGCTGCTTCTGAAAACAATTAAATGGCTCATAGCTTTCCTCACCTGGAAAGAAGTTGGCTTTGAAAATGAGCATCCCAGCTTTTTCACCACCACCACCCACTGAGCCCATGTCACAGAGGAGACAAGGGGCCTGCCTGCCAGAGACGCCAGTCTGATGGAGGAGACACAGCCCCTGCCACCGGGAGCTCCCTATCTGATGCATCTCCTGCCCTAGGGGAGCGCTCTGCCAGATAGGAAGACCCCGTCTTGCCCTGAAAGAGCTACCAACCTGACAAGGGAGCCTGACTCTCCACCTCCTCTTTGGAGGGGTCCCCAGTCTGAGGGAGGTTCCTAACCCTGAAGATAGTACAATCCGGGGACCCTTGCCATATATTTGGCCAAACTCAATATAGAAGAAGAGTGGGTTGTTTTGTTTTAAGAAAGAAGTAGAGGGCTTCACTGGTGGCACAGTGGTTGAGAGTCCGCCCGCCGATGCAGGGGACACGGGTTCGTGCCCCGGTCCGGGAAGATCCCACATGCCGCGGAGCGGCTGGGCCTGTGAGCCATGGCCGCTGAGCCTGCGCGTCCGGAGCCTGTGCTCCGCAACGGGAGAGGCCACAGCAGTGAGAGGCCCGCGTACCACAAAAAAAAAAAAAAAAAAAGAAGAAGAAGAAAGAAGTAGAAAGGGAATGAAAGAGACAGAGCAATAGCAAGCTCCTCACTCAATGTAACTTGGCTTTACCAGAGGCGGACGAGGCCCCGGCCTCCCTCTGTGCCGTTCCTGTCCTGTTCCTCACATTGCCACAGGGACCTGTTGTCCCACCAGATGAGCCAGTTCGCCAGGAAACAGGCCTTCATTTGAGTGGACAAATGTGACCGTTAATCTGAAAAAGAAAACAGTGCTGCTTTGCTAGACTGGCCTGGTCACCACACACATGTACAAACACACACACACACAGAAGCACTGCTGAGGGACACCCTGGAAGTTCAAGGGTTGGGATACTTGGCGTGGCAGGTGCCACTGAATATTAGGGGCACAGAATATTAGTGCTCTCCAGTTCTCCTCAAATTTCAGGTCAACTAAGACCTCGTGCTCCCATGAGGACCTCACCTGTGCCTGCCACCATTTTCCTGACCTTCCCAGCTACCCTGGAGTCCCTTTTACTATTTCATATGTCCATCCCCTGCTGCTATCTGTCGTGGGGGGCATCCTCAGGTGATGGGAGCTGACTTTAGTGGAGGGTCTTAGAAGCCCATCCCTCCCCACCCCACCCAGCTAGTGACTGACTAGGACCCCGGCCCAAAAGCCCAGCATCCTTGCTTCAAGATGGAGACTCTGTATTGCAGTTTCCACTGTGGACCTCCCCTCGTGATCAGGCTGAACCAGACTTCATGTGAAACTTCATCGCTCACTCCCCTTCTCCTGAAAGCACGCTCAATGCATCAGCTACTCTCAGATCCCCATCTCAAGCTTGGCATCTAGGGAACCTGCCCTAAGGCACTAAGGAGAGAAAACATGGAGACAGCAAACCCGGGTTCAAAGCCTACCTTCTTAACCTGCTAGCTATGTGACAAAGGCAAGTTACCTTGCCTCTCCAAGCCTCAGTTTCCTCATCTTTACAATGAGAGTGATTATAATGAGGTACGAGAAAGTCGAATAAAATAATGTAAGTGAAAGTAGTTTGTGACCTGCTAAAAAGCCCTATTGGTAAGACTGCAACGTAAAGACCATCAGAACATTTGGAACGGTGCTGACCTGAAGGAAAGGCAGGGGGTAAAAATCCATCCACAATACTCCCCACTCAAGGGCCTAATAATTACCCTGCAGCCAGGGAGCCTGTCCCTGGGTCAGCATCAAGGCAAGAGTGAGGACATCCCCAAACACCCCAGCCTTTCCTAGGTCATCGGAACAAACCAAAGAATCCCCGGGTCAATATATGTCCTAAATGCATTTCTATTTCCAGATTAGTATCATGTTAACATACTATCAGTAGACAAAGGTAGCACCTATGCTAAATATATCATTTTAACATTTCATGAAGACCCTTGGGTACATTTAGTTACGGTAAAAACTCAGTTCTTTCACTCCAAAGCCATTGTGATTCTGTATGTTGGGACCACATCCATCCCAAGCTGTTCACGGTCCCAAAATGAAGCAGGTTCATTTGTGTTAATATAGCTGCCCCTATTCCGTACACAATGACTCCCTTACCCCTTTCAAAGGTTTTCCACTTCATTCATTTATGCAACAAAAATCTGTTAAGCATCTACTATGCGCCAGGCACCGTGTTAAGCACAAGAGATACAATATTAAGCAAAGTAAGTACAGACCCTAAACTTATGGAGTCTCTAGGAGAGAGATGTTCATAGAATAATCACGTAAGTATGTAAGTACTAACTATATTTATACAGTTGACCCTTGAACAACACAGGTTTGAACTCCATGGGTCCACTTATACGTAGATTTTTCTTCACTAAATACATTCTACAGTATGACATGATCCACGGTTGGTTGAATCCATATGGAGCGTCAACCATAAATTATACTAAAATTTTTAACTGCGAAGAGGGCCGGCATCTCTAACCCCCAGTGTTGTCCAGGGATCGAGTGGATCAGTTTGCTAGGGCTGCTATAATGAATACCACTGATTGGGTGGCTTAAACAGAAATGCATTTCCTCAGAGTTCTGGAGGCTAGAAGTCCAAGATCAAGGTGTCGGCAGGGTTGGTTTCTTCTGAGGCCTCTCTCCTGGCTTGTAGATGGCCATCATCTTGCTGTGTCTTCATGTGGTCTTTTGTCCATCTCCTAATCTCCTTATAATGACACCAGCCATACTGGATCAGGGCCCACCCATATGACCTCATTTTACCTTAACCACCTCTTTAAAAGCCATATCTCCAAATACAGTCACATTTTGAAGTTCTGGGGGATTAGGACTTCAACATATGAATTTGGGGGGACACAATTCAACTCATAACAATATCCTAAGAAATGAAAGTTCAGGAACATATAACAGTGAGATCAGGTGACAGGGAAGTGACTTATCTGGGGGGGTCAGGGAGGTGACTTATTTGGGGGGGTCATTGATGGCTTCCTTGAAGTAGTGAGATCTGAGTTGTGTCTTAGCCTGGGTTCCCCCAAAGGCATAGCCTGAAACAAAGGCGTGCGTGCAGGTAGTTTCTTTGGGAGGTGATCCCGGAGGGCAGGAGACAGTGACAGGAGGAGCGAAACAGGAGAGATAGCCAATATAAGGACACGTTGTTGAGTTGGCCAGTGCTACAGGCAACTGGGCTCCTTCTTTTGGGATTCCTAAAGAGCGCCTCAGAAGTGCCCACCCAGGAAATGAAATGGGTACACCTTTATCCACCACTGTTGTCTCCATCAGCCAGGGACATCCACACTGATGTCAAATCCCCTGTACTTCTACATTGGTATATGGGTTCCTTTGGGAGTCTCTCACCTCAGTGTCAGAAAAGCCCTGGGACAGGAAGTGAGAGGCACGCAGAATGGGCCAAGGTGAGACCTGTCAGATTACATCTGGGCAAAGTTGGTTAAAGTCTGTATGGAAGAGCAGGGGCTAAAGTAAGATGTGGGGATGAGAGGGCACGAAGTGAGCCCCAAGAGGTGTCAGTACAAGCTGTGAGCCTCAGGATGAGTAGGAGTTAACCAGAGGAGGGTAGGTAGCAGCAAGAGCTTTCCAAGCAGAGGAAACAGTGTGTGTGCAAAGGCCCTGGGACAGGAGGGAACACTATTCAGAACACTAAAATAAGGCCAGTGTAGCTGAAGCTCAGGGGAAGAATCAGTGGTGGGAGATGAGGCTGGGAAGGCAGGCAGATACCAGACAATACAAGCCCATTTTAAGGATTTGGAACATTATCTTAAGAGGGATGGGAGCTCTCGAAGGTTTTTAAGCAATGGTAAGGAGAGACTCATGACAAATTCATGTTTAAAAAGCTTACCTCCTAGAGGGGTGGGATAGGGAGGGTGGGAGGGAGGGAGACGCAAGAGGGAAGAGATATGGGAACATATGTATATGTATAACTGATTCACTTTGTTATAAAGCAGAAACTAACACACCATTGTAAAGCAATTATACTCCAATAAAGATGTAAAAAAAACAAAAGCTTACCTAGGGGAATTCCCTGGCAGTGCAGTGGTCAGGACTCCACTCTCTCACTGCCAAGGGCCCGGGTTCAATTGCTGGTCAGGGAACTAAGATCCCACAAGCCGCGTGGCGCAGAAAGAATGGCTGTTTTGTGACTCTGCTAAAGCGTAGCACTCATCCCGTCTACTTTCGACCAGGAATTAAGAGGTCTAAGACCAGAAACAATTGAACTATCACCTGGGGCAACTGTAGCTGTATCATGTTTTGCAATGGTTTCCTGGGAAGGAAATGGTGCAGCAGGAGAAGGGGGATGCCTCCTGGGAAAAAGGAAGACGACGACTAGTCAAACCTCCTAGGAAACAGACTAAGGACACATTTTTGGCAATAAACCAGTGGTGTTTACTAACAGTAGGTCCTTAGCTACAGAATGCTTTTAGCAGACGTACCTGGCTTACTGAGTATCTAAGACTGCCTGTGATAAATAAACATGGAAATCTATGAATTTATGGAGCATGGATCCCTTCTGTCACCTAAGTTATGTAACCGAGTACAAAGTAAAGATGTTTCAAAGCCAAAATAGTTGCCTTCTGTGGAAGTAATGTAGCCCTTAGTGACCTCATAAGTAAATCTGGGCAGAGCAAGTCCCAGTGTGGTGAAAAAGGGCTTAATGGGGTGCTTTAATGGTCCCATACCTCTCCCTGTTTCACCTGTGCCTCCTGTATTCTTGAAAATATTCATACATCTTGATACCGGGTAACACCTCTGATTCATGAGAGTCTGATTGGATGAGTCAATGCATTGTGTCTTCTCAGTAGGACAATATATGCAGTCTCATCTCCAGGTTCATTAAATGTAGATTTTCTCTGCCTTTTGGGCCATTGTCTCTCACTGAGCTGATGCTTTTAGTTCCAATTACATCTATCAAGTCCCCAAAATGCCTTTATCCTTGACTGTGTCCTAATGGGTAGCTCAGAGTCTCACATCCCATCAGCCCAGCAGGATTTCAATGTCCCCTCCATAAGAATCCCTTTTATCAGTTCTCCCTGAGCCCCTCTCCTCAACAAGTCCTCTAGATTTCAAGAACTCTTGCCCATGAACAGGTTACATTTATCAGGAAATAATTAAAATAGTTTTCCAACTTTAAATTAATCAAAGACATTCGTAACAACCAGTCCAGAGCTTCTGACCAGCGTGAAACTAGCTACCATGTGAACTTGACAGCATTTCAGATAAAAGCGGAGAAAATGGTCTCTTAACATGCACGAATGTTCAATGCGGGGAAGGAGGGAGATTCTTTGTGAAATTTTGGAAATACTTCTTAAAGGGACCCCAGGTTGGAAACCACTGCTATGTATATAATTCTTTATTCTTTCACTTTGTTCTTCATCTGCCATTTCTCTGACCGCTCACAAAGCCCGTCGATTTTCCCTGCAGTTTATTTGCTCCCACCTGAGTACTTCACCACCCACATGATTTGAATGTCATCAGCAAGCCTCAAGCTCACCGTGAATACTGACTTTCAAATCCCATGTAAAAATGTTCAATAACCATCTCAGGAATAACCCACTGAGTGTGACTCTGAACCCCCCCAAGGGCCCTTTTCCCTCCACCTGGATGTCCTCCTTATGGCTTTGTGTTCCAGCAACCCTCTGCGTGGCCCTGGCTCAGCCTCCCGCCCCACCGTGATTGGTGTTCTCCAAAGGGGAGTGAACAGAGAGATCTGTGGTTTTCAAGGGGAAAAAATTAAATCTCCTATTTGTATTATTTTACCTAAAAGGTAAATTTCTAATAACATGGAGAAATTCTCAAGCTATAAGACCAAATACAAAGGCAGGGCTCAAAATCTATGTAAAGTGTAATCTCTCCAAAGAAGCGTACAAATGGCCAACAGGGACCTGACAAAATACTCAACATAGCTAATCATCAGGGAAATGCAAATCAAAACCAGAATGAGAACACCTCATTGAGGTCTAATACCTGTTAGAATGGCTATTATCAAAAGGACAAGAAATAACAAGCGTTGGAGAAGATGTGGAGAAAAGGGAACCCTGTGCACTGTTGGTGGGAAAGTATGCTGGTATATCTGTTATAGAAAACAGTATGGAGGCTCCTCAAAAAAATAAAAATAGAACTACCATGCGATCCAGCAATTCTACTTCGAGGTATTTACCCAAAGGAAATGAAATCACTGTCTTGAAAAGATACCGATACCCTCATGTTCATTGCAGATTATTCACAATAGCCAAGACATGGAAACCACCTAAGTGTCCATCAGTGAATGAGTAGATAAAGAAAATGTCGTACATGCATACAATGGAGTATTATTCAGCCATTAAAAAAGAAGGAAATCCTGCCATTTGTGACAACATGGGTGGGCCTTGGGGGCATTATGCTAAGTGAAATAAGTCAGACAAAGAAAGACAAATACTGTATGAGCTCACTTATATATGGAATTTTAAAAAGAAACACCACCAAACTCATAGATACAGAGAACAGACTGATGGTTGCCAGAGGTGGGGGGGTGGTAGGGTAGGTGAAATGGGTGAAGGTGGTCAAAGGTACAAACTTCCAGTTATTAAGTCCGGACAGCATGGTGACTATAGTCAATAACACTGAACTGTATATTTGGAAGTTGCTACACGAGTAGATCTTAAAAGTTCTCATCAGGGCTTCCCTGGTGGCGCAGTGGTTGAGAGTCCGCCTGCCGATGCAGGGGACACGGGTTCGTGCCCCGGTCCGGGAAGATCCCACATGCCGCAGAGCGGCTAGGTCCGTGAGCCATGGCCACTGAGCCTGCGCGTCCAGAGCCTGTGCTCCGCAACGGGAGAGGCCACAACAGTGAGAAGCCTGCTTCCCACAAAAAAAAAAAAAAAAAAAATCACAAGAAAAAAATTATAAATATGTATGGTGATAGATGTTAACTAAACCTATTTGTGGTAATCATTTCACATGTACATTTATCAAATCATTACGTGTATACCTAAAACTAGTGTAATGTTACATGTCAATTATATCTCAATTTTAAAAACAAAACCAGATCAGAAGACAGCCTTCAGCTAGGACATAAGAAACATGCAAACTCTGACTCACAGACTGAGTTTTCCAAGACAATCATAATCTCCATCTATATAGTCAATGGCAAAAAATAATAATAAACTTAAAATCAATCCATCAATCATGATTTTCCAGAATGAAAATTAGCTCCTCTGATTAATGGATTTGAGTGTATAAGTTTTGTTAATACAAGTACCTGCCGTGGGTCAGGTTATAGGAGACATATCTTACATCACTTCTTGGGAAAAAAAGTGTAATCTGAACTATGAATATGTAAATATGCATAGGGAGAAAACCTGGAAAGAAATAGACCAAAACATTACTACAGGCTTTCCCTTTTTTTCATTCACCAATTCACCAAGTATCTGGTATTGAGCTAGGCCCTGATTTATGGGATCATGGCTGATTTGGTTTTTTGCTTTACTTGTTTCTGGACTTTTCTAGTTTTCTACAAAGAGCAAGTTTTACTTTCACATTTACAAAAATAAAACAGAACCAAACAGTATTCTTCTTATGAAAGCTTATACTGTGAATCCGAAGACTGTTTTGAAAATCTAAATTGTACATACTGATTCCTGTTTGCTTACAGCAGTTTTTTACCACTTGTATAAATCTCTAGGGGGTAATCAGGTATCATTGCTTCTGGAGAAATGGTGGTACTTTTCCTGAGTAGTTACTCTCCCTGGGAATTCGGGGATTTTTTTTTTAATGTTTGCCTAAGAGAAAAAGATTTTTTTAGAGGTCTTCTTATAATTTACCCTCCCCCACCCTCAATTCCTGAGCCCCTGAACATTAGTAACTGAGCCCAAATTAGCCAGCAAAGGGGCTGTGACACAGCAGCCAACCCCCATCTCCACTGGCATCCAGACATAAAAAGGGGTTATAACTCCAACAAGAAGGAGTGATGTCAGACATGAGGCAGAACTGTCCTTTCAACATGACGGTTGAACCAAGAAGTGGGGTGACTCCTTTCTCTAAGGGGCTCAGAGCAGGGTGGGAAAGAACATGCCTGCTTGGAGCCTCCTTCTAGCCCTAAGATCCCAGTGTGCCTCTATGGAGTCGTGGCTGGGGTCTTGTCCCTAAGGATGACTGCCACTGAGATCCAAAGCATCCCTCAACCTCCCCACTACCAAAGAAGTATTTACACACAAACCCAAGGCCAGCTGTCTGGGCTGCCCTGGCATGCACACCTCATTGGGAGCGGGCTGTGGTCAGCGTGCCACCTGGGGTCAGAAGAATCTCTAAAGGGGCAGCATCTGATGCCCAATGACAGGCCCGAACAGAAGCCCTCAAGCCGTGGGTAATCCACGTTCGTAACTCCTGGGACCGCAGTGAAGCCAGCACTTCTCACTCACCCCACTTCAACCCCAGTTCATACATCCCCCTTCACCCCTTCTTACCCCAGGCCTTAGCCCCAGTGACACAGCCCCCCTCCCTCCATTCTTATCTTTCCCTGCTCCCCTCTCTTCCTCCAGGCCGAAAGCGGGGCTGGAGAGACTGTTCCAAGGCTGAGGAGGGAGCTCCCACCCCACAGCTGCCCTCAGAATGGGGTGGAGAGGATATACCCCTTGAGGGTAGGAGACACCAGAGAGAAAAAGAGCAGGTGGAAACACACAGAGCCCAGGGCTGCTGAAGCCAAGCAGAGCCGTACAGGGGTGTTTACAGGATGACGGCGCGGGGAATGCGAGGGTCTGTGAAAACAGCTGAGGCACAAGGAGTAGGGAAGGCCATACAAAAGAATATATGTTATTCTGCAGTGAAGGCAAACACCCACTGCCCAACCATGTTTTTCTAAATGATGCCTTTAACATCCTGGAACGTCTCCTATGGTTAAAAACCTGCATCCAGACCTTGACACTGATGCCAGTGGGGTGGAAAGTGTAATGGCAGATGGGGGCCAAAGACATTGTAAGTGCCGAGACCCTCGTGTACATGCGTGCACACACACACACACACACACAAACACACATGATGGACAGCACCACACAAGTGTGCAGGCACGCACGCTCACACACTCACCACACACACATGCACAAATACACGTACACACACCCCACGTGTACGCCCACACCACAGGCACACATACACATGCCTCCAACACAGCCATCAGCCAGTAGCGCGATCAAAGCCCACTGCCCGCTTCTTGGAAGCCCATTTGGAGCCCTGAGTTTTTACAATAAAATATTTAATGGCAATGGAGAGCAATCATGCCTGTGCTGGTGGGGCGCTGTGTTCCTCCACGCTGAGGTCAAGTCCCATTCTCCTCAGGGACGGCCCCTCAGCCAGAGTGAAAGTGGGGGGGGGGGGCGTATTCCCGTCCCTTCAGAGGGGAGGGCACGCTGCAGCTGCCCGGCAGACGGCCCCCCAACCTGCCGAGGGTAGTCCTGGTCCCACAGCGCCCGCCTCTGGCCTCCCCACATCCCGCCCCGCTTCCCTCAGTGTCTGAGCAGCAGCGCTCCTCCCCTCCCCTCCCCGTCCCCCATGGCTCACCCAATAACAGAATTCTGAGGAAGCCCTGCCCTTTCTGGAAGCTTCCCCTGGTACTCGTGGTTGGGTTTCCTTTAGGACCGACCGCCCGGCAGGGCTGTGCTCTGCTCCCCTGGAGCTCCAGTCTCCAAGGGGAGGCAAGTGTCCTGTCAGCGAGGGGCAGCCTGGCCCAGCCGGTACTCAAGCAGACGTCTGCAGAGCACGTGCGGACAGTGACAGAGAAAGACGCCTCTCTCCTGCAGCCCTGCTGACCTGGTTCTCCCACCCTCAAGGGGCTGAAGGAACTGACCAGAAGCATCTGGCCAGGCAAAACAGCTGCTAGTCCACCACTCCAGCCCACACCCTCCCATGACTGGAGAAAGCCCTACCCTCAGTTCACGCCGCAGGGAGAGGGGCTCCGGGAGCCTTAACTCCCAAACATCGGCCCCAGTTCCCACACACCTCAGCCCCGTGCCTCTCTGCCCGCCCCCAGCAACGCCAAAGCGCCTCCTGCAATCCCCAGGTGGGGCAGCAGCTGAGACCTTCGTGGAGATCAGAGCATCGATCTACTGATTCCGAGGGCCCGCCTCACGCGCGCAGGCCACTGCACAGTATTCGTGGAGTGTGATAAACCCTCTGCAGCAAGAGGGGAAGGTCACTTTGAACTGCACCCACCACTCCGTCTGGTTTCTCGAGAGGCAGCGTGATTCAACCTTTGGAACTGGCGACCAAGGAGGAGGTGGGGCTCTGGAGGATTCCAGGCAGAGTCTGGGGTCCCAGTGCAGGAGCCAGTGCACAAGGCTAAGCTGTCCTGAATGTACTGAGAGTACATGAGGGGTGATCTCTCAGACCCCCTCCTGTGCCACAACTTACCTGCTTACCAGAAGGATATGATCCGAAGGAGAACTCTGACGCCAGTGGGAAACTGAGTCAAGTAGTCCCAGCTCTGACCCCAAACACCTCCGCTCGTTCCTCCCCACTCCACCCAAATTAACCAAAACAAGACTCTTCAAAGGTTAGAAACAATCACCCAGATTAAATAGGACAGAGAGAGCAAACAAGCAGTGCAGTTATGCACAATTCTGAACTGGAGTTTAATTTGGGGGGAAAAAAACTATAAGAGACCTTTGGGGGACAACAGAGAAAACTTTAACATAAACTGAGTATTAGAAGATATTAGATATTAATTTTGTTAGTTGTGATAACATTCTTGTAATTATGTAAAAACTGTGTTTATTTTTTCGAGATGGGGGATGAGATGGTTAGAAGCAAACATCACGATGTAATTTACTTTAAAATGGTTCTACAAAAAAGATAACAGGAGGCAAACATACAAAAGTGTTAACAATTGTTGAATATTGGTGGTAGTATATGGATTTCTATTGTACTACTATGTCCAATTTTCTGTACCTCTGTAGATTTTCAGAATAAGTTAAAAACAAAGAAATCGAAAAACAAACGCTTTTAAAAGAAAGAAAAAAGAGTCACAAAGAACACTCTTGGGTCTCGTGGTGCCAGTGGCAAATGCAGATGTTAGCTGCTAAGTGACTTCTAGTGGAAAGGGCACATGAACCGAAGCTGGAGAGGCTGGGTTCGAGGTCAGCTCAGCCCCTCCTATCTCCCTACACTTATTTTCTTTGAGCCTCAGGTTTTTCTTATCTGTAAAGAAGGAATAATAAAACCATCCTCACTAAGTTGTGAGAACTCAATCAACTTTTACATGTGGAAACACATAACATCCCTGTGGGTCCTCAATAAACATTCATTCTTGTCCTTTCTTTGCATCTCCCCTACTTGGTAAGAGGGCTGGTCTAGTGTGAGGCAATGAGATGCAAAATGTAAGGATTTTTCTCTTCCTGGAAGATAAAGTAAATGTATTTCCCTCTGTTCCTCCTGCTAAGTACAACTAAAAACCCTGGACGCTATATGTAAAACAAATATAAGAAGACTGTGAAAAGTGGAAAGAAGACACCAGAACAACTAGAAACTCCAAGACCTCACATGATAGCAAGTTCCCTGGATTTTCTTTTGGCCTTATATATCCCAGACTTGGAGCTAAAGATACCAGGAACCCAGAAATGCCACTAGGTGCATACACTACAAGCACTAACAAAAGCCTGCTCTCTCTAGCGAAAGGACAGGAAGAAGGCAGCCTAGCAAGACAGAAAACTTTTAAACCATACCCACTCTACTCCAGCCAAACGCCAACTGTGGTCCCACCAACAAAGGCTAAGAGGGGAGCCTAAACGTCCATCCTTGCAAGATTACAACAAGGCACACCAATGCGCCACCGCACCCACTACCCCCCCCCACCCACCGCTGCCCATGGGAGTGGTGTCAGAAAAGGCTAAGTAGGTAGCCAGGACTTTCATCCCTACCAGCTGGTAACAGACTGTCCCTGTAGCATAAGTGAAGATCATGTGAGGAGCCAGAAGTCCCACTGCTGCCCAGAAGGAAGAAAAACCCCACCCCCACTCTTAGGTGTCAATGGGGGCCAAGTGAGAAACCTAGATTTCTACCTCTACCTGCCTTATGAGGCAGCAACCCCTACTTTCCCTGCCACAGAGTTGTCAGAGAAAGCTAATTAAAACAGAGGTATAAATAAGGCCCAGAGTCTCATAACATAACATGTAAAAGTCCAGGTTCAATTAAAATAATCCCTCACCATAGCAAGAACCAGGAAGATCCCAAACGATGAAAAAGAACAATCAACAGATGCCAACTCCAAAATGACAGTGATATTGGAATTATCCGACAAAGAGTTTAAAACAACCATTATATAAGATGCACACCTACTAGAGAATGGACTTGAGGACACGGGGAGGGGGAAGGGTAAGCTGGGACAAAGTGAGAGAGTGGCATGGACATATATACACTACCAAACGTAAAATAGATAGCTAGTGGGAAGCAGCCGCACAGTACAGGAGATCAGCTCGGTGCTTTGTGACCACCTAGAGGGTTGGGATAGGGAGGGTGGGAGGGAGGGAGACGCAAGAGGGAAGAGATATGGGGACACATGTATATGTATAACTGATTCACTTTGTTATAAAGCTGAACAAACACACCATTGTAAAGCAATTATACTCCAATAAAGATGTTTTAAAAATAAATAAATAAAATAAAATAACCATTATAAAGAGGTTGTCTTGAGCAATTATGAACACACTTGAAGCAAATGAAAAAATAGAAAGCCTCAAAAATAGAAGATATAAAGAACCAAATGGAAATTTCAGAATTGAAAAACATAATACATGAAATAAAAATCCCAGTGTATGGACTTAACAGCAGAATGGACAGCACAGAGGAAAGAATCAGTAAACTGGAAGATAGAACAATAGAAATTACCCAATCTGAATAACAGATAGGAAATAGACTTAAAAAAAAAAAAAGAACATGAACTGAAATAAATGATGTAATGTTTGTATCACTGGAATCAAGGAAAGAGAGGAGAAAGAAGCATGTAAGTAAAGGGCAGAAAGAATATATTGATAAATGGCTGAAAACTTCCCTAATTTAATGAAAAATATTACATTTCCAAGAAGCTCAAAAACTCCAAGTAGAATAACGTCAAAGAGATTCACACCCAGACATATCATAAACTGTTGAAAGATCAAGAGGCACTCCTGTAAACAGCAAGAGAGAAGCAACTCATTATTTGGGATCCTCAATAAGAAGAAGAGCTCTTTTCTCATAAGAGACCATAGAGGGCAGAAGGCAAGTGGGATGATATATTCAGACTGCTGATAGAAAAAGACTATCAATGAAGAATTCTAGGGACTTCCCTGGTGGCACAGTGGTGGGGAGTCTGCCTGCCAATGCAGTGGACACAGGTTCGATTCCCGGTCCAGGAAGATCCCACATGCCGCAGAGCCACTAAGCCGGTACACCACAACTACAAAGCCTGTGCTCTAGAGCCCGTGAGCCACAACTACTGAAGCTCGCAAGCGTAGAGCCTGTGGTCCGCAACAAGAGAAGCCACCGCAATGAGAAACCCACGCACCACAACGAAGAGTAGACCCCACGTGCCGCAACTAGAGAAAGCCCGCGCGCAGCAACAAAGACCCAGTACAACCAAAAATTAATTAATTAATTTTTAAAAAGAATTCTATACCTAACAAAACTTTCCTTGAAAAATGAAGAAACTAAGACATTCTCGGATAACAACAGACAGAACTCATCACTAGCAAATCTGCCCTACAAGAAATACAAAAGGGAGGCGAGAGCACCGGAGTCACAACTAACTACTAAACAGTCATCGACAGGAAGACACTGGAACTCACCAAAACAGATACCCCACATCCAAAGACAAAGGAGAAGCCACAATGAGATGGTAGGAGGGGCGCAATCACAGTAAAATCAAATTCCACAGCTGCTGGTGGGTGACTCACAGACTGGAGAACACTTATACCACAGAAGTCCACCCACTGGAGTGAAGGTTCTGAGCCCCACGTCAGGCTTCCCAACCTGGGGGTCTGGCAATGGGAGGAGGAATTCCTAGAGAATCAGACTTTGAAGGCTAGCGGGATTTGATTGCAGGACTTCGAGTGGACTGGGGGAAACAGAGACTCCACTCTTGGAGGGCACACACAAAGTAGTGTACTCATCGGGACCCAGGGGAAGGAGCAGTGACCCCATAGGAGACTGAACCAGACCTACCTGCTAGTGTTGGAGGGTCTCCTGCAGAGGCGGGGGGTGACTGTGTCTCACAGTGAGGACAAGGACACTGGCAGCAGAAGTTCTGGGAAGTACTCCTTGGCGTGAGCCCTCCCAGAGTCTGCCATTAGCCCCACCAAAGATCCGGGTAGGCTCCAGTGTTGGGTCGCCTCAGGCCAAACAACCAACAGGGAGAGAACCCAGTCCCACCCATCGGCAGACAAGCGGATTAACGTTTTAGTGAGCTCTGCCCACCACAGCAACAGCCAGCCCTACCCACCACCAGTCCCTTCCATCAGGAAACTTGCACAAGCCTCTTAGATAGCCTCATCCACCAGAGGGCAGACAGCAGAAGCAAGAAGGACTACAATCCTGCAGCCTGTGGAACAAAAACCACATTCACAGAAAGATAGACAAGATGAAAAGGCAGAGGGCTATGTACCAGATGAAGGAACAAGATAAAACCCAAGAAAAACGACTAAATGACGTGGAGATAGGCAACCTTCCAGAAAAAGAATTCAGAATAATGATAGTGAAAATGATACAGGACCTTGGAAAAAGAATGGAGGCAAAGATTGAGAAGATGCAAGAAATGTTTAACGAAGACCGAGAAGAATTAAAGAACAAACAGAGATGAACAATACAATAACTGAAATGAAAAATACACTAGAAGGAATCAATAGCAGAATAATTGAGGCAGAAGAACAGATAAGTGACCTCGAAGACAGGATGGTGCAATTCACTGCTGCAGAAGAGAAAAAAGAAAAGGGAATGAAAAGAAATGAAGACAGCGTAAGAGCCCTCTAGGACAACATTAAATGCAACAACATTCGCATTATAGGGGTCCCAGAAGGAGAAGAGAGAGAGGAAGAACCCGAGAAAATATTTGAAGAGATTATAGTCGAAAACTTCCCTAACATGGGAAAGGAAATAGCCACCCAAGTCCAGGAAGTGCAGAGAGTCCCAGGCAGGATAAACTCAAGGAGAAACATGTCAAGACACATAGTAATCAAACTAACAAAAATTAAAGACAAAGAAAAATTATTGAAAGCAACAAGGGAAAAACAACAAATAACATACAAGGGAACTCCCATAAGGTTAACAGCTGATTTCTCAGCAGAAACTCTACAAGCCATAAGGGAGTGGCATGACATATTTAAAGTGATGAAAGGGAAGAACCTACAATCAAGATTACTCTACCTGGCAAGGATCTCATTCAGATTTGACAGAGAAATCAAAAGCTTTACAGACAAGCAAAAGCTAAGAGAATTCAACACCACCAAACCAGCTCTACAACAAATACTAAAGGAACTTCTCTAAGTGGGAAACACAAGAGAAGAAAAAGGACCTACAAAAACAAACCCAAAACAATTAAGAAAATGGTAGTAGGAACATGCATATCGATAATTACCTCGAACGTGAATGGATTAAATGCTCCAACCAAAAGACACAGGCTCACTAAATGAATACAAAAACAAGACCCATATATATGGTGTCTACAAGAGACCCACTTCAGGCCTAGGGACACATACAGACTGAAAGTGAGGGGATGGAAAAAGATATTCCATGCCAATAGAAATCAAAAGAAAGCTGGAACAGCAATACTTATATCAGATAAAATAAACTTAAAAAAAACAATGTTACA
Source organism: Phocoena phocoena (assembly GCF_963924675.1). Taxonomy (NCBI): domain Eukaryota; kingdom Metazoa; phylum Chordata; class Mammalia; order Artiodactyla; family Phocoenidae; genus Phocoena; species Phocoena phocoena. The sequence goes on from NC_089220.1 coordinate 108,916,490, forward strand.
AGAGACAAGGAAGGACACTACATAATGATCAAGTGATCAATCCAAGAAGAAGATATAACAATTATAACTATATATGCACTGAACATAGGAGCACCTCAATACATAAGGCAACTGCTAACAGCTATAAAAGAGGAAATTGGCAGTAACACAATAATAGTGGGGGACTTTAGCACCTCACTTACACCAATGGACAGATCATCCAAACAGACAAATAATAAGGAAACACAAGCTTTAAATGACACAATAAACCAGATAGATTTAACTGATATTTATAGGACATTACATCCAAAACAGCAGATTACACTTTCTTCTCAAGTGAACAAGGAACATTCTCCAGGATAGATCACATCTTGGGTCACAAATCAAGCCTCAGTCAATTTAAGAAAATTGAAATCATATCAAGCATTTTTTTCTGACTGGACACTATAAAACTCTTAGAGGAAAACATAGGAAGAACACTCTTTGACATAAATCACAACAAGATCTTTTTTGATCCACCTCCTAGAGTAATGGAAATAAAAACAAGAATAAACAAATGGGATCTAATGAAACTTAAAAGCTTTTGCAAAACAAAGGAAACTACAAACAAGATGAAAAGACAACCCTCAGAATGGGAGAAAATATTGGCAAACGAATCAACGGACAAAGGATTAATCTCCAAAATATATAAACAGCTCATGCAGCTCAATATTAAAAAATAAACAACCCAATCAAAAAATGGGCAGAAGACCTAAATAGACATTTCTCCAAAGAAGGCATACAGGTGGCCAAGAGGCACATGAAAAGCTGCTCAACATCACTAATTATTAGAGAAATGCAAATCAAAACTACAATGAGGTATCACCTCACACCAGTCAGAATGGGCATCATCAGAAAATCTACAAACAACAGATGCTGGAGAGGGTGTGGAGAAAAGGGAACCTCCTCTTGCACTGTTGGTGGGAATGTAAATTGATACAGCCACTATGGAGAACAGTATGGAGGTTCCTTAAAAAACTAAAAATCGAATTACCATATGAGCCAGCAATCCCACTACTGGGCATATACCCAGAGAAAAGCATAATTCAAAAAGACACATGCACCCCAATGTTCATTGCAGCACTATTTACAATAGCCAGGTCACGGAAGCAACCTAAATGCCCATCGACAGATGAATGGATAAAGAAGATGTGGTACATATATACAATGGAATATTAGTCAGCCATAAAAAGGAATGAAATTGAGTCATTTGTTGAGACGTGGATGGATCTAGAGACTGTCATACAGAGTGAAGTAAGTCAGAAAGAGAAAAACAAATATCGCATATTAACGCATGTATGTGGAACCTAGAAAAATGGTACAGATGAACCGGTTTGCAGGGCAGAAGTTGAGACACAGATGTAGAGAACAAATGTATGGACACCAAGGGGGGAAAACCGCAGTGGGGTAGGGATGGTGGTGTGCTTAATTGGGCGATTGGGATTGACATGTATACACTGATGTGTATAAAATTGATGACTAATAAGAACCTGCAGTATAAAAAAATAAACAAACAAAAAAGAAAACAACAAATACTAAACTTTCTTTGGGTTATTTGTATGGAAATATATTAATATAAATGTTTCAGACATTACATGAAATTTCTAAAAAAGACACATGCACCCCAGTGTTCACTGCAGCAGTATTTACAATAGCCAGGTCATGGAAGCAACCTAAATGCCCATCGACAGACGAATGGATAAAGAAGATATGGTACATATATACAATGGAATATTACTCAGCCATAAAAAGGAACGAAATTGGGTCATTTGTTGAGACGTGGATGGATCTAGAGACTGTCATACAGAGTGAAGTAAGTCAGAAAGAAAAAAACAAATATCGCATATTAATGCATATATGTGGAATCTAGAAAAATGGTACAGATGAACCGGTTTGCAGGGCAGAAATTGAGAAACAGATGTAGAGAACAAACGTACGGACACCAAGGGGCGAAATCGGTGGGGGGTGGGGTGGGGGTGTGATGAATTGGGTGATTGGGTTTGACATGTATACACTGATGTGTATAAAATGGATGACTAATAAGAGCCTGCTGTATAAAAAAATAAATAAAATAAAATTCAAAAAAAAAAGAAATACAAAAGGGAGTCTTTCAAGCTGAAATGAAAAAACAGTATACAGTTACTTGAAGCGACATAAAGAACATCACTAAATGTAACTGCATCGGTAAGGATAAAAGACAGTTTAAAAGGGGTCAGAGGGCTTCCCTGGTGGCGCAGTGGTTGAGAGTCCACCTGCCGATGCAGGGGACACGGGTTCGTGCCCCAATCCGGGAAGATCCCGCATGCCGCAGAGCGGCTAGGCCCGTGAGCCATGGCCGCTGAGCCTGCGTGTCTGGAGCCTGTGCTCCGCAACGGGAGAGGCCACAACAGTGAGAGGCCTGCGTACCGCAAAAAAAAAAAAAAAAAAAGGGGGTCAGAAAGTACAAACTTCAAGTTATAAAATAAATAATGGGAATGTAATTTAAAAAATAAAATTAAAGACAGTTTAAATCTATTTTTGTTTGTAACTTTTTTCTCCTATATGATTTAAAAGACAACTGCATAAAGCAGTAATTATAAATCCATGTTGATGAGCACACAGTGTATAAAGATGTAATTTATATGACAAATAACAGCACAAAGGAGAAGGAGGGAATGGAGGTATATAGGAGCAAAGTTTTTGTATATTCTTTAAATAACGTTGGTATTAAATATGTAGAGAAGAAATATTTAAGATAATTATATTATAAACTGGGAAGTTATAGGATGCAAAGGGAGATAAGGTTTCTATACTTCACTCAAACTGGTAAAATGATAAACAATGTATATACAATAAAATACTTAGAGCAACCTCTAAAAAGGCTATACAAAGATATACACACAAAAACGGTATAGATAAATCAAAACGGATTTCAAAAAAATGTTTAGGTAATCCCCAGAAGGCAGGAAAAATACAACAGGGAAACAAAAAACAGAAAGAACAAACAAAAACAAAAATAAAATGGTAGACTTAAGACCTAACATATCAATAATTACGGCAAATGTAAATGGCCTAATATACCAATTAAAAGACACTGAAAAAATCAAAACAGGCGGAGGGGATTGAGATTGACAGAGTGATTTAAAAAACATGCTCCAACTAGAATGGCTAAAATTTAAAAAGGTGACAACAGTAAGAGCTGGCAAGGATGTGGAGAATGTATCATTCATCCATTGCTGGTGGAAATACAGAAGGGTACAGCCACTCTGGAAAACAGTTCGGCAGTTTCTTCAAAAAACTAAACATGCAACTACCATTTGACCCAGCAACTGCACTCCTAATCATTTATCCCAGAGAACTAAAGACTTATGTCCACCCACAAGCCTACACAAGAATGTTTATAGCAGCTTTATTTGTAATAGCCCCAAACTGGAAACAACCCAGATGTCCTTCAATGGGTGAATAAACTGTGGTACATCCATACCATGGAATGCTACTCAAGAGCAAAAGGGAACAAATTATGGATAAATGCAATGACCTGGATGAACCTCTAGAGAATTATGCTAAGTGAAAAGAAAATAATCACAAAAGGTTACACCATAGGATTCCATTTGTAACATACTTGAAATGACAAAATTATAGAAATAGAGAACACATTAGTTGTTGCCTGGGGTTAATGAGGGGCTGGGGGGTGGGAAGGAAGTGGTTGTAGCTATAAAAGAGCAACATGAGGGATCCTTGTGGCCATGGTAATGTTCTGTATCTTAACTATACCAGCCTCAGCAGTTGGGTTAAGGCCAGTCTGTGTACTGGACTCTATCAGGAGCCTGTTCCCATTGGTCAATGCCTCATTCTGGTGAGTTGATGCTATGATGCACTAACTGTCAAATATTTTGACCATGATGCTGGTAAGACACACTCCTGACCCACATGGTCCATGAGGGAGCCTTGAGGAAGTAGCTCGTCCCCTCCTCTGGGTATGTTCAAAATGGCAGGATACATTCTCTTCCCTACATAACTCCCCCTAGGAGAGAAGTCAGAGAAAAAACATGCTGATTCATTGCTCTAAGGACCCTGATCACTTTACAGACCCAGGGCACAGACTTAATGAAATAAAATCAGATATCCCCAGACAAACATAGACTCAAAAAGACCCTCAGAATTCCACCCAAAAGTGTTTAACTGAGCAGAGTTTACTGAAGGGGACTATTTACAGCGGCGAGGCCAGGATAAGGGAATCCACGAGGAACGTTAGTTACAACACTCAGAGATTTGCCACGGTGGGAAGACGTTAGCACCCTGATACTTCGTCACTTGGAAAGGGCAAAGTGAAGAATCAGAGCGGCAGCACTCGGAGAGCTGGCATTGGGGAGGAGGGGACCGTACTTGTGGGGGACACAGCCACTGCCAGAGCCCAGCGCAGGGAGGAAGCAGGAAGAAACCCCCCAGCCTCTCTAGCCTCCCAGCCCCCTATCTTCCACAGGTGCCTGCCATCGGCCAAACCCAACCAGAAGGCAGAAAGCAAAGGGGCCCAGGCCAAAGCGAGCTACTCCGGGCATAGAGCAGGGCATGGAAGGGCAGATATGTATGTGGGGGACACGAGAGGCAATCAGAGACCCAGTGGGTCAGAGGATACCTATCACACACAGCATTTACACACCAAGCCCCAGAACCACAGGCTTGGTACACGACTGCAAGACTCCCCCAGCTCACCAGCTCACAGCTGTCTTCCGCATCCTCCTGTCCCCACCAGCACAGCCTTGGTGTGTGCAGGGGGGAAGCCACGGTGCCCTCCCTGCCCCAGGCCCCCAGGAAAGGGAGACGGTGAACGAGGGTTTATCCTAACACGGTCAGACCGTCAGCCCGCAGAGCTCTACAGCCAGGCTGGGCTGGCCCCACCCTCTGCCAGGAGCCCAGTAATCAAGGTAATTACTTTTCTTTCCCTCCTCTTGGCCCACTGCCCCTCAACAACACAGCACATTTCCCCCACCCCCGACTGCCAGCTCTTTGCCTGGTCTCTACCCACAAATGCAGCCTCCCCATGGCAGGGACTGTCGCCAGAGACTTGCTGGCAGATGTACTGAGGCAGCCGCCAGATCAGAGCCCCCACTGCCAGGGACTCCCTGCCCTCAGCCCGCACGGGAAGCACCAAGGGTTGGGACTCAAGTAGAGGGCTCAGGCAGGTTACCTCAAACCACTGGATGCAGGAGGCGTCCAAAGGGAGAGAGAGCTGCAGGCTCCAGATAGCTGGAAGGAGGGTGTGCCAGGCTCTATGAGTGGGGTGAGCCCCCTTCCCAGCCACGCAGATCTGTTTGGGGTTTAAGGCGGAGCTAGAGAGGGCCAAGAAGTTGTTTGGTGACATCAGGAAAAAGGGCAAGAAGGAAAAGTGATGGGAGGCAAAGCTTATAAACCCTGCATTGGAGGAGTACTGGTGAGTTACAGCTAACTCAAACCTGAAATTAAAATTCAGAATTGCCCCCCTCAGCCTCTCCTGCTCTCTCTGACCCCTTCCTTGTGAATAAAATAAATGAAATCAGCCAACTAGCTACTTAAGATCATAGGTCATTATAGTTGAATGGGATCTGAGCTAAGAACAATCCTTCAATTTATGGATGAAGAGGATTAGAGAGGGGAAGCAAAATGTCCAAAGTCACACAGCAGGATGGTAGCAGCACCAGAGCCAGAAGTCCTCAAGTCTCCAAATACTGAGCATCTAGTATGTGTTGGGGACTCTTCGAGATGGTAGGGATATGGCAGTGAACAAAAAGGCAAAATTTCTGCCCCCATGGGTAGCGATGGAAATGTTCCACATCTTGGCTGTCCAATACAGTAGCTTTTGAGCACTTTGAAATGTAGCTAGCGTGACCAAAGAACGACATTTTTGCTTCATGTACCTTGCAGCTCTGTTGTTTGGCGCATAATATTTAGGATTGCTATATTATTTTGCTGAACTGACACTTTTATCATTATGTAATATCCCTCTCCATCCCTGGTAATTTTCTTTGCTCTGAAGTTGACTTTGTCTGATATATACAGCCACTCCTGCTTTCTGCTAATTAACATTTGCATGGTATATCTTTTTTCCAGCCAAGAACTGAACTTTAAATTTTATTTATTTTTAATTAATTTTAATTTAAATAGCAACATGTAGCTAGTAGCTACAGTTTTGGACCATGCCGTTTTAGAGAACTCAGCTCAGTAAGTCATGTCTCCATTCTGCCAGTAGCTGAGCAGCCCAACACCCCCATCCAGGGAAACATTGTCAGTGATTGCCCCATGGTACTCTCAGAGGCCCCAGGGTAGTCCCCCTGCCACTGTCCAAAATGGCCCTGGACCCGCCCCTCTATCTGAGACTCAGAAGCAGTTGGATATATCCAGGCAGCAGAGGAGACTGAGGATGAGCTGCCTATTTCTGAGAGCAAAACTTTGTCCTTGCTTCCGGCAGCTTCTCCCTCCCAGCCAGGAAGGGCTGACCTCTCCCAGCTCTGGTCCTCATACTGCAGAGAGCAAGCATTCTTGTCCTGTGTTCTGGACGGGAAGGGTGGGTCTTGTGCAGCAGCGGACAAGCCCTTGTTCTCCTGGGTTGGCCCAGGCCTGTTCAGCTGGAAACGACACAGCAGAGGGAGAAAGGGCAGGCCTCAGGGAGGGGGAAATTGGTGGCACGGTTAATTGAGATTACTTACGCGTAAAGCCGGCCAGGTAGCACCCACTGCTGCCAAGGACTCTTCAGGCGGAGTGACCTCCTCTCTCCTCCAAACTCCCACCCGCCCTCCTCCTCACTGCATTGTGTTGTGTCTGCTTACTCACCAGCTTGCCCCCCAAACCTGGCATCTCCTCAGAGGAGCTCATGGAGCTGTGGGCATCCTTCCTACATATATGGCACATGGAGAGCTCCCCCCCCCTCCCACGTAACACTGTGCCCAAGACCCAGCTCAGAGTTGGTGCAAAGTGAATATGTGCAGAAGGATGATGGGGAGGGGAGGGGAGGGGCAGAGAGAGGGAAAAAGAACAGGATTGCTACCCCGGGTCAAGGGTCCTGCTTGCCAGGGCTGAAGAGCAGAGGGGAGGCAAATTCACAGGGAACCCAGCGAAAGAGTCACAACGTCTTGATCACCATTAACCTCCAGCTGGAGCTACAATACCTCCCCCACCCCTTTGCATGAAGACCAACATGCTAAACCTGAGTTCCAGTCTCAATGCATCTGCCTATCTCTTGACACATCCCAGGATCTTTACCTCCCCTGACTACTGCTTTGTGTCCTTGCATCGGTCACTTTCCCGAGCTTCAAGGGCAGAAAAGTGGGGGGCCCAGGGCAGGGAGGAGGGGAAAATGGAAGGGCCCAGTAGGGGCACCTGAGCCCCTGGAACCTCCACATTGCACCAAGCACACCTGCACTTTAATTTACACATCTTATTTCATTTTCTTACCAAATAAGCTGTCACAATAATACAGGAGCTGATTCAATTCTGGCAGAACTGCACAGATCACATCAGAAAATGACTGATAGTCTTGGTGCGGAAATTGCATTTATCATACAGGCAAATAAAGTGGGAAGACATGCACTCGGGATAAAGGTTTTGTCAGCACTGGAGTGCACAACTGACCTGGAATCCTCCCACAAAAGAGACATCAGCACAGGTTCAAGACAAGACGGAAATGGGGAACAGGAGGGTCTGTGGAATCAGGGGCCAGCAAAGACCAGAGGGTTGGGGTGCGTGGGGTCCAGTCAGCCTTGGAAGGAAACGCTCTCCAGATGCACGAGGCCACAGCCTCCACCTCCACTGAGGGAGGGAAGAAGGGAGGGAAGGCCCCTGAGAGGACCTCGGAAGAGTTCCACACTGGTAATTCATGGCAAATTACTCCTGTAATTTACTGGTCCGGCTGGAGAGATGCATCTTTGAACTCCAGCGAGACACTTTGAAAATCACTCTCCACCCTGGCTTTCCAAGCCCCGTCTGAGATGAATTAAAGGGAATTATGCACGTAAAGCCCCCAGATCAAGGGAACACCCACTCTCCTTCAACTGCCTGCAAGCTGATTAGACAGATAGAGTTCACAGCAGAACAGGCAACCAGGCTGGTAAAATAAAATAAATTTGAAATGCAGAGATTGATGGCTTCTGTCACAAAGTCTCTGCAAAACCAGTCTGTAAATTGGAGTTTCCACTGATGCTAAGGCAAAGGTGGCAGATCAGTGGCAGCTCTTGGCCTGGTGGGGTCTTTGAGGAAGGACACCAGATCCCCTTTAAAATCCACACACTGAAAATCCCGACAGGGACTTCCCTCGTGGTCCAGTAGTTAAGACTCCACGCGCTCCCAACGCAGGGGGCCCAGGTTCGATCCCCGGTCAGGGAACGAGATCCCACATGCCTCAACTAAGACCCAGTGTAGCCAAATAAACAAATAAGTATTTTTTTAAAAATCCCCCCAGTGTAGGGGGATCCATATTCCAGGGGGGTGGCTTTGGTTGTAAAAGATACCCCGTCACCCCAAGAAGGAGACACTGAGGCACAGGTCAGGTCTCACTCAGGACCTCATGCCCTTCCCACAGCAACATTGTGCCCAGTGCCAGGCACCTAGCTGATCCCAAGCAACAAGATGCTGGCCTGTCTTCTCAGGGCCCTGCTGAGCAAACCCACACCTACCTCAGCCCTTCTCTGGGGCAGTTCAGGTCCCAGGTAAGCCATAGAGCAGAGGCAGTGGACAGGCAAGTCCTAGAACTCAGTTACACTCAGGCCCTGGTCCAGGCCAGAGGCAGCTGACAGTCGGGAGTGCAGAAGTCTAGGTTTTCCACCCCCAGAGACTGATGCAACTCAGGCTGAGGTAGCTAGGGAGGGGAGGCTGGAGAGGGGGTGTGTTGAAGACTATGGTGGGCACCCAGATTCCCCCACCAGGACTGAGACATTCATTCCCAAGTCCCTCTCTGGAATTGCTCCCAGCCAGAGAGAGCCACCTGGCTCAAGGTCATGCCCCAAACCTGAAGGCAGCTGGCTAGCTGGCCAAAGAGAGGATGGTTATAAAGGTCTGGCCTCCTTGCCTCAAGGTGGGATGATTTTGCAGGCCATCCCTGCTGCAGGGCTGCCCCGCAGCGGGGCTGAGGGGGGCTCAGCCGCAGCGGGGCTTTGTTGTGACTGCATCACAGCCCAACGTCTCCCTCTGCCCCACTGTGCTGTCTACACTCCCCACAGGTGCTAATACTGGGGGCATGAGGGAGACAAGCCCTGATGTGGCAGGTGCCACAGAAGTTGAAGTGACGTGAGATCCCTTGTCTAATCTAGTCCCTCATGTCAGACCCAAGGGGACCCAAAGGCGGGGGAAAGAGACTTGCCTCTATCTACACAGCCAGTCCGTGGCAGAACTGCCCCTAGAACTCAGGCCTCCTGACTCCACATTTCCCCAGGAACCCTCCAGAAAGGTAAGGCCCCAAGCATATCTCCCTAGAAAGAGGCTCAACCCCAGAAGAGTAATTAAGAAAGGTCACTTCTCAGTCCCTACCCACTCCAGCCTTCACTCCGCCATTCTGTTGGCCCTTAAAGCCAAAACACTCTCAGCATCTCTTGGAGCCTCTCACCAGCATCCTTCTCAGAAGGAGACATTGATGCCACCATTTTATTATGAGATTTATTAGGAACCTTTTTTCAACTAAGGAAAGAGATACTTTGATCCTTCTCAGCTGGGTTATTGCAGTTGACAATCACCTGTCTATGTGTCCCCAAAATTTAAAGATGGGGAAAAAATCAGAATCACCCAGCATTTACATTGATTTGGTTAATCCCTAGAGGAAAATACAATTAAACGAAAGGAACAAAACGAAAGCTGACTGATGAGTTGCCATTTTAAGACACTCAGTTCAATTAAGCTAAAAGCCTGCTCTCAGGGTCACAACAATAGTTCCCACGCACTGCCAGCGCACCAGCTCTTCAGCAACAGTCAAGATGCTCTCAAAGCGGAACAGGAGGGAGTTCCTGGAATCTGCACCTGTACCTCATTTCCATTTAGGACCAACTTCTAAGAACCCTGCTGACAGCCTATCACTCCTCCCTGCTGGACGGGGCTCTACAGGGGTCCCAGGGTCTAAGGCAGGGGTCATAGGTTCTAGCGCCAAAGTGTCCAACTGCTTGTTTTTTATTGTTTGCTTGCCTGTCTGCTTGCTTTATAAAAGGTGGTTCCCGGTGGGAAGCCAGGGCCTGTTTTGCCACTAACTAGCCTCAGTTTTCTCATCTTTAAGATGGGGAAGTCCTTAGACCGTGGAAACCTAGATGTTAGTTCCCACTCTGTTGATAAATTTCAGTGTAACTTCCTCAGCAGCGAAATCATTCTAAAGTGCCTGTTTATCCCACCACCTTGAAGCTTAACAGTGCTGGGACAGAAAAGGATAGACTTCTCAACATATGGTATCAGAACAACGTGAAATCCATGGGCAAAAAAGTGAACCTTGACCTAAACCTTATCTAGATATATCGATATAGGTATAAATAAGTCTATAGAGAGATATAAAGATACATATTTTAACACAGAAAGTGTAGACTTAAATGTAGAATGTAAAACCTTTCAGAAGAGGGCTTCCCTGGTGGCGCAGTGGTTGAGAATCCGCCTGCCGATGCAGGGGACACGGGTTTGTGCCCCGGTCCAGGAAGGTCCCACATGCCGCGGAGCGGCTGGGCCCGTGAGCCATGGCCGCTGAGCCTGCGTGTCTGGAGCCTGTGCTCCTCAACGGGAGAGGCCACAACAGTGAGAGGCCCGCGTACCGCAAAAAAAAAAAAAAAAAAAAAAAAAAAACCTTTTAGAAGAAAACATAGGAGAAAATCTCCTAGGGCAAAGAGTTCTCAGACATAACTCCAAAAGCAGGATCCATAAGAGAAAGAATCAATAAATTAGGCCTCATCAAAATTAAAACCTTTTACTCTGCAAAAGAGAGGGTTAAGAGAATGAAAAGACGTGACAGAGTGGGAGAAAAATTTGCAAATCATGAAACAAAGGATTGGTATCTAGAAAATATAAAGAACTCTCTCAACAGTCAACAATCCAAGTGGAAAATGGGTAAAATACTTGAAATACTTCACCAAAGAAGATATACAGATGGCAAATAAGCACGTGAAAAGATGTCCAACATCACTAAAACCGCAATGAGATGTCACTCAGGATCTCACGTCAGAACTGCTAAGATAAAAATTAGTGATAAAAACAAATGTTAGGGCTTCCCCGGTGGCGCAGTGGTTGGGAGTCCGCCTGCCGATGCAGGGGATGCGGGTTCGTGCCCCGGTCCGGGAGGATCCCGCGTGCCGCGGAGCTGCTGGGCCCGTGGGCCATGGCCGCTGGGCCTGCGCGTCCAGAGCCCATGCTCCGTGACGGGAGGGGCCACCGCAGTGAGAGGCCCGCATACCGCAAAAAAAAAAAAAAAAAAAAAAAACAAATGTTGGCAAGGATGTCGAAAAGCTGGATCACTCGTGCATTGCTGGAGGAATTTTAAACAGTGCAGACACTCTGGAAAGCAGTCTGGCGGTTTCTTAAAAAACGAAACATGCAACAATCGCATGACCCGGCAATTGCACTCTTGGGTGCCTATCCCAGGGAAATAAAAACTTACATTCACACAAAATCCTACACGAGAAAGTTTATAGCCGTTTTATTCGTAGCAGTCAAAACCTGGAAACAACCCAGTCAATGTGTGATTGATTAAACACACTGTAGTATACCCATACCATGTGTACAAGCTTGAATCGTGTCCTCTAAATTCACGTTCACCCAGAACCTCAGAATATGACCTTATTTGAAAATATGGTCTTTACAAATATAATTAGTTAAGATGAGGTCATACTGGACTAAGGGGGTCCCTAAATCCAACAACTGGTGTCATGAGGAGACCATGCGATAACAGAGTAGTGTAACTACAAGCCAAGAACACCAGGGGTCGCTGACAGCCGGCAGAATCTAGGAAGAAGCAAGGAAAGATTCTTCTCTAGGGCCTTCTGAGGGGGCGTGGCTCTGCTGACACCTTGATTTCAAACTTCTGGCCTCCAGAACTACGAGAAAATACATTTCTGTTGTTTTAAGCCACACTGTCTGTGGTACTTTGTTAAGGCAACCCTAGGAAAATAACACACCACGGGATACTACTCGGCAAGAAAAAGGAACAAATTGAACCACACAACAACCTGGATGAACCTCCAGAGAATTAGCCAGAGTGAAAAAAGCCCATCTCAAAAGGTTACATACTGTGTGATTCCATTTATATGACATTCTCAAAATGACAAAATTAGAGTGATGGAAACGAGATCAGTGGTCACCAGGGGAGCAGGGAAGGAAGGGTAGGACTATAAAAGGGTAGCACAAGGGAGTTTTGGGGGGTGATTGAACAGTTCTGTATGCTGATTGTGGTAGTGGTTTCATAACTTTATAAATATGACAAAATCCAAAGATACACACACACATGTACGTGTATTCTTGTAAGAACTGCTGAAATCCAAATAAGATCTTTAGTTTAGTTACTAGAATGGTGGTAATGTCAAGTCCTGGCGTTCCGACTTATATTGATACTATGGTTATGTAAGACGTTATCATTGCGGGAAGACAGGTGAAGAGTACCCGAGAACTATTATTTTTGCAACTTCTACATGAGCCTAAAATTATTTCAATTTCAAATTTTTAAAAGCAGCCTTGGGAGGATTCAATATGTTTTACAACTGTAAAGAAAAAGATGTCGTTACTATTTCAAGTTGACTCCTAACAAGCTCTGAAGGCAAACACAGGCTAGCGTTTCAGCTTCACCACGTAACAAACTCTCTAGCCTTGGGCAAGTCCCTTCACTTCTCTGAGCCTCCGTTTCTTCGCATGTAAATTCTCATACAGGAATAATGACACACAGCACACACATTACCTATGAGATGGTGCGTGTAAAAGCATCTGTACTTTCCAACCGTAAAGGAGTAACTTAGTTCCCATCTTTATCCCAACCAGTGCAACTCCGATTTGTCTTCTGGTCCTGCTGCTGTATTTGATTCCACCCTTCAAGGTCAAATGAGCTTCTCCTGAGAACCCAGGTCCCTCTAGAATTCAGGTCTTCCAGATCTCCTCACCTGGCCAACAAAAGGGCTGGGCTACACCTAAAGCTCAGACCTCCATGGAAACAACACCCCCTCTGGGTAGCCCCGGCCAGGCTTTGCAAAGTTCCCCTGCCTTTTGGCCCTCAGAGTTAATAGGGTACAGCTGACAAGCCTCCCAGCTCTGAGACCCCAATTACCATCCCTCCCTTTCTTCCCCTCCATCATGACCCTAGCTACCACTTCAAATGGTCTCGCAAAAACAAGAATTTCTCCTTTATGGTTGCAAAGTACAGTTTACAAAGTACTTTTCACACATGTGTTATGCCTCCTTAGGGCCCCAACAAGACCCTAGCTGGAAGCAAAGCAGGTGTAAGAATCCCAAATTTCCAAATGGAAAGAGGTACGCATCAGGGAAGTAGGTGAGGAGTAGGAAAGAGAGAAGCGAACCAGCACAATTAACCACCTACTGTGTGCCAGGCGCTTTATTTTCTTTCGTTTGATTATTACAACAAGATTATGACATAAGTATTATTAAATCTCCATTGTGCAGAACAGACACCTCAGTTCAGAAAGGTTAAGTAACACATCCAACAACACACAACCTGTGAGGGCCAAATGGAGATCGGACCCAAGCCTGCCTGTGTGCAGAGCAGGGATCTTTCCTTTATACCAGGCACAAAGCCCATCACGCTCTCATCCATCCATTCATTCGTTTCATTCCTTTTTATCTAGAAGCAATTGGAAATCCTTTCTCTCTGTGGGGATTTCCTGAGTTGACCAGACCCATGAGCGTTCTGGCCGCACACACGTGAGGGTCATCAGATGTTCCTCTTCACTCTACATCCCCCAAAGGGTCAATCCACTCATACTGTGTCACGTATTTCCACCCTGGGAATTCACTGGAGCATCCTCTGTCTACCTTAGGCAATGACACCACCATCCCTTCTCAGCCTCACCCTCTAGGTCTCTCCTACAGCTCCCCCAACTCTACAGATGGCCAGAGTCTTGGCTGTGTCAAGTGTCAAGGCTGGAAGGACCCTTAGAGAGCGTTCAAGATGACACCAAGATCCACAGAGGGCAAGGCGCTTGCCTCAGTTCTACAGTGACACAGTGGCAGGACCAGGACTAGCCCCAAGGCCTCCCAGCTCGTGTCCAGCCCTCTCCACCCGGGTCCCAACACAGCATCACTCCATCGCCACTGACAGATCGGCCTGCCTCCCTCCTGGCACCTCTCCTGGCTGCCTGGGTCAGGGCCTCACAGTGGTTCCATGGCTCCCTTTTCCCTTCCACACTCCTAAAGCCTGCCCGTCCTCCCAGCCCCAGCTCAATCCTGCTTCTCCCCTGAAAGCTTTCCAGATTATTCTTGCCCACAAGGGTCTCTCCTGCCATCAATCACTGCTGCTTGTACCCTCCATTCCCCTGATACCTCCAGATCTCATGATTTCACAACCGTCATGAGCCTCAGTTTAACCTTCCCTCCACCGCCAGACCACCACCCACTCCATGCCCTTGGCCTAGCTGAGTGAACCGAAAACCAAAAAAGTATGTGTGGAGGGGGGAGGGTGGGGGAGGGTGGATAGAACACTGAGTGTTTGTCCATCTTATCAGTCTTAGTTGTAGGAGATTTCTCTTATCTTTTCCCAAACTTACGGGACTTGCCATTTCCCCCCCAAAGTACAATCTAGAAAACCCCTCATGCCATGATAGCGTTGCCTAATAACGTACTCAGAATTAAACTTTGGGGTAAAGTTCCACTTTTGAGACTTGCTCCCCTCATGACTAATTGAGATGCCAGGATCAAACCAAGTCTTTCACCCCATTAAATAAAACCACAGAAAAAGATGCTCCTGCTACCAGCACTCTCCTAATTTCCTCAAGCTGGCCTGCAATAAGTATTCCTAATTGTGCTTGTTAAAAAGTAGATTTATGAATCCCAATTAGGCCACTTGCACTTACGCGGCAGCAGCTTTCAACACCACCCAACCTTCCCTCTTCCTGGGATGAAATTATTTTTGGTGGGTGACAGGATAATTACTAAAACATAAAAGGACCCACTCAGTACCACAGCAGCAGCTTCAGCAATTCTGTTAGGAGGGCTTAAGGACAAGCAGGGTTTGGATGGCAAATTTAAAGCCATGTTAAGCTTCCGCCACTCCATACCCTCAACCACGCAGGTGCCTCTCCTGGTTGTTTCTCCCTGGATCCAAAACAACCTTCTAGGTACCTGGACCCACCTGCCTCACCCTTCCCTATGCCCTTTATTTCCCAGCTGTTCCTCACCTACACCTGTACCTCCCCCTCCCAGAGCAAGTTCTTCCACCTGAACAACCTTTCCTCATTCCCATTCTCCTCCAGGAGGCTTTCCTTCCTTGACCCAGGCTCTCGCACCTACTGCTGTTCAAGCACTCACCATATCCATCTAATTCCTCAATTGTGTGTGTGTCTCTAGTCTGGGCTGTGAGCTCCTTGAGGGCAAGGACTGAGTCACTCATCTTGACATCCCAGGATCTCACTCACTCACTCCATTCTTTCCTTCAACAAACTTGTTGGAACCCAATTTAAAAATAGGCAAAGGATCTGACATTTCTCCAAAGAAGATATACAAATGGCCAATACGCACATGAAAGATGCTCAACATCACTAATCATTAGGGAAATGCAAATCAAAGCCATAAAGAGATATCACCTCACACCCAACAGGACAGCCACTGTTCTGTCCGAAAAGAACAGAAAAGAACACGTGTTGGCAAGTACATGGAGAAACCGGCACCCTGATACACTGCTGGTGGGAATGTAAAATGGTGCAGCCACTTTGGAAATCAGTCTGGCTGTTCCTAAAATGTTAAACGTAAAGTTACCATATGACCCAGCAATTCCACTCCTACATATATACCCAACAAAAATGAAAACATATCCATGCAAAAATGCGTACACAGACTTCATAGGAGCATTATGTATAGTAGCCAAAAGGTAGAAACAACCCAAGTATCTATCAACCAATGGATGAATACATAAAATGCAATATATCCATATGCTGGAATATTATTCCACAATAAAAGGAATGAAATACTAGTTCGTGCTATAATGAGGATGAACCTTGGAGCTTTATGCTAAGTGAAAGAAGCCAGTCACAAAAGACCGCATACTGTATGACTCCATTTATATGAACTGCTCAGAACAGGCAACTCCATAGACACATCAAATAGATTAGTAGTTGCCAGGGTTGGGGGGAGGAAGAATGAGGAGTGACTACGGATGAGTACTGGGTTTCTCTGGGGGGTAACTGCAGTGATCACGACACAAACTGATGGTGGTGATGGTTGCAGAACTCTGTGAATATACTAAAAAACATCAAATTATAATTCAATCAACGACAGGAGAGCTTACTACTTTGAGATATAAAATAGTGTAGCAGTTAAGAGCAGTTTCTAGAATGAGACCACTTAGTATCAAATCCCGGCTCTGCCTGTTACCAGCTGTGTGACCTGGGACAAGTTATTTAACGCCTCTGAGTCTTGGTTTTTGTCATCTATAAAATGAAGGGATAATAACATTATCCACCTCATAAGGCTATTGAGTAGATAAAATGAGTTCATACATGTAAAGTACCTGTCATAACATAAGTGCTATACAAGGATTAGCTAGAATATTTCCCAAGATGGATGAGCGAATCTCACTACTTGGTTTAGTGATGGGCAAGTCTTACAAAATTCATATTCATCTCACCACTAAGCACCCATTTCTCCTGGGGGTGTACGGTTCTTCCCCTAGCCCAAGAACTAGCCCCCTAGTTCTTCCCGCATGGGGAAGGGTCTTGGTCATTCAAGTGCTAAAGGATATAAGTGCAAGAAAGAACATGGCAGCATTCTCTGGCCATCCTCGAGACGCTGAGACAAGGAGGCAGGTGTCTGGCAGGGAGAGGCCCCGGATGGCAGAGCAGCTCGCCGGAGAAGCCCGGCCCTGCCATCTGCTCTCCTGGCTGAGGTGAGTGGCCTGGCATGGATTCACACTTGGTCACAGCCCAGCACCTCTACCAAGTGCGCATTAGGGAGGAGTGCCAAGGCCCAGCCTGCAGGAGCCATTTCCCATCGTGGGGGAGAGGCAGCGAGCAGCCCTGCCCCAAAGAGAGGGCTCTTCAGTATGCTTGCCCACCATCCACACTCCGCGTTACTTAAGAACGGCACCAAAAGCCAGCGCTCTCCCAGGAAAGGTGATGGCTGAGGGAGCTGTGCAGTGGGCAACAGTGGCATTAGGAGCCCCAGAGAGGAGGTGGGGGACCAGCGCTCAGCGGGTGATGCCACTCTGCACCCCACCAGGGTCCTCCACCAGGTTTGAGTCATTATAATACTTCCCTAATGACTGCCCTTTGGAGGCAGGGACCCCAGAGGCTTGACTCATGCAGTCATATCTGGTTCACGCCCACTCACACCAGGCATACATCTGCAAGCACACACTCACACGTGGTCCCACACATTTAGAACACCCACACTCCATAAATAGCTCACATACATACACAGTCACAGACACACACACACATACACGTGCACACATTCACACAATACACTAACCTATATACACTCACAACACAGACATACATTTGCAACACACATGCACATACGGTCACACACATTGAAGTACACAGCGTCAGCAAACACATACAGTCAGACATACACACACCCTCATGCACATGCAAACCTGCTCGTACCACACGTTCACTCCCATACACGTTTACGCTCAGTCTGCCTCAGACTCACATAAACACACATGCATATACTTACCGCTCACGCGGGCCCACAATCACACATAGGCGCTCACACACACACATCCAATGCTGTCCCACACATACACACTCACACACTTACCCAGAGGCAGCCCTTCGGCCCTCCAGGCCTCCAGGCTCTGCTGAGAGCACAGGTAGCAGGGGGCGGTTAAGTCAGAAGGTTGTCTTTCCCATTTGCCGGGCTCTTTTCCTCCTTCAGAAAATTGTCACCTGGGCAAGATTCCCAGGGAGATGGCAAGAGGAGGCAAAACACACAGGTCCATAAAGACCTCTGAAAAAACCCCACTGTGGAAGAAGCGTCCATCCATCTCCAAGGATGTCCACAGCCCGAGGGGAGTAATATTGATGCTGGTAGGATAGCTTTTCTTAGGTCCACAGAAAACATGTCGGGGTTTGCAATTTATGGAGAACGTCTTCCAACACTATCGCCTCAATCCCCTAGTCTACTGCTCACCCGAGAATCATCTCGAGCCTCAGTTTCCTCGTGGAGTTGCTGTGAGGCTTAAATGAGATCCTGCACAGAAATTGCTGTGCCCAATGCCTGCCACAAAGTCTCAATAAATGATAGTTTTTATTCTTGACATTATTAATATTGGCTATTAATAAAAATAAATCTTACAGCAATCCCATCAGGCATTGTTTTCCTCATTTTGTATGAGTGAAAACAAAAGCCCGGCACTTTAGATGATCTGTGCCCGAGATCACATCGGCAAAGTGGGAGAACAGGAGTCAGGCCTCCTCCTCCAGGGACTCCTTCCTCTTTCCTGTGCCCACCCCACCCCCCACCGGGGGCCTGCTTCTCCCCATCTGGCCTCACATTTCGAGCTCTTCCTTGCTTCTCAACATCTCCCGGAAGAGAGGGCAGAGGGGGGAGAGGGGAAGGGAGAAAGCAGAGTGTGTCTTTCCTCCCCGTTCATTCCATGGATACGGTCCAGGCTCTGCTGTCTGGGACGTGCTCTGAAACGGCTCTTAGCTTCTATTTCTTCATCCCCATTCTGCCTGAGGCCCCCAGGGAAGGGTAACCCCCTGGCCCAGCTAGGCAGCAGATCCCTTTATGCTTCAGATTCCCCCTCCTAAGACCCCCTGGGCTCCACCACCCAGCCTCTGGGACTGCCCCTGCTCCCCCCAAAACACCCACCAGAGTAACTGGCGTGGAGGCAACCCAAGGCCAGGAGCTAGTCCAGATTCCTTTTCCTGCTCTAGCCCTACATCACCCTCTGACCTTGGACCGGTCACTTCCCCTCTCTGGATCTCAGTCTGCCCTCTGCCCAATGAGGGGACAAGAAGGTCATCAAGCTATAACACTCTCTGAGGCTGGGAAGCTGGCAGAATCTCAAAATCCAAGGCAGGCTAGTGTGGAAGGCAATCTGGGGTGAGGGAGCTCTTTAAATCATAGCACAGCAGGAAAGCTCCTCAGAAAATGCCGCACACAGAGGGTATGCAGGTAATAGAGTCAGTAAGAGATGCTGCACTGCCCGAGGGCTTACCGGTGGGCTGTCCCCCGCCCCAGCCACGGAGCCCTCACAGACAACCAGACCTGCTCCTCTGGGCTTCCCTTTAGAGCCACTCGCGGAAACCCACGGAGCTCCAGAGAAGGGGGTGGCTGGTGGAGGGGGTGCCCACCCACTCGCTTGTGCACAAAGACACACACACTGGAGAGGACAGGATGGAAACCAGGCCAGGTGAGCCTGCAGGGAAGGAGCTCCTCAGACCCCAGGAATGACACCCCCCTACACCCACAGAGGGGACTGCTCCCCACGACTAGGCCACACAGACTGAACCACCTCCTACTACAGCGAGCTGAGGGATCCAGATTTGTCAACTTAGCATAACACTGCCTGTGCTGGATATTTTCCATGAGTTCCTGTGGATCTTCTCTGCACACGTCTCCCTCTACTTTGGGCCCCAGGAGGCTGACACGTACGGATGGCATCAGAGGCTCCCTTGATCTCTGGGTTCCCCAATGATCAGTTGGGTTCACCCCATGGGGCAGCCAGCAGGAAACTGGAGAGGAGGAGGAGGAGCGGGAACAGGATCACTGTGATTTGACTGCATGCCTTCCGGAAAGCCACGCTCTTGTCAGACAGCTCTCTGTACACAGTCCCCTCTCCAAGTCCCCGTGGGCCGCGGGGGTGCTAAAGGCTCTCACGGTTACCAGCCTCAGGGTGCTGCACTGTCCCTTGTTGGTCTGTTGGTTTTCCTAAATTCCGCCCACACCCACGTAAACAGCCCCTTTATTAAGTTCTCATCAAATTACCCAGCTTGGGTGTGCTACCTGTTTCCTGCCAGGACCCCAGTCCATCACTCAGGGAGATGTTCTTGGTCAAATCATGGCAAGATCGTCATGGCCAGAAATAAGCAAGTCAGGCAGAAACAGCTCTGGGGTTATCTGGCCTTGCGGCTTCACATACAACAGGAGCTCTCTGTGGTGGGGAGCTCTCTGTGGTGTGGTCCCCACCCTGAATGCCCATCAGCACCCAGCCAGAAACGTCAGTGAGTCCAAGACTCCCAGGGGACCACGGCGACCCAGACAGCAGGCACCCCAGCTGGACGGGAAGCCACCACTCAGCTTTCTCCACTGTTGGCCAGGCAGGAATGTGGGCCAGGAGTTGCAGATCTTCTAATTATTCAAAGGAAATTGGAAATACATATTTTTATGTGAAATCCTCTCTTGGCTCACACGGTTTAAAAGCAAAACTCGAGCCAAATGCATCTGCGGCCAACAGAGAGTTGTTTGTTCCCCCACGAGTTCCACTCTGATACTGAGATTCCACCTTCTATGTAGACGATTCAGAGCGATGATAGCTTTGGTGGCCCTGCCAAGGCTGCACACTCTGAATCTCTGAGTCTCTGCCTCAGGGAAGGAAGAGGGCCGGCAAGGGTCCTCGAG
The DNA here is from genome assembly GCF_963924675.1 of Phocoena phocoena. NCBI lineage: Eukaryota > Metazoa > Chordata > Mammalia > Artiodactyla > Phocoenidae > Phocoena > Phocoena phocoena. Next base: position 108,937,199 of record NC_089220.1, read on the forward strand.
GCAGAGGGCCCTTGGCAAAGCCCAGACCGCGGGGAGAGATGGGTCATGTCGGCAGTGAGGTCAATGGCCCCAGGTCAGGAACAGGGAGCCGGGCGAAATGGGGAACTGGATTGAGGTGATTAGAAGCGGGAGACATTGTCATTGGACAATGAGCTAGCCTCAAGAAAGGTCTGGGTTACTTGGGGTTGGTTTGTTCATTCATCCCTTTGTTTATTACCAAGCTCTGTTTTGAGGATGCATCAAGTTCCATCTGAAAGTTGCAGGGGTGCATAGTCCCCATCCTGGTGGAAGGTGACAATAGCATCTTTATCTCCCGGGAGACAGGCAAATTAGCATCACTTACAAAGGCCTATAGTCTGTCCTCCTTCAGAACCATCAAATCACTGGGTGCTTAGATGACTGTGTCCCGGAAAGGACATCTTATCCCTCCAGCTGCCTCCAGGCCCAGCCAAACTCCCAAACTCGCTGGGACAGGAAAACCCCTCCAAAGAGGAAAACGCTCTAGCTAGACGTCCCTCGGCCTTCTGTCCTTTCCTTCCCTGAACTGCTCCAGAATTGCCGATTCCCTCATCTGGCACTGCCCAGGCACCACCAGGTGTTGCCAGGCTGTTTTCTGGATCTTCCATCTGTCTCACCTGTCCACTAGATTGTAAGCCCCCCAGGCAGCAGGGTTGGATTTTAAGCTTTACCCCCCATCTAGGCTCACCCTAGCTTCTTACAAGTGGAGCTCCATAAATATCCACATGATTAAGCATTTTTGGTGAAATGACTGGGTAGTAATAAGAAATTACAAGCATAATAATAATGATGACAGATGCCTTATGTTTATGTAGCACTTTGAACTTTAGAAATAAGAAATAATAAACCTAATAATAGTAATGATAGATGTCTTACCTTTGTATAGCACTTTGAAGATGGCAAAGCACTTTCACAGACTTAAATTTTATATCATCTTCAAAATCATCTTTATGAAAAGTTAGTGGGGGGCATAGATGAAACAAGGTGGGCGAAATGCAGATTACTGCTGAAGCAGGGCGATGTGGACATGCAGATACACGATACTGCTCTCTCTCCTTGGGGAGCTATGTGAAATTTCCTACTGTAAAGAGTTTAAAAAAAACAACACAGAACACTGTACTATGTAAGTCAAGTAAGAGGCTTGATCATCACCAGTCTTATTTTAAAGCTGAAGAAACTGAAGCCCAGAGTGGGGGGTTGGCTTGCCGAATCACTCAGCTTGTGTGGACCCGCCTATCTGAGAACAGAGAGGCGGCATCCCCGCTCCTTGTCACGTGCTCTCTTCTCTACATCACTGTTGCCCAGAGTGGGTCCCACCAACATCATCCCCTCGGAATGTTAAAAGGGTTCTACGGGGACTTCCCTGCTGGTCCAGTGGTTAAGACTCCATGCTCTCAATGCAAGGGGCGCAGGTTCAATCCCTGGTCGGGGAACTAAGATCCCACGTGCTGCACGGCACAGCCAAAGAATAAATAAATAAAGGGGGTTCTACAGAAACTAAGATCCCATGGTTAAATACGTTTAACAAAGGGCCAAACAAAACAATCAAGTCATTTTCCTGCAGGACTTGTCAGAGCCTTTACAGAGCACTCTGTAGAGCTAGTGTTCCCTAGCACACAGTTGGGGAACACCGAGCTACATCAGACCCACAGGCACACAAGAGCCCTATTAAGTACCCAGACGCCTGCCAGTCCCCAGAGCAGGGCTTTTCAGACATCAGAAGCCCGGCCAAGTGAAAGCTGTATGAAGAGGTACGCTACAGATGAGCCCTGCTAGGTGTGTGCAAAGTCCTGGGTGACAGAAGGTGGACAAACATAATCTGCCAGGGGAGTGGGGGACTATTATGGTGCGTGGTAAGGCCTCTAGATAATGGCTGGGTCAGAACAGGAGTTGTCAGCAATGCCAAGAAGGTACATGAGGCCCAAACTGGGCCTGGCCCTCCAGGCTCCCAAATAACGTCAGGGCCCCGCAAGGCTTCCCTTTGGAGGAGGGATGGGGGTTGTTTTTCCTGCACGGGCTGCCCCTGAGCACTCTACAGGAACAGATGCTCCAACCCTCTCCTGTGCCAGGAACTGAGCTGCTGATTCAAGCTGCCACCCGTCCCTTCCTTGCTAATCCTCCAGCCCTGGACACTTTTGTGCTCACGCCAGCTTCTCTGGCAGTTTCAAGGACCCTTTGGGCAGCTGTACTGATACTTAATCACTAATGCAGCAGGGTTTTTCCATCTTCCTCTCCACCCTTCTCCTCAGTAGCGAGGCCTTGGGCCATGGAAGAGCAAGTACGAGTAAGTATGATCTGCTTTGTGAAAGCTGGAACGCAATTGTTTATCATCCTCAAAAAATAACAATTGGGCTTCCCTGGTGGTGCAGTGGTTGAGAGTCCGCCTGCCGATGCAGGGGACGTGGGTTCGTGCCCCGGTCCGGGAAGATCCCACATGCCGCGGAGCGGCTGGGCCCATGAGCCATGGCCGCTGAGCCTGCGCGTCCGGAGCCTGTGCTCCGCAACGGGAGAGGGTACAACAGTGAGAAGCCCGCGTACCGCAAAAAAAAATAAAAATAAAAATAACAATTAATCATCATTGAGCACTTATCGTGTGCCAGGCCCCGTGCTGGGTGCTTACCCACATACAATGCCCATGATAACCCTAGGAGTAGGTTCTGTTTTACATCCCATTTTACAGCTGGGCAAACTGAGGCACACAGAGACGAGGGGACCTGGCCCACATGACCCAGATGATGCGTGATAGAGCTGAGCTTTGAATCCAGGCAGGGAGCATCTGGAGGCCCTGCTCAGAATCACTCTACTAAGCTGCCGCAGCTGACAGTCTCTGGTCCGGAGCCTGCAGAGCTGAACTCACCGCAATGGCAGGTCTAAGAGTCAAGGATGGCCCAGGGGCAGCCAGCCTGGATGCACCAAGACCTGTAGGCTGTAGAGACCATCTCCAGCAACCCCAGCAATTTCCCAGCCCATTGGCTCATTCCTTTGCCTTTGTCCCCTTCCCCACCCCAGTCCTGGTCACCCGTGATCAGGAGCCCTTTACCTGCAGCTGGACCAGCCCTGCCTGGTCAAGGCAGACGGTGGGAGCTAGAATTAGCCGTGCGGTCAGAGACACAGCATCTAAAGTCCCCAGGGAGCTCTGGGCAGCCTCACGCCATCTGAGCTCTGGCCTTCCCTTTGCCCCTGGCCTTTGGGCCCCTCTGAAATCCTGGGCTTTGGCCTTGTCTCCGGCCTGGCACCCCAATCCCTTGGGGACCTGGATGCTAACTAATACAGCCTGCTTCACCTTATCACCCCCAAGGGAAGGGACCCTGTTCCTTAGACCTCTCGCCTCTGAAATGAGCATTCAGGAGGGAGAGGAAGACCAGGGAGTTTCACTGAGGTCTGGAATGTGTAGGGCTTATGCCCGCTATTTGCCGTACCTCCCGCCTCATTTACTGAACCCACCTGACTACGTTATGAGGTAATAGTATCACCATTTTACAGATGAGGAAACTGAGGCTCAGAAAGGTTAACTAACTTCACCAAAGACACAGGTGAGTGGAGGAACCTAGTCCACGCTGCCATCAAGGATGCCTTGGGGTTACGACCATAATAAAGCAGCAGGAGTGTTCACAAAGGCAGGTGTGACTCTGGAGGAGCTAACACCACCTTCATCTGACACAGCGCTGACACCCAAACAGGGTAATCAGTGGCCTAGACTTCACTCAACTGCTACTATTACTAACACCTAACTTAACACATACTGCACGCCTGGCACCCTGTATGCTCTCAGCGTGCATTATCACATTTAATCCTCACAACACTGTAAAACAAGTACTATTATTATCACTTTACTAAGGCTTAGCAAGCTAAAACAAATTACCCAAAGTCACTGCAGTAAGTGCCTACCCAGCAGCCATGCCAACTTCCTCATTCCCAGAGTGCCTGACTTTTGTCCAGGTGCCCCCTCCTCTCCACCATGACTCAGGGAAGCATAATCCAAGTGGAATTTCATTACTCTAAGCCAATCACAGTAATTCCTTTCCTTTTGCTGGTGACTGATTTAGGAAAGAGCGCTTGACCCAATTCTGGCCTGCTGGAGGGCTTCTGGGGAAAGTTCCCTCGCTTATAAAAGGAAATGCCCAACAAGAGATGGGCAACCCCTTCTTCCACTGAACATTGTCATTTATGAATGTGATGACTGGAACTACAGCAGCCACCTCACCACCATGAGGTGCCAGCACGAGGATGAGCCAACATGCTGAGGAGAGCAGCCAGAGAGGTGGAAAGGACCTGGGTTCTTGTTGTGTAAGCCCCAACGTCCTGCTTTTCTGTTACTTGCAACTTCACAGAGAGAATGTGAACTTGCATCTCTCCCCCTCTAGACTCTAGATTGAGTCCAAGCCCAGAGCCTGTATCTATATGCCCCTCTAAAGATTAGATACCAGACTGTTAGGCTACATAGATCCAGGGATGGTTCCGTCTCCTCGACTGTGGGCCTGTCAATCCTAAGTAGAAAACACAGGCCAGAGCTCAGCCTGGCCACCAAGCCCTGAAGGACAAGGATCCCAGCAGCTGCCCTCAGCAGACACTCCACAGTGGAGGGAGACCCGGGAGCCAGCCCCTGCCCCTTGGGAACCAAGTCTCGTTTCATTCTCCCTTTCCACTGCCTTCCTCTGTCATTGCCCCATAAATCTCCGGTTTATTAATTCTTTACATGAGGCAGTCGGGGTGGGATCCTGATTTACTCCCTGTTCATAAAACGCTGAGAAATTAAAGGTGGAAATTACCCAGAAAGACACAGAGCCTCCACCAGGGAGCCCCAGAGCAGTTCCTGGCCCAGAACCAGGCCCTCTCTGCCCTTCCCACCTTCGGAACTCAGGATCCGGTGATGTCATTGCCTTGTCCTCCCCCACAGACACCTCTCGGCTCCTACTCTGCGCAAAGCAGGAAAGGGGGGTGCCACTGTCTCCCTGAAAACCCATTTCAGAGTCTCCTGTTTTTTGAAGATTTCCTCTTCTTATTTCCTCTTCTTATATCCCTTCTGCTGAACGTGATGGGGAGGGGAGATCAAGTTCGGGACCAAACATAGGGAGCTGATTAAAACAATTCAAATGCCAAAATATGTCACAAATCCAGAGACATGACCAGGAGGGAAAATAGAAACTTTGTATTAAATGACTTCACCAACCCAGGTGTCTCAGTGGCCCGGACCATCCTCCTCATTTCTCTAACCTCTGAGGGCAGCTCAAGAGCACTTCACCCCACCACTCCCCAAGACCCTCCAGGTACTCAGAACGCTGACAGTCTCTAAAATCCAGCAAAGCCTGGATCCTCCTAACAAAACCCTGCATGGGTGTCAAAGCTGCCAAGGCTCCCACATCTCACAGCCCACCCGATAATTGGCTGCCAGATCCCACCTCTGCCCCAAAAGTCAGGGAGAGTTACAAGCAGGCATCAGGGTCTCATATCAAGGACGAGGACTATCCTAGTTCAGTATAACAACATATCTTTAGCCCAGCTATGTGCCAGGGATGGCACTAGGTACTGAGTCCATTTTTGACCAGGTCCCTGCTCCTGAGGCTGTCACGGCAGTTTTGAAGTTGTAAGACTGTAATAAGCAGAGTGCCAGGGGAGCAGGAATACAGGCCACTTAGCCCAATGGAGGGAGGGGAGTTCAGGGAAGACTTCCTGGAGGAGGAGGTGTCTGGGCTGAATTTTGAAAGACGAGTAAGCGGCAGCCAGACTAAGGAAATAGGGAAAGGCATTGCAGTCAGAAAACAGCCTGAGCAAAGGCTTGGAGGTGATGTAGCACTCTGTGTTCTCAGGGAGGGGGACTGGAAGCAGGTCATCATTACCAAAGCGTAAAGCGCGGATGGATAATGGAGAGAGGATAGAGAGAGGCATCTGGGCCTTGACTGCTGTGCTAATGAGTTTTGACTTTATCCCAAGGGCAATGGGGAACCATTAAAAGGTTTCCGACAAGACAGGGACGTGATCCGGTTTGCGAACAATCCCCTCTGCCTGCCACGGGGAGTGTGGACTGGGGGGGACAAGAAGCAAGAAGGGAGGCCACCACCAGCAAAAGATGGAGAAGGGTCAAGGTAAAGCAGAGGGCTCCTGAACGAGGAGCAGCTCTTTGTTCTGGAGGCATAAGCCACGTCTGCTATGGTCTGGACAGGACAAGGAAGAGTGACGGGGCAGCCTGGGGGCCCCGGGGGTGAGCGGAGTGAGGGCCTGGGAAGGGCTGCCCTGGAGAGAAGGAAAGCAATTCGAATCCCAGTTCTTTAGCCTGTGAGGGGTCCCCTGTGAGCCTCTGCGCCCACCTGGTCCCAGTGGCTGTTTGCAGGCAGCCTCCCCATCACCCCCAGGCACCCCGGTCCCTCCTGCCTCTGCTCAGCCTCCAGCTCCCCTTCCCTCCCTAGGCTGGGGAGGAGGCTCTGCCCGTTCAGCTCCATCTCCTCCCTGAGAGAGCGGAAGCACAGAGGGGCAGAGCCAAGATGGGCAGCCCACCCCAACGCCCCTGGGAAAGACTGGACCCTTGTTCCCACCATCTCACACTCAAAATTCACCTCAGTCCTTATTCTCAGGCCCCTCCCTGTGCTAGGCATAGGCCACACCCCACCCACCACCTGGCACCTCCTTCCTTTGTGCAGTGACACCACCAGCCCAGGGCCCCCAGCCGTCAGGGTCCTGCGCCTGTGTGCTGACCCCCGTTATGCCTCATCACACTGAGTATTGAGTCTGTTCATTTCCACCAGATGCGGTGCCTCAAGGACAGGAACCATGTTTCCTTCATTCCTAAGGCTGATGCCACTCAAAGCCTGGTGAAGGAGACTTCCCGGGTGGACTCTGTGATGGGAGCTTCTCACGGAGCCCAATGTGCCCAGGGAAGGTGTGTTTCCTGACAACAGGGTGTTCAACACCTGTCTCTTTCCAAAATACTCTCTCCGCCAACAAAGACCACCTTGCTGGCAAAACAATACGCTCAAAAATGATGTTCTCACCATTCACTTCCAAAAAAGGAAAACAGTGAGCACGTTTCCAGTGCCTAACACGTGCCATTATCTCTAATTCTAGAATAATCCTTCAAAGGAGCAACTGTGGCTGCCATTTTACAGGCTAAGAAACTTAGACTCAGAGAAGTTAAGCCGCTTGCCCAGGTCACACAGCTCACAGTCCAAGCCTGGACCTCCAAGCTCTCCCGTGCAGTCCACCGACCTGCAGAGAGGCCCAAGTGTGACCTTGGGTCGCATTACCTCTCTGGCCTCGGCTTCCTCATCTGGAGAGTGGGATAACAGGAGGACCTCCCTCACAGGTCAGTTCACGAGACAATCCATGAAGAAGCTGGCACGTGGTACCCTCCCACACGTAGCCATCCTCCTGCTTGGCTCAATGCTGTCTGGAGGGCTAGCTTCCTACCTTCATCCACTCTACGGCCCCTTCCTAGGGAAGGAGGGAGAGGCATACTCCTGCATGATAAGTGAACCAATAAGCCAATCTTTTTGTTTGGGTGGGTATAAATTATAGCAGGAAGCTTTTTCAGTTAGTGTCCTCTGTGGCATTAGAAGTATCATTAATTATGTATTAGGTGTTTGAAAGGAAAAGACATCAGTAGCCTATAGGATGCATTTGCCTAGTAATAGAGGATTGATTAGATGCAGTATCTATACTGAGGGCTACTGAGATTCAGGTCCCCGGTTTCACAGTGGTGGTAAATTACAGCCACAAAAATCTCTGCGATAGTAAATAACAGCGTCCCAATTGCTGAAGGAATTCCCGGTGCCTGTTGATGGGAAGTGGGCAGCCACCCAGTCACTTCTGGGGGCAAGCAGGACAGGACCCCACGACTCCGCTGCTGGGGGTCTGGTTCTCATGGTGGGCGACTCCGACCCCCAGCCCAGCTCTGAGCTGGGCCATAAACACCTGCTCAACTCTGTCTGCAGATGCTCCAGAGAAAGGCTGGAAGCTGCTTCCTAAACCTGGATTTTGCTAAAGGCTCTTCCGCGACTCCCTCTGGGAGTTAGATGCTCAAGGAAAAAGAAAGTGCATGTGTTGCTTCTCCAACTGCAAGGGTGTGTGTCCCCTTTTAATGAGGAGGGATGGAGGAGAGCTGCTTCTACTCCTGGAGAGATGAAGGCCACTGACCCCTGTAGTCTGGAGCCCAGGAGTGTTGCCCAGAGGCGGCAGGGACAGGATCCTGCCTGAGCAGCAGTGACAATAATAACAGGCAACATTAATGAGTGTTCACTGTGTGCCAGGCCAGGTCTAAGCCCACTACATGGATTAACTCAACCCTCAAAGCAGCTCTGTGCAGCAGGTGCTGTCATAACCCCACTGTACAGGTGAGGAAACTGAGGCACAGAAAGATCTCCCCTAGTGATCAGCATTGTCCCCTCCCTGACTTCCTTTGTGCCTTAACTTAAACGCCACCTTTCTGTTTTAATTAATTAATTTATTTATTATTTCTTGGCTGCATTGGGTCTTCATTGCTGCGCGTGGGCTTTGTCTAGTTGTGGCGAGCAGGGGCTACTCTTCGTTGTGGTACGTGTGCTTCTCATTGCGGTGGCTTCTCTTGTTGCAGAGCATGGGCTCTAGGGGCATGCGCTTCAGTAGTTTGTGGTACGTGGGCTCAGTAGTTGTGGCACGTGGGCTTAGTTGCTCCACCATGTGTGGGATCTTCCTGGAGCAAGGCTCGAGTCCGTGTCCCCTGTCTTGGCAGGCGGATTCTTAACCACTGCGCCACGAGGGAAGTCCCAAACGTCACCTTTATATTGAGACCTTCCCTAACCACTGTTTAAAACTGTATTCCCATCCCCACTCCATCACTCCCTTGTCACCTTCAGATATGCTCTATCATCTACTAACTTATTTTGTTCATAGGCTGGCTGCCTCCACTAGAATGTAAGTTCCACAAGGGGAGGGATTTCAATCTGTTCATCTTGTGTCATTCACTTCTGTATCCCCAACAGCTAGAACAGGGTCCAGCACGTAGCAAGTGCTCCATCAAAGTGTTGAATAAGTAAAGGCTGAGTCACCTGCCCAAGGTCACCCAGCTTTTAAATGGCAGAGCTTAGGTTCAAACCCAGGCACCCTGGTTCCTGACCCAGGAAGGACCTTCTCCCACTGCTGAATGAAACTCCATGGGCAACGGTGATCTCTGAGTCTTTTCTGTTCCCCTGAACTGAGCTGGGAATACCAGGGCTTCTGATAGCAGCCCCCATCGGACTTTTTGTGGGCAAAGACAAGCAGACTTGAAAACAGACCCTCTCCAAATAACCCTTGTGTCATGGACTGAATGTTTGTGCCCCCCCCCACAAGATTCTCATGTTGCAGCCGTAACGCCAGGGTGGTTGTATTTGGTGTAAGGAAGTCATTAAGGTCAAGTGAGGTCATAAGGGTGGGACCCTGATCCAATACGATTAGCATCCTTACAAGAAGAGTCACCAGAAAGCACTCTCTCTCCCTCTCTCTCTCTCTCCCCCTGCCACCCTCTGTGAGTGAGCACATATCCAGGAAAAGCCATGTGAGCGCACAGCAAGAAGGCAGGTGTCTGCACGCCAGCAGGAGAGCTCTCACCAGAACCCAAATTGGCGGGAATCTTGATCCTGGACTTCCAGGCTCCAGAGCTGCAAGAATACGAATTTCTGTTGTTTAAGCCACCCAATCTGTGGTACTGTGTTATAGCAGTCTGAGCAGACTAACGTACTCTGTCACTGCTGAGTGCTGAATGGGTCTCTTGCCTGCTGAAGAATGCCGATGGCTCCCCACTGCCTGCAGGGTAAGGTCCAGACTCCAGCACCTGGTCCCAACTGGGTATTAATTAATTGACTAATGGTGGCTGAATCAGACTCTACTTAGGTGCCTTCCTGGACTTGCTCTGCCACAGCTTCCTCCTATACCATCCATCAGTTACTTTCTCAATGGAGAGCCAGGCTGCCACCATTGCATCTCACCTAACACCACCGCTGTCTCAGCCTCCCCTAGGATGAGACTCTGGCACAGCCTCCCTTGCATCCAACACAGGAGCCATAGCAGCTCCAGTGCCCAGGTTCGATCCACTGGACATAAGGAGGTGCTGGTGGTTCTCACTTCTGGACTCAGCTGAGGCACCATGCCACAGGGCGTGGGATTTGGCTTCCCCAGTGGCTGCCCAGAAGGGCCAGGTGATATGACCCAGAAATGCAAGGGAGTTTCCTCATGGGGAAAACTGGGACCAATGAGAGACCAAGATGCTGGCTGATAGACTCTCTGCCTTCTTCTACCCTGGGCAAACTGTTCGGAGTCACGCTGGTTCCACTCGGCCGAACCACAGACATCCCTCATGAGTCAGCAACTGACTGGCTTTCCTTCCTCACTTCCTTACAAAGCTGTGGCTGGTCGGCATTTGCTTTTCCTCCTTTGTTGCCTCCTTCCCTTCCCTTCTCACTCTCCTTGCCCTGGGACTATATACCCCTACCCCCAGGATAGCACTAGCACTAAGTTTTGCCTCAAGCTCTGTTTTCTGGGAACCTAAAATATACTCAGTCATGGATGGCCCTTGGTGCCAGTAGGGCTTTACTCAGAGTTAAGACCAAAAGAGAAGATGAATTATTGACTTTGAGAAGGAAACAAGATACTGCTGACCCTCTGATGAGGGAAAGTGACCCAAATCCACGGAGACACAGACAAAGAATCTCTCCTGCTTCCCATGCTGCTCCTAGAAATGCTTCCACCCATGGGAAGGCAAAAGCAGCCCAGGTTCCCTGGGGACTTGACTTCCTGAAAGACATTGAAGGGATTCAAGCCTGTTGCTAGTTTGAGGAGCATCTGATAAACAATTTATACGAGAGTGTAAAAGGCATACTACGGAACCTCTGTTTTCAGAGGGAGCCCATGAGAACTGCTGATGCTAACATTTGCTGAGTCTTTATTGTGTTCCCTTTACCTGCACTGTTCACTTAATCTTCACAAAAAACCCACGTACTGTTATTAGTATTGCCCCTTTCACAGATGAGAAAATGGGTGCTCAGACAAGTTAGGTAACATGCCAGAAACCACGCAGAAGGGACTCAACCCATATCTACAGAGGGAATGCTGAGCACAGTGATGGCCCGTAAGGAAGATACTTTGGGGGTACAGCCCTCCTAAGGAAGCCTTTTGGGTTGGTATTTTCTGTGGCATTAGAAATATCATTACTTCTGTACTAGGTAGGGATGTATTACAACATGGTAAATATAATTAACGCTGCTGTAGTTATACATGAAAGTTGTTAGGAGAATAAATCCTAGGAGTTCTCGTCACAAGAAAAAAAATTTTTTTCTATTTTTTTAATTTTGTGTCTACATGAGATGACGGATGCTCACTAAACTTACTGTGACAATCACTGCGTGATGTATGTAAGTCACATCGTGCCGTACACCTTAAGTTTATACAGTGCTGTGTGTCAATTATATCTCAATAAAACTGGAAGAAAATTAATGAATATACGTATATACATATATATATACATAATGTATTAGGTATTTGAAAAGAAAAAACATCCTTTGCTCCTTTGTTTCCCGTAAGGCCAGCCCTGGCCTCAAGGTCCCTCCCCAGCCAGAGATGGGTAGAGAGGTGCTGAAACATCCAAAGTGACCCTTCCTTTTCACCCTCCCAGGGGGAAGTCGGTGGGGGCTTGAGAAGCAGGCAACAGGGCACATGTTGGAGTGTATTTGTCTCTGGCTCCCATAGGACATAGGTGGCTCTGGTCAGAAGCAGCTGCCGGTGGAATAAGAAAAGTCTCCTCCCCCCAGCTGCTCCTCCCAGGGTCCCAGGGCCTCTACCCACCAACCAATCCCTCTGCTCAACGGAGGGAAAAGCAGAGGTTTCTTGGGCTTTCATTCTCCCCCAGTTCCCCAGTTCTGAGAGGGAGTTCTGGACCAGAAAGAATAAAAGAAAAAGCAGCAATTCTTAATATAATGACATTGAAGAAGAGCAACTCCATTTTACCTTGAAAACTGCATAACTGAAAGCAGAGTCTATGTAGACAATGCAAATGATATGCATGTAATATGCAAACGTAACGCAAATGATCCAGGGCCGGGTCCGGGCTAAGGCACACAGTGGCCTCTAGAGGGTGGTAGAGGAAAGCGAACCCAGGGTAGTTAGGACCTGGGGTCAGGAGCCAGGTGAATGCTTTGGCTGGGAGCATCTTTGAGAAGACCCACGTCCGCGGCACTGTGAACCTTCCCAACCCCACGGACTCTTCCAGTCACACCAGCACTGCACTACATACACGTGTACACACACACACACACGCACACACAACTTGTCACCACACTGACACACACATTAAAACACACACACACTCACAGAAACCCGCACAGACACCCAGCCATTCACAAAGACACACAGACTCACTTACACACCTACCCACTCCACCACACACATGGATGAACGCAAACACATACGCAGACACACACACGTAGAAACACACCAACACGGACGCAAACACAGATGTACGCATCTCCATGCTGACCCAGTGCATCCAGTCTGATAAATCTATCTGGAAAAGAAAACAGTCTAGACGTACTGAATACCTACTTTGTGCCAGGCATGGTGCAGGAACTTTAAATCCTCATTTGATCTTCACAAAGCAAGATTAAGAAGTGGGATGTAGGGGGGTGAATATTCCAATACTTACTGACAAGGAAAAGGAAACCCAAAGGTGAGCGTATAGGCCGGAGCTTACCCAGTAAGCAGCCAGAAAGAGAGAGACCCAGCTTCGTAGGGTACCATGAAGCCACGCCATTCCCCTCCCCCAGCAGAGCCTTCCCTGTACACAGTGGGACACAGACATCACTGCCAGCTCTTCACTCCTCCACCTCGCGGTCCTCCCCAGACAGCGGTTAACCTCTGGCTTCCTCAGAGACACTCCTGCCCTTCTCCATCTGGCCCTTTCATCACTTTGGCTGGGGTGTGCTCTACCATGCGACCTCACGTTAATTCTGGCCTTAGTATAATCTAATTTGGAAATCTCCTGGGGGAGGAAGGCAACCACTTCTTTCAACCCAAATGGGATACAAGACTGGATTTTCAGTCTCTGCCTGTCTCTGGGTGAATGTTCACACTAGAAAAATGACTCTTTCCCCAAAAGTATACAAACTTTAAATGCCACTCTGCCCACCACTTCCTACACACACACACACACACACACACACACACACACACACACACACACAAACACTGAAAAGGAAATGTGCTTTTCAGGGCAAAGGATGAGTAATATTTGTCACTCCCTGCCATAAAGTCACCATGTCACTTTGGGCAAGTCACCCACCATCCCAGGGTCTCAGTTTCCTCATTTGCCTCATTTGAGAGGTAAGACAAGCTGATTCTCCAGTCCCCTCCCTCCCCCACCTTCCATCTCCCTGATAGCACAAGAGCCTGAGGCTGGCAGCTGCCCTGCGATGTTCCCCAGAAAATGTCCCCTGACATTGGGGACTCACTGCTAACGCTGGGATCTGACAGGAGCGCGGGCCTGGGCCCTGCCAGGGAAGGACAAGGTCAACCACAGCCCCAGGGGTTAGGATTCAGCCATCACCCCCGGGCCTCTGGCCTGCCTACCTGAGATATTCTATGTCCCCCTGGTAGCCTCAGAGGTTCAAAAGGGAGGTCAGCTTGGAGTAGGGGAACCCTGAGATATAATAAGGCCGTGATTTCGGAGCAAGCTGGAAGAGTTGCAAAATGCCACATTGAGGGTTCCGAGTGTATTTTAAGACCTTGGGCTCTCTTTCCAAATTAATATTCATGGAGACAGGCGTGCCATCTATTTGCATATGTAGATTGTTGCTCATCCACTGCAGGATAAAAAAGTTTTGGGGTGTTATTATTTACTATAGTTATTTTAAGCTTGGATGATAAACCAGTCGAGTCAGGCAGGGGGAGGGCAGCTTCCAAGGGCAGGAGTAGGTTTTAAGTAATTTTCGATCTGAGGAAAGGTGGGTTCCAGATACCCAAGAATGAGTCACACCGACCCCGACCGGCAGCATCAATTCCAGGACAGCCCTTCCAAGGTCATCCCATTCAGCCCCTACCTCAGAAAGCCTGGCCACCTCACATGGTCCCACAGAAGCCTTTGGAAAACCAAGCCCACCACTATCACTCAAGGTCATGGTTGAGAGGCAGGCAGGCAGGCAGGCACAGGTTCGGGGTGTGACTTTGGGCAAGCCACTTGAGCCCTTGTTTCTGAGGATAATGACCTGCTTCGCAAAGTTGTAAAATACACACTAGAAAGTTATGGAGAGGGATGGTGGTGATGGCTGTGTAATATTATGAAGTATTTAATACTAGTGAACTGTACACTTCAAAATGGTTAAGATGGTAAATTTTATGTTATGTGTATTTTATCACAATAAAAATAAAATTTTTAAAAAAAGGACAAACTTCAAAATAAATGCACCAAAAAAGTGCTTGTTAAAGTGTGAAGCCCTAACCAAGGTAGCCGTTGTTAAGGTATCTTCTCTCCTAGGGTAACTGGCATCCACTCCTCCCACGCACCTTCAGGGAAGCCTCCATCCCCTGCCACTGCCATCCAAAGCCACCCGAGGATCTGAGAACCATTATCCTGCTCTCTACTAGCTTCACTTCTCTTTTCTGCATCAAATAACACCCTAACTACTCCACCAGAAAGCAGTGAGTCCACTGGGAGAATCTAGAGGTTCCCAAATTACTCCAGAGTCCTTGTACTCTGATCAAAGAGCCCTGAAACCTGGTGAGGGTCCGTAGGGAAGGAGGCAGTGAAGCCTGGTAGCAAATTCAGGGGCTCTGAGTCATGCAGACCTCGGTGGAATCCAGACGCTGCCAGTGTCCAGTGGGACCTTGACTGCTCAATTTCTCTGCGCCTCAACCTTCTCGTCTGTACGATAAGGCTAATACTATTCTACCTACCTCTTGATGCATGCAAAGGTCCTACATGTGGTTTCTATTATTAGGATTGCAGAACCATCAGCCACAGCTCTAGCATTAACTCTTTCAGACACCTGGGGGCGCTCTTTCAGAGCACTCAACATTTGCTCTCAAGCGGGGGTTCCTTAGGCACTGAAGTACTAGTGTTGTGGTTTCATTTCAGTGATCAAGTAGTCACACTCAGTGGCAAGGCAGCTTTGCGTCAGCGTCTGTTGTTGCACTCGAATTAAAGAGAGCTCCTTTAATTGTTGTGGGCTAACGACAAAAAAGTGGCTGCCTGACACACAAATGCTTTTGTGCCAAGGGCTGGCCAGATGACCCTTCAGCACGTTGTAGGAACAAAAGCTTCACAGTTGCTCAAGCTAAGAGAAGCAGGGGGAGAGTTGAGTCACCACAGGGCGTGTGGTGGAGGAAGCAACCAAAACCATGATCGTGTAGCAAGGGCTGATGTAGTCTTAGCACAACAGCATCTATCACGTTAAATTAATATTGTTAATCTGAATGTTATTGGCTTTGTAGTTTGCATTTTAATTTATAAACTTGCTTGGGCGCTAAGACTGTGTATGAGCTATAAGCATCAGTTGTTTATGTCTAGTTTTGTGTTTATATATATAATAATATATATATTATTATATTAGTAATTTAAGACAATATTGGAGGTCTGTGGGAAGCATTTTCCCACTTTATTTATTTATTTTTTTAATTTATTTTTGGCTGCACTGGGTCTTCATTGCTGCATGCAGGCTTTCTCTAGTTACAGTGAGCGGGGGCTACTCTTCGTTGTGGTGTCTCATTGCGGTGACTTCTCTTGTTGCGGAGCACGGGCTCTAGGCGCGTGAGCTTCAGTAGTTGTGGCGCACGGGCTTAGTTGCTCCGCGGCATGCGGGATCTTCCCGGACCAGGGCTCGAACCGTGTCCCCTGCCTTGGCAGGCGGATTCTTAACCACTGCGCCACCAGGGAAGTCCCTCTCCCTTTAAAATGGAACCATCTGTACATTTCTCAAGTTTTAAAACCATTGACCTAAAGATTAATGCAGAGACCAAGCCTAAAAATCAGGCTAATTGTTCATTTTCTTCTACAGTGGATGGACAGAGGGGAGGTCTGGCTGAGAAGAAACTGCAATAGGTGAAGGTTAAGTGATTTGCCCAAGGTCACTCATAGGTCAATCCCCACACTCAGGATCCCTACCTTGGATGCCAGGGAAGTCTCTGGACTCCTGGGTAAATTCCTTCCTCCTTTGCTCCTGAAACATCTGATTCTACTTTCACTGAACAATAAAGGCTAATAAACAAGTGGCTTTCTCTGCACCCCAGCTCCTCTTCCCACCACACCTCAGAGCCAAAATTTCATCCAAGTCCTGAGGAAAAGTGGATTCCTCTCCCAGCTCCAGACAGAGGCTTCCAGAGGCTCCCAGCTCAAAGTGCTCCAAGGATGTCCAGAATAAAAGATTTCCTGTCTATTGTGAAGGGATAATGAACATAGTATGAAGAAAATCCCACCCACAGATCTTTGCAGAGCCTGCCCCTTTCCCACTTCTGACACCAGCATCACCAACGGGTAGACACTGAGCCCTGCTCAGTGCTGGCTCCTGGGGAGAAGGAATAAACCAGTTTCAAGGAGCTGGTTTGTTAGGGAGGTGAGACCTACACAGACAGAGCCCAGGTGAAGATGAACCAACCAGCAGATATTCAACAGCTCGGTTGTGTAGTGGAGAGATGGGAGTTGTAGGAACTCAGGGGAGAGGTAGATCAATGAGAGATGGCAGAGATGGAAGCCCCCTAGAAGGTGGGGGGCCAGAGCTGAGCTGTGAAGGCTGAGTGGGACCTGGCTGAGTGGAGGGAAGTGATCATTTCAGCCAGTGGCAAAAGCTGTGAGAAGGCAACAGCGTTCCTGAGGCAGTGAGAAAGCTGGAGGTGGGCAGCCCTCACCTCCTACCAAGCTCCCTTCCTTCTCTCCACTGTCACCTTCCTGCTTATCCTTGGACGTACCAGGGGAGTTCTCACCTCAGGGCCTTTGCACTTACTATCCCCTCTGCCTGGTGTCCCTACGTCCAGATACCCACATGGCATCCCTCCTCTCAGTCTCTGCTCAAATGTCACCATCAGAGAGGCCTTCCCTGACCACACTGCATCCCATCACCATACATACCCCTTCATCTTGCTATTTTTCTTCATTGCAACAAGTGTAAAGTATATAATGTGTTCAATTTTTACCACCTGTCTCCCCCACTTCAATGCAAGCTCCATGAAGGCAAGGGCTTTGTTTTGTTCCCTGCTATACTGAGTATGTGATCAATGATCAGTATTTACAGAATGAATGAATGAGAGGAAAGAAGAATGCTATAAAGGACGGAAGAACGCCAGTCAAAGCTCCTGGAGGTAGCAGAGACCTCCTTCCTGTTGACAGGTCAGCAGTGTCTTCCTTCCACATGTAAGACACCAGAGACACAGAACAGGAGTGGTGGCAGGCGAGGGTGGATGGATACAAAGGGTCAAGTGGGGGTAAAGGGAGGGCAGAGGAGTTCAGAAACCCTGGCTCAGATCCAGCTTGATCCCACTAGCAGAATGTTTTATGCTATCAAAGGAATCTCTGGCCCAGGCTTGAGGGTGGCAGGAGAGATAGTCAAGGTAAAAAGGTGAGGGGTCAAAATGAGCCACAACCTAACGGGGGGTGGAAGGTCTTCAGGAAAGAATTGTTGTAAACATCAGAGTTTAAACAGTCCCCCAACACACAAGAGAGGGCCTGAGTCTTATCAGAGACAAGAGACAGAAGGAGGCTGTGGGACACAGCAAATGGGGAAAAGAGACTGGGAGAACAGGGCACCCATGGGTCAGGAGAATGTTGGGAAGAAGCCACTTAACCTCTCCCAGCCTCCACTTCCTCACCTGTAAAATGATGACCATAATTCCGACCTCACAGGGTGGTTACAAGGCTGAGATAAAACAACTCCCCAAAATCACTTAAACTAGTGCCCAGCATATAGTAGGCAGGCATTCATCGAATTGAGTCCCGCCTCCAAAGTGAGGTTAAGGTAAAAAGGGTAAAGATTACCTGACTTTTCAAGTAAATAATCTTATTTCCCTTACTCCTGTGATTTATTAATTCAATAATTATTCACTGAAGTGCCCTGTGCTTGCATGTCATAACTGGATACAAAGAAGGATCCACTCCCACCCCATCTCAGACCTCGACGGCCTTACCTCCAATGGGGAAGACGAGGAACATTTCAACAAAATGCTGAACAATGACCCTAGAGTGTATTATGAAGTACCGAATTTGTGGTGTAGGCAATAATTGCTACAGAAGTTCAGGGGAAGGAAAGATCAATGCTTCGAGATGGCTGTGGGCTCTGGTGTCAGGGAAGGTCAAATGAGGATGTGGCTCTAACAATGGCCTTGAAGGAAAGGATGGTTTGGCTTAAACACGGAGAAAGGCAGAACTTGAAGCAGAGTCAAAGGTGGCAGTGGGTCCTGACAGGTAAAGATGGGGAGAAAGGATGCAGGCAGATTGTGGAGACTTACAAGGGTCAATGTGAGGAGTTTGGGCTTCATCCAGCGAATACTATGGGGAAAAATGTAAGGTAAAAATGACATTCTAGGATGACTTGAAGGAGGGAGATAGAGGCTGGGAAATGGCACCTCAGGCAACATAATGTGTCTACAGCACAGATTCTAGGCTCATTGCCGCCTCTGCACTAGAATTCCAGACGATCCTATTTGCAGAGCCCCGCAGACTGCTCCTGTAGGAGATGTACGTCCCTATGACCCCCAGGCACTATGCCTTGGGGCTGGGAGGTCAGATCAGGAGGCCAGTGCCATCACCCAGCACGCGGTGGAAAGAACCTGTACAAAGGGGAAGTCTCATGCCAGAAAGGAGGACTTATGTTCAAGAAACATAATGAAAACAGAAGAAAGTCGGTGCTTGAATACAGGAAATAGAGGAAGGAGGCAAAAGTGTTGCTAAGGTTTTGAGCCCAAGCATCTGGGAAGACGGTGTTGCCAACAAGAATGAAGAATCCAGAAGGGCAGATGGCTTGAGACGCGGGAAGACGTTAGATTTCATTCCAGGCATATAGACTTTATAATGGCGGCCAAACACCATCATCATCATCATATCATCTAATTGGCAACTGAAGATAAGATACAGGATCTCATCTTGGCCTAACGGTCCCATTTTACCACTGAGAAAAGAAAAGCAAGAGGCAGCAAGCTGGGCAGGAGCTCATAACCCATCCATACTAAGACGCTGGAGTTCCTGTATGCACTATGAACAACCTCCTCCAGGAAGTCTTCCCTAACTACTGTGGCTCCTACTGATGTCATGTTCCTCCTACCATGGTTGGTCTGCAAGTCATAATTATTTGTTTACTCTCTGGGTGTGTTCCCTGATTATTTGATAGTCTACATGGTCTAGTCCTCACCTGTCTCCTGCACTAGATTATAATCCTTTGAGGTCAGAGATCAAATCTTCAAATAATGTATTTCTTCCATACTAATCAAGTGCAATTATTGAGTTAATTCAGATTTATCTGCCCAATAAATCCCTATTGCCCAGATGAGTAAACTGAGGCACAAAGAAGTGAAATACTTTGCTTAGGGTCACAGGACTAAAAAGGAGTACAGAAAACTCAAACCCAGGTCTTAAACTCTAGAGCAGATATTGTTCATCGCTCCTTTCTTCTTTCCAAAAGCCTCCTAATTTTTTTCCTCTCTGAAGCTCAACACACAAATCAAGATTATTCTAGATCAATTATGATGGTCTCCTTCCTTTGCCTGTGTCTGGCTTATGCATGAACATGTGACTCACAATTCCAGCCAACTGGACACGAGGGAAAGTCTGCTGAGCCTTCTGGTAAAGGTTCCCCTCCTGCCTTTTCTGCCTCTGCATATTGTAAAGGTGTAATACATGGATCTGTTACAGCCATCTTGTGACCATGAGATCAAGAAAAGATGAAAAGAATCTGAACCTTTGATGATGCTGTTGAACCACTGAAAGAACTAAGCTTGGGGCAGACAGCCCACACCTGTTGTACTGGGAGATACTAAGTTCCTTATTGTTTCAGCCAGTTGTGTTCAGGTTTTTTGCTACTTGCAGCCCTGACTGATACCCACTCCAATCAAGGGCTCTTGTCACTACAGGTACGGAGCCAAGCATTATGGGAGATATACAAGTAAAAGTCCTGGTCCCTGCCCTCATTGTTCCTTTCCCAAGATTAGACGTTCAGTAAGTATTCAATCTATCTCTGATTCATTGATTCTCCCTTTGCTCATCAGTTACAAAGGATATATTCCCTGAAGGCATCTTTCTTCCCTTTACTCAGACTCACTGATTATCTCTAAATTTCAGCCTCACGTTTGGACTGTGGTCTCAACACTACCAACCATGTCCTTCCCCATCACCAGGCACCACCTCTAAGGATCAAGCTAAAAGTGAGGAACTCACGCTTAGCCCAGAGAGACCATCAGCGAAACTCCGCATTCCTAAATATTTGTTCTTTGAAATGTCTTTCTCAATTAGATCTCACCCAAATGTTTGGGAGTCAGGCTGAATTCCAACTTCCTGCTCCAGAACAAATATGTTCAGCCTGCATAATTACTGCAGCCAGCTTTATTTGCTATAAAAACATGGATTTTTTTTTTGCTCCTTCTCGACAGTAAAATAATAAATAGAATCCAGATGAAAAATACCAGCATTTAGTAGAACAACTCTTTTATGGTTCTTTTCTTTGGGGTCTAATTAACACATTGGGGATAAAATGTGTTTTTACATTTACCCAACCAGCTAAGGTGAGACACAAACTCTCCTTTCCTCCTGCTGAGATACAGCTTCACATCAGAAACACAGGTGAAACAGACAGTTTCAAAACATTTTGAAATGTTCCACAAACAGATCTGTATACCTGTGAAGTGGACCTCCTCCAGTCCCTGTCTCTTCACACTGTTCAATTTTTTCCTCTGCCCCTTAAAAACACATTACATAGTTGCTGTCAAATGAAACACAGAGAGCCCCATTAGCCAGAGAAGCAATCTCTCTTTCTTTCTTTTAAATGAGGAAGACATGCCTTTCAGGACAATGACCACCGGGGCCATGAAAGTTTCATGAGGGGCTCTTGGAGTGGATGACACCTTTACAATTTTAACAGTGCTATAATAAACCCCCGCAGAGCCACAGGGCATGGAGTCTACATCCAACACACAACACCTATTTATTCCCTAATTACATTGCAATATATTCTCTCTGTATGTGTACTGATGAAGATAAAATATTCTTTTAATTCTATGGCCTCCTGGGAGGTAAAGGAGAGGGGATCATGCATAGGTGAATTCTGGGAGTTCCTAGAGCTCAATCACAGCCTTTTTTCCAGGCTCCCTCATTGCATAATCTCAAGAAAATCACTCACTTTCCCTTGGTCTAACACAGTGGTTCTCTCATTGCGGGTCCCGGGGCCAAGAGCATTAGCATCACCTGGGAACTTGTTAAAAATTCAAATTACTGGGCCCTCTCCGGACTCTTTGAGTCAAAAATTCTGGGGGTGGAGCACAGCAATCTGTGTTTAAACAAGCCTTTCACACTGAAGTCTGAGAAGCACTGGTCTACAAAACAGGAAGGAAAGAGCATTATTTTAAATTGAATCAGGGATCAGGGATACCTGGACTCTACAGGGCCTGGGCTCCTTTCTGAAGAGCTGTCTCAATCTGCAGAGTCAGGGCTCCATTTACCCATCTGTATACAGTGGGGCTACAGCGTTCACCAAGAAGCTGTGGATGCTGGAACTTGACAGGTACATGGTTACCTGGCACCAGTCTCTATGGATAGCAAGATCACAGTTGCCAATACTCACCAGCTCCCTCCCGCAATACTCTGACTGGCAGAAGCTCTGCAGAGTGGTCCTCCAATGCCACATCTAAGGTCATCATTGCAGCTGCCTCTGGGTTACCCTTGGCAACCAGGAGCCGGGGTCATGGAAGCCCACAGAATCTCCAAATCTCATAGTCAGTAGCTTCAAGCCTTTTTACCTCAGAGCCTTGAACCACTAGAGGGGAGGCTCAGGACTATTTTTTTTTTTTTACATTGTCCCATTTCAGCACTTCTTCAGACATCTTTTGTGTGTTTGCCTCCACTCTACAACTGGACTTTAAGCCTGTGGAGGATGACGCCTAGAATGTCAGCATCACGAGGTATGGGACTCTGACTGACTGGCTCACGGCTGTCTCCCAAGGCCTAGGCCAGTGCCTGGCACAAAGTAGGAGCTCAAGAACTGTTTGTTGACTAAATATTCCTAGCACGTTAAATGCCCTGACCATACTAAGTCCAATTGTAGGCCCCAAACCTTCAAGCATCTAGAAGTTATGTTTGGAAAGGGGCAAAGAAACTATTTGAAACCCCAGGGAAGAAGGAGAAAAGGGAAAAGGAGAAGCAAGAGCCTGAATATTTCCCAGCTGGAGCCACAACGCTTGGTTCATAGAGTGCTGACTACCCAGCCAATTTCTCACCCTGAATTAGGAACTAGAAGACCTCTGGGCCAGGGTTGGGTTTTTTGTTTTGGGGTTTTTTTTTTTTTTGGTTTTTGGTTTTTTTTGGTTTTGTTTTTTGATATTAGGATCCTTGTGCAGGGAGGGGCCGGAGCTGAAGGGTGATCAGGCACTGACCACAGCTTCTGAGCTTGAGTTCTAAGCAGCTGGGTCTTCTAGCTGCCCTCATGCTTCTCACTCAAAGGCCAAATTCTCATTGGTGCTGACTCTACTGTCTTTTGACCAGACACTTAAGGAGAGCTTTTCTAACCTCTTAGGACTCAAGCCTCGTGCCCCATGATCCTTCTCCCTCAATTAGAAATCTACCCAAGACTCAATTCCAAATCATCCCTTCTCCAGGTGCTATCCCTAATCCTGCCCCCTCCAAACAGTGATTTCACCTGGGAAGCCTTCCTTAACTACAAAACAGTGGCTGCTCTTTCGCTGTGGACTGTACTTTATGGGGCTGGGCCGAGTCTTAAGGGTTTCCTTTACCCCCAGACTTCAGTGCAGGGGCAGGATAGATATGCAACCAACTGTCACCTAAGTGATTTATCCTGGGGGATGATCACAGCACAGCACCTGACAAGAGACCAGTCCTCTACCTCTAACCTCACACACACCCAGTCCTGCAGCCTCCGAAGGCCTTACAGTGGCCTGGCTGGGAACACTTGCCCTGTGCTGAGAAAGTGGTAAGGACAGCACAGAGTACTAGAAAAAAAGCCCTGAACTAGGAGTCAGGAGACCTGGTTTACATTCCCTCACACCCTTAACTAGCTCTAAGTGAATCCTTTCACTTCTCTGTGCCTCCGTTTGCTGATCTGTGAGTTGGGAGGAAGAGGTGGAGACTACAGTCGCGGACCTGGAATTTCTAGCAGCTTAAACAGCATATGATCTAAGGAGAGAGCTGGTGCGTGATGTGCAACCAGGGAAAAACCCGCCAAAGGAGCTGAAGATGGAGTGTCTGTAGACGGTCGATTCGCCGCCCAACTGTCAGGCGACAAGGGCCGAGGGACCCTATCCGCAAAGCCCCCAACTCTCGGTCCCACTAAAGCTGCTCTAAACCCTTCAAAAGAACCTCTCCAACAGCACTCCAACAAAGCAGGCTGCGAAGCCAGGGTCCCGCGACCTCCGCGGAAGCCGCACCGAGTTAAGTCCGACCTCCCGGACTCCGGGAACGAGAGGACACGTGCCCCCAGCAGGCTGCGAAACACCCGGCCAGCCTTCGCTTGCCGACACCCCTACTTTCCCGGCAGAGCGTGGAAGGGGCAATGATGCTCGCGCACGAGTACCATGGCCTGAGCGAGCAGAGACGGCCCGGAGCCCAAACCACCTAAAGGCCTCCTCCAACCTCCTGGAGGCCTTGCTCTTTGCGTCCCCGTGGGGTTGGGAGGGGGGGGGGGGGAGGACGGTACGGAGCGGGAGATCCTGAAGCGGAGCCACCCAGGTTCCGGTCGGGTGACGGCTCCGTCTCACTCGCAGACCTTGACTCCCGCGAGGAACGATTTTGCGTATTTTTTCGTCGTATTTTTTCAAACAAATAAGGAAAATAAACCAAGCGCAGGAGGAAGGCGGCTGCGTTCTGCTGCTCCAAGGGACCACAACCACCACCCGCTCCACCTCCAACACCACCGCCCAGGGCTAGGCGAGAACTTGGGAACTTCGGAACCGCGCTCCAGGCGCGCACTGGGAGTGACTAGCTTCTCTTAACTTCGGGAGCTGGGGTCGCCGCCGAGGGCAGGAGGGACGTCCGGGGAGTCGACTCGGACTTCCCCTTAGAGTCGGGACGACCGGATGAGAAAGACAGGAAAGGGGTATACGTTCCGTTTCGCGCCTCCAAAAAGCAAAAGTGCACATGGTACCGCCCGAGGCTCAGCGGCAGCTAGGCGCACCGCTGGCCACCTCGGGGGACCTGGCCGCGCCTCGCAGGCTCTACGCCCGGACCCCGGCTCTCCCGGGCGGCTCGGGTCGTCTCGGGGGCGGGAGTCCCCAGACTCAGAGAAGGGCGGGCGCCCTCCCTGGGACAACCGCGCCGCGCCGCTGCGCTCGGCCGCGGGCGCTGAGTCCGGACTGAGGCCAGGGAGTCCGCGCCTGCCCACACCGGGGCGCTCCACATCCTGCCCCGACCCCTGGCGTTCTACCGGCACTCACCTCCTCCCGCGCCAAACTCGGCTTCCGCAGCCCGGACCCCGGCAGGGCAGCGGGAATCCACGGGGCTGGTGTAAAGTTAGTCGCGGGGATGCAAAGACCCTTCCCCGGGATCAAAACCCCCAAACCCCGTCCCCCTGTGCCCACAGCGCTCCGAGGCTCCGCATGCTTGCCGTCCCCGCCCAGCCACCTACCTGCTTCGCGGCCCGCCCGGGGCTCAGTCGGCCAGTCGCGGTCCTGTCCTCCGGAGCCTGAGCCGCGCCGGACCAGCAGCTGGAGCAGCGAGCGGTCAGCCCAGAACCGGGCGGCGGGCGGCGGGCACCGCGCACCGTGAGAGAGTGAGCGAGCCGGCGCGCGGCCGCTGCCGCCGCCGCCGCCGAGCCAGCCCCCACCCGCTTCGTCCCTCGGCCCCTCCCTCTCTCCTTCCCTCCCAGCCTCCTCCTCCCTGCTCGTGGCTCCCTCCCTCCGTTCTCTCCCCCCACCCACCGCCTCTTTTTTTTTTCTCCTTCTCCCTCTTCGGTCCTTTCAGACCCTGCTTTCTCGCTCTCGCTCGCTTGTTCTTTTTCCTCTTTCCGTGTCTCCCTCCAGCCTTCCTTTGGTTTCCTTTTTCTCTGAACCTTTCCCAGTCCCTCTTCTCACCTCCCTCCACCACCACCCCCCAACTTTACGTTCATTCCCTCGTCTCTCTCCGTTTCCTCCTTTCTCTCTCTTGCCCCTTTCTATCTCTTTTCGCTCTTTTCTCCTCCTTTTAACCTTCTCCTGTGTCTGCCCTCCTCTCTCATCCCTACTCCCCCTCTCCCTCGGGTGGGTCAGAGTGGCCTTCGTTCCGCCTCCGTCTCCCAGCTCCGGTCTGGCGATCCCCCCGGGGGTCAGGAGGACCGGGGGAGCCCCCGGGCCGTGCTGGTGACAGGCTGAGGAAGGAGGGAGAGGGACGAGCCAGGGCTGGAGACGAGGGCTTGAGAAACAGCTGGGCAGGGGGCGGGCAAGAAGGCCGGGAACTCAGACTGTCAGGCCTCTAGGCCAGCTGAGCCATGCCGGGTAAGATGAGGAAACTGAGGCCCTGAGAGAAGAGAGCAGGGACTTGCCTTGCTGAGGTCTACTCCAGAGGCAAGGCCTAGACCATCACTGCTCCTCGCAGCCTGGGAAGGACTCCTCCGCTGACAGAGGCCCATCCACTGCTTCCAGCCTCTCTGCCTGGCCCCAGCCCCAAGCTCCCAGGGCCACCAGGAGGAAGCCTTCTCCCTCCAACAGCACCTTACGCCACTCCACTGCCCGCACAATATTCTTAGGGGGTCTGAGCCAGGCAGAAGGGAGCACCTGGCTTGGAAGGAACAAAGGGAACCCCTTCTTCCCACCCGCACTCCTCCAAGCAATGAGGGACTTCCCGACTACCGCTTATCAGGGATGGAGTAGCAGCAGGGTGCTTTGCTTGTGTGGTTTGTCTCCTTTCCTCCTTGAACTACAGTGAGAGCAGGAAGGCCCAGACTTGGAAAAGGTGCTGTACACACCTCAGGAGAATAATTATTTTGTGAATAAAGCAGACATATTGTCTGAGGCTTTGGGAAATGCATGTCTGTACATGTGTCTGAGCACCTAGCCCTCTCAGTTCAACCATTGATAATGGACTTCATTCTGGGTCTGATGGGGTAAGTCCCACCCCCAAAAGTTTTTCCTGGCACTTCCCCATTTCAGCCCAGTGGGATCCAGAGGAGAGCTATAGGGTTCCGGTTCCCGTGGACCCCGTTCTGCAGCTCTGCTTTGTCAAGACAGGATCATGATTCTCCTAGTTTCATCCCTAATTGCTGAGGCCAGAGTTTGTTCCCCTTCAGTACTGTCCCTTCCGTGGTACCAACCAGAAGCAGACCCTCCATCCAGCCCCTGGGTAGAAACCTACCTTGGGATATTGACAAAACCCCACACAAATATCACACCGAGTTACCTGCCTTGGGACATCAAATCGAATAATTAAACCCATGCCTCGGCCTCTGTTGTTCACACCACACAACCAGAAGGAGAGTCTGGTCAGGACTGGGGCCAGGTTGAAGCCAGTGAGACACACCTAGGGCACAAAATTCAAGGAGGTGCTCACTCTCTGGGTCGTGCAGTCAAATCTTAGGGCTATCACCGACCACCTGTGTCACCTTGGTCCATCGCTGCCCCTCTCTGGCCTTTCGTTTTCCCACCTGACTCTGAAGAGGCTGAGATGGATGTTCTCTAAGGGTTTCTCCAGCTCTCAGGCAATGCAGTTTGTGGGTATCAGAGATGCTAAAGGTTAAGAGAATGGGTTCTAACTTTCTCGGTTTGTATTCCTGCTCCACCACTTACTAATTATGACACTGGACAGCCACTTAACCTCTCCGGCTTCAGTTTCCCTATCAGTAAAATGGGAATGATAACATTACGGTGAGCTCTGTGAGGAAATATTACACGTAGTAGCGTGGGATAACTGTTAGCAACTAATATAATACAAGATAGGTTTTTGAATATCTTTTCTTCATCCTCACATTCCCTTTTGGATTATGAGTTGCAACTTCCACCTTCTCAAACTTCAGTTCTAACAGGTTTGGGGAGGTGGGCAGTTCTTCCTGGGCAACCATTGCCCCCCACTCAGCAAGCAAATGCATGGGAAGCAACCCACTTCCCTGTCTCTCTCTCACACACTCCCATGCTGCCAGGTGTGAATTGCGTGGCTGAGTGTTGCTGGCCCCCTCCACGCGGGGCTGAGGATTGCCTGGTTTTCTGTCATACTCTAAAAAGCCACACGGATCTATAAAGCTACACCTTCTCCACCCAGCTGGCAGGCCTCCAAGGACACATGTCCCAACAGAGCCAGGAACGCTTTTAGCAAATATCTCTGAGGGTCAGCTCCAGGTCACGCTGGAGCCCACCATCCATCATTCGTTTGCCAGTCCCTGAGAGCCTGCTTATGGGAAGCACTGCTTTGCACAACCTATTGCTGTATAATATTCAACCCAACTGCAACAAGTTTATTTTGGAGTTATGACAACATCTAGGACTGCTCTACTCATCTGAAGGTATAACTGGAGACTAAAGTCCACTATTCTAAGCTATAAGCCCTGATCTCTGAAAGCTTACACTCTAACGGAGCAAGAAGACATTAAAACAGAGGAGTCGAATGAGGTGATTGAGAGCAGGAGCCCTGGAAGCATCTGCTTGAGTTCAAATCCTGGCCCTGTCACTTGTTAGCTATGTGACCTTGAGTGGGTGACTTCATTTATGCCTCCGTGTTCTCATCTGCAAAATGGGAAAAATAATGAGGTAAGCACTGCTATCACCCTCATCTCTTGGAGGAAACCAGGGCTCAGAGAGAATTCCCTAGCTGAGGGTCACACAGAAAGCAAGTAGAGCCCAAGCAGAATTAACTTCATAGCCCTGGCTCCCACCCTCTACCTTCTCCTCTCAGCCTCTCTAATGCTTTTTTCTACCGGGCTCCAGAGTGTATCTTCTCCAGGGGGGTGGCATCTGAAACCCAGTTCCATTTCCACCTCTGCACACTTCAGCCTGGACAGGGGTGGGAGGTGAGGAGGCCAAAACTCTGGTGACCAAGGTAGGAAGACCTCCTCCTTCTCAGAAGTAGATTGTCAGAAGGCTAGGTTGCTGGGCAGAATGTCCAGGCTCAGACTATGATAGTCCACATGTTTTCCTTGCTCAAGTGTGCAGGAAATTCCCTTCGTTTTCCTTCCCTCTCTCTCCTTTCCTTGCTGAGGGATCCCCCTTTTCCCCTCCCTTTTTCTGCAGAGCTCTGGCTCAAAGTCCCAGGGAGGAACACCCAACACACGCCAGGGATGGCTAGAATCTGTGAGTGGTGGAAAGATTTTTGGAACTTGCAAGGTCTTTTATTTATTTTATTTTATTTTTTATTTATTTATTTTTTTTGTGGTATGCGGGCCTCTCACTGCTGTGGCCCCTCCCGCTGCGGAGCACAGGCTCCGGATGCACAGGCCCAGCAGCCATGGCTCACGGGCCCAGCCGCTCCATGGCATGTGGGATCTTCCCGGACCAGGGCACGAACCCATATCCCCTGCATCGGCAGGCGGACGGACTCTCAACCACTGTGCCACCAGGGAAGCACTTGCAGGGTCTTTTAAACTCCTCAAGTGACACCTGACATATTAGAGCACTTGAGAAAATGTCTATCTTTCCACCAGACTCTAAGATTTGGGGTCTTATTTACCTTCATGTCTCTTATGAAGCCTCACATTGGGCCTTGCCTTGTAAAAAGAATAAGTAAAATATTTACAATTTATTAATAAGGCCTATACATGATCTCATTTAAAACTCCCAACAATGCTATACACCAGGCATTATTATCCCCCTTTCCAAAAGGGTTAACTGAGGGTCCAAGAGGTAACTTACCCAAGGCCACATAGCTAGAAAGTGACAAAACTCAAATTTGAACTCCAGCCTTTTCAAAGCTCTGTCCTCGATGCTATAGTGTCTCTCACTGCAGGGCTGGGACTAGGGTAAGGCAAGCAAAGGGCCAACTCTACCCTTGCACAACCGTGAGAAAAAGCAATCTTTGGATACTTCCAAAGAATTAGAGGGGACCGTGGGATCCCTGGGTCCTAGCCATTGACAAGGTGCAAAGAAGAAACTGTGGAGCAGGCAGAATCTAAGGCAACTCACCAGTGCTACATCTGCTCACATAACACACACTAACACAGTACACTCAGCACATCCTCAAATATGCCCCCACACAACAACCCTGCCCAGGACACAAATTTCTAGGAGATAACAACCCAACACTCCTACATATACACCAACACAGCCCAAAAAACGCCTACATGCACGTATAATACAATTCCTACACTCACTTAAAGACAGAGGAGGGAGACAGAGGATCAGGAAAAACTCAAGTGGAATGACTCTTTCACAAGCTTTTTATGAACCCACAACCACCAATCGAAGTCTTGATTAACTTGGTTGTATTTATTAAATCATGTGCAATATTTAATAACTTTGAATATGGATTGAATATTTAATGAGATTGGTTGAGATCTATTTACGCATAAACGTCAGAAGTGCCAATCTCTTTGAATCGAGAATTGGGTTTGTGAATCGTTCTCAGAGGCTAATGCTGGAGATCTCTGAATTCTACATTTCATGGGTTTCTTGAAAGTATAGGTTATCATCATGAAATTGTTACACTATTTGTTATGATGTCCCACTATTATAGATTATTATACAGTCCCAAGAAATGTGGCATTTAGACACCAGATTTTCTTGCATCCAGGCAAAGTCGGATTGGGCCTCTTGTTCTCTTTCCTCCATGTTTACCAGGAAAAGAGACCAAATATGATGCTGTGAAATGCATCTTGTCTCAAGCCCTTAGTCCTTCCACAGGCACAAGATGATCTGGAAGCAATTTATGTGGCATACTTTGCCCAAGACCAATTTGTCCAAGAGAGGGAACTCTTCTTTGTGCAATGGAGACAAGCAACATGAATTTCTAATTCTTTTTTATTGCAGTAAAAGGATCGGATGCAAAACGAGGCCTTCTGAGGCATCATGGAGATTCGGGAAAATCCTCAGAGGATTTGAGATTCTGGAAATCAATGAATGAACTTAATATACCCATATGTGCAGATTTCACATAAGTTACAGTTATATCATGGATGCTATCTGGGTAAAAAGTCATTATAAAATGTGGTTTGTTAGGGGTCAAATTTAAATCATTGGAAATAGCTCCTATACTACAGCAGTCTGCAGCCCAGCAGGATATAAACTGCTTACGAAAGGGAGCAAATGCATTCTTCATCAAATAACTCATCTCATCCACACACCCTTGTCATATTCTGATTTGCTTTGATTTGGGGTCCAAAGTAAACATAAATAAATGCTCCCAAAAGAATAGTAATGACAATAAAACCATTTGGAGGAGAGTAAACCTCTGACTCAAGTCAATGTCGGCATATTTCTTCGATACTACAGCATTTAAAAATTTTATTTGCAACAGTTATTTGGGGAAACTATACCTCTAAACACATACCCCCCTCTCCCCATCTTCAATAATCTGTCAACCATTACATCCTACCTGGTAGCCGCACCAGTTTACTGCAGGTCCCGAAGTCAATACAGTGTTCTGAACCCCCTGGTTTTATTTCTGCTGTTCTCAGAACCTGAACGCCCTTCCCATCTTCTCTCAAGCCTGGCAAACTCCAGTCTCATCCATTAAAAGTCTGCTCATTGACAAGGCCTTCCTTGGCCCCCTCACCCTACCTGTTTACCTACTTCAATTAGCACTCTTCTCACTGTCATTTGACAGTGGTGAACTGAATGATGAATTCCATAAAATCATTTCAATATCTCCAGTGTCTTGCACAGTGCCTAGCCATGTTGCATGGATGCATGGATGGTAAAACTTGGATGGGTGAATGGCTGGTTGAACTTGGAAATAAAGGCATTTTTTAAAATAAATTTATTTATTTTTAATTTTTTGGCTGTGTTGCATCTTTGTTGCTGTGCGCGGGCTTTCTCTAGTTGCAGTGAGCAGGGGCTACTCTTCACTGCGGTGTGCGGGCTTCTCATTGTCGTGGCTTCTCCTGTTTCGGAGCTCGGGCTCTAGGTGCACAAGCTTCAGTAGTTAGGGCACGTGGGCTCAGTAGTTGTGGCCTGTGGGCTCTAGAGCACAGGCTCAGTAGTTGTGGCGCACGGACTTAGTTGCTCTGCGGCATGTGGGACCTTCCCGGACCAGGGCTCCAACCCGTGTCCCTTGCATTGGCAGGCAGATTCTTAACCACTGCGCCACCAGGGAAGCCCAGGCACATGGTTTTACTTGTGACATTTTATCCTTTGACTTAAATTGAGCAGGGTGTTGGTACAGTAACCATCTTACTTTCCAGGATGTTCATAATGCCGCTCATTCTTAGGCTAAAGTCAAAGCTCAGAGGGATTAGCCACTCCTTTATTTTACAGATAAAGTCATCACCCTCATGTTTTCATTCCACAAACATTTATGAAGTTCTCACTATGTACCAGGCTCTCCACTCACAGCCTTGATTCAAAATCCAATTACTGAATCAACCCAGGGGGATTTCTAGGAGTACACAGGGTCCAGAAGCAGCCACTTTTCTCCAGCAGTGTTGGCAGTCTCCCTGCAGCAACCAAGAGCCTCGGGGGGAAGCAGAAGAATCTCCTCCTCAGGACGGGGTTTGGGATTCCTGCCCAGTGGTAGTTTGATTTGGCAAATCCTTAGCTTTTTATGTGCCTCAGATCCTTTGTGGAAGTAGGTAGGGTATCAACTCAACTCTTCCACGTAAAACAAACTGCCCACCTCCTCTTCAGCTTCCTCCACCATCACTCCCTCCTCCAGCAATGCTGAAAGGTCTGTGGCCCCTGTGTCCAGTAGAACACAGGTCCGCCAGGAAAGGGACTTTGTTTTGTTTGCCACCATATACCCAGCACCTAGAACGACACCTGGAACATAATATGCCATCAGTGAATGTTGATGGGATGGATTCATGAATGAGATGTCATACCTTTATCTTTCCTAGTGACATCTCCTCTGTTTAGAACGTCCTTCCATCTTTCTTCAGCCTCACTCTTGTCATCCAGTGAGGCAACTCAGGCACGACCTCCCCTAGGAAGTCTTCCTTGAAGCACCCTTCCTCTGGGTTTCCTGTCACCGTGTACATAGGCCTCTCTTATCACTAACCTCAGCATACAGCATTTATCTGTTATGTGTCTGCTTTCCATACTGGACTTGGAGATCGTGAAGACAGGAACCGTATGCTATTCATCTTCATACTCTCCGCTCCGTGGCAAAGTGTCTGAAAGCACTCTATAAAGATTTGTCAGGTTGAACTGAACAACCTCCCACAAGCGGCTGCAGATTGGGTCATACCGAATGTGATTGCTGATTCATTTGGTCATTTGGCAAATACTGATTGAGGACCTACAATGTGCCAAGCACCATCTAGGTACTGGAGAGCCAGCACTGAGCAAACAGACAAAAATAATGATAACGATAGTGCTCGTCAGTTAAGCACAACCCAGATACTTTACCAGGCTAGTCAAGTGGTATGTGGAGTCAATATGAAGGCTGTTTTAAATTTCAGCTTTAACCATAATATTATTTAAGTTTAGGCAGGAAATTCAGGCCCTAATAACTCAATTGTCTCTCTTTCCTGGGCTTCTGTGTCCCCACCCATAGAATGAACACATTCTGTAGTCTCCCATGAGATATTCTGATATATGTTTATACAGGGTCCACTGAAATTCCTTGCACATTTTAAAATCTCAATAATTTGCCTGGAAATGATTTACAAATAGCAGTAAGTACTTCAAGGCCTAGAAAACGCTCCACAATAGAACAAAATGCATTTGTACTTAAGATCCCATGGTAAATAAAAAATTAAAATCCAATCAACTATCAATTCAGTTGAAATTCAATTTGCCTTTAAATTCCATTCATGGTTTTCTTTGATCAAACCCACTACCTAAAAAAAAAAAAAAAAAAAAAAAAACCCACTACCTATGCTACATTTAACAAACTTTTATTGAGTCCTTGTGTTGTATCAGGCACTGTAGTAGGCGCTAAAGAAAACCAAGATTAATAAGACATGATCTTGACCTTTATAGAGCTCCCAGTTTAGTGGGAGAGGCTGAAACACACCTTACCTTCTGTAATACATGAGATAGAGATATTCTGCAACACAGGAGCACAGAGGACAAACATACGCATCTTGCCTGGGGAGGTGTCTGGGAAGGTTTGGGGGAAGTGGTGAGCCTAAGCCGAGCCTAAATCCATGAGTAGAGTTTGATAAACAATGAAGAGAATGGAAAGGACAGGCTAGAGAGAGAAGTGACATGGGCACAGTGATCGAAGGCATTTGGCGCAGTCATGAAGGATGCTTGTCATAGGCAGCTGGGACAAACGCAACTGCAGGGGAAAGGAGAGAAAAAGGTGGGGAAGGTGAGACAGGATCTGATATTGACCAATAATAAGTTAGAATTTTATTCCGGAGATAACAGAGACTATTATTAAAGCTCAAATGTTTTAAAATTATATGACATCTTTATGTATACATGTTATAAAGACATATATTATATATATGTATAACTGAATCACTTTGCTGTACACCTGAAATTAACACAACATTGTAAATCAACTAGACTTCAACTTAGAAAAAATTTTTAAATTATCATACGATTTTGCTAAAAAAAATACATAAAATATTCTGTCACTAAAAACTGAACAAAGACCAATATCATCTGCCTTTTATGGAATACTTACTGTGTGTCAGGGCGTGCTGTGCTAAGCACCCGATAACCACTGCTACATTTTCTCTTCACAACAACCCTGAGATGTAGGTATCATGATTCCCATTTTACAGATGTGGCAATAGAGGTTCTTTTTCTTTTTTTTTTTTTAAATACCCTCCTTCTTTCCTACAACATCAATTCTTTTTTTTTTTTAATTTATTTATTTTTTGGCCATGTTGGGTCTTCGTTGCTGCCCACAGGCTTTCTCTAGTTGCGGTGAGCAGGGGCTACTCTTCGTTGTGGTGCACGGGTTCTAGGTGCATGGGCTTCAGTAGTTGTGGCACGTGGGCTCAGCAGTTGTGGCTTGTGGGCTCTAGAGCACAGGCTCAGTAGTTGTGGAGCATAGGCTTAATTGCTCCACGGCATGTGAGATCTTCCCAGACCAGGGCTCGAACCTGTGTTCCCTGCATTGGCAGGCAGATTTTTAACCACTACGCCACCAGGGAAATCAACAATAGAGGTTCTGAATGGCTGAGTCTCCCAGTTAGTCTGTAACAGACCTGGAACTTGAATGCAGATGGATCTGACTTCAAAATCCATGATTTTAACCTCTAGGCTGCAACTTGTACAAACAATTAAAAAAATCAGGAATGAGGGGTTTACATAAAATTCTCTTTTTAGCCTTAGTATATATCAAAAATCATAAAATGTTCACACTCTTTAACTCAGCAATGAGATTTCTGGGAACAAATCTTAAAAAGATCATTAGAAATTCACCCAAATATGCATGTACAAAGATGATTATTGCAATGTTATTTATAATGGAGAAAAGTTGGAAGCAACCTAAGTGCCCAGCATTAGGGAAATGGTTCATTATAAAATGGAGTATTATATAACCAGAAAAATTATGATGGCATAGGATAGAAAATTGTGTATATATAATCGGAACTGTGTAAAGAAAAAATGCACAGCAAAACAAAACAAAAACAAAAACACGGTGGAAGACACATGCCAAAACGTAATTAGGCAGTGACCTCTATGAGGAGGTTAGGATTTTTTTCCCCACATTCCAAATTTTCTACATTTGAGCACCTCATTCTTGAAATCAGGAAAAAATTAAGTTTAAAAAAATCCATCCTGTGTCTTTTTTTTTTTCCATCCTATGTCTTGACTGGAGTCTTGTAAGCTGGGTCAGCCTGGGCAGTAGGTGAAATGAGAGATGTCACAGCCAAATCATCTCCCTGCCATTTGATCTCAGGACATGTAGATGTCAAAACATGGACCTAGCTGGTGTCATGGCCATGACATGCAAAGGTCTGAATTCAAATCATTCCATTTACTCAAAGATTCAAAGAAAGCAGAATCACTCATCTTAAAATCAAAAATATAGGGGCTTCCCTGGTGGCGCAGTGGTTGAGAGTCCGCCTGCCGATGCAGGGGACACGGCTTTGTGCCCCGGTCCGGGAAGATCCCACATGCCACGGAGCGGCTGGGCCCGTGAGCCATGGCCGCTGAGCCTGTGCGTCCGGAGCCTGTGCTCCGCAACGAGAGAGGCCACAACAGTGAAAGGCCCGCGTACCGCAAAAAAAAAAAAAAAAAAAAAAAAAAAAAAAATATATATATATATATATATAAAAATTGCAATGTTCTTGCAATTTGTTTAACACTTCTGTTAAATATTATCGTGTTTGTTCTTTAGCCTGACAGTGTTAATTCTTCAGGGGAGGTGGAGAGAAGGAGGAGAAAACAAATCCAGAACCTTGGGGCCCAACCTTGGGAAACAAACTGTCTGGTTAAGTGCTGAAACTTACCATAAGATTGGTGGGCCCTCTCAGAGGAATTAGAATTAAAGCTAATAACCCAATTTGGAATAATTTAAAGCTCATTTTAGGGAAGTTTTTGACTCAACTGGGCTCATTATGCATGGGTTTAATGTGTAACAATTTGTTCTTGAAAGATAACATTATTGTTGGCAATAAAGATAGGAAGTGGAAATAAGTTTCAAATATGGAAAGCAGATTTATCTCTTGTTTCATATGGACTTGTTCCGGGTCTCTGCTTATGAATCACACGGTGCTCCCCACAGTAAGATGCTGTCCATGCAGCTGGTTATGATAAATGGCCTGTAATTGCGAATCTGATATTGGTTTTCAATGTTGAATTTATCATTCTGTCCTCTTAACAGATATTAAATACTTTTAAGAATTTATCCATTTGCCTGACCCATCTGTGATTTTTCAGTGTGTAAAATTTATTAGTTACCTAGTTTTTTGAGATTTTAATGGCCGATGACATAATTAATAACACTGAGTAATGGAGCTGACCTCTTTTAAACCTCATTCCCTTCCACTAATCCAGACCATCCAAATTGAATCAAAATGTATTCGATGTAGAGACCCGAAAAGAAAACGGCCCTGGTGTGGTGCCTGATTTGAAATGCACCTCCAGTGGGCTGGTCACCCTTTCACCTCTTTACCCCCTCCAAGCCCCCCAGAGGGAGCCAAGCAGAGGCTGCCTGCACCTTTGTTCTCTCCTCCTTCTCATCCCACTAGATGAGCCGACTCAGGCAGCCCTCCTCTCCCTCAGCTGCCTCAGTTTCTTCAGCGCGAGATGAGTGATAAGGATAATAATGCAGCTTGTCTGGCTCCCTCGTGGAGAACGTTTTGTGAATTAATGGAAGCGTTCTGGCTGTGCACTTGAGGACAGCTCCATGGCTGCCCTGGAACTCCCATCAAGCTTGGCTGGGAAGGATTCCTGCGCTTCGCTGAGGGGGAAGTGCGAAGGACAGCTGAAAGAAATCGGCCTGGGGGAAACAAGGCTGTGTGGAATACCAGCAATAATGCAGGACTTACCCTGACCCCTGGTTCTGTGCGTTTAAGGACACCCCTGCATGTTGCCACCAGAAGAGCATGAAGCTAGCCCAGGGCCTGTGCCTTTGCTGGGTTTTGTTATTGCTGGGTTCTGTAGCCTACAAGACTACCTCTCATGGTTCCTGTAGTGTCTGCTGTGTTCGGTGGACACTTAGAGACACAAAGGCCTACAGATCTGAGCTCCTGAGGTCAGGGAACACGTTGGCCACCAGCCTTGGGGGACCCTCAGCCAGGGCCTGGGAAGGGGATGGAGCCAGGGCTGTGCACACACACAGAAGGACAATGAACCTCGTGAGAGGCCGGGGGACAGAGCAACCCAGAGAGGGGGCCAGCTGAGTTTCCGGTCACGCTTAGGCAAGACAGAGGGTCACTTCTCAGGGTGACTCCAGATGAGCAGCCCCACTGCTGCCCCTGACCTGTGGATAATTGAAAAATAACTGCCTTTCCATCCCCGGAGGCCTAATTTCATATTCTTGCAGTGGCCCGATTGACTTTCAGTTCAACGCAAACCGGCTTCCTTGGAAGTTGTGTCTATTTAAGGATTATGGGCCAAGATCAAACCTATCAGAAGAAACCGGGAGCTGTCCACAGGGTCACTGAGAGGTGACAAGTTTCCAAAGGGCCCCTGAGTCAAGAGGAAACTTCTTTTTTACTGCAAGCCAGAGGCTACCTGGTTCCAGACCTGGCCCACGTGTCCATATCAAATAAATTGTCCCCGTCTAGACCAGAAGCCAAGGCTCCAAACTCCCTATGCTGTTCTTTTTCTGCCCTACCAGGACATGATTTACAAACTGTTATAAAAGAAAATACGTCTTCCCCAAATCCCAGGCATTTCACAACCTTTTGTAGATTCAGCTTTTATTCCCCAGGTCTCGTGTTATACTTTTCATATCAATGGCTTAACTATCCCTCAAACCCATCGTCCTTCAACAGCAAAAGCTAATCTCAATCTGACAGATGTTTACTGAATACCTGTGAGTGCCTAGTTGCTTAGCACTGGGCAAACCGCTGTGGAGACACAAAAAAATATATTATAGGGACTTCCCTGGCGGCGCAGTGGTTAAGAATCCGCCTGCCAATGCAGGGCACACGGGTTCAAGCCCTGGTCCCGGAAGATCCCACATGCCGCGGAGCAACGAAGCCCATGCGCCACAACTACTGAGTCTGCGCTCAAGAGTCTGGGAGCCACAACTACTGAGCCTGCGTGCTGCAACTACTGAAGCCCGTGCACCCTAGGGCCCATGCTCCTCAACAAGAGAAACCACCGCAATGAGAAGCCTGTGCACCGCAATGAAGAGTAGCCCCTGCTCGCCGCAACTAGACAAAGCCCACGCAGCAACGAAGACCCAACGCAGCCAAAAATAAGTAAATAAAATAAATAAATTTATTAAAAAAAAAAAAAATATATATATATATATATATATATATATATATATATATATATATAATACAGTCTCTACCCTCAGGTAGAACTAGTATTGGCACTGCACTTAATAATCAATTATTAAACATTTACCGCATGCGTGGCACTGTGCTGAGTGCTGCAAAGACACAGGAAAAAGAATCATGCTTGGTCGCTTCCCAAGGAGCTTACCTTATTAGAGAGAGATCTTAATATACAAACCAAGACTTCTTATAATGAAATGTTAAGTCGTGTGGTTGAGGCAATAAGTAGAAAAGAGTTCAGCAGGATCCATGTGGTCTGGAAATAATCAGAGTAAAGCTTGTGGAAGAGGAGGCAGTGAAAAGGGGCATGAGAAAAGCATGGGATGGGGACAGGCAGAAAGGACAAGATAGATATTTTATGAGTGTGTGTTTGTGTGTTCTCAGGAATTGCTGTCTTTATTATTCAGGCCTTCAAATATCTGCCCACCCTTCTAGGTACTCACCTATACCTATCAGACTAGGGAAAGGGGCTACAAACATTTATGGAGCACCAACTTCATGCCAAGAGGCATTCTTCACTTAGCATTCATTACCATATTCATCCTTCACAACCACCCTCCCAAGAAGACATCACAATCCCCTTTTATGAAGAGGCCCCCAGAGCTCAAACAGAAAATCATTTGCCCAAGACTACATCACCAGTGTTGCCCAGGCTGGGCTTCAAACCTTGGTCTTGGCCTTCAGTGCTCAAAATCTTTTACCACGGAATCACATGGACTCTAGGAAGGAGCGAGTGGCAGTATTCCAACAAGGCCGCGATAGACCAGGATCCAGAGGAAAGAGGAGGAGGAAGGGAATGGCATGGTGACTGTCCTTCTAAGCATGACCAGCCAGGTGCGATGAAGCGCAGGGAAGAGCAACCAGTGGATCAGTCACCTTTAGAGACAGCCCATTTCCTAGAGCTGACATCCCAGCTCTGGCTTCCCACCATGATGGCTGCTCTTTCTGGCAAAATGCCAATTCTCCTGAAGATACAGGGCTCTCTCCTGCAGCAGCTGGGTCCCTGCATGGTCTCCCTGTCCTTCATCCAGAACAAAGCAAGCTTAGTTAGGTTTGGTGCTCAGAGAGGGGCCATCTCTCAGCTCTGTCCTCTTCTAAGAGGCGTGGGAGGGGAAAACCCTCACTGAGCCAGAAAATACATATCTTCTCAGCACTTAAATGAGTTCTGTTTTAAGCTAAGATCAGTGTAATTAAAACTGTAAAAATAATAAGACCAAAGGAAACCCCCTACTGTCCTTAATTAGGAGCAAGATGAGAAGTAAGAAGCTCTGGTGTAGCTTATTTAAAAGGCAGAACCCTGACGTGGGACCAAAACAGAGAATTAAAATAAAGGTGTCATTATTGTTTTTTTAAAGGGTCTCTGCGGACAAAGAGGTCTGATTGGCAGACAAAACGCATGAGGGGCATTTGCTCATTCTCAGAGTGACAGTTCTGAAGATGAATACGCAGGAAGCCCTGGGCTCCAGGACCTCTTTCCTACCTCCTACCCGCTTTCCAGTCAGATGGGAAAACAGGAAAGTCTGGGTTTGCCAGACAAGGAATACTACCCTTGGGTATATTAACATCAACCACAAGAAGTGGTTGAATCTCTTAAACTCCCTTGGCATGAAGGAAGTGGGGTTACCACGTTATCATTGTCATCATCACACGGCTGTTGTTATTAACATTTATCCAGCACCTACATTGCACTTAGCACAGTGCAGAGCACAAAGGAAGATGCAGCTCCTGCTCTGAAAATAAATGTCTAGGTCCCTCTACTGGATTTATGCTCCAGCAGGGGGTAGGCTGGGGGGCAGGGCGGGGGGCAGGGACCAGCCTTCAGCACCACCACCCCCATACACTTTTTTTTTTTTTTTGCAGTACGCGGGCCTGTCACTGCTGTGGCCTCTCCCGTTGCGGAGCACAGGCTCCGGACGCGCAGGCTCAGCGGCCATGGCTCACGGGCCCAGCCGCTCCGCGGCATGTGGGGTCTTCCCGGACTGGGGCACGAACCTGTGTCCCCTGCATTGGCAGGTGGACTCTCAACCACTGCGCCACCAGGGAAGCCCCTACACTTTCTTATTTCCCTTGAGCAACTTGGGGTGTTCTCGAATCTGCCGTGTGTTCTGAGGCCTTGTCTGGGTTCTGAGATCAAATCAGGACTCGAAGAACAGGGCAGAGGGTGAAGCAGATGTGGGCAGCCAGGACTCTGACATGGAGTAAGAGCAGGCAGGGAGCACGGGGAAAGAAAGCACAGTGTTTTCTCATGACTAGAGTGTGAGTCAAATTAACTACTTCACTTAATGTCGCCATACTACTGTTCCAGTCCCCGTTTCTCTTACCACTTCATTCTGCGATCTCGCACTTTACAAATCCTGACGTATACTTTAAAACTCAAGACCCA
This sequence comes from Phocoena phocoena, assembly GCF_963924675.1. Lineage (NCBI taxonomy): Eukaryota > Metazoa > Chordata > Mammalia > Artiodactyla > Phocoenidae > Phocoena > Phocoena phocoena. The sequence goes on from NC_089220.1 coordinate 108,977,708, forward strand.
CACCATAGTAAATTTTAACCGTGCAAGTCTTTGGAACACAGAAGCATTGATAAGTGTCCATGGACATCTAAGAAATACACAAATATTATACACGCACATCAGCTCCTCAAGCAAAAGTCCCACTTCCCACTGCCAAATGTTATTTTTTACAGCAGCTCCGCGAGATGAGTGAAGGCGTATATTTCATGAGTGAGCCACTTTTTATAGAGTGAAAGAAAAAAACAAAGCCCCAACACTTTTACTGCTTTTTAACCAACAGGATTTCTGAATGCAAATGAGTGAATCACCTTTGCCATGATTGGCTGCCTGAGTTTCCTTGTCACACAGACAGCAGGCTCAGTGGACGTGACTTGTATTCTCATGAGTCCAGGGAAAGATAAAAGACTGACATTGCTACCAGTGAATTATGAGATTTGTCTTTATCAGTAAAAATAAGATCATAACTGAGCCCAGCCATCGCCTATTATATGTATGTTCCATCTACTTTTCTGTATAATATGATCCAGTGTGCCAGGGTGAACTGGAGTAGCCTGGTGTATAAATTAGCTATTTTAAAAAGCTGCATTAAGACTTTAAGGCCACCAGTGTACCTTTTAATGCATTGATGCCACTCTTCAATAGATACTTGTCTCCTTTACTTCTGACCTGCATTTTGATGACAATCTGGTGAAAAGGTAGCTGGAAGGACTCTCCTAGGTATATTCGAAATTAGAGAGAGGAAAAAAAATGTTGCACCACAACCAGATCCTCAACGAAAAACTACCCAATCATGGAACTGAGTTCCTTGTAGGAATTTCTGAAGAGAACAATTCACTAAATAATTAATTATTTTGGCATTCACTTCTGGAGCAATTTCTCTGTGCAAGGCACTAGGCAGAACTCTGAAGTTCCAGCTCTTCCAAAGCTAACAAGAGGAGATGTGTTTTACATCATGGAAGTTCTTTAGGAGGAGAATGATAAAGGAGATCATGGATATTTTCTGAAACATCGTTTTGGAAATAGTTTGAGAAACTTGTTTTTGTGTCTAAAACAAGCTGACAGACTCGGGCACGGGGAGCCTGCTGAGCTCCCAGGCCAATCCACTGCCCTCCAAAGAACCCTCCAGGCTGTGTGGGCCCTTGGCATAGGAAGGAGGCTGAGGGGAGAACAGGAGAGGCAGACAGAAGGGGCCCTCAGGGAGGAGCAGGAGAGGACTGGAGGGAGATTGCTCCGCCCACTCAGGCACGGGGAGCCTGCTGAGCTCCCAGGCTGGTCTCCCGCCCTCCAAGGCCCCCTGTTGCCCCCACCCGCAGCTGCATTGGTCTTGGGTGCATAGGAGGGAGGCCCGGGAAGTCAGGAGAGGCAGGCGGGAGGGGCCCTCCCAGACCCCAGACGGGAGGAGCAGGAAAGGAGAGGAGGGCGTTTGCCCCGCTCACTCCAGCCCAGGAAGCCTGCTGGGCTCCCAGGTGAGGTCCCCTGCCCTCTGAGACCAGGGGTGGGGAGCACGCCTGGGCCCCTTCTGTTCCTTGAGCCTAAGCCCCACCCCGCACAGCCCCCAGGGCCTTTTCCAGCACTGTGGGTCCTGAGCATTGGCTCTGCCCACCGCCCAAACCTCGCCCTTGCTTAGGCCCTGCTCTCCACAGCCAAGGCCTTCCACCACCACCACCCCCCGCCCCCCTGCTTTTATTTTTTTCCCTCCTCCTCTTTTTTACTATTGTGGTACTGATGTACCTTCTGGTTGTTGATTCATCTATATTTTTATTTTTACATTCTTTCTAACATATCTGTTAGTTTCCTACTCTAATATTTATTTTTACTTTGTTATTGTTCTCTTTATTATTTTTTTTTTTTGCCACCCCACGCAGCTTGCAGGATCTTGGTGCGCAAGCCCCGGGGTCAGGCAGAAGCTCCTGCAGTGGGAGCTCCGAGTCTGAACCACTGGACTAACAGAGAACCTCAGACCCCAGGGAATATTCATCAGAGTGAGGTCTCACAGAGCTCCTCATCTCAGCACCAAGACCCAGCTCTACCCATAGCCACAAACTCCAGTGTTGGAAGCCTCAGGCCAAACAACCAGTAAAAAAATATGTCACAGATGAAGGAGCAAGGTAAAAACCTACAAGACCAAATAAATGAAGAGGAAATAGTCAATCTACCTGAAAAAGAATTCAGAGTAATGATAGTAAAGATGACCCAGAATCTCAGAAATAGAATGGAAGCATGGATTGGGAAAATACAAGAAATGTTTACGAAAGATCTAGAAGAACTAAAGAACAAACAAACAGAGATGAACAACACAATAACTGAAATGAAAAATAAACTAGAAGGAATCAATACCAGAATAACTGGGGCCGAAGAACAAATAAGTGGGCTGGAAGACAAAATGGTGGAAATAACTGCCAAGGAGCAGAATAAAGAAAAAAGAAGGAAAAGAATTGAACACAATCTTGGAGACCTCTAGGACAATACTAAATGCACCAACATTCGAATTATAGGGGTCCCAGAAGAAGAAGAGAAAAAGAAAGGGTCAGAGAAAATATTTGAAGAGATTATAGTGGAAAACTTCCCTAACATGGGAAAAGAAATAGTCACCCAAGTCCAGGAAGCACAGAGAGTCCCATGCAGGATAAACCCTAGGAAAAACATACCAAGACACATACTAATCAAACTAAAAAAAACTAAATTCAAAGAAAAAATATTAAAAGCAGCAAGGGAAAAACAAAAAATAACATACAAAGGAATCCCCATAAGGTTATCAGCTGTTTTTTCAATGGAAACTCTGCAAGCCAGAAGGGAGTGTCAGGATACACTTAAAGTGAAGAAAGAGAAAAACCTACAACCAAGATTACCCAGCAAGCATCTCATTCAGATTTGATGGAGAATCCAAAAGCTTTTCAGACAAGCAAAAGCTCAGAGAATTCAGCACCACCAAACCAGCTTTACAACAAATGCTAAAGAAACTTCTCTAAGCAGGAAACACAAGAGAAGAAAAAGTCCCATAAAGACAAACCCAAAATAATTAAGAAAATCGTAATAGGAACACACATATCGATAATAACCTTGAATGTAAATGGATTAAATGCCCCAACCAAAAGGCACAGACTGGCTGAATGGATACAAAAACAAGACCCGTATATATGCTGTCTACAAGAGACTCACTTCAAACCTAGGGACACATACATACTGAAAATGAAGGGATGGAAAAAGATACTCCATGCAGATGGAAATCAAAAGAAAGCTGGAGTAGCAATACTCATAACAGATAAAATAGACTTTAAAATAAAGACTGTTACAAGAGATAAGGAGGGACACTACATAATGATTAGAAGATTAATCCAAGAATATATAACAATTATAAATGTTTATGCACCCAACATAGGAGCACCTCAATACATAAAGCAAATGCTAACAACCATGAAAGGAGAAATCGAATAATAGTAGGGAACTTTAACACCCCACTTAAACCAATGGACAGATCATCCAAACAGAAAATAAATAAGGAAACACAAGCTTTAAATGACACAATAAACTAGATAGATCTAATTGATATTTATAGAACATTCCACCCCAAAGTAGTAGAATACACTTTCTTCTCAAGTGCACATGGAACATTCTCCAGGATGGATCACATATTGGGTCACAAATCAAGCCTCAAAAATTTAAGAAAATTGAAGTCCTATCAAGCATTTTTTCTGACCACAATGCTATGAGACTGGAAATCAATTATAGGAAAAAAACATAAAAAACACAAATACATGGAGGATAAATAGTGCACTACTAACTTACCAAGAGATCACTAAAGAAATCAGAGAAGAAAATTTTAAAATACATAGAAAAAAATGACAATGAAAACACAACAACCCAAAACCTATGGGATGCAGCAAAAGCAGTTCTAAGAGGGAAGTCCATAGCAATTCAATCTCACCTCAAGAAACAAGAAAAATCTCAAATAAACAATCCAACCCTACACTTAAAACAACTAGAGAAAGAAGAACAAAGAAAACCCAAAGTCAGTAGAAGGAAAGAAATCATAAAGATAAGAGTAGCAATAAATGAAATAGAAATAAAGGAAACAATAGCAAAGATCAATAAAACTAAAAGCTGGTTCTTTGAGAAGATAAACAAAATTGATAAACCGTTAGCCAGACTCATCAAGAAAAATAAAGGAAGAGGATGCAAATCAATAAAATTAGAAAGAAAAAGGAGAAATCACAACTGACACTGAAGAAATACAAAGGATTATAAGAGACTACTACAAACAACTATATGCCAATAAAATGGACAACCTGGAAGAAATGGACAAATTCTTGGAAAGGTATAACCTTCCAAGACTGAACTAGAAAGAAATAGAAAATATAAACAGACCTATTACAAGTAATGAAATTGAAGCTGTAATTAAAAATCTTCCAACAAACAAAAGTCCAGGACCAGATGGCTTCACAGGCGAATTCTATCAAACATCTAGAGAAGAGCTAACACCGATCCTTCTCAAACTCTTCCAAAAAATTGCAGAGGGAGAAACACTCCCAAATTCATTCTGTGAAGCCACCAATCACCCTGATACCAAAACCAGAAAAAGATATCACAAAAAAAGAAAATTATAGACCAGTATCACTGATGAACATAGAGGCAAAAATCCTGAACAAAATACTAGTAAACAGAATCCACCGGCACAGGCTTCTCTGGTGGCGCAGTGGTTGACAGTCTGCCTGCCAATGCAGGGGACATGGGTTCGAGCCCTGGCCTGGGAGGATCCCACATGCTGTGGAGCAACTATGCCCATGCACCACAACTACTGAGCCTGCGCTCTGGAGCCTGCGAGCCACAACTGCTGAAGCCCGCAAACCTGGAGCCCGTGCTCCGCAGCAAGAGAGGCCACCGCAGTGAGGCCTGGGCACTGCAATGGGGAGTGGCCCCCACTGGCCACAGCTGGAGAGGGTGCGCACTCAGCAATGGAGACCCAACAGAGCCAAAAATAAATAAAAATAAATTAAATTTAAATTAAATTAAATTTAATTTAATTAAATTTAAAAAAGAAAAGAATCCACCAGCACATTAAAGATCATACACCATGATCAAGTGGGATTTATCCCAGGGATGCAAGGATTCTTCAGTATACACAAATCAAACAATGTGATACACCATATTAACAAATTGAAGAGTAAAAACCATATGATCATCTCAATAGATGCAGAAAAAGCTTTTGACAAAATTCAACACCCATTTATGATAAAAACTCTCCAGAAAGTGGGCATAGAGGGAACCTACCTCAACATAATAAAGGCCATATACGACAAACCCACAGCAAACATCATTCTCAATGGTGAAAAACTGAAAGCATTTCCACTAGGATCAGGAACAAGACAAGGATGTCCACTCTCGCCACTCTTATTCAACATAGTTTAGGAAGTCCTAGCCACAGCAATCAAAGAAGAAAAAGAAAGAAAAGGAATACAAATTTGAAAAGAGGAAGTAAAACTGTCACTATTTGCCAATGACATGATACTATACATAGAAAATCCTAAAGATGCCACCAGAAAACTACTAGAACTAATCAATGAATTTGGTAATGTAGCAAATACAAAATTAATGCACAGAAATCTCTGGCATTCCTATACACCAACAACGAAAAGTCAGAAAGAGAAATTAAGGAAACACTCCCATTTACCACTGCAACCAAAAGAATAAAATACCTAGGAATAGGGCTTCCCTGGTGGCACAGTGGTTGAGAGTCCACCTGCCGGTGCAGGGGACATGGGTTCGTGCCCCGGTCCGGGAAGATCCCACATGCGGCAGAGTGGCTGGGCCCGTGAGCCATGGCCGCTGAGCCTGCGCGTCCGGAGCCTGTGCTCCGCAACGGGAGAGGCCACAATGGTGAGAGGCCCGCGTATCGCAAAAACAAAACAAAACAAAACAAAACAAAAACCTAGGAATAAACCTGCCTAAGGAGGCAAAAGACTTGTACACAGAAAACAGTAAAACACTGATGAAAGAAATCAAAGATGACATAAACAGATGGAGAAATATACCATGTTCTTGGATTGGAAGAATCAATATTGTGAAAATGTCTATACTACCCAAAGCAATCTACAGATTCAATGCAATCCTTATCAAACTACCAATGGCATTCTTCACAAAATTAGAACAAAAAACCTTACGATTCACATGGAAACACAAAAGACCCTGAATAGCCAAAGCAATCTTGAGAAAGAAAAGCGGAGTTGGAAGAATCAGGCTCCCTGACTTCAAATTATACCACAAATCTACAGTAATCAAGACAGTATGGTACTGACACAAAAACAGAAATATAGATCAATGGTACAGGATAGAATGCCCAGAGATAAACCCACGTACATATGGGCGCCTAATTTACGACAAAAGAGGCAAGAACATACAATGGAGAAAAGACAGCCTCTTCAATAAGTGGTGCTGGGGAAACTGGACAGCTACATGTAAAAGAATGAAATTAGAACACTTCCTAACACCATACACAAAAATAAACTCCAAATGGATTAAAGACTTAAATGTAAGACCAGACACTGCAAAACTTATAGAGGAAAGCATAGGAAAAACATTCTTTGACATTAACCACAGCAAGATCTTTTTTGACCCACCTCCTAGAGTAACAGAAATAAAAACAAAAATAAACAAATGGGACTTAATTAAACGTAAAAGCTTTTGCACAGCAAAGGAAACCATAAACAAGACAAAAAGACAACCCTCAGAATGAGAATAAATATTTGCAAATGAAACAACAGACAAAGGATTAATCTCCAAAATATACAAACAGCTCATGGAACTCAATATCAAAAAAACAAACAATCCAGTTAAAAAATGCACGGAAGACCTAAATAGACATTTCACCAAGGAAGACATACAGATTGCCAGCAAACACATGAAAAAATGCTCAACATCACTAATCATTAGAGGAATGCAAATCAAAACTACAATGAGGTATCACCTCACGCCAGTCAGAATGGCCAGTATCAAAAAATCTAGAAACAATAAATGCTGGAAAGGGTGTGGTGAAAAGGAAACCCTCCTACACTGTTGGTGGGTATGTAAATTGACACAACCACTATGGAATACAGTGTGGAGGTTCCTTAAAAAACTAAAAATAGAACTACCATATGACCCAGCAATCCCACTACTGGGCATATATCCTGAGAAAACCATAATTCAAATAGAGATATGCACCACAATGTTCACTGCAGCACTATTTACAATAGCCAGGACATGGAAGCAACCTAAGTGTCCATCAACAGATGAATGGATAAGAAGATGTGACACATATGTACAATGGAATATTACCCAGCCATAAAAAGAAACGAAATTGAGTTATTTTTAGTGAGGTGTATGGACTTAGACTATGTCATACAGAGTGAAGTAAGTCAGAAAGAGAAAAACAAATAGTGTATGCTAATGCATATATATAGAATCTAAAAAAAAAAAAAAGGTACCGATGAACCTAGTGGCAGGGCAAGAATAAAGAGGTAGACACAGAGAATGGACGAGGACACGGGGTGGGAGGGCGAAGCTGGGGCAAAGTAGGAGTACCATCGACATATATACACTACTGAATGTAAAACAGTTGGCTGGTGGGAAGCAGCCGAATAGCACAGGGAGATCAGCTCGGTGCTTTGCGATGACCTAGAGGGGCGGGACAGGGAGGCTGGGAAGGAGGCTCAGGAAGGAGGGGATATGGGGACACGTGTATGCATATGGCTGATTCGCTTTGTTGCGCAACAGAAATTAACACGGTATTGTGAAGCAATTATACTCCAATAAAGATCTATTAAAAATAGAAATAAAAAAATAAAACAAGCTGACACTAAATCCTATGGAAAATGAGGCTTTTTATGTGTAGGATTGAAAACAGTGAAAGATTCTGAAAACGGTATCTCTTCCACATAGTCTTTGGCCTCGAACTTGCAACCTCAGTTTCCTTGCAGCTACTTCTGCGATAACAAGTGCCCCTATTCACTGCCACAACACAGGAGACGAGATTCCCTCAATAAAGTCTCCTCTCCCACAGCAGCAACAAAGGCTGGGCAGCCCAGCAGTGGGACTGGGGCTGTGAGGGTGACAGAGATAAGAGACACAGGTCTGGGTCCTCAAGCAGCTCACAAATCATTCACTGAATAAATAATTCTTGAGCACCTACAACGTGCAATTGCTCTATTTGGCTAGCTGTGCTTTGAGGGCACAATCAACGTCAAGGGAGAAAACAATTGAGAGCCTCTTTTTAATATACAAAGAACCCATTCATTCGTTCCCTCACTGATTCATTCAATTCACTTTTATTGAAAACCTAATATGTGCCCGACATTGTTCTAAGCCCTGGGGAACAGTGAACAAAACAAAGTCCCTGTCCTCGTGGAGTTTACACCCAATGGGAGAGACGGACAATAAAAAGCACATACATGATATATACATATTTTACACATATACATTTACATTGAGGTGTGTATAATATAGTGGATTCTGGATCCCAATAGCTTTGATTCAATCCCAGCTCTGTCAATTACTAGCTGTAGAGCCTTAGGGAAATTATTTAGCATATTTACATATAATATATGCGAAGTGTTTAGAACAGAGCCAGGCACTTGGTTAGTATTATATGTGTGTGCCATTAATATAAATTCCCTACTTACCAGGTAGAGATGAAGTGAGGAATTTTTTAAAAAGACATACAGATGATGGGGGTGATCAGAGAAGGCCTCTCTGAAGGAAGGGACATTTGAACTGAGACCTGAATGAGATAAGGGTGAGAGCCATGTTGGTAACCAGGGAAGAGCATTTCAGGCAGAGAGAATGGCGGGTGTAAAATCCCTGTGGTAGGATCATGCCTGGGGTGACAAGGAGCAGTAAGTTGCTGAGAATGGCTGAAGCAGAGAGAAGGAAGAAGGAAGGCTGGTGAGGTGCCCGTGGGCTGGTGACATCAGGCCTTGTAGGCCAGAGTAGGGGTCTTGGATACTATTCTAAGAGTAATGAGAAGTCAACAGAGAGTTCTGAGCAACAGAGTGATAAAATTTATGTTTTAAAATCTTCTTTGTATGATGGTTCCCTAAAGCATTAAAAATATAATTACTATGCAATCCAACAATTCCACTTCCGGGTGTATACCCAAAAGAATTGAAAGTAGGGCCTCAAAGAGATATTTGGATGCCTTTGTTCATAGCAGCATTATTCACAATAGCCCAGAGGTAGAAGCAACCAAAGGAAGGACATTCTGACACATGTTAAACCTGGATGAAACTTGAGGATATCAGGCTAAGTGAAACAAGTCAGTCACCAAAAGACAAATACTATATGATTCCACTTATACAAAGTACCTAGAAGTGTCAAATTCATAGAAACAGAAAACAGAATAATGGTTGCCAGGGACTGGGGTAAGTGGGTAATGGGGAGTTGTTTAATGGGTACAGAGGTTCAGTTTTGCAACATGAAGATTTATGGAGACGGGTTGCACAACAATGTGAATGTACTTAACTGCTGAACTATATACTTAAAAATGGTTAAGATGTTGTATGTATTTTAAAACAATTTTTTAAAAATCTGTGTGGAAAAGAGACCGGTAGCAAGTGAGAGTGGAACAGGTGTTTGTTTTCTATTGCTACACAACAAACTAACCCAAAACTCAGTGGCTTAAAACTACGATCATTTTATTCTCTCTCACAATTCTGTGGGTCAGTTGGGCTCAGCTGGATGGTTCTTCCGCTCCAGGTGACATCAGTCTGGGCTGCAGTCTATGAGGGTACCACTGGCTGAAATGCCCAGGATGCTCACCCACAAGCCTGGAACCTCTGTGGGGACCACGAAAAGGCTGGGCTCAGCTGGAACTCTGACAGGGGGGCTTCTCCCTCACTCCACAGCCTCAGGGCCTCTACCCCCTCATGTGGACTTTCCACGTGGCCCCTTCACTTTGTCTCTCCAGCAGAGTCGCTGGACTTCTTACAGGGGGCTCAAGGGCTCTCAGAAGTACAAAAACGTTCTCAATGCTTACACCAGAAATGCACCGAATCACACCTTTCCACGTTCTGTTGATTAAAATGGGTCACAGACCAGCTGAAATTCAATGTTGCAGAACCAGACGGGCATGACTCCTAGGAGGCCTGATTCATTGGGGACCATCTTTGGACAGTAACTAGGTGGTTATTGCAGCAATCCAGGTGAGAAAAAGCAAAGGCTTCGACCAGGATAATAGCAGTGGAGGTGGTGAGAAATGGTTGATTTAGAATATATTTTGAAGGTAAAATCAGAAAGATTTACTGATGACTCAGATATAAGCTAAGAGAAAATAAAAAGAGCCAAGGATGAGTCTAAGTGTTTTGGCCAAGCTGGTGGTGTCCTTAATCAGCCAGCGAAGTGTCACCAAGAGCAGTGGGCTTGGAGCCTTGGGGTCAAATCCTGCCTCTGTTATTTATCACCATATTATCTTGGTAACTCGATGTCTCTGAGATTCTACTTCCTGATCTGGAAGATGAGGATAATACCTGCTCACCCTTGGTTGTAAGGTCAGCATAGGATCCGATGAAATCTTGTATGTGAAAGCAACCGCCTTGAGTTCATCACAGATGCAGTGGCCGTAGGAAAACCACACACCTTGAAATCATGAAATCTGGTTCCATCCCAGGTCCCTCTTAGACTTGCTGTAAGAACTTGAGCAAGTCATTTACCCTCGCTTTGTATGTTTCCTTATAAACTCAGGCCGTAATATTTGCACTGCCTGCGTCAAACTCATTCTGTGAGAATCAATCACAAGAACGTGGAAAGCACTTTTGAAAAGGCATAAGACGGCAAATGGAAGGTATTATTATTGCATCACTAATGACAGATCCAATATCTAGGCTTGGGGTAAAAAAACAACAACGATAGGGTAGAATCTATATAATCCACCGTTTCTCATGTGACCCAGGGGTTCCAGGCTTGCCTTAAGGAACAACCAGGGGAGAATACCATTCAGAAGCCGCTGTAAAAAACACAACCCATAATTGCAAGTCAATCATAAGCATGGCATGAGAGTTTGTGAGTTATTCATAATAATGGAATACAGGTACCGAGCTTGTATTTGTAGCACTTTCACTCTGAGGGAAACTGTTTTGTTACTTGATTTTTTTAATGCACCGGAAAACTAAGGGGTGAAAGCAGCAGGTCATGTCATGGAAGCAAAGAAACAGCAGGAGCTGAGAAAAGAAAGGCCCAAATAAACGTCTTTCTTCAAAGGCGAGTGCGTGACATCTGGGACCAGGCCAGGTTCTGGAACCCAGGGCAAGGACAGCAGGACAGGAAAAAACTCCAACATCCCCAGCAACCAAAGACAGCCTTTGGGTTTTAAGGGCTCATCTGAAAGACACCGGCACAGTAAATAGCCTTGTATTCAATTTATTCTCTGCAGAGGAATAAAAGACTGAGTCAATGCTGCAAGGATGTGAACTTGGGTTCTGAGGGAGTCAGGTGCGCCGGATGTTTTAAACACTAAACCGGCCCCTTCAGGCAGGGGAGCACAGGACATGGAAAGCAGTCATCGCCTTTTAAAAAGAGTGTTTCTGTTTTCATTATCTTTTAAGACTGTAGTCAGTGTTGAACGATAATAAGAAACTGGCATGGGGAAAAACACGTGCCCAATCACAGGCGTACACAATAAAAATGCTATTATAGACTTTTGTGAATATAAATAGTTTTTAAAATGAGGCTGCTATGACTGGCATCTTAGATGCTACCTGAAAAAGAGTCACGTTTATATATTCCAACAGTTGCACCAGTCCCTGGTCTCAGCTTTCCACCACAGAATGGGCTGGGTAATTTTTTTGGAATGAATATCAATGCAGACCAGTTGTGGGGTAAAGAAGGGGGGCGAGGATTGAAGTGGAGGGAGCACAGAGAGCAGAGAAAAAGGACTTGATGCCCGACAGGCGAAAACTGAAGAGGACAAAGAAATAGGAAGAATAAAAAGGAATAAGGACGGGTTTACTCAGAATCCCGTTAACAATGCATCCTCAATCGGTCCTTAGGAACAGGCTTCGCTTGGTGATTTTGTCCCTACATTTAGCCACAATCCCAAACAGTCAGGGTGGCTGTTCCTTTGCTTTCCCCATTCCGGTGAAGGCATGACAGTAATTAATGAGTATTCATTAATTACCTGCAAAAACATAATAATGTCCCTGCCGAAATTTCCTTTAATGGAATTACTCCCCCCTGCCCCTATATACACATGAGCTCACAAACGTCAAGGGGGCCTAGTTGAAAAGCAGGGGCACTTTGAAACTCCATTGCGGGGAATCTCCTGGCGCTCCAGTGGTTGGGACTCTGCGCTTCCACTGCGGGGAGCACAGGTTCGATCCCTGGTTGGGGAACTAGGATCCCTCAGGCCTTGCGCCCAGCCAAAAAAGAAAAAGAAAAAAGAAACGCCATTGTCAAGGTCAAAGCTCGGTGTGAATAATATAAAGTGAGTGTAAGCAAGGGTTTTCTGACACTGGGGAGTGCTGAACCCTGGAAGCATAATCAAAAGAGCTTGTAGAATTTCAGAGGCGTGGGCCTTCCCGAAGGTGGAGATACGGAGTAGAATAACCACCGCACATCTCTCATATCATTCAGGTACAAATACTTACTCAACCAGGCAACGATTCATGGTGGTTGGTCTGCTGGTTCTGAGACTACTGAGCACCAGCTGGAAAGGCAGTGGGGGCGTGGATATCCACCGAGTGAGTTTCAGCATCCGCAACAGGTCCCATCCACTTACTGGTGTTGAGCCCCCAGAGTGTGCGTTAAGAGATGAACACATACAGGTGGAAAGCACCACAGGGTAGTTGAGAATGTGGCACCAGAGCTGGGTCATTGCCATCTGGGCGCCCCATGAGGGCCTCAAGGCAGGACTCAAATCAGCCTGCTCTTCTCGCCATCTCTCCGTGGACCTCCCACCACTCTTGGCTCTTTTAGCCTGTGGCACCACCGTTGTCCTAGTTTCCGACTCCAAACTGAGAGTCAGCCCTCCCTGATGCCGTTGCTGCCCCTTCTCCTCCTCCCCGTTCATGGCAATCTGTCTGCCACCAAGTCCTTTAAGACTCTCCCCCATCTATCCCTTCTTTTCAAGTCCCTCTGACCTACCCAAGCTGAAGCCATTCCTCCTCCGTAGGAGCTTCCCTCCCAGTCTCCTTCTGTTCTCATTTCCTTCTTCTTCCTCCAAACCATCCTGACATCGTGTCCAGATTGATCTCCCAATGTATGAATTGGCTCATACCATTCCTCTGCTCAAAAACTTTCAAGGGCTCCCCACTGCCTATGCAACAAAGCCCAGGATTAGGTACCCTGTCATTCAGCCAAAGCCACCTTCCATTCTCCCATTGTCACATGTCTGCTTGGTGTTTTACCTTCCGCTCTGATTACACTTGGTTCAGCCACCACCTCCACTGCCTGGCCATCCCCTGGCCTGAAATGACATTTCTCTTCCCTGAAACTATAGACAGTATACTTAGAGTCTCTAAGTGTATTCGGCGATACTCTTCCACATACACGTCCATGCGGCAATTCACGGCTCACTACCTGTGGCATCTTATCTGTTTCACATGACATTGTGCTGTTATTTAATGTTTTGCCTCTTTGTGTCTCCACTGCCTGATCAGGTTGAAAGCTCCTTGGTCTGCAAGCACTGCCCACATCTTAATTTGTTGGTGTATCTTAACCAACTGCTATGAACAGAGTAGGTGCTCATTAAATACTTATCAACTTAGGAGGGGAAAACCTTAAGGGCATTCTTCTCACAAAAGTCTTGAAAGTCAGCAATCTGTTCTGAAAATTACAGAAAAGGACTGCCGTCCCAAAAGGCTCCAGCTCTGGATAAGGCAACACTCCCCCTATGACCCACTTCATTTCACCTCCACAGCTCAACTCAAATTAAAAATTCAAGAGCTTTGCTGGAAACACCTGCCAGGAGTCAACACAGATCCCAGAAAGGAAATTCTATAAAGGCCCCCGGATCTAACCCAATCATGATGAGGTTAATTTTGGCTCATGACACAGCAAGCCCTACAGTTGGGGTTACAAGGACAGGCTCTGGCCTGAGCAGAGTGACAGCACATCCAGGCCCCCAGGGGTACACACACGCCCACCTGCATGCAGACTCAGACATACATAATCATCCTCAGCAGAATTTTGAAACTTCATTCCCGAATCGCCCATGGAATTGAATTTCTGGTATCTGCGTGCATATATGGATATGCGTTTTCCATTGCTTGTTTACACAGAGTATAAAACATCACTGTAGAGGAGTTGCCAATTTATGAACAGTTTGTCTGCTTCAAGTTCATTTGTTGGCTATTTGGAACTCAGATCGCATTCTTTCCTGGAAGCAACAGTGTGCCCAAGCCCACTTAACCCTTAACGTACTGTGTTTTAGTACCACAAAATGATGTTCATTCTATTCATCGGGGGTTTGCAAACTCAAATGCCTGTAGTGGCCAGGTGGACAATGTAAATGAGGAGAGTTGGGTCAGGAGACCAGGGAATGATGGAGATCACTGCGCATGTCCCATCTAAAGGGTGCAGCCCCTCCCCAGCTCAAGCAGTGGCTGCCCTGGGAGAATGCAGGCCCAGTGCAGCAGATCAGGAGAAGCAAAACACCAAAATCTCAGGTGAAAATAGTTGGTGAAAAGATTTATACACAGTGTAGATGCAATAAGACACATCGTTGGGCTGAAATTGAGCTCATGCTTGCAACCTCTATTTAATAATGTTGCTTCTTTGAGGAGAAAAGCATTTTAAAAAGAAAGCATTTTAATTTCTACAAATCAACACCAGGAAAGTACCTCCCCTCTTCTGGTGAGGTGGGTGGCTCTTCCTGGGTACCAGTCCTTGCATGAGAGAAGGCTAACGTCTCTGGGGTTCTTAAAACCCAAGGCTGCTGTAGGGTCCCTGGTCTAAATCTAAGCCCCACACCTGGCCCCATCACTGAGTGTGAAGATGTGACCTGCCCACTCCTTTCTGATGTGTCAGGGTCATTTGTTAATAGGGTATGTGTAAGTCAGGACCTGCCTGTGTTTTTCTTTATGTTATGGTGCTGGTTGTTACTATTGCTCTATTATTTTGTATGTTTTTGTTTGTTTGTTTGTTTTTACTAATTATAAATGTTATATAAGTTCACTGTAGAAAATCTGTACATTTTTCCCTCCTTGAAGTAATCACTGTTAATAGTGATTTCCTGTTTTTCAATCTTTTCCTTTCCAATTTTTTTCACATCACGTAAGGGTAGTGGGTTGAATGATGCCCTCCACTCCACTTCCCCCTAAAAAATTATGTCCACATCCTAATCTCTGGAACCTGTGAACATGACCTTACTTGGAAAAGGAGTCTTAAGGATCTTGAGATGAGAATTTAGCCCATGGCACCACTGTTGCCCTAGTTTCCAGCTCCAAATCTAGTTATCCCTCCATGATAGATTATCCAGGTAGCTCCTAAGTCCAGTGACAAATATGCTTAGAAGAGACACACAGAGGAGACACACAGAAGAGGAGAAAGCAATGTGACCATGGAGGCAGAGACTGGAGTGATGCGGCCACAAGTCAAGGAATGCCAACAGCCACCAACAGCTGGAAGAGGAAAAGAACAGACCCTAGAGCCTTGGGAGGAAGCACGGTCCTGCCAGATTTCAGACTTCTGGTCTCAAGAACTGTGAAAGAGTAAATTTCTGTTTTGTCAATTTTGTGGTAATTTGTTGAGGCAGCCCTAGGAAAATAATACAACAATACATGAATAAATGGATGTAATTAATTCAAACAATACAGGATTATGTAAAGTAAAAAGGGTGATAGTCTCTTACATGCCACACAAATCCCTCTGTGTTCCCCATGAGTAGTAACTGTTTGGTAATAACCTTTCTAGGCCTTTTCCTATGCATGTCACACACACACCCGCAGACACACACACACAGAGGCATATGCACATAAATATAATTATATGTCTTTTTTCAAATAAATGATAGCATGGTATTCTGCTATTTGCTCTTTTTAAAATTCAATATTTCTGGGGGATATTTGCATGTCTGTACGTAAAGATCTGCCTTACGCTTCCACATGACTGCAGTATATTCTATGAACATAGCCTATGTCATTGTTTTCAATGATTCTAAATTTAGTAACAATATTACAATGATAAATCAAAGTTGACTCTATTCACTTGGCTACAACTGAACTTATTTCCCCCCTTTTCAATCTACACATTAAATATACATATATAGATATATATAGAGAGAGAGAGTGTGTGTGTGTGAGAGAGAGAAAGACAGAGACATTAGTACTGTTCACCAAATATCTCTGGCTGTCTTCTGCCCTTGGAATTGGGTGTGACCCAGTGACTTGCTTTGGCTAGTGATATGTGAGCAGAAGTCACGAGTGTCATTTCCAACTGGAATCTTTAAGAGTGTGTCCACAATTTGTCTCATTCTTCTTCCCCTGCAGAGCAATTGCAGAAGCACTAAAGGGAGGCTCCATCAGCCTAGCTCTCTTGGTAAGGATGACACAGAGTGGAGGGACAGGGAATTCCCTGGAGGTCCAGTGGTTAGGACTCCATGCTTTCACCGCCAAGGACGTGGGTTCCATCCCTGGTCAGGGAACTAAGATCCCACAAGCCTCGTGGCGTGGCCAAAACAAACAAACATTTGACACCCCAGAGTGGAGGGACATATAGTGTGAACAAGAAATAACCTTTGTTGTTTTAAATCACTGAGATTTGAGGGTTGCTTATTGCTGCAGCACAACACAGCTAATCATAACTGATTTTACATAAATAATATATATGTGATATATACATTATATATCATATGTACATATCATATTATTTAAAATATATACACACATATATTTTTATATATTCATATATATATATATATCTTACCCTTCTAAAATTGGAGAAAGCTTAAAACAAGTAGTTTGAAAGAAAAATGTGTGGTTTATTACAGCCTGCTCAGTATTAATCAACAATACAATTAACAATACATTTTTTACTTCCCGTTTAGTTATTTATCCTTTTTACATTTTCACTAAGATGATGAACTTAATGCCAGTGGAAATGAAACACCATGCTATCAATATCAGGCTTTCCACACTGGCCATAAGTAAACAAATATGTTGTGTGGATATGTGGGTCCGTGGACTTGTTTTTTTAAATCTCTAAATGCCACTATGCTCTGCATCTATTAATGAGGCTGTAGGTTTCAGGTTATTTTCTTTGGTTTAATGTACATTTGAATTAACAGTGCTCTGCGGGCTCAAAGAACAGCCCTTCTCTCTTGCTTCTGGATGGGGGATTGGCAGGTGCTGTTTGCATTAGGGAGTGAGAAAGTGCTTTTCTCTGATCAAGTGATGCCTCAAGCTGATTAAAGAACGTTGTTTGTAGAACTGGAAGGGGATCAAAATGCCTTCAGTGCTCCAAGTCAGAAAAGACAAGGCCTTGAAGGCTAATATGGTGAATATAACAAGAGCCTTATGGTTTCAATGAAAGATATTGAAGAGCCAAGCCTTTTCTCTCCTGGGGAGAAGAGTATTTTTTAATGATATCTCTTAAATTGTCAGATTTAATAGAAAAAAATGAGAAGAAAACCCTCCTGCTTTTCCCCACCCAAACACTGCAATCAGAGAAGTTTCCTTAATCATGGCTCTGACCCCATCACAATTCTACACGGAAGATGGGCTGCAAATACTGGCAGCCTCCCACTTTCCTGGGTTTGATGACGGCAGTCAGCGACACAATGAATGATGCCTCTGATGATGATGACATTTTAAATTTAAAATTCAAATATTCAAAAATGCCAAGGTGACCTATCACCTGTCACAGTGGGATTTTAAGAGAGGATCTTAATCTGGGGGATACAGCATCACTCCTCTTAGTAGCAACTAAGGGGTAAAACAAAAGGAGATGGTTCTTACCCACCAGATGCCCTAGACACACTGCCCACTCCAAGTTGATCCTGTGTTAGCAAAAGGGGCTGGACTCTATGCAATGATTCCTCAGTGAATTCTGGGCCCAGCGTAAATCAGTGCTACTTGAAGATTAATAGAACGTGAGTTTGTATTGGTGGAGTTTTCTCCTCCTTAGCTTGAACTAACCAAGGCAGCATTATCTATCATTCATTTACTTTCATATAGCCTCTGAATTATTGGCTTGGTTCTCTCTTTTTTTTTTTTAAGTCATTTATGCTGCTCTCAGATACTTAATAAATACCATCGTTTTAAATATAACTTATTGAGTTCAAATGTTTGTTATAAAGCATTATTATGGTAGTGCTATGGTCTGAATGTTTGTGTCCCCCTAAAATTCATATGTTGCAATCCTAACCCCCAAAGGTGATAGCATTAGTAGGTGGGGCCTTTGGGAGTTGCTCGAGGTGGAACCCTCATGAATGGAATTAGTGCCTTATAGAAGAGGCTCCAGAGAGACCCCTAGCCCCTTCTGCCATATGAGGATTCAATAAGAAATCTGAAACCCAGAAGAGGACCCTCACCCAACTATGTTGCCACTGTGATCTCCAACTTCCAGACTCCAGAACTGTGAGAAATAAATTTCTGTTTTTTATAGACTACCCAGTCTGTAGTATTTTGTTATAGCAGCCTGAACAGACTAATAAAGGTAGGCAGGATTCTAAGATGGTCTCAGGATTCCTGTGCCCCAGTGTACACACACCTTCCCCAGGTTACTCAGTTAAACACTGATCTAGGTGCTGCTGTGAAGGGATTCTGCAAATGCAATTAAATTCTCAAATCAGTTGACCTTAAAATAGAAGATTATCCTCAGTGGCCCTTAAAGGAACTGGGTTCTCCAGGTGAAAGAGATTTTGAAGTGTGAAAGGGCCTATGGAGGGGCCACATGGCAAGGAACTGTGGGTGGCCTCCTAACATCCAGCCCATCTTTAGAGCCCTGCCTAATATCCAGCAAGAGAAGAGGGGCCAGGGTCCTACAGCTGCAAGGAACTGAATTCTGCCAACAACTCTGTGAGCTTGAAAGAAGACCCCAAGCTTTAGAAGGGAATCAGCCCAGCTGACACATTGATTTCAGTCTTGTGAGACCCTGAGCCAAGAACCTAATTCGGCCATGCCCCGGCTTCTGACTCCAGAAACTGAGGTAATGAATGTTTGAAGCTGCTAAGTTTATGGTAATTCATTATGCAGCAAAAGAAACCTAATACGAACAGAAATAGGCCTCGCTCTGCCCTAAAATGTAAAGAAAGTTAAGTATAATGTAATTTTAACTTTCGGCCCTCATTCTTCTTCCTTTAGAACAAGATAACAAATGTGTAGTTTAACATGCCTTTTGATTATTAAGTAACTAAATTTAAGGTTTAAAATGTAATACTTTGTTTATATTTATCCAAAACCTGGAGGATTTCCTAGAGGTTAGGATTATTACTAAGTACTCCTTATTCTCTTTTCCATTTTTTTTCACATTTCTACCATCATTATTAGGTTTTAGAATTCAAAGTTTATCATTGTAAGATATAAAATGGAATTCACTTTCCCAAATTCAAACATACACAGTAACAAAATAGTAAAATAAACAGGAAAACTCCTTGTAATACATTCATCCAATGAAATAACTCTTCACCATGACTGGTATTTCACTGGTAATAATAATCCTACAAGATGAATGAAAACAATTTCATCAAATAACACCAATACAAAAAAATTAAAATGACAAATAGTGACGTTCCTATATTTGAATTATAAATGGCTATCCACATAACTGAATTTTCTTTTAGTCAGCTTCAAGACTTAAAGGATTTTCTTTTTCTTTTCTGTATTAATCATTGAAGCTTAGTTTCTAATTAATTGTGGAGCATCTGGATCTTTGAGCTCCTTGGATGAAGGTATTGTTTAATGCTAAGGTTATTTGCTGGTTTGTTTCTTGTCTCAAATAATTGGTTGCATTTTAATGGCAACATGTGAAAGGCCAAATTTCAACAGCTCAGATACCAGCGCAGAAGGTACTTTAGCTGAAGCACCCTCCCCGCAAACAAAAATCAGTGAAACAGCGCCCCTTTGTGGTAGAAGGGCAAAACTATCGGTACGTTAACAGTACAGTAAAAATCTTGGCGAGATACAACTGGTAAGCACAAAATAATTTTCTCTTTTAAAAAATTAGAAAGAGTGAAGCAGAACATTTTAGACTAATCATTGCAAAGTGGATTATGGGGACTCACAGGGTGTTTAGAGAGCCAAGAGGGAGTCATTGTATCTGCTGAGAAAAGTGAAAATCAAGGATTAACAGCCTTTAACAGATAGGAAATTAAATTATCCCTAACACAAGTAGCAGAGCAATCTCAACAGCAGTTTGTCCTCCAGTGACTCTTCCACTGAGATGGAGCACAAATGAAAGTAAGCTGATTCTTCAGCTAAATGGGATAACGTTACACATTTGCATGACCCTTTAGAGTCATTGACGCATTAATACTAATACTCAGCAACATCTGTTTTGCTAGCTGTATTTTATCATTGAAATCACTAAGGCCCAGGGAAGTTAGGAAAGTAGTAGGGTCAATATTTGAAACCCATTGTTTCCAATTCCCTAAACTAAAATAACTGAGTTTATCCAATGGTCCGCTACGAAGAAGGTACCCCATTCTGTACCTGGCTGTTTACCAGCTGAAAGGTGGCATGGCTGGGTCATCACTGCCTGGACTCTGTAACCAAACTGCTTGGGTTCCAAGTCTTGCTTGAGTGTGTGGCCTGGGGCAATTATTCAGTCCTCCTGTACTTTGGTCTCCTTGCCTGCAAAATGAAATTGGTAACAGTATTACAGTCCAGGCATTGTTTTGAGGAGTAAATGAGAAAACACAGGAAAAGTGCTTAGAGCAGGGCCTGGCACCTAGTAAAAGCTTGAGAAACATTAGCGGTAAGTAGTTGATGCGGCATAGATTGACAAGCTCTTCAAAAAGTTGCCAACTTTGCCTTATATTTAAAGACTTCTAGGATGCATATCAGATATCAGCAGTGGTAAATTTCTTGGGAGAAGTAGACTTTGCATGCAAGCAGAACTTCACCGTTTTTACTTGGCATCCTTCAGAATTGTTGGAATGTGTTGCAACAAGCAGGTTAATAAATAAAGACAGAATATTTCAAAGCCTGCTTCAGTAATCCCCTCTAGCCCTTGGAGCTCACTGTCCAGAATTCCTTTTATATACTTAACCTCCCGGCCCTCTTAGCTCTTTGTAAAGATGCCCCACCCTCTCTGGGCTAACCCTTGGATGAGTCCTTTTGATAATAATCCAGTGGTTGCTGATGTCTGCACTCCCAGGGCGCCTCTGCAAAAAAGGCAGGCGAACACTACAAACCCTGCAGCATAAACACGCTCGTGTTCAGCCTGAAGGAGACTGCAGTCAGGCACCAGCTAAACCAGACCACAATCAGAGATTTCTATCAGCAAGAGAGCACTACAAGCTGTCACAGCATTATGCTATCTGGGCACCAGGTTGTCCATCTGCGCTCGGATTGACAAGGAAAGGGAAAACTGCAAAGGAAGCAGGCCACCAAGCATCCTTCCCAGTGTGGCACTGAAATTTAGAACTGCTGGAGGATCCTGAAGCAGTTTCATCAGGACTTTTAATATCCAGTGAGGAGTTTTTAAACAAATAGGCAAGTCTTCGGCAAGTTCCTTAATCTCCTTTGTAAAGTGGGTGTGTATTCCTTAGGGTAACACAGCTGCTATAAGAAAAGTTTATTTCTCCCCTGCAAGAGACCCCTGTGGATGCTCCTGGGTAGGCAAGGCAGGGCTGTGCTCTGCACAGTTCTTCAGGGAACTATAAACAGTTCCCTGAAGAACTGCACAGTTGGTGCGAGGGGTCGGTGTGTGTGCTGTCTAACATGCAGGCTTCCAAGATCCCCTGGGCTTTGGCATCCATTCAGGAACAGGAAAGAGCAATATCCATGGGAGGTTTTTAAGGGTCAGGCCTGGAAAGGGTGCCATTCCATTCTGTGGCCACACCTATCTACGTGCAAGGGAGGCTGGGAAATGTGTTTCACCTGTGCCCAGAGGAAAAAAGGACATGGATTTGGTTAACAGAGAGCCAGTCTCTGCCACAAGAAATCACATGTAGACCAGCACTGTAAAAAGAGGTGAGACCAGAGTGGGCCGAGCTGGAGTCGTCATAGGTACACGTGCTGAGGTGATGGTAGAGCCAACTGACTTAGGGCTAAGGGGTCTGAGTTAAGGACAGACAAGGAGTCACCAGTGCCGCTCACCGAAGGGTCTCAGCGCACTGCCTTCAAGCCAGGAGGGAGCATCCGCACTACGCAACACAAGCACCCCACCCCACACTTTTTCGACCTTGGATGTGTTTTCACGTGACTAGCTCTGGCCAATAGGCAGAAGCAACATGTATCACTTCTGGACTGAGCTTTTAATTGCCGTTGTGGGCTGTCTCGAGGGCTCCCTTCCCTCTGCCAATGGACAGCAAACAGTGTTCCAGTGAGGACTGGCTCCATCAGCCTGGGCCCTGGAGAAAGGATACAGAATGGATCCTACAGGTACCCACGCAACATCTTGTTTTAAGTCACTGGTATTTTTGAAGTTGTATATTACTGCAGTATAACCTAGTTTATTCTGACTGACAGAGAAACATATTTGTATCTACAAACGAATCAACAAAAAGGCATTCTTGTCCATTTTAGATCATCAGCTCGAAGAACTAAGGGAGCATGCTTTCGAGAACATACTTTGTACATTATTGCTGCCATGCCAGCAGAAGAAGTGCTTGATGGGCCTTGGATTATTTTAAATACCGATAACATCAACTTTCAACAGGCCCCAGACATACTCTCGACCTTAAAAGATCATTAGTCCCAAAAAAAATAAATAAATAAACAAAAAAAAATAAAATAAAAAATAAAAAAGATCATTAGTCCCAATTTAGAGAAAGTTTAAAGTTACGAAATGCTAGAGAGATGTTAAGGACATATAATCAGAAGTAAAAGAAAAATGAAAATGGGAGAGCTTTGGAGGGAATCATGGGCAGCTGTTAGAAGCATTTTTATGTAGGGGTCAAATCCTTTTGCTTGTCTGTCCTCTGGGGTCTCTAGAACTGACCTCCTGCACTGTTGGTTGCCCATGGGCCCTCCTAGTGCTCTGGTCTGTGGACCAGCGCTGTAATGTTCACCTAACTTGTGAAATTCTGTCTCAGATCTCACTCATATCGTCCCACACTGCAGATAACTTGACATTAAAATGCAGTGAGGGGAGTTCCCTGGTGGCCCAGTGGTTAAGAATCTGCCTGCCAGTGCAGGGGACACGGGTTCGATCCCTGGACCAGGAAGATCCCACATGCCACATAGCAACTAAGTCCGTGCTCCACAACTTCTGAGCCTGCGCTCTACAGCCTGAGAGCCACAACTACTGAGCCCGTGTGCTGCAATTACTGAAGCCCACGCGCCTAGAGCCCAAGCTCCGCAACGAGAAGCCACCCAATGAGAAGCCCATGCACTGCAACAAAGAGTAGCCCCCTCTCGCCGCAATCAGAGAAAGCCCACACGCAGCAACGAAGACCCAACGCAGCCAAAAATAAATAAATATTTTAAAAAATGCAATGAGTGAGGGAACATGACTTTTTAATATGTTCCCCTAGAGTAAGTGATCAAACAGGATACTCTAGTTCTGCTCACTTTAGCATAACAGGAAGTGCCAATGTTCCCAGCCAGCTGGTTGAGCTTCCTTAACTATTGCTCAACAAGTTGACTAGAAACTCCTTGGATACAAGAGCTATATTTTATTCATCTGTGAATAGCATGGTAATTAGTGAAGAGCCTGTTTTGGATTCAGCCAGATTCTGTCTTGAATATTGATTCCATCATTTAATAACTGTGTCATGTTAGACACTTAACCTCTGTAATCCTGTTTCATCATCTGTAAAATGGGGATAATAGTGCCTGACTCCACTGACTTGTTGTGGAAATTAAATGTGACACTTCTTTGTAAAGCTCCTGATGCAGCTCAAAAGTCTTTGTTGAGAGCTTGGCGGAACAGTGGCTTCCATCCAGCCAAGAGTATGATCTCAGAAGAGACCGTGTGTTAGTCTCTATCAAATTTAAAGGGAAATTCCTTTGCCAGAGGCTTCAAACGCCATCATGTTGAGGTTGAATAGATAATGTTTACCTCAGAGGAAAAGATTAGTTTCCATTTTATCTGCACTGTTTGAATTTTTATATGGATTAAAAATACAAGAAATTAAAAATAAATACAGCTTTTTAAAGGGGAAAAAATGTTGGGCTGGCAGCGGTGCTGGCTTCTTTGCTGGCTCTTTTAGCTCTTTCAGTGATAGCAAGAGCAACAAACAGAACATACTAATAATTGTCTATATTAATACAAAACTAATAATTATCCATATTAATAAGGCAGCCCCATTCCCATATGAACCTGAGGGTAGAAACAAAGTACAATAATCCTTCAGAGTTGCACCAAATCTTCGCAAGACTTTAAACTAAACTAGCTTCCATGCACAGACGGTTCCGACTTCCCATGGTTCCACTTACAATTTTTGGACTTTGCCACGGTGTGAAAGTGATACCCACCTGGAATTTTTATCTTTTCCGGTCTAGCGTTACTCTTGCGTGATGCTGAGCAGGCGGGCAAGTCCCAGCTCCCAGACAGCACAGGGTAAACAACCGATACGCTTGCAACCATTCTGTTTTTCACTTTCAGCAGTGTTCAATAAATTACTTGAGATACTCAACACTGTCATAAAATAGGCTTTGTGTTAGATGATTCTGCCCAACTGTAGACCAATGTAAGTGTTCTGAGCAGGTTTAAGGTAGGCTGGGTTAAGCTGTGATGTTGGGTCGGTTAGCTGTGTTAAATAAATTTTCAAATTAGATGGGCTTATCAGGACGTAACCCCATCGTTAAGCGGAGGAAGACCTGTATTATGGTTGTCTCCCTTAAGTCTTTTGCGTGGTTTCCACCCCTCCCAGGCAATTCCACCCCCAGGCAATTGTAGGGAGGGGAGAAACTGAGGCGGGGTTGGGGGGAGACTGTGGGCCCAGCTGCAGCGCCCACACCGCCGGCCTCCTGCTGCTCGCAACCCCAGGACGCGGGCCGTTACGGCGGTTTCGGTGCGGAGTCCGGAACGCTTAGGCCGCCGCCAGGAGGTCCCACCGGCCGGGAGCTCCGCGGAAACCAGGCCGAGGGGGCGGGCCCGAAGCCTCGGCCTCGCCTCCGCCCGCGCCGCGCTGCGCCCGCCGCTTGCTCCGGGCGGCCTCGCGGGGCCCGGAGCTCTGCCCGGGGAGCGCCGCCAGCATGCTGCAGAAGCGGGAGAAGGTGCTGCTCCTGAGGACCTTCCAGGGCCGGACGCTGCGGATCGTGCGGGAGCACTACCTGCGGCCCAGCGTGCCCTGCAACAGCCCGCTCTGCCCGCAGCCCGCCGTCTGCCGCAACGGTCAGGGCAGGGGGTGGAGGCTGGGGAGGGTGGGCAGACGAGGACCGGCGGGAGCGGGGCGGCCCGGGCGGGATCGCCGGGCGCCGTACCGGGCGGGCGTCAGGGCGGCGGCGCCGGGGTAGAGCGTCGGCCGTGAGGCGGAAGGGCGCGTCCCAGAGGCGGAGCGCGAGGCCGTGGTGGCGACGAGTCCGAGGCCCCCGGGCCTCCGCCGGCCTCCAGGCATCACCTCCGGCCCGGCTGCAGGTCGGGCGCGAGGGGCCGGCGGCTTCCGAGCCGCAGAGAGCTGGGCCACGGCTCCGCCTTCGCTCCACAGCGACTCCCGACTGCTCTGCCCGGGAAAACGGAAGGGCCGAGAGGCGGGCGCCCCCGCAGGGCAGAGGCCGCGGTTTGGGGCTTTCCGAGGGGCCTGTGGGCGCTGGAGCGTCCTGCCCCCAGGCTCGCCGCAGTGAAATCCGGTGGACCCGAGCTGTGGGCCCTGCAGTGCGAGCCGGGAACGCGGAGCTGACGCTCTGCAGCTCCTCGTTGTACATTTCTTTGCTTTGCTCCCTGCCAGCACCTAGGCCTCAGACATCCAGTGGAGAGCCCTCTTGACTGTAGGATTTGTGGATCATCTGGGCCCTCATTGTACAGGAAGGTCATGGGGAAATTGGATTTGGGTCGGCTGCCCACTACACCTTCCTCCACTTGATTTCTGGGCTGCTGGGGTGGCCGAATTAACGATGGTTACTGGTTCTCTTCCCTATGGTGGGAGAGGAGCGTGGTGGACCTTTTCAGCGAATATTTGGGATCCTCAGCTTACGGTTAAGGTGAACATTTCAATTACAGCTTGACTAACCAGCTCCGAGACGCGGGCTAGGTGGAAATGCCACCACCGCCCCTGCTTGCACTGAGCATCTTTTCTAGTCAATTCAGTCTTTTTGGCCCTTGGAGACTTTTGAACACGTTCACAAGCTTGAGACACAACAGACTTGAAATGGCTGGGCATAAACAAGTGGTTAACGTGTATTTGGGGAGCCCCATTGGAATGTGAGTGTAGGTCAGTGGGTTAACAATATATAGTTAAGTTGTGCTGAAGATTTGGTTGTTTTTGTGTGTGTTTTTTTTTATCCGTCATCTTTTACATTACTGGCAACACCATGAACCACGTTGAGCTTTTATTATCACAGCTTCAGAAAAATGAAGGTGCTGAATTTACCTGAACGTTGGGCCTCTACCAAAGTAGATTTGTCTTTTAAAAACTACACAGTGGGGCTTCCCTGGTGGCGCAGTGGTTGAGAGTCCGCCTGCCGATGCAGAGGACATGGGCTCGTGCCCCGGTCCGGGAAGATCCCAAATGCCACGAAGCCATGGCCCGTGAGCCATGGCCGCTGAGCCTGCGCGTCCGGAGCCTGTGCTCCGCAACGGGAGAGGCCACAACAGTGAGAGGCCCGCGTACCGCAAAAAAAAACAAAACAAAACAAAAACTACACAATGTAGTTAAGATTGGAAGT
Organism: Phocoena phocoena; assembly: GCF_963924675.1. Taxonomy (NCBI): domain Eukaryota; kingdom Metazoa; phylum Chordata; class Mammalia; order Artiodactyla; family Phocoenidae; genus Phocoena; species Phocoena phocoena. The sequence goes on from NC_089220.1 coordinate 109,004,584, forward strand.
TGTTCTGCACACTGGGGCACCGTGACATTGAAATCATATTAAACTAAGTTTGAATACGTTGTCTAATCTTTTCTGTTTTGAATTATGCTTCAGATGGGAAACTCTTGTCTAGTGACGTGACTCATTACATGATCCCAGATTGGAAAGTCGTTCAAGATTACCTCGAGATCCTTGAGTTTCCTGAATTGAAGGGAATTATTTTCATGCAAACGGCTTGTCAAGCTGTGCAGCATCAAAGAGGCCGGAGGTATCTGTTTTGCATTATTTATTTTTTTATGGTGCGGATTTTTTTTTCCCCCTTTAGAAGAGGTTCCTTGTTGGAGAGAAAGGGGAGGAATTCATTATTTTCGTCGGAAAAGACTTTTTGAACTAATTTGGCATTCTTTTTGCCAGTGAGGAATGCAGTAACATTATTTTATATTTCTGCTTCAACACCTGGCCAAAAGGTCTAACTGCAGTGTCCCCACGATGTGGGTATTTAAGATTCTTGGCTTTTGGTTTGCATTTTTATACTAGCAGAGCTATTGCCTATATCATGTTGAAGACTGCATGTTATTTAATCTTCTTATTTATAGATATATTGTTTCAGAAACTTACATTTTTTTCCCCTTGGGAAAAAGAAAGTATTTTAAAATTTGAGGCTCCTTTATTGTGGAGGCAAGTTGTACTTGTGATTTATTCAATGAAACCAGAACTAACTTGTTTTATTTTTAGATTACTAGTATAACCATCAACCATAGGAACTGTATTTGCTAAACAAAGAATTTCTGATTGAAATCAGTCTAAAATGCTTGCCTTGTACCTAAATGAAGAACAGTTGTTCACCTTTTAAACAAATACTCTATAAATGGTTTTGCTTCCTTTACATTGGGAAAAGATCTGTGATTTGAACTTGAAGACTGTATGGAAACAGCATATTAGAATTATATACCCAACCTCTTAACACCACAAGTTAAGCAGAAATTGTGTGTTTATTCTTTTTCAAATGTTGTGGTTTCTTCAGACCTTGGTAGTAAAAGATGAAGTGTGTTTATTTGTGTATGAAAATGATAAGTTGTTCTTATTATATGCTCAGTTCAAAAAATATGCATTAACTAGGTTGTGTGCAGGTTTTTTAGATAGAATATTTTTATATGAGCTTGAAGTTGATTTTGTTCAGACACAAAGATATAGATGTTATACACATCCAGGTTTAAATGCTGTTCCAGGTGTCGTATTTCAATTTCTGCTACTAAAATCAATTTGTTGTTATCATGTGGGTTGCTAACACACTGCCGAGCCTCTTCAACTTCTGTTTTCTAAAATATTTTTAATATTAAGGATTGTTTTAAAAATCAATTCCTGGGGACATTCAAAAGCAAAGAATTGGAATTTAAATGTCTTTTTTCCTGAACATTTCAAAAGTAGTCAACTTGATGAAAAATGATTGGTTTTCCATTGCTTTACCGTGTCTCTGAATGCACTAAACGTGAAAACAAAAGCTGAGGAGTTATGGAACAGGCCCACAGGATAATACTCTGGTTTTGCCATTGGTGTGCACTTTTCGAGTTCCTAGTTCCAGGCCTTCTGGAGTACAAAAAGAAGTCTTGTTCCCTCTCTCAACAAACTTGTTGTCTTGTTGGGATTAAATGCAAGAAGCAAGAAGGTAATTATGACATACCTTGGACGCATGTAAGATAATTTAATGTGGACTATGTAAAGTGCAGAAGTAAACATGGGGTGTGGGGATTTAAAAAGCCCTCTGAAGGAAATAGGTTTGAGACTGGTCTTAATGCAGGGAAATGAACATGATTGATGAAGAGGAACAAGAGGCAGGAAAAGGAATCAGCAAGTTGGGGACTTTGTGCTTTCTTTACCTGTTAAGCAACCAGCAGGTGTATTCAGGTTGAAACAGCTAAACGGCCACAATTACCTAAGCCCTGGAAAGTGTCATATATTAAAAGCTAACTTTAAAGTTGATGAGAGCCTTTCAATATGTAAGATCCAGGAGATTTGCTTGATTAATTTGGCCTTCATAAGCGTTAAGCGTAAGTCATTTGAGTTTTTGTATTTAACCAAAGGTGGCCTAGCAGAGGCTCTCTGGTGCTTTGCTTCATTTAATGTTGGAAAACATTTTGTTTTTCAGTTCTTACTCTGCGATTTTTGAGATGCTGGTAAATAATTCATTCTATTTTATATGCTTTTAGGAATATTATTGCTTAGGAAAGGTTTGTCAGGTGAAAATACCTAGTCTGGTCTAGTGTCTGGTAGAAGGATGCCTTGCTTTCTCCTTTTGACCCCCTCCTGAATGCCTTCTGTATAGCTTGAATCTCAGTTTCTTAGTACATAACATAAGACTGGAATCAAAATATTATAGTTGGAGAGGACCTAAGAGGTCAACGTGTTCCCCATCCTACATCAGTGTTACTCAACATGAGTAATGTAGTCGACTCTGTTTCTAAAAGAAAAAAATTCTCATGGATACCCAGTGTTAATTTAAATTAATTTATTGTATTGTTACTTAAATATGTTTCAACATCAATCTAGGCATAGATCCTCATACCTAAGTACTTAATGCAACCCTAAACCCAAATCAGACCTTCAAACTAAACAAGGCTACAAATGAATATTAATTTAATGTGACCAGTGACATTATTTTACTGACATGAAATCACCAGAGTTGGGTTTAATACTAGAAAGACACAGCCTCTATGGCTACAGGCATAAGCTCTATATTTAATATGATTTTGTAGTTTGATTTCAATAATATCAATGCAGAAAAATGTCCTCATAAGTATATTATACAAAACAGTATGAAAAATGTCAAGTTTTTGATCAGGATAATCACACATTCTGCTATCTAACAATCCTCAAGTGCTTATTTACTGAGGGCTCGTGTGATATCCCTGTAAGGGTGACCTGTCCACTGCCTTCAATCATGTGTTCAGGTGTTCATCTGTGTATCTACAAATATTTATTGAGAGGCTCTATGTGCCAGAAACTGTGCTAGCACTGAGCATACAGTGGTGAGCAAAGGCAGACACGCTCTTGAGGGGGAGACCGGCAGTAATCGATAACCAGAGAAACAGATGGAGAAGTGAGCTGTGACAGGCACGCTGAGGGAGGGGTGCTGGGCTCAGGAGAGCCCAGACTAGGCAGGGAGGAAAGGCTTTCCTGAGTGAGGTGCATGTGCTGAGCTCTAAGGGATGAGTGCGAGGAAACCAGGCAAAGAAAGGAGAAAAGCTTTCCAGGCGAGGAAACTGCTATGCAAGGCCATGGGGAGAGAGAACATGGAGAATGAGGGAGGAGAGAGCCCTGGATTGGACTAAGGTAGGCCCCCATGGGCCTCAGGGATGTGGTGAAGCATTTTACTTAAAATGCATTTCCTAAGCATTTTAAGTAGGGGGGATAACATGATCAGATTCCTGTTTTTAAAGGATTACTAGGCTAGTGGAGAAGAGGCTTGGAGAAAAGAAGAGGAGGCACTTGCTTTAGTTCACATGAGAGATGTTGGTAGCTTAGAGATGGAGAGAGAAATAGACATTTCTAAAAGCTGTTTAGTAGGTAAGATCCATAGAACTTCCTAAGTATATAACAAAGCGAGTTGAAAATATGTCCACACAAAAAGTTGTGTGTGAATGTTTGTTCATAACAGCTCTATTCATAATAGCCAAAAATGGAAACAACCCAAATGTCCATCAACTGATAACCACACAAAATGTGGTTTAACCATACCATGAAATATTATTCAGCCATAACAAGGAATGAAGTACTGATACATGCTACAACATGGATGAACCTTGAAATTATTATGCTAAGTGAAAGAATCCAGCCCCCCCCCACACACACACACAAATCATATATTGTATGATTCTGTGTATATGAAATGCCCAGAATAGGTAAATCCAAGAGACAGAAAGTAGGTTAGTGGTTGCCAGGGGCTAAGGGTCAGAGGGAATGGGGAGTGACTGCTTAATGGGTATAAGTTTCTTTTGGGGGCTGACAAAAGAGGAGTTAGATAGTAGTGATGGTTGCATAATGCTGTGACTACACTAAAAACCATTGAATTCTGCATCTTAAAAGGGTGAATTTTTTGGTATGAATCATATCTCAATAAAGCTGTTTTTTTTTAAATTTTTATTTATTTATTTATATTGGCTGCTTGGGGTCTTAGTTGTGGCTGCGGACTCTTAGTTGGGACATGCATGTGGGATCTAGTTCCCTGACCAGGGATCGAACCCAGGCCCCCTGCATTGGGAGTGCAGAGTCTTACCCACTGGACCACCAGGGAATCCCCACTGTTTTTTTTGTTCTTTGTTTTTTAATCTATAGGACTTAGTAGTGGATTTAGGTAAGTGAGATAAAGGAGAAGGTGGTGTCAAGGATGACACTAAGGTTTCTGGCTTATGAAACTGGATAAAGAGGGGGAACACTGGAGAAGGTGGGGGGTGGGAGGTCATGAGTTTGAGGTGTCTGGAGGCTTCCAAGAGGGCAGACATTGACACCAAATGGCATTGCAGCCTGAAGCCTGGTCCAAAATATACTCCATTAAAAATGTTTTAAGAATATCACCTAATATAAATGGAAATAGAAACTTCTGAAATTCTTGGAGAAAACTCAAGGACCGCTGAATTTAAGTCTAGGAGACCCTATCTGGGTTCTGCAGAAACTGAAGGAATGCAACATTGAGTACAGGACTGACTTCCTTGTACCTCTCACCACTGGTTGTGGGACACCCACTTCTAATCCCCAGAGACTGTAGTCAGCAGGGGGAAGGGATGTTGCATCTGAAGGTAAGATCACCATTGGATAAAAATAGTAAAAAAAAAAAAAAAAAAAAAAATCAATCTAGAGAAGGTAAGTTTTGCTGTCTCCCTAAGAAATTGTCTGAAATGTTTAGATAATGGAGATTTCGAAAACACTTCAGCCAGACCAGGGAAACTAGGGTTTTTCTGTAAGCCTGGAATTTTTTAAACTTCAGATAATTTTATTGTACTTGACTATCTGGAACTGTTGTCCTATCATTCAGGCCAGACTTGTTCAAGGCACCACGATGTTCTTTGCTGGCTCCATGCAGAATACTCATATATCTAATTCCATCATATGCACCACCAACCCTAACTAGCAAAAACTACGACTGTGTTGTATGGATGCACTATTAAATTATAGCCGTAAGCCCACATGCCTACAAGACAACCCGACTGTCACACTCAGAGTGATTCACTGTTTGTTTCCTGCTTTCCCCATTAATATTCTTGTGCCGTTTGTTCATTCGTTTTATCTGGCTGATAGGTAGCCGACAAATGGAAGCACACACTAAAAGTCTAAGGAAAACACATGGGAGTGAAACTTAAAACTGAGAAAATTCTTTTTGTTAAGTGATATATTTTTCTAAACATTGGCAAGGATTGTCATTACTTTCATGTGGTGGTAAAGCCCCTGGGTCTGGCTTGTGGAGCATCAGTATTCAGAGAGGACAGGATTCGAGAAGCCCCAGGTTTAAAGTACGGGTGTGCCGACCAAGGCAGTGATGTATGTGAAGCCTAGCAAAAGAGTAACCGGGCTCTGAAAATATCAGTTTGTCCCAGGACATTTTTATCTTGTATTTGGATCACTGTTGTCACAAAGGGTTGTGAGTTCATGGATTCATTTGGAAAATAGTTATTGAGCGACTGCCGTGGGTTAAGTACTAGAGATACAAGGAGGAAGCCTACTGTCTGCTTTCTTGAGCTTTCTGTCCCCTCTCTCTCCTCCTTTGGGCCCTTTGTCTACCTAACTCTTACCCATCCTTCAGGTCTGTTGCCTCCTCCTGGGTGCCTCCCTCATCCCTCCCATGTTCCTGTCACACCTTGCACTTTTCCTTTCATGGCACTCATCCCGCTGAAATGGGTGGTTCTATTTTTTTGTTTGTTTTATAGCTATTTTTTTTAATTGTGGTAAAATATATATAACATAAAATGTACCATGTTAACCATATCTAAGTGTACAATTTGATGGCATTGAGTACATTGACACTGTTGTGCAACCCATCTCCGGAACTTTTTTCATCTTCCCAAACTGAAACTCTACACCCATTAAACACTCATTCCCCATTTCCCCCTCCCCCAGACCCCTGGCAACCACTGTCCTACTTTCTATCTCCAGGTATTTAGCTGCTCAAAGAAACTCCTATGAGTGGACTCATACAATACTTGTTCTTCTGAGACTCACTAGCTTATTTCACTCAGCATAATGTCTTCAATGTTCATCCGTGTTGAGGATATGTCAGAACCTCCCTTTTAAGGCTGAATAATATTCCACGGTATGTATATACCACATTTTGTTTATCCATCCATTGCCCGACAGACACTTGGACTGCTTCCACCTTTTAGCTAATAGGAATAATGTTGCTCTGAACATGGGTGTACAAATATCTCTTTGAAACCCTCCTTTCAGTTCTTCGGGGTCTATACCCAGAAGTGGATTGCTGGATCATATGGTAGTTCTACTTCTGACCTTTTTTGAGAGATGGATGGTTGAGTTGCATTCACCATGAGCAGGATCACGCAGACGAAGGGCAGCATCGGGAATGTCTAGGTGTGTCCCCTGAGGGCACTCAGTGGAGCACTGAGGAGGAAGTTTGTAAACAAATACCTGCCCTGGGTTCAGGTGCTTTATTAGGGGTGTGGATAAAGGGAGCAAAAAGTGGAAAAGATCAGGAAAAATAGTCAATATTTTTTCAGTGTTTTCTCTGAAATAATAAATTTCAGATGTTTATAAAGATTCTTCTAGAATCTTTGATTGCTTAACCAAAAAAGTGCTCATTTAAAAAAATTCATGCATGACAGAAATGCGTAAAGCAGAAAGTGAAAGTCCTTGCCTTTCCCTCCTGCAGGGACGACCCTGTTAGCACGGTGATGGAGACTCTTGTATGCATATTCTAAGAGGTTTTGAAAAATGATTTTAAGTGTATCTTTGTGAAAGTGGGAAAATTACAAACTTAATGTGTTTTAGGCACTTCTGCCGGTGGGGAGGCAGCTTTTGTTTACACAAGTGGAATTCTGTTAAGGAAAGCTGCCATTCACAGAAATGAAACTGAATCCCTTTGTTTATTAGGACATTTTGTAAATTGTAGTTACTTGATGATTCTTTTTAAGGTGGCTCAAAATTAGAATTACTAAGAAAGTAAAATCAGTGTTCCTTGTTTTCTGATGAAGTGTTGAGACGACGCAGATACTGGTAGTTGGCATTTATTTAGAGGGGATAAGTTAGAGAGTTCTGCGTTTGCTTTAATGAAAAGACTCATTTTTAAAAATCCGTGGCGGCAGGCTGGAGGTGGGAATGGAAGGGCACAAATGTTATTATGTTAAATGCCAGTTATCTACCTTGGATAATTTATATGTTAATTTAACATCTGGTTTAATATCAATCCATTTTAAAATAAACAATTGACTTCCTTTAAGATAATTGTGAATATTATGTATTTCACATTATCTAGACAATTGAAAAGCACCTTCTTAGAAACTGACCCATATGAGGCTTCATATTTTATTTTCTTTGGCTAAGATTATTGGAAAGATCTCCTGATGGGTTCTGAAAAACCTAGGGGCAGGACAGGAATAAAGATGCAGACATAGAGAATGGACTTGAGGACACAGGGACGGGTAAGGGTAAGCTGGGACGAAGTGAGAGAGTGGCATGGACATATATACACTACTAAATGTAAAATAGATAGCTAGTGGGAAGCAGCCGCATAGCACAGGGAGATCAGCTCGGTGCTTTGTGACCATCTAGAGGGGTGGGATAGGGAGGGTGGGAGGGAGACCCAAGAGGGAGGAGATATGGGGATGTATGTATTATGTATAGCTGATTCACTTTGTTATAAAGCAGAAACTAACACACCATTGAAAAGCAATTATACTCCATTAAAGATGTTAAAAAAAAATTGAACATCTTTCTTCCATTGTACAAGGGATTAGAAAAATTGTATGTCCTAGTTTGATAGAGCTACCTGTTCACACTGTGTGTTAAATATAATTATTTTAAAACATAAAAAAAAAAAGTCTCCTGATGGGGAAAAACCTTAAAACTTTCTGTTAGTTGTCTGATAGATGAAGCTAGCCTTCATTCGTGTAAACGATGTGGCTGCATCAATAAAGTTCACAGATAAATTCCCAAACTTACCTTACATGTTCTTTTCTAGGGCTGCCAGCAAAAAGTAAAACATTAATGTCTAATACCATTTACAGAACAAAGTGAGTTACAAAAATAAAGCACTAGGGCTTTTCTGGTGGCACAGTGGTTGAGAGTCCGCCTGCCGGTGCAGGGGACACAGGTTCGTGCCCCGGTCCGGGAAGGTCCCACATGCCGCGGAGTGGCTGGGCCCGTGAGCCATGGCCGCTGAGCCTGCGCGTCCGGAGCCTGTGCTCCGCAACGGGAGAGGCCACAACAGTGAGAGGCCCACGTACAGCAAAAAAATTAAAAAAAAAAATAGAGCACTAAACTCTGCTTGCCTCATTGTCCTTTGTGAGCCTTTGATGAAGGGGCTGTGTGGGGCAGGGTTGTATAATGACATAATAAATAGCCAGAAAGGGAGAGGGGAGTAGAGGAGTTTAACCGATCCACAACTAATTAATGAGGCCCTGCTCCAGCACATTCTAGCAGGCAAAATGGAGAAACAGCAGCCCAAGAGCGCAGCACACATTAAGGCCAATGTAAATAAGTGTTTCTCAGGTTTTAAACAATCAATCTTTCGCTCTAAAATACCTCATCTTTTCTGAACCTTAGCAAGAGGTGGCAGGAGATGAGTACCTGCTAGATTAGATTTACTTTTCTCCTCTGTGTCACAGACAGTATAACAAATTGCGAAATCTCCTGAAGGATGCGCGTCATGATTGTGTTCTCTTCGCTAATGAATTCCAGCAGTCCTGCTATCTCCCTCGGGAAAGAGGGGAGTCCATGGAGAAGTGGCAGAGCAGGTATGGCCCTGAATAGCTGGGTTTTCACACGATCATCTTCTTTAATTTCTTTATCATTGGTTATTTGGGAGTTGATCTAAATAGTATGGCAGAACAAACCAACAATTTTTCTGGAACCGTGATTAATACTGAAATGCTTAATGTGTCAATATTCTAGATATGTCATTTGAATACATATATTTTAGGAATTGTAATTAAGGAGCTATAGGTGCCCAGAGTAAGTTTGCCCCAGACCTCTAAAGGCTAGTAGGATCATTCATTCCAGTGACCCAAAAGTCATACATAGCTTTAATGCTGTGTGAGTGCGCGCGTGCGTGCGTGCATGTGTGTGTGTGTGTGTGTGTGAGAGAGAGAGAGAGCGAGAGAGAAAGAGAGAGCGGCAGGGACACGTCCTACTTTTAAGCTAAAGTCATCTCACTTTTTCTGGTATAGGTTGCTTTAATATCCCAACCAGTCTTATTAAACTGAAACGGGTAGGTTAATTCTAGTAAAGCTGTTTTAGGAAGTGTGGTGTCCTAATTGAGATCCACCTAAAAGCAGAACCTGAAGCAAGGATTTTGGAGGTGAGTTGTTTATGTGAGAAGCAATTCCCAGAAGCAGGAGTGGGGAGAGTGACCCAGAGAAGGAGGGAAAGCAGTAAAGGATGTATTACTGCTGAGGGAAACTGAGGCTCAGTCCTCTGGGAACCTCTAAGAAGCCATGTAGAGTGTGCCTCAGAAGTCACCTCCAAGGGTGGAGGCGAGGGCATTTAGTTAGTTACCCCTTTAGCTGAGGGCCATTCCCCAGGGGTGTTAACTCCAGTCAGTGGGCCATCGATGAGGGATGGAACTGCCACCCAGCTGCAGCTAAAGTCAGAGGTGGGCTTAGGGTACAGGTGCGAGGCACCCATAGCCTCTGCTTCAGTCTTCTGTAGAAGGCAGAAGAGACCTTAAGCTTTAAAATAGCTTATCCATACAAAACATTTACATCATCTTCTTCCTTATAATTCTTTATCTGTATAGCCATTAAATATTTAAATTCTCTAAAGCAAAATAAGCACCGATATATATTGAGTCCTTAATAGAACCCAAGTTCCCACCAGCAAGGGAAAGCAAATCTTTCCCTAGATTGGGTCATATGTGAGTACTCACACTTACTAACTACACAGCGTTGCACACAGTCAGTACTCAGTGAATCTTTTTTTAAATTCTAGGACTAAAGGAACCTTACATAACATCTTAATTTGCAGAAAGGGAAACAGATGCCTACAGAAATTGACTCTCTGAGTTGATCCACTTCATTGGACACATGATCCTTTTTTGAATACATGTCCCCTGACCTAGACTCCATTTTCCAATTCAGATTCTTTTCAGGAAGATTTTCAGACATTTCATATTGGTGATGCCATATTGGATTTTGTCTTTATTGGATTATGATCTTCAGCTACTTGCAGCCTAGTTTTTCTCTTAGCCAAAGACTTGTTTCTTCATCTTTTAAGCCTCTCACAATTTAGCTTATCATCCCTGTGGTGCTGTGTGGCTCGTCCCACCAAGTAAAATGTGTGAAAAGGTGGCAGAGCCTCACGGTTGCTAGGCCATATCAAGAAATGAAAGCGGTTTCTGTGGTGGTTGGCTGTCTTAGAGAAGAAGAGATGTCAAGCACTTTGTGATTCATCTTTGTATCCCCCAGCATACCCAACCCAGGGCATGTTTATAATGGATGCTCGGGAAGTATTTGTTGAACGAATGAACGAATGACTGTCTATATAAACCAAAGGGTAAAAGATTAAAAGCCAGGTGTGAAGTTCTGAACAAGAGCTTGGGTTTGTCTGCCCGGGGAGGGCTCACGTGCCTCTTGCTTTCTAGGAGCATCTACAATGCAGCCACTTGGTACTATCACCACTGCCAAGACAGGATGCCAATCGTTATGGTGACAGAAGATGAAGAGGCAATTCAGCAGTATGGAAGTGAAACGGAAGGAGTGTTTGTGATTTCCTTCAAGGTATTTCCAGCTGGTGTGTCTATATAAGTATGTGTGTGTGCGTGAGTGTGTGTGTCTGTGTGTGTTCATTTCCATAGTAGTGCCCGTGAGGCTCTAGATGGCTTTGGCAGTACAGAAAAGGGAAAATAAAGAATGAAGGAAAGGAATAAAGACACAGACCTACTAGAGAATGGACTTGATGATATGGGGAGGGGGAAGGGGAAGATGAGACAAAGCGAGAGAGCGGCATGGACATATATACACTACCAAACACGTGAAATAGATAGCTAGTGGGAAGCAGCCGCACAGCACAGGGAGATCAGCTCCGTGCTTTGTGACCACCTAGAGGGATGGGATAGGGAGGGTGGGAGGGAGGGAGACGCGAGAGGGAAGAGATATAGGAACATATGTATATGTATAACTGATTCACTTTGTTATAGAGCAGAAACTAACACACCATTGTAAAGCAAGTATACGCCAATAAAGATGTAAAAAATAAAAATAAAATGTGAAAACTGAAAAAACAATAATAGTTTAAAATTAAAATAAAAATTAAAGTAAAAAATAAATTAAAAAAAAGAATGAAGGACGACTTTAAGAAGTTCCATGTCTTCATCACTCTCCAACTAATTAATCTTGAGTTTGCCAAATTTGGGCAAACTCCCTGTGACTATAAGGCCTCCGGTATCCAAGACTGCAGCCCAATAAACTCCAGTTCATAGTAAACTCATGTTTATAGTTATAATAATAATACTAGTAGTAATGATGATGATGATAGGTTGAATCTGATAAAACTGCCAATATTCTGTTGTTTTTGACTTACAAAATGGCTATTCTACATGGTTCCACCTAAGAATAATACCCAACGTTGATCTATGCCAGGCACTGTTCTGAGTGTATTATTTCATTTAATTCTTGCAACAACCCTATGAGGCAGGTGTTATAATCCCCATTTTATTGGTGAGGAAGCTAAAGCACAGAAAAGCTAAGCAACTTGCCCAGAGTCACAGGGAGAAAGTGCTGGAAGTGGGTTAGAGCCCAGGCAGTCTGACTCCAGCACTCTGAACCACCATGCTGCCTCCCAGACTGTCTTTCTGAATACGCACAAGACATAGGTTTTGTTTTTTAACATCTTTATTGGAGTATAATTGCTCTACTGTGTTAGTTTCTGCTGTATAACAAAGTGAATCAGCTATACGTATACATATATCCCCTCCCTCTTGCGTCTCCCTCCCACTCTCCCTATCCCACCCCTCTAGGTGGTCACAAAGCACCGAGCTGATCTCCCTGTGCTACGCGGCTGCTTCCCACTAGCTGTCTATTTTACATTTGGTAGTGTATATATGTCCATGCCACTCTCTCACTTCATCTCAGCTTACCCTTCCCCCTCCCCGTGTCCTCAAGTCCATTCTCTACATCTGCGTCTTTATTCCTATCCTGCCCCTAGGTTCATCAGAACCATTTTTTTTTTTAGATTCCATATATATGTGTTAGCATACGGTATTTGTTTTTCTCTTTCTGACTTCACTCTGTATGACAGACTCGAGGTCCATCCACCTCACTACAAATAACTCAATTTCGTTCCTTTTTATGGTTGAGTAATATTCCATTATATATATGTGCCACATCTTCTTTATGCATTCATCTGTTGATGGACACTTAGGTTGCTTCCATGACCTGGCTATTGTAAATAGTGCTGCAGTGAACATTGGGGTGCATGTGTCTTTTTGAATTATGTTTTTCTCAGGGTATATGCCCAGTAGTGGGATTGCTGGGTCATTTGGTAGTTCTATTTTTAGTTTTTAAGGAACCTCCACACTGTTCTCCATAGTGGCTATATCAATTTACATTCCCACCAGCACTGCAAGAGTGTTCCCTTTTCTCCATACCCTCTCCCAAAACATAGTGTTAAAGGCCAGTCTTATTTGTCCACTGTTCCTCACTCTTTTCTACTTGTGACCATGGGTGGGGGGCAGTAGGGATAAAGGAAGGGGCGATATATGATACTACTTATGTGAAAGCTGTTGGACCAGCTTGGTGTACATGTAACAGATAGAGGCAGCATTATCGGTGACAGTTTTTTGAGGTGTCTTAAGGACACAGTTCTCCTATTTCTTAGGTACCTTTTCAGAGAGTAGGATGCCTGTTAATCTCTAAATAGATTACTGATCTCAAAACAAAAAAACAAAAAATAGATTACTGGTCTCTTCTGCCTGCCCAGTTGGTCAATCAGGTTCCAGTGGTTGATATTGTTTTTTGATTCAGAAACTAGACTAAGGTCCTCCATTACCCCTGTCAGTTTACAGAGAGTCTATTTGGATTTTGAATTGTAGATCCTATGAGGGTTCCCACGTGCATGTATTGCTAAAGATTTGCCAATAGAATTTTCTTGCCCTGCTATAAAAAAGCGTTCTGGCATGCCAGAGAATTCCAAGGGCGCTGGATATTAATGGCAGTGTCACTTATTTTTTCTGTTGCAATACATCATGTCTTGTTCCTGCAGAGGGCAGTTGACTAAAATTATATTTTTCTACTTTTTATGAAAATTACTTTTCTCTGCAGTCTGGCAGTATCGTACAGTTTGATTTTGTATAGCATTTCCAAAGCAAACTGTGTGACCGAGGGCTTCATAGAGGTGTATGATAGCAGAAAAAAAGAGATGCTATGAAGTTCAGATGAGCAGGAAGCCCAGAATTTTCTGTGGAGACTTGAAGGTAGATGGGGAAGAGTGAGGACAATAAATCCCTCTTGAAGAGTTGGTTCATAGTGGCAAAAATTTGGTGTTGATGAGTGATTAGTGACCATAGAATTGCAGTGTTATTAGCACAGACAGAACTTGTGGAAGGACTAGAGAAAGAAAGGAAGCAGTTTGAACAAGACCCTGAAATTAGTGGGAGAAGTGCTGGAGTTGACAATAAGGATAATTGACTTCATTTTAGTTTGAGAAAAGAGAATGTGCCAGCCTCTAATTTAGGCTTAAAGTAGAGTTAAAATCATACGTAAGTTTGATTTTATTTAGTGAGGGTCCACCATGCGAGGACATGTATTCTGGACACAGGAAGTAGATGGAGCAGAGTCAGCCTCACCACACCAGACCCCTGTGGGTGGTCGCCTTGGTGTCTTGTCTAGGGCCTCTCTGAAAGTTACACCAAGAAGTGCAATAATATTCAATAATGTTCTACTTGGAGGGGACCATGACACTTGTTTCAGAATTATGTTTCGTACTGGGTTGTCACATAGACAGAGCATCAAGTGTCCCCACGTGAAAAGTGTGACTACATCTGTATAGTCACAAAAGAAGACGCAGTCCTTGGGGAGTTTATGAGGCTGGAAAGCCTAACACCAAAGAACAGAAACATCTTTCCCCTTCTCTGCTCATCCAAGATTGCCAGGGGGTTGGGGGAGGGGAGATACTTCCTTATTACACTTTACTCCTCGCCACTTTTTGCCTGCTGATTTAGGTTTCTTATAAATTTCAGATATTTCAGGGTGAAAAACAAAGAGACAGTGCACACGTAGAAGCTTTTCCTCTCCATTCACTGTGGGCCGTTATCTGCAGCAGTGAGATAACGTGTAAAGACAGGCATCCCGGCCGTGTGCACGTACACGCGTGTGTGTGGAGAGAGAGGGAGATTTGAAAGTGCAGAGTGATCAGGGAGGTAGAAGCATTCCACAGTAGGAGTGGCCTCCCTGGGTTCCTTTGGCAAGGCTGCAGGGATTAGTGAGATGGTAGAAATGAACTGGTAGCAGGAGGCTTGGGAGGGTAATGCTCATGTAACACTTCTTCAAAACTGCATGCCAGCAGTTCCTGTTCAGGATTTTTTGTAATGCTGCTATAACAAAGAATCATTATCTTCTGACCATGTTTCTCTTGTGCCTTTATTAAATGCAGAATTACCTGGACAATTTTTGGCCTGATTTAAAGGCCACCCACGAGCTTTGTGAGTCTATCCTTCAGTCTCGACGAGAAAGAGAGAATGAGAGTCAGGAGAGCCACGGGAAGGAGTACCCAGAACATCTACCCCTGGAAGTGTTAGAAGCCGGCATTAAGTCCGCGCGCTACATCCAGGTGAGGGTGGTAATGGGGAATCGGTGCCGGGATCAGCCAGTGTGTTTCCTTCTCTTTACTTGCCTCCTGTCACAGGCCTCTGATTTCAAAGGCTGTCAATGAGACGGGCCTCAGTAGGCCAGGGCTGTTGATGTTCAAGGTGACGTGGGAGTCTCCTCTGTAGACAGTGCCCTCCGGTTTGGACCTACTCTCTACTGTTCTTTCTTTTTTTTTTAAAAATTAATTAATTTTATTTTTGGCTGTGCTGGGTCTTTGTTGCTGTGTGTGGGCTATCTCTAGTTGTGGTGAGCGGGGGCTACTCTTCATTGCCGTGCGCGGGCTTCTCACTGCGTCGGCTTCTCTTGTTGCAGAGCACAGGCTCTAGGCACACGGGCTTCAGTAGTTGTGGCACACGGGCTCAGTAGTTGTGGCTCATGGGCTCTAGAGCGTAAGCTCAGTAGCTGTGGCACACAGGCTTAGTTGCTCCGCAGCATGTGGAATCTTCCTGGACCAGGGCTCGAACCCATGTCCCCTGCATTGGCAGGTGGATTCTTAACCGCTGTGCCACCAGGGAAGTCCCTCTAGTGTTCTTAATTAGGTTACATACCGAGCATTACACAGTAGGTTTAAATGCTTCCTGTCACTGGGAAAGAATATATTTTTGAATCAAGGTCTAGAGGTTTGGCAGAATTTTAAAGTTGTTGAAATTTGGCTTCTTCAGGCCTTTGCCACTTTCCTGCCTCTTTCAAGGTCCCCTTGTGATCCCTCAAAACCCAGGACCCACGTGCTGTCAGGGTCTTGAGAAGGAATCAAATAAAATTGCTATTCAGATTTCAACAGCTTTATATGCACTCGTGTTTGTGTGTGTGTGTGTGTGTGTGTCTGTGTGCACATACGGTTTTATCACATGCATGGATTTGTGTATTCACCACCACAATCAAGATACAGAACTGTTCTACCACGAATTTTACATTTTCTAACCAGCAACTCAGACAATTTTTATGCAGTCTGAAGGCTGAGCCTACCACTGTAAACTCCTTCCCTAAAATGTGGGTGTTTTAATGAGTATATCTATGGAGAGGCTAATGCTTCCAATTGGTAATGAAGTTTACAGCATTCCTGGGAGGGTATTTTGAGGAAGAAGATTTTTTAAAGACCGCTCATCACTTAGGTAAGATAAATCCTGGCACTTGCAACACTTGGTATAGCTAAGAGTATGTCAAAATGATGGTACATTCTCTGGAGAAAATAAACTTCGGTGATGAATTATTATTCCTAAAGAAAGGGATCACAAACCTTATAAGAATATAATGGGGATATTTTCATAAAAATTTTTAACTATACCTTTTGGAGGGTAAAGCAAGCAGAAAAGAAATTTTTCACACTGATTTTTATTTTTATTTTAGGGAACTCTGAACGTCAACAAACACAGAGCACAAATAGAAGCTTTTGTTCGACTTCAAGGAGCCAGCAGTAAAGATTCAGGTTCAGTGTAAACCTTACATAAATTTCCGTACCACTTTTTAATTCTGATATTACACATTGAAGAAAGCAAAGTTGAAATTGTCAGATCATATGTGCCATGTCAAATATCCCTACCTACACTGGCTGTGTGGGATCGTGGGTTGGTTTTTTTTCCTCCCCAGCTTTTTGTCTATAATTTCTGATTTTATGGTAATAACTCTAAAAAATGGTAATAGCTAATATTTTATTGAGTGCTTATTATACATCAGATACTGTTGTAAGCACTTAAAGTAGGTATTATTATTGTTTACCACCTTTTACACGTGAAGAAACTAAAATACAGAGAAACAAAGTGACTTTACGAGGATCACTCACCTGGTACGCGGCGGGGCTAAACCTGAGGCTGAGGCAGGCAGGCTGTGATTTTAAGATTTTGCCCTGTACTGCCTCACTGAGCTGTATTGCCTCATTGGAATTGTATAAAATGTAACGTCAATGAAAAAAAATGTGTAAATAAGTTTTATCATAATAGAGTGTATTGTTAGTTCTGCAATGACAGGGTGAAAGTAACCCTGATAGATAGTCAAGGGCACCTGGCGAGGTTGTGGAGAATGAGCAGCAGTGGCTTAATCCGGGCTTCTGCTCATCAGACTTCTCCCTGTCAGTTCTGCAGTGTCCATAGTTCAGCAGCCAGCTGACCGCTCCCTGGCCGCATAGCCCCTGAAGTTATGGGAGAGAGTCCCAGTGTGGGCTTACATTGTCTCATGCAGAGAACCTACCTTAAAAGATGGTTGAGAGTGGCCTTATGAAAGCACATTATACAGCACGGCATAGCAGCAGTGTTTCTTCCTTCCTAACCTGTGGAACAAAAGTTTCATTTCGGTTTAACTTCACCTTTGAAAGGAGGGAGCTTTTATTTGCAGGAATGCTGATTAGATCTCGAACGTGTTATGTTTGAAAGGCCTCACTGGTGTGGCCTACCCCTTGACCTTGTGGGGTTTCTCTGTGCTGCCCCCAAAACAGGTCTAGTCAGTGACATCCTAATCCACGGGATGAAGGCTCGAAACCGCTCTATTCACGGGGACGTGGTAGTTGTCGAACTACTCCCTAAAAATGAATGGAAAGGAAGAACCACCGCCCTGGGTGAGAATGACGGCGAGTCCCCGAGTGAGCCCATGCCCACAGGTGAGCCAGCTGTAAAGTTGCCTGGTCGTCCATGTGGAATGTTTATTTTTCCTCTCTTTAGTCCAGAAATACTGCAGTTATTAATATATGATATCATCTCTTTTCTTACATTGTCAGTTTCCCCTCTCTGGTTTATTTTATTCTCATCAGCACCCAAATATGCTATATAGTATGTCTCATCTTAAAATAAAAACCCTCTTAGGGGGACTTCCCTGGTGGCACAGTGGTTAAGAATCCACCTGCCAGTGCAGGGGACACAGGTTCGAGCCCTGGTCCAGGAAGATACTATATGCCATGGAGCATGTAAGCCTGTGCGCCACAACTACTGAGCCTGCACTCTAGAGCCCGCAAGCCACAACTACCGAGCCTGAGTGCCACAACTACTGAAGCCCACGTGCCTAGAGCCTGTGCTCTGAAACAAGAAAAGCCACTGCAGTGAGAAGCCTGTGCACCGCAATGAAGAGTAGCCCCCGCTGGCTGCAACTAGAGAAAGCCCACATGCAGCAACGAACGCAGCCAAAAATAAATAAATTTATTTTAAAAATAAATAAATGTCACACCAGGCCCCACAAAAGAAGGGGCACACTGACAATGTTAATTTAAAAAATTATCTATCTTAAAAAAATGATCCATTTAATAATAAAATAGAAGGAAGGCAAATGTTTAAGCATCTCTCAACTTGTGTGGATGTGCTCAGAAAAATGGGATGTTGCATTTCCTGTTTTCTTCCTCACTGCTGAACTGGTCAGAGACCAGATAGGTGACATCTTACCAGTTAAGGCTTTATTTTGTTTTGTTTTCCCAAAGGCAGAGTGGTGGGTATCCTTCAGAAGAACTGGCGGGATTATGTGGTGACATTTCCATCCAAAGAAGAGGTCCAATCGCAGGGCAAAAATGCTCGGAAAATCCTAGTTACACCTTGGGATTACAGAATTCCCAAAATCCGAATTAGCACTCAGCAAGCAGAAGCCCTCCAGGTACCTTTACTCTTTGCCTCTTGTCTTTGCCAGCTTTTGAGCGGTACCAGGAACTGTTAACTCCTTTGCATAGGAAGGGATAAATTAGTGATGGCATCTGGTGTTCTGAGATCCTGTTTTCTAAAAATTCTAAATATATAGAACCATCTGTTAAGTAGTCCTTGGTTAAAAAATGAAGGCCAGAGAGAAACCGTCCTAGAAAGAGCTGTGTAGGACAGCTAGAGAGAACATCTATTATCCAGCTGTCCAACACAGAAACTTTTCAATAGATACACTTTGCCAAAACTAACAAGCTTTCTTTCAGCAAGCGATATAGAAATACGATGGCTCTGCCCTGTAGGGATGATATAGTGGTACTTCACAGAATCGATTATCCTTAAAGGAATAAGAGCCCTGGAGAGAAGACAAAAACAAGAAAGTTAGAAATGAACCTTTACTGTGGCGAAGGGGGTAGGCATCGCCCAATTTGATTTGCCCGATGTTTTGGAGTTTGCAAGTGAGACAATGAAGCAGGATGTCCCCAGCCAGTAATCTAGTCGTTGTGTACCTTTCCATCCCAAAGCCTCACGCAGGCTCTCTGAAGCCAGTTGTAACAATTGCTCTCCATGTCTATGGTTTGCTGGAATCCGGGGGCAGTGGGGTTCAGTTCATACGGATAACCTTCTTCTCCACCAAAAGTTGTCTTAAGAAATTAGAAAGTAACTTTAAAGAAATTAGAAAGTAACCCACCCCCACAAAAACATTGAGATTTTTTGCTTTGAAATTTAATTTGGACTATGCATAATTGGGTTTTTCCCTTGTATCACAAATGTTAACTCAAATGTGTCACAGTTGGCTTTCTGTCTCAGGCTACACTCTCCAGCCCACTTATTTGGTGTGGAGGGGTAATGCCTCCCTTCAAAGCATTGCACTAAGCATTTACCTACCATCTGGCAATTTAGTAAAACAGGAAGAACCCAATAAAAGAATAGAAAAGGGGCTTCCCTGGTGGCGCAGTGGTTGAGAGTCCGCCTGCCGATGCAGGGGACACGGGTTCGTGCCCCAGTCTGGGAAGATTCCACATGCTGCGGAGCCGCTGGGCCCGTGAGCCATGGCCGCTGAGCCTGCGCTCCGCGACGGGAGAGGCCACAACAGTGAGAGGCCCGCGTACCGCAAAAAAAAAAAAAAAAAAAGAACAGAAAAGAAAGAAAAACCGCTATTTGCAAATTGGCCACTCTCTTTGGAGCTTGATGCTGTTTATCGCTCGTTTGTTTGGTGCTGCTAATTGACCCATTCGACTCCTGGTGCTGGGCTCATGTTTCCCCCTCTTTGTTCAGGACTTCCGGGTGGTTGTGCGCATTGATTCCTGGGAGTCGACATCCATGTATCCAAGTGGACATTTTGTGCGTGTTTTAGGAAGAATCGGAGACCTGGAAGGGGAAATTGCAACCATCCTGGTGGAGAACAGCATTTCAGTCGTCCCCTTCTCAGAAGCTCAGGTCAGACTTCTGCCAGTCCTTTGTTCTGATAAAAGACTTTTTCTACTTTTTTTTTTTTTCTTTTGTTGTCCGTTTTGTCATTAAGAAAAATCTTAGTACTATTTAACAACCCACTGTCTAAAACCACAGATAATGGGAAAATCTCACTCTTCTTTATTCTGTGTTTGAACCAGATTGAAGTCAGCTTCCAGTGCAGAGTTAGTTTCCTGCAGCCTCACAGCTCTCAAATTTTTACGTTTTCCTACTGTGCTTACAAATGGTATGTCAGTGTCTTACAGTCAGTATACGTCCATCCCCCGTGGTACTACACGGGTACCTGGTTACAGACCCAACTGGGCTCTAGTCCCTGTCATAATCATTGAACCAGAGGCCTGCAGAAAGCTGCAGGGAGCAGCTTCTTGGGTTCCATACATCTCTGACCCATGGGTCAAAAAATCATGCTCATTATGAAACTGTTTTTGTAACCTTTACAGAAAACAAAAATTCCGTGAACATAAAACGTCAGCTATTTTCATCACTTTATGATCTTTTAAAATCCCCGTAAATCTTGTTTATTATTCTCGCATAGCTATACTCACAGTGTGCACAGTCTATTTTCTGCTGCTTTCACTTAAGAATCATTTCTCTGTATTGACATAGCCTACTTATTTTTAATAGTGGTGGCAGTTACTCTATAGTTATGTACTCTAGTTTGCTGAGCGTCTGGGCTGTTTCATTTTTCAGTATTATAAAAGGTGCCACTTCAAACATTTCATAAATATTACTTTTTTTTTTTGATCATTTTCTTTTGGAATGTAATCTTTAAAGTGAGATCACCAAGTCAAAGGGCATAAAAAATTTAAATAGCTTTTGCTATGAATTGACAGATTGTTCTTCAGAAAAATTGGGCCAGTTGGCACTGCCATCAAGAGCATATGGGTAGCAAGGACTTCCCTGGTGGCGCAGTAGTTAAGAATACGCCTGCCAATGCAGGGGACAAGGGTTCGAACCCTGGTCCAAGAAGATCCCACATGGCACGGAGCAACTAAGCCCGTGCACTGCAACTACTGAGCCTGCGCTCTAGAGCCCGTGAGCCACAACTACTGAGCCTGCGTGCCACAACTACTGAAGCCCGTGAGCCTGGAGCCCGTGCTCCGCAGCAAGAGAAGCCACTGCAATGAGAAACATGCACACCGCAACAAAGAGTAGCCCCCACTCACTGCAACTAGAGAAAGCCCATGCACAGCAACGAAGACCCAACGCAGCCAAAAATAAATAAATAAATAAAGTTTATTTTTTTAAAAAAAAGAGCGTATGGGTAGCAAATGAAGCAACTGACAAAGGATTCATCTCCAAAATATACAAGCAGCTCATGCAGCTCAATATCAAAAAAACAACCCAATCCAAAAATGGGCAGAAGACCTAGACAGTTCTCCAAAGATATACAGATTGCCAACAAACACATGAAAGTATGCTCAACATCACTAGTCATTAGAGAAATGCAAATCAAAACTACAATGAGGTATCACCTCGCACCAGTCAGAATGGCCATCATCAAAAAATCTACAAACAATAAATGCTGGAGAGGGTGTGGAGAAAAGGGAACTTTCTTGCCCTGTTGGTGGGAATGTAAATTGATACAGCCACTATGGAGAACGGTATGGAGGTTCCTCAAAAAACTAAAAATAGTGGCTTCCCTGGTGGCGCAGTGGTTGAGAGTCCGCCTGCCGGTGCAGGGCATGCGGGTTCGTGCCCCGGTCTGGGAGGATCCCACATGCCGCGGAGCGGCTGGGCCTGTGAGCTATGGCCGCTGAGCCTGCACGTCCAGAGCCTGTGCTCCGCAACGAGAGAGGCCACAACAGTGAGAGGCCCGCGTACCGCAAAAAAAAAAAGTCATGTACCGCAATGTTCATTGCAGCTCTATGTACAATAGCCAGGACAGGGAAGCAACCTAAGTGTCCATTGACAGATGAATGGATATCAACCATAAAAGAAACGAAATTGAGTTATTTGTAGTGAGGTGTATGGACCTAGAGTATGTTATGCAGAGTGAAGTAAGTCAGAAAGAGAAAAACAAGTACCGTATGCTGACACATATATGTGTAATCTAAAAAAAAAAAAAAATGGTTCGGAAGAACCTAGGGGCAGGACAGGAATAAAGATGCAGACATAGAGAATGGACTTGAGGACACCGGAAGGGGGAAGGGTAAGCTAGAACGAAGTGAGGGAGTGGCATGGACATATATACACTACCAAATGTAAAATAGATAGCTAGTGGGAAGCAGCCGCATTAACACAGGGAGATCAGCTCGGTGATTTGTGTCCACCTAGAGGGCTGGGATAGGGAGGGTGGGAGGGAGGTGCAAGAGGGAGGAGATATGGGGATGTATGTATATGTATAGCTGATTCACTTTGTTATAAAGCAGAAACTAACACACCATTGTAAAGCAATTATACTCCAATAAAGATGTTAAAAAAAAAAGAGCATATGGGTATTCTTCTTTTCATTATAATTTTTGACAGAGTGGTGGCTACAATAGTAAAATACTTTAGAATATTTTACATTATTAAGTTTTTATGTTTACCGTTAGTATCTGGAAATTATTTGTTGACTTGTTTTGACAGCTTAGTGAAAATGTTAGAGCAAAATAAAGCGTGGATTAGACTTCACAGGACTAGAATTCTTCCCTTTTAGCCTACTTAACTGCAAATTGATGGCTTGAACAGGTAATAGTGCAGAAAAAATGCTCGAGATTGATCCTGCTTCAAAAAGGAATATGCTTTTAATATTTGGGACATGTTGGTTTTCATCCAGGCTTGACTTGAATTAAAAGCTCAAATGGATCATTTGAAAATGGGGTGGATATTGTACTCTTTATAAGCCACCCATTCATTCTCCAGCCTCCACGACTGAAGAGGCTGTAAACACCCTGGGACATTTCCTGTCCGACTGTAACACCTTCAGGCGCATGGGGATTGTGTCTTTCCTATTGACTCCCATATTTCCAGAGCCTAGCACAGCTCCTGACACATTTTAGGCACCCAATAAATAATTATTGCTCCAAAAAAGCAAACATAGGTTAATTGCGTAAGGTAATGGGTAATGAATGGGGTTTCCATGAGGTCACATTGAGAATGTTAGAGAGTGGATTTTTATAGGAAATTTCTGATGCATGAATTGCTGAATTTGGGGACTCTCCTTGTACAGATGTGTGAGATGCCAGTAAACACAGCCGAAAATCCCTGGAAGGTGAGTTCCGAAGAGGAACGAGAACGTAAAGACCTTAGGAAAACCCATCTGGTATTCAGCATTGACCCCAGAGGTTGTGAAGATGTGGACGACACCCTCTCAGTCAGAGCCTTGGATAACGGCAACCTAGAGCTCGGGGTCCACATCGCAGACGTGACACACTTTGTGACATCGCATTCTTATATTGATATTGAAGCTAGAACAAGGTAACGCTGTTTGAAATCAGCACTGCGATTATGTGTGACTAATGTATTTTGTAACTGCTAGTTTCAGATTTTTAAAACAAAGATTTCACAGTTGGGAACAATTCTGAAGATCTCTTCCAGGAAAAAAAAAATTGAGGTCCACTTCCCCTTCTCCTTTAGAAAAGTACTACCTTGATCAATTTACCTTTCCTTTTTTAACAGAATCTTTTCATGTGTTGTTTTCTTCTAAATTGAAATGGGTTAAACTTCTCATGTAGTAATATCCTATTTTATATAAATACTAGATCATTACACTCTAATTTTTCTTGTACAACTAAGATTCGTACCACTTTTTCTTTCTCTTTTATATCAGTGGAAGAATATTCAGCCCAAAGCGGTATCACTTAGAAAAGTGGGAACATGGGAATAGCTTTATTACCCAGTCTGCTGCACTTGATGAAAAAGCAACAGCCTTGGGGAGTTTGTGCTGAACTTTCGGCCATTTTCCTCACTGCAGCCCGTACCGTCAGCAGTCCTGCTTCTTGCTGCTGAAGGTCGTGTGCCTGCATATGTGTCATTCACAGGGCCACCACTTATTACTTAGCGGACCGTCGCTATGACATGCTGCCCTCCATCCTCAGCGCTGATGTGTGCTCCCTCCTGGGAGGCGTTGATAGGTGAGTTTGTTCATTACTTTTATCATCAGAGCTTGTCTTGCCCCTTCTGTGGTGACTAGTGACTCTAGCTTGTGGCCTCTTCCTCGTCTTCTTTCTGATATACTCTCCTGCCTGCCTCCCCACCCCTGCTTTCCCCCTACATCCTCTACACCCTGCTGCACCACTTATTTGGGGGCAGCTTTGTCTCTCTCACCTTCCCTTCCCTTCTGCTCCTCTTTCTCTTTTCTTTCTGTCCAGCTGTGAGGCTGCTTCTCCCTCTTGTTGGCTTTTTAAAGTCAAAGTCTAGGAACAAATGTATATACCTTTGTACATATGTGTTCCCTGGTTGAGGCTGTTTTGCAATGAGGATCATGATCTTAGGGAGTTTTTTGTTTATTTGTTGTAAAGTTTATGTCTGTCTTTGAATAGATAATAAAACCATGTAGCCCAAAATTCATACGTTCGAAAAGATGTTTAATGAAAGGCTCCCACCTGCCACTTTCCCTCAGTTACCGATTTCTTCTGTATTTTCCTAGACATAATACTGTAACAAAAAAACCCCTCAGTTTTCCACCTTCCTATGTAGAGAAAAATCCAGCTCTTCCCCGCTATGTCTTTCTTTCCTGTGAGTCTCCTTTGCCTTTACGGGGAACACGTCACATCTGACACTTCTGGTCACCAAACGTGTGGAGGTGTTTCTCTACACCAAGCAGTTCTCTGCAACCCCAGCTGGGTGTCTTACAATTTAATTCAGTTCTGATACTGTCTGCCCAGAGATGGCATCAGGTTCCACAGGGTAAAGGACTCAGTCCCACAGGACTGTCCCCACTCCTCAACTTCAGACACCATCACAAGCCCAGATTGTCAGCATGCTTCTGAACGACCAGCTGTAGATTAGAGGTTCCCATGACCCCCTCTTTAGACTTCAGATGCCAGTTGCAAGTCCACATTCTTACCTGTACTTCTGACCAACTGGCTATAAATCAGAGATTCCAAGACCCCCTCCTCAAGTTCAATTAATTTGCTAGAGCAGCTCTCAGAACTCAGGAAAACAGTTTACCTACATTTACTGGTTTATTATAAAAGTATATGATAAAGGATACAGATGAACATCCAGATGGAAGAGATGTGTAGAGCAAGGTATGTGGGAAGGACACAGAGCTTCCAGGCCCAAGGATGCCACTCTCCCCAGCATCTCCATGTGTTCACCAATCCAGAAGCTCTCCGAACCTCACGCTTTGGGGATTTTATGGAGGCTTCATCACGTTGGCACGATCGATCAGTAACTCCATTTTCAGCCCTTCTCCCTTCTCAGGAGAATGAGGGGCAGGGCTGAAAGCTTCTAATCATGGCTTGGTCTTTCCAGTGACCAGCCCTCATCCAGGAGCCCACCCAGAGTCTCCTCGTTAGAACAAAAGACACTCCTACCTCCCAGGAAATTACAAGGGTTTCAGAAGCCCTGTATCAAGAGCTAGGGACAAAGACCAATATCTATTTTCTATTATTTCAAAAATAAACACACACACACGCATGCATACCTATGGACATGTGGTCTTTCTTTGTTATACAAATGGTGACCATATGTATGTATATGTGTGTGTGTGTGTGTATATATATATATATATATATATATATATATATATATATATATATATACTGTTCGGACCTTGCTTTTTTTTTTAATTAACAATGTATCTTGGAGATCATTAATATGGAAATCATTCCATATTAATAACAGTTATCTGTGGAAATTTAGATTGTTTTCAAACTTTTGCTATTATAAACAAAACTGTACTGAATTACTTGGAATATAACTCATTTCACATTTTTAAAAGTACAGTATCTCTGGAAGATAAAGTCCTAGAAGTGGAATTTCTGTGTCAACGGGTATATGCATTTGTGTTTAAATAGATAATAACCAAATCGCCTTCCACAGAGGTTATACCAATTATATTCTCTCCGTCAATGTATGAGAATGCTAGTTTCCCCACAGCCTTGCCAGCACAATATGTTGTGTTTTTTTGTGTCTTTGCCAATTTGAAAAATAAAAATGTTATCTTAGAGTGGTTTTGATTTGCAGTTTTCTACTATGAGTAAAGTCAAACATTTTTTGTATGCCTAACAGTCATTTGTATATCCTTTTCTGTGAACTATTTCATGTTTCTTGCCCCTTTTTCTTTTGCTTTCTTGATCTATTAGTAATTGATATCTAAGAGCTCTTTATACATTAAGAAGTTAGCCCAGTGTTTTTTATGTGAGTTGCAAATATTAGAGTGATTTGGTGGTAAAGTGATTCTTTACTTAGTGAACTTTTTGCTAATGAACCTACCATCAAGGCTGATATCCTAGTTCAGTGTCATCCTGTAGCATTCGAAAGACTGCTCTTCTTTGCTAGCGAGCCCAGTAGACTTAACTCTATCAGTGCTATGCTGTTCTAAGGAAAATGGAGAACCGTAAAGTCAGGTTTGTAACATTCCATGTGAACTTATTTCAGATTTGCTCAGAGTTCCCCAGAACCTAATCTAACCTTGTTTTAATTTTACGTATCTTTTGATTTAGCAGTGGAGTGCTGGATTGAAACATCAGACCAGAGCCCTGTAGCAATGTCATTTTTTTTTCATTACATTTAGGGTCTAGTTCTGTTTATTTCAAAAATGCAAGAATTAAATAATGATGTGAGTGTGACTGGTTTTGTAGGTATGCTGTAAGCATCATGTGGGAATTGGATAAAACCTCCTATGAAATTAACAAAGTATGGTACGGCAGAACCATTATTCGATCAGCATACAAATTATTTTATGAAGCAGCCCAAGAATTACTGGACGGAAACGTCGACATTGTTGATGATATTCCAGAATTCAGGGTCATGGATGAGAAGAGCCGACAAGCCAAGCTAGAGGAGTTACTGTGGGCAATCGGAAAGTTGACGGACATAGCCCGCCACATCCGAGCCAAACGAGACCAATGCGGAGCCCTGGGGCTGGAAGGGGTAGAGGTTCGCATCCAGCTCGATGAGAAGAAGAACATTCACGACCTCATCCCCAAGCAGCCCCTGGAAGTCCATGAGACGGTGGCTGAATGCATGATCCTGGCCAACCACTGGGTAGCCAAGAAGATCTACGAGAGCTTCCCTCGCCAGGCCTTGCTGCGCCGGCACCCTCCTCCACACCAGGAGTTTTTTTCTGAACTCCGAGAGTGTGCTAAAGCAAAGGGCTTCTTCATAGATACACGGTAATTCCTCTTTTGAGGGGGCAGGGAACTGGAAGAGGACGCTGTGCACTTATTGATCTTACAGTAGTTCTTAAAATGTGACAGCCACATCTTTGACCAAAAATAGAAAACTTCTTGGCTTTCTTCATTTACTACAATGTAGGTATAGAGGCTTCAATTTTTTTTTTTTTTATTTTGCCACATCACGTGGCTTGTGGGACCTTTGGTCCCCAACCAGGGGTAGAACCCATGCCCCCCTGCAGTGGAAGCTCGGAGTCCTAACCACTGGACTGCCAGGGAGTTCCCTAGAGACTTCAAATTAAAACAAGTTTATTTAGGCGTAATTTTGACCCACTAGTTTGTAATATAAAAGTAAGGAACCTGTTATCCTTGATTTAATTTCATCTGCCCCTTAGGCAAATGCGAAGACTTAATCCTCTATTTCAAAACTTTAAAAATGCAGCCTATCTCTGTGGCAGTATCGTAAGACACCACACCGATGGTAAATTTCTACCATCCCTCTGTAGAATGAGACGTTTTTACTCCCCACCTCCAGGATAAAATATTTTCCGTTAAAAATGATGTATAAAGGGGATTCTTTTTTCAATATTTTGTTGTAACAGGTGCTAATTAATATATCTTTTATTCATTTATGAAAATGGATTTTTTTGCCTCTCTCTTTAGGCGATAGTATCTCTTAACTGGTTTAGTCTGTGGTTGAGCTCTGAGTGCGTGCCAGACACACATGCTAAGGGCTTTCAGGTGTTAGCTTGGATCATTCATTTATATTTTACAGATAGGGAAATTAAGTCTGGAGAGGTTAATTTGCCAATAATTTAGCAGCTGGTTAGGGCAGAGCCAGGATGGGAATCCATGTCTGTCAGACTTGAAAGCTCACATTAGTGCCCACTCTGTCACATTGCTTCTCCTTTCATCATCCGCCATTCTCCTTCCCTATTTCTCTTGGCAGGCTATGGTACAGAACTGAATTATATACTATATTATTAAATTGTTAATATAGCTCTATATTTCCTGGGTTTTAAAAAACTACTTAAAAGTAAGTAAATAGATACTTCCTCTCGCCCTCTTTAAAAAAAGAAAAAGGTTTTCTTTTTCTGGGTTTCTTTTACTTGTGTACTTCAGGTTTAGTTCTGTTTTGTTTTTTAACTCTCTCTGGCTCAATACTTTTTTTTTTTGGCTGCACTGCCTGGCATGCAGGATCTTAGTTCCCCGACCAGGGATCAAAGCATGGAGTCTTAACCACTGGACCACCAGGGGAGTCCCTGGCTCAGTAATTCTTGATTTAAAAAAAGAAAAAATCCATTCTTTGACCTGTACAGGATGTTTAAGGTTAAGGGTGTTAGGAATTTAATTCAGCCAAGTACCTGGCCACCCACTATGTGCTGAGCATAACTTCATCTCATAAGTTCAGCACATTACTCTTCAGTACTTAAGAAACGTATTTGAGGGAATTCCCTGGTGGTCCAGTGGTTAGGACTTGGCGCTTTCACTGCCATGGCCAAGGTTCGATCCCTGGTCAGGGAACTAAGATCCTGCAAGCCACGTGGCATGGCACACAAAAAAGAAAAGAAATGTATTTGAATTCTGACACTCTTTGTTTAAACCTCAAAAGCAAACTAGATTTCTTTTTTTTTCTTTTGGCTGCGTTGGGTCTTCGTTGCTGCACGGGCTTTTCTCTGGTTGTGGCGAGCAGGGGCTACTCTTCGTTGCCGTGCGCAGGCTTCTCATTGCGGTGGCTTCTCTTGTTGTGGAGCACGGGCTCTAGGCGTGCAGGCTTCAGTAGTTGTGGCACACGGGCTCAGTAGTTGTGGCCTGTGGACTCTAGAGCGCGGCTCAGTATCTGTGGCACACGGGCTTCGTTGTTCCGTGTCATGTGGGATCTTCCCCGACCAGGGCTCGAACCCGTGTCTCCTGCATTGGCAGGCAGATTCTTAACCACTGCACCACCAGGGAAGCCCAGCAAACTAGATTTCTATAGTTGAAAAAAGTTGCTTCTGAAATGTGTCCAAAATAAATTTAACTACTGGCAGATGAACGTATTCAGATGGTGAGTGAAGGGTTCCCCTCAGAGTGTTGACTTGTAAATTATTGCTGGGGACTAAATAAAAGTTTTTACATTTTTTTGTCAGGTCCAATAAAGCACTGGCTGATTCTCTGGATAATGCAAATGACCCCAACGATCCCATTGTCAACTGGTTGCTTCGATCAATGGCTACACAAGCCATGTCTAACGCACTGTATTTCTCCACTGGATCATGTGCCGAGGAAGAGTTCCATCACTATGGTGAATGATAAAATTTTACTCTGTGTGCCTATAACCTTGAGCAAGTTGTTTAAAAAATATGTTTTTTTGTTTATTTTGATTTTTTGGTTTATTTTTGAAGGTCTAGCATTAGATAAATATACTCACTTTACCTCTCCGATAAGAAGATACTCAGATATTATAGTACACCGACTGTTAATGGCAGCCATTTCAAAAGATAAGAAAATGGAAATTAAGGAAAATTTGTTCAGCAACAAAGATCTGGAGGAATTATGCAAACATATCAACAACAGAAACCGAGTAAGAGGGAATTTTTAATTCTCTTACCCATCATCTCTTTTGCTAACAGAAAAGCTTTATTGTATAGTGGAATGAAGTACCGTATATTCTAGCAAATTAAACTCTAGAATTATTCCAACCAACGAAATAACATGAAACATCATAAAGTTTGTTGAGTAGCTCTCAAGACATTTACAAATGTTCTGAAGTGACTTAATGTGAATTTATGAGATTTACCATGGGTTAGCTGTTTTTCCCAAAATGTAGAAATGTGAAAGATTATTATCTTACTACCCAAAGATAATAACAATCCTAGACACTTCTTTTTATTTATAAAATTATCCAATCATACCTGCTGTTTGAAATCTGCCTTTTTTCACTTAACATGTTATTGATAGCATACCATGTCAATATAGTTACATCATTGTTTTAGAAACTGCTTTGTATTCTATTTTATATTGTTGCTAGTGGCCATAATGTTGTACAGCTTGGAACTAGACCATTTGGTGATACATAAGATTGGAAGCTGCCTAAATGTTTAATCTTATTTTCTGTATCCAGGGTTCTAGTTTGATACTGTGCAACATTATAGCCACTAGTCAGGTTGGTTTAAATTAAAATTTCAGTTCCTCAGTCACTAGCCACACTAGCCCAACAGACACGTGTGGCTTGTGGCTACCTATGGGACAACACAGATACAGAACGTTTCCACCACTGCAGAAAGTTCTGTTAGGCAGCACTGTTCCAGGCAATCTAGTTTACAACCATCCTTGTGTATACACTTTTACAGACGTCTCACATTTTGCCTGGATAAATTCCTGGTAATAATGAATTGCTGAGTCAAAGGGGCTGCACAAATAAAACTTTCATACCTATTACTAAATTGCCCTTCAGAATAGTAGTTCTAATTTGCACTTCTACCAGCAGGATTTGGGTAGGACAGACTTGAAAATAAAGGTAAGACACAGACCTGGATACTTTTCCTCTTCCTGTATGAACTATAGACAGTTTTTAAATAACAAGTTGTTTTCTTAAAAGGATTTTCTAAGACATTTTTGAGGGAATGATAAAGGGTCCCTCAAATTTGACTTAATTCATAATAGAGAAGAATGTTTGTATTAATAGTTTTCTAGAACCTAGCCTTTTTTAAAAGTCATTGTTTCTGTGGGAATATGAATCCCATGTTTCTTGTGGGGATGTCAGGGAAGTCCACCATCATGCTTTGGGGTTGTGCTTCTTCTTAGGCAGCACAGCATTCTCAGAAGCAGTCTACAGAGCTCTTCCAGTGCATGTATTTTAAAGACAAAGACCCAGAAACTGAGGAACGTTGCATAGCTGATGGGGTTATTTATTCAATTAGGACAAACGGTGTGCTTGTGTTTATACCAAGGTATGTTATTTCTAACACAATAGTTATTAAGAAATCATGGTTAACCTTAAAGTATAGATATGGTATATAAATGGTACATTAGATGTAATTTATTAAAGCATTTATTTTAGCAACTGTTTTGTAGTTATCATATGTACATAATGTAATACATAATTCATTATGTAAGTATAAATGGATATTAGAATCTAGTACATCTGTATCAGTCTTAGAGTTTTACTTTGTTATTTAGCAAAACATTTTGTTTCCATCTGCTCAATGAAATAGATATTTGGAGGTAAATCAGATGAAAAGTTCTTTTTTTTTTGGAAAAGTTGTTTTTAATCTGTAAGAAAAACTAGCATTCTAGATAAGTATACAAAATCTGCATACTAAGAATATATTATCTCTGGATTTTTATTCTGACAATGATTCAGGTTTGGGATTAAAGGTGCTGCTTATCTAAAAAATAAAGATGGTTTGGTGATCTCATGCAGCCCAGATGGCCATTCTGAATGGAAACCAGGATCCCTTCAACGATTTCAAAACAAAATCACCTCTACCACGACAGGAGGGGAATCTGTTACGTTCCATTTGTTTGACCACGTAACAGTAAGTCTGTATTTATGTTAAGTATTGCTTTCACTGCAAAGAACAAAGACTGTGATTTAGTAATATGCATTTTCTCCTCTATGACAGGTGAGAATATCTGTACAGGCCTCACGTTGCCATTCTGATACAATAAGGCTTGAAATAATAAGCAACAAACCATACACGATGCCAGATACAGAACTTTTTCAGCAGAGTTCCCTCTTGCTAAAGAGTGATTTAGTGAAAGAAGTAACTAGATCAATGGAGGAAGCTCAACTTGCTCAAGAAGTCAAAGTAAATGTCATCGAGAAAGATTATCAAAAATATTGCCAGACAAAGGGAAGAAGCCTGTACACACTTCTAGAGGAAATAAGAGACCTAGCTCTCCTGGATGTTTCCAACAGTTATGGAATATGAAACTCTTCTTACTTCATTAAAAGACCTTTGTCTTACGTGAATATTTTACCTTCTTTTAAACATTAGGATATAATTTTCTGCATCACCCAATGTCACCCAATCCCTGAGTGGGATTGGGTAGATATTTCAGATATTTGTGAAATGTTTTCTTATCGTTAATTTAAGTTGCATGAAATAAAGTACAGTTAGGTCACTATGGAAAGTGGTTTTTCAGAGATAAGTAGATACTGAATCCTGGCTCTGCAAATCATGTTGCTGGTCTTGTTAATAAACCCAGAATTGACTTTTGGTTAGCTTGTCTCAAATCCATTCTTTTATAGTATTAATTTTTACAGTAATTGCTACATTTGGGTCATAGGCCCCTCTGACATCTGCCAGATTAACTTTTCAGTCACCTTCAGATAATAAGCTCCGTCCTGTCCACGTATCCACTTTAAAACTCCCTATTTCGTATTTGACTCAGTCACCCCTGCTGTCCCCAGCACCAATTGGGGATAGGGCTTAGGGAGCCGGGTGGGGCGCACAGGGTAAGGTCTGTTCTCTCAAACCTCCATTCCCACCCTCTCCTTGGATGATGAGTTGCATTAGACTTGCCCTTGCTGGAGACTTGTTACTTAGCACCATCACTCTGCCAGTCTTCCCCCAAAAAAGCAACCTTCCCATGTCCTAGTTTGTAAAAACTAGCTTTGCCTTTCCCTCTCCCCCATGGGAATCTCCTGCCAAGAACCAGACCAACCTCTAAACTTGATTCTCAATGTGGTACTTTCTATCTGCAGCTACCCTTCCACCAAGGTGATAAACTCAGGCAGGAAAAACTCCAATTAGGTCCTCCCACCACGTGGCCCTAACACTTCAGCCTCATATTCACCATTCCCAAAGCTCTCATTTCTTAGATTTTCATTTCTGTATTATTGTACATGTTCTTCCCAATCCTTGGCATCTCCACTGAATCCTCCCTACGTGCTCTGTGTTCCCCATTATACTTTGCAAGTTTCTCTCCAACTAACTAGTCAGTAAGGTACCAAGGAGCATGTGAACTTCCCCAGCACCTATGCAGGCCAGGCAATATATCAGCTTTTCACGTGACCCTTTAAGTATTAAAGTGACTCCTCAAAAGACATGTAAACACATATAACAACTGTAAACATTTTACCAAAAGTGTAAAGTGTAGAACTAAATAGCAATGAGAAACTTTTATAAAGCCTCTAGGGATAGTTTGTGAGCTTATTTTTAAAAAAAAAGAACATTAGCATTTATTACATATTTACATCTTAAAACACCACCCAATTTAGTAAAAACAGGGCATTCAATGGCACACTAACAGTTGAAGCTACTTCTTAACTACCAATCATTTTTACAAGGTCATACCCATATAAAAATAAACACTAAGGAGAATAAATAGACAACGAAAGTGAATAAGAAGCAAGTATAGATAATACCAGATTTTAAACAGGAATCTATAAAAGTTTCACTATATAAGGATTTTCACTCAAAGTAGGCAAAATGCATAGTCATCTCAAATTTGGAAGATAGCAAGTTAATAGATTTTCTCATTTGAGGCCTATCCAACCTCAGTAACATTTCTAGATGAAGCCTTAACTTACTATTATGTATTTTAAAAGGACTGGTCCAGTTGCATTTTCTCTATTTTTAATTCCTCCCCTTCACTTACAGTATTGGCAGCAGCATCACTATGTGGATTGTCTAGAAGGTCTTTGTTAAATCCATTTGATTCTTCCTCCTTTTGCTCCTCACCTGTACTACCCTCTTCAGGTGTCTGTGTACTGGGTATGTTCATTAACAAGTCTGCAAGAGAAATCATTATTATTCATTACAAGCACCTGATCCAATCTTACCTAATACAAACTTCTTCACATGTTTAAATCAGTAGAGATGAAATCTACGATCACTTTAGTTAATGTTAATTATGATAACTTTCTTCCAAATAAAGCCATTTTTATACATGTATAAAATCCATTCAAAATGCAAGTCTTGAACTCAGACTTTTGAATCAGTCAAATGCAACTGTTCTCATTTTAAAAATCACAACTACTAGATAGAAGTTTTTAAAAATCAAATGTTCTTATGAGATGTATGTCAAAGTGATCTACAGTAAAGAACATTTAAGATACTCATTTCTAGTGAAAAATTTTAAAGTCATATATTATAAATATCGTTTGTTTAATTTTTATTTTTTTTGGCTGCGTTGGGTCTTTGTTGCTGTGCACGGGCTTTCTCTAGTTGCGGTGCGTGGGCTTCTCATTGCGGTGGTCTCTCGTTGCGGAGCATGGGCTCTAGGGCGCATGCGCTTCAGTAGCTGTGGCACAAGAACTCAGTAGTTGTGGCTCATGGGCTCTAGAACACAGGCTCAGTGGTGTGGCACACAGGCTTAGTTGCTCCATGGCATGTGGGATCTTCCTGGACCAGAGATTGAACCCATGTCCCCTGCACTGGCAGGCGGATTCTTATCCACTACACCACCAGGGAAGTCCCTTAAAGTCATATATTATAAATAGAAGATGAGCCTTAAAATGCTTATTGCCACGTAAACTTTGATAATGACAGCAAGGAAGAACTGTCATCAACAATAGTTGTATCTTCATTAAATTTTTCACAAGGTAGTACAAAACATCCATTTGTTAAGTTAAAAGTTAAATTCATCCTGGACTTCCCTGGTGGCACAGTGGTTAAGAATCCTCCTGCCAATATAGGAGACACAGGTTCGATCCCTGGTCCGGGAAGATCCCACATGGCGCAAAGCAACTAAGCCCATGCACCACAACTACTGAGCCTGTGCTCTAGAGACCACGAGCCTCAACTACAGAAGCCCACGCTCTAGGGCCCACATGCCGCAACTACTGAGCCCACGTGCTGCAACTACTGAAGCCCATGCGCCTAGAGCCCATGCTCCGCAACAAGAGAAGCCACTGCAATGAGAAGCCTGCGCACTGCAATGAAGAGTAGCCCCTGCTTGCTCCAACTAGAGAAAGCCCACGTGCAGCAACAAAGACCCAATGCAGCCAAACAAAAATAAATAATTAAAAATTTTTTGAAACTTAAAAAAAAAAATTAGTCCTTGCTTCAGCAGCACATATACTAAAATTGGAATGATAGAGAAGATTAGCATGGCCACTGTGCAAGTATGACACACAAATTCGTGAAGCATTCCATATTTTTAAGAGTCATGTACCACAATGTTCATTGCAGCACTATTTACAACAGCCAGGACATGGAAGCAACCTAAGTGTCCATCAACAGATGAATGGATAAAGAAGATGTGGCACATATATACAATGGAATATTACTCAGCCATAAAAAGAAATGAAATTGAGTTATTTGTAGTGAGGTGGATGGACCTAGAGTCTCATACAAAGTGAAGTAAGTCAGGAAGAGAAAAATACCATAACGCTAACACATTTATATAGAATCTTAAAAAAAAAATGGTTCTGATGAACATAGGGACAGGACAGGAATAAAGATGCAGACGTAGAGAATAGACTTGAGGACATGGGGAGGTGGAAGGGTAAGCTGGGACGAAGTGAGAGAGTGGCATTGACATATATACACTATCAAATGTAAAACAGATAGCTAGTGGGAAGCAGCCACGTAGCACAAGGAGATCAGCTCGGTGCTTTGTGACCACCCAGAGGGGTGGGATAGGGAGACACAAGAGGGAGGAGATATGGGAATATATGTATATATTTAGCTGATTCACTGTGTTAAACACCAGAAACGAACACAACACTGTAAAGCGATTATACTCCAATAAAGATGTTAAAAAAAAAAATCATTCTAACTGGAAAAAAAATCATAATACCACTGAATAATTTTCACTTGAGAATTTCATTATTTTGGGTGAAACTTGTTTTACAACATGTAATCTTCACTACTTACTGTAATTCCTATTTTCCCATTTCAAAAGGAAAAAACTGGATTGGAAATTGACAAAGATAAATGCGACTGTGCGTGCTTCATTCAAAACCAATTTGCAATTATTTTTAAATATAGTTTTAACAAACTTGTCTAGTTTCCAAACCCACAGTCTGTTTAAAAAACATCAAATTTTAAGGCAGTTTTAAAAGAGACAAGGGAATCAACAAGAAATCAAACATGACGGCTCACAACAGAAGTGAAACGCTGCAATAAAAAGCATTTTTGGACCTATTCATGTCACAGCAAATGGCTCTAAAGTCCTCAATGGGTACAAAG
This sequence comes from Phocoena phocoena, assembly GCF_963924675.1. Taxonomy (NCBI): domain Eukaryota; kingdom Metazoa; phylum Chordata; class Mammalia; order Artiodactyla; family Phocoenidae; genus Phocoena; species Phocoena phocoena. Next base: position 109,041,057 of record NC_089220.1, read on the forward strand.
AATTTTATATGTTTAGTAAAGTACCACAGTAATGTTTTAATTATCATAACGATAAAATTGTATGTCACATGTTTTAAGGAGTCAGGGAAGAATATGTTTTCGAAAGATCCAGAATCAATTTTAAATGATTAAAACAATTTTTTAAGAGACACTCAGCTACCCAGAAAACCGTCCTGGACGCATGTATTCTTTGAGGATTCCAGCTAGCTCTCGAGCCCGCTCTCTCTCAAATATACATAAGCTTAATATACTATATCACATTTGTCTATTCCTAGAGGTATTTTATTTTGGGGAAGAGTAAAGAGGTTAAAATTTCTAACATGCCCTTGATATATTAATGATAGCACATAAAATCCAGCATAAAATTTACCATTTCCTAGGGACTGACTATTACTCAGTAGCTTTGCCTGTCTTCTTTCCAAGGCCAGTTGTTTATTTCTCTCAATTCTTTGTTGTTGTTCTTCTGTTAGGCTTCTACTCGACTCAGAAGCAAACTCTGCACTTCCAGATGAGTTTGTCAGAAAGGGATCTAACTCGGTAGCAGTTACACCATGGCCATTATTTTCCCCTACTTCATCTGCAGTAGAAAAGAAAAAATTAGTACATCTGTAGTGTTAAATTAGTTAGAAAAAGAGCTTATGCAGCTATTAACTGAAAACCAGTTTAAAGCAACAAGGTGCCAGACCTGAAGAAACAATTTGTGAGGTATGAGAATGTTACAAATACATGCTTGATTCAAACAAGTAGAAGGAATATTTATTAATCACTTTAAAGAGGCATTTTAAGTCAAATGGAATACTAGTTCAAAAACATGCATGAACAGAAAGCAAAAGTTCTTAGTTGCTAATAAAAGAACTTAAAGAATCCAAAGTATATCCTTGTTGTGTTTTTCTTTTAATTAATTTATTTATTTTTGGCTGCGCTGGGTCTTTGTTGCTGTGTGCAGGCTTTTTCTCTAGTTGCGGTGAGTAGGGGCTACTCTTCCTTGCGGTGTGCGGGTTTCTCACTGCGGTGGTTTCTCTTTTGTGGAGCACAGGCTCTAGGTGCGCAGGCTTCAGTAGTTGTGGCTTGCAGGCTCTAGAGCACAAGCTCAGTAGTTGTGGAGCACGGGCTTAGTTGCTCCGCAGCATGTGGGATCTTCCCGGACCAGGGCTCAAACCCGTGTCCCTTGCATTGGCAGGCGGATTCTTAACCACTGCACCACCAGGGAAGCCCTATCCTTGTTTTATATTAAAAACATTTTAGTAGCTTGTCATATTGTCTGTATGATACACAGTAATGATTTTATATAGGCTATTTTTTGTGTATGGTAAAACTGAGACACAGTGAAAAAGGGGAAGAAATTTAGAGATCTGTGGACATATTTCCAAGTTAACTTTTTAAAAAATTCAGTGCTCTCTACATGATTAGTCTTAATAAATTCTTAAAGCCCTGTACACCAGTTATCTCAAAGTAGGATGTTCCTAAAATGATCCACAGGGTATGAAAAGTAAATACTAGATCTTCCATTTATATTTCATTTAAGAATTACGAAAAATTAACTTTTACTAACTTATACTTAAAAGAACTGGCAGTAACAAACTATCACTTATCCATATGACAGCTAATCATCTGGTCTGTAAGCTACCTTCAAGACAGCAAGCTCATACTGCGGAAGGGTGGAATTGGGTCCTCACTCATTTTTTAATTTCAGCATACTATGATATATAGCTAATTCTGACTACCCAGTTAAGCAACCTGACATACTATCTATTTTAACCAAAACAACCCTAACAAAATGCACAAGTGGTAGCTTTAAAAGATTTCTGCAAAATAACAAAAATAACAAAAATAACCTTCTCTCTGTATCATTCACATTATGGTGTTAAAAAAATAATAAATAACCTCATCAGATCTGACAAGTAGGTAAAAAAAACTTCATTATCACCAAGACCACCATTTGAAATGAGCTTACAATTACTCTCCTTGTCCTATGCACATATTGTACAGTGAGGTATTAGCTAATGCCAGTAAAAACCATCACAACTAGCAAAATATTTAAAACATAAAGACAAACCAGTGAGGTTTAAAAATCATGTATTTAATCCAGCATTTTACAATCTAAGCCCCTTTTGAGGTTTCTTCCTTAATAGTGAAAGACAGAAAGCCATATACTTTTCCTTCCTGATATGGAAAAAAATGTGTCAAGAAACTAAAATACATTCCTTTGTCAGGAAATATTGATGGAGTACATTTAGAAAACATTGCTGGAAAAGTTAAGAAACAAGTATTAGAACCAACTATGCAATAGACAGGATTTCTAATATGCTTCACCTTATAGGGCTTATAGGATTCTGAATTAATAGTAATGAAATACATAAAAAACTATTCAATACTTTTCTGTGAGCCATGAAAGGAAAGATCTCTTCAACAGTAAATGACCTCTTTAGTACAAACAATGTCTTAACAGAAAATCCATGTGAATATAACCACTTTTGACTAGGATAAAGGTGGCATTAAAAAAAATTAGAACCACACATGAAATTCATTCACTGCCACATTCATAGGCAAGCTATTGTGGCAAAGAAGCTAAAGCCAAAAATATTCAATGTGCTACAGGATGCCATCACTCTGGTACATATAAACTAACAGATAAACTACATAATAATTAAAGGGAAATAAGAGCTATTTAAAAAAAGCATAGTGAAATCAGGAATGGGGCTGAGGGTCCAATTATAACAGTGTGGTAGGGGAGACTTCACTGAACTGACATTTGAAAACAGTTTGACACGGGTGAGAGAGTTAACCATGCAGATTTAGGGGCAGGAGGGAGGGAAAGGACAGTGTTCAAGGCAGAGTGCAAAAGCCTTAAGATAGAAATATGCCTGGAAGGCTCAAGGAACAGCTAGGATGCAAGTGTGGCTGAAGCAACGGAATAGTAAAGATACCGTCAGGGAGGCAAGAAGAATGGGATAAGGACACAAAAATAAGATTCTCTAGGGCCAAGTAGGACAATATAAAGACTGTGGCTTTTACTTTGATTGAAATAAGGAACTACTACAGGGCTCTGAGCAGAGGAATGACATGACGACACATGCTAAAAATACAAAAACTAATTTTAAGTAAAACGATTGAAAAGGGGCAGATGAAAATTTGCTAGTAAATGTCAACAAAAGTCCTTGCACTGGTAATGAGACTGAAAGATGAATACCAAGATTTACTAAGTGCAGTTAATGATGCTCTACTTCCATTTGGGTTTACGCATCTTAGAAAGGTTAAAACCAAGATTTGGGAGAAAAAACTGAATCTACAACCAAACCTTCAAACCACTGATCAAAAAGTATTAGCCCAAAATTTTTGGTAAAAATTATTCAGTAGAATATTCAATCATATTGTTCTTACTTTAAAACTGCAATGTTAAGATCAAAATGTACATTATATATCATATCAGTACAGCAGTACATGTATTAGAAAAATAAAATATTCAAAACATTTTTACTGTTGTAGTGCCTCATGCAAAAGTCTGGAGACTATTCTCTTAGAATACAAAGAAAACAGATTCAACAACTAACAAGGCTCTCTGATACAGGCCTCCTCTATGTACCCAATACCGCAACTTGCCTATAATTCCACGAATGGTGCCATGTTCATTTATGCCTCTGCATAAGTGGCTGCCTCTATCCAAAATCACCTCTGCCTAACTTCTACTGCTTATCATTTAAAGTACTTGTGATACCTCCTCTGTAAAGCTTTCCCCTCTCCTACCAAGCTTTCCTCTCCCCTAGGTAAAAGTAACTGTGTTCTCCTTTGCCCCGTATGCTGTCCCCTGTTCATCTCCAATTACAGCACCTTGCAGACTACTGGCATGTTACTAGTTCACGGTATGTTAGCCCATGAAGCAAGGGGTCTGACTGCATTCACCTTTATCCCTGAACCTTTAGCACATAGTACGCAGCTCAAAAAGTTCGATGAGGGCTTCCCTGGTGGCGCAGTGGTTGAGAGTCCACCTGCCGATGCAGGGGACATGGGTTCGTGCCCTGGTCCGGGAAGATCCCACATGCCGCAGAGCGGCTGGGCCGCTGAGCCATGGCCGCTGAGCCTGCGCGTGCGGAGCCTGTGCTCCGCAACGGGAGAGGCCACAACAGTGAGAGGCCCGCGTACCGCAAAAAAAAAAAAAAAAAAAGTTCGAGGAATAAGCTAACTGACCCAGTAGTATACGCTGTGAGATTTAGACTCTAATAACTAATTCCTTTCCATCTATCAAATCCCATGCCATCAATTCGTACCATACCTTACCAAGTAATTAAATCTTGGATTATTTAAATCACAGTCCTTCACACTTTTAAAAGCAGTTTATAAATAATTTGGGGGGATTCTATATGGAGCCTGTATTTTCTGCTACATCTATTAAATTTTTTAAAAACAAAAAACAAACATGTATGGAGCCATCGCACAGAAAATCTGACAACTATACAGACTCTGTCGGCAGGAACCATATGTTTTGATGTGTGTGACTGCCTATGGTTGCATTGTACAACTAACAAATGCAATCAATACCAGGAACAGTCACATAGGTCTAATTAAAGTCCTATATACAAGATCTGTACTCTTGTGTGAGATGTGACCTATTTCATCATCAAATTGTTCTGCCTAATTCCTCAGAGCCACTTTTTTTTTTTTTTTTTTGCAGTACGCGGGCCTCTCACTGTTGTGGCCTCTCCCACCAGGTAAGCCCCAGAGCCACTTTTTTATAATGGTGGACATGTATATGAACACTGTATCTTCTCATATATTTTTATTAGCAAGCACTACAAAGGATCAATGGGTCATCATTATGAGTTCTCAAAAGCTCATGTTCTGTGGCTAAATATATTTTACAACATCTCTTAATGGCATACCACCATGTCTTTAAGAAACAAATATGCACAACACTCTAGACGTACCAAGGCATCTTAACTCATTCCTATTTACTGTACTTTATATACTCAAAATAGACTAAGAACCCATTCCTGTAACACTGCCTACCCCAACTAGATCTATTTCTAAAAGCAAAATTATTATAAAGTAGATAAACCTATATTCTTACCATTATTGCTAACAAAATCTTCATGTAAAATAGGGAGATCAAGTCGAATTCGTTTTAAACAGGTCTGAAAATAAAAAACATTTTTACATTTTCACTTAGATTTGGGGGAAAATGGTCATTGATTTTATTATTAGTTTCAAAAAAAGTTGTTCAAATAGCTACTATTAGTTCCTTCTCTCTACTAAGACTGAAAATGAAGACCCCCAAAGAGCTACTTAGCCTCACTAATCTATCCTTATACAATTTAGCATTGTGAATGATATTCATAATGATCTCAACACCTACCTGAACTTCCTTTTTATTTCCCAGATATTCAACTCTGTCAATAAAATCTTCAAATTGCAGTTTAGGGAATAGCCTATGCGCCCAGTGCTCCATGTGTCTGATTAGTGTCTTCAAGTCCTCAGCCTGGAACATAAAAATAAAAATGCTAAATAGAAGACATTCTCACAACTGACCTTGTCAGCAGATTTTAGAACTGAATAATAGTATCAAAGTCACTCGTGTCCTTTTATAAGGTTAATAAACTTTTAGAAGAAACTTTAAGAAGAAAAATATTTATCAAGGGCTTAGAGCAGGTGTCCCCAGCCCCCGGCCATGGACTGGTCCATGGTGGGTTAGGAACTGGGCCGCACAGCAGGAGGTGAGCAATGGGCGAGTAAGAGAGCGAAGCTTCATCTGCCGCTCCCCATCGCTCACATTACCACCTGACCCATCCCCCACACCCCTCACCACCCCTCGTCCCCCGGGGAAAACTGTCTTCCACGAAACCAGTCCCTGGTGCCAAAAAGGTTGGGGACTGCGGGCTTAGAGGACTGCAGTCTAATAGCACTGGATAGATTTTTAAAAATCAGAGGAAAAAAGAAACCCAGTATGAAAACTTAATGAAAGTTAAAAGATAATCACATGTGTCTTTTCAGACCTATAAATACTTGAAAATAAACTTCAATAAAATATGGCAAGATAGCTTTTAGAAATAACTATACAAACTGACAGGTCTCTAAACGATATACAGAAAGCATTGAGAATCAGCTCTGTGAAAATATATTCAGAAATCCCAAGGGCAAAGTACCAAAGACTAGCAAGAACAGTGTAAACATTCTCAGACCACAATACCTCTCTATATTTGAAATTTCAATTTAACATTAAAAATTTTTTAATGCAAATGAAAAACGAAGTTTAATAAACTGGAGTAATAAATGAAAAAAGTTCCAAGTTCCTGATTTTACTGTGCAATATTTTTTTATTTTCTTATAGTATTTTAAAATAGGAGACTGGTTAAAAGCTCTGGATCAGACTGCATAGATTCAAATCTAAATTCTACCACTTAATAGCTGTGTGACTTTGAACAAATCACTTTACCTCTGTGTGCCTTTTTCTTCATGAATAAAACGAGAACATACATACCTCATTGGGTTGTTAGGAGGATTAAGTAATACAAGTAAAGTGCCTGACACAAAGCAAGTCCTCAAATGTTGGCAATTTTTGTTTGTGGTGGTATATGATCTTGTCTAAGAAGCTAATGGTTAAAACAACAACTCTACCAATAACTCAATATGTAATGCTGAGAACATAATGTCATTTCATGCTCATTCTGATAAAGATAAAAGTTCTTTCAAAAGTTCAATCATCGGGCTTCCCTGGTAGCGCAGTGGATAAGAATCTGCCTGCCAATGCAGGGGACACGGGTTCGCTCCCTGGTCCGGGAAGATCCCACATGCTGCGGAGCAACTAAGCCCGTGCGCCATAACTACTGAGCCTGCACTCTAGAGCCTGTGAGCCACAACTACTGAAGCCCACACGCCTAGAGCCTGTGCTCCGCAACAAGAGAAGCCACTGCAATGAGAAGCCCATGCACTGCAACAAAGAGTAGCCCCTGCTCACCGCAACTAGAGAAAGCTCATGTGCAGCAATGAAGACCCAATACAGTCAAAGATAATAAAATAAAATTTTTTTTAAATTAAAAAAAAAAGTTCAATCACCTATGACCATTTTCCAGTTGTTGGGATAGCTGATCAGCCACCTCACAATATCACATTACACCCAAGGGACAGAGAAGAGAAATACCTAAATACAGTGTGAAGTCCCAAGTCATACATGGAGAAAAAAGCATCGAGGATTCAACTTCGTTAGAAAATAGTAGAATTTTCAAAGGCAAAGTACAGAAGACTAGACAAACTCAGAGCCCAACCTCACCCAGTGAAGGAACACAAAATATTTATCCTTCGTATAAGTTTATTTATCTTTTAAAGTACTTATTATGAAAATGATGAAGAGGTCATAAATTCAAAGCACCAATTCATCACTACTACCTGAAAATTTCAATAAGAGCAATGAATTAACCGAGCTGGGCATGCTTTTAAAATATCTTGATTTATGTTTAGTTTTGTGGCAAAAGAGGACACAGACTTATATTCTCCCTTCCTGTCCACCGAAACTAAGCAAGTGTACTACAATTTTCAGCCTCCCAGGTTTGAAATCTTGGGATTAATTTTTACTTTTGTACCTCCCAATCACCTCCAAGTATTATATATTGTTCATCCCTCTACTATTACCCTATCCAGGCTATTTCACCTCATTCTGCTGGTAGTGAAATAGCCTCTGAATTGCTATCTGCCTCCAGCTGCTTCCCTCTTTCCAACTATCCTGAATACCACACCAAGATCATGCTCATGCTGTGTTAATGTTACTCTAGCTGGGCCGTGAAATGGAAAGTCGAGGCTCTGCCCTTAACCACTGGCAGTGGAGGCTTAAAACTCTAAAACTCAGCTTCCTTCACTAGGTAACGGGACCAACACCTACCCCAGAGGTTGATAATGAAAGAATATAATTGAAAATATTTCATAAACTGCAAAGCTCTACAAAGGTATCATCTGCAAAAAACTGTATCTACACGCTACACGATTCAAAGAGAATTTTTAAATGTACATTTGTGCAGAGATTTACATTTGTGCAGTTCCTAAATGTCTTCAAATAGTGTCCTTTCTACTACCTCATAGTTTCTAAAGAGATATGATGATGAATGATGATATCTGTGAAACATTCTAAGATTCCTAAGAACATGATAATGGGCCCACAGTCTTATCGATATTTTAAAAAACAAAGGTCTAAAATAAAAATCAGACACTTCTTACCTCATGACCTTTACCTTTGAATTTTGCCTTATCAAACACATGCCTTAATGCTGGAAGCCCTCTCTCTGAAATTAATCTGTGAATAGAAATATGTTTTAAATTTCAAGTTTTCTAAAGACATCAAGGCCAAACCAAGACCATAAGAAGAAAAAAATATTAACTACTGAACTGAGAAAAATGTCTGATCTCCAAATCATCCCAACCAAAAGCCTGTAACATAAAAGGGAAAAAATGATGGAAAGAAAAGTATAAATATTTAAGGAAATAGTAAATGTACCTCTCAGCATTCAGCTTGGGTATATTCCTTTTAACTGTTCTCTTTGGAGGTACAGGAACAGGTGCTCCTCTCCCTAACTCTGGTGAAATATACCAAGATTTAATATTACTTAAGTAATTTAAGCCTCATTTATAAAAGGTATCATTTCTAAGCTGTTAGATGGATAGCTGAACATGGACACCACTTTGGAACCCTATACAGACCTTCTTCAGGTTCAGCTCCTTCACCATCTTCTCTCTCTGGAGAGGCTGGAGGTGGGAATGGAGGTAAAGTTTCATCTTCTATATGCTCATAATCTGGTAGGTCAATCAAGCCATTCTCCTGTGGTTCTAGCATCTTTTCCTCTAGGGGGGAAAAAAGTAAACATGTTTATGCATCCAAGTAGTCTTCTTATTACACAGTTAAGTTCCACTTGCAGCAAAATGCACGTGTTTCAGTCAGTTAAACCATATTTCAAACTCACACATCGTGAACTGAAGTGAAGAAGATAACAGTTATGGAAAAAAGAACAAAGTTAGAAATTAGAACTGAGTTCTAATGTAGACCCTACCACTAAATAACAATATGATTTTGAGCAAATCATTTTACCTCAACTGTTGAGTCTCCCCATCATAAAATGATGATTTTAACTTTTCAGAGGGTTTCAAATTGTGGTCCAAAGGGGTGTGAAATTGGCAGGGTACAGTACCTCACCCCCACTTCAACCAGAGAAGCTTTTTAAAAATACTGTTGGGAATTCCCTGGTAGTCCAGTGGTTAGGGTTCTGTGTTCTCACTGCTGAGGGCCCGGGTTCAATCCCTGCTCCAGGAACTAATATGCCATAAGCTGTGCAGGAGGACCGAAAAAGCAAAGATAAAAATAAAAATACTGTTTACATATTGGTTTTCTAGTAAGGTCTCCTTTGAAGAAATGGAAATAATCCTTAAGTTGGTAACTTGAAAGAATGCTTTACGGTACCATCTTACTTGACCTCTCAGAAACATCTGACACTTTTGATCAGTTCCTTTTTCTGGAAAAGTGTTTTTGTTGACTCCTGAAATACAGTACTCAACTGGCTTTCCTCCCTTCCTGGACACTCCTCCTGGATCTTCTTTGCAGATTCATATTCCTCTAACCTGGTCAGTTAGTATCCAAGACTTCATCTTAGGCCCTCTTCACTCAGTTATGCACATGGCTTTAATTTATAGATGACCCATTAATTTTTTATCTCCACCTGAGCATCAAATCCGAGCTCTAAATCCCTACTTCTCATTTTACAGCTCTAAAATTTCTCAAAGGTACCTATAACTCATCATGTATAAAACCAACCTTCTAAATTGTCCCAATTCAATGAATGACACCTATCCAGCTATATATCAGAAACCTGCAACACTTCATTAACACTTCATTCCCCCATCCTAAATACCCTGTCCATTTTACTTCCAGATTAACCCTTAAGTCCGTCCATTTCTCCCTATTTCCACAACCACTTCCTAACACTTCTTGTTTGGATTACACCATCACTCCTATCCATTTTGCCCTTTCAATCCATTCTCCATATTACAGCTCAACTGAACCTTTGGAAATGTCAAGCTGATCACATTACTGTTAGGCTTAAATACTTCAATGGCTTCCTACTGCTCTTAGGATAATGATAAAACTCCAAGGCCCTGCGGGGTTTAGCACTTTCCTACTTCTCCAGACTTACTTCACACCATTCTCCATGCTTTTTCTTTCTACCCCTCAGGCCACTAGACCTTTACAAAAGCTGTTTCCTATCTTGAAGGCTCTTCCATAACTCCTAATCTCTTTCAGATCTCAACCATCACCTCAGAAAAGTCTCCCCCAATTTTCCTAAACTAAATCCTCCTACGACAAGCATTCAAAATGTCAAGTACAAGTTTTGTAGCACTCACCCAGTTCCAATATTAGGTTCTATTTGTGTGATTATTTGATTAATGTCTGTCTCCCATCATAGACTGTAGCTCTAAAAGGGCAATGACAAGGTGGGTCTCTGTGCTCCTCTACTGTATCCCCAGAAGTGATATACAGCCAGTGCTCAAGAAATAGCTGTTGATCTTGGTCCTCCCAACTCGAACTAGCAGAAAACCTGAGCAGTTCTGCAGCCCCAAAGGAGGGCACACCTCCTAACGCCTACTTCAAATGTGGCCAAGAGGGAAATGCACAGGGAAGGGGCTCCTGGAGGGCAAGGCTGGGACCCTGGAGGAGGGGAACAAGGGGGTGGCCCCAGAGAGCAGAACTGAGGTGGCCAATTGAGCTTTCTCATTTCACTGCCAGGGCAGGTAGCCCAGGAATCCTCACTATCCAAATCCATGTGCTTCCTGAATTCAGACGGTGAGAATTATTTTTAGTGAGTTCAGGTCATGGGTAGTGTAATGCATTACCCAAATCTATCAGATTCCTGAGTTTGGGATAACATGAGAGTTCATGAAGGAAAGATATCTCAAAAAATTATCTGAATCTGTTCAGTTCCTGAGTTTATGGACAGGGAGAGTTCTGATGGCAATGATACTTGTAATTCCTGTCTAGCAGGATTTAATAACTGCAATGGGCCACTAATAAAAGAAAGAAAGAATTTGGTTTTTTTTTTAAATATTTATTTGGCTGTGCCGGGTCTTAGTTGCAGCACTCGGGATCTTCGTTGCTGTGTGTGGGACCTTCGTTGCGTCATATGGAGTCTTTAGTTGCGGCATGCGGGATCTTTAGTTTCAGCATGCAAACTCTTAGTTGCAATATGTGGGATCTAGTTCCCTGACCAGGGATCGAACTTGGGCCACCTACATTGGGAGTGCGGAGTCTTAGACACTGGACCACCAGGGAAGTCCCAGAAATAATTGTTGAATGGAGGAATGAAGAATTCCAAAGCTTCCCCAAAACTGTAAAACTACTGGAGCTAGAGGATCTCCAAAGTCTCTCCAATTCTAAACTTCCAAGACCACAAGTACATAAAAAAAAACCAAAATATCAACCATAGGTTTTCAAAATTGGAAAGGCAGTTAAAGGTCATATTGAAGTTCCTTCGGTTAAGTAAAAATGAAAAACACATTTTTCATTTTTACCAAGAAATTTTTTGAACAACGTATTCACCATTTTGTTCCACTACCTTCTGCCATTTTTCAGGTAACTTCATAATTCCATCTTCCCAAAACTTTTTAACCTTTTGAGCAAAGAACTGTTCCAGGTGCCTTTTACAGTCTTCCAGGGAATTGAAATTTTTTCCATTAAGAGAATTTTGTAAAAGACTGAAATAAATGGAAATCCGAAGGTTCAATGTCCAGTGAATATGGTGGATGAATCAGAACTTCCTAGCCAAGCTGTAACAGTTTTTGCCTGGTCATCAAAGAAACATGCAGTCTTGTGGTATCCTGATGGAAGATTATGCGTTTTCCACTAATTCTGGACTCTTCGTCAGGTGCTGCTTTCAGTTGGTCCAATTGGGAGCTGTACTTGTTGGAATTAATCTTTGGTTTTCCGGAAGGAGCTCATAATGGAGGACTCCCTTCCAATCCCACCATATACACAACATCACCTTCTTTGCATGAAGACCAGCCTTTGGTGTGGTTGGTGGTAGTTCATTTCCCTTTCCCCATGATCTCCTCCATTCCACATTATTGTACAGTACCCACTTTTCATTGCCCATCACAATTTGTTTTAAAATGGAACATTTTCTTTACATTTAAATAGAGAATCGCGTGCGGAAATATGGTCAAGAAGGTTTTTCGCTTAACTTATGTGGAACCCAAACATCAAAGCGATTCACATAACCAAGCTGGTGCAAATGATTTTCAATGTTTGATTTGGATATTTTGAGTATGTCTATCTCCCACATGGTATAACTTTGATTGTTCTCAATTAATGTCTCAGTTTGATCACCGACCTACCTGACCGTGGAGCACCATCCAGCAAGAAATCTCCAGCACAAAACTTCACAAACCACTTTTGACACCTTCGATCAGTCACAGCACCTTCTCACACTGCACAAATCTTTTTTTATGTTTCAGTGTCATTTTTACCTTTCTTGAAATAACAAAGCATAATTATGCCAAAAGTGTTGCTTTTTGTCTTCCATCTTCAATATTAAAATGGCTACACAAAAATTCACCAATTTTGATAAGTTTTTTTAAATGCACGTTGATATTTCATTGTTTCAAATGAAGTTAAATACAACTAAGAAGCGCTACTAGAGCCATCTTGCAGAAAAAAGGAACGAACTTTTTGGCCTCACTCTATCAATAGTTAAGCTTTCTGGGAAGAAATGGGGCTCACACCTTTGAAGCCAACAGGGAGCGATGAATGAGATAACAGGGCACACACTATATTAAGTGTGACGATGCAATGCAAGGAACCAGCCAAGCCTGGGGTAGGACTTGTCAGGAAATTTGTAGTGAATAAGATAGCTCTGTCTTGGGCTTCCCTGGTGGCGCAGTGGTTGAGAGTCCGCCTGCCGATGCAGGGGATGCCGGTTCGTGCCCCGGTCCGGGAGGATCCCACATGCCGCAGAGCAGCTGGGCCCGTGAGCCATGGCCGCTGAGCCTGCGCGTCCGGAGCCTATGCTCCGCAAAGGGAGAGGCCACAACAGTAAGAGGCCCACGTACCGCAAAAGAAGATAGCTCTGTCTTTAACTTCTTGACAATGGTTGCCTAGTCTCTTTTTAGACATTTATTAAGGTCTCTTCACTTCCTTCTCTAGTCCTCAGACTCGCAGAAGAGTGAAGGTAACAAAAAAATTTAATACCCAAATTCGTTCCCAGACCCTTAGGTGTCCAATGCCCAACTTTTCCTAAGTCACCAAAACATAAGTCCCTGTCGCTAGGAAGTCCTACCAAACTGACTCAATGACCTCCTTGCTACCCAGCCCTAAAACCACAAAACTTCCCATCCCATCCCTCTTCTCCGACCTCCCTTCATCCTCACTCCCCTGTCTGTCCTCTCACTTCAACCACATTCATTCAACATTCACAGGACGCCTCCAGTGTTTAGAAGCCCCGGTACAGAAACTGGAGATATAAAGATGTATCTGACATACGTTACCTTGCACTAAAAGGCCTGGTTTAGAGAGACAGACCCGAATCGTAAACAAGAAGTAAAAGCGCCGGCCCTGGTCCCCACCAACCTTCTCTCCGCACAGGTCGCAGCCGGTCAGGCCTCCTTCCTCTCCAGTCCCGATCAGCCCAGGTCCGTCTCAGTCATGTCCTCCTGCTTCCTCACTCCCTCCTTGCGACTTCCCGGCATCCCCGCTCCCCAGCCTGACTCCCTCGGCCAGCTCTCCCCTCGGAAACTTCACTCTCCCGCCAAACCGCTCTCACCTCGAGCAGACGGCAGTAGCCACAGCACAGGAATCCGCGCGGCCGGGAAACGGTGTACCTCGCGAAACTCTCGCGAGAAGAGTCCTTGGCTTTTGGCGCCAAAAGCCTGGGCGGTGCCTACCGGACCCACCTCCCCCAGGTCCCGCCCACCCACGTCTATCCCCACCTTTCCGGCGTCCGACCCATCCCACACTGCTTGCCCTACCGCTTCCGCCCTCCCGAATTCTTCGGAGGAGTTTAGTCTCCTAGTCCGCGTGATGTTCGTGTTTGTTATGCTCTATGCACTTCAGACTTTGGAAGTAGATCTCAGGTTTTTAGAAAACTGGGTTGTGGACGGAATATAAAGGATGGAGGCAAACAGAATTTGACGAGAAACTACCGATTCTTCAGAGTTACTAACAAAATTCCTTGAACATAAGAGTTCTATTAATTGAATAATGAGCCGAGAAAAGAGGCAGTAAAGAGCTAGTGTTAGGATTGTGGGCACAAAGAAGAATGTCAAAAATATGTTACCTTTAATTTTTTTTTAAGTGAGTCCAAATATATTCGTGCAATATATATTTGCTTGCACACACATGCACACAAAATAAATATATAAGTGGAGATGGGAACTGGACATACGGGACAGAGTGGGATGGGGACTTAACACCATACTTTTTTGGAACATATAAATGTGTTAACTATTCAGAAAACTAAAAAAAGTTACCTTTAGCACCTATAGCATCAAGATTTGACAGACCAAGAAGATGAGTAGTGTTTGCTACATTCTCTACTTTTCTGTAGCTTGAAATATTTCATTAAAATTATAGAATAAATATGTGAAAAGAATAAGAGAAAGTAAATTGCAAGCTCTATCTAAAATTATGTATGCAAATATGTATATGTACCACATTTTCCTTAATTTTATGGTTTTATTTCTATAAATGCAAGATAAAAAATATTAAGCAATTTACAAAATTAACATTAATTTAAATGGGAAATATGTTAACTTCAAGAGTCCGGGTAACTGAGGCAAGAGGCATTCTTCTAATTATCCAGATAACAGTCTATATTCTCCACTTTATATCTAATAAAACAAATATAAAAGCACTTTGAGGGAATTCCCTGGCAGTCCAGTGGTTAAGACTCAGTGCGTCCACTGCAGGAGGCATGGGTTTGATCCCTGGTGGGGGAACTAAGATCCCACAATCTGCCTGGCCAAAAAAAAGCACTTTGAGAAATTAAGAAGTTATATGCCACCCCGCCCCCCCAGAAAAGCCCAGAGGTGAAGCTCTGAGGGTTTGAATCTTCAGTTTCATCATTTACTACTTGTTGACATTTGTGCTTCAGTTCCTTATTATTAATAATAGTATCTACTTCATAGGGTTATGAGGAGGATTAAATGATAGTACTTAATAAATGTTACCTATTATTATCCATATAATTTGTAAATTGTTTGACCCTTTTAGAAAATGTAAAGGCTTTGGTAATTGATTGTAAGTCTGTGTGAATATAACTACCACAGTTGTAAGGCACTGGCATATTAATGTCTAAGACTGTCCTCTTTTTCATATGTGAGGAATACTAGAAATATATTTTCCTTAACAATTGCACCAGAAATATAAAAAATAACTTTCTCATAGACCATGTCATTAAAACTTTTAGAACTGTTTGATGTTTTTAAAAGTGAATAGTGTTGAAAACACATGAGGCTGTCAGAGGAGCTACAGATGGAATTGGAACCTCTGGCTTCAGTGTGGTCGGGTTTCTCCAGTATTACCTCAACGAGCTGGGAGACCGGGTCTATATGCTGAAGAAGCTTGACCGTATGGGACAACAGACCTGCTCGGCCCATCCTGTTCAGTTCTCCCCGGATAAATATTCTAGACACCAAATCACCATCAAGAGACACTTCAAGGTGCTCATGACCCAGAAACCGTGCCCCATCCTCTGAGGATCTTTGAAAATTTCATGTCTCTTCTGCCTGCTAGCCTTCGAGAGACTTTCTGAAACCAAACTCTCCAATCCGTGAGCCTTGAAGCCTTCCTACAACCCTTGCTCTTTGAAATCCAGTCTCATCATTGCCTTTGATCATGCTTGTTGTGAGGAAATGATGGTAGCATCCCCTTTAAAGGGAAAATGTTTGAATCTTTTCATACTTCGAATCTCCCAGGTTATTAAAATGATTTGAAAGAGCTAAAAAAAAAAAGAGTGAACAGTGTTAAAGGAAAAATAGACTATCAAAGAACAAGGATTGAGTATAGAGTGTAAAAGTTTTTCTGGAAAGCTGGAAACCCAGTCCAGAGGTGAAGTTTGAAAGAAGAAAAATGGGGTAAATCTTTTAAAACTAAAAGACCATGAACTATTTCTAAACCACATTTGAAAAGCAAAATCTCTGTGTCTTATCTATTGGCTAGTGTTATTTGGGCTTATCACTTAGGTAAGTACTGGACTGGCTGGTGGTAGTGATTTGCTATGTACTTGAGGACTCCATCTCAAGACTGTGGCATCAACTTGCCCCTGCCTTGTATATAACATGCCCAGGTTGGGATCGTATCACCCAGTTGGGTCTGCATCAGCATTAGTAATCAAGGTGACGAGCCCAGGGATTTTTTTTTTTTTAACAAGCAAATATTTTGGTGTGTCTTTATTTTTTATTTTGTTAACATCTTTATTGGAGTATAATTGCTTTACAATGTTGTGTTAGTTTCTGCTATATAACAAAGTGAATCAGCTATATGTATACATATATTCCCATATCCCCTCCCTCTTGCATCTCCCTCCCTCCCACCCTCCCTACCCCACCCCTGTAGGTGGTCACAAAGCATGGAGCTGATCTCCCTATGCTATTCGGCTGCTTCCCACTAGCTATCTAATTTACATTTGATAGTGTTTATATGTCAACGCAACTCTCTCACTTCGTCCCATCTTACCCTTCCCCCTCTCCATGTCCTCAAGTCCATTCTTTACATCTGTGTCTTTATTCCTGTCCTGCCCCTATGTTCATCAGAACCATTTTTTTTTTTAGATTCCGATATTTGTTTTTCTCTTTCTGACTTCACTCTGTATGACAGACTCTAGGTCCATCCACCTCACTACAAATAACTCAATTTCGCTTATTTATGGCTGGGTAATATTCCATTGTATATATGTGCCACATCTTCTTTATCCATTCATCTGTCAACGGACACTTAGGTTGCTTCCATGTCCTGAGCCCAGGGATTATTAATTAGGATCTGGTCAGCTACAAATAACAGAAAAACTAAAACTAAATAAACTAAAATAACAATAAACAAGGTAGAAAGTTTGTCTCTCACGTACAAGAAGTTTGGAGGTAGTAAGTTCATAGTTGGTATGGTGCTCCATGGTGTTAGGAAACTGGTGTCCTGTTTTCTTGCTTTACCACGTGAGCATTCCATTCTCAAGTTCACCTTATTTTCTGAGATGGCTTCTAGAGCTCCAACTGCATTCCAGTCAGCAGGAAGGAGGAAAGAGAGAAGGGCATGACTCAACATTTTAAGAATGTTTCCCAGAAGATGCATACGACAATTCTGGTTATGTCCAGAATGTAATCTCATGGCCACACACAGCTGCAAAAGAGGCTGGGAATATAGTCTTTATTCTTGGTGGTCATGGCCCAGTAAAAACTCAGGGTTTCTATTACTGTGGAAGAAGGGGTGAAAAGATGTTGGGGGAAAATTAGTAGACTGCCACATACAATAAAATAGAAAAAAATAAATGAATGTTTTTATTTTGCAAATCTAGAACTTTAGAGTGTTTCCAAAAATATTAAGAATGTGAATAACTAGTACTTTCACAATAAGGCACATAAGCAGTTCTCGGCACAAGAAGACTATTACATCACTGTACATTGTATTAGACCTTTGGGAATCTTTCCTGGACTACATCCTCAAACCATAACATCAGCTCTACTAAGAACTAAAAGTCTGACCACAGTCAAATCACTTTATTGCTCTGAGTCTGTTTGCTCTTTTGTAAGACAGAAGGTATGGATTAGGTCAGTGGTCCTCAACCTTTTTGGCACCAGGGACTGGTTTCCGTGGAAGACAATTCTTCCACAGATGGGGGTGGAGTGGGGGAGGATGGTTTCTGGATGATTCAAGCGCATCACATTTATTGTGCACTTTATTTCTGTTATTATTACATCGTAATATAGAATGAAATAATTATGCAACTCACCATAATGCTGACAGGAGGCGGAGCTCAGGCAGTAATGTGAGCCACGGGGAGCAGCTGTAAATACAAATGAAGCTTTGCTCGCTTGCCGCTCACCTGCTGTGTGCCTGAATCCTAATAGGCCATGGACCGGTACCCATCCATAGCTCAGGGGTTAGAGACCCCTGGATTAGATGATCCCAAAGGTACTGTTTTAATGGAGGATACTGAAGAGTAATAAATCAACAGGTATTTATTGAGTGTTATGTGTTTTAGGTAATAAGTCATATTGGTAAGATAAGATAACCTTTGAAACACCCTTTCTATGTTTGGAAGCTCCTACTTTATGAGTTCATCCCTAAGATAGAAGAAGAAAACTCATCTTCTCAGGGCTGCACACAGCTAGATATATCCTGGGTACCCCAGTTCCACAACAAAATGAGACTGCAGGTCAGAAGAGGGTGAAGTAAAAATGGAAGCACTGCTTGCAATCCATTCTGGCAAAAAAACAACCAGCTTCCAAGGGCAGCAGAGCTAGACATGCTAGGGGTCGTGTTCAGTGTCCAGTGTCAGTGGTGAGAATACAAGTGCACTTCCTCCCAGTGGTGGCACCAGGAGTGTCTCCACTAGACCAACAGAACAGCACAGTTTTGGCATCAGCCTGGTATAGCTGCCAAGCCTCATTTCCTGCCCACTCAGAGATTCTAGGAGCCATCTGTATCCTTTAATAAATTTCTTTTCTGTTTAAACTACTAATGAGACCAGATTCTGTTATTTGCAATGAAGAGCCCTAACACACATTGACCAATTATAAATGATAGAAGACAATATACAGTTACATGCTGATTTGCTTGGAACACAAAAGTTGTTTAAGTGCTTGAGGAAAGAAAGATGAACAAGAGCTGGAGAAGTCAGGGAAGACTTCTGGAAAGATCTGGAACTTGACCAGAATCTTGGAATTAGGTAGGATTTGGATGGGAAGGTGCCCTAAAATAAGAGAAATAACAGAAGCATAAAAAATATTGGGGAAATTGATAAATAAAGTTAAGATAGCTATTTTGAACAGAAGGATCTCATCATAGTTTTTTTTTCATAGCTCCTAAAAGGTTTTAAATATTGTTTTTATATAATATTTGATACCTACAGTATAATATATATAATATTTATGTATGTTATAAAGCACAATAGAATATACATACTTGTGAACATACCATCCAACCTAAGGACAAGCCAACATCTTACATCTAATTATTTGTTTATCCCTTCTCTGATTCCCCTTCCTACTGAGATCACTATTGTCCTGAATTTTCTATTTATCATTTCTTTTAGAAATAGTTTTTGTATATAGGTATAGGCCTAAACAATATAAGCAATATGCTGTTTACTATTGCTTGTTTTTGAGCTTTATAGAGATGGTATCAAACTGTATGCAATCAGCTTGGGCTTACTTCCTCACTTCATATTTTGTTCTGTGATTCTTCCATGTTGTTTGACACAGCTGTAGTTTAGAAAATTTTCACTGCTCTGTACAATTCTTTACTGAACATACCACAATTTATTTAACTATTCTCTTGTTTGATAAACATTTGAAATGGTTTGAGGTTTTCTGCAACTCTGAACAGAACAGTGGTGCTATTCTATACTATTCAGTATAGTATTCTTATACATGTATTTTAGATATGCATTCTTAGATATGTATTGTTACATATGTACTTATATATACATGTGTGTGTGTGTGTGTGTGTGTGTGTGTGTGTGTATAGGAACAAAGACCTTGAGAGGACAGATGGAAGGGATAGCCTTTGATGGCAGCACTTCTCTCCATTCAAATATGAAGGATGAGGTGTTTAGATATAAGTGTGTTATTATGTTTTTGATAGGAAGTTAAGAATCAGAGAAGATGACTGAGTCACTACGTGGCTGAAGTTTTCCCAGGTAAGTGCAATGGAAGGAAAAAGGAACAAGGGACTTGAAGTATTTTCAGGAAGTGATGGACCTTGGAATCTGAACTGGATAGAGTAATGACAGGAGGAGACTGAGTAAAGATTTAAATGAAGCTGAGCTCTGGATGGGGCCTAAAGTTTGTTTCCAGGAGAGCACTTGAGCAAGTAAGCGCATTATGGTCAAAGGGTAGCGTGATATTGTACCATGCAAAGGTCCAGACTATCAGCTGGGGTCTCCTTACTCCTCAAAGGTTAAGTACAATGAACTCAAATCCCCATCACTTCCACTTTCTGTGAAAGTTGAGGGCCTTCCCAAGAGTTTTATATATACCCAGTGAGACCTAGGTTCTCAGGGTCATCTGGGCCTCTGAGCTCCTGAATCTCATATGTTATTTCTGTTCTGAACTGTTTCAGATTAGGCCCTTTCTCCAGTTACCACAATAAAAGTCACTCATTCAGTAGATGTACCCTACTTTGTGGGGCTCCTAGGGAAAGGGTTATATCATATCTGGCAAAGCCTTCATCTCCATGCCATTTTCCCTACTTTTCTCTCTCCTTCCCATCTCCTCTGTTATGGAGACCATTTTCCATCTTCTTAAGCTTGGAGCCAATTTACACCCTCAGGATAGGGGTAGGAGGCAGTGTAGGTGGGTGCTCACCAACCTGAAGCACTTATTAAAATACAGTATTCTTCCCAGCAAGAGCACTTCTCTCCCTAAGAGGACTTTAGTGCCATCCATTAAGGTAATAAAATGCTCTTAACCTCCATTCAAATAGAATTCATGGAAACAAAGGGTGATAAGAAAATATACTCAAGGTGTGGTGAACTAGAAGCAAGCCATCTGAGGGACTGAGACCAGTACTATTTGACTTTCAGGTCTCATGGTTTTAACTTATTTCTTCTGTGTTCCCAATAGTAAGGTATTTTGCACTTCTGAAAAAATATTTGATAAAAGGAAAAATGCTTTAGATCACTTTTGACGCTTTCATAATTTTTAAATGTTGTAGGTTCAAATGCTTTAAAGCGCACTCTCACCAGATGAGGGAGCTGGGGAGCCGTTCCTTAAGTGTTTTCATGACCAAGGAGCATATTTTGAAGATTCAAAGTTTAAGAGATGTTATTCAAAATATGAAAGAAAATTTCCCTAATGGCATCTGAATGGCAAAATTTCCTAGATAGATTACAAAAAACTATGAACTGCAAAAGATCAATAAACTGGACTTCATCAAAATTAAAAACTTTTGTTCTTCAAAGAAAATGAAAAAACAAACCACAGGCAGGAGAAAATAGTTGCAAATCATATATTTGACTAAGGATTTGTATCTAGAGTGTATAAAGAACTCTTAAAAAGAAAAAAACAACTCAAGAATAAGACAAACAACCCAGTTCAAAATGGGCAAAAGAGGGACATCCCTGGTGGTCCCGTGGTTAAGGCTCCACCCTTCCACTGCAGGGGGCACGGGTTCGATCCCTGGTGTGGGGACCGGGGTGGGGTGGGGTGGGGAATGGGCAAAAGATTTAAACATTCACGTCACCAAAGAAGATAGACGGATATTAGATAAGCATATAAAAAGATGCTCCATATCATTAGTCAGTAGGGAAGTATAAATTAAAACCACAGTGAGGTACCAGTATGCATCCAATAGAATGACCTACATTTTAAAAGACTGACCATACCAGATACTGGCAAAGATGCAGAACACCTGGAACTCTCCTACACTACTGATGGGAATGTAAAATAGTTTAAACACTTTGGAAAATAGTTTGGAAGTTTCTTTAAAAGTTAAACATACACATACTGTATGACCCAGCCATTTTACTCTTGGGTATCTCGAGAGAAATGAAAACATATCCATATAAAGACTTGTACACAGATGTTCATACACCTTTATTTGTAATAGCCAAAAAACTAAAAGCAATACAAATATCCATCAAAAGGTGAATAAACAAATTGTGATATAGCCATAGAATGGCTTGCTACTCAGCAATCACGGGACTATTGACACACACAGTATGGGTGAACCTCAGTAAGTATGCTCAAAGAAGCCAGACCCCCCAAAAAAGCATGTTAAAGAGTACATATCATAAAATTCCATTTATATAAAATTCTAGTTATGTATAGGATGGATAAACAACAAGGTCCTGTGACAGATCATAATGAAAAAAATATTAAAAATATACGTATAGGGGCTTCCCTGGTGGCGCAGTGGTTGAGAGCCCGCCTGCCGATGCAGGGGACATGGGTTCGTGCCCCGGTCCGGGAGGATCCCACATGCCGCGGAGCGGCTGGGCCCACGAGCTATGGCCACTGAGCCTGCGCGTCCGGAGCCTGTGCCCTGCAACGGGAGAGGCCACAACAGTGAGAGGCCCGCATACCGCAAAAAAAAAAAAAAAAAAAAAATATACGTATAACTGAGTCACTTTGCTGTACAGCAGAAATTAAACACAACATAGTAAATCAACTATACTTCAATAAAACTTAAATAAATAAATAAAATTCTAGAAAATGCAAACTATAGTAGGGCAATGGGAAGATGAGAGAGGGATTCTAAAGGGGCACAAGGAAACTGTTGGGAAGTAGTGGATGTGTTTTATTATCTTGATTGTGGTGATGGTTTCTCCACATATGTCAAAACTGTTCAAATGTCCTTTCCACGTATGCCATCTATCATATGATTATGTCTCAATAGATCTGTTAAAAAAGGTTCAAAGTGTAAGAGATGTTTTTTAAATAAAGAAGAAAACTCCCTCAATAGAATTTAAACTAATTTGAATGTATTTATTGAGTTCCCAGTTCTCAAGGGTATATAGCACTGAATTTGGGACCTGTTACCTTACAGAAATTGAATGAGTAATCACTTTTTTTCTTCTTCTTATTTTTGGTGTTAAAAAAATAAATAAAACCAAAACAAAACCAAACAAGGGACTTCTCTGGTGGTCCAGTGGGTAAGACTCCCAATGCAGGGAGACTGGGTTCGAGCCCTGGTCCAGGAAGATCCCACATGCCATGGAGCAACTAAGCCCATGCACCACAACTACTGAGCCTGTGCTCTAGAGCCCGCAAGCCACAACTACTGAGGCCTGAATGCCTAGCGCCCATGCTGCACAAGAGAAGCCACCACAATGAGAAGCCCGTGCACTGCAACAAAGAGTAGCTCCTGCTCACTGCAACTAGAGAAAGCCTGCGCACAGCAACAAAGATGCAATGCAGCCAAAAATAAATAAATAAATTTTTAAAAAGGGTCATGTGAATTAACTGATTATTTTATTTTATAATTGTTCTCTCCCATAGTCTTAATCCTTCAAGGTGAGAATGCTTTTTTTTACGTTTACGTTGCAAATGGCTAAATGTCTTGAAGTAAAACAAAATAATTTCATGTGAAAAAATTATATATTTTTTATTCCCTATGAGGGCAGAAAAGTTAGGACAAAAAGTTTTGAGTAAAAGCCAAGAAATATTTCTTTTTTCTAAGAAGGCACTGCAGTACATTACAGATGGAGTTTTTTTAGAAACTCGCTAAGGATTTTTCCTTTTCTAAAACAGGATGATTCAACAGATAGTTTTACAGAGTATAGAAAAACACATGAAGAGGAAGGATTCTTTGGGTTCAGGGAGCTCTCAGGCAGTTAACACATTGCTATGGAAGGAGCCTGGGCAGGTGAGACACTAGATCCCTAAGGAGCCCGTGCCACAACTAATTTGCCACTGGTTTATAGTGTAAACCAAACTTTTCTGGTTACCAATATCTTCTAAAAACAGAGATCACACTGGATCATGCTGCCTAACTTATATGCCCTGGGACTTTGTTTATAGGGTCTGGCCAGAAAGAGAAGGTTTATCTATTCACAAATATTTATTGATCGTCTGTATGCCAGGTATGGTTCTCAGAGCTAGTGATGAAATGGGGAGCGTGACAGATGAGGTGAACCAACAGGGAACCAAAAAATAAACAAGTAAATAAACGAAGATAACGAAAGGAGAAAACAAAGTGGTATTGTGACAAAGAGTGACTAGAGGGACAATGTACTGAGGATGAGGAAGTGACACCTGGGCACAGTCTACAGAAAGAAGTAGGCAGCCAAGCAAAGGGTGAAGACTGCTCCACACTGAGTAAACAGGAACAAGCAGGTGTGTTCAGAAGGAGGAAATAAGGTCACGGTGGCCAGAGTTTGGTGACTGAGGGGGAAAGTAGGATGAGGTGAGGTCTGGTGCAGGCAGAGCTGGAAAGTTCTTTTTTTTTCTTTTTTTAAAAATATTTATTTATTTAGTTAGTTGGTTGCACCGGGTCTTAGTTGCAGCAGGCGGACTCCTTAGTTGCAGCTCATGGGCTCCTTAGTTGTGGCACGTGGGCTCCTTAGTTGTGGCATGCAAACTCTTAGTTGTGGCATGCATGTGGGACCTAGTTCCCTGACCAGGGATCGAACCCAGGCCCTCTGTATTTGGAACACAGAGTCTTAATCACTGGGCCACCAAGGAAGTTCCAGAGCTGGTAAGTTCTGATGAAGGTTTTGGAGATGGAGCCACTGCTGGGCCTTAAGTGGGAGACTAATTTTTGTTTGTTTTTGAAGATCCTCTAGCTGCTCTATGGAGAACGGACAATTAGGCAGCCAGAGGGAAAGCAGAGGCCCAGTTAGGATTCTTATGTTTGGAAGATAGAACTTAAAGGCAGCCCCACTCCTGATGTTTGTGGGACCCAGGGCAAAAGGTCAAATGGAGGCCAAATACCAAATGCTTACCTATGCAAAAGTGATAAATTAAGCTACAGTTCATGAAATAAAATATGTTTTATCCTCCTATCTTGAAAAATATACTTTCACAACAACATGGAAGTCTAAGATGGAATTGAGATTTCTCAGATTCCCTGGAATGCCATAATGTGCCTCGGGGAGAGCTGGCCCCCCAGCCTTCCTCCCTCTGCTCCCTGTTTTCATCTCCCCTCCAAGTCCATCCCACACTGCAAGGGTTTTCACCCATAGGTGCGTGGACTTCCAACCTATGAGCCAAGCTCTGTCCACACCTCTTTCAAATAGTTCCTTGGCCAAACTTGGGCCTAGGGGAGTCCACGCCTGGGCGTAGTGTGCCACTTTGTTCTCAGGAGGATGGACAGGGAAAGAAGCCCTGCAGGCCCTGCACTGTTTAGACAGGGAATTCTGGAGTCTTGGGTGACCAGAGAATGGTCTAGAAGCTGGGGCACAGGCTCTGTGCAGGCATGACCCTTTGGCCCTGAGGACTCCTCACGGTGTGATGAGGGTGTGGCCAGACAAGGGCCAGAGTGGGGGGACTTCCCTGGTGGCACAGTGGATAAGACTCTGTGCTCCCAATGCAGGGGGCACCGGTTTGATCCCTGGTGAGAGAGCTAGACCCCACATGTGTGCTGCAACTAAGGAGCCCATGTGCCACAAAGGAGCCCACCTGCCGCAACTAAGACCCGGCACAACCAAATAAATAAATATTTTAAAACAAAAAACAGGGCCAGAGTGGAGGCTCTGAAGCCCAGGGCCAGAGCAGGACTCTTCAGAGTTTTCTGACAGTTTGGATGTGGGTGGTGCTGAGAAGAGAGAAATCAAGATGATTAGAGTGGGGTGAGGGAGTGGAATCAAGTGCTCCAGTTGAGATATTTTGAGTTTGTGATGCCCGCTGAGACATCCAAGTAGAAATTCCAAGGAGGCGGTTGGCTGTGTGTCTGAAACTCAGGAGGAGAGGTCTAGACCAGCAGTAATAAAATTGGGAGCTCATCAACATATAGATGGTGGAGGTCACGTAAGCAGAGAATGTAGACAACAAAAGGGACTGAGTGTGAGGCACTATCAACTAATAAATGCTCACCAACAAAATCTGGAAAATACTGAAAAGCACAAAATAAAAAAGAAAATAGTCTCACCCATATTTTACCTCCTAAAAATAAACACTGTTAACATCTTGAGATATTTCCTTTGTCTTCTCTCTCTCAATCTCTCCCTCTCTCTCTCCTTCATATACATTTACACTGTATTTCAATAATAAAAAGGTGCTCATATGTACATAATTTTTACAAGTGCTTTTGTCATTATTTTTGGAACATTTTCCCATGCCATTACATTACTCTTTTAAAGAGAGATTTTTAAGCTGATGCATTAAATTTCATCATGTAGATGTATCATAAAATCCTCTATTTTTGGACATTAATTTTTTAAGATAATATAATTTATTACTTTTTTAACACAGAGATATTCAAAGAAGGGAAGCAAAAATTGCCCATAATCTTCCTGCCTAGGAAATATCAGTTCATTTATATGGACAGAAAAATCTAACAAAATACCAAAAGGTACAAAATGAAAAGTGAAAGCTTTTCTTCCCACTCAGTAAGTCTTTCTTTCTAAAGGTAATTACTGTTAACAAATTCTTGTATTTTCTTCCAGGGGGGAAAAAAACAAAAAGCACTGAATTCAATAAAAGACAGCAAACAAATTGAGTATAAAAGAAAAATTAATTTGTGTCTACAGCTTGTTATTATGAGTAATGCTGAAATATACATCTCTGTTGTATATGAATCTGTTGTGCACATCTCTGATTTTTTCCCTAAAATAAATTTGAACTGTACGCATTATGGACGTTATATGAAATTTTTCTTTCAACAGTTTATAAACTAAGTTTGAATGACGTCTAGATTTGTCAGTTTCTAATTTTGGCCCCAGATTCATAAAATTTAAAAGAAGTGTGGATTATGATCTATTCAAATCTATTGAACTTACGCCAAATATGGTTTGATACCACCTGAAATTGAAGGTATGTATCAAAATTAGAGAAAGGCGTGGTAGATAAAGGAAAAATAATTATATTATTGTTATTTATGGCATGACCAAGACCTTTAGTGTCATTATAACTGGAGATACTTGAAAATGTCACAGCCAAACAAACTTACCTGACAACTATCAAATAAAACGAATTTTACCTATCTATTATTTGGCAAGGTACCAAGACATTTTAGAAGATCATTAGCCTGGCAATTAGAAGATGTGTCCCTGTTCTACCCCTAACTAGCTATGTAACCATAAAGGACACCACTAAACACACCGAGGCTCAGTTTTGCTATTTATAAGATGGGGTGATTGGATACCCTGACCCCTATGGTCTAGCTCTAAAATTCTAAAATGAACTCAGTCTCCCATTCTCTTTACACAGAAGCCCCATATCAGATACTAGACTAGGATCTAGTTATAAAGGTCTATCTATTCAGAGAAAGCACATGCAGAAGCAAGAATAAATAGCTGTATGGCTCGGTAGTAATTCTAATGACACAACAGTGCTATCATTATAATGACAGTAACAATACTTTATATTTTATGAGACCGTACAGTTAAAACAATCTAGCACATCGCAGAGAAGAGATTCCTTGCTCCCTGAGAGTATATAAAACTCCAAAACACGTTGATGTATCAATCAATATAATTTAAAATATCTTAAAATATACATAAACCCAGATTACATGTCATGCACAGTTCATTGCTGGAGATGACACTTTTTAAGGCAAATCTAAAGTCTCTATAAGGTGACCTGACCTCTGAGCAAGAGTGTGAATTATAAAAAGATTGACAGTCAGATGTTATGATGGCTCTACCCATGTAGGCCATACATGCTCTTATCACAGCTCCCAAATCTCTGTAGATTAAATGGTCACTTTCATTTTAAATTTCCTGCTTGTAATCTTTGCAAAGCACTTCGGCAGGAAAAGGATGACTCAGGGGTTTTCCATTGAGTAGAAGAAAGCATGGAAAAAAAGAAAAAAAGTCCAGTGATGATAAGCATTCAAATAAATGTCCTGGGAAAGATCTGTTTCATCTCAAACCAGATTAGAGATTAAGAATGTCCGGGATCCTGGACTGTGATTCCAAAGGAAGTCAAGACTTCCTTCTCCACAGCTGCCATCTAGGAAGCTAGTATGTTCCAAGTGTATCTTCTTTCACTGTGTTCCCCAAGGGTGAAAAGCAAAGTACCACCTCTCCTCTCTCGGATGCCAAGCCAGGGCGAGTTCCCAACACCCACTCCCCTCCAAAAAAAGGTGCCAGATCTGACATCCTGTCTGGTTGAAGCCACATCCTTAGAGAGCAATTGAAATTGCATCAGCCCTCACCTCGTTGAGGCAACTTTTCCTTTAAATGAAGGGCAAGTGACCGTTAAAAGTGGCTCCCAAAATAACCCAGTGGTTTCGTTGCATTTGGAGCGTCTGACATCCAGAATCGGGGAAGCGGATGTACCTCCTCTGAAGGGGGAGGGAAGGGCGGTGTTACCCTTCCCACTGTGACCCTTCACTCAGTTACTCAATAGGAACAGCTGCCAAACGCGCAGGAGCTTAAAAATCTAGACAATAGTTTATATTCCTTAGCTATTTATTTAAACATTAAATAAAAATCAGCCCCACCCTGAACAGAATGAATTACAGGCAAAGAGAGTTAATGGTAGTAAAAGCCTCTAATAAAGAGTCAGAGTTCTCTTATGACTCGAGAATAGAAAAATGTGGTATTAAAATGAAGAAAAAATGTAAGGTAGAATTGCTTCATATGGATTAACTTCTGTTGACAATAATAACTTTTTTTAATTTTGAATTTCCCAACTTAATTTGTCATAATAAGAGAATAAAAGATCTTAATTTGTAAGAAGAAAATATGGACTTGCCTCTAAAATAAAACTCATAAATTGATAATATCATAAAGTTCACTGATCCTATAATATTAACTGTGTGAGCATGGCTAAGATGAATGAACTCCATAATGTAAAGAGAAATTATCATTGAGTAGTGTATCATGAATGGTTCTTATTATCTTTTTTATACTATTCTAGCTTTCTTTCCCCCACATAATAAGCTGATATTAGTTACATAATTTTTAAAAAACCCACAAAATTTGAAATAAAGCCCACAGGGACTTCCCTGGTGGTCCAGTGGGTAAGACTCTGTGCTCCCCATGCAGGGGGCCAGGGTTTGATCCCTGGTCGGGGAACTAGATCCCACATGCATGCTGCAAATAAGAGTCTGCATGCTGCAACTAAGAGTCTGCATGCTGCAACTAAGAAGTCCCATGCTGCAACTAAAGATCCCGCGTGCCGAAACTAAGACCCCGCACAGCCTAAATAAATAAATAACCCACAAAATACTCAGAAGACCTAAATGCTTTAATGTGAGAAAGGCTGATATTTTCTTTCAATCTAAAAAACGAAAGATAAATAAAAATACATTTCAGTCAGTCTGACCTATTTTTTGAGGGAAAAAAAGTTTTCTCATGATTTCTTTTTTCCACCTGCTTTATTGAGATATAATTGACATATAACATTGTGTAAGTTTAAGGTGTACAATTTGTTGAATTGACACAGCTATATGTTGCAAAATGATTATCACCACAGCATTAGCTAAGCCTTCCATATTGTCCCCTAATTACCATTTCTGTTTTGTGTGAGAACATTTAAAATCTACTCTTAGCAACGTTCAGTTAAATATATAATATTATCAGCTATAATCAATCACCATACTGTACATTAGATCCCCAGAACTTATTAACTATAACTGGAAGTTTGTACCCTTTGACCAATATCTCCCCATTTCCTCCACCACAGTCCCTGGTAACCTCTCCTCTACTCTCTATGTCCCTGAGTTTGGCTTTTTAGATCTCACATACAACTGATATCATACAGTATTTGTTTTTCTGTCTGACTCATCTCCCTTAACATAAGGTCCATCCACGTTGTTGCAAATGGCAGGATTTCCTTCTATCTCATGGCTGAATAATATTCCATTTTGTCTATACACCAGGTCTTCTTTGTCTATTCATCTGCTGACCAACACTTAGGCTGTTGCCATATCTTGGCTCTCATGAATAATGCTGCAGTGAACATAAGAGTGCAGATTATCTCTACCAGATAGATCTGGTAGACCTTTTTTTTTTTTAATTTTTGGCTGTGTGGGGTCTTCATTGCTGCGCGTGGGCTTTCATCAGTTGTGGCGAGCAGGGGCTACTCTTCATTGCAGTGCGCGGGCTTCTCATTGCGGTGGCTTCTCTCGTTGTGGAGCTCTAGGCACATGGGCTTCAGTAGTTGCAGCACGTGGGCTCAGTACTTGTGGCTCACGGGCTCTAGAGCACAGGCTCAGTAGTTGTGGCACACAGGCTTAGTTGCTCTGTGGCATGTGGGATCTTCCCGGACCAGGGATCGAACACTTGTCCAATGCATTGGCAGGCAGATTCTCAACCACTGCGCCACCAGGGAAGCCCTGGTAGATCTATTTTTAATTTTATGTTTTTTTGAGAAACCTCCAAAATTTTATGCTTTTTTGATGTATCAATTTGCATTCCCACCAAAAACACCCAAGGGTTCCCTTTTCTCCATGCTCTGCCAACACTTATGGCTTGTCTTTTTGATGATAGCCATTCTAACAGGTGTGAGGTGATAACTCATTGTGGTTTTGATTTCCATTTCCTTGATGATTAGTGATGTTGAGTAAATTTTTTTCCTCTAGTAATTGTTTTATTGAAGGGTAACATAGATCCAGAACATAGACTGTTTTACTGAAAGATAACATAAATTGTAACTGGGACACTCTTTCCTGTGATCTCCCCCCAGATCAAGAAAGCAAACATTACCAGTACCCTAAAAGCCTACTTCAACTCATCTTCCTGTTACTTTCCTCCTCAAGGATAATGACTATCCCAACTTCTACCACCATAGATTAGATTTGTCAGTTTTGAGCATATATATATATATTTTTTGTGTGTGTGTGTGTCTTATCTTCTACTCAACAGGATGTTAGTGAGATTAATTCATATTGTTGCAAGTAGTTGTAGTCTATTTTCACAATGCTGTATTCCATTGCATGAAATTACCACAATTTATCCATTTACTGTTGATGGACATTTGGGTTGTTTCCCTAATAACTATTATGAATAGTGGTGCTATGAATGAATAGTCTTATACATTTTTTTTTGGTGAACATATATATTGATTTCTGTAGGTATATGTCCAGGATCAGAATCTCTGGGTCATAGGATAGATGTTCAACCTTATAGTACATACTACCAAACAGTTTTTCAAACTGGTTGCTCAAATTTATACTCCCACCATCAGTGTAAGAGAATCCTGTCCTAGTTGCTCCACATCTTACCAACATTTGATATTATTTGTCCTTTTCAGTTTAGCCAGAATAGTAGGTGTAGTGTTATAGTGTTTTTTATTATTATTGTGGTAAAATATACATAAAAATTTTACCATTTTGACCATTATCAAGTGTATACTTTAGTGGCATTAGGTACTCACATTGTGGTTTTAAGTTGCATTTTCCTGATAACTAAAGAAATTCAGCCTCTTTTCATGTCTTTTTCTAGTTAAGGTGTAGGAGTTCTTTAGACTTTATACATATGCGTTCTTTTTCCAATATATGTTGCAAATGTCTTCTTTCTTTTTACCCCCACACCCTTTTTTTTTTTTTTTTTCAGGATCTTAGATCCCTGACTGAAGATTGAACCTGGGCCACGGCAGTGAAAGCACCGAGTTCTAACCACTGGACCGCCGTCTTTTTACCCTTTTTGAAGGTCAAAATAATTAACTTTAATGTAGTCTAATTTATCATATTTTTCCTTTATGATTTGTGTTTGTGTGTGTGCATGTATGCCTTGTTTAAGAAATCTTTGCCTACCCTAATGTCATGAAGATATTCTCCAATATTTTCTTTGAAAAGTTGTGTTTAGTTCTATAATCCATCTAGAGTTGATTTGTTATGTATGATGTGATATAGTGGTCAAGACTCATTTTTTTTCCCATGTGGATGTTCAATTGACCCAGCACTATTTATCCAAAAGGCTACCCTTTCCCCCACTGCATTGTATTGTTATCTTTGTCATAAATCAGGTGAACAAATACAGATGGGTTTGTTTCCAGACTCTATGCTACTCCATTGGTCTATTTGTCTGTTCTTGTGCCAGTGTCTTAAATACTGTCTTAAATACTCAGTCTTAGATGAATCTTGATATATGGTAGTGTAAATCCTCCAGCTTTGTTCTTCAAGACTCTGTTAGCTATTTTATTTTTCCCCTGAATTTCCTTGTTGATGTAGTGGTTGTTTTAATAACAGCTTTATTGAAAGACAATTCACATACCATACAATTCACCCATTTAAAGTGTACAATTCAATGGTTTTAATAAATTCACAGAGATGTGAAACTATCACCACTATCAATTTTAGGATATTTGCATCACCTCCTAGAGAAATTCTTTACCCTTTAGCTATCATTCTATTATACTATTCCTTGCTCAACTGTCCCACCAAACTCTAAGCAATCACTAATCTACTTTCTGTCTCTATAGATTTGCCTGTTGTGGACATTTTATATAAAAGAAATCATAAAATATGTGGGTTTTTGTGACTTGCTTCTTTCACTTAGCATAATGTTTTCAAGGTTCATGCATGCTATAGCATGGATCAGCACTTCATTCCTTTTTATGGTCAAGTTATATTCCATTGTATGGATGTACCACATTTTGTTTATCCGTTCATCAGTTGATGGACATTTGGGTTGTTTCCACTTTTTGGCTGTTATGAAAAATGCTGCCATACATTTGCATAAACATTTGTATACAAGTGTTGTATGGATATATGTTTTTCATTTCTCTTGAGCACATAGGAGTGGAATTGCTGGGTCATATGGTAACTATATTTAACTGTTTGAGGAACTGCCAGATTGTTTTCCAAACTCTCTGCACTATTTTACATTCTCATGTTAATCTTTAAACAATTTATAAAAAATATTTTAAATCGAACACTTTACATACATAATAACAAAACATTCAAACAGTACCAAGGGCTACAAAATGAAAAGGGAACCTTACTCTCTATATATTGCAAACAGCTGGGTGGCTGATAGCCTGCTCTGGACCACCAGGTGCAGAGGCTTACATTGTTTTACACACCTAATGCCTTTAGGACTGAATACTTTAGGAAGGGAAAAGGGAAAGAGATGGACTGAATGTGTATTCTGAATCACCTGAATCATCTTTTATCTCATTAAGCTCTTTATTCACATCTTATTTCTTCAAGTTTTATAGAACTGGAATTATTGGTCGAAGGGGCTTTTTTTCCCAAAGGCTTTAAAAATACATTCCCAATCTGCTCTCAGAAAAGGTTGCTCCAATTTAAAGTCTCATCAGCCCTGAACACCCATCTCCCTGTACCCTCGTCAGTAGACTAGTACTGTGTATTACCGTTTTATATGTATCTTTCTACTTGCCTGTTCCTTAGGCACAAGGAGTCTCTCGACAAGTTGTCTATTCCTCGACGTTGCCTCTAGAAATAAGAAGGGGTCCTTTTCTTTATTCGTTTTATTACTTCATCTCCATCAACGTGACTCGGCCCGTGGGCTACAGTCACCCCAGCGGAGGAGACCGCGTGGCAACCAACTGGGTCCAAGTCACCTCCCTTCCCGGTGGGTCCACCTGGGTGCCTCTGTGCGGCAGAGGGCGCAGTAGAGCCAGCGCCGGACCCCACCCCCAGGGTAGCACGCCGCGCCCCGTGACGTATTTCCGCGTCATCTGCCGCCGAGGCGTGTTCCCATTGGCTGCCGGCGAGGCAAAAGGGGCGGAGCCGAGTGGGAGTGTGGAAAATGCAGCTGCCCGGGGGGGGGGGGCGGGGGGCAAGGCTTCCCCCTTCCCTATCCCTCCCCACCCCTCCCCCGCCCTCCAGGCCCTCTGGGACTACTGCGCCGAGTCGCTTGGAACGCGGCAGTGGCGGCGGCGCACTTTCCCGGGCTGTGGCTGGAGCAGCGCTGTGGTGCGCGCGCCGCGGGGCCCCTCGAGCCCTGGGGACCGGTGGACTGAGGGAGAGCGGGAGGGAACCCCGGGGCTGCGGTGCTGCGCCGGCGGGGAAGCCCTTCGGTCCCCTGTGAGCCGAGCAAGTGGGGCAGGGGTCTCCTGAGACCGCCACTGGCCACTCGGCCCTGACGGGACCGCGCAGAGCGCGTCCCCCGAAGGCAACCCCCGGGCCCGCGGCCCTGACTTGGCCCCGCGCGGCGGGCGCGGGGCAGCTCAGAGGGAGGAAGCAAGAGGGGCCGCCCTCCCCTCGGAGTTGCGAGCGCCTTCCCCGGGTCCAAAATGCCCAAGAAGAAGCCGACGCCCATCCAGCTGAACCCGGCCCCCGACGGCTCCGCGGTTAACGGGACCAGCTCGGCGGAGTAAGTCTGGGGGGAGGCGAGCACCGGGGCCGGGCTGGGGAGGCCGGGGCCCGGGCTCAGGAGCCGAGTCGGGTGTGCGCGGCGCGCGGGGCTCCGCTCGGGTCGTCACGTACGTCTTGGGCTGCCAGGCGCGAGGAACTCCCGGCCGCAGAGGTATCGGTGACTAAGCACTGATTGTGCGCCTGACTCAAGACCAGTCAGTGGACCCAACGAATCGCGATGCCCCCATCCCCACCCTTTTCCCGACCCTTTCACCCATCCCTGATCTCTGGTCATTTTCCTTCTCCCTAAAAAGTAAAAACCGGTTCATCGCTCGCCCCTACCCAGCTCTTTCCCCCCAGATCCTCTGCATTTCTGGCCTGTAACCGGGAGAAGGGAGCAGATGTCTTGGAAAAATTAAGATCGCATCTAAGTCTTTGTGACCAACTCGGTATAGAGTGTGGAGTTGGGACCTGTGAGCAGTCCTCACCTTCGTACCTGACACCTGTGGGCTGGGAGTGCCTAGTTGCGGCCGCTGCCTGGCCAGCGGGGGCGTGTGAACACCGACATCACAGTGGATTTTCGCTTGTCGACTTTGGGGGCTCTCATTCCTTGGCCTTCCTGGAAACTCTCTTGTCTCGAAGGGAGCGGTTTTTCTTTTCTTCATCTGACTTTTTCATTCATTCATTCATTAAACAAATCTCATCAGTGTCTCTCCTGGCTGTTCCTTACTTGACCATAAGCCCTAACTTCCGACCTGAGACAAGACACCATGGTCTTGGAAATCACGCACAAGGTGCTCCATCTCTGCAGCTTACAGTGTTGCTCACAAACCAGTACTTTGTTTCGTTAAACAATGATGCGGCTGTTTCATGAATGTTTCTGAGTTCCCCGCAACTCTTGAGTCCTGGGTAAGGGACAAGACTGCCTGAGGGAGAAAGACCCGGCGAGCTGGAGAAATAACCAGAAAAGATTTAGTTCTTAATCTCTTACCTGCACACTGGAGACTTGAGGAAGCCAGCTGATGAAATGAATAGATTAGGCTTGGATCTTCTGCCCTTTGGTGATTTCTGTAACCTTCCTTTGACTCTCTCAATTTCAATCGCCTGGGGACCTGTTGGCTTGGTGGCTCTGTCCATCCCTGTAATGATCACAAGGCCAGTGGTGGACAGACCTGTGATGTGAGCTCAACCACATTCCTCAGACAAACTCCTTTCTTTTTTTTTTTTTTAAATTAACTAATTAATTTTTGGCTGCTTTGGGTCTTCGTTGCTGCGCAGGGGCTTTCTCTAGTCGCGGTGAGCGGGGGCTGCTCTTTGTTGCGGTGTGGGGGCTTCTCTTCATTGCAGAGCACGGGCTCTAGGCGCTCTGGCTTAGTTGCTCCACGGCATGTGGGATCTTCCCAGACCAGGGCTCGAACCCTTGTCCCCTGCATTGGCAGACGGATTCTTAACCACTGGGAAGTCCCCAAACTCCTTTCAATACTGTAGTGTCTGTTTTGCATGATATTAACTTGTACATATCTGACCTCCCTCCCCGCCCTGCCCTCCCCACCTCCCCTGCTACCCCGCCACCCCCTTAAAATAGTATGAAAGCCCCCCAGGGCAGGGAAGGACAGGACAAATTTTGAATGTTGTGGCCTGATCATCGTGCTCCCGTTTGATTTGGAGGAGGGTACTGAGTGGAAGTACCTTCTGTTGTTAATTGTGACACCACTGCTGTGTTCTTGCAAAGGGGAGGAGTTTCGTTATAAGAAAACAATACAGGGAAGAAAAGAAGAAATTCTCCTGGAGTTGGTGGCAGATATGCTTGAGTGGGACTGGGAGATTCTAAACAGTGGTTAAGAGGTGGGATTCTGGAGTCAGGCTAAGTTTGTGGTTTTGTGACCTGGGACAAATCTCTCTCGGGCTTAGGTTTAGCTTTTTTCATCTGTGAAAATGGGTCTAATGATAGAACCTATTTAGAGTAGTTGTGAAGATTAAATGAGCTAATAGTAGGAAACCTTCCATGAATGTTAGCTGCTGGTACCTTTGTTACTGGGTAGAGAAGCCTCAAGGAAGCTAGAAGGTAGTTTCCAGTCGTGGCGGTGGATATGTGTGTTAAGGTGCCTTAGCTTCTGGATAAACGACTCTCCCTTGCTCAGTTTTCTGTGCCATGTGCACCTACCTCCATGACTCATTGCTGTGTTACAATAGGAGGCATCTTTGTGTAGGCTGCCTGAGACAAACAGGGACTGTTCCCCTACAGTTCCTGCCACTAATAGGGGGAAAGCTGTATACATCTACATTCTTTTTTTTTTTTTTTGCGTTACGCGGGCCTCTCACTGTTGTGGCCTTTCCCGTTGCGGAGCACAGGCTCCGGACGCACAGACTCAGCAGCCATGGCTCACAGGCCCAGCCGCTACGCGGCATGTGGGATCTTCCCGGACCGGGGCATGAACCCGTGTGCCCTGCATCGGCAGGCGGACTCTCAACCACTGCACCACCAGGGAAGCCCACATCTACATCTTTCACCTTTTTCAAGCAAAGCTGATGTACTCATGATTTCTGTGATTAGACTAGGGCACAGTTTTGAACATTATCATACAGTGTAAACGAAAGAAAAAAAATCCATTGACATTAAAGAACTCTTGGTCCTAAATTGGCAAGGTTGCTTCTCTGTGGCTTTCTGGCACCTTGAGACTGATCTCTAACATAGCACTTACCCCTTTCAGACAGAGCTGGGTTATGTGGGACCTGATGTCTATGCAAGTTCTGGGGGTCCTTGAAGAAAAAGAATGCAAAAATATTTCTTCTGCAAGTCTGTAAAAATATATGAGCATATTGCAAGGGTGCCAAGTTAGAATGAAATAAATTGGAAATAAGATCATATCATTTCCCTGTTTAAAATGTTTTCATGGTTTCATTGCCGTTAGAATAAAATTCAAACTCCTTATATTGGGCTATGAGCCTGCTGCTATCCCCCTCCTGCCTGCCCCCCACTCCATCTCTTTAACCACATTTCCTGCTGCTCCTTTCCTACATTACCCTGGTCCTCTTTCACTTCCTCCACGGGATGGTCCATATTCCCTCCAGACCCTTGCACATGCTGTTCCCTTTGCCTGGAATGAATCATCCCTTCCTGTTCCCAAGCTAGGAAGGAAGCAATCTTCACCTCTCTGCATAAATGTCATTTCCTCAGAGTTGTTCACAGACCACCTAATCTAAAGTACGTCTCTCTTTCTCATGTCACCTGATTTTTTAATGACATTTCTTCACTGTCCATAATCTTTTTTAGGGTATTTTAAATATTTCTCTCTTCTGTACACCATAAACTATAAGCATAGGACTGCCCTTTTTGGATTCACTCTTCTGTAAGTAGTACCTAGAATAGTACTGACACATAATAAGTGCACAAATGTTTGTGGAGTGAATCAGTGAGTGAATGAAAGTTCTAATATTTGCACGTGTTTAACAAACCTTTTAATACCTTTTCATTTTTTTCTCTTATTTTCCCCTTTACTCTCATTCCCCCTTCCCCATTTACCTTTTTTTTCACAGGCACCATCTCACCCACTCTAGGTTATTTTATATATGGTCTTATAATTCCACCTGTTTGTTGGCTGTATGTGTGCCTTTGGGAGGTATTCAATAGATAGTATCGTTTCGTGTGCTTAGAGTGCTGAATGATACTGTACTATTATTCAGCCTCAAAAGAGAAGGGAATCCTGCCATTTGTGACACCATGGATGGACCTGAAGGACAGTATGCTAAATGAAATAAGCCAGACACAGAAAGAAAAATACTGCATGATCTCAGTTTATATGTGGAACCTAAAAAAGTGGAAGACATAGAAGCAGAGAGTAGATAGGTGGTTAACCAGGGGTGGGGAGGTGGGGGAAACGGGGAGATGTTCGTCAGAGGATACAAAGTTGCAGTTAATAGGAAGCATAAGTTTAGAGATCTAATGCTTAGCATGATTACTACAGTTAATAATACTGTATTGAATACTGGACATTCGCTGAGAGAGTAGATGTCAGGTGCCCTTGTCACGCACACACAAAATAGTAACTTTGTGAGGAGGTGTGTATGTTAATTGGCGTGTCTGAAATAATCATTTCACTGTGTGTGTATATTGAATCATCGTGTTGTGCACCTTAATTATATTCAATTTTTATTAAAAATCCTATTGTGCTATAAATCTACATCAGTTGGGATAGACTAGAAAATCTCAGTAGTTTGACATGCTTGCAGGTCAGTGGGAGGCTCTGTTGATTGGATTCCATCAGGGACTCAGGCTGACGGACACCCCATGCCTGAAATATGCTTAATGAAAAGGGAATCTTGTGAACCACATTCTGGCTTTTAAAGTTTCTGCCCAGGAGTGACACATGTCACTTTTGCTCCCATTTTTGTAAAGCAAGTCACATGGCCACGTTGACCTTCAAAGGGGGCAGGGGCCTTCTTGGAAGGAGGATAATCAACAATATTTGAACAGAAGCAATGACCACCCTAAACTTTTATTTCAGTTTCTTTTGTTTTAACCAAACACCATGTTTCTGCACACTCTGTTCATGCTGTTATACATGTATCTAGTTCATCATTTCTCTTGGTTGCAGAGCAGTCAGTCTTGTGCATGTACCACATTTTACTTATTATTCCTCTAGAGAAGACAATTGTGTTGTTTCCAACCCCTTGCTGCCTCAAACAGTGCAGCCATCGCCATCCTTGGACGCGACTCCTTTTCGACTCTTGTAAGAGTTCCCTGTGGAATGTAGTCAGAAGTGGGATTGCTGAGTCTTAGGGTACCTTGCCTCTCCTTCCATGATAAGGCACATACTTAATCTCTTTGTGTTTTAAAGGAACGCTTTTAATCTCCACAAGGAGAAGTGTGAGCCCTGAGTAGAATTCGTGGTGGCAATGCAGGGTACTTCCCGAGTCCTCACTTTCTCTTTGACCTTAGGCAAGTCCTTTGTACTTTCTCTCTTTTAGTTTCCTTATCTGTAGAGTGAGAATGAGAATGGTCTACCAAATCTTTGCCTTAGTGGCCTACAAGGCCCTGCCTGATCAGGTTCTTCGTTTTCCTCCACTGTCCCCTTCACTTATGTGCTCCAGCCATGCTGTTCTCTGTGCTGTTCCACAGTCGGTTGGGCACATTCCTATCTCAGAGCTTTTGCTATTCCCTCTGCCTAGAATTCTCTTCTGCCAAATAGCCACATGACTTGCTCCCTCACTTCCTTCAGACCTCTGCTCAAATGTCTCTTCACAGAGACCATCCCTGATCACTCTAATTATAGCACTCTCTGTCATGCTCTACTCCTTTATCTTGCCCTATTTTTCTTCATAGCACTTATCACTAATTAATGTTGCATTGTCCATAAGTATTTATCTGCACCTCACCCCGCCCGCACTAAAATGTATGCTTCATGAAGGTGAGGGCTTGATTTGTTCCTTGCTCAGTGAGTAGATCAGTATCTGGCCCCATAGAAGGTACTCAGTAGATATCTGTTGATTAAATGATTGAACCATTCCCACCTTGAAGGAGTATCATGAAGATTAAACAAGATAACACATACAGAAGTGCTTTGAAGGCCATATGGTGCTGAATAAACAAGAAGGTGCATTGCTTGGCCTTGGCGGCATCCACAGCTTTTGGATTTGGGGCTGAAACCCTCAGACTTAATTATTGCATTCAGAGCATCGTTCATAGCATCAGCAGTTTCTGCCACGTTTGTAGGGACACACAGCTGTTAGTGTGAAGGTCCTTAAGGAAGGGGACAGAAACATTGAGACAGGTGGTTGTGCTTTTGGGGGATCTCTTATGGCCTTACCTGGGATGTACACCGTGATAACTAGAAGCTTCTGAAGTGGTTTTAACTGATTTTGTAGTTCTGAACTTGGATGCTTCTACTGGTTTGTTGCTGCAATAACTAATACTGGCACAGTCTTTTGAGAACAACTTCAGGTGAAAAGTAGGGCCAGCTGAAGCCCGTGTCCTTGGGAAGAATGTCTCTGCTGTTGTTGTAGCAGATACAGAAATGGCAAAAAGGTTCATAAAAATGACTTAGCCCAGAGCAAGGAGATGTGTGGGGTGCTTGTTTGAACATAAACACATAAACAACATTTTACTTTCACTTACTTATGCATCTTTGAAAGAAAGGCAGAGAATACTTCAGTTAGAGCTACCCATCCAGCTCAGTTTTTCTCTGCCTGATCCCTTTATTGTCCTCCCATTGCCCCAGCACACTGCTTCTTACCTCTGTCCGGTCTTGCTCACATGGTTTCCTGTCTGGAATGCCCTCCTCCACTTTCCTGTGTGATTTTATTTTTGGCTTGTATTTGCCACCACACTTTCAGTGAGGGGAGGGACCTTGACTATCTTGTATACTGATATTTCCCCGGCGTCTCGCCCAGTGCCTGGAATGAATGAATGCTGCCCATCTTTCAAGACCTAGCATAGAGTTCATCTCCCATGTAGCCTTTTCTGAGTAACTCCATGCTATTCTAGGACCTGAGTTCGAGACTCAGTTATGCCCCTTCTTAATTGTTGACCTTTGGCATGTCATTTAACTTCACTGAGCCTTGGTTTTCCTCATTAGTAAAGGAAGGATGATAATATAACACACCTGTGAGGGAAGGCGGGCAGGTACGCATCATCCAAAATAATGTGTATGAAAGCACTTTATGGTTGTTGGAATGCTATCCAAGTGGGAAGTGTAGTTAGTGGTGCCCGCTTTGGTTTCTTCCTTCTCAACTGACTATTACCTTTTGTTCTTAATACCAAATTGCAAATGTTGATAAATCATGTTGATTTAGATGTTTTATATGCTGCCTGTTATTTAAAGTTTAACCCAAACCTGCATCTAATCAAGCCTTGAGATCTAACTTCCTGTTTACAGCAAATACAGGGATGGAGAAACAAATTAAATGATACCAGGAGGAAACAAGCATGCAAATTCAGGATGTGCAACATTCTCTAAGACAACTGACCCAGTCTCTTTAAAAAGTCAATGTCATGGGGGAAAAGTAGGGGAGTGGTGCTGTCAGAGAATTAAGAGACTAAGGAGACATGTCAACCGAATGTAATGAATGAACCTTGGTTGGGTACTGAATCAAAAAATGCGATAAAAAAAAAAAATGCGATAGCTGTAAAATGAATTCTTGGGACAATTAGGGAAATTTGAGTAGAGAATTAGGGCTAATTTTTTAGATGTAATAATGATATGATTATGTAGGAGAATGTTGTTGTTCATAGTTGATATGTGAAACTTACTTTGAAATGGTTCAGGGAAAAAATACACATACCCACATGGTAGATAAAGCAAACAGGGCAAAATTGTTCACAGTCGTTTAGTTGGTTAGTGTGTGAGTTTCACTGTTCTATTCTTTCCATATTTCTGTGTTTGAAAAAATTCATAATAAATTTTTTAAGAGTACCCAAGGATTAAAGTTCATCCTAAGCCTTATGCCCCTTTTAATTTTAACTCACGTTTTCTCTCTCCCCTTTTGTATTCTGGCCTATATTGTGTAACAAACATCACATTAAATGCAATATCATTTTGAAGTCTTATGCTTTCTTATTCTCTAAATGTTCCTTATGTGTCTTTTTTCATCAATTTGATTATATGGGACCATACCTTTTTGAACCCCTGGGTCTACATCAATACACTCTTAATATAGTAAATCATTATTGGTAGATTGGAAAAAAACAAAATAATGTTTAAACAAAACAAACCACTACCAACAAAAAACCCTTCCTTGCGAGCTTCCCTCAGTCTGAATTGGTAGTTATTTCTACCACATCCATAGGAAGTACAGGTCAAGCAATGATGAATCTTTCTGACATGTTGAGAAAACCTGGAGAACCCACAGACTGGGAAGAAGATGAGGTGAGCCTGAGAAGAAAGCTTAGCGTCCCAGTTTTGTTTCTTTTATTCCCTTCCAAAAGTTGCCAGTTTTGAAAAACTCATCTTGGTCTCTTTTGGCCACTTGATTGTGTTTTTTCTTCATGTCCTGTTCTTTGCCTGAAAGCCCATGAGAGCTGTTTGAAGGCTCACATACCTGTTTGCTAAGTTAACACCTCCCAGAATGAATTGCGTTTTTGTTTTTAAAAGAGGTGTTTTCTGAATCCTGGTGCAGGGCCTACTGCTAAAAATGCTGATCTCTGCCTCTCATTTCTTGGTGAAGCTCCCAGGGGTATCCTGCTTTGAGTCAGATTAAGAAGAGGTTACACGGGGGTTGAAGAAAAATCGGACAAAGGTAGAGTGATTTCTTTTCCCCCCAACTCCTTTTTGCATATTTGCCTGCTCAAGTACAACTTAAAAAGAAAATTGAATGTATCAACAACCTTTTTAAAGAAAGAACCTCAGACATTAAATTTTCCAGTTTAACTTTTGGTTATTCCATTATAGGCATATATAGATAGCTGTGATCAGTTGATGGGTCTCTCCTCCCCCCCATTTCTACACATAGACATAATTCTAATGCTTGTCATTTATTTTTGGCTAAAGAATAGGATTTGGCTTCACAAATGACACTCTGTTGATTATTTAGGTGGCTTTCAAATTTTTATTATTGTTACTCTTATGAATGTTTCAAACCCATTTGTTTTGTTCTTTGAGATTAATTCATACACAGAATCAGAGGCAATGAACCATGTTATGGCTTTTGTTACATATTAACTGAATATGTTCCATAAAGAGACAGAACCAATTTACAATGTATGTTTGAACTGGTCCCTCAAGCTTCAGGAAGTTGGCTTTTTTTTTTTGAAGTTCAATGATTTTTTTTTTTTTTTAGAGGGGGAGGACATATTACAAGCAAATGATCCTCATTTCAGTCCCTTCTTTTTTTTCTAAATTTATTTATTTATTTTTGGCTGTGTTGGGTCTGCGTTGCTGTGCGCGGGCTTTCTCTGGTTGTCGTGAGTGGGGGCTACTCTTTGTTGCGGTGCGCAGGCTTCCCATTGTGGCTTCTCTTGTTGCGGAGCACAGGCTCTAGGCGCGTGGGCTTCAGTAGTTGTGGCATATGGGCTCAGTTGTTGTGGCTCATGGGCTCCAGAGCTCAGGCTCAGTAGTTGTGACTCACGGGCTTAGTTGCTCCGTGGCATGTGGGAGCTTCCTGGGCCAGGGCTTGAACCCGTGTGCCCTGCATTGGCAGGCATATTCTTAACCACTGCGCCACCAGGGAAGCCTTAGTGATTTTTTTTTGATAGTTTAATAGGACTCCTCGTCAGTCTGCTTTACTTTGTTTGCCAGTCTGTATTTTTGAAATGGGATTATTTTCTGTATTTCATCGATTCAATCTAAACTAATATTTAATGAATGCATACCAAATGTAATTTGCTGTGCTGGATGCTGTAGGTGGTAAGATTGTCTTTGCCTCCAAGGATCTTAAAATCTCATATGGGAGGGGAGCTAGAGGTTGCAAAGACACAAGAAGAAGGAAACAGATGGCTGCAGAGTAAGAAAAGTGCCCCAGGAGAAGAGGTACAAAGAAAGTACTGTCAGATCATTGAGAGGAGGAAGAACGCACATCCAGTGGGGAAGATTAGGAGAGCCTTCACAGAGGAGATGACATTTGAGCTGGGTCTTGAAGGATGGCTAGGATTTCCATGGGAATGGGGCAGGGGGGGCATGGCAGGAAGAGAGCTCAGGATGAGCAACTTCACACAAGTGGGAAAGCTTGGGATGTGTGGAGGAGCCGGCAAGTAGTTTAGTGTGCTGGGTGCATCGCTGCAGGTAGC
This sequence comes from Phocoena phocoena, assembly GCF_963924675.1. Classification (NCBI taxonomy): domain Eukaryota; kingdom Metazoa; phylum Chordata; class Mammalia; order Artiodactyla; family Phocoenidae; genus Phocoena; species Phocoena phocoena. The sequence goes on from NC_089220.1 coordinate 109,084,823, forward strand.
AGGAGATGAAGCTGGAGAGGTAGGTGGGATGGTTTTGTGGTATCAGCTGAACATTTTGAAAAGTTTCACGCAAACTTTTCTTCTCCTCTGACCCTTCTTTAATAGATACGTCTATATAGCTTTGATGTGCTTTGTATTTTATTTATTTTTTGTTAGTTCATGTCTTTTATTAGCCAGTACAGTTACTTGTCTTCTGGTTTGTTGAAGCAATAGATCAGTGTGCTTTATATTTTAAAGTTTTATAAATTATGTGGCTACTACATTGTCCCACTGCAATGTTTTCCTTTTATATTGTATTACTTAGGAAAAAAAATTTTTTTATTTTGCAAAGCATGCCTTTTGTATGGTGTAGGCTACTTTTCTTTAGTATTAAGACATCTATCATCATGTCATAACTAATAGGAGTATGGGGCTTCATTTTCTTCTAGACTTTTCTGCCCCTTATATGGTCCCATCTAGGATTAATTAATGTTCTTGGTGTGAGGTATGGGTCTATGTTAATTTTTCTACATAGTGAGTTCTAATATCTTCATGGAGTTTATTAAATAGGATTTTTATCTGTTATATTTTCAGGTTTACTTTTATTTGGTCGTTATGGTATTTTTATCTCTTTCTAAAATTTCTTTTTAACTCTTATTTAGTTTTGATAGTCTTTTTTTTTCCCTTTTCTTTTTTTTTTGGTACGTGGGCCTCTCACTGTTGTGGCCTCTCCCATTGCGGAGCACAGGCTCCGGACTTGCAGGCTCAGCGGCCATGGCTCATGGGCCCAGCCTCTCCGCAGCATGTGGGATCTTCCCGGACCGGGGCACGAACCCGTGTCCCCTGCGTCGGCAGGTGGACTCCCAACCACTGTGCCACCAGGGAAGCCCTTCCCTTTTCTTAAATTGGGTAGGGTTAAAGAAAACTTTAAGAATTGTCATGGTTTATCTTTCCATTTATTAATGTCTCCTCCTCTTTTCCTGTTATAGTTTCTTTTGAATAACTCTCTTGTGTCCTAAGTTAATATTTCAAATACCTAACGTTTTGACGCTGTTGTGATTGAACATTTTTAAATTTGTGTTTTCTCTTGACTGTGGTTTGATTTGTATGAATTGTTTATATCCTGCAGCTTTTTAAAATTCACTATTATATCTAGTAATTTTTTTTTTTTTTGGCTGCACTGCGCGGCATGCAGGATCTTAGTTCCCCGACCAGGGATGGAATCGATGCCCCCCGCAGTGGAAACACAGAGTCTTAACCTCTGGACGGTCAGGGAAGTCCCAGATATCTAGTAATTTTTTGATTGAATATCAGTATTTCTAGATTTACTAGTGTCATCTGCAAAACATAACTTAATTCTTCCCTCTCAATGCCATTTCTGTTTTATAGCCATCTCAGCTTGCATTGCTCTCAGTAGCAGTTCTCATGTCCCAGGGGACCACTTTTAAGTATAATGAGGCTTCCCAGGAACCTTCTGTGCCAGGGGCTTTTCTGCTGTCTCCAAGGAGTCATGAAAATAGGAAGCAGCCGCCCAGCTTTATAGAAGGAGAGCCTGTTAGGGCTGGATGGGACCTTACAGGTCCTCCAGCCCTCTGACTCCTTTTGCAAGATGAGGAAACCAGACTGGGGGGGTGGGGGGAGCAGTGGGGAGAACTTGCTGGGAGTTCACACAGCTGGAGTGGAAGAAGGTGCTTGAACTTTTATCCCAACTTAGACATATTTTCACTTGGGATACTTACTTGGTTTGAAAATTTTCCAAGTTTACCCGACACTGAATTTTGGTAACTTTACCTAGTACTCTTAAAAATTTTTGAAAACCTCTTTTCAAGTAATAATCTGAAACACTGGAAAAGGCTGTCCCTCTATATCACCACTCTCCTAAGGTGTTTGAGGGAAAAGGGAATGAGGAAATGGGGGAAGGAAAGGGTATTTTATTTTAGTCCAGGATCCTTAGTAGGAAGGCCTATTTTTAAGCTTCATAATGTCAGTTTTTAAAGCAGTGGCTTTCAAAATAACCACAGACAAAAGTCCCTCTGAAATGATCACCTTTCTAGACTTGACCTGTTTTGAGTTTACCTGTTACCAAGAAAGGTTCAGAATTTCAAATGCTCTTAAGTGCATTTACTTTTCAGAAAAAATGGAACAATTGAGTTGAGTGAATGATCCACATGAGTTCCAGATTCCAGTCAAATCTTGAAATTTGGGGAGTTGTGAGGAGAAGACAAGACTAATCAGCCACATTGTCGTATTTACAGGTTGTCTGGATCCAGGTTCATTACGTTTCTTTATTGAGTTATAACTTATGTATCCAGGTTATTTTTTAAAAATTAGATTAGACCCTCACCGCATTTGAGAGTTCAGAGTCGAAATTATTTGCCCTGTTTGATTTCATATCATCCTTCAGTAAATAATCGTTCAAGAATATCCTTGTTGGGGGAGGCCTCAGAAGTTAGCAGGAATTCCAAGCTAACTGTAAACCTTTTGTCTAATGGCTTACTCAAATCCAGATCGAAATCCTACCAAAATGCTAGCCTGTATTTCAGCTCTTCTCTCTCTCTCTTTCTCTGAGTCTGAGGAATGCTAGAAAAACAAGAAGAAGAGGGTAGTTTAACATCCCAATAATTATTAACAATAGAAAATATATCCTGCTTATCTTAGGCATCCATTTGTGTCCACTGATAAAACTTGGGCATTGGAGCCACGGAAAAGTTCTATTCACCAAAGGAAGGACCAGCGGAACATTTGGACCAGGTTCATAGCTCATTATATTAGTTTAGATAGACAGTGCAACACTTTTATTATTTTACTAAAACACTCCTTTTAAATATAGTCTTTTGCCTTGTTTTATTTTGGTAACTAAACTAACGCTGGGTTAGCCATAAATGTAGCTTGCTGCATTTTTATTTCTGAGTATTCTAAATCACTGAGCAATTATTTTTAAAAAGTCTTAAAGCATTTACAAATAAAAAGCTATAAAATATTGACTAGGGGAAGTCAAGGGGAGAGTTAGTGAGGAAAGTACCAGAAACCACGAACAGGTGTTTTGGCTGCACTGAACAAAGTTTCAGCTTGATAGGCAATCAGGGGGAAGGGTTTTGTGAATTCCTGAAATGTGAGGTGGAGGGGACACAGGGTAAATCAGCAGTTCCGGAGGCACAGAGGACTTGGGTACTGAAGGTGCGCCCCTAGCTGAGGATCTGGAACAGTTCCTGAGCAAGTGGCTTTCTTGAAAGAGAAGCGCTTTATCTGTAGGACCCAGGCGTGGGGTAATAAAGTATGGGTCCTAGATCAGGAAGGAACAGTAGGACGAAGGCAAAAGACATGAAACTTATCCCTGAAGGACATCATAACTGGAAAAATTACCGTTTATTGAGGGCGTATCTGATCTATTTTCATCCATTGTCTTGAATTTGCACTAAAAATCTGTGAGAAGGTTCATAATATTCTATTGTACAGATAAGGAAAATGAAGTTTAGGGAAGTTAAGTAACTTGCATAAGGTTGCATAACTAGTAAGTGGTGGAACTAAGTTTAGAACCCAGGTCTGTCCTTCTCTAACACCCATGCATTTCCCACATAGCCCTCCAAAGATTGCGTAAAATGCTGAAGGTCTTCTTAGAGCTACACTCACCAAAACTATAGCCACTAGCCATATGTAGCTATTTAAATTTTAATGAATTAAAATTAAATAAAGTTAAGAATCAGTTCCTCATTTACACTCGCCACACTTTGAGGACTCAATGGCCATGTGTGGCTAGTGTTTACTGTATTGGACAGAGCAGATTACAGCATTTTCATCATTGCAGAAAATTCTCTTAGCATCTAGAAGTCATCCAATTTTACTCTTATTATTTTTGCCCCTTTATTTTGCAAAGGAGAATATGAAGGAAAAAGGAAGGAAGTAACTTGTTTAGTGTCATACATTTAATTAATCCAGGCCTTTGGACTTATTGCCTGGTGGCTTTTCCTATGTTCCACCCTCTTCCTTAAAAAACATTAGCAGAATAGAGATGTGCAAAAGGAGTGACTCTTACTCTCTTGAGCTTTGCCTGGCCTTCAAACTAGATTCTTCCTCCCAAAGTACAGTCCTGAGTTTCCCCAAGTTCAAAGGGCATGTTATGATTAGCCCCCCAGGGAATTGAAGGATGTTTGTTGGAAAGGAATTCCATGCTTAATGTATGAAATAGCACTTTGATTCCCCTGGTTCTTTCTCTGCCTTCCTACCAAGAACTTTGTAATTGAACTCGCAGCTGCCAACCATTTGTCTTCCAAAGAAGGCCAACTTCAAAACCGTTCAAATGACAGAGGTATATATACTTTGAATGCCAGCAGCTGCTTGTTATTTGCTGTTTATTCCAATGACATTTGTGTTAGGGTCAAATAGATTTAGATTATGACCAGAATTACAACCATAGATTTCTAACTTGTATGTTTAGAAGATTAAGATGTATTAACATTCATTTAACTGATATTTAGTACATATCTAATATATACCAGGCACTGGGCTGAGAGATGGACAAAAAGAAGTTTTGCTGAAAATTGGAAAAGATGCCAGTGTTATTATGACTGAGTTGAATGCATTTTAAATATTCTGAGTTTTATTGTCAGTATTTGCTGTCCACATATCTACTCTTTAGTCCTAAAATTCAGTAAAAGCTCCAGTTTGGAGCATAGCTTTGAAGTAAAGTGAAGAATCACATGGGAATGTCCTTTTAGTAGATGCTATTAAAGACATTTAAATTATACATTCCAGTGTTTAAATGATAGTCTGAAGTGTATGTGTGTGTGCTTGGAGGGTGGGCATGTGGGAACAAAACCAAGGCATTGTGCTGGGGTAATATTTTTAGGAAGCCTAAATGTGATGTTTGATTTCAGTCTGACTCATGGCTTAGAAAGTTGTCTTTCAGAAACTGAGAAATGAAAGTTTTGGGCGCATGAGTATGCTCAGAGAAATTAAAAGCAAATCTGAATGTTGGCAAGGTGTCCAGGAGAGTGCCTGTCTTCCCTGAGAGTGCAAAGGTAGGGGCAGCGAGGACTTTAAAGATGGTGGGGACAGCTGGAAGGGATCCCAGGGAGCTTTGACATCTGGTCTTTCTGTCTGAGATCATAGGGGCAGACGGGCGGGGGAGGCAGAGCACCCAGAGGTCTTCCTGTATTGTTTTTTAGAGTAGGGTCTAATTTCTAGAAAGTTTTCATATCCTTGAGTCTGTCTCCACATCTGTAAAATGGGCACAACAACCCCTGCCCAGCAGAAAGGATTCATATGTGTGTGTAAACTGCTTTTGATGATTAACTGGACTCATGATAAAGGCAGGACTAGATTCCCAGCCCAGGGTGCCTTGTTTTCTATCAGGGGAGAAGGAGAGAAAATTCCCACCTCCCAAAGAACTTCCAGTGATGAGGCTCTTCAGCTGTTCTTTATCCACACAGACTTAGAATAGAGACAACGCCGGGCATACTTGCAATTTCTGGGGATGTGCAGGAAGCAAAAGAATTATTTTCAGTGAAACAGGAGGCTGCAAAAGGTGCCTAGTGCCTCAGTACAGCCTAATATAGACTCCTCCCAGCTTCTCTAGGCCGCCATCTGCCTGGCAGGCACCACCCAGGAAGCTCAGCTTTCTTCTCCAAGAGTTTAAAGAGGATTTCCTGGACTGCGCGTGTATATGTGCATGTGTGTGTGTGTGTGTGTGTGTGTGTGTGTGTGTGTGTGTGTGTGTGTGTGTGTAGGAATAGGGAAGGGTAGTCACTGACATAAAGGGAAGGTAACACTCCCTTCCTGTGGCACAAACCAGATGTTGAGGGTCAGTTCCAGGTAGATCTAAGGTTCAACTTCTCCTTCATATTTCTTCCAAACATCTTCCTCAGTGGGCCCTGGCCTCTGCTCAGACTGTGTCTTCTACTGGGGATTCCCTTCTCCACCTTCAGTGCATGTTGAATCCTAATCTTGTTCAATTTATAGGTCAGCTCTTCTGTAAATCCACCACAGACTTGTCTTCCACCCCACTCCAGGTAGCAGTCATCAACTCCACCTTCCAGAGCACTCTGTACATATCCCGTCACGTGTTAGTTGTTTGCATAACTCTGTCCAGTTGGACTGGACTTGAGGAAGCTTGGGACCGGGTCCTATTCATCATTATCTCCAGTGCACATCATGTTCCCTAGCACCTGGTTTGGTAAAATTTTTTTTTTTTTTTGCGGTACGCGGGCCTCTCACTGTTGTGGCCTCTCCCGTTGCGGAGCACAGGCTCCAGACGCGCAGGCTCAGCGGCCATGGCTCACGGGCCCAACTGCTCCGCAGCATGTGGGATCCTCCCAGACTGGGGCACGAACCCGTGTCCCCTGCATCGTCAGACGGACTCTCAACCAACCACTGCGCCACCAGGGAAGCCCTGGTTTGGTAAAATTTTGTTGAACGACTTAAGCCTTGAGATGACAGAGGGCAGAAGATGCTCCTCTCCCAAGGTCGAGACTCTGCTGATCCCTGCGAAGTCTGACTTTGACTTAATTAGTGGTTGACTATTTTCAGTTTATAATATCTTGGCACAGGAGGGTCACAGTGTTGGTGGTAATCATAGCATTTGTTCTGCGAGGCTCTGTGTACTCTTTATTGTTTTTACATCTATTTATTTCCTCATTCAACCACATGAGGCAGGCGGAATGTGTGTTATCTCTACCCAGTAGATGAGGAAACTGATCCTGGTTAAGGGCTGTGTATGTCACACAGGCAGTTAAGTGCCTGTAGTCCTTTGTACTGCCTTTTCAGTCAATAGTCCCTTCCTAGCCCAGTGGGGAAACTGGCAGTGACATTCTGTGGTGTTCCCTCAGCCCCATGCCTGGCACAGAGGAAGGCTCAGGGAATGTTTGGGGCTGGATGGATTGGCAGGCCTCTTTTGCATGCTGAGCTGAACACTTATTCCCAGCAACTGCTGGGCTCTCTGATGGATGTGTGACATCGGTGACTGAATATACACGGCACCTGTGGCTTTTCACACTCTCCCCCCACGCCTCTCCAGGGATTGGGATAGGACAGATGGCCACAGACGCAAGATTCTCAGCTCTGCATCCTCTCTGCAAATCATATTTGGGGAAAAGTTAAGTCTGTGCAGTAATACAATTTCAGTGACATGGTTTCATACTGCTGGTAAGTACTTTAACACTCTGGATAAATCACACTTCAGTGACATGGTTTCATACTGCTGGTAAGTACTTTAACACTCTGGATAAATCACACTTCAGCAGAACTCATTTGGGAAAAGAGTTTAATTTCACTGTAGGTGGCTGTGATTCCCACCCACCAGCCCTCCTGCACCCCCACCCCAATAAATCTAGGCTGATAAGGTGAACGCAGCACTAGGCCAGGCCATTTCCAGACCCAGGATAGCATTATGTTATATTAATCATCCTTTTCACCATCAACACCTTTCATTCCCTCTCCCCCAAGCACAGCCACCTGTCTGTCCTTATATGTTAAATGTGGAAAAGATTTTGATAGTTCAGTCTCCTGGATGTGTTGTGAAGAGATTGAGGTCCAGAGAGGCTGGGAAGCTTACTTGGTGTTGTACAGCTGGTGAAGACCTGAATCGAGATCCGAGGCCCCTGACTACTCTTGAGAGTGGGGCTGTTTTCTGCCCTGTCCCAATGCCTGCGCTTCGATCTGTCTTACAAGTAGGGCAGAGTCTGTATGTTCAGTTTAAAATGAATAAAGGTGATCAGTTGCTCATTGTTAAAGGCCCCCAGCACAGAGTGAGTTCATTTCCTGTTGACCCTCACAGCCTCTCTTGACATACCTTTGGTAACGGCAAGTAAAGTCTTGACAGATTTCTGTAGAGTCAGTGCAGCCTAGGGGTAACCCTGTGTGGTTTTGACTAATAGGATTTAACTTTCAGGAAAAAAAGAAAAAGAGGGAAGGATGATAAGTATATGTGGAGGGAGAGAAAAAGCTGTTGTTAATTTTTCTCTTCATGGTATACCTTTTGGCTCTTTGGATCTAGAAATCATCTGATTTTGATGTTTCAAATATGGCGAATAGATACATAATCCAAAGTCAGGTGTTGAGACCGCCAAAGATTAGTAAAATGTAACAGTGGGTCCAAGTCTGGAGCATGAAAAAAATAATACTCCTCATTTGTCATAGAAGCTTCAGTGTTCTACATCTCCTGCCAGCAGACTCGGGGATGCTTGGGAGCTCAGCAGTTGGTGTGCCGTCAACTGGTCTCTGGTCCTCCCTTGTTAGGGGTGGGGCCTGTTGTCTGAGTGGGTATTTTGGGGAGGGGCACACATGTCTGGCCAGCCAGAGGGGCCAGTTGATGATGTGCACTGCACTGGGTGATGTGTCTAGCAGGAAGCCCAGCTGTAACAGCAGAAGGTAACCATTCTCTGCATAGGATTCACTTGTAGTAGGTGGTCAGTGTTTATTGATTTCTTGATTTAAAAATATATCTGTATCTTCCTCTATTTTCTTTACTACGAAGATCTCAAGTCTCTTTAATTTAGGGCAAGAAAGGAGCTACTGATGCCCTGTTCCTCTTTTGATACCATGATGCGCTTCCCCACAGATACAAACTCTGTTCTGGCTCTTAGTGGGTGCTCCTTGCTCTGCAGGAGTGTGATCTGCAGAGGCAGACAGCTGAGGTTGGAGTCCTGGCTCCACCCCTAAGTTGTTGTGTCGATTGGGCTCATTACTTAACCTCTCTCACCCAATTTTATTGCCAATGTTTGGGAGGCTACCCCTCCTTGAAGGCTGAAGTCAGATATTATTTCGACCATGAAAGTTTGCGTGGTCTTCCTTGGAAAAGCTCCAGTGGGACTGTCCATGAACTACTCAGGAGACAAACCACTTGGGGGGGTGTGTATGTGTGGTGATCTTCACACGTGTCTGTTGTGTTTTACCACCTGCACTGTGAGCTTCTGGAGATCAGGAGTTCAGTCTTGATGCCCCATCTTTAGCCCAGGCCTGGTGCGTAGTAGGTAGTCTCTAAACATGGAATGAATGAATGTCGGGGTTAGCTTACAGAGCTCATGTGGGACAGGAGATTGGCTCCACTGGGCTTTCACTGATATCAAACGTAGTGTTATGTGCATTGAGTTTCTTGATACCTGTGCTTGAATCATTTCTACTTTTTGTCCTTTTTAACTGATTAAGCAAAGCTGGGCTAGTTGGAGACCCCAGATAGGACCAAGAGATGTGGCCTCTGCCTGACTCTGTTGTAGGTAAAGTGCTTAATTCCAAGCCAGCACAAAGAAAGTTGGGAGTATTAATTATGTGATCAAATAGAGTCTAGTTACTAGACTGTAAAAGATGATGGTGGGCAGGGATGTCATAAATGTCCTAGGGTCTGGGGGCCTGAAGGAGTTAAAGCTCCTCTCAGAATAGCCCAGGCAGCTCTTAGGAAGTAGCTTCTGAGGCAGGATGTGGCAAACCAGTGAGTAAATGAGAGCCATTCTCCTTTGGAAGAAAAGAAAGTGGGTGGGGAGAAGTGAAGAGGAAGAGCCTGGTGGACAAATCTTTTTTATCTTCTGCTGTTAAGAACATGCTTCTCTTTTGAATGCCAGGCAGAGCCTGCAGAATTTTAACCTAAAGTGACCAAGGTCCAAAGAACGCTTAACAAGGCTGTTTTTGCAGTCGTCTTGTTTTTCTCCACAGCTAATAACTCAAGTTTAATGTGCAGTGGAGTACCATCTTAGTAAATTTTGTTTTCTAATCTTAGTCATTGGCGTATTCTTTAATGCTCTTTGAGGATTCGCAATTAATGTGAGGTGTCCTCCACAGTCACACTCTTTTTTAACCAAGAATAAGTTAGAAGAAAGGTATTTTTGTTTGTTTGTTTTAGAAAAGTGTCTTGTTAGTGTGTTCAGCTATTTGTTTCAGAACATACTCTCACTGTGTGGGTAGCAGTCTTTTGTAACACAGGACAAGAGGATGCTTCCATTTAATGCAGGTGAGAGATCTTGTTCAAGGATGGAAGGCTCCAGACCCGGGTTAATTCCACAATCTTGGTGTCTTTTGTTAAGAGCATGGTTATAGATTGGAGGCAAATTATTGACAGAGGGTGCAATTTTGCAAATAAAAATAGCCCTCTGGAATTCAGTAATGTGTATATGAAATGAAATAGGTGAACTGAATTAACATTTCAAGCATCACTGGAAAAGCAACCATCATTTATAACTGTATTGCATAGATAGCAATAATGTAAATCAGTGTTGGGTTCAGGAATTGGCTCCAGGACTGTGGTTTGTCGTGAGAGAAACACTTCTGTCCTTACAATGAGCTGGTATGCATGATGGACTGGATTTGACTTTACTGTCAAAGGCTTCTATGAGCCAGTCTTTGGACCAGGTAATGAGAGGTTAATTATCTAAAAGAGAACTCCCCAGTGGACTTTCAAGGACCTGGAAAGCTGAACTCAGCAGTTTTTAGACTTCAGGTTTCTACACACTCTTTCTCTCAAGGAAGCCAATATCTCTTGAGTTGTGCAGCTCTTGATTCTATTTCTATGAAGGTTCCAAACTGGAATTTTTTTTAAATTGAAATATAGTCGATTTACAATAGTGTTAATTTCAGGTGTATAGTGTAGTGATTTGGTTTTTTGACAATTATATTCCATTATAGGTTATTACAAGATATTGAATATAATTCCCAGTGCTATACAGTAAAGCCTTGTTGCTTATCTGTTTTAGGTATCGTAGTTTGTATCTGTTAATCCCTTATTCCTGATTTGTCCCCTCCCTTCGGTCACCATAAATTTGTTTTCTATGTCTGTGAATTTGTTTCTGTTTTGTATATAGATTCATTTGTATTATTTTTTAGATTTCACACATAAGTGATATCATATAGTATTTGTCTTTCTCTGTCTGACTTATTTCACTAAGCTTTATATTCTCTAGGTCCATCCACGTTGCTGCAAATGGCAATATTTCGTTGTTTTTTATGGCTAATATTCTACTGTATATATGTACTACATCTTCTTAAGCCAGTCGTTTGTTGGTGGGCAATTGGGTTGTTTCCATGTCTTGGCTATTGTAAAGAGTGCTGCTGTGAACATTGGGGTGCATGTATATTTTCAAATTAGAGTTTTCTTTTTTCTGGATATATACCCAGGAGTGTAATTGCTGGATCATATGGTAGCTCTATTTTTCATTTTTTTAAGGAACCTCCATACTGTTTTCCATAGTGGCTGCACCAATTTACAGTCCCACCAACAGTGGGATGGAGCCTGGATGGAGTGCTTTTCCCTCTGTTGCAACAACTGATATCTTTCAGGTCTAAACGTGGACATTACATTTTCTCACCTTCACTTTCCCTTCCTCATCTTAGATGGAGTTGTCTTTTTTCTGTTCCCATACCCCACTGTGCCCACCTCACTTTCAGCATTATTGTCTCCCTTACCCTGTAGCTGTTGCTGTACTTGTTAGTACCATTCCCTATTTTTGGCTTGCACTGTGATATCTCTCTCTGTCTCTCTCTCTATCATCTCTACATCTCTGTCTCCCTGTCTCTTACACACACACACACACACACACACACACACACACACACACACTGCCTGGTGAGGGCAGGGACCTTGTCTTCCTCATCTGTACCTCCCTAGCCTCTAGCGTAGATGGTGCCTGTCACACTGTGGATGCTCCATAATGAATCTGCATTGCATTTTCACATCTGTAGACATCACAGCTATAAGCTAGATGTCTACTCCAGTTCCTTATCCCCTGCACTCCTCTAGATTAGAACGGTCTTGGAGACTTATATTCTCATGGTCACTTCTGCTTCTTTGGGGCTCACATTTCCCTTCCTGTGATTTTTCTCTTCTTTTTGCTCTGTGTTGAACAAACTTGGAATTTGGCCTCCTTTCTCTGCTTTCCATCAACAACAGTAAGAACAAAATATACACAAAGCTATTTGTGTGCATGGCAGATTGGACTGAAGGTCTGGGGTGGGGAGGATGTATTATAGCAATAAAGACAACTTAAAATCTAGTGGTATTAGGTATCTTTGGGCTTAAGTGACCTTTGCCACTCTGCCATGGTGCATTCTTTTCTTCCTTTCTTGCTGCTTCACAGCCACTCCCAAAAGAAGTCTCTCCCATTTTATTCTGCAACGTGATTCAGCTCTCCAGCTCCACCCCTGCGTGCTGTTCAGGCCTGCTTCTGCCTATGCCAAGGCTCAGAAGCAGGCCCTTTTAAACTATGGGCCAGCCTTCTGGTCCTCTGGTATCCTCTGCTCCGAGGGTGTTTATTCGCACAAACACTTATTTCCCCGCCCTCTACCTTCTTTTGTAAGACTTAAGCAAGCACTATCAGTTTTAGTTTTCATTAAATTTCATTCTCTCTGGTCCATGATGTTACTTCTACCGGCTACGTTTTGACCCCACGAGGCCAACTGCTCTTAATTGGAGAGCCTGACTAGTAGTTTTCCACACTCTAGTTTAAGAAGTTGAGTGCCTAAGTGAGCACTTGGTTGGACCTGGAGCCCTGATCCTGATCTCAGGATTCCCTGAGAGTTGCTAGAAAGTCACCTGGGGAGTGGGATTTTCCCCAGAGGTGATGGGTGCTCAGAGGAGAGGTTTGCTGACCTCTCTTGTGTGTAACTTTGGGCAAGGAGAAGGGCCTAGCTGTAACAAGCATGTTGGTCGTGTATTTAAGGAGGGAAACAGGTCTGGAGAATTGAAAATTTCTCAACATGGACTAGCACTGGAGATGTGTTTTGAGTGCTGTGTTTCTCCTGACTGCATCTTACTGCTCTTAGTTGTGCTTCTGGGCACTAGCTGTTGGTCTTTTTGCCCTGGGGACTCAGCTGTCCTCATGGTTCTGGGTAAGACTGTGGTCACGTTGGGTCCTTTCTCCCTGAAGAGCAAGCTGCACCTCTCATTCACAGAGCAGCACGGACCATTATTACACAGGGAGTTTCTAAAAGGTCTTTCTCTAGAGCAGGGAGTGGGTAGGGTCAAATACATCATCTTAATAAGGCCACAGTACACCAGCTTGTCCTTTCAGGAGCAGTCAGCCACTCCCATTCTGTGGCCACCACCAGACCCAGCACTGCCTTTGTTTTTCTGATGGTGACCACACGTTTATTGAATTTTCTACCTGGGTTATCCTTGGTGCTTTCTTCCTTTCAGCACTTCCTGCCCCGTCCCTGCCAGCTCTCTTATGCCACCAGACTGTTTACTGCTTGTCCCGTGTGCTTCACCTGGGCAGTGTCCTATTGCTTCCCTTCCCTCCCCAATCAAAATGTATCAGCCGGGCTTCCCCGGTGGTGCAGTGGTTAAGAATCTGCCTGCCAGTGCAGGGGACGCGGGTTCGGGCCCTGGTCCGGGAAGATCCCACATGCTGCGGAGCAACTGAGCCCGTGCGCCACAACTACTGAGCCTGCGCTCTAGAGCCCGCGAGCCACAACTGCTGAAGCCCACGCACCTGGAGTCCATGCTCCACAACAAGAGAAGCTGCTGCAATGAGAAACCCATGCACTACAAGGAAGAGTAGCCCCCGCTCGCCGCAACTAGATAAAGCCCGAGTGCAGCAACAAAGACCCAACACAGCCAAAAATAAATAAAAGAAAAATAAATAAATTTATTAAAAAAAAAGTATCAGCCTTGGATGTTCCGCTGAAAGAATTTCCTTTTTGGGTAGATTTAATTTGTGGTCCTCTCAGGGATTTTACCTTTTAGCAGAACACAGTTCTTACCTCAAAGGAATAGGTCACTAATGGGTAATTACCTGGTGTTAGGGATGAGCTAAGTGGGAGATTTGTTTAAAGGACATGAGCTCTTCAGCTGATGTGGAGAAAAGATCAAACTTTGGAATTCCAACTCTAGCCTTGGGTAAGTTACTTAACTACACCTGGCCTCCATTTCCATATCTGTAAAATGGGAACAACATGTCTATTTTTTGCTGTTGTTGTTTTTTAAACTATTTATTTATTTATTTGGCTGCATTGGGTCTTAGTTGCAGCACATGGGATCTTAGTTGCAGCATGCAGGATCTTTCCTTGTGGTGTGCCGGCTTCTCTCTAGTTGTGGCCTGTGGTGTGGGCTCAGTAGTTGCAGTGCGCGGGCTCTCTAGTTGTGACACACGAGGGCTTAGTTGCCCTGTGGCATGTGGGATCTTAGTTCCCCGACCAGGGATTGAACCCACGTCCCCTGCATTGGAAGGCAGATTCTTAACTACTGGACCACCAGGGAAATCCCAACATATCTATTTTTAAATGTTGTGAGGAACAAATGAGTTAATGCGTGTACCATGGCTAGCATTTAGGAAGCTCATCTTTTAACTGCATCTAAATTTTCATTCTTTATCAGACTGTTATATCCCTCTTTTGTCCCTGTTAAGTAAAGGTGATGCATCACTTTTTGTCCTCTGTCTTATCTTTTTTTCTCTCTCTCCAAACTCCATCACTTTTTCCTTTCCTTTTTGTGCTTCTACGGAAGACTGGTCCTTCAGGAATTAATTCACATGTGGCTAATATGAAACAAATTTTGCCCACCGGGGTGGAAGGAACATAGGCTGTCAGTTCTTTCAAGCAACAGTATGACATCCCCTCTCTGATTCAGGATGTTGTTCAGTATTTAAGAAGAGTCTATGTGAGTGGGTGGTCCTGTCACTCCAGAGGTTCCTTTGTGTGTGTGTATGTGTGTGTGTGTGTGTGTGTGTGTGTGTCTGTGTGTCTGCGTGTGTTTTTCAGCGTGTCTGTCTGCGGAAATGTGCCGTGGGAAGGTAATTTATATGATTTCAGAAGGCAGTTTGATTCCAAGGACTAAGTGGGGGTTTTTTTGTTTGTTTTCTTAAAGGATAGGAACACAGGATTCTTATCTCTTTTTTTTTTTAATTTAAGTTATTTATTTATGGCTGTGTTGGGTCTCCGTTTCTGTGCGAGGGCTTTCTCTAGTTGTGGCAAGCGGGGGCCACTCTAAATCGCGGTGCGCGGGCCTCTCACTATCGCGGCCTCTCTTCTTGCGGAGCACAGGCTCCAGACGCGCAGGCTCAGTAATTGTGGCTCACGGGCCCAGTTGCTCCGTGGCATGTGGGATCTTCCCAGACCAGGGCTCGAACCCTTGTCCCCTGCATCGGCAGGCAGATTCTCAACCACTGCGCCACCAGGGAAGCCCCTTATCTCTTTTTAATTGAACTCATCCTCTCCACTTTTCATTTGTTTATTGGCTTGGAAGCTAGTTGATTTAAAATGAAATTAAAGATAAACATCTGTCCCAACTCTCATTTTCTGATTTTTTTTACTTTTTTTTGTTTTTTTAATTTGGCCGTGCTAGATTGTGGGATCTTAGTTCCCTGACCAGGGATTGGACTAGCACCGTTGGCAGTGAAAGCGTGGAGTCCTAACCACTGGACCGCCAGGGAATTTCCTGATTTTTTTACTTTTAAGTTTTATTCCTCCAATACGCTTTGCTTATAATATTCTTACTCCCAGTTCTATACCACTGTCTACATTGTAGACCCTGTTGGAATGCCCTTTCTCCTTTTTTGCTATCTAAATTTTATATGTTGTCCTAGACCAATTTAGGTCTCAAAATCCTATAAAATTTACCCTGATTGCTCAGCATATCCTGAACTACAGAGCCATCTGTGTCCAAAGCCCTTTGTGAGAATTAGGGGAACTGTGGGACAGTTTTTGCTCCAGTCTTTTTTGGGAGTGGTGGTGAAACCAATCAAAGACAATAAAGGTAGTATTTAATTATATTGTGCATTTTTTCTGGATTACTTATTTATTGCATGAAAATGCAGGAATCTCATCAGTAAAATGGGGTTAACAGTGGGAATTACGTCATGGTGGTATTAGGCATTTAGGAGCTCATCCATATTTAGCAGAATACGTGGCATACAGCAGGTATAAATCAGTAGTAGTAGGTACTATCAAATCAAATCTTATTCTTATTAACCAGTAATTACTTGACAACAACATAAAATATTAAATATCACTTTTGGTGATTCCAGCATTTTTTTTTTTTACATTGCACTCTCATTTAATCTCTGCAGTCACTTTTTTTTTTTTTTTGTGGTACTGGGGCCTCTCACTGTTGTGGCCTCTCCCGTTGCGGGGCACAGGCTCCGGACGCGCAGGCTCAGCGGCCATGGCTCATGGGCCCAGCTGCTCCGCGGCATGTGGGATCTTCCCAGACCAGGGCACAAACCCGTGTCCCCTGCATCGGTAGGTAGACTCTTAACCACTGCGCCACCAGGGAAGCCCCTCTGCAGTCACTTTTATTTACCATCACATCATTGTCTTAAACTGCCCTTAGCTGTCTGTATTCCTTTCACTATTTCACTAAGGGTCTTGTAGTGTCAAGATGCATGCATTCTCACAGAAGACCTGGCAAGATGAAACAATTGATTTAGTATCAAAGGAAAAAGCAATGAGGATGGGATAACTGTCAGTGGGGTTTATATGTGGACAAGAAGTAATGACTAGGGTCTCTAACCATACAACACGGGAAGCCAACCACTGCTTACAGATGTCTATGGCCTTGGTACTTAGCTGCAGAGTTCTATCCTTGGAATACTACAGGAAGAATCTGATATTAGGATTGGAGAATTTTAACCCTGAAATGGACTTTAAACACCACTTAGCTTAACTCCCCTATTTTACCTATGAGAAAAATTGAGGGAAATTGACTTGTACAAGTTCACAGACCAAGTTACCATCAGAGTTGAACCCAGGTCTTCTGCCTCCCAAAGCCTTCACACCTATTTCCCAAGCACAGAGTGTCTGGCAGCCACATGCATGTTTTTTTCCTTTCAAGTAGTTTCATGTGCCATTGTGAAAGACCAGCTCTTTACTGACCCAGAAGCAGCAGATTTCCTGTATATATTTCTGGTCCTAGAAGTGGGTCTGGGGGCTACTTTCAAGAACAGTGACTTTGAAGTTTTTCTCATCTACACATCTGTCAGCAAGCTTAGAAGAGTAGGTGCCCAAGATGTGAGCAGCCAGCATCAAGGAAAAAGAAAAAAATACCTCTGCTAAATTCAGTGAAGCACATTATAAACGATACAAGAGAATGGCTGCACTGAAGCATTGCTTCCCATAGCTGCTTTAGAATATAAGCCCAAAGCTAGGCTCAGCACCAACAAGCAGAGATCTACAAAGGTCTACTATTGCTGGAGGAGGTATAGAAAACTTTGTTCTACCCAAGAACTGCCACAGACATGTGATAGAGTTTGGCTGCCATGGAGAGGAGGGGAAGTATATGCTCACAGGGCTTGCTTAAGACTAACGCTGGACAAGAGAGAATTTCTTTACCCCTACCATAAGCCTAGCACTAAATTAAAGTAATCGCAGTCTACCCCTGGAAGAGGGCCAAGAGCATGGAGAAAGACCCCATTCTGTGGCCAGGCATTAAGGACAATTCAAAGCTGAGGGAGGAGTAGGAACACAGAAAAAAACCTATGCAGCTCAGGCTTCACTCTAAGCACGAGATACGACCCATCACTGGAGAAATTTGTAGCCTGTGGTGTTAACATTAACAAGAAAACCCCAACTCAGCTCAACTTTGACTAATAGCCTAACACACACTAACAGTATGACAGAAGAGTATGTCCATTACCAAGTATAAAGATGATTACCTCAGTCTCTGTTCCATCACAATGTCCAGCGTTTAATCAAAAATCAAGAGAGAAAAAAACCAACCTATTATCAAGAGAGAAGATAATCAGCAGAACCAGACTTAGAGACGACCCAGATGTTGGGTTTATCAGTCAGGGGCTTTAAAATAACCATGATCAATATCTTAAAGTTACACAGCATACATGGACAAATGAGGAATTTCAGAGGAGGTGGAAACTAAAAATAGATTCAAGAAGAAATTATAGAAATTTCAAAGAATATGACATCAAAGGTCCACAGGCTCATCAGCAGACCGAACAGAACTGAGGAAAGAATCAGTGACTTTGAAGATGAGTCAGTAAAAATTATCCAAGGTGAAACACCTAGAGGACAAAAAAGAATAAAAGGAAATCAGAGCACAGCTTCCAAGACTGATAGATTGATCTGACTATCGAGAGATACTGAGATTGAGAGAGAGAAAGGAGACAGACAGACACTGACTGGAACTTTTAAAGGAATTGGCTTATGTGATTGTGGAAGCCTGTTAAGTCTAAAATCTTCAGATTAGGTTGGCAGGCTGGAGACCCATGGAAGAGTTACACCTTGAGTCCAAAGGCAAAATCTGCTGGAAGAATTCCTTCTGCTTCAGGGAGGTCAGTCTTTGTTCCATTAAGGCCTTCAACTGACTAGATGAGGCACACTCATATTATGGAGGGTAATCTGCTTTATTCAAAGTCTACCAATTTAAATTTTAATCTCATTCCCCCCCGCTGAAAAAAAAAACACAAACCCAAAACCATTTTCATAGAGACATCCAGAAAAATGTTTGACAAAATATCTTAGGCACTGTGGCCCAGCAGTGTTGACACATAAAATTAACCATCGTATGCCCCCTTCTAGTTACTACCCTCCCCCACCAAAGTGTGATCACTTTTTTACTTTATTTTTATTTGTTTTTTTGTTCTTGGATTTTTTAAAATATTGAAGTACAGTTGATTTACAATGTTGTGTTAATTTCTGCTATACAGCAAAGTGATTCAGTTATACACATTGTTTTTCATATTCTTTTCCATTATGGTTTATCACAGGATATTGAATATAGTTCCCTGTGCTATACAGTAGGACCTTGCTGTTTATCCATTCTGTATGTGATAGTTTGCATCACTTTTTAACTTTATAATAGCCTAGATCAGTTTTGAATTTTATATAGAGGGAATGACATCGTATGTATTCTTTTGCATCTGGCCTCTTTCACAGAGCCTGTATACATAATCCTAGAATTTTATTGCCTAGTTAGTTAACCAGCCCTTCGCGGAGTGGCCTATAGGGTTGAGGTGTGAGAGGGTATAAGCCCCTTTCCACCATGTTGTCTGGGGCTGCCCTGGTTGGCACACCTACACTCTCTAACACAGATGGGCTAGTTTAGTTGGAGTCTGGAAGTTGGTAAGCTACACCTTTGGCCCCCTTGCCTTCCTCATTCAGGCCCATTCTCCTTTCCTTTCTTATTACTCTTTGTAACGCCTCCCATCTCCTGCTGTCCGTGGTTTGACTGTATAGAGACCCCTGATGCCGGTTCTTATCTTTTCCTCACATTCTCCCCCTCTCCCCTCACCTACCCGGTTGAAGCTCCCTCAACCCGAATACACCCTCAGCCTTATTCTGCACCTCCTCAGCTGGCTGTCACATTGACAGACTTCCTTAGAGACATCTAGACAAACTCACCACCCTACTCCCCATATACTTTTTTTTACGGGTATGGAAACCAAGGACCAGAAAAGGAGGTAACTCCCAAGATATCTCAGATGGGAATGCTATAGGGTGTAGATCAAAGGGTTGCAGGCTTAGTCTCTGGGTGCTGTTCCCTCTTAGCTTGGGTCTTTCTGCCTTTCCTTCCCTCTTTCTTCCCTGCCCTCTTGCCAAATGCCACAGGGAAGGGAGAACTTCACAACTCCTGGGCTCTCTGGTGAGGAGACCCGCCTGCACTGGGACCCATTCTCTCCTTCCAGCACAGTGATGTGTTGTCATCCCCTGCTCTTCCCTCTGTGCTTCCTCCCGGTGGAGGTGGGGCCTGCCACCTGTAGCAGCCTTGCTCAGGTTGGTGACAGACAGCTGGCTGGTGTTTGGCATGCATTTGTGGCCCATTTCTGTTTTGTGTGTGGCAGTTTGAAGACCCCATTCCTTGGTCTGGACATCGCCTGTCTCCCCCTTCAGTCATTCCTTTAGGTCAGCTTCCCGTTGCAGTGACCATCAGAGTTGGAGGTGGCGGTGTGGCACCTTGAAAGGAGCTCTATTTCAGGAGTCGGGAGACCTGCCACCAATAAGCTGTGTGACTTTGTCCTTTCTGGACCTCCGTTTCCTCACTTGTAAAATAGGTTGGATAGGGTGGTCTTTAAGGTCCCTCTCTGTGCTGCATTTTATACTGCTCCTTGATTTGAGCCATTGAGCCACGAATGAAAGATTCCTGCTGTGGTAGTGTAATTAGGCTGAGCAGATGGGTGAGATGAGAGAGAGGGAAGGAGAAGTTCTTGCCCAGGATCATCCTTTCCCTACCCGTTTCATTGTGCCTTCCTGGTGTTTTCAGAACACAAATGACAACCTGTGTTTTTCTCCAAGTTCCTTGTTTTTCCTCTGCGTTCCCATTTCAAGCCTATAATCTTGTATCTGGATGAACTTGTGTTTACTGTAAGACAGCCCTGGTGCAGAATTCATGTTACAGCATGTCGTTTCCTTTCTGCTGTGGGGAATGTGACGGGGGTTGGAGCCATCACAGCTGGTCCCTGGAGAGGGCTGTGTGTGTCAGAGATGTATTGTGCTGGGCTCCAGTTTCTTTTCTCAATCCCTAGTTCTGATTTTGCTGATTTCAGTTAAAACCAAAGATTGTGAAGGAGGCCAGTTCTTGTCCTCTGAGTGTTGGAGATTTGTGGTGTGGTTGAGGGGTGAGGGGCCACTCTCTTCCTGTTTCCTTTGCTTGAAGCATTTCACCTTGGGAGGGCACAAGTGAGCCTTGTTGAACACCATCCACTCCCTGGGTGAGAGGAAGCAGTACTGAATACCCATACCTCATTGATTGATTTCTTTTTAATGAGTCATGAAAGTCATTTTGATGCCAGAATTTTCCTTTCACCTTCAGATAAAATCTTTTGTCTTTCATTCCCTGAAAAATTTTTAGGGGATTTTAATAATTATTAAATTACAGGAAAGACAGTAATTTTTGAATCCTGCTGTTGCTGCTGTGGCTTCTCCTCATCTTCCAACCCACTCCCACCTGCCTTAACATTTGTGTAGAAATGTGTCAAAATTCCAGGGTTTCGTCCCATTCGTTTTTTATTTTGATCCTCTCCTGGTGAAGTAAGCATCTTGTTACCCCATTTTACAGAAGAGAAAACAGATGTCGAGTTAAATGACTTGTTCATGGTCACACAGCTAGTTGTCTTCCAATTTGGGATAAGAATCCGGAATTCCTGATTACTAATGACTTGTTAATTTGGCAACTCTGTCCCCCCACCCCCCCCATTAGGAAAGTCTTGCCACCATAAGTGTCTCTTCTCTCCCTGGCTCCACCCTCTGAAAGCACAAATTAGAAGCCAGTTCCTTAGCTGACGGGGTAGGCGGTTGGACCATGGAGCATAGGAGAGGGGTGGGGAGGAAGGTGGCACAAAGCCCAGACTTAGGGTTTTTTTCCCCCGAAGGTGGGAGAATTCCTTATTTCTGCAGAGTCAGGAAAATGAGCAGAGTCAGCATCCCTCCCACCTTCCCACCATCCTAACCCCCCACCACCCCCAAATGGGTGTGGTTTCTTGTGGCCAGTGTTACTTGCAAGGTAGTTCAGATTGATGTACAGGGGAGACAGGATTGCATCTGGGGCAAAGGACTCTTCCTGTAGGTACACCATTTTCATGTCTGATTGAGCCCTGGTGTGTTACGTGCTCCACGCTAGGATCTTACCCATGTTTGCAAGTTGCCTCCCTTGGACGTATTGAACTTTTTGAAGAGGTAATATAGCATCATGATTAAGGTTAGAGATTCTCTCTGCCCAGGTTTGAATCCTGGCTCTGCCACTTAGATGTGCGACCTTGGACAAGTTACTTCACCTGTCTGTGTTTGAGTTTGCTATGTGTTGTAATCGTAAGGTTGTGGGTTAAATGCATTAATACACGTAAAACACCTTAAAAAGTACAGTGTTGTAAGGAGAGTGATTGTCCTTTCATCTAGCCCTCCTTCCCTCTCGCCCTCGTACACATTCAGTGTGATGTGTGATGTGTGTGTGTGTGAGTGTGTGTGTGTGTGTGTGTGTGTGTTCTTGACAGCAGCTTTTTGGAATCTGCATTTCCAGTCAGACTGCTGAGCCCTCCAGGCAGCTGTAACCTCATCCAAGTTTTAGCTGTAAGGTCTGTCTGTATTTGACTTGTGTTTCTAAACGTTGTCATCAATGGGCTCCTTTGTGGAGAGACCTTAGAGAAGGGAAACCAGAGGGTGTGCACTGTGCACTCCCAGCCACAATGGTTCCAGTCCCCACACCTGAGGGACTGTGGGTAGCGGTGAGACTGAGTTCAACCTTTTAGCAGGATGAGAATATTGACCAGCTGTCTTAGTCTGCTCAGACTACATAACAAAATGCCATAGACCGGGTGGCTTAAACAACAGAAATTAATTTTCTCATAGCTCTGGAGGCTTGAAGTCCAAGATGAGGACTGGTTGGGTTGCCAGCATGGTTGGGTTTTGGTGAGGCCTCTCTTCCTGGCTTGCAGGCAGCTGCCTTCTTGCTGTGTCCTCACATGGCCTTTCCTTGGAGTGTGTAGGGGGAAGGCCACCTCTCTTATAAGGCTATCAATCCTATCTGATTAGGACTCTACCCATATGACCTTATTTAACCTTAATTACCTTCTAAAAATCCTATCTCTAAACGTAGTTACATTGGAGGTTAGGGATTCAACTTACAAATTTTGGGGGGGACCAGGCACCAGGCTTCTTCCTCCAAGAGTTACCCAGTGAGGAAGGTTGGGAAAGTCAGCCTTGTGTCCTCTTTGGCCCCATGTACTGTGTTATTTGTAAGGCACTATTGGATCCTCCCATACCCTGGGGAGGCATTGGGTCTCCATCTCCTTGCCTTCTTAAGGTTTGGAGTGTGAATGACGAGTGGAAGATTATGCTTGCTCCTACCCCCAAGCTCAGAAATGGTGTGTATATTGAGGGAAGGGGGTCACCAACATTCTGATGTGTAATGATTGCCTGTCTTGTCACCTGTGTTGTTTGTTTAGACTAGGGACAAAAGTCAAATGAAACACGGTGGAATCTCTCTTTACCACCCTTCTCTTAACAAGCTCCCAGGAGTAATGAACACCTCAGTTCTTTATGTAAAACACACTGGTAGGCTGCTGTCTGCCATACCCACTCACTCCAGCAGCCACTGGTTGAATTATGTGCTTACCAAGAGCTGGTTTGTTCCGAAAGTCATTTGTACAGTTGTAGCTGGTACTGTAATTAAGTAATGTATGTATTTAAATATCAGAGAAACTGATGAAATACGACTGCAAACGAAGTGGTTTTCTTTCTTTTTTTTTTCCCCCACCTATGAATACTAGTTAAAAGCTGTGGAAATACTCAGTGAGTCCAGGTCACTAAAAAAATTACTGTCAGGAACTTCCCTGGTGGCGCAGTGGTTAAGAATCCACCTGCCAGTGCAGGGGACATGGGCTCGATCCCTGGTCCAGGACGATCCCACATGCCGCGGAGCAGCTATGCCCGTGCCCCACAACTACTGAGCCTGCACTCTAGAGCTCCTGAGCCACAACTGCTGAGCCCGCGTGCCACAACTACTGAAGCCCGTGCGCCTAGAGCCCGTGCTCCGCAACGAGAGAAGCCACCGCAATGAGAAGCCTGTGCACTGCAATGAAGGGTAGCCCCCTCTCGCTGCAACTAGAGAAAGCCCACGCACAGCAACAAAGACCCAACACAGCCACAAATAAATAAATAAGAAATGGTAATTTTAAAAAATACTGTTAAATTAGGTGAGCATTAAAATTGGGGGAAGTCATCAAACTCTTAAAGTTTTATTCTGAGATTACTCTGTCTACATTTTTATGCTAAAGAATCAGTATTTGGAAATTATAGACATTGTATTGTCTTCTGGTTTGTGTAAGAAAGATGATGTGGGGCTCTTAAAGAGAGGGTCTCGCCTTGTGTTAGCAGGTGGGTGAATGAATGCACTTTCATATGTTTTGCAAAAATAAAAATTTAGGTGTATCCTTTTTGCTCTATTTTGATTGACGTTGTTCCTGATCTGATCACAATGGAAGGGAGGGTTTCTGCTGTGATTCAGTTTAGAGCCTGTTTTGATAATGTGCTTTGGTTTCATCTTAGTGGTTTTAGGAAATAGATTTTATTTTGTATATGGTGTTGTTAAAACCAACACTAGTGGGTCTTTTGATACTGGGGTTTTAAAACAAATTAAGGTGGCTCACTCTGGATTTTAGTAGATTCTGCAGTTTGTCTCGTAGGCTCATAGCATACTGAGAGAGAACTAATTCCCCTATTTTACAAATGAGGAGAGCAGGCCTTGAGAGGGGAAGTGTGTCTGTGGTGAGTTGTGTGGGGTGGCGGAGTGCAGGGGGTAGAGCCACAGCAGATGGGACCTTCCCCCAAGCTTCCTCGATCAGTTCTCTCTCTGGCCCCAGAGCTGGAGCTCTCCACAGCAAGGGTGCTCCTCTGGGTGGACTTCTCTGATGACAGTGTTGACCTGTGCTTCCTACTTTGGGACAGGACCAACCTGGAGGCCTTGCAAAAGAAGCTGGAGGAGCTGGAGCTCGATGAACAGCAGCGGAAGCGCCTTGAGGCCTTCCTTACCCAGAAGCAGAAGGTGGGAGAACTGAAGGATGACGACTTTGAGAAGATCAGTGAGCTGGGTGCTGGCAATGGAGGTGTGGTGTTCAAGGTCTCCCACAAGCCATCCGGTCTGGTTATGGCCAGAAAGGTGAGGCCACTTTAAAAAAAAAAAAAAAAAAGACTGAATCAAGCTTGCCTTGGTGAACAGGTAATTGGATTACCTTTTAGAAGACCTGGGGGCCTGGAGACAAGGGTGGAAAGAAGACTGACTTTTCATTCAGTACCCTTTTGTGCTGTTTGAATTTTGAACTCATGTTATCTATTAGATTATAGATAAACACACTCATGATGTGTTAGGGTATTTATCCTGCTGCCCAGACTGGAAAATAACAGCAAGTGACCATTTGTTAGTTTTCTCTGTGCTCTGGAAAGAAATCTGAGATGCTCGTTTGCCATTTATCAAGAGCAGAAGCTGCTTTCATTTACCCAGCCCCAGGGACACAGAAAAAACACTGATTTCATGTTGTTTCTGTGAGTTCCACCCCTGCCAGTAGTTCCCCTTCATCTCCCTGCAGTATGACATCTTGGCTCCCCAACATGGCATGCGGTCTTTGAGCTGGACTTCCCTTCCTGGTGTCCTCCTCTTTCTGGACAGCGAGGTTGGACTCTTGCGTGTTTCACAGCACACCATGTTCATTTCTGTCCACATATTTTTGCTCATGCTACTCCTTCCATCTTTTCAAACACTGCCCATCTTCAAGGCCCGCCTCCCATCTAGCCTTCACTAGCTGCTCCCACCCGCGCTGCTTCCATGTCCTCTGACACTCATTGTCCATGGCTCTTTATAGAAGCTTAGCCTTATCTGGTAACCATTTCATGTATCTGTCACCTGTCTCCCCAGCTGGAACAAGGGACAACATTGGGGGTGGGGTGGTGGGGAACATAAGGTGGCCCCTAACGCCTTGGCTAAATCTCAGTCACATCAGACCCCTAAGTCAAGGGTAAATCTCTAGGGCAGCTTAGATTGGCAGACCCAGTTCCTCATACCTTTCTGGTCCTACAACCCTTGAGTATCAACCAAGTCCTTAAGGCCACTTTCCCCATATCTCGCAGTTGCACAGGTCCTTTTGTTCTTGGGAGGGGTGAACCCCCTCTTCCTCAGTCTTGGCTCCCAGGAGTAGAGGCACAGCTGGCCACTTCTCCAGTGCCAACACCTGCCTTGGTATGTTGGCACTCAGTGCTCTGGTTGGGCAGAAACTTGTTTGTTAAAACTTGCCTGTTTCCTCTCTTCCTACCTTTAAGAGTTTAAGCATTTAAGAAAGCTCCTATCCATCCATCCACCCATCCATCATCCATCCATATATTTTTAAAGCTTCTCTTCCTTCTACCTTTCTTTTCCCAGCTAATTCACCTGGAGATCAAACCTGCAATCCGGAACCAGATCATACGGGAGCTGCAGGTTCTACATGAGTGCAACTCCCCTTACATTGTGGGCTTCTACGGTGCATTCTACAGTGATGGCGAGATCAGTATCTGCATGGAGCACATGGTATGTGGCAACCTGTCAGCCTCTGAAGCAGCGGCCTGGGAAGTGGGTGGCTCTGGTCTAATCTTTGGTCTGAGATGTGACCGGCTGCTTCCTTGTTCCTCCCTGGATCCAGATCACTGTCTTGGGCATGTGGGAAGCCTGGCTGTAGAAGTTGGAATAGCCAAGCAGATGACAGGCCTCCTTCCTAGGTCCCTGTCTCTTCAAAGAGAGGTGGCAGCAATCAGGTGTCCCTGGTGGTTGTACCAAGAGCACATCTCCCAGTTTTCTTGACCCCAAGATTTTGATGTGGGTAAAATCTGGTTAATATAGTTTAAATCCATTTATTACATGCCATGCTGTGTGCTAGGTACATGTTCTGGGGTTATGAAGATAAGTGAAACAGTCGCTGTTTTCAGAGAGTTTATAACCAGCTTTAAGAGCAGGGATAGCAAAACTATTACTGATAAGCTAGTATTTATTGGGTGTGTATCATATCAAGCACTACCCTAAGCAAATTAATATTTTATTACATTTTTATAACACCTTATTGAGTTGGGTACATTATCTACATTTTAAAAATGAGGAAACTGAGGCTCAGAGAAATGCAATAACTTACCCAAGGTCATACACAATTCCATAAGTGGAATTGGTAGAATTTAAACCAAGGCTGTCTGACCCCAGTGTACTTTGTTGAATCTTCCGGATAGTGACTGGGGCTCTGTTTCCATCCTTGATGGCCAGAATTTCAAAGAGAGAGGCTGGCTTCATGGTTGCTAATGCTTTTCTGTCCCCAATAGGCAGCATGGCACAGGGGACTTTGGAATCTGAGATGTTTATTCATATCTCCCTTCTCCACAAAAATCCAAGTGGACACCTTGTCTTGTTTGCCATTGTGTCTCCAAAGCCACAGCAGGTGCTCAGTAATTATTTGTTTGCAGATTGTCACCTTCTTGTCATGACCTTGGGCAGGTTTCTTTATCTTCCTGATTCTCAGTTTCCTCATCTATAAAATGGCCATTATTATACCTGCCTCGTTGTAGTGAGGATTGATTAAAATAAGAGTTGTAAGTCTTCCAGCACACTGTGTGACTCAGAGCATGCCTTCTGCAAACTTTAGCTTTTGCTTTATTCTCACTGGGGCTGACAGTTCAGAGACAAGGGCTGACATGATTGAGTCTACATGCTTCGTGGTTGCTCTGCTTTCAGTCCAGCCTAGTGTCCCTCAGCAACTTCTCCACTTCCTTCCTGACTCTCTAGACCTGCCCTCACCTCTGGAATGAGAGCCCCAGGGCCTGGTCTTAATGAACTCCAGGGGAGGTTTGTCCCTTGCTGGTGCCCCCATTATTTTGAACATCTCTTCGTTTCAATGATCAAGAAGTGCCATACACAGTGTTGCAGTCATGTGCTGACTTTTGTGGCGCCATATGGAACGTAGATTCTGAAAGTGTCTTCTGTGCGTCTGAAGGTCACCGAGAAAGCTCTCGTTCCTTCTTGCTTCAAGGAGAGTGAAGCAGTCTCTGTGGGAAGCATGTGAATGTTTCTGGCTTGGTCCTAGCCCTGGCCTGGGGTGCTGATTATTTTCCACTCGGGTTTTAACCTCCCTTTGGTGGGGCAGGGGGAGGGGCCTGCTCCTTATCCTTTGGGTTTCTTGTGCTCTTTGTGCTGATGATGGTTGGTTTTCCAGCTTTAGCCCAAGAGTTGGATGAAGATGTGTAAATGGCACTGGAGGTCCTTGAAAATTAGAAGGGGAAGAGGGTGGAGGTGATGGTGGTCAACCAGTGATAAAACGAGAGAGGCCAGAGTAGCCTTTTTTCCTCTTCGGTCTTGCCAAAATAACGGAAGATGGGTGGTGGCATGGCTGGACATAATAGTAACTAGCTTTTCCATCTTCTACCACTTGTTGGGTCCTTTCCATGTTATGTGACTTCTTAATCACATCAGCCCTGTCATATGACATGGGTTGACCCCCACCCCCACCCCAAGCTGGTAGATGGAGAGAACAAGGCCTTGAGAGGTTTAGTAAGTAGTCTAAGTTGTATAACCAGTAAGTGTCAGAGCTGAGCTCTAACCAGTGTCTCTAACCAGGTCCGCTTTCTTTAAATTTCATAGTCTCTCCATTACATAATGTAAGTCATATACTCTCTCAAGATTTTCTCATTTCTGCAGAGAAATGTTTGGACCGGATGTTCTCTAGGGACCCCTCCCCATGCTAACATTCTGTGTTTCTATGGTTTTTGGCACTTGTATCCAGTCACTTGATTACATTAGTTAATCAACATGGGTTCAGCTTCACAAACACTTATTTTAGTGCCTATTAGGGCAAAGTGCCACATGAGATACCGAGGGGATGGAACCGTTGAGAGCAGGGTCTCTGCCCCCAGAGCTGTTCACAGGCCGCATGTCTGTGTTCTAGGGCCTTCTCAAGTGAGGAGTATCAGTGTGTCCACTGTGAGGGCTTCTGAGCACAAGGTATGCGTCACCTCATGTCTGCTGTCTTCTGAACCATCAGAAATTCTTTCTTAAGTAACCTCCAAGTTCTGTTCCTCTCCCTTTAATAGAGGAACCAGGAGGCTATCTGTAGGTTTGAGCATGGCTGAACTCCAGGGTGCTTGCTTCAGAGGTTAAGATCAGGCCCTAAACGTTGATAGTCAGTGCCCTATTCATTTATTTAGATCCTGCTGGAACCTCTTTTATTGGCCTTTTGTGGCCTCTTGCCATGTGGAGTTCAGTCTTTCTGTCTGTGTTAAATTGACCTTTGCGGTACGCAGGCCTCTCACTGTTGCGTTGCGGAGCACAGGCTCCGGACGCACAGGCTCAGCAGCCATGGCTCACGGGCCCAGCTGCTCCGCGGCATGTGGAATCTTCCCGGACCGGGGCACGAACCCGTGTCCCCTGCATTGGCAGCCAGACTCTCAACCACTGCGCCACCAGGGAAGCCCTGGAATCCTTTCTTCACTCTGTATTCATAGACCTTGATCACAACCTCATGCTCCTTGCCCTTGTCCAGCCTTTCCCTCCTGGAGGAGGAGATGACACAGGATGTCACAAGGGCTGGTTTCCCATTCTCTTGGCCCATTTCTAGTACCTGCAGGTCAGTTGTTTTCCCCCATGGATTTGGCTCTCTGGGGATATTGAGATCCTCCCACGTAAGTCCCTGAAGCAGAAGATATCTCTGGAATTACCCTGGGAGGCCTGAGTGTGGAAAACTGGCTGTCAGAGACTGGGAGGGTCAAAACCTTTGTGAGGGCCAAGCAGAGTGTAGGGCACCTATTAGGTGATATGTGTTGAATGACTGGATAAGGGAATCAGGATGGGAGAGTGCATGGTCAGAGCTCAAGAGAGAGTTAGGGCTCAAGAGAGAGTTAGGGTCTTCTGTTCCTGGGTATACACAGGCTCAGAGGGCAGCTGGAACTGTCTGCTAACCCTAGTGGAGAGGCTCAGAGTTGCCAGGGACGGGACCCTGTAAGGAAGCAGTTGTGGCCTGAAGTTCAAGTAGCCATGCTCCAGAGTAGCTTTCTACTCTAGGCTGGGCCCTCTCACCCCTCCTTGGTCCCTGAGCAAGCCCTCCTGCAGGAGAACTCCTGCGCTGGCTGCTTATGATAGGAAATTCTCTGACCACTGGCTGCCACTTCTCTTTAGGGATTTCTGCTTTGTCTCAGCTTCCACATTTCAAAGGTGTTGTCATATAGAGCTCTGTTCATTAGCCGTATCCCAGCTTCTAAGATTCTTTGGTTCTCTCCGTGTCACAGTCTTTGCATGATGTTCCTTGTCATTGGCATTTCCCCCAACATTTTACTATGAAAAATTTCAGAAGTACAGAAAGTTGAAGGAATTGTGTTATGTACACTCTAAAGCCACCACCTAGATTCTACCATTAACATTTTGCCATATTTGCTTTACCACGTACTGTCTACTTACGCACTGCTCAGATTGTTTTTTGGATGCAGTTTAAAGTAAATTTGTCATCAACGTGTATGGAGCCCCATCTTCTTAATGCACCTGGCTGGGGGCTGACCTTTTCTAGGCATAAGGTGTGTTTGCACTGCCCAGTCTGAGTTTTGAGACCCAAGGGGTACATGGATGCTGTCTGATCAGAACAGGAATGTTCTTGTCTTTGGGGAAGTAGATTCCTACTCAGGTGGTAGCTGAGCAACCAGAGAACTGGGGACTCAGGGTTGATGTTTCTCATGCAGGAGTAAAAGCTTTTGAGCTCTTTTTTTCCATAAAGCATTTGTCTCTTCTGTAGAAAACCTTCACAGAAGCACCACTGACTTAGTTAATAATTGGCTTCTAAAAATAAGCACAGTTTCAGCAGCTTTAGTCAGCAAAGGTAGGTCCTTGGCAACAGTGCAGTGGAATGGAAAGGTTGTGAGGTGAGTCACAGGCAACACTGGCTGATCCTGATGTGGTTCATGCTTCTCAAATCCTGCTAATCCCGTTGTTCTCTCTGTAACTCTGCTTGTAGCACAGAGGAGGTTAAAGGGTGGAGAGCCAGCGTTTCCTCCTTTTTGACAGAAATGTTTACCACAACCCCCAGGGAAAGTGTAAACCAAGACAGTTAGCTGGGCCGCCCTGTCCTGGCTGTGGAACCTGAGAACCACAGGCTGGCTCTTCTGCCTCGTTTGCATCTGATTTGGACAGAATTGCTCTGTTACCTAGTTTTAAGTGTATAGTCCTCCCTGATAATTAGGCAAAGTCGTTCAAACAAAGAGTCTGAAACCAGATTCAACTGAAAGCAAAACAGAAATGGCTGGAAACTTTCTGCACTGGAGTCCCTGTTCCTGTCAGTAAGGGAAATTGAGAGGCGCTGTGGCATTTCTAGGAGCCTGCTGACTTGGGTGTGGTTACCTGGGCTGTGGCGCTGTCCTGATTTGGCCAACAGGGGCCTGTGTCATTGTGGAGGCGAGCCAGGCTCAAAGGATGACTCAAACCCCAGCCTGGCTCACTGCCTGGGTTAGGGCTCTTCCAAGGGCTCTTGGAAAATGTGTGTTTACAGAGGAGTTC
The DNA here is from genome assembly GCF_963924675.1 of Phocoena phocoena. Lineage (NCBI taxonomy): Eukaryota > Metazoa > Chordata > Mammalia > Artiodactyla > Phocoenidae > Phocoena > Phocoena phocoena. The sequence continues at coordinate 109,115,703 of NC_089220.1, forward strand.
TGTTTGACTCTAGATTTATAATTCCATGCTCATATCCGTGTGGAGATTATGGCCCATTTGAATTTTAGGTTGAAGTTTGAAATCCTCTCCTGTGCTCCTTGGTTGTCTGTTAGGGAGTTTATTATGATGAGAAGTTTAACGTATTCAGGGGTATTAGTGTGCATTTGAGTATACACCTGTACTGTTTTCTTTTTCTATCAGCATCCATGATCCAGAGTTGATCTGTGATAGAAAGTCATTGGTCCAAACTATCCTTTTTATAAGCATAGAACTTTTAAGTTGATAATCTATTTTTAGCATTGTTTTAGGTAACATTTCCTGAGAGCTCTGTATCCCTGAACGAGTCTTACCTATTTTCTCACCTCCTTTAGGTAGTGTTGTAGCTACCTAATAATGCCTTTGTACAAAATGGGCGCTCAGTAAGTATCTGTTAATTGATTTATAGATTTAATTCTCCACTTTCATAAATGAGGTCAGTAATTTTAAAAGGTAAGACATTTATTTATTGTAGAAAATGTATAAGCCATAGAAAAGCACAAAGAAGAAACTATCGCACAACAAAGACCCCTGATAATCTTACTATCTAGACTGGAACATTTTGGTAACATTTTTGACATTCTGGTTTTGTGTGAGTATATGCACACTTTTTTATTTTTATAAAAATGGGATTATTCTCTGTCCTTCTTTTCTTTATTATAGTATGCATTGTTCTGTGACCTTATATTGCATGGCTGCATCTTAAAGGCTGGGTGGTTTTGGAGGCAGGATGTCAGTGGGAACACCTCTCTGCTTCTCTGACCCAGATCTCGCCCACCTCCAAGGCTCAGCTTCTGTGTGTCACTCTTGTCGTGAGCCCTTCCCTTGGCCACTTTGTCCAGGAGCCGCTTCCTCCTCTGGGCACCTGTAGCAGTGTGTGTTCTCTTCATTCAACTGTTTGTTCCCTGCCTTGTTCAGAGGAGGATTTAAGGTGCCTTGCCTCTTTATGAATATGTTCTGTCTCCCCAGGCAGAGGGTATTTTTTCCTGTACTTACAGTTTTTCCCATTCCTAGTCCCTCATGTATCCCTCTGCCTTACACAGAGGTGATTAAGAGATGATGGTTGACGATGGTAGCTGCCCAGTGTAGACAGTGTACTTTAGAAAATCAATCTGAGTTTGTAGGAATTATCTCTACTTCTAGGGTAATTTTATATTGTGACTGATAATTGGCTACACCCGAAGCCATAGAGGCAGGAACATATTTCTGTCTCAACACGTGAGGGTTCCTTGAGTGAGCATTTTTTCAAGATCTCAGGTTACAATGTAGCCTCCACGGATGGGAAGGCCCTTGTATGCGAGCCCTACAGAAGCCAGCTTCACTCCACATGTGTATCCCCTCTTGCGTACTCCCTTTCCACCGCCTCTGCCCTGGGTCCTGCTCATGTCATCTCCGCCTGATCAGCTGCTTGCTAATTGCCCTGTCTCTTTCTCGCAGCTGCTACGGTTTGGGTACCTTTCCTTCTGCCTCCGTAAAGTCAGGTCTTAGTTCCTTGGTGGGGCTCCATGATCTGGCTACAGATGGCCATATCCAGCCTGGCCCATCCCTGCATTTCTTCGTACGCCTACAGTGAATGAACCGCATGTCACCCCAGGAGTACTAAGCAAGTTAATGCTTCTCTGCTTTTGATCTTGTTGAGATACCCTGTTCTTGGGAATTCCCTGGCGCTCCACGGGTTAGGAGCGTGCTTCCGCTCTGTTCTGTTGTCCCCTTGCCCCTCTCCTTTTCCAGGTATGGAGATCATGCTCATTCTTTGAGTAAGATTTCAGCTCAAATGCTATCTTCTAAGTGAAGGCAGAATTCTCCCTTCTTCTGTGTGTGTAGCACTTTTACTATACATGTATTCTGTTTTGTTATATTTTATTAAGTCGTATGTTTCTCCTACTAGTTTGTAAATTTATTGAGGACAAGAGCTAGGTCTTTTTTGTATCTTTATTCCCCATAGAACCTAACACAATGCATGGCATTTTGTAGGATTTGTGGAATGAATAATTGCTTTCTATGATATTTTTCTTTGGATTTTATTAAATATAATTTGTTAGGATAATGCCAAATGGAAGTTGTGACTTACACAATGGTGACAAACTGGCAAACATTTATTGAGCACTTACTATGGGCTAGACATTGTTCTAAGGGCTTTATATATATATGAGCTTGTTTAATACTTATAATAGCCCTATGATATCATAATATCCACTTATAATTATTATCATCCACATTTTACAAGTGGAGTAACTTGTTCAATGTCCACTAGATAGTAAGAGCTGGGATGCAAATTTAGACAGTTTGCCACTAGAGCCTGCACTCCTAACTGCTACTCTATTCTGTCAGTTCAGTAGAATTAGTAATTTGACCACTGAATTAGTAATTTTTGACCACTAAATTAGTAATTTATTTAATGATTATTCATAGGATTTGAGTTATTAGTTGTTTGGCAGCTCCCACAATGTTTTGCATTCATGTCTTACTTGATATCTGGAACAAACCGAAGGGTGCCCTTCTAGGAAGATTTTGTCATGTGTGAGATTTACTTTCCTGCTGAAGTTTAAGACTTGAAAGGATAGTTAGAAACATTGTCGCTAAATGGGCTGGTATTCTTGTTCTTAGGATGGGGGTTCCTTGGATCAAGTCCTGAAGAAAGCTGGAAGAATTCCTGAACAAATTTTAGGAAAAGTTAGCATTGCTGTGAGTATATTGAGAAGTTTTTCTTCCAGGTTCCCTCACTGATAAGTTGAGTTGGTAGGAAAAGGACAAGGAGGAAGGTAGGAAGTCAACAAAGGGAAGGTTTGTAAGAAAAGTTAAGTTTTTCACCAGAATTTTCTCTATCTAGATTCTAGGTACAATATCTCTCCCCCCCCACCCCCAGCTCTTTCTCGCTAAAACTAGCAAAGTAGATTTCTGTATATTAAAGTCTGTCTTGAAAATAGGACAGGGTATCCAAAAGAATTCCCATTTGTGGCATCAGAAAGCCTCTTTTTTAGATTGCAGATTTGGAAATAAATGAATTCAAGCAAAGTGGGGTTTTTTTACAGTTGTCTAAACTTGCAATAATCAATTTTGCTTAAAAATCATACTCTATATACCACGTAAAAAGATGGTTTCTTGATAAAACAGGTTAAAAAATCAAAAGAGAGAAGAAAAATAAGGGAAGAAGGCAAATTTGTGACGTTAGATGAAATATTTCCTAGATCATTTTAAAATAGAAAGGTTGAGTATTTTCTAAACACCGCTATTTCAGTTTCCATCTTTTTACATTTCCTTTCCGCTAGGTAATAAAAGGCCTGACATACCTGAGGGAGAAGCACAAGATTATGCACAGAGGTAAGAATTTATTTGCTGGTTGTTACGTTTTGGATTTTTGCTGAAGTCTAAAAGTTGTTGCAGCATCTTTTGTGTTTTGTTTTGGTATCAGAGCCATTTGCTAGTATTTTTGATTTTTACTACCACTCTTTGACTATTTAGTTTGATATCTGGAGCAGCAAGAACCATCCTCTTTTTAGTATGTGGTATACCTGTTACCCGGAGCTATGACAGACATAGTCACCCAGTATGCACAGACCAGATGCCCAGCTAATACTTAGTTACCCAACCCCCAGTGTCCCAGGCTGCCCACTGGACTAGACTGTGTGTAGGCCCAAAGCCATGACTAACTGGATGAGTTTGACTTTAAAAAAAACTCTGGGTTCTTTTAATAAAGGTACACATACACTTATCATATAACCATACCACTCTTAGATATTTATTCAAGATAAATGAAAACATATGTCCATACAGACTCGTATACACATGCTTAAAGCAGCTATATTCATAGTAGAAATAACTAAAATGTTCTTCAACAGGCAAAGAGATAAACAAATTACAGTATATCCATACAAGAGAGTATTATTCAGCAATAAAAATAACAGGCTATTGACACATGTAGTTTTGATGAATATCAAAAACACTTCTGCTGGATGAAAGAAGCCTGACCCAAAATAGTACAAACTGTTTCTATGTATATAAAATTATAGAGAAAACAACACAGATCTATAGGGGCAGAAAGTAGATCAGTGGTTACCTGAGGGTTTAGGGAGAGATTAACATCAATGAGGCATGACGGGACTTTCTGGGGTGATGAAATGTTATATCTAGATTGTGGTGGTAGATACGTGGGTATATGCATTTATCAAAAGTCAAACTTTCCGCTGAAGTGGTTGCATTTTACAGTATATAAGTTATACCTCAATAAAGTTTATTTTTTTTTTAAAGATGAAGAAGCCAAAGGAAAGACAGATGGAAAAACACAGTGCTCTCGGCCATGTCCCTTTAGCTACAGTGTGCTAATAGTGACAGGTCTAGGGAGGGATGGTGGAGGAAGAGAGGAGTGGACTGGTGAAATTGACTGGCCAGCTTATGAGCCACTATATATTAGGTAATACATTCTAAATTTTAGAATAGGTATTGTTTTTTTAATTAAATTTTTGAACTTGTAAAATATACATAACATAAAATTTATCATTTTAACCATTTAAAAATGTACAGTTCAAGTAAAATTTAAAAAAAAATAAAATATACAGTTCAGTGGCATTAAGTGCATTCACATTGTTATGCAACCACAACCACCATCAGTATTCTTAAGATGTCAGTTTTGCTTTATTTGATCTGTAGATTCAAAGCCATCCCACTGAAAATCCCAGTAGCCTTTGTAGAGTTGACAAATTTTGTCTAAAATTTATAGGGAAATGCAAAGAACCTAGAATAGACCAAACAACTTTAAAAAGGAAAAACGAAGTTGGGGGACTTAGACTACCTGACTTCAAGGTTTATTAGAAAGCTACAGTAATCAATAGAGTGTTGCATTGGTGTGAAGCTAAGCATAATAGATCAAATAGAACATAATGAAGAGTTCAGAAACAGACACATACATAAAGAGTCAATTGAGTTTTGGCAAAGATTCCAAAGTAGTTCAATAGGGGAAGAAGAATCTATTCAACAAATGGTGCTGAACAATTGGATATCCATATGCACAAAAATGAACCTCTACCATTACCTCACTCTATATACAAAAATTAACTCTCAGTGGATCGACTTTTAAAACTTCTAAAAGAAAACATAGGAGACTATCTTAGTGACTGTGTTTTAGCAAAGAGTTTTAAAATGGAACATAAAAAGCACAAACTATAGGACTTCCCTGGTGGCGCAGCGGTTAAGAATCCGCCTGCCAGTGCAGGGGACACGGGTTTGAGCCCTGGTCCTGGAAGGTCCCACATGCTGGGGAGCAACTAAGCCCGTGCGCCACAACTACTGAGCCTGCGCTCTGGAGCCGGTGCTCCGCAACAAGAGAAGCCACCGCAATGAAAAGTAGCCCCCACTTGCCGCAACTAGAAAAAGCCCGCCTGCAGCAACAAAGACCCAATACAGCCAAAAATAAATAAAAATAAAATAAATTAATTTAAAAAAAAACCAATGAAGTTTTAAAAAAAAGCACAAACTATAAAGGAAAAACCAATAAATTGAGCTTCATCTAAATTAATAACATTTGCTTTTCCAAAGACACTGTGACAAAAATGAAAAGGCAAGCCATGGACTAAGAGAAAATATAGGCAAAACATATATCCATCAAAGGACTTTATCTAGAATATATAAAGACCTCTGACAACCTAATAATAAAAAGATAATGCAATTTTTAAAAAATGGGTAAAAATATATATGCTGTCTACAAGAGACCCACTTCAGACCAAGGGACACATACAGACAGAAAGTGAGGGGATGGAAAAAGATATTCCATGCAAATGGAAATCAAAAGAAACCTGGAGAACAGTATGGAGGTTCCTTAAAAAACTAAAAATAGAATTACCATATGACCCAGCAATCCTACTACTGGGCATACACCCTGAGAAAACCATAATTCAAAAAGATACATGCACCCCAATGTTCACTGCAGCACTATTTACAATAGCCAGGTCATGGAAGCAACCTCAATGTCCATGGACAGAGGAATGGATGAAGAAGATGTGGTACATATATATAATGGAATAATACTCAGCCATAAAAGGAACAAAATTGGGTCATTTGTAGAGATGTGGATGGATCTAGAGACTGTCATACAGAGTGAAGTAAGTCAGAAAGAGAAAAACAAATATCGTATATTAACGCATATATGTGGAACCTAGAAAAATGGTACAGATGAACTAGTTTGCAGGGCAGAAATAGGGACACAGATGTAGAGACACAGAAATAGAGACACCAAGGGGGGAAAGTGGCGGGGGTGGTGGTGGTGTGATGAATTGGGAGATTGGGATTGACATGTATACACTAATAAAATAGATAACAAATAAGAGCCTGCTGTATAAAAAATAAATAAAATAAAATTCAAAAAAAAAAAGACAAGAAATAACAAATGTTGGAGAGGATGTTGAGAAAAGGGAACCCTTGTGAAGTGTTGGTGGGAATGGAAATTGGTGTAGTCACTATGGAAAAGAGTATAGCATTTCCTCAGAAAATTAAGAGTGGAAGTACCATATGGCCCAGCAATCCCACTTCTGGTATTGGGGTATATCCCACTTCTGAAGAAAAGGAAAACACTAATTTGAAAAGATATATGCACCCCTATGCTCACGGCAGCACTATTTACAATAGCCAAGATAGGGAAACAGCCCATTGTCCAATGACAGATGACTGGATAAAGAAACTGTGGTACAGATATACAATGGAATATTATTCAGCCAAATAAAAAATGAAATCTTGCCATGTGATAACATGAAAGGACCTTGAGGGCATTATGCTAAGTGAAATAACTCAGACAGAGAAAGACAAATACTGCATGATCTCCCTTACATGTGGAATCTTTTTCTTTTTTTGCATTACACGGGCCTCTCACCTGTTGTGGCCTCTCCCGTTGCGGAGCACAGGCTCCGGACGCGCAGGCCCAGCGGCCATGGCTCATGGGCCCAGCCACTCCGCGGCATGTGGGATCTTCCTGGACCGGGGCATGAACCTGTGTCCCCTGCGTCGGCAGGCGGACTCTCAACCACTGTGCCACTAGGGAAGCCCCATGTGGAATCTTTTAAAAAAGAAAAATCCCAGCTCATAGAATAGACTGGCGGATGCCAGAGGCAGGTGTTTGGGGTGAAATGCCTGAAGGTGAAAAGGTACAAACTTTCAGCTATAAATAAGTCATGAGATGTCAGAAACAGCATGCTGACCATAGATAATAATACTATATCGAATACGTTAAAGTTGATAAGAGAGTCGACCTTAAAAATTCTCATGAAAGAAAAAAAAGTACTTATATGTGGTGACAGATCTCATTTAGACTTATTGTGGTGATTATTTCACAATATATACAAATAACGAATCCTTATGTTGTACAGCTCAAACTACCATAATGTTATATGTCAGCAATAGCTGAAGGAAAAATAAACTATGATATCCTTGGAACAATAAAGTATCAGAACTAGTTGTGACTTCTGAAAACAAACGGGTGAAAGATTTGAACAGACACTTTACTAAAAAAGATACGCGAATGGCAAATAAGCACATGAGAAGGTATTCAACATCATTAGGGAAATGTAAGTTAAAGCCACAATGAGTTACTGCTACACACCCACTAGAATGTCTGTAGAGAGTAACTCTGTTATCGAGGACGTGGAACCACAGGAGCTCTCAGTCACTGCTGATAGGAATGTGAAACGGTGCCGTTGTGCCGGAAAACAGCTTATCAGTTTCATAAACTGTCAAGCATGTATCTATGATACATTCAACCATTTCACTCCTAGGATTTTCCCTAAAGAAAAGAAGAAAGCAGAGGTCCAATCAGGCCCTTGTACCTGAATGTTCATAGTAGTTTTATTCGTAATCGCCGAAAACTAGACACAACCCAAATGTCCATCAACAGTTGAACGCATAAACAAATTGTGGTATGTCCATACAATAGTATACTGCTTAGCAATAAAAAGAATAAACCGTTGATAACTTGCAGCAGTATGGATGAATCTTAAAAGAGTGATGCTGCATGAAAGAGACAAAGAGCTGTCACATGCTGTGTGAATCTATTTACATCATTCTAGAAATTGCAGACTAATCTGTAATGACAAAATACATATCAGTGGTTGCCTGGAGAATGAAGGGAGGGGAGGAAGGGAAGAATTGCAAAGGAGCATGAGGAAACTTTGGGGGGTGATAGATATGTTTATAATCTTGATTGTGGGCATGGTCATATATGTACTCATCAGGTGATACACTTTAAGTATATGGAGTTTATTGTATGAAAATTATACACCAATAAAGCTGTAAAAAAGCAAGAAGCAAAAAAAAAAAAAAAAAGAAGAGAGAAGTCAAGTTGTTGAAAATCAGTGATAAAGAGAGATTCTTAAACACAGCCAGGGAAGGGAACAGTCTCTTGGAAAACAATTCGGTAGTTTCTTTTAAAATTAAACCGTACAACCCACCAACTCCATTTCTCAGTATCGACCTAAGAAAAATGAAAACATTTGTCCGCACGAAGACTTGTGCACAAATGTCATAAGCATCTTTATTCATGATAGCCTCAAACTAGAAACAACCAAAATATTTCACCAGCTGAGCAAGTAAACAAATTTTAATATATTCGAACAGCGGAATACAGCTCAACAATAAAAATGAACAAATTGTTGATACACACAACTTGGACAAATCTCAAAAACATTATGCTGAGTGAAAGAAGCCTTATAGAAAATAGTCCACACTGCATGATTCTACTAGAACTGTCAGATTTAATCCATAGTAACACAGTAATAAAGTAGATCAGTGGTTGCCTGGGGATCTGAGGGGCTGGAGTGAGGGTGAACTTCAAAGCGGCATGACAGAACACTCTGGCGTAATCAAAACATTAAATTTTGATTTGGTGGTGGGTTCACAGGTGTATACGTTTTTTCAAAATGCATCAAACTATACACTTAAAATGCAAAACTGTAGAAAGCCTTCTGCTTTCTAACTACACTGGCTACATTTTGTCTTCTTTCCACTGACAATTAAGAAAGTGTCAGTAGGAGGTATGGTATGGCTTGAGGCGGGGAGCAGTTTTCCAGCAGTTTATGGACCTTAATCTGTGTTTTTTTAAAGACCTCTGTGTTTTATGTTAGAATATTTTAGTGTGTCAATTTCTAGGAAATAGGAGTAGCTGAGAGGAGAGGAGGAATCAACATTTCTTGAGCATGGGGCTGTGTTCTGGGGCTGCGAATAATATGTGTAATCTCACTTAGAGGGACCCATGAGGTCAGTGTTGTCGAAGGATCTGGTGGAGTAAAGGTGTTCCGTTCCATTCCATCTATAAATTGGAATCCTCTTGCCTGCTCCTAGGTTGCTGTGAGGATTAATGAAATTATACATATGGAAAACATCTGGCAAGGTGTTTTGCATATAGAAGGGCCTAACAAATGCGAATTGCCCTTCTTATTCCTTTATATAAATTGTGAGGAAACTGAGATCCAGTGAGATTGAATTCTTTTTTTTTTTTTTTTTTTTTTTTCTATGCGTTACGCGGGCCTCTCACTGTTGTGGCCTCTCCCGTTGCGGAGGACAGGCTCCGGACGCGCAGGCTCAGCGGCCATGGCTCACGGGCCCAGCCGCTCCGCGGCATGCGGGATCCTCCCAGACCGGGGCACGAACCCGTGTCCCCTGCATCGGCAGGCGGACTCTCCACCACTGCGCCACCGGGGAAGCCCTGAATTCCTTTTTTGAGCTGCGCCTTTGCTCCTATTATTGCCTTTCCTGGCAATGCTGATTTTCTAATCCCCACCCCACCCCCTCACACTCATAACTTTGTTAGACTAAGTCTGCTCATCCTTTTTTTTTTTTTTTAATATATCAGTATATCATGTCTGTGTTTTTTTAATTGAAGTATAGTCGATTTGCAATGTTGTGTTAATTTCTGCTACACAACAAAGTGATTCAGTTATACGTATATATGCATTCATTTTTTTCATATTCTTTTCCATTATGGTTTATCACAGGATATTGAATGTAGTTCCCTGTGCTATACAGTAGGACTTTGTTGTTTATCCATTCTATATGCTAATCCTTTTTTAAGTATTATGGCACGGAGGCTTGGGAGTCAGCCAGTTAAAGTTGAAATCCTAACTCCCTTACAGATAGGGTGTATAAACTCTCTGAGTTATTTATTCATCTGTAAAATGAGGATAATTCATGCCAGAGAGCGATAATTGCAAATTATATACTTATATAGTCGTGAAAATTAGTCAAAGTCATTAATGAATGATAGCTAATTGTAATAATGTTACTGTTTAGCTCAAACATCTCTTCTTACAAGAAGCTTTCCCATGAACCAGCCCCTTCCCTAAGTGGATTGAGTGTTCTGCCTCTGTATTCCTTTGACACAGTGTCCATCCCTTTCTTGTAAAAAATAATGATCATTGTTTACTGAGGACCTGTTATGTGCCAAGTGCTGTATTAGGTGCTTTATGCAGCTTATCTCACTTATTATTCCAAACAACCTTCTGAAATAGGTGTTTTTCCTGTTTTATAGATGTAGAAACCAAAGCTCAGAGAGTTTATATGTCTCTCTCGCTAGTCTGTGAATTTTTTCAAATCAGGGAACACGTCGAATTCATCTTTGTATCCCTAGTCCCCAACATGATAGCAGACTAGCTCCTCCTGAAAGGTCTGTTAAATGGGTGGGTGTGTGACCGACTTGTGCCAGAACACACAGGAATCAACAGTGAAGCTGGGCTAAGAACCCACGTCTTCTGCTTTTAACCCAGTCATGAATCTAGTCCTGGTTTTTTCTCTACCATGTGCCTAGTATGTGCCATGCTCTGCGTTGCTGACGGAGGGCTCACTTTATTTTCGTTGCAAAGAGAGGAAGGTTTCAGCTCATTCCTGGAATAACCAGCTTGCTTTCCCCTTCCGCCTGGTGCTGCTGCTCCCACTCTCCCAGGAATTTCTTTTCTGGCTCCACCAGTTATTGCTGTTTGGCATGCAGAGCTGCTTTGTGAGCCAGACGGGTCTCTGGACAGATGTCTTGGTGGAGGGTTCACTCCCTGCCCAGCCGAGAAGGGGGAGTCGCTAGAAGGACTTCTGCTCCAGTGAGCAGTGTGTGTGCAGGCAGCCCTGGCCTGGCCGCTCAGCTTTTCAGCCTCTTGCTGTTTGTGGGTCTTCTCCAGAAAGAATCCTGAAAGAATTCACTGGAAGGCCCTGGCCTGGAAATGGTACTCTTACACAACTCGGTTCCTTAGCCAGAAGCACAATGAGTGAACGATTCCTGGAAGCTGAGTTAGGGTGAGAATGAGAGAGAGAGACTCTCTGCCTCTGTCTTTAGGCTTTCTCACTGCCAGTAAGTTCCTCCTCTGCTCTAAATATATTCTTTCCTGATGAAATTAAAACTCCATTTCTTCTCATTCTGTCCTTGAGGAAAAAAGGGGAAGAATAAAGAGGCTTTTTCTCTGCCTCATGTTTTTTTAAAATTCTTTACTTGTTGATACTGACTTGGTGGGGATAGCTCAGTGATTATTTCAGTTAGTTTTTGCTGTGTAATAAACCACACCAACACTTAGTAGTTTTAAAACAACAACAGCTTATTACCTTGTACAGTTCTGTGGGATGGCAGGGCCTTCTTCTCCATGTTTTCAGTCATCCTCTGGGAGGCTAAACCCTTGGCTTCTTCCCATGACGGTCTTAGGGTTTCAGTAGCAAGTATTGGTAACCCCAGTACTCAAGCACCATTTAAGCATGTGCTTGTGTCCGGTTTTTTTGTAATGTCTTACTGGCTAAAGCAAGTCACGTGGCCAAGCCAAGATTCAGAAAGTAGAGGGATGCACTTTATCTCTTGTTGGGAGGAGCTACAAAATATTGTGGCCAGTTTTTTCACTCTGTCACAGTGATAGAAGTTCAGGGTTCTAATGCTGACTGTGCTACTTACTGTGTAACCTTGGGCGAGTAATTTAACTTCTCCAAACCTCAGAAAAGTGGAGAAACTAGAGCCTACTTAAAGGTTGTGAGGATGGAGATAACGCCTGCAAAGCACTTAGAATAGCGCTTGACACATGTTAGCTGCTGCTTAGCAGATGAGTGAGTAGGTTTTTATGACTGCCAGCAACAGAAACCAGCCTAACTTGGTTTAGGCTTCTCAAAACATATTCACTGGAAGGAGCCTGGAAAAGTATAGAGAAACCTTTGAAAAGCTGAACCCCCAGACTGTGTTGGGATAGGGACCAGGGAGGGCTCCTCTGGTTTGGGTGGCTGGGTCACTCAGGCAGAAAAGCAGCTGCCCGAGTCCACGGCTCCCGCAGGGATGCTGCTACTGGGCCAGCGGGCCCTTCTTCGCCTCACTGGGCGGGGGGGGGGGGCGGCTGCAGGCTGAGTCACCTCCCACAGGGGGCCACCATGACTGCCCCTAAGCGTACGCTCCCACGACAGTCATGCAAGTATCAAGCGACCATCCCTTCCTACTGAGTGTGGGTACGGGTTGGCACATCCGTGGGCAAAGGTGACAGGATTTTAAATGATTAGGTTGAAAGTGATGTCTAGGTGTGCCCTGTTCTAAGTAAAACTAATGTACAAAAGTAACTTTTAGCACAAGTTGCCCTAGGGGCACTTCTTTGCTTTTTCAAAACATTCACTAGAGGAATTTTCAAATCCAGTTTCTCACAGACTCTTCAAGAAGGCAAGCAAATTATATCAGTTTGATTCAAACTTTTTTTTTAGGGGGTGGGAATATGTCAGTGATACAAAATTAGGCATACCTGCACTTACAGATTACTTTTTAAGTGAGAGGAAGTACAATAATGGTATTTGGGGGGTGAGCAACTGTTTTCAGGTACCGTTTAGGTCCTGTTTTTCCAGCTAGGTAGTAGCCTCTTGAAAGTTTTTCAGTTTCCTTTCTCCGACCAGGTGAGCGTGTCCTGGTGCTAGTGAGCTGCACTGCTGTGAGTGTGCCTGTGGCTGCCTTTCCTATGTTTCTGATGTGTCCATGCTGTACGGGAACCCGGAGATCAGGAGGTTCTCACTCTGGTTCCTGAAGTGCTTGGTCTCTGCCATCGCGGAACAGGACTTCTTGGGCAGGACAAGTAGAGGCAGTATTCCCCGTGTCTGAAGTTGTGGCCAGCTATTCTGGATTTCATCCATGGTGAAGCGGTCCACTGTGATCTGCCTTGGTGTCGTGCGGACATTGTATTCTGTTTCCTCCGGGTGTACAAAGGGAGCAGCCGTCTGTGCGGCTCAGCCTGGTGTGCGTGGCTTATGGGCTGTTGGTCGGGAGGTGGGGATTAGATCTGTGGTCCCTCTGGGAGTGTACGTTTTTTCTGAAATCGCTGGGTGACATTCTGGTGGATAGTCGTGGGTAGGTACACACACATGTTCCTCTGTGTTTACTTGCCCTTCTCGTAGACATTTCCCCCATCAAAGAAAAGTTAATTTGTATTGTAAAATATTCACTGAATACCTACCAAGTGCAAGGTACTGGGTGAATCACTGCAGAGGGCATAAAGATGGCTCATAAATGACTTGTGTCCTCTGGGGGCTTAGAGTCTAACAGGGGAAAAGAGACATATCTGTAAGTGATTCTAACGCGTGCGTGGTGGAGCACAGCCAGTGTCATTGTTTTGTGCATGAATCGCCATGCTGCCAACTGTCAAAAAGAATCTGATGTGATATAATTAGTCAGGATTCTTTGGCTGTGTCAGGCACCTAACTCAAGATTACTTAATCAAAAGAGGGAGTGCATTGGCTTGAGTTACCAGGAGGTCCAAAGGCAGGGATGAATATGGGGTTGAAATGATAGCCTCAGGACTCTGGTCACCTCTTGGCTTTACTCCTCCTTACGTGGGCTTCCTTTTCAGTCAGATTCTCTCCACTGGGGGCAGCACGGACCTCACTAGCCCGATACTTCTAGTCCTTAGTGCTCCGTATCCCAGAGAAAGCTCCGCCCAGCCTCCTCAGCATCTAGGTCAGCGCTTGAATCACTCGTTGGCTCTGCTTGGAGACCCCGCCCAGTCCTGGACCATTTGTTGTGTCCAGGGGACTAGAGTAGTGTGGTGGGCCATCCTGAGTTACGAAACCACCTCTGGGGCAGGATTGATGGGGTCCCTTCATTGGCACCCTAGCAGGAACACTCGCTATTGTGGAGGAGCATATCCCAAATGAAAAAGAGGAGTTCTATAACTAGACGATGGGAGGAACAGATTCTGAAAGCAAGCAAATTACGGTGAAAAAAGTTGTCCCACTATAGATAATATTAAGCATTGGGTCAGAAAGACAGAAAACTGCTAACACAGGATCAAAACAATAATTAAGCGTTTAAGGCAGGGGTGGGCAAAATGGGCAGCGCACAGCCTGCTGGCTATTTTTGTATGGCCTGCAAGCTAAGATTTGTTTTTCAGAATTTTGTGACACATGATAATTATGTGAAATTCAAATTTCGGTGTCCATCAAGACGTTTTATTGGAACACAGCCAGGCTTATTTTCAGTGTTGTCTGAGGCTGCTTTTGTGCTGTAATGGCAGAGTTGAATAGTTGCTTGTGAAAGAGATTGTGTGGCCCTCAAAGCCTTAAAATATTTTCTCTCTGGTCCTTTTACAGAAGAAGCTTCCTGACCACTGAGTTAAGGGGAAGAAGAATCCCCCAACTGAGAAAGCTTTAGAATTTAAGCACAAAAGTCAGCTGTGAGTTGATTAACCTGAGGTGCTTCATGAAATCGGTGTATGACATGGGTAGGAGAGAGGGTATTTCCCCGATCCTGGAGCTCTGGGAGGGCTTAGCTCCAAAGGTTTCTGTGTAGTCTTTCCACTTACTGTGGCAGGAGGTCAGAGGTCTAGTTCAACCAAAGCTGACCTAAGTAGTTAGGCTATGAGTTAAGGTGTGTATGGGGGGGCTCAGATGCAGCTGTGCTTCATGCCATTTAAAGCAGTGATTTGCATTGCCAGCCCACCATGCTTCTTAGCCCCCTGTCATTATCAAGATCTTGTTTTGGGACTTCCCTCGTGGTCCAGTGGGTAAGACTCCATGCTCCCAATGCAGGGGACCCGGGTTTGATCCCCGGTCAGGGAACTAGATCCCGCATGCATGCTGCAACTAACAGTTTGCATTGCCGCAACTAACAGTCCTCATGCCCCAACTAAGAAGCCTGCATGTTGCAACTAAGAAGTCCACATGCCACAATTAAGAGTCCACGTGCCGCAACTAAAAAAGATTCCCTCATGCCGCGACTAAAAGATCCCAGGTGGCGCAACTAAGACTTCGGTGCAGCCAAAATAAATAAACAAACAAACAAACAAAAAATCTTGTTTTGATTAAGACCCTGAAGAAGCATTATGTGATTTAGATCAATGCAGAGTTCATACAACTTAGCTGGTGAATAATTTCTGCCTTGGAGTTGCTGGCAGATGAAGAGCAGTAAATGCTGAGAACAGTGTTAAATTAAGTCTCAGCTTATTTTTCTCTAACTTTTGTCAGATGAAGCGGTGTGTAATCTCCCTGATCTTTATGCCCAGCACTGAATTAGTGGCCTGGGCTGTAGTGTACCGAGAAAGCTGGCCTGAGGGGACGCCCAGCCAGACTGTGATTGGAGCAAGCTGCGATGGTTCTCTGCAGAGCTAGAGTCGTTTGTACCTTGGGACCTTCCGGCTCCGAGGACCCTCCAAAAGAGTTCCTAATTGCCCGGGATGAAGAGTTTTGTGAAAACAGGGAGCTCTCAGGTCAGGATGAGATTTAAGCCCTCTGCAGAGACTATGAGAGTGTTTTTGGATCCTAGGCCTGGGGACAGCTGGGAGTCTCCGAGGCACTTCGAGGGACCCCAGCAACAGCCTCCAGAGGAACAGGGTCCTCACAACAGTCAGGATTTCAACCTCTAAAGTCTTCCTCTCCCTTCATTCAGACTTGCCATTGGCGCCGATAGGCAAGATTTGAAGTGGCCCAAGTTTGTTTTTGTTTTGTTGTTTTACAAGCTGTTGGTGGCAGACGCGCATGTAATGAGTTTCTGAGTGGCTGCTTCAGTGACCCTTGCAAGGCACTGTCCTCCCTGCCAGAGCTTTCCTGGCATCCTGCCAGCCAGGCTTCCCTGAGGAGAGTCAGGGTGGCCCCTGAGGCTGCGCACAGGGCTCTGTCCTGAGCACAGTCCCTGTCCGTGTGTGGCAGGGGAGTGTCATCTGAGCCTCAACCCATAGGTTGCCCGTGGTGTCCAGCGGGTGGCCTTGGCTACACGTCTGCTTCCTTTGCCCGCCACTCTCATCCCCCAGCCGTGTGTTGACAGCCTCAAGGGGGCAGTGAATTTACAGGGAGAACAGATTTCTTTGGACTCTGTCTAGACTGCCCCACCTTACAGATGGAGAGAAACAGAGTGGCTGATTAATAGCTGGAATCCAGTATGTGGTCTCTGGTTAGAAATGTGAGTCACGGGGCTTCCCTGGTGGCACAGTGGTTGAGAGTCCGCCTGCCGATGCAGGGGACACGGGTTCGTGCCCCGGTCCGGGAAGATCCCATGTGCCGCGGAGCGGCTGGGCCCGTGAGCCATGGCCGCTGAGCCTGCGCTTCCGGAGCCTGTGCTCCACAACGGGAGAGGCCACAACAGTGAGAGGCCCGCGTACTGCAAAAAAAAAAAAAATGTGAGTCATGTTCTCTAGAATTACCTCAGTGCTAGACCCACAGCGATGGATTATGCCTCCAGACAAGTTTGTTTCTTAGCATCTCAAGTGAGGCAGATGGGACGCTGGAGGAGGGAAAGCGCTTCCTCAGATCCCTTTCGGGAAGCATCGTGGAGGAGGTGGTATTTGGGCTGAGCTCTGAAGCATAGGGAGAAGTTACGCAAGTGACAGTGTCAGTGAAAGGAATTCCAGGTAGAGGGAAACACATGAGTCATGATGACACACAGGCAGGGAAACATAGATATATGTCCTTGCAGGAAATAGCAGGTCGTTCGGGGTGTTTAGAACAAAGGATTCCTGGTGGTAATTGGTGGGAGTTAAGTGAGAATTAGTTGAAGCGATTGAGGAGGATCTTCCCCGCCATGTGCAGGGACTGGATTTTAGCCTGGACAGTGGGGAGCTGAGGGGCACTCCTGCACAGGGAAGGGAGGCGGGAGGCAAGCTGTCCTTGGAGGAGGAGGCCTCTGGCTGCTGCAGCTAAGGTGAGGCGAGAGGGGAGAGAGGTCAGTTAGGTGGCTGTTGACATGGTTCCGGAAGAAAGAATGTGGGTCTGAGTCAGGGTTAGTCACCGAGTGGAGGGTGAAGAGGACACAGGTTGGGAGAGATTATCCTGCAAAGCCCCTGAGACCAGAGGCCAGGTCCTGGTATGGATGGATGGGGAAGGCAAGGGAAGGAAGCCGCAAGGTTTGCCCCATGGCCCTCCCCAAGGCGGGTGGTGGAAGGGACCCAAGGCCTAAGGCTGTGCCTCTTCACTCTAGGAAAGACCTGCTACCCTAGGCTGAGAGGTGATCCCGGCAGAGCTGTGTCCTGTTCCTTCTCACATCACAAAGCCTCATTTCTAAGGGAAACTCGGGGCTGGGGGTACTGCCGCTCTCCCCAGTTACAGATAACTTCCTGAGGAGGACTGTGGGCCCAGGAGAGCTGGTTTGACTTGGAAGTCTGGTGACCTGGTGACCAAAGAAGGGGCAGATTTTGTTAACCACTGCCCTAGCAAGGTGGAGCCCAGCTCACCATGCCCAACGCTACAGAGTGACAACGTAGTCTATTGGAGCGTCTCAGCTTGAGGGTGGGAACCAGCATTAGGCTTAACAGCACCGGGTTAATTAGAAACAAACATGGTGGGATTTGCTTTTTCCATTTGGAAACAACATGTTTCAAAATTTATTGTTGGAGGTGCCTGCCGCCTTGTGAAGTGTATGCGGTGCTGTCATTGGCTGGTAGTGGCAGGCAGTGAGTCCTCAGAAAGCTGCTACCCACCAAGTGGCCTCAGAGCCACTACTTCCCTTTCCCTTTAGCGTCCTGGCTGCAGACAGAAGCTCATGGAAGGTTCCCTCAGGCTCGGCCATTGGCTCCCTGAGTGATCCTGTCAGAGTCCCTCATCACTTCTGAGCCTTACCTTCATTCATTTAGTGGTAATCTTGCTTCCTTCTCCATCTCCTGGAACTGTCCTCAGGACCAGATGAAGAGGAAACTCGTGGACCATGTATGTGTAACAGAGTCAAGTTTGTGGCGTTTAAAAGCACATTGAGGGGCTTCCCTGGTGGTGCAGTGGTTGAGAGTCCGCCTGCCGATGCAGGGGACACGGGTTCGTGCCCCAGTCCAGGAAGATCCCACATGCCGCGGAACGGCTGGGCCCGTGAGCCATGGCCGCTGAGCCTGCGCGTCCGGAGCCTGTGCTCCGCAACGGGAGAGGCCACAACAGTGAGAGGCCCGCGTACCGCAAAAAAACAAACAAACAAAATTTATGAATGAAAATGAATTGACATAAGGTCTGGAATTTGCCTTAAAATATTTGTTCCCTCCCACCCCACGAAGGAAAAACTGAGGGATTTGGTTGAAACAAGACTGGCAATGCGTAGATAATTGTTGAGGCTGATGTTGGGTACATGGTTACACTCTCTCTACTTTTGTGAATGTTTGGATTTTTTAAGAGGAAAAAATGTGACTAAAAGAAGGTGGCAAACCTACTGACATGATAAGTGACATACATGGTAAGAGCTCCAGGGAGAAGGGAGCCTTGTGGGTGTAGAGGGGTCAGGCGAGGCTTCCTGGAGGAGGTGGAAGCCTCTTGGTGAATATTCTTTGTTACAAGTAACAGAAACCAACTTGAGTCAGTGTAAACAGAACAGAGGACTTCCTTATAAGGATCTGGGGGCCCTTGGGCAGCCCAAGGGCCAGATGTTGCCAGAGCTCAGGAAGGGACAGGGCAGGGATGGAAGACCACTGGGATCCCAGGCCACCTGTCTCCGTGTTGGGCCGCCTTGTCCTGCATGCTCTGAAGCTTGGCTTTCTCTGCTTTGTCCAGGGGCAGGAGGAAGGGCTCCCACCCCCACCGCAGCTCCCAGCGAGCATCACGTCCATCCCAGACACAGCCCAGGCCCAAGTCCCTGAGTATTCTAGCAAAACATACCTGGAGCAAATAGTTGATGGAGCTCCCTTCTGTAGGTGAAGGGAGGTAATTAAGGGGTTACCTTTGAGGTAACCCTTTCTCCCCCCTCCCCTCCAACAAACAAAAAAGACTAGAAGGATGGTAGAATAAATATGAATACAGAAGGCATCTGGATTAGAGACTAGCAAGACTGAATGATTCAGAGACTATTGGGGAACAGCATGGATCCTCTTGGCACTGACGGGGTGGGGTGGGGGCTTGGGGAGGGCCCACATAGGTAGGAACCCCACCCAGCAGGACCTGATTCTCTCTGTTGCTTGTGTTTTTTCTCAAACAAATGTTAGCTCTTATTTTTCCCCCAAGCTTCAGAGACATTGAACTCTACATTCTGTGTATCTCATATGTAGTTCCTCTTATTTACTGAGCCCTTAGTACCTACCATCAAGTAGGAATTACTGTTCCCACCTGACAGCCAAGGAAACAGGCTTCAGGAGGCTCTGTAATTTGGCCTCCTGCAGGGTCACACAGCTCGTGCTGGTAGAGCTAGGATTCAAATCCAGATCTGCCTAACCCCAAAGTTGGTGCTACCATTTCCACACCACACTGTATACCTACTTAATGTAATTTTTGATGCCAATTGATGGTAAGAATCAGTGGATGTTAGGGTTCTTGGTTGTTGGTGAACACGAATTAGCTCAAACAATAAAAGAGGTTTTTTGTTTTTGTTTTTTGGCTTAGCTCTCCAAACCTCAGGAAGAATAAGAATGCAGCCTGGCCTTAGGGAAGATTGTGTCCAAGCAATCAAATGCCATTAGCTGCTATACTTCAATTATGGTGTGCAGTCGGTTCTCTATACCTGCATCCTCGGATTCAACCAACCTGCAGATCAAAAATATTTGGGAAAAAGTAATTCCAGAAAGTTCCAAAAGGCAAAACTTCATTTACATAGCATTTACATTGTATTTATAACTATTTACATTGTATTGGGTATTGTAAGTACTCTAGAGATGATTTAAGGCATTCAAGAGGACGTGCACAGGTTATGTGCAAATACTGCATCATTTTATATAAGGAATTTGAGCATCTGCAGATTTCGGCATCCCCGGGGGTGGGCGGGGGTGGGGGGTGGGGGGGAATGTCCTGAAACCTGCTAATTCTCTCTCATTTGTTTCTCTTCTGATGTTGGCTTTATTCTCTCAGGCCAGCCATCTCTACCACATGGGAACCACTGCCTCTGGGCTTTAGTCTCATTATCAGGGAGGCAAGATCTCTTCCCAGCTTCTGTTAGAAAATCCTAAGGAAGGGCTCTAATTGGACTAATACTGGTCACATACCCAGACCCGCCAGATCACCATGCCAGGGGATGGGGGAATTGGGAGTGGCCCAGCCTGCGTCAGGGGACGGGTTTCCGATTGTCACGCTCCACCTGGAGCAGCTGGTTGGAGTCAGGGAGGAGCACTTCTCCCAGTTAGTGTATGTGGTGGGGAGGGTCCTTCTCAGTAGGTCACACAGGATGTTCCCGCTCCACTTAGCTTACGTTTGTCCTTACCTGGCAAGAGCGAATGACTTCCTAGGCATTTCCTTTAGGACCTGTCTCAAGCTAAGCTAGGAACGACTGGTGAGTGACCTTGACTTCACGGGTGAACCATGCTGACCCTGACCCAGGCACAAATGTCAATGCCTTACTTTGGTGCAGCTTGGATCACCATAACTATGGTGATATTATTAGAAATTCTCTCCCACTTTCCATTTAAAATTGAACAGATCTCCGATCTACCTCTACCGTTCCTTTTTCCATCTTTTTAAAAAATTTCCTCTCCTCCTGCTGAGCAAAATTAGCTTTCAGCAGGTCAAAGCAGGTTTTTAAGCTAATTTCTCTTTCTTGAAGTACAGATGATAAGCATCCAAGCTAGCCAGTGTTGTTTTTCTGCCCACAGGTGGTTGATTGGCTTTGTGATAGACTGAATATCTGCTTGTCTCCTGAAGTCGCCCACATAGTCTAGAAAGGGAAGTATACTGCTCTAAGGCATGTTCTTTTAATGGGAAGGTTACTCTGTGGTCTTTGGCAAGTGGCTTCTACTTGAGCCTTAATTTCCATATCTGTAATATAGGGGCTGCTCTGCCATGCATTAGTATGGGTTCATTAGAAATGAGAGATCAGGGAATCCAGGATCCATAAACTCTTGCCTTTACTGCCCCCTTTTCCCTTTTCTTTTTCTTTTTTTTTTTTGCGGTACGCGGGCCTCTCACCGCTGCAGCCCCTCCCGTTGCAGAGCGCAGGCCCAGCGGCCACGGCCCACGGGTCCAGCCGCGCCGCGGCACGTGGGATCCTCCCGGACCGGGGCATGAACCTGTGTCCCCTGCATCGGCAGGCGGACTCCCAACCACTGCGCCACCAGGGAAGCCCCCCTTTTCTTTTTCTCTCTCCCTTCTCTCCCTCTCCCTTTATTGTAACCCCTATACCTTTTGCTGTAGCTGTTGTTACTACCTGATTTCAAATTTGTGCTGATGAAAACCAAATCCTGAACTCTTGCAACATCATCTCTTGTTTAATGGTCAGCATTTGTGTGCCTTTTGGGTCAGGGATGAGCACTGCATTTGCAGACAGGGGTGCACAAAGGTAGAAAATGAAAGCATTTCAAAACTAATGAATCAGGGACTTCCCTGGTGGCACAGTGGTTAAGAATCTGCCTGCCAACGCAGGGGACACGGGTTCGATCCCTGGTCCGGGAAGATCCCACATGTCTCGGAGCAGCTAAGCCTGTGCACCACAACTACTGAGCCTGTTCTCTAGAGCCCGTGAGCCACAACTACTGAGCCCACATGCCACAACTACTGAAGCCTGTGCACCCTAGAGCCCACGCACCGCAACGAGAGAAGCCACCGCAATGAGAAGCCCGCACACCGCAACACAGACTAGCCCCCACTCGCCACAACTAGAGAAAGCCCACACGCAGCAACAAAGACCCAACGCAGCCAAGAATAAAAAATTAAAAAGAAAGAACAAAAAAAACCTACTGAATCTTGGGAGGGAAGCAGAAATTGAAATGCAGTTGCTGGACGTGGTTGCAAAACTCTTGAAAGTGGAGAGATAAAAATAGCTGCTCGTTAGGACCTGGCACACGTGCTCCGAAGGCTCACTGTTTGAACTCACTTGTTAATCAGGAGGTGGGAAACAGCCTCTAGTTCCTGCTGTCAGCACGTCTCTTGCAGTTAAACTTGTCAAGGAGGAGGATAATGAGCTGGAGCTGAGAAGGAAGCGCTTTGCTCACTAAACTGGAGCTCAGAATTATTTTCTCTTACAACCAGATTTTAAGGATTTCAGCCTACCCCAAGTCAGCTCCTATTCCCAGATAAAGCTTGTTTCATTGGTAATGTGAGTGACCCCCCCCCCCCGCCTGCTTCCCAACCACAACTTTTTAAAAAATTGAGATACAGTTGACATATAACATTGTATTAGTTTCAGATATAGAACATAATGGTTTGATATACATGTATATTGTGAAGTGATTGGCCACAAGAAGTCTAGTTAACATCCATCACCTTACATAGTTACAATTTTTTTCTTGTGATGAGAACTTTTAAGATATACTCTCTTAGCAACTTTCAAATATACAATACAGTATTGTTAACTGTAGTCACCATGCTGTGCATTGCGTCTCTAGGACTTATTCATCTTATAACTGGAGGTGTGTGCCTTTTGACCGCCTTCACCCACAACTTAGTAATGGCATTTCTGAAACTTTGGAGTACAACCCACTGTGGTTTGCCATTTGCTCTGTTGTTGAGACCCAGATTAGCTAGCCTCTGGATAAACAATCTATGGCTTCTACTCTGGCCTCTGCCATTACCTTACTTTGTAACTTTGACAGATAACTCCCAGACTCTGGGCCTCAGTGTTTCTCGTCTGTGCGCAGGGGTTAATAATGCTTACTTCACACCATTGTTGTGAGGATTAAAGAAGACAATATATTTAAAAGGCCTGGCATAGTAGGTGCTCAATGAACCAGAGCTGTTGTGGTGTGTTCCGAGGTTGGCTGGCTTCTAATTGGTTGAGTTCTGTCTCCCCTGGTGGTGACAGCCTGGACAGGGACAGGGACCTGTCCTTCTTACTCATAGCTCAGTGCAGGTACTTTATTAGTGTTTATAGAATAAACAAGTGACCCCGCTGAATTCTTTAATCCAAAGAGGAGTAGAAAATGCTTAGAAGTCGGGGCTTCTCTGGTGGCTCAGTGGTTAAGAATCCGCCTGCCAGTGCAGAGGACACGGGTTCGAGCCCCGGTCCGGGAAGATCCCACATGCCGCGGAGCAACTAAGCCCGTGTGCCACTACTGAGCCTGCGCTCTAGAGCCCGTGAGCCACAACTACTGAAGCCCACGCGCCTAGAGCCCGTGCTCCGCAACAAGAGAAGCCACCGCAATGAGAAGCCCGTGCACCGCGACGAAGAGCAGTCCCCACTCGCCCCAACTAGAGAAAGCCCACGCGCAGCAACAAAGACCCAACGCAGCCAAAAATAAATAAATTAATTAATTTAAAAAAGAAAGAAAATGCTCAGACGTCAAGTTAATATCATGTGCTCATGGGGGAAATCTCAGGAGGCTTTGAATAGTGGTTATTTCTGGTGTAGAGAATAGCAGAGAAGAAAATACTTTCTTCCACTTAGTTTTTTCATAATACCTCCTTAATCATTTTTGAAGAAGGAGGGTTTATCCATCTTCATTGCTGCAGAGCCGGGGCAGGATCTGGGTCTCAGACCTTAGCATCTTGTAGGTTTCCTAGGGAAGCTTGTCAGCCTGGGAGCTCAGAGAGTGGTGGATGCTTGCTGCGGAATACAGAGTGTCCCACCACACGCTGGGGCTCCTCCCAGCCTCACTCTCCTAGTATTGGAGGGTCAGAAAGAGAACCCAAGGCCGGAAGAGGCCTCAGGGAGTAGAGAGGGCTTGCGCCTGTGATGTGAACAATGTTTGAGGTTGCTGCTAGGGAAGATGTGGCAGGAAAAGCCCGATTAAACCTCCCAGGGCTCCAAAGCATGGCAGTATTCCATGCTGGGAAGGGCACTCAAAAGAACCAGGCGCCTGGATGTAGAGGTGAACGGGTGGGTGGGAAAGGAGGAGGTTTTAGGGGTGGGGACCAGCACAGAGAGGCAGGCGAGCCCCAGCCTGGGGAAGGTGGACACAGAGACGTGCTGCAGCAAGAAGTTGCAGAAGTGAGCAGGACAGCGGGCTTGGAAGGGCAAGCTGAGGGGCCTGGACTGTACTGCCAGGCAGGCTCTGTGCGGGGGGCTGTCCCATGGGAAGAGTGCCGGTCACTGTGCAAGACAGGCTGGGGGAGGAGTTGCTGGGCACGGGAGCAGAGAAAGGAGAGGTAGTGACTGTGGGAAGCAAATGCAGGAGGCTGACAGTTGGAGGAAACAATCTCTCTGGCCTTATCTGACCTCTTTTCTGCCCGTAGAGAAGAGCCCGACTTGGCCGGGGCTGCCGGGAAGGAGCATGTCCTGGCCTGGCTGCTCTGGCCACACGCTCTGGAGTGGAGTGGAGTGCCCAGGTCTCCAAGCAACTTCTTGTCAGGCCTTCAGGGTCACCAGGAGGGGCCCTGTGTATGCATCTGCCTTCCAGGATGGATGTGGTCCAAGCAGGGAGACCCCCCGTGAGGGTTTCCCTTTGCTCCACTCTGGCCCCCACCCGCATGGATCTCTGCAGCCTCCCCAGGCAGCGAAGTTCCCTGGGGCAGGTGGCGGAAGCAGGAGCCACAGCCAGGGAGGGAGGAGAGTGGCGTTATATAAGTCTGCAAAAAAGGAGGCTGGCTTGCCATGTGACTAGAAATCAGATACAAGGACAGTCACAGAGGCAGTGCAGCCGCTCCGGAGCAGCAGTTGTGGCCTGGAGAGTGGTGTCTGAGCAGCAGGGGGGAGTGAGGGAGTGGGTGTCTGGTGCTGTGAACTGCCTGTCTTAGAGGGCAACCCGTGAAAGAATCATTTTTTGTGATCCTGTAACGTGTGTGCTATTTAAATGCCCACAGTTCATTCGATTGATCCTGGTCTCCATCTGGTGAGGTTGCGAGAGCTGGGATTGTTATCACTGCTTTACTGATACACAGACCACAGACTACAGAAGTGAAGGGACTGGCTGAAGGCTGCACGTAGAGCAGGCGGCAGGGCCAGGATTTGAATACAGGTCCCCTGTCTCTGTAGCCAGTGCCACTCTTTTGCTTTATAACAAGGCCTAGCAGGTCATTTCTAAACCGGCCATGGGAACGTTGGAAGGTGAGGGAGCTCAGGGCTTCATGGTCCAGTTGCAGGAAGGAAAGGCTGGGACGTTCTTCGGTGGAGGGAGGAACTCATGTTGGGGCGCCTCCCTGTGCCCAGCTCTCCCGGCTCCGGCCTGTTACTCAGCCTCACTTTGCACACACTGGCCTCCAGGGTCAGGCATCTGTCCTCTGTTGGAGAAGGGTCTTGGTGCTGTGGAGACGAGGACCAAGGGCTCCTCGGCGGGAAGTGTTTGTCGGGGCCGGTCCTAACCCCAGGCTTGGGAAGAAACAAATGAAAAGTTGCTTCCTGAGCCCCTGAAGTTTATAACCTCCCCGTGTGTTTGAAATAATTCTCCAGGAGGCCGAACGGTTCACCACGTGACTTCCCGCGGGTCAGTGCTCCAGGGCCGTCCCTGCACACAGGCCTTCCCTCATCTCCCTGTCGCCGCAGCAGCCTCCTCACTGTCTGGGCTCTTACTAGGTTTTGTTACTGTTTTCTTCATGGACTTGAGACCACCTGATCTGCACATTGGTTTGTTGGTTTGCTTAGTCTGTCTCCTCACACTAAAGCGTAAGCTTTGTGACTGTGGGAACTGGGTTAGTTTGCTGGCTGTTGTGTCCCAGGTACGTGTGTGGTGCCGGCATGTGGCAGGAGCTCAGTGGACATGGGAATGAGTGATGTGGCAGCAGGGAGGGTGGGGAGAGGACAGGTCCAGGCATCACAAGGTCTGATTTCTGGTTCCTGCTCTATCCAGTTTTTGCTGTGTGACCTCAGTCAAGTTCCTGGATCCCTTTGGGCTGTAGGCTTTTCGTCTCCACCATGAAGGGGAGGAACCAGATGCTCTGTAAGGGTGTTTCTGATGCCTGTGTTCTGAGAGTCTCTACATGAGAGACACGGGAGGTTGCCAAGGGGTTTGGAAAGATCTCGCATCCTGCGCTGTCGTGTCTTGTGACACGTTGAGGGCTGGGTCTTAGAAGACAGCACCCGTGGTGCTGAGTGTGTGCATGTATACATGGTGAGTTTATCTCCATTCACTCACAGGCATTTTGGAGCACCTCCTATGTACCAGATATTGTCCTAGCTCTGCAGTTACAGGGGCGAGGCAGATAGCCAGCATCCCTGCCCTGGTGGAGCCTGTGGTGGGTGGAGAGAGGCTAGAGCTGGCTGGGGGCTGTGGTTAGGACCTGACCCAGGCTGGGGTTGATGAGGGGAGGTAGGCAGGTGAAGGACGTACTGGGATATGAGAGGGTGATTTTTTTTTTTTTTTTTTTTTCAGTTTACGCTTGGAAAGATACTTAAATGGATCTGTTAGAATCTGTTTAAGGATAAATAAACACATTCATATGAGTATTGAAGGGGAAAATAATAAAATGTTAATAGTGGCTCTGGTAGGTTGGAATTATGGGGGTTTCATTTTTTTCCTCTGGTTCTCCAGATGTCCTATATCGTGTCTGTATTACTTCCGTCAGATTCCCTGGCAGGGTTTACGATTTTGCTCCTGGGTTTGGCCTGCTCTTGAGCCGGCCTCATTGTTTGCTTTGCTGATGTCTGTCCACAAAGCCCTGGGGGCCTTTACCAAGTCTCAGTAAGTGAGAATTCTTGGCTCTGCTCTGCCTGCTTCACGGGGCAGTTGTTTGAATCAGAGGAGATGGTAGAAGAAAAACATTTGGAAATTCACCTCTTGGCAAAGGGAAGAGCCAGTGGACTAATATTGGTGATGGGAGCCAGGGCGGGCCGTGGGGATGGTCCGAGTGCAGGGAAGGGGAATGGGGCTGGTACTGGGGGCAGTGCCTTCACCCTGAGGAGCAGCTTTCAGGCCTCCCTAGTTCTCTGGCCTTGGTAGCAAGAGACTCTCCCTGACTAACAGGTAGATGCAGTTGAGCAGGCTGTTAGGGATGTGACTTCAGTGAAAGAGAATCAAGAGCTGGCTCCCAGCCCCTGGCACACACATTTATAAAACCCACATGCTCTGTGCATGAGGTCAATAATAGGAGTTCCGCCACCGCAGCAACACACAGCTCTACCCACCACCAGCCCCTCCCATCAGGAAGCTTGCACAGGCCTCTTGGATAGCCTCATCCACCAAAGGGCATACAGAAGAGGCAAGAAGGTCTACAATCCTGCAGCCTGTGGAATGAAAACCACATTCACAGAAAGATAAACAAAAAGAAAATGCGGAGGAGTATGTACCGGATGAAGTCACAAGATGGAACCCCAGAGGGACAACTGAATGAAGTGGAGATAGGCAACCTTCCAAGAATTCAGAATAATGATGGTGAAGATGATCCGGGACCTCGGAAAGAAATGGAGGCGGGGATCCAGAAGATGCAAGAAATGATTGGCGAGGACCTGGGGGAATTAAAGAACAAACAGACAGAGATGAACAATGCAGTGACTGGAATGAAAAATACACTGGAGGGAATCAATA
The DNA here is from genome assembly GCF_963924675.1 of Phocoena phocoena. Taxonomy (NCBI): domain Eukaryota; kingdom Metazoa; phylum Chordata; class Mammalia; order Artiodactyla; family Phocoenidae; genus Phocoena; species Phocoena phocoena. The sequence goes on from NC_089220.1 coordinate 109,143,416, forward strand.
GCAGAATAACTGAGTCAGAAAAATGAATGGGTGACCTGGAAGACAGAATGGTGGAATTCACTGCCATGGAACAGAATAAAGAAAAAGGAAAGGAGAGAAGTGAAGACAGCCTAAGAGACATCTGGGACAACATTAAGCGCACCAACATTTGCATTATAGGGGTACCAGAAGGAGAAGGGGGGGGTACCCGAGAAAATATTTGAAGAGATTATAGTTGAAAATTTCCCTCACATGGGAAAGAAAATAGCCACCCAAGTCCAGGAAGTGCAGAGAGTCCCAGGCAGGATAATCCCAAGGAGAAACACACGGAGACACATAGTAATCAAATGGACAATTTAAGACAAAGAGATTATTGAAAGCAGTGAGGGAAAAGCGACAAATGGCATACAAGGGAACTCACATAAGGTTAACAGCTGATTTCTCAGCAGAAACTCTACAAGCCAGAAGGGAGTGGCACGATATATTTAAATTGAAGAAAGGGAAAAACCTACAGCCATGGTTACTCTACCCAGCAAGGATCTCATTCAGGTTCGACAGAAAAATCAAAAGCTTTACAGACAAGCAAAAGCTAAGAGAATTCAGCACCACCAAATCATCTCTACAGCAAATGCTAAAGGAACTTCTCTACGTGGGAAACACAAGAGAATAAAAGGACCTGCAAAAACAAACTCAAAACAATTAAGAAAGTGGTAACAAACATACATAATGATAATTACCTTAAATGTGAGTGGATTAAACGCTCCAACGCAGAGACACAGGCTCGCTGAATGGAAACAAAAAAAAAAAGACCCATATATATGCTGTCTACAAGAGACCCACTTCAGACCTCGGGACACATACAGACTGAAAGTGAGGGGATGGAAGAAGATATTCCATGCAAATGGAAATCAAAAGAAAGCTAGAGTAGCAATACTCATATCAGATAAAATAGAATCTAAAATAAAGAATGTTACAAGAGACAAGGAAGAACACTACATAATGATCAAGGGATCAATCCAAGAAGAAGATATAACAATTATAAATATATGCACCCAAGATAGGAGCACCTCAATACATAAGGCAACTGCTAACAGCTCTAAAAAAGGAAATCGACAGTAACACAATAAGAGTGGGGGACTTTAACACCTCACTTACACAAATGGAAAGACCATCCAGACAGAAAATTAATAAGGAAACACAAGCTTTAAATGACACAATTGACCAGACAGATTTAAGTGATATTTATAGGACATTCTGCAAAAAAATAATAGGAGTTCCTGCCTCCATCCCATCCTCCTTTAGTCTTTGGTCCGTAGCCTCAGCAAGCATCCAGGTCTTATTATGTCTTCCTACCTTATGATCCAGCGGCAGATATTGTGTCTTGCCAACAGGGGCAGTTGAAACAACAGAGCTTGAAATCTTGATTATTCATGGTAACTGACTCCTTCCTGTGGGTCATCTGGCCCAGTCTGGATTCTCAAAGAGTGTAAAACACTGGCTTTTTGTCCCGCTTCTACAGCAGCTTGTCATTCCTCTGCTGACAGCCCTTCCTCGAACCCTGAACGAAGGGCAATAAGGGGCCTTGGTGTCCAGTGCTCCTAAGCCAAGGGCTGGTTCTGTGATGGGGGCTGGGGTGTGTCGTGGCATTCGTGGTCAGGGCTGGTCTGTCCGGGGAGCGCTGACCTTCCCCTTCCCAACCTACCTGTGTCAATTCTCTACTTTTCTGTTTTCTTTTCCCTACAGATGTCAAGCCTTCCAACATCCTAGTGAACTCCCGTGGGGAGATCAAGCTCTGTGACTTTGGGGTCAGCGGGCAGCTCATCGACTCCATGGCTAACTCCTTCGTGGGCACAAGGTCCTACATGTCGGTATGAGCACCTCATTCCATTTTTCCAGCTTCTTATCTGATCAGGAATAGAAGCCAAGTGGGTGCCTTCCCCTACGGAGCCAGACCCTTGTGCTTGGGTGATGGGGGTGGGTGAGAAAGAACGAGGGATGAGGCATTGTGGTCCCCTCCCAGAGGAGATCAAAGTCTGATGGGGAGATGGTCTTGGCCTTTCACAGGCCTTGGAGCATGGTTGGGGCCCTGGGGCCCTGACTCAGTGGAAGAGATAGTAGGATCACAGCTTCAGCTCTCACTGGCACTTGGATGTTTCCCAGAGCTTGGCTTCCATTCTGAAGACATTGAGCTCCAGCTACCCTCAGGACCTCTGCCTGATCGTCTTCAGACCCTCAGACTGACATGCCCAGACATGCCCCCACCCCACATTGCCCCACCATTTCCATTAGCGGTAAATGGCATCACTGTTTCCTTAGTTTTTCAAGGTAGAAACCTGAGCATCAGCCTTTAACCTCTCTTCCCAGCTCCCCATCCTTTTAGCATCTAGCAACCCCCAACTCCTGTGAGTCTATTCAGAATTGTCTCCCCAGTCCAGCCTCTTCTCTCCCTCCTCACTGCATGTCTCCCAGTTACCTGCCCATCTCTCACCACAGCACACCTACCTGGTGTTTCCTGCTTCCAGCCCTGCTGGCTTCCACTGCGCCCAGGGGTGACATTGGCATGTTCTCTTGCTTCCCCCATACAACCAGCTCCCTGGGGGGCAGGGATAGGGCCGGAGGTGTCTCTGTTGTCCCAAGCGTCTGGTTTGGCTCCTGGCACGCTGTAGATGTTCAGGGAATTCTTGGCAAGTGAGTGAATGTTTGGTTGACTGAATGAGTGAGTAAATGGCTAACACGCTCGTGAGTACAATTCAGAAAGGGGAAATGTGGCTCTGGGTGAGTGCTGTCCAGGGCAGAGTAGAGGAGCATTAGTTGGAGTGAGTGGGAGGCCTTCGCGGAGGTGGAAGGAGGGGCCGGCACGGGGGCTCAGGGCATCTTAACGCGTTGTGTTTTCTGTACACTCTTCAAGGACTTTCACATCCTGGAGTGGTGATCCTCTTTGATCTATATGGTTGTCCCATGAAGTAAAGATTAGTGTACCCATTTTAGAGACAAGGAAATGTAGACTCAGGGAGGTGAAGTGACCTGCCCACTTCACCTTGCAGAGCCGGCGTTGAAAGCCAGGCTTCCTTGCCGGTCAGTCCCCCTTTGCACTGCGGGCTCTCACTTGCCTCTTAGGTAAGATTTGGCAGCTGCTCCTGGCCGCCCTGTGTGGAAGGTCCTGCTCACACCCTCATTCCTTCTTGTCTGTCCCCTGCCCACACTGGCTCCAGCCACTGGTAACATGACTTACCTGGCGCTGACCCACATCGCCACCCCCTCCATTCCAGTGGCTAAAGGCATGAAGCCCGTCAGCTCTTCAGCTTCTTCCCTAAATGTCTAAAAACTGAGCAGCTAGCACCCTGGGCTACTCAGCTGCCAACTATCAAGTTCAAAATCGATGAACAGGCCCTGGAACTTATATCGATCCAGGGTTTAGTGGTTTGTGGTTACATGGTCAGTTCCAAAATAGTTCAGTGTTGGGGTTAGTGAACAATCCTATGGGTGAAATGAATTTGATGTCTAAATAAGTGCACGACGGTCAGAATAAAGATTTTTTTTTTTTTGGTAGGGTTCTTGAAATACATGTACTATTTCAATTAATGCTCAGTAAAAATAATTTTTGTATAGCACTATATATAATATTTATATATTATATATATAAGAAATATTTCTTTCTCTTTGACTATTCTCACCAATAACAACTCATATTTGCATAACATTTTGCAACATCTAACATACATTTTCATTTGACTTGACCTTTCCAGTGCCCTAGTTAGTAGAGCAGGTATTTTGTTATGTTGTTACTATCATCATTAGCCCCATTTTGTTATGTTGTTAGTCCCATTTCATTAGCCCCAGGAAACTGAGGCTCAGGATCACCTAGCTTGTAAGTCCCAGACTTGGGACTTGAACCCAGATCCTTTGCCTTTTCTACTCTTCGATGTTGCCCAAGAACAGTGAGTTAGTGGCAAAGCTGGTCTTAGAACTCAGATTTCCTTACTCTCAAGGCCAGTGTTCTTTCTACCCACTGATACCTCATTCATGACCCATGTTCCAGAAGCTTCATGTTTTTGGACTCAGGACTCAAGATGAGCCTCTCATGCTGGGCTTTGGATAAGCTGTCCTGCACATGCAAGACAGTGACGAGGATGAGCAAAGCTGGAGCCACAGCTGAAGCTTAGCCAGGGCCCAGCTGGGTAGGATGCTGTTAGTTCAGGGCAGGTTATAGGGGAGACAGGAGTTAGGGGTCAGACCCACGGGAGCCAGGTAGGATTTGGTAGATACAGTATGTGGGGGCAGGTGGGAAGCCAAATTAAAGAGGTTAGTGGAGGTCCTGAAACAGGATGTGAGCTCTGGAGAGGAAGGGGCAGAAGAAGATAAAATGCATCAGTGGACCCAGGGCTGGGACCAAGCAGGGCAGCCCTGCACTCTCTTGCAGTGCAAACAAGCCTCAAAGGGGCAGGAAGCCCCAGGTATTCATGAGGACTCGCCCATCCCTCTTCTGCATGGGCCAAGCTAGCTCACAGGTGATAAATGTGTCTGTCTCTCCTGCAGCCAGAAAGACTCCAGGGGACTCATTACTCGGTGCAGTCGGACATCTGGAGCATGGGGCTCTCTCTGGTTGAGATGGCGGTCGGGAGGTATCCCATCCCTCCTCCAGATGCCAAGGAGCTGGAGCTGGTGTTTGGGTGCCAGGTGGAGGGAGATGCGGCTGAGACACCGCCCCGGCCAAGGACTCCCGGAAGGCCCCTCAGCTGTGAGTGGCCTGGTGTGGCCCCAGCTTGGCCTGTGGGTGGTCTTTTGCTGTCAGGGGTTTCTGGAGGGCTGATTCTCTGTCTCTGGACCCAGGCTGGGGCATGGGTCTCCAGGTGTAGGAAATTATTATTACCAACAACTTCCTACCATTTGTTGAGTGCCCACGGTGTTCCTGGTACTGCGCCTAGTATTTTTTATGTATTGTCTAATTTTAAAAATCATGACTTTGTTTTAGGTAGATTTTTTTAAAAACTGAGATAAAATTAACATAACATAAAACGCACATTTTAAAATGTACGGTTCAGTGGTTTTTAGTATATTCCTCCATGTTGTACAATCATCACCACTGTGTAATTCAAGAACATTTCCATCACCCCAGAAAGAAACCATCTCCATTAGCAATCACTCCCAGCTGCCCCACCCAGACCCCCGGGCAATCACCAGTCTACTTTCTATCTCCATAGATTTGCCTGGCGTTGTCTAATTTTAATAGCACTACTCTGATTTCCATTTTAGATGTGAGGAAACTGAGGCACAGAGTGCTTGGCTCGCCACATGCATTCATTTGTAAGTGGCCAAGTCTGACTCTGAGGTGGTAAGCACTGTGTAGCACTGCCTGCCTTTCTGAACTGGGAAGGAAACCTGGTGTTGGAAGATCCTGGCCCAGCTATCATCTTCTGATGTAGCTCCTGCTAGGACATTCCTGTCTGACCAGGGAGACCTGGTCTTTACCTCCATGAGGCCCACATGGGAGAGGGCATGTAGGAAAGGAAAAACAGGAGGGGGCAGGGGTAGCTGATGGCAGGTTGTTGCAGGGGCTGGTGGCTGTGGCCCCGGAGAGCCAAGAGGAAGAGACCCAAGTTCAGGGAAAATGAAAACTAAATAACTCTAAAGGATTTAGTTATTATCTCATTTGCTTCTCTTTCAGTGTAAGGAAGGGGAGAAGGGCGGACATAATTTTTACCCATCTCTACAAAACTCAAAACGAGGCTCAGTGGTCAGCTGATGTACCTAAGGTCACAAATCTTGGATGCGGCAGAGCCCAGACTCCAGCCCTGGTCAGCTGACTCCGTGGCTTTGGCTGGTCCCCTCTGTGTTCAGGCCTTATCTGTGGCTCTTCTCTCTTTATCGTCCATGACTCTGTTCTAGTCACTAGGGTCCATGCCCACCCCTAGCCTCCTATTGGCAAATAACCTTCTGTTTCTGAGAAGTGTTTTCTTTTCTCTTTTTATAAAATCTGTAGCTTATGGAATGGACAGCCGACCTCCCATGGCAATTTTTGAGTTGTTGGATTACATAGTCAATGAGGTAAGGTACTGCATGGCTTTTGGAATTTATTTGCTCCTCTTAAGAAAAAAACTCACAGTTGATTTGTCTGGGAAACCTCTGAACTGTCCCCACAGTGTGGGCTGCCTGGGCTTCAAGATTTGTGTGTCCTGGTTTGTGCATCATGATCCTGGAACTGAGTGGCTGGTTTAGAGGCTGTAGAAGTCCCTTCCCCAGGAACATCTTCATGCAGCTCTGAGTCCCTCCTCCTCTCTCCGATTCAGGAGCCTCCCCCTGCCCATTTACATTCTCATCCTTCATTCACCAGGCATTTCCTTTTTTTCACCTAGCATTTCTTGTGCACTTACTATGTGCTAAGCACTGTGGGGTGGCGGTAGGAGTGAGATGGGGATCCACAAATGGAAAAGCAGTCTCAGGTCTTAAAGACTGTTAGATTGTGTAGGGGAGGCAAGGTAAATGCATGTGTAACTGCAATATATGGTTTTCTCCATATAAAGCAATGAACATAAAAAGTGACAGTGCAGAAAGAGATATGGAAAATATCCACTATTAGTTGTGTGAAAAAAGCAGATTATAAAATAGTATGTATACCATGATTGGTTCTTTAAAGAAATCTATGTACGCATGTATGTGCACATAAAGCCTGGAAAGTAACATGATATAGTGATTGTCTTGAAGTGATGGAATAACAGGTGATTCAATTGCTGTTGGCTAACTTTAATACAAAGACGATTATTATTTGTGAAATATATATACCAGTATGTTTAAATGTAAAAAGGATCAAGGAAGGGACTGACAAGTATTCATCAGTTTGGGTTTGGGGGAGCGGGAAGCTAGGGACTAGCACCCTGGCTGCTCAGAGGAGGATGGGGCAGGGCTGGAGGAGCCTGAGGGCAGGACAGGATTTCAGATGATTAAGGAAGGCCAGCGCTCTCAGTGTCCGGAGCAGCATGGGTAGAGGAAGAGAATGGTCTAGCTCTGACCTGTTTGGGAGGCAGCTGGAGGCCTCCCACTCGGCTGAAGTGCATGGTAAAGGGCATTCTTCTTCCTTGAGACTAGTGGAGTTTCATGCTTTCTTACTGCTCTCTAAAACCAGACCCCCAAAGGCTCAGATAGGTCCCTTTGTTCATTACAAACTCAGCGGGGAAAATCCTGGCTCACCCCAGCAGTTAAAAAATCACTGTCACTGGTTCAGTCTACTGGAGAGCTTAGTTCAGCTCTCTTTACTGCCTGGCTGCACAGCTTTATGCTAAGCACTGTGGGACACAGGAAGTTCGGGATCTGATCCAGGCTGCTTAAGGACTCAAGGCAGGCAGAATGTGTTGCATTTGTGTTCGGAAAGCCATCCTCTCCTGCTGGGACCTAAACTGGGTCGTGCTGGGTGGGAGCCACATTAAGGGAAGGGATGGCTGAGGTCAAATCGTTGCCAGTCACCTAGTGTGCACCTATTTCTTAGATATTTTCACATTCATTTTCCTACTGAGTGCTCCAAGCACTGCTCAGGTGGGCCAGGTTGGTTTTGTTATCCTTTTTATACAGCTAAGGAAACAGGCTCCAAGATGAAAAGCAGCTGAGGCCCGTCCCCCCTAGTGCTCTTCCTTCCTTCCCACCTTCTCCTCTTAGCCCCCGTCCTACCTCCCAGGAAGGGGCTGCACGGTGGTGACAGGTGGCCTGCACCTCACACTCTGCTGGCACACGGCCCCTCCCTTGCCTGGCCTCTCCCTTGAATAGTCCCTTCGTCCCCCCTCAGCACCGTGGGCTCCAAAAGCTGGGCTTTAGGCCATGACCTGGGACCAGGCTTATTCACCTGCTGTTCTGATAAGGTGTTCAGGGGAAGAGGACTAGGCTGGACTCCTCTGGTAACGTTAGTGTTTGATTTTTAGTCTCCAATCACCTGTTGACTTGGGTTACACATCAGAGCAGTGTCTGGGAGTCAGCTCACAAGGAAGCTGCACAGAACCCCAGTACGGGTCACAAGAAGGGTGGGGGGCTGTGTGGTGCACGAGCAGGGTGCCCCAGGGCCTTGCCCTGTGTGATCTCCACCATACACCCTGGAAAGAGGGCTACTGCCAGTGTGCTTGCTCTGATACCTGCAAACACCCTCATTCCTGCGGTGAGTGTGTAGGTAACATTCTTCCAGACCCAGCTCTCTGCCAGTTAATGTTTTTTTAACCTTTGTGTGCTCCTTCAGAGCTCAGGACGGGTAAACATTTTATTATTTAGCCAGCCTTACAGGTGCTGTCCGGGCTGGGCTATGCCTAGTGGTTTGCACACCCCCTAGCTGCTGTTCCTGGTAATTGATGGTTCTGTTTCCCTGCCACACTCCAAGATGTACAATGGTAGAGCCTCCGAGCTAAAGAGGGCCCCAGGGATTGTTAAGCCCAACCTCCTCGCTTCACAGAAGGGTCATCTGAGGCTCAGAGAGGAACAGTGATTTATTCAGTCACTAGACAAGTGAGTGCTCAGAACACTGACTTGGCGCCAGTTCTTACTGGTTTGAGATTGATGGTTCCAACAGGGTAACCCGGTAGCAGCCACTGGCCTCTCACCCGTGCCTTTCCTTGACTGGATAAGGGCAGCACTGCCCAGAGGTGGGAGTGGGGAAGGGAGAGATGGGTGGAGCAGGACACCGGGCATTTCTTATGTCTTCACATGTACTTGCAGCCTCCTCCAAAATTGCCCAGTGGAGTATTCAGTCTGGAATTTCAAGATTTTGTGAATAAATGGTAAGTCACCTCCTGTTCTCTGAAAGTACTTTGGTTTTGTCAGGCTCCCCATCCATCTTGGAGAGCACAGCTTTGCCTTTTACCCTTTAGCTGCTGCCCTTCATCCAGAGTGCTAGGACTTCGGTGACCTATCTGACTGTAGCAGTGGGCAAAACAGCTGCTGCGCTCAGCACTTACTGTAAAGGGACTGGCATATTGCCTTTTGGCCTTAGTTTAATTCAACAAGCGTTTATTAACCTGCTGTGGGTGTGACACTCTGCTAAGAAAGGAAGGTGGGTAAGGCTTAGGCACTCTTCCTCAGAGCCTATGGCGTGTGGGGAGGACGGGCATGCATGCACATGTAAGTAATCTGAATTAGAACCAGTGCCAAGCAAGAGCTCTCACACTCTTTCTTCCTTTAAGCTTAATAAAAAACCCTGCAGAGAGAGCAGATTTGAAGCAACTCATGGTAAGTCATTTATTTCAGATTCTTACACTGCCACCTGCTTACTCATTTGTTCTCCCGTCAGTCATCTATCCAGTACTTCCAGAGCCCATACCCTGCTCTGCCTTGACCACTGTAGTCCAGCTGATCAGGGGCCTGCAGGATACCCAACATATCTCCCCTGTCCTCCTATCAGTTTAATGGAAAAGCCGGGATGACCCTGCAGCCAGAGGGAGTCCAGGGAAAAGGGCCAGCCCACCCCTGCAAGGGGACAGGGCCTTTTTGTAGTACTATCTTAGATTCAGTCCCCTCACCAAGTAACTTTGTCTCCTACATGGTGGTGGTGGTGGTAGGAGGAGGAGTGGGATACTGAATGTCTGAACTCACATGCCATGTAGAGCCTGGTCAGCGTTAACATGCGCTTTCAAGTCCATCAGTTCCTTTGCTCCTTTCACAACGCTGCGAGGCACTGCAGGCATAGCTGCTGTCTCCATTTCAGAGAGAGTGGGCTTGGGGAAGGGGTAAGACCAGCAGAGCCAGGGGGTTGGGCCTGCAACTGGCCAAGGGCAGGCTCCCAGAGCACCTTCCAAATGTAGCACAACCTCCAGACCCAGGATTCTTGAATTTTCCTCCTTGGTTTTTAAATACACTTTCTGTCCATCTCCTCACACACAGGTTCATGCTTTTATCAAGAGATCTGATGCTGAAGAAGTGGATTTTGCAGGTTGGCTCTGCTCCACCATCGGCCTTAACCAGCCCAGCACACCCACCCACGTGGCTGGTATCTAAGCATTGGGGAAGAGCCGAGTCCCCTGCCCAGCAGCATGCCATGTTGCTTCTGGGCCTCCTTCCCATGCCTGTCTCTGTTCAGATGTGCATTTTACCTATGACAAAGGATGAAGAACACAGCATGTGCCAAAATTCTACTCGTGTCATTTTCAATATTTTCATCTTTATTCTTATTACTATCGTTATTCCCGAGTGGACTGGCTTTGTGCTTGGGGCTATTTTTGTGTATGCTGATGATCAAAACGTGCAATGTTGAACTACAGTGAAACTTTGGTGACTGTGGGTCGTCCTTCTTACTGAAAACTGCACTGCTCTCCCAGGCTGGCTGCCTGTGTTTTTGGGATTCTTTTGACACTTGGTGGTACTTCATTCTTGCCAGGCTTACCTTCTTTCCAATTGAGTAGGAAGGGCCTTGTAAGATCCTTCACAGGCAGTGCATGTGAAGCATGCTTTGCTGCTATGAAAATGAGCATCAGAGAGAGTAGATCATGTTATTTCATTGTTTTTGCTTTTGGTGTAGAATTCAGCGGTTTCCATCAAAATCTAGCCAGAGCCCTTCACTGCCATGATAGCTGGGGCTTCACCAGTCTGTCTACTGTGATGATCTGTAGACTTCTGGTTGTATTTCTGTATTTATTTTTAAATATACCCTGTGGGATATTTAGTGCTATGTCTCTTTAAGTTTGGATTAGCGTTTCTAAAATGGTGGAGTTACTCTGAATGTTACAAATGGATCAAGGCATTAACATGTATGAGATTTATCTTTCCCCAAATCCAAGTACTGATGCTATTGTAAACAACAGTGTGTATAGTGCCTAAAAACTGTATGGAAATCCTTTTACCATTTTAATCCAGACGTTTAACAAATCTAATCTCTTATTCTAATAAATATACTATCAATTCAAAGGGTGAAAGGTATTTCTGCTTTTGTGGAGGGATTTTCAGTATCTGTAGTGCATAAGAAATCAAGGCATTTAGCAGCCACACATTACTGAGAGGGAAAAGGCAAAGACAGGAAGGAGGCTGGAAGGCGGAAATACCACACTGAGGACAAGCTCAGTGCTTTGGACTAATGCGGCTTCCTGTAATTCTAATCTTTGGACTTTGTCCAGTTCTTCTCAGCAAGCACCCTTATCTTTCAACCACTTTTCCTGTGGACCTGTGAAAAGATGCCACTGATTCCTTCCGTCTTTTTATACAAGGGAAAAACAGTAGGTGGGGGTAGGATTGGGGGGCGGCCGGTGCCTGACTGGCACTGGAGCCTCCACCCGGCACTGTGCCGTGCTGCTATGCTCCACTGAGCAATGGCTTCCCTTCTCTCTCCAGTTACACCTGAGACACTTTCCTGGAGAGGAAACAAGTGCCTGGCCCTGGGTTTGTCCTGACTGTGGGGCGGCAGTGAAGCCACAGAAAATGAAGCTGTGTCCCAACTGGCTACCCTTCTTTCTTTGAACAGTAACTTCTGAGATTTAGGTTATATGTGAGGCTGCCTTCCCTCATTTTCTTCGAGAGCAGGTGACAGAAAACCAAAATAAATATATATTTAACAATAAAAGGCCTATTTCATTTTCAAATTAAAAAACAGAACTTAGGTAAATCTCCTGAGTAGGTAGTTCCACTCTAGATCTATCAGAGCCTGAGATACAACCAGGATTTTAAAAACTGGTCAGTGCTATATATACACAGCTGCCTCAGCCAGTCATTTATTTTTTCTCACTGCGAGGCTAACATCTGTTCTAGGTCAACAGCCTAACTTACATGTTTTCAATACACAAACATTCAGACGAGGTTTAAGACCCACACCCTACTCACACCCAGGGTCTTTTCCTAACAGAGAGGATGTCACCACCACTGAGAATGTCTCACAGTGTGCCAACTAATGAACGGGGTAACCTGGTGTCTAAAACCTGGATCTGAACACTTCCAAGGTCAATTTCTTTTGAGGGGTGTTTTAAATCCTCTATTCACATCCAAAGGTATTTCATTTTGAGAGTCAAAAAGATTTCTTCCTAGTACTTTTCACCAAGAATGATCTAATTCTCAAGAACGATGTTCCCTACATCACTCTTGCTGTGTTTTTTGAGTTCCTCAGGCCAAATTCCTTACTCAAACTTCCTTACTGAGATGCCAATAATAGTCAGATTTTTTTCCCCAGCCGCCGCAAGGCTTGCAGGATCTTAGTTCCCCCACCAGGGATTGAACCCGGGCCCTCGGCAGTGAAAGCGCAGAGTCCTAACCACTGGACCACCAGGAAATTGCCAATAGTTGGATTTTTAAAGGATGCCTTGTGAGTGTCTCACAAAGACCTGTAAAACTGCTAGAGCAGATACGAGTACTCTCATTTTATAGATGGGAAAGTGAGCTGCAAAGGTGAAAAGCAAGCAACCAGCTGGTGGTCAAGCTAGAATTCATACCCAACTTTTCTAGCTCTTAAAAACCCATGCTCATGTTTTAAGTTAGACCCCAAAATGTGTACCTTGATGCTTTTTGTTGCAAAATAATTTTCACACTGTGTTTTCCAAGAAACATGCTCACTTAAACTTCTGGCTACTTCCTGTAAGAGTAGCTCAAAATAACTTTAATGAAATATTAACAAATATGTCTGTGCTCTCTTCTGGAACAGTTTTGTAAGGAGCTGTGCTTGAGGAGGATGTTTGTGTTTTGTTTGGCTTTTCTGGGCAGGGCCAATTACTTTCATAAAATTAAGCAACTACTTGTCTGTACATTCAGTGGAAAAGGGACAGTATGCAGAAATGAGTCTCAACTTCAAATACGAAGTTTAACAACTCTTACTCTGTAACTATCATCTCTTTATTACAAAATCCAACCTCCCAAGCCTAGTGATCCTTCAATGGCACATTTCCTAAGTCCAGAAATGGGTTTTCAACCATCCTACTATATTGTTCGCCCCAGAGGAACTGACCCTTTTCTGTTTCTGTCTGGAAAGCAGCAAGCTGCATGACGACTATTTATCTTTATTTCTAAGCACATTTTACCATAGTGATGTCTCAACCTAGATGTGATAACAGCCATACAAAGCATGTTAGTAGGCAGTTTTACGATGTCACTGAGAGGTGGCAACAGCTTGTGCTCTCAAGTGGCCCTCTGTCCTCTTTGTCATCTATCTCTCCCACACTGTGGCCTTGCTCTGCTCACAAGGGTTCAATGGCATGCAAACAGTGTTTATAATTGGTTTTCTTAAAAGAGGCCTTGTTGATTGTAAAGGCTGGCTTGTATTTAAACTCTGCCCTTTTTGCAAATGCCAGACCTTCTCAATAGCATTTCAGAGGAAGTTTTTGGTTTTGAACACAATTACTGAATCTGACCGGAATATAAACACAGCACCACCCATATTGCTCAATATTGAAACACTGCATCTCAGCTTTTCTGTATGTCACTAATTTTGGTTAAAGCACTCTGAAACTTGAGTTATTGATGGAACCATTTCTACAACTACACATTCTCCTAAAGTTCTTGCTTCCTTTTAAAGGAGGCTACAGGGCCCATGGCAAGAATTCTTTGAAGAGAGAAAGTTCCTACGGCTTAGAACTTAACTCCTGTGACTAACCCTGGCTCTTCTCCCCTTCAGGAATCTGATTCTTCCTCCTCCTCCTCCTCCTCCTCTTCTGGCACATGGCTCCTTGTGCTCAACTCCAGTGCGGTCTGGTTGATTGATGCTTCATTGTCTACATGCACCAACATCTGCTTTAGTCAAGGACACATTATGGATTAGTAAGAAGAACACTGGCCTCAAAACAAATTAATGTTTTCAAATAAAATCTCAATTGCATCTTCATCCGCAATATTTATCACTAAGAACTGTAGCCAGTTTCCTATTTCTCCAAATTCTACCCTGACCCCCCAACCCCCATTGCCAAAATGGGAGCAGAGTAAATGCCCTAGATTTGATAGACTATTACCTGACATACAAATGTGGTTTTTACATAAGAATTATGCTGGCTTAGATGTGCTGCTTTCCAATAGTTTTACATGCTTAACACACATCTGGGAGAACTGTTCAAATATGGTATATTTAGAAGATGATTTTCCTGAGGGCATTTGGTGAGAGAAGGATATGATGAGGACAAGAACTCATTTTTTAGCACTAGGCTTTGTAGCTGAAGCTACACTCTATTTTTAAATCCCAAGCTTGCTTATTCACAGAACAGCAAGAGTTTTGACATCTTCCTGCAAAGATCTTCACACTCTCCCCGGTTCACTGGAGTGACTAGAGAAAGTGGATGAATAGGGAGGTCGAGGCAATATAGAAGCACAGTCAACCACAGTGTAGCTAGCTGGTAGATGTTCCCTGTTGAAAACAGTAATACAGACAATCCAGTTTATTAAACTGGAAAGTTCTTAACACTACTTCCCAGAGTCCTTTGGGCTTGATAATGTAATTTACAATATTTGATGGCTAAGCAGCGTTAAGAGCAGAATGGACTCCCCAGGCCCACACTTGATTAAGCTTACATCATGTGACTGTTCAGGCGCAGGTTGAGAAGACAGCATCTCATCTTCTCTCCCAGAACTAATCATTGACTGGAGGGCCAGTTCTTCAACCTGGAAAAGAAGAGTCAAGGACACTTTCCTTACTATGTCATTGGGCTACTGATGTAGGTGAGATGTACTGAGCACGCTGTAAGCTGTGGGCATCATGAGAGGAAGTGAAAACAGTGTAAGCTCTGTGAAGCTCCAGAGGGAAGGGTGGGCTCCTCGAGCTTTCCCCACCTCTTAAGGAAACAGCACAGAAAGCTTCCAGCCCCTTTCTCCTAGGGTGAACAGGTGGTCCAGCTGAGCCGAGGCTTCCACTCCCCCAGACCTAGCAGCCCAGGGGAGAAAACACAAGCATGCGCTAAATAAAGCCAGGTGTCTTCTGATTCCACACACCCGAAGCTTGTCTACCCCGTAATGAGAAATCGAAGGCAGGAAGACTGGAAAATGGGAGCGTTCCCCGGAGCACAAAGGAATCTAGGCTCTGGCCGCGGCCATCGTCAGCACGCTCACGTTAGGCACTGGTACAGGCACTGCGGTGATGTCAGAACATAAAGAAGTGCAGGCCATTACATGTACCCTAAGGGAAAGCGCACTGTTTTCATAGGTCGCAGGTGGACAATACTTCTCAGTTTACAAACAGCCTTCATAACCCTCATCTCACTTGGATTTAGAGAGCCTGGAAGTGCCTAACAGGAATTAGCAGGAGCGTCTCACTGAGGCTGAAGGGGGTGACTTCCGCAGAGGCCTGGGAACTGCCGCTGATGGGTGTCAATCTCAACTCCTCGTCAAGGCCATGGAGTCGGTAACAGCTCCGGGGATAAGAGCTACCGGGAACTACTTTGTGGCTGGTCTCTTCTCGCAGGGCCTCACCGTTTCCCTTCGCAGAGTGGGCGCATCCGCCAGCCGGTCGGCTTTGCGAGACTAGAGCTGTATCGAGCGACCATACTAGGTAGTAAAGAGAATAGGGGCTCGGGAGGGGAGGCCGATGGGGGGCAGGGGCAGCCTAGGCGAGCCTGCGGGAGGTCTCCCTTCCTCAGCGCGTGGTGCGGCCGCCCGCGTTTCCGGGGCTGCAGGGGTCCGGTGTGGGGGTGGGGGAGGGTGTACTAGCCAAACTGATGGCTGAGTCTCAGCCCAGACCTGCGTGATCAAGATTCTTAGAGGGCTGGACCCACAATCTCAAATCCAGCCCCCCAGGCGCCGGTAAGCCACCAGGTCCAGCCGCGAAGGCCGGGTGAGTAAGGGCTAACCGGCGGCAGCAGGCGGGCGCCGCAGACGCCTGGGCTCCGCGGAGAGCCGGGCGGCCCGGGGCGCCGAGGCGACGGAAGGGAGGAGCGGAGTGGGGGGCGCAGGGTCACCTTGAGCCGGTTCAGCTGGTCGTGCAGGGCCGCTTTCAACCGGAGCAGCGTCTCCTCTTCCTTGCGCAGCTCCTGAAGCCGGCTCAACATCGCGCGTCTTCGCGCTGTCTGCCGGCCGGGCACTCGCGGATGACGCCACCTCCGCGCCGCGCTACCGGAAACGGAAGAGCGGGTCGGGCGGGGCTGGCGGCACTTTGGGGCGGGGCGGCCGCTTCCTGCTGGCGGCTGGGGTGGCCGCTCCTCCGCGGACGAGCTCGGCCCACGGACGAAGTGGGGTTTTAAACCAAAAACCTAGATTCCAATGATGAGGATTCCTAAGGCAAAATGCCTCGGAGCTGTAAAGGATCTAGAGATAAAAATGGTCAGATAGCATGTGTCAGGTGCTTCAGTTGAACAGCACTGTTGGCACCCTTCCACTGGTGCTGCGTCAGGCGGCTGCTTTCGCTCCCGCAAACCTGCCGACGCGTTTGAAGGCAGGGACTATTGCCAGCGTATAGTGGTGCATGGTACAGGAGCCCTGTGTTGAAGGTCCAGGCAGGCGAGGATTTTCAGTCACGTGAAAGGGGTTTCATAGGAGGCCTGCGCAAATTAAAGCGCGGAAGACAGAGCGGTGTTTTAACAAATTGGACGGTGTCTTTCATGCTAAGGAACTGAGATTTCTTAATCTATGAATACAAGGATGGACTGCCAGCGGGAACAAAGCCAGATGCAAAACAAGACCCAGACATGACAAAGTAGGGAAGGACGAACGTTTGGGTACATTCTCTGCACATGCGCATGCTCGGTCAACACATTCATGCCTACTAAAAACGCACACGTGGTTGTGAAAAAAAGCTCCTAGCACTTTTCATACCAAGGGTCCAGATATCAAGGTGGCAAGCATTCCCTCCATCAACTGTATTCTAACACCAGGTTGTAACACCTCTGAAGGAAACGTCAGTTTCTTACTGCTATACTTTCAAAAATGCATTCTGATTCTGCCCTCTAGTGGTTACTGAAAATGTCAGATCTTTAACCGAACTTCACCCATTTTCCAAGGTGATTTTTTTATGGGAGAGGGGAACTAAAGAGTTTCTGTGTATTTCTGGGAGAAGTCTTTTAAACATGTTTCTCAAAACATTGTTACTTACAAAGTGGATTTTATATCTGGATTTATGGAATATCCCACTTCTCATTCAACTTCGTGGATTTTATACTAAATCCAAGGCTCCATTTTATACCAGACTTAAAAGGCTTGAATTATAGACTAAAAGGCTTGAATTATGAAGAACAGTGTCAGTAAAAAAAATTCTAACCAAGATTCACACAACACATCCAAGTCATGTTTCTCACTGCCTCTTTGATCATCAGGTTTTTATTCAAAATTAGCTGTCCAAAATGATTTGACCTTTACCGAATAAACAAATTTAAGTTTATGCAGCAGCCTTCTTTTCCTCTGTGGTGGGTTTCTTTTCTGTGGGTTTCTTTTCTGTGGGCTTCTTTTTAGCAGGCTTTTTAGCAGGCTTCTTTTTAGCTGCTGGTTTCTTGGTCACTGCAGCCTTTTTTCCCACCAAAGGCTTCTTTGGCTTCTTCGGCTTCTTCAGCTTCTTAACGCAAACAGCCTCCTTTCCCTTCTTTCCCATCACAGGCTTCTTGCCTGGAATCCCCTTCTCATCTGATTTGGCTTCTAGTGCTGCTGCTACCCTATCCATCCGGATTTTGTGCTGCAACAAATTAGGAAGAAAATCTAAGAATCAAATCTTTCTAAAAACTCAACATAAATCAGCAAAACCCAAATTACTGCTTACGTTCCTGGCCTGGCGAAGAATGGTGTTCCGGCGCATGGTCTTTGCATATGGGTTTAGCTTCAACATGATTCTCAGGTTTTTCAGTGGATTCTTCTTCAAGACTCTGCGATGAATCTTCTTGCTATAAAAAGGTAGAGACTATATTTATAGTTTATTTACATTACCCATATTTCTGAAATACCCAATAGTGTGAGGCTAGGCAAGAATTACAGTGAATATCACAACTTTACCGTGGTGCTCGGAGGGCTCTTTGGATCTCTGGGCTTTTCAAGATTCTGCTAAGGTCTGTATTGAGCATCTTGTGCATGGGGAGGCTAAATGAAAACAGAAAACACTGACTATAGAGGCTCAACTCCTATTTCTCATGTAACTGACTAAAAACCATGAACCTCAACAAAAGATTACTTTTAATCATTTAAGCTCGACAGAATACAATCAGAATTTCCACTATACTATCACTTCTCAGAATCTCACCATTTCCACATATTGCATCTGTTTACAAAGAGGAAATGGCAACACAATCCATTATTTAGAAAATATGCAAACCAATTCTGAACACTATCCACAGCATAAACACCATGTTTAATATATGAATTACACTCACTTGTAGTTACTCTTGAGGGAGGCAGATTTACGCCAAGTGCCATACAGCTCATCTAACTTGCGGAAAGCACTTTCAGTCCAAATGCAGAAACGTCCCACGTGCCCACCAGGAGCAAGTTTCAAAATGTTCAGTTTGCTTACATTAAGCAGAGTAATTCCTTTTAAAGGGAAAACAAGAATTAGGGAGCCTGTATTTCAACAGAAGAAACACAAATCATCTTTATAGCACCCAAGAAGTATTTTAATCATGAATTTCAACCATCAATGGCTCATTCATTCAGCCAAGAATCAGAAGTTCCACAAAATCATGAAGTTTCAGAAACACAGACCATAAAGTGGAATCTCATCATAATAAAAGCTGAGTAAGCTTGCGTAGCATAGGTAATTAAAACACGTAAGCAGTACAAGATTTACCAGGGATGTTTCTGAAGGCCTTGATGATACCATTGTCCTCATTATAAATGATGCAGGGTCCCCTGCGCTGGATACGGCGACGGTTTCTCATTTTGCCTTTGCCAGCTCTCATTCGCTGCGAGGCGTAGACCTAACAAAGGGAGGTTTGGTATTTTGACTGATATATGATCCCTGCAATAGATCTTCATAATTTAAAAAACTTCATTTTACAGATGACCAAACTAGAGGCAAAAATGACTTGCCTAAATTTAACACAGCAATGATTTCAGGTTTCAAACTCAGGTAATTTGGTTCCAGAGTCCTTGCTCTCACATCCACTGCGGTTTAGTTATACTGTCCCCTTCAGTAATCTTTTGAAATTTAAAATCTGGCAACAAATTTGTGTGAAGGACCACAAAATCTACCTTTTTGATATCATTCCAAGCCTTAAGTTTCTTCAGGAGCAAAACAGCCTCCTTGGTCTTCTTGTAGCCTTCAACTTTATCTTCAACCACCAAAGGAAGTTCAGGAACTTCCTCTATACGATGA
Source organism: Phocoena phocoena (assembly GCF_963924675.1). Lineage (NCBI taxonomy): Eukaryota > Metazoa > Chordata > Mammalia > Artiodactyla > Phocoenidae > Phocoena > Phocoena phocoena. Next base: position 109,162,542 of record NC_089220.1, read on the forward strand.
CCTGACAAAGCCAATTAACAGTGACCTGGTTACCCTGCACCCTTTGAAAAACTGAATCGAACCCACAAAATAAAAATGGTGTATACAATTTGCCAAATCAGAACTTCCACAAATATCATGTGTTTCAGAAACACGGACCAATCAAGTGGAATCTCATCACTTTGACAGTTAAATAAAAAGAGAAAGCAACATGACAAAATGGAAAAGTTTTCTAACAATATACGACATCACTTTATTTGAATTAGTTCCCCCAGTTACACAGTATTCACTGATGATTGAGCTGGATACATAGTATTCACTGATGATTAAGACTGAAATGATTATAACTAGTATTTAGCAGACGGAAATTTAGCCAGACACTCTAGGATGAGGTGAATGTACACAGGCTGTTAACACCAATGAAAAGGGTCAGGTAGAGAAAAAAAGGGATATTTTATATGACTCCTAGAATATAAAATATCACAAACCTTTAGACATGACCAGAGCTGGTAAAGCCGAGGCAGCCAACGCAGAGCAGATGGCATATCGCTTCTGCGTTGTATTCACTCTGCGGTGCCAACGTCGCCAGGTCTTGGTTGGTGCAAACATGCGGCCCCCACGACACATCTGTTTTCCCAGTTAAGAATCACATTTCTCAAATTTTAGGAATTAAAAACAGGTTATGCCTTGCTCAGTAAGAATTTTCGTCACCCTTCTGAACCAGCTTACTGACAGCAGGCAACTGTCGCTGAGAACAGAGTAAGGCGCAAATTACGACATCACTGCAAGCAAAACCTCCTACTGTCAAACCTGTTGGCTTTAAAAATTATGACGGAAAAATCTTCCAGATTTCAAATCTGTCTAGAGAAATGTATAATCTGGACACTAGCTTCTTCAGCATAAATCATTTTGCAACTACTAACAAGAAAAAGACAGGTCCAGCCTGCTAAATGCCACTGCTGACTAGTCTAGGTGGTTAAACAAAGGATACATTTCCAAAAGCACCCTGGCCAGAACGGTGAGTGCCGCCACCTCGAACCCTGGGAATTCGAGCCACAGCTCTGCCAGTACCCCAAGACTCAGCACTGGTTTGATGACCTGAAATTGTGAAGAAACCCAAGTTTTAGCTACCCAACCACACCATTCTGACTACCATGCACGGTAGCAAACAGCATCAGAACATCCAGGAAAATCATGTGGTTCAGAAACACGGACCAATGGAGTGAAATTTCATCACTGCTGTTAAGTACCTCTTAAAAAGTCAACCCAGGAAAGATCTAAATCCGTACCTGCTAATTCACTGACAGCATAGGGCTGTCTGTTGTTTTTGCGCAAGTTGGTGTGAACAAAGTTCACAATATCTGGTCGAATGGGAGCCTTGAACACAGCAGGCAAAGTGACATTTTTGCCAGATGACTCCCCCTTTTCAGAGTACACTGATATCAGTGGACGAGCACACGCCTGGGAAAAGAAAAAAAATATTTATATTGACAAGCAATGTCAGAGGCACTTTTCTCACGTGCCAACAAAATTAACGGTTCAGTTCCAGAAGAGACTAGAGTTTGATGAGGTAGATAACACTTAAACCAAAAACAAAGGCTAAGTTACCAACACACCATCAGGTCTATTAACATCAGTAAATACTTGAAGGACACTTATGATTCTCAAGTTCTGCCACAGAATTTTCATCATTTTCAAAGAGAACGCTTTATGATTAAACTTTTAAATGAGGCCTTAGAAAGCAAAATAATCAAAACCATACTGTAAGGTTTGAAAATGCAATTTAATGCCATCGTCCAAACTCTTTCATCCCAAATGTCAGCAAATCTACCAGGGCTCCACTCCTCCAAACATCCATCCTTGCCCCCTTCATCCCATTCCAAACACAGGTTCCAAAAATTACTAGTAAAAACAACAGCCCTGCTACTTCTTGCTCAATCTTCTCCAAAGACTTACCACCTGAAAGTAAAACATCCCAAGCAGGATGTACACAACCTGCTCAACCTCGCTTTCCATACTCTTCCAGATGCTCAGGCCTACACTCAGGACCATCCCTGTCCTGCCTCAGATGTAACCAGTCTCCTACCTAAAGATACCCTTCCTCACCTCCTTCAGGTTTCTCTGATCACTGTTTATAAAGCCCAATTATTGCTTTCTCTCCAACTTCCTATGTCTACAGCACTTACTACCATCGAACATTACGATGCACTTTGACCAGCTCAATTACGATCGAAGCTTCATAAGGATAGTGCTTTTTCCCTATTTTGTTCACTCAACTCCCCAAGGCACATCTACAGACGTTATTTATGCAGTACATACACAACAATTAAATTTTAAAGCAAGAGGACAAGAATGCTTTCAGAGGCATTTCTTAAGATGAACACACAATAATTCAGGAAAGAAGGGGAAATACAAGTTTTTTCTTTAACGAAATCTCTCAAAAGACGAAGTATTCCTTACTAAGCCGGGCACGGAGATACAAGACCCCAAACTGACTCTCACCCAGACTCAGTCTTAGGCCCTGCAAATTTCCAAGTCTTCAGTGGAACCCATTCTTTCAAGACCCAAGGGAAGCCAGAATTCCAAAGGTCCTTCTGCGCCCGAGAACGATCTGGGGGTCCTCCTGTGTCGCTTCCAAACGCGCCCTGCGCCGGCTCGCACACGTTGCCTCTAAGATGGCTGCCGGAGAGCCTCACTTCCCAGATCCCAGCCACAGAAGCCCTTTGGTCCTCATCTCCTTCTCCTCGCTTCCCCTCATGAAGGTTTTATGCCCTGAACCCCCAAGCCCATTCCTGCCAGGCCCCAAGAGCAGAGGAAGGTCCAACGAAGAGAACTTTCACTCACCATGGCGGGGAGAGGAGAAGGCCACGCTCCTCTCAACCCGGCGGCTCCCACAGGAAAAGGAAGAGTTTAGCACTCCCACTCTGTATGTAACCTTCAACTCGTCCCCCACCCTGCCCCGTCTCAAAACCAATACAGGGACACAAAATATATCTCTACCAATCTAAAAAAATAAAAATAGCGTATTATTTCTTCATATATGTCAAATTACGGTATCTATTTACTTCCAAAGCCAAAAAGAGCACTTAGAAACAAGGGACTCCTTTTCGCGGAGTAATCCATAAAGGGGCGAGGCCAACTCTCGCGAGACGAGTGTCTTTTCCCCCTCAACCGTTACAACTTATTTTAACTTTTTCTTACGGGAATGGTAAACTATTGGGACAGAAAAAACAGCTGTATGCTATAAAACAAAAGTTTAACTTTGTGGACAAACGGGACCTGTTGAGGGGGTGGTGGTGGTAAAAGTAGTCCCGGCGGGGGGGGTCATAACCCCGGAAGTCAGCGTCTGGCGCGCATTTCAGTTTGGCGGTTTCGGATCTGCAGTCAAACTGTGGCGGGATGTGGTCGCGAACCAACCGAGCTGCTGAGGAGTTTTACGCTCATCTCCTTCAGTGAGTAGTAGCCCATGCTTTTGTCTTGGCTGTGAGGACAGCACTTCTCCCTCGGTGTATTCGATCCCTGCCCCAAGCCTCTTTCCACAGCCTTGGGGATTAGCCCCTTGCCAGTTTCCAGCGGCGCGAATGTTGTAGACGAAGTCCGCTTTCCCGGGAGCTGGGAGCTGGGAGCTGGGAGCTGGGGAGACGCCGATTACCTGCTACAGTGTGGGGCTGGCGCTGTAGGCCCTGCTGCTTGTAGTCTTGTTTAGGAGAAAACGTGTACATTGTCTCCCGAGGTGGAAGGTGCCAAGTTTTCCAAGAAGCACATTATTCACTCTTATAATGCACACAACTTGTGGTATGTTAGGGGCACCTACCAGGATAGAGAAAACTAGATGTTGACATCCTTCACCTGTTTAAAGCCTGGCTGGCGTGAAACGTGTTGTTATAGTCTATTCAAGATAGTTATATGAGCAACAGTTATAATGATAATGTGATGGTGTGTCGGCTCTTTAAAGCACCTTCGTTTCACAGTGCTCTTAAGACTTCGTTTTATTCGTATAGTGAATACTGGTACTAAAGGGGATTCCATCCAGTTCTGTATCCAACAGAAAAATCGAATCCAGTAGTTCTCAAATTTGAGCATGAATCACTATCACCTGGCAGGTTGCCAAAACATATTGCTGGGCCCCCTTCCAGGGTTTCTCATTTAGTAGGTCTGGGGTGGGGCTAAAGAATTTCCCTTTCTAACCAATTTCAGGTGAAACAGATGCTGCAGGCCTGACACTTTGATAACTGTTGTAATCTAACCCCTTCTTTTCTAAATGACGTACTTTTTCATTATTTGTCTTCATTGCTTTTATTTCCTGCTCACAAAAGTGGTAATGCTAGTCAGGTTTTTCAACATTATAGAAAGATCACTAGCTTTTTCTTTCTTTTTTTTCTTAAACAATGTCTTGGATAGCTTTCAGTATGAGAGCCTATACATCTCATTGTTTTTAACAGCTATATAATATTTCATTGTGTGGCTATTTTATGTTTATTTAACCAGTCCCTTGTTGATACAACTTTATTTAGACCTTTTGCATTTCCTAATTATTTCATAGGTGTTAGTCTTTCTCTCCACCTGTATCCCTCACACTGCCTTTGTAGCTACCTACCTACTGGAAATTTCCAAATGAGACCTCAAACTCAACGTCTGTGAAACTGAATTCATCTATTCCCAACAATCTGACAGTCTCCTGAATTCTGTCTATGAGTTAAGAGTTCCAAGTCCAAGACTGTCACTTGGTTCTCTTTTCCACTGCCACCCACCCCTGTCCCATCTAGTCAGTCACCAGGTGCCCTTGTTCTCCCTCCGTCCCTACTGCTTTTGTTCACCATCATAACTTTTTTGAAGTACTACAAGTTATTCACAGCTATTTTCCTGGCCTCCAAGTTTATAGCCTCCACATCAGGAGGTCAGGGAGATCTTTCTCATTTAAAATCTTGTAGTGAGCTCCTCTTGGCTTTCAGCATACAGTTCAAGCCCTCTAGCAAAACCTCTTCCTTTGTGCCACGACAGTACCCGGCACTCCCCTCTGTTGGGACTCATCACCCTGTATTGCAATTGTTGGTTTGCTAGTTGGATTACAGTCAAGACTATGAACCAGAGGCTATGCATTTGTTTTATATCTTGGACATTTAATAAGAATTGTTGACTAAATATTATGACGTAGTATGTGCTTCGTGTTTGGTAATTGCAATCATGGTTGCTTTTGCTGTGGTCATCCATTTACAATGCTTGGTGTCAGTCTATTTATCTCTTGTAAAAATAAAATACAGTGTGTGTGTGTGTGTGTGTGTGTGTGTGTGTGTGTGTGTGTGTGAAAAAAAAAAAAGAATTGTTGACGAAAAAAAAAAACCAAAACCCAAAAGTTACGTTATTTGGGGACCTTACTGAGGACTATAGCCTGGGAATCAGCTTCTCAGATAGCTCTGAAGAACTGTTCCAAAGAGGTAAGGGAGTAGTCAGAATATATAGGAGTTTTTGCTGGGGGAATAAACCAACAAAAACAAAGCAAAACAAAACAAAAAAGTAGTTGAACATCAAAAGTTTACTACTAATCACAAGAACAGACATCTCAAGTTAATTGATTTTAGTGCTTTTCCATGTATGGGAAGATGTAAGAGTCTGGACTCATTGAAATTATTCCTTTGATACGCATCTTAACTGTCTAGGGCCAGTATCCTGTTTTTCTGCATCCTGAATTCCCCTCAGGGTGCACCAGGGTGGCTGCCATGGCTGATGGTTTTATGGTGGGCAGCATTCAGTGTTTACCAGAATGGCAGGCAACTTTTTTGTCCACAGAGTGCCTGCCCATAATACACATACTGGTGACATGATTCTTGAATGATTGATTGAATAACATCCCTGAGTTATGCATACATAGAAGTTAAACTTCTTTAATAATAAGTCACAATCTTTTCCAAAATGTGAGTCGTAGTTTTTATTTCAGTGAGTTATAGAGTGGATCAAACAATAAATGGTATCCTGAAACCATTCTGTTGGGTTCCTTCAGGACTCTAAAGATTCTTTTCTTTCAGAGTGTAGATCAGGCTGATGTGCATTTTGGTATGTTAATGGCTAATAGTTTACATGCTTTGGGATCAACTTTCTTGAATAAAATGATAATTATGAAGTATCTTAGAGCTTTATGCTTACATTTTAAAAAGGAAATGCTTTAGCATTATCAAATTTACTAATTTTTTACTGACAGCTCATGAAAACAGGGAGGATAGATGCTTCCATTTTAGCAATAGAAATCCAAGGCCTGGGACCCTTAAATAACTTCTCCATGGTTACCCGCTGATTCAGTGGCAGGTCAGAATCCAGTCATTTTTACTTCCCAAAAGTCATGTAGTAACTTACACTTTAATAGTAATTGGTACTGTGTTTTAAAAGTTACAAGAGTAGAGGTAGGCAACCTTATTTCCTGCTGCCTCTGAGAAGCAGTAGTACCCACTTTGGGGCAGCTGTCTATTAATCTCTATCACATCTCTTTTTTTTTCCTTGTTAACCTAATACTCTTTTTCTGCTTTTTTCTCCCTTCTCAACTATGCCTTAGGACTGCCATGAATACTTTGCATTTTGCTTTTCTCTTGGAGAAAGTAATGGCTAACTCCTGAGTTTAAATGACAGAATACTATAGCTCTATTTCTCACATGTGGTTCTGCATTTCAGGGAATTTGATGAAGAAAAGAAAGGAATCTGTAAAGATCCATTTATCTATGAGGTATGAACATTTTATTTGGTTCTTAAACAACTCAATCATCCTAAAATTTTGAGTTTTTAAACGTTGAGTTTACTGAAGTTAATTTACGTAGACTAAATTTCACCCTTTTAGAGTACAGTTCTGTGAATTTTTACAAATGCATTTAGTCATATAACTACCCCCAAAATCAAGAACATTGCTATCACCTCCAAAAAATCCCCTCATGTCCCTTTATAGTCAACCGTTTCCCCTGTTCCCTGGCAGCTACTAATCTGTTTTTATATCTCTGTTTTCTGTCTTCTGTATTGCCTTTTCCAGAATGTCATATAAATAAAACCATATAGTTTGTAGCCTTTTGGGTCAGGTTTCTCTCAATGAGTATGTAATGCATTTGAGATTCAACTGTGTTGTTGTGTGTATCAGTAGTTCATTCCTTTTTATTGTTGAATAGTATTCCACTGTTTTGCCAGTTGATAGACACTTGGATTGTTTCCAGTTTTTGATAATTATGAATAAAGCTGCTATAAACATTCATGAATTTATTAAGTTTAAGCATATGCCAAGTGTTCCATAGGTAAACTCCCCATAGAACTTAATCTCTTAAAACAATTAGCAAACTAAAATTTATATTCTAAAAGACGAGCTGAGGAGAAATAGTCATAAATGGGCTAATATCCATGTGTGTAAAATATATAAAAAGCTCTTAAAATCAATAAGGAAAACAGACAATCATAATAGAAGAATAGGCAAAGGATACAAATAAGTAACCACAGAAAGAAAAATACAAATACTGTTGACCCTTGAACAACAAAGGGGTTAAGGGTGCTGGCCGTCTACAGTCAAAAATCTGATTATAACTTTATAGTGGACTCTCCCTATATGTGGTTCCTCCATATCCGAAGTTCTACATCTGTGGATTCAACCGACAGTGGGTCATGTAGTACTATAGCGTTTACTGTTGAAAAAAATTTGTTTATAAGTGGACCCATACAGTTAAAACCTGTGTTCTTCAATGGCCAACTGTATAATTATCTCTTACTATCTGAATTCTCACTAACCAAACTCAAAAATCAAATATATCCAAGTAAATGTATTATTAATCCCTCCCTATCTGAATTATTACCAGTTGGTACCTATATTAGTTTCCTACGGCTGCTGTAACAATGTACTACACATTAGTTTTCTTAAAACATGAGAAATGTATTCTCTCACAGTTCTGGGGACTAGGAGTCTGAAATCAAGGTGTGAGCAGGGCTGTGTTCCAGCTGAAGTCTCTATGAAAGGATCCTTCCTTGCCTCCTCCTAGCTTCTGGTAGTTTCCAACAATCCTTGGTGTTTCCTGGCTTGTTGAAATACCTGCCTTGTCAGCACATGGCATTCTCCCTGTGTGTCTATGTCTCTAAATCTCTCTCTCCTTGTAAATATACCAGTCATTGGGTTTAGGGCCACGCCCCCCCCAACCTAGTTAATCTTCATCTTAATTTGATTACATTTGCAAAGATCCTATTTCCAAATAAGGTCACATTCAGAGGAATCAGAGGTTAAGACTTCAGCTTATCTTTTGGGAGGACTTAATTCTACCCACAACAGTACTTGATCAAGAACTTAGTAGATCAGAATAACAAAGCATCCTTTGCTCTCTGAACTTGGTATCTAAATGCTTCAATATCCAAACTAAGAAATAGGTTCAAAGAGTGAGAGATATTTGTCAATAATAATAATATTAGAGGCTGTTCACTCTCATTAGTGATCAAATAAATGAAAATTAAAACAATAACAGAGGTAAAAATAAACAATGAAAATAATATGTTGACCTAAGTGATGGGAATGCAAATATGTGGGTATGACATATATGAAAGGCAATTTGACAATATCAATGTGATTTTAGATATTCATCTTAAAGTACTTAAAGGATGTCCATTATCAATTGTTTGTTATAGCATATAACTTGAAAATACCCAAATGTTGGATAATATGGAATTATGTGATGGTAGATCCATGGTACTAGAGAGCCTAAGGACATTTAATGGCATGGAAAGAAGTTCATGATATGAAACCATTAGAATGTTCTGTTTATTTTTTAAGCAAAATCCTATTGAGTTATCAAAATAACAGATATATTTCTATTATTTTATTTAATTTATTTATTTATTATTTATTTATTTTGGCTGAGTTGGGTCTTTGTTGCTGCGCGCAGGCTTTCTCTAATTGTGGTGAATGTGGGCTACTCTTCGTTGCAGAAGAGTAGCTTCTGCAGGGCTACTCTGCGCGGGCTTCTCACTGTGGTGGCTTCTCTTGTTGCGGAGCACGGGCTCTAGGCACGCAGGCTTCAGTAGTTGTGGCATGCGGGCTCAGTAGTTGTGGTTCGCAGGCTTAGGTGCTCTGCGGCCTATGGGATCTTCCCCGACCAGGGATCGAACCTGTGTCCCCTACATTGGCAGGCAGATTCTTAACCACTGCACCACCAGGGAAGTCCCGATATGTTTCTCTTTAAATAGATTTATTTATATGTCTGGAAAAAGATCAGGCAAAATATACACCAAAAAGACTAATAATAGTAGTGACTACTCTGGCTAGTAGAATTATAGATCAGTTTTTAAAAATCTCTTTTAACTACCTGTTTCCAAACTTTTCTACAATAAATGTTTATTGCAATTGGAATGAAGAAATATGCAGTTCCTATAAACTGATAAAGTTCTAATTCCATAGTACAATCAGAAAAAAAGATAATATTTAGTGAAGAGCTAATTTTATGGTTCATTACAGTAAATCCAATATGATTAGGGGAAGAGGATGTCAGTGTGATCCTAATCAAAAGGTCTTACAAGGCAGGGTGCTCTTTAGGTGGGCCTTGAAGCACATAGATAACAGATATAAGAGCTAGAATTTTTTTCTTTTTTGCCCATGCCACAGCTTGCAGGGATCTTAGTTCTCCGACCAGGGATTGAACCCGCGCCCTCGGCAGTGAAAGTGCAGAGTCCTAACCACTCAACCGCCAGAGAATTCCCCAGCTAGATTTTCTCAACATGAAAAACAACATGGGCAAAGAATAAATGAAATTATATTTTGAAAACATTACATCTTGGGCTTCCCTGGTGGCACAGTGGTTGAGGGTCCGCCTGCTGATGCAGGGGACACGGGTTCGTGCCCCAGTCCGGGAAGATCCCACATGCTGCGGAGCGGCTGGGCCCGTGAGCCATGGCCGCTGAGCCTGTGCTCCGCAACGGGAGAGGCCACAGCAGTGAGAGGCCCGCGTACCGCAAAAAAAAACAAAAAACAAAAAAAACCATTACATCTTGTTCAAATTCTCTTTTCCAGTTACTTGCATAGAACTGGTCTTTATGTGTTTAAATATTTGTACATATATATGTGTGTATCTATAACATTGCTGGACCTTAATCCATTTTTAATAGGCTGATGTTCAAGTGCAGTTGATCAGCAAAGGCCAACCAAACCCTTTGAAAAATATTCTAAATGAAAATGACACAGTATTCATCGTGGAAAAAGTGGTAAGTAGTGCTTGGGCTTTGTGGTTAATTCTTAACAGCCAAATTTGGTGTCTTGTGGACAATCTCAAATGTATACATTTTCTTGTCAGCATGTTAGTGACAGTGGATTCTAATATCTTTTAGTAGTAAGTACAGTGCTGTCCAACAGAGAGATAATGTGAACCACATACGTAATTAAAAATTTTCTGGTAGCCTCATTGCAAAAAAAGGTAATTAATTTTTATACTGTAAAATTGACTTTTTCATTTGTTGTTCAGTTGTGTGAATTTTAACACATGTCTACAATCTGGTAATCACCATCATAATCAGAACACAAAACAGTTCCATCACCCCAAAAAACTCCCTTGTGCTATCCCTTTAAAATCATTCCCTCTATAAAATGGATAACTAATAAGAACCTGCTGTATAAAAAAATAAAGAAAAATTCAAAAAAAAATCATTCCCTCTTCTCCCTCACTGTAGCTTTATCTTCTTAAGAATGTCATGAATGGAATCATACAAAAGTGTGTAACCTTTTGAGTCTGGCTTCTTTCACACAGTTTTATAATGCCTTTGAGATTCATTCAAGTTGTGTATTAATGGTTCATTTCTTTTAACTGCTGAGTAGTATTCTGTGGTATGGATGTACCACAGTTTCTTTACCCATTCATCCTTTGAAGGACATTTGGGTTGTTTTCAGTCTTCAATGATCACTAATAGAGCTACTATAATCATTTTTATACAGAATTTTATGTGAGCACAGTTTTCTTTACTGTAAATGGCTAGGAGTGGGATTGCTGGGTCTGAAATTATGTTTAATAATGCTTTTATTTAATCTAATTTATCTAATGTTATCATTTCACTACCTAATTAATATAAAAATCATTAATGAGATTTTAAGGTCTTTTTTCCATACTGCGTCTTCAAAATCTGGTATGTATTTTACACTTAAATCTCAATTTGATCTGGCCACATTTCAGGTGCTCAAAAGCCACATGTGGCTGGTGGGTGGCTACTGTTTTGAACAGCACAGCATAAGTAGCTATGACTTGTAAATTTCTACTTTAATTTTTGCTTGTTAAATGTAACAAGAGGGGACTTCTTATTTTTTGCATCACTTTATAATTACAGCCTTACACTTTTGTGGGGGATTTTTTTCTCTTTTTTTTTTTCAATTTTTGAATTTTATTTTACTTATTGTTCTTATTAGTTATCTATTTTATACATATTAGTGTATACATGTCAATCCCAATCTCCCAATTCATCCACTCCCCCAACCCCCGCCGCTTTCCCCGCTTGGTGTCCATACGTTTGTTCTCTACATGTGCATCTCTAGTTCTGCCCTGCACACGGCACCTTTGTGTTTGAAGTTCGGGAACTGTTTTGGCAGAGCAGTAACAGTGATGTTAACTGAGTGCTGATAACGCTGTCACATTACACAGTTGCTTTGGGGCCAGGACCCATTCTTGGGTATATTGTTTCCCGAAGTAGATAGGAACAGGATCTAATAGGGGAAAGTGGATGTTCCTTTAGAAGGAATATCTTTGTCTGCTTTAGGGCCCACATGCTGTCTGGACCGGGATTGAGATGAATGAACAGAGAGCTCTTTATTTTAAATACACACAGAAACTTCTTTCTGACGAGGGGACATATTTATTTGTCTTTTGTACTAATGATGCTTATCAGTGGTGGACAGATGCTTGGAAAATAATTATAGGTGAATTATGTGGTTGAATTTAGACTTTTCCCATAGAAGGGAAAATGTTTGTTGAGCAAAAGCTGAAAAAATGAAGTTGGTCGGGTGAAGATGAGTTACCTGGGAAAAGGTAAAGGTGAGCAGAGGAATTTGTGGAAATTGGCCGGGCTACTAGTGAGGCTGCAGCTTGGAGTTGTGAGGAGTTACCTGGCGTTTTTGGTTGGGGAACAATTAAAATGGGCTTTATTTCTACAAAGATCAGTAGAGCTTAAAGCATGAGTTTTAGGTAGATGGATATTGAAAAGTAGAACGGAAGGAAAAATGACATTTTTTGGATACTTCTAGGAACTATTTGGAAACCCAGGCCTGGAAGGGAATAAAATCTGGAATCTGGCAGAAGAAATTCAAAGTTGAGGAAACATCTAGGTCAGATACCTATTAAGTATTGACTGCTAGAAGAGCTTAGTGGATAAGAACTTGAGTTTTGAAGTCAGACTACCTAGATTCAAATGTTAGTTTTGCCGCGCAGCAGCTGTGTTATTCTAGGCAAGCTATTCAGCCATTCACTAGCTCAGTTTTCAGGTCAATAAAACAGGGTTAATGATAGTATCTATCTCAGGGTTTTTATGAAAAATGAAAGAAAGCTTGCAACAGTACTGGTACATAGTACATGCTCAGGAAATGTTAATTCGTAAAATTATGGATATCAGAAACACAAATGAGAGCTGATAGCCCTAAGAGGAATAGACTTAAGGAGTAAGGGCTGTGAACCTTCAAGTTTGTGGAGTGACAAAATCAGGGAGCCTTCCATGGGTTTCCCTTGGTGTTTGTATATCATTTGGTACGTGGTAGAGCACTTCCTTTTCTGATGGTATCAGATACTTCCTTTATCAGTAGCAACTTAGATCAATATCTTTATAGGACAGTGGAAATGCTTCTGACAGTGAGATTTATTACTACCAAATTGATTTGTAGCTATGATTCTTGTCATAACCCAGTCATTTTGTGCTTAAGCGTTTAGAAATCAGTATGTTATGTTCTAGCATAGTAAAGAGTTGACTGTTACCTTAAGTGTTCTTTTACCTGGTTAAATAATTAAACATTTTTAAAGCCTTTAGAAAAGGAAGAAACAAGTCATGTTGAAGAGCTACAGTCTGAAGAAACTGCTATTTCTGATTTCTCTACTGGTGAAAATGTTGGACCACTTGCTTTACCAGTTGGGAGAGCCAGGTAAGTTTTTTCTTAGTGTAGGGGTGGAGGGTAGGATTTAAATAGAAGTGTTCTTATAAATATTGGGGAAAAAATATGTATCTAGCTAGATCCCTCCCTCTCTCCTTTCGCCTCCCCCTTGATGTGTATACTCAATTCTCTAAGGATAGCTCTACTTGACTGTCCCTTGACTGTACCATAGGTATCCCAAGCCTAACTAAGACGACTGCGGTGATCTTCCCTTTCTCCATTCCCCTATACTGTTTACTGTTGTTGCTTCGTAATTGTTTTCCTTATTTCTAATCTGGTTCCTTGCCAATCTTTTTTCCTCACTGCTGCCAGAGTGATCTTTATAAAATGAAAGCCTGATTGTATTGCTTCCCTGCTTAAAAATCCTTCAGTGGTTCTTTTGCCTCATGATAAAATCCAAATTCCTTATGAGTGACACATATGAGCCTTCAGCATCCAATCCAGTGGTCCTCCATGAGGGGTGCCATACTCAGCAGGCAATTGGAAATATGTAGGGATACTTTTTGATTGTCACAGTGATTCAGGGGAGCTTTTGGCCTGGGCCATGGATGGTAAATGTCCTGCAATGCATGGGGCTCTCCTGTCCAACGAGGAATTATCCCACCCAGATGCCAGTAGTGCCCCTGTTAGAAACCCTACCGCCTCTGTCTGCTTTGCCAGTTTCACTACCCACCCCCAACATATGACTTTCTGTCTGCCCGGCCTCCCTCAACTCCAAAACCAAGAAGTCTTTGCTGTCAAGGAGTCCTGGAGGATCCGGTTATATATATAACAATATTAGAGAATAAGGACCATAATAACAATATTCACAAAGTCACTTTCTTTCATGGTGGGTTTTTTTTTTTAATTAATTTTATCTATTTTGGGCTGTTTTGGGTCTTCGTTGCTGCGCGCGGGCTTTCTCTAGTTGCAGAGAGCGCAGGCTACCCTTAGTTGTGGTGCGCGGGCTTCTCAATGTGGTGGCTTCCCTTGTTGTGGAGCATGGGATCTAGGCACAAGGGCTTCAGTAGTTGTGGCACGCGGGCTCAGTAGTTGTGGCTCACGGGCATAGTTGCTCCGTGGCGTGTGGGATCTTCCCGGACCAGGGCTCTAACCCGTGTCCCCTGCATTGTCAGGCAGATTCTTAACCATTGCACCACCAGGGAAGCCCCCATGGTGGGGTTTTTTTGTTTTGTTTTGCTGTGTAGAAGCTTTTAAAATCTTTTGTAGTTAATCAGTCTTTTCTTTCTTGGCTTCTTGATTTTAAGTCATGTTTGGCCTGTTTTGCTTTTCTGTCCCATAACTTGAACATTATTTATTTGCATTGTTTTCTCCAGCCAGTGTTTGTTTGGATTTATCCATAGGCTTATCATTTCTTTGCTCTCCATTTCTTCTTGCATTTCAGACCTTCCTTCTAGGATTATTGTATTTCTTTATTGAAGTACAATCCCTTAGAAATGCCTTTTCTGAACATCTGTTGGTAATAAATTTAGCTTTCATCTCTTTGAAAAAAAATTTTAAGCCGTATTTTTGGTAACTTTTAATTCTGATACACTCAAATTTACAGAAAAATTAAAAGAATAGTTCAGGAACTTCTGTGTACCCTTAACCAGATTGACCATTATTTACATTTTGCTGTCTCTGCTTTGTGATTCTGTCACTTGTTCCTCCTCCTCTGCTCCTGCCCACTCCCCCATCTGTATAACAAACACGTGTCACACACACACAGTTTTTTAAATGAAATATTAACAGTATGTTGGAGACATCATGCTCCTTCACCCCTAAATACTTCACTATGTATTTCCTAGAATCTAGTACATTCTCTTATATAACCACAGAACAGTCATCAAAATCTGGAAATTTAACATTGTTACATTACCATCTATTCAAATTTCCTTAAGTGTTCCATGAGTAATGACCTCAAGCATCTTTTCATATATTTATTGGCTTCTACTTTCTCCCACCCCCCAGGTTTACTGAGATATAAGTGACATATTCTGTTATTTCTTTTGCTTAATCTCACAGCCTACTTCCACTCCCAATGACCATCTATCACATATTGAACTCCCTGCTTGTAGTAGCTACACTTTGTCTTTTTTTTTTTTTTTTTGCGGTACGCGGGCCTCTCACTGTTGTGGCCTCTCCCATTGCGGAGCGCAGGCTCAGCGGCCATGGCTCACAGGCCCAGCCGCTCCGCGGCATGTGGGATCTTCCCGGACCGGGGCACGAACCCAGGTCCCCTGAATCGGCAGGCGGACTCTCAACCACTGCGCCACCAGGGAAGCCCACTTTGTCATTTTTTTTTTTTTTGTCACTTCTTGATCTGCCTCGTGTACCCTGCTCCCACTTCTTCACTTGGTGAAACTTTTATGTATTTTGCCACTTAATTTCCAGATTTTTGTTTCTGGGATTCTGTGATATTGTGATGTATAATAAGAAACATATTTGGTCTTTGTCTGCTGTTCCTGGCACCCAACTCCTGAAACCTTTGGAATTTTCTAGGTGTGGAGAACTATAAAGGTGTCTTTTTTTATGTTAATGAGGTGACTTTTGAACCCCACACCAGGTAACCTAAGAATGGGGGCTGCTTGCCAGGGGAACCAAGCATGTGACTGGAGGGTTGGAACTTTGAGTCCCACCCAACCTGGGGGGGGGGGCGGGGGGGGAGGGGCTGGAGGTTAAATTCAGTCACCAGTGGCCAGTGATTTAATCAATTGTGACTATGTAATGAAACCTCCATAAAAACCTAAAAGGAGAGGGTTTGGAGAGCTTCTGGGTTGGTGAACACATGGAGGTGCTGGGAGAGTGGCTTGCTAGGAGAGGCCGTGGAAGCTCTATGCCCTTTTCCTCATACTTTTCCCTTTGCATCTCTTCCATCTGGCTGTTTCTGAGTTCTACGCTTTTATAATAAACTGGTAATCTAGCAAGTAAAATGTTTCTCTGAGTTCTTTGAGCAGCCCTAGCATGTTAATTTAATCCAAGGAGGGGGTTGTTGGGACCTGCGATCTATAGACACACAGATGACAACCTTGACTTGGAATTTGGCGATTGGAAGTTGGGGGGAGGCAGTCTTGTAGGACTGAGGCTTTAACCTGTGGGAGCTGATGCTATCTTTGGGTAGATAGTGTCAGAATTGAGTTGAATTGTAGGATACCCAGCTGGTGTCAGAATTGCTTGGTGTAAGGAAAAACCCCACACATTGGAATTGAGTATAAAATCTTAGATGGTGATCAGAAGTGGGATCAGAGTCAGAATCGTAGCTACTGTTCATGATATCTTTGGAAAAGAAAACTTTTGACTGATTGACAGTCTCTACGTCTAATTTATTCTTCCTACTGTTGTTTCCAAGGCAGTTAATTGGACTTTACACCATGGCTCACAATCCTAATATGACCCATTTGAAGATTAATCGGCCAGTTATTGCCCTTCCTCCCCTTTGGGTAAGGTGTGATGGTTCAGATCCTGAAGGTACCTGTTGGCTGGGAGCTGAGCTTATCATAACCAATAACATCATCACAGGAATTGTCTTGTGCATGGTCACCTGTAAAGGTGAGAGCTCACTTCTCTTACTTTTGTGTGTGTGTGTGTATATATTTATTTGTATACTTATTGCTTTGTAGTCTTTACTGAAACTTGATATTGTTAAGAGGGAAGTGCACACAGTGGAACTTGTGTTAGCCACCATGAATCTACTGCAATGTGTAACTTGCAGCATGTAGGAGATAGTCCAGAAACAGATTTCCAGAAGTCCGAACAGAAGTTTATGGCTGTTTTATTTGGGTTTCATTTCATTTATATGTGTGTATTTTTGGAAGTTTTCATTGGAGGATAAAAAAGTTGAATATAATTCCAATTTCATAGTGGGCCTTTAATTATACTTTTGGTAGTATTATTGACCTCTGTTCCACTTTCCTTCTTTTAAAAACATTTCATCTGTGATTTAAAATTTAATTTCAACAATCATTAGTGTTAAGTTGTGATACCCTCAGAATTTGAGGGATTATACTTTTCTAGTTCTAATGATGTAATTTTGAATTGTACCTGTAAAGTATTTTCTTTCTTTCATGTCCTATAGCTGATAAAAATTATTCTGTAAATCTTGAAGACCTCAAAAATTCACACAAGAAAAGACATCACTTGTCTACTGTAAGTATTTCTCTTCTATTCATATTATTTTCTTCAAACTGCTACCAATCTGCCTTCCTAGTGTAAAGGTTTTTTCACTCCTAATATGACTAGATATTTTTCTGTAGTATCAAAATGTTTATTTTCATATCAACTAATGACTGAAAATATATGCCTTGCCTTTTAGCTAATCTTTGTGATGAAAAAGAATTGTCATATTTTTCCATTTGGGATAAAAGCATGGCACTTTTTTTTTTAAACATGTTTATTTATTTTATAAGTTTATTTATTTATTTATTTTTGGCTGCGTTGGGTCTTCGTTGCTGTGCGTGGGCTTTCTCTAGTTGTGGCGAGCAGGGGTTACTCTTCATTATGGTGCGCAGCCTTCTCATTGTGGTGGCTTCTCTTGTTGTGGAGCATAGGCTCTAGGGCTCATGGGCTTCAGTAGTTGTGGTATGTGGGCTCAGTAGTTGTGGCTCACAGACTTAGTTGCTCCACGGCATATGAGATCTTCCCGGACTAGGGCTTGATCCCATGTCCCCTGCATTGGCAGGTGGATTCTTAACCACTGTACCACCAGGGAAGTCCTCAACACTTTTTCTTTTGGGAAAAGAATCAAAGTCATTTTGATAATGGGCCTTTGGCCTTGTGAAAGCATAGCTAATGGTCTGCTGGATGCACTCTTTCAGTTAACAGCCAGCGGCTTTGCCCAGTATGAGCTCTTTAAGTCCACTGCCTTGGATGATACAGTTGCTGCCTCACAAACTACGATCACTTTGGATATTTCCTGGAGTCCTGTGGATGAGATTCTTCAAATCCCTCCACTCTCTTCAACTGCAACTCTGGTAGGAGCTTCTTTCTGTTGTGTTTACTCAGTGTGGATTTACTTTGAACTTGCCTGTTGCTAGTGCTCCATGCTTCCAGCCCAGCCCCAGGCTTAGCTCTCCCTGGGCATCTCTGAAAGGCTCAGCTTGCCCCTGAAGTCTCACCAGAGCAGCCAGTGGAGGTTTTGCCAGGTGATCTGATCTATCAGTTATCCACAGTGCTGCGATTATGATTAATAAAGTCTCTTGAGTGGGAACTCAAACGGAATCATCACAGTGACTTATAGTCTCTGCTGTTCTTAAAAGAGTACAGATATTGGCAACATATCAAGAGTCATTATTCTATTCAGACCTTTCACCCTATATTTACATTTCTAGAATCTCTCTTAAGAAATTAATCAGAATTGGTAACAAAAATATATGGACAAAGATATTCAATGCAGTCACATAGCTGTGTTTAGAAAATATTAAAAACAAAACCTGAATAGTCAGTGGGAAAATGATTTAAATAGGTTTTCATGATGAAATAGTGTATATATATTTTTAAAATCATGATTTAAAGTATCTTTAATAATGAGAGAAAATGCTTATTATTAAGGGGAAAAAAAAAAAGACCCAAAAAGTACAAAATTATATGTACAGTAGGATCTCAACTATGGTTTTTAAAAATGTGTACACAAAGGCCTGTATAGTGTTACAAGTGGTTTCCTCAGAGTGGTGGCTCATGGATAATTATATTTTTAGCGCTTTTCTTTTCCTGCAATAGGAATTTACGTACTGGCATTTACTATTTTCTTCTCTTTCAAACCATCCCCCCCGCGTTTTTTTTTTAAGGATTTAGGTTTATAAAGCTTTGACCTCTGGCTAAGACAGCACATTGTAGATTTAACACTTAGAAGTCTAATGAGCATATTTATTGGGGGAGGGAGTGTGTTGTTTTTGGTGTGTGGTAATGCTAAATTTGTCACCGAGTCTTGAGATGTATTTATTTATATTTCTACTCCTTGTCCTTTTGGAAATTCAGTGGGACGGAGTAGGAGAGCATGTGTTCCATGTAGTTGCAGTTGTGGTATAGAGAGGGGTTCTGGTGGCCTGAATTTAGGGTACTGTATTGGGATGGGCAGGGCCTATGGTATCCCTGGGGAAGGTGTTCTAAATGCAGTATTGACCTACTTTTTCAATTCACTAGTGCTTCATGAAATATATTTTTAAATGTGTGGGTAGTTTGAAATGCAAATAACTGTGACCCTGATGCAGAGAAGATGGGATTACCAGTGAAAACTGACTCTGGGAACTTTTTAGAATATTAAGGTGGAATTGGGAGAGCCCAGAGGTCCTCTGAATCATCTTCACAGACAACTGAAATTTCTCCTTGTGAGTATCCTTCTAGAATTTGTAACTTGTATTAAATCTCATGTTTTCATCAAAATGTTTGCTAGTGTCATTGTTAGTTAGTTTTGTGTTCTTCAAAATTTGTTCCAAATGTTATGTGCTTGGCAATTGGGGCAGCGTTACTGTGTGGTAATTGTCCTTGCAGTTAAAGGGAACATTCATCAGTTAGTAGTTAATGGGTAACAGTTCTTTTGCCTTTTCTACGAAGTATTTGAGTTTTATTCGTATGATGGATTCCCCTCTTTCCGGGTGAGTCAGTTGCCAGTTAATTCCAAATGTGTGTATAATCTGCTTGTTACTAACTGGGATTTTGATTGATGCTGAAGATTAATGAGCATGTGTTTTTATGTTTCAGTAGTTTAAGCTCCACTCTACAAATTCCATCTCAGGGGTGTGGGGGGGGCGCTCATTTTGTTTATTTATGTGTTTATTTATTTACTTTTGGCTGCATCGGGTCTTAGTTGCGGCATGCGGGATCTTTCCTTATGGCTCCTCTCTAGTTGAGGTGAGCGGGCTTAGTTGCCCCGTGGCATGTGGGATCTTAGTTCATTGGAAGGCGGATTCTTAACCACTGGACCACCAGGGAAGTCCTGGTGGGGCGTTGGGGGGAGTCATTTTAATGCAGTAGAAATTCCAAATGTCTTAGCTTGGCGTACAAAACCAGTTATATCCAGTCACTGCCCTACTTACTTCTTTTTTCTTTTTTTTTTAACAGCTTTATTGAGATAGAAATTACATTCCATAAAATTCACTCGTTTTAAGTATACAATTCAATAGTTTTTAGTATACTGACAGAGTTGTACAACCATGACCATATTTAATTTTAGGGTATTTTCATCACCCAAAAAAGAAACCCCATACCCATTAGCAGAAACCTCCCACCCCTGCCAGCCCCTGGCAGCCACTAATCTACTTTCTGTAATACTTTGTTCCTTTTTATTACTGAATAACATTCCAATGTGCATATGTACTACATTTTTGTTTATCCGTTCATCAGTTGATATATGTTTTGGTTGTTTCTACTTTTCGGCTATTTATGAATAATGCTGCCGTGAATAGTCGTGTATAAGTTTTTATGTGACATATGTTTACACATCTCTTGGGTGGAGTTGCTGGGTCATATGGTAACTCTATGTTTAACCTTTTGAGGAACTGCCAAACTATCTTTTCCAAAGTGGCTGAATCATTTTACATTCCCACCAGCAGTGTATGCGGGTTCCATTTTCTCCATATCTTTGCCAGTGCTTGATACTGTCTTTTTTATTGTTGTTACAGCCATCCTAGTGGGGGGGAAGTGGTATCTCATTATGGTTTGTTTATGGGTTTTTTTTGTTTTGTTTCTTGGGGCCGTGCCGCTAGGCATGCGGGATCTTAGTTCCCCAAGTAGGGACTGAACTGGTGCCCCCTGCAGTAGAAGCATGGAGTCTTAACTACTGGACCGCCAGGGAAGTCCCTCATTATGGTTTTGATTTGCATTTCCATGATGGCTAATAACATTGAGCATCTTTTCATGTTCTTATTGGCTCCTACTTATTTCTTTAGCTTAATCTCACTCCCTACTTTGCCATACTGAGCTCCCTGCTTGTAGCAGCTCCAGTCCCATCACACTGTCACTTTCTGGTGTGTGTGTGTGTGTGTGTGTGTGTGTGTGTGTGTGTGTGTGTGTGTGTGTGTGTGTTGTTCTGCCTAGTGTGCCCTTCTTCCACCTCTTTGCTGGGTTAGCTGTCTGTGACATTGTCACCTCAGATGATTGCCCTGATCCCCCAGAATAGCTTATGCTGCCTGTGCTTCGTGCTGCTGTAGAACTTTACGCACCCCCCTTGTCAGACGGTTTATCAAACAGTAATTTATTGACTTCTCTGTCTCCCTTACTAGGCTTGAGTGCCAAGTACCCCATTGTGCCTTCAGCTTCTAGCACAGTAGCAGGTGTTTTTCATACTTTTACCTCCTCTCATTATTTCCCCATTTGTAAAAAACTTGGTACTTTTTCTACCTTTCTCACCTTTCTTCTTTCTTGAGAGCTCCTCTTTCAGGACCCTTCCTGTGGGCTTCTGTCATACTTCTCCCTTCCTGTTGCTGCCCTCCTTTCTCCACCCCGGCAGAGGGCTTGTCCATTTAGTGATTTGATTAATGCCTTTATGAGGGAACTCCAGACTCCCATCTTTAAGCTGCTACCACTTCTGATCTTTCCCACTTCCATCAAATTAGTTCCCATTTGAGTAGAGGGCTCTTCCCTCCAATTCACTATGTCCAAAATGAAACTTGAAATCTCCAGACTAGATCCCCTTAATAAGCCCCCCATTTATTTCTGCGATTTCATCATTCCTTCAGTTTCACAGGCTAGAAACCCTGTCTTTTACTTTAGTAAGAAGTATCTCTAGTTATTGCCACAGCTAGAAGCTGCCACTCTACTGTGTGCCCAGCATGTGGTGCTAGATGGTTCGGTTATTTTGCCTGAGGTGTCAGCAACTGGTAAGTGGAAGGGCTGGTTTAAAACTCATTCGAATACATGTCTGTCTGTCGGAGTTGAAAGTCCATTCTTTGTTATAATCTCCCTTAGAAATTCACAGACTCTTAGATGTGCACGTGGCCATCGTCTCTCCAAGTTCAATCCCCTGTATTTTTATAAATAAGTAGGATTTTTTTCTTTTCTTCTATTCCTTATATATTTCTGTCTGTCTGTCTCTCTCTTTCTGTCGAACGTACTGTTTGTTTTTTGTTTTTTTCGCTTTGAGGTATCTCACTGTGCCCATCTTAGTTAAAGCCCTTATTACCTCCCTTCTGGACCACTCTAATGATCCTTCATTGTTCTCAACAGGGACACACACTCTGGGCATCTTGGGCAGGATCATTCTTTGTGGTTTGGGACCATTTTACACATTGCAAGATGTGTAGCATCCTTGGCCCCCACCAAACTAAATGCTCAAAGTGCTCCTGTACACACAGTCACTGTGACACCAAAATTTATCTTCACGTTTTTCCAGAGACTCCCTGGGATGGAGGATGATCTCACTCTTATTGAGAAACACTGTACTTTCTTTTTTCCTTAGACTCTATCCTGAGTATTTCTGACGGGAGAATTCTTAGCTGCTTGATCATGTCATTTTCCTGTCAAAAAATCAACAATGGCTGTTGTCTTCCAAATGAAATAAAAAATCTTTTTAAGTTTTAAGACCACTATTTCTGTCTAATCCCTATTCCTTGTACTCTTATTTGCCACTGTTTCCTGGGTGTTTTCGCCACCCTTGGTGGAAGCATCCCACCTTCTTCATCTTATCCCCTGCTCTGTAGCCAATGGTTCCTGCATTTGAGTTGAGCTAATGTTTCACATCGTTCCTCTGGCCATTCCAGCCTATCTTGACCTCGACCTCTTTCCTTAGTTCAGTTTAGATATTGTAGGTATAGGCATACACATTCATGGTATTTTTATGTAAACTTCCACTCAGTCTCACATTTTTGTTCCCCAGTTATTTCATCTGTATTATCAGTCCTTCTTAACCAAAATTAGAAGTGTCTTCAAGGCAGGCTCATAGGTCTTGAATCCTTTATAACACCTATGCACACATAATGAGAGTTCAGAATACCATCTTTAGCATAAGACTGCTGGATATATGTACTAGCACTGTCAGTTACTGTGTGACCTTAAGCAAGTTAATTAACCTCTTAGTCTCAGTAAAATGGGAGTGCTAGTAGTATCTGCCTCACAGGGTTTTTGTGAGGATTAAATAACATACTGCATATGAAACATTTAGAACAGTTCCTGGCATCTCATTAAACATTGAAGAATTCAAGGTACTAGGAATTCCCTGGCAGTCCAGTGATTAGGACTCCACACTCTCACTGCCGAGGACCTGGGTTTGATCCCTGGTCAGAGAATTAAAATCCCACAAGCACGTGGTATGGCCAAGTAAAAAAGAAAAAAAAAAGTGTGTGTATATATATATATATATATATATATATATATATACGAATATTATTACTAAATACATTTTACTGATTAAACTATGTTTTTTGCTAACAAGTTTTTTGGGTTTGTTTTTTTTTTAATCTCTCGCAGGTTTTAGCTGATGGTTTGAGGACTGGTGTAACTGAATGGCCTGAGTCTCTGGAAGCAAAATCTGCTGTTGAACTTGTGCAGGAATTTCTGAATGGTGTTTGTTTTCCTAACTCATGCTTGTTTTTTGTTTACTTTCCTTAACTGGGTATTTAAGCTTGCTATATTTAAAAGTAAATTGTCTTTTTATGCTTGATATTCTTTTTGGTTGGGATATATCTAAAGCTATGAGGTCTGTCATGGTGAGAGGGGCAGCTTCCATTCTGAATTGCTAACTGTAAAGGTCTCAGTGATTTTAAGAATTAATAATACTTATTTAATTTACATTTTATATACTGAAATCATATTTGAGATTGTAACCTTTGAGCACCTACCATGTGCTTGACATTGTGTGTCAGGGTCTTTCATTGTATCTTAGTTCATCTTTACACCCCTACCTAGTGGGTATCTATTTTGACCTTCATTGGAGAGTTAAGTAATTTGCTAAAATACCTCATTTGCCATTTGAAAATAGGATTAGGATAGAAATAATTTGGAATGAAGGAAAATAAATAAAATCCAGAGTTAATAAGCTTTTGCCACTTTCTAGACTTAAATAAGCTGGATGAATTTGGTGATTCTACGAAAAAGACCACAGAGGTAAGTGATTATTATTGGAAATGCACACTGAAAGAGCTTGTAAAATTTGGTTGTACTGTTGTCTTTCACGTCATGCAATCTCAGATGGATCTGCTACAGCCAAGGTAGCATTTTGAGAGTAGTTTTTTGTTGGTCTTTAATGTCAGCACTAGTGATTATTTTCCTTGAGAACCGATGAATATTTTTAAAGAGAACTAGTACATATTTATTATTAATCACTTAACTGCAGAGAAATGGAAACGAATATGTTACTATACTGTGGGGTGATATTATTATAGTATATTAATGTTATGAGATGGCATGTTAATATGCCACAGGTGGTACTATTAAATTGCACTTAATATGTTGTCATTTGACAAATAGGAAAATTGAGACAAAGGTAATTTAATTAAATATTTTTCCATGGGAGGAAAGTTGAATGCTTGTTTTTAGGCATCAGAGTTTAAAAACAATTTTAGAGGTCCCGTTTTTCACTGTCTATTTATTTGTATCTCCTCATTAGTGGATGAAATTGTAGAAGATGCATTCACGTCTCTCTTTGCATGTGTTCATGACCCCACCTTTTCTCAGAGCAGCATTTGAAAGCTTATTGGCCTTCAACTGTTGCACTTTTTAAAAAATAAACTGAGTATTCTCTGACACTCACTTCTTTTCCAGACAGTGAAACATGACTCTGTTGCAGTTGATCGGTCCATGGAGTGTCTTCTCACAGTACGGGGTGATCTCGATTTTGCTGAGCAGCTGTGGTGCAAAATGAGTAGTAGTAGGTGTCCATCAGGATTGTGAAATAAAAATTTTCCTGTTATTTCTTAGGTTTACTTTTTTTTTTTTTTGCGTTACGCGGGCCTCTCAATGCTGTGGCCTCTCCCGCCGCGGAGCACAGGCTCCGGACGCGCAGGCCCAGCGGCCATGGCTCACGGGCCCAGCCGCTCCGCGGCATGTGGGATCTTCCTGGACCGGGGCACGAACCCGCGTCCCCTGCATTGGCAGGCGGACTCTCAACCTCTGCGCCACCAGGGAAGCCCCTTAGGTTTACTTTTAAGTCTTTTGAAAATAATACAGTGTGTACTGCTAGTCTCGTGTGGACATCTGGTTCCTGTTTTATCAAACTCATTTCTAATAATGCATTGGCACATTTTACTCAAGAATTTTCCTAAGACAAGGCAATTCGTAGAACCTGTTCTTTTCTCTTGCCGGAAGTATAAGACCTAGGTGGTTTTTATGCTGTATTTATATGAGCCAAAACATATACCTTAGTGAAATTATAATTATTAGGAAAAGACATTCCATAATATTGTACTAAGTATGTTATTTTATGGCAATGGGTTTAATTTCTTTCTTTAAAAATGCTTTTTTTGGGGGGGAGGGGGGCTTTAATTTCTTTCCCCCTTCCCCATCCATAAAGTTCAGATACTTGTCTTCCACTTCATTTGTGTATCCTTAAAATGAATGACATATTTGATCTGCAGAAATAACCATGAAAGTAATGTTAGACTGACTTGCTTTCCAAGGTGTGGTTTCTTACCAAGACTTGGTGAAGTGTTTCACGTTGATCATCCAGAGTCTACAGCGTGGTGATATACAGCCATGGGTAGGTTTAGTAGTGTGTGTGAGAACCTTTTCTCAGCAGCATAGCAAACTGGTTAAGGACATAAGCTCTGGAGCAGACTGCCTGAGTTTGAATTCTAGCTCTGCCACTTTGTAGCTGTGTAAACTTGGACAGGTTCCTTAATTCACGTGAAGCACTTAGCACCTAGTTCATAGTTATGTGCACAGTATTTGTAAGCTACTAATATTGTCGTTACTGTTGCTATGAATGATTGTTCTCATATACTACTTATGAGAGTACAAATTGGAACACTCTCTAAAAAGCAGTTATGATAATGTATTGAGATCCTCGAAATGTAGCCATCCTAAGGCCATACACAGGAATATGTATCAAAATTTTATGTATCATGATAGTCATTACAGCCTCATTTACAGTAGCAAAAATTGTAAATGACCTGAGTTTTCACTATTAATGGAATGCCTAAGTAAATAATGATATAGCCACATAATGGCACATGTAATAGTTGCTGCAGATGATGTGGAGAAATGCTTACAGTGTTCAGTAAAAAGAAAGGATTATACACTATTGTATAAAAAATATAAATTTTGGAGAGAAAAACCTGGAAACAAATACACTAAAATATGATAGTCACCTCTGGTGGTAGGGTTACAAATGAGTTTCTCAAACTGCATTATACATTTCTGTACTTCATGGATTTTCCATAATGAATTTGTGGTTTTATAATGAAGAAAAATCTAAGGTAAAAGCTAGAAACAAAAAGATTCTTCATCTAATAGGAATTATTTTAAATAACACAACTGCCAATTCATGACAATGACAGAAACTTTCCGAGGTGTGAACGGAGATACACTCCAGAGCAGAAGCATGCAAACCCTACCCCTATTTGGCATTAGTCATTCTATGCATTTTAGTCTTGCCCATCGAATTTTTCTCTTGAGAGTTTCTGTGTTTGTGAGATATTTACAAGTATATCGCTACCATGTACAACAAGTGCAAAGTGAAAATAGTATTAAAAAAAAAGAAAATGCAGAAGTTTGTGTTGGAAATTAGAGATAATAGAAGGACAGTAATGAGAAAATGTCAAATATTTTAGGTGATGAAAAACGTAAGGTTATAATATAAGTTTTAGCTTTTAGCTATTGCAGTTTGTTTCTCTTTTGCTTACTGGACTATTTATATTTGTGGCTTTATAAACTTTTCGCAATTTCTAGCTTCATAGTGGGAGTAACAGTTTACTAAGTAAGCTCATTCATCAGTCTTACTATGGAACCATGGACACGGTTTCTCTCAGTGGGATTGTTCCAGTTCAGATGCTTTTGGAAATTGGTTTGGATAAACTGAAGAAAGATTATATCTGTTTTTTCATAGGTAAGGCCATTTCCCAGCTCAAAAAATTAAAAGCTGCATCACAAAAAATTAAAAGCTACATAGGTATTCTCAGATTTTATCTTTGTACTTGTCCCTAATTGTTTGTAGTCCTGGCTTTGCCCCTGGTTCACTGTGAGACAAGCACTCCCATTTTTTGAGCCTTAGCTTCCTGCTCGATAAAGATATTTTATTAAAGTTAGCTATAGTTTTTGTTTGTCTTTAATTCAAATGTTTTGAGATTCTTTGAGGTTAATGTAGTAAATAAAAAACGCTTTTTATTTTAATACCCATTACTTGGTTGTTTTTATTAGGGGCAAACTGTGATCATTTTTAGAATAAGTATTAATTTATATTTATGGTGTAATGTACCAGAAAATTTGGCTTTTTGTGAGAAACTGTTTAGCTTGAGCATTTCTTTTATATATGAACTATGAAATTTTTTTCTTAGGTTGCTTAATTTGTTATAGATAATACCTAAGGCTTAATTGCATATATGTGTTTTTTCTTCATAGGCCAAGAACTTGCATCTTTGAATCATTTGGTGAGTTTTTATTCTAAAATTGGTTTTTCTTTATTCGGTCATTCTGCATACAGTTATTAAATGTCTATTCTGTGCCAGCCTCTGTTCTAGGAAACAGATAAATTAAGACAGGCAATTACACTGTCTAATATGACAGACAAAAAGGTAGCCTATTCAATGTCACTTCTCATTCTTTATAAATGTATGATACTGACATAAAGTTGTATCCTGCTTATTAAACCATTGTACTCCCACAACTCTCATTTATCTAAAACGGTTAAGGAATGCCTTTCTTTGATAGGCCTTATAAGGGAATATTTGCTTTATATTCTCTTGACCCATTTCTTTTACACATGAAGGATTACTTTCCAAAGAATTTGTTATGTTCCTTAACATTGATTCAAAAGATGCTTCTGATATATGTGGAACCTAGAAAAATGGTACAGATGAACCGGTTTGCAGGGCAGAAATTAAGACACAGATATAGAAAACAAACGTATGGATACCAAGGGGGGAAAGCGGCGGGGGGGGGGGGGTGATGAATTGAGAGATTGGGATTGACATGTATACACTGATGTGTATAAAATGGATGACTAATAAGAACCTGCTGTATAAAAAATAAATTAAATTTTTTAAAAAAAGATGCTTCTGGGTTTCAGGGTCATGATTATGAACTTTTTTATTTTCCTAGTGTCTTGATTTAGAAAGTTAAGGAGATTAAAGAGCATCCATAAGGACCCTTGACATTTGTTGTAAGATTCTTTTAGAAAATGGATCTTCAAATGACATCTGGTCTCTTATAAAAATGCCAAGATAGGAAAACTCTAGCTTTATCTATTATGCAAAGTAAGACTCAGCTGGATTCTTTTGAGGTTAATTTTTGCTATTCAGAGTTTAAACATTTTTTAAGGGTGTATATTTTTAGTGGAAACTTTTAATACATTTTTTTATACTTAGAAAAGTAATAACATTTTGAAAATTAGAATATAATGCCAATACACCCTTAATCTCAGCACTCAAATATGAGTACCCTCATTTTTATGAATTCCCCTCAAGTCATTTAATATGCCTGTTTTTTAAAATATGGTTTGACTCCAGACTTTTTTTTTTTTTTTTTTGGCTGCATTGGGTCTTTGTTGCTGTGTGCGGGCTTTCTCTAGTTGTGGCGAGCAGGAGCTACAGTTCGTTGCAGTGCGCGGGCTTCTCATTGTGGCGGCTTCTCTTGTTGCGGAGCACGGGCTCTAGGCGCGTGGGCTTCAGTAGTTGTGGCTCATGGGCTTAGTTGCTCCCCAGCATGTGGGATCTTCCTGGATCAGGGCTCGAACCCGTGTCCCCTGCATTGGCAGGCGGATTCTTAACCACTGTGCCACCAGGGAAGCCCCCGACTCCAGACTTCTGACACAATAGTTCTTAAACTTTGAGAATCTCCTAGAAGGCTTGTTAAAATGCTAATTCCTGGGCCCCAGTGACTCAGTAGGTCTAGGGGCTCTGGAATATGTCTTTTTTTTTCAGCCACACTGCACAGCTTGTGGGATCTCAGTTCCCCGACCAGGGATTGAACCCGGGCCACGGCAGTGAAAGCCCAGAATCCTAACCACTAGGCCACCAGGGAACTCCCTGGAATATGTCATTTTAAACAAACCGTCTCCATCTCCAGATGATTCTGATGCAGGTGGCTTGCAGATATATTAGTTTTCTATTGCTGCCGTAACAAATTACCACACACCTAGTGTCTTAAAGCAACACACACAAATGTATTACTCTGTAGTTCTCTAGTTCGGAAGTCTAGTCTGGGTCTCACTAGGCTAAAATTAGGGTGTTGGCAGGCTGTGTTCCTGTCTGGAGCCTGCCTGTAGGGGAGGATCCACTTCCTGCTCATTTGAGTTATTAGCAGAATTCAATTCCTCATAATTATAGGACAGAGGTACCTTTTTCTTGCTGGCTATAAACTGAGGACTGTTCCCAACTTCCAAGGTCCAACCCATACCTTGGCTCCTGGCCCCCTTCTTCCATCTCCAAAGGCAGCTATAGTGGGTCAAGTCCTTCTCGTGCTGTGTCTCTGCCTCCCTCATCCAGTTTTAAGGGTTCATATGATTCGATTGGGCTCACCTGCATAATCTAGGATACTTTCCCAATTTTAAGGTCAAATGACTGTATACATCTGCAACCTTAATTCCTTTTGCCATAATTGTAACATTCACAGGTTCTGGGATTAGGACATGAACATCTTTTGAGGGTGGTTTTCTGCCTGTTACAGCAGGCCACACCTTGAGAAGCCCTCACTAGGCTGTACTGCCTCCAAGTAATCAGTAACATCAGGCTCTGTCACCTCTTCTCTGTGCAGGGTCTTGGGGACAGACCGAGGTAGACCAGGCAGGGTTGTAGCACGGGCAGAGAGAAAGGGGAAAGGCAATCTGGATCTGTTCCTTTGTGAAAAAGACCTGGGTGGGCCACTTCCAGAGCTGTCAGGAGACCACAGGGAATATGGGTGGCAGGTGTGGAGAACGTTGTAATCTGTAGCCTGTGGTGAGTGGGGCTGCTTTGGGGTACTTCTCTGCCTGGGACCATGCCTATTTTCCTACTTGTGTTATTTTCACATTTTGGAATAACCTGTGTAAGACAATTAATATGTCCCTATATTTTGGATTTAACTATAAATGATTTTGCATTAAATTAGTCTATCACATTTTGCATAGCTTCCTTTAAACTGTAATTTAGGATTACCCATGGATCTCTCCTACTCCCTTGCCATTACCTCCACTCAATTAAAAGATGACCATAGGGCTTCCCTGGTGGCGCAGTGGTTGAGGGTCCGCCTGCTGATGCAGGGGACGCGGGTTCGTGCCCCGGTCCGGGAAGATCCCACATGCCACGGAGCGGCTGGGCCCGTGAGCCATGGCCTCTGAGCCTGCGCGTCCGGAGCCTATGCTCCGCAACGGAAGAGGCCGCAGCAGTGAGAGGCCCGTGTACCGCAAAAAAAAAAAAAAAAAAAAAGATGACCACAACTTTTCCCTTACTGTATTAGTTTTCAGTCGCCACCTAACAAAATTTAGAAGCTTAAATGAACACAAATGGATTATCTCACAGTTTCTAGGAGTTGGAAGTTGGGCACATTTTACCTGCGTCCTCTGCTCAGGGTTTCACAAGGCTGAAATCAAGGTGTCATCTGGAGGCTTGATGAGGGAAAGATCCACTTTCAAGTTCCCTCGCTTATTGTTGGCAGAATTCATTTACTTGTGGCCCTTTGATGAAGGTCCCCATTTTCTTGCTAGCTGTTGGCCCCGTACTGGCCTCAGGTCCTAGAGGTTACTTGTGGGTTCTTACCATGTGGCCTTCTCTACAACGTGGCAGTTTGTTTCTTCAAAGCCAGCAGGAGAGCATCTCTAATGCTTCAAGAGCTCACTGACTAGGTCATAGTAATGACCAGGCGATGCTCTCCCTTCTGATTAATTCAAAGTCAAGGGCTTCCCTGGTGGCACAGTGGTTGAGGATCCACCTGCCGATGCAGGGGACACAGGTTCGTGCCCCAGTCCGGGAAGATCCCACATGCCGCGGAGCGGCTGGGCCCGTGAGCCATGGCCGCTGAGCCTGCGTGTCCGGAGCCTGTGCTCCTCAACGGGAGAGGCCACAACAGTGAGAGGCCCGCGTACCGCAAAAATAAATAAATAAATAAACAAAGTCGATCAGTAACCTAATCATGGGAGTAACAAACCACCATATTTATAGATTCTGGCCTCGCTCAGGGAGAATGGATTATACAAGGCATGTATTCCAGGGGGTGGGAATCTTGGGGGTCATTGTAGAATTCCACCCACTGTATTTACCATGGATTATTTCCTTAGGATTGGGTCTCAGAAATAGATCTGAGCATATTACGATGGCTTGACATAACATTGCCAACTTTCTTTTCCAAAACCTCATACCAGTTTACCAGTAATATATGTTAGTGGAAGCTTATCACTACACTTGCTTAATTTCTTGCTACTTCAGGTTTACTATCTATTTTTAGACATGAGTACTCCCATCAACCTAGCAAGTTTGTTGAAGTTAAGAATTATCTTGTGGATTTGCCATTCTTTCCATCTGGAGAGTGGTACTAGTTACCTACTTGGACCTCCTTGGTAAAGCAGTTCTGTGATTTGCCTTTACCAGAGAATATGTATAATGGTTTGCTTAGAACATTCTCAGTGGAGACTTGGAGTTTAGTTTGAGGAATAGTATTGAAAGGAGGAAGGCTATCTAGCTGCCTCCTGTCTTCTTTTTACCCTCCCTATTAATCAGGCATCCACACTGAGGTTTAGTAGGCACGGTTAATTCTTTCCAGAGATTCCTCTTGTTCTTTGACTCCCTATTTTCCTTGTCCTTTTTTTCATTCCAGGAATATTTCATTTCTCCATCAGTAGATACACAAGAGCAGGTTCATCGTATTCAAAAACTCCACCATATTCTCGAAATAGTAGTCAGTTGTATGCTTTTCATTAAACCTCAACATGAACTCCTCTTTTCTTTAACACAGTAAGTGTTTCTGTTGTTTACTTACATAAAAATGTACTCTCTTCTGAAATAGTTGCAGCCAAAATAACTGCCTTTTTTTTACTATCAGTTAGGATAGAATTTTTGTACCCTGTCTTCACAGTAACAGAAAGGTTCTAAGTCACTGCCATGAGAAGGAAAGGCTTTGGATTCAGGAGGAATCAGGTTGGACACTTGGATCTAGTACTTCCTTTCTAAGGAAGTTTCCTTTCACTACATCTTGTTTTTCATTGTAGAAATGGTGTAATGTATATAAAGTACTTGACCCTTGAGGTGCTTAATAAGTATTAGTTCCTTCTCTTTTCTTTATATCCTTATAAATTTGGGTCAAGCTAATCATTGCCAACCATCTATATGGTAACTGAATGGAATCGAATTTTATTATCAGACCTCTGTCAATAGTGTTGCTGAAATTTTAGAGAATTTGTCAGTCAGTTTGACTAAAAACAGTTTGGAATAATCCTTACACATGGATCGCTGGTGTCTTACATGTATTTTTTGAGGCTTCAAACTGGAAATAAGTGAACCATCCAGTGGAAGAACCGAGTTTATTTTTCCCTGTGGAAGGAAATGTACCATTTCCTTTTCCAAAATTAGAATTTGACTTACTTGTAAAGGGAAAGTTTGAAATTGTTACTGGGTTTTTTTCCATTAAAGATCAGTAGTATATGTGAGTTAACTGTTTAATTCTCCATACTTGGAAAACAATGGAGACTATATCTTTGTCTCTCTTTTGCCTTTTTGTTTTTCTGATATCTCTTTCTTCCCAGTTACACCTTTACTTGAGCTCAACATAAATATATTTTATATTTATGAGAAATATGTCCACTATTAATTTTTTTAAAGTGAAATTTTCTTTCAAAAAAAATTAACCTAAGTGTTGTTGGGATGGGGGTTTAATGTTTCCTTTATGAGCTTTAGACTAACAGAAAGCCTTTATCTCCAAGTGGCATTTTTTTCCAAAAGCAATTCTTATTTCTTTTTTTTTCTTTTTAGATCCTGCATAAAATTTTATGAACAAAATCCTCTCGATGAGCAACACATTTTTCAGCTGCCAGTCAGACCAACTGCTATAAAAGACTTATATCAAAAGTAAGCAATTTAATAATTAAATTATACTTCAAGTCCAGCCACGATTCTAGGCAATTTCAGTGTCTGCTCCATGGGGACCTCATGACCCAGAGTTGCTTCACCTCTGAAACCATAATCATCTGATTCCCATCCCCTGAACATAGTCTGATAGAGTCCTCCCTCTTCCTTCTCCCAGACCTGTGGTCTGCTCTCTTTAGACTGTTGGTCCTCTACTTTCATTTTTCTCTCAATTTGTAATTTCTTCACAGAATAGGGCAGAAACTTTAGCCAGAAGGGAAGTGACAGGTTGGGAAGAACGTGATCGGGGTAATGACAGCGAAGTCAGAGGTATGGCTGTGGGAGTGAGAGAAGGATCTGGGATTGGGGATTGCGGAGGTATGGAGCTGAGGCTAAGACGATAGATCGGCCATCCATGCGGGACACCGAGGTTGCCTCAAATCATGATCTCCACTGACTCTTCTCTCAGCATATAATAGACTTGAGATTTCTCTCACACTGAAGCCACTCCATTTATACCCTCCCTCTATATAGTTCCCTCTTAGCCAAGCCTCATCACTCCCCTGAAATTGTTTAGCAGAAGTTGCCAGTGGCCTTCTAATTGGCAAATGCAGAGGACACTTTCCAGGAGAAGAGTTTTTTGGCTCCTTGTGTAATTAGCTAGCCCACTAATTCTTTCTCTCCGTAAGCACTTGTAAGGCTCTGTGGCATTTAATACTATTGCTTTCTTGAACCCATCCCCTTCCTTTGTTTTCATGGCATAAGGTTCTGTCTTAATTTTAACTCTACCTCTCTGGCCCACCTCCAAGACTGAGAACGGTCCTCTTTTCAAATTCTTCTCCCTCTGCCTCATTCATATGTGAGTTTCCACCAGAACTCTACCCTCTGCCCTCTTTTCTTACTTCCTGTCTTCCCTGGGTGATTTCGTTCACACCCCAATCTTCAATTCCTCTGGGCTAATGATAATTCATAACCCATATCTGCAGCTTCTCCTGAGCTTCACACCCGTGTTTCTAGGTGTCTGTTAGACATGAATTCTCAACTTTAACGTCCTGCAGGTAGTTCAGACTCTAAATCCCAACTCTTCACTCCCCTTCCTAACACGTTTCCCCTTCCCATATGACCTCTTAAGTGGCCATCATTAATCTCCACCTAATGCCCAAAACAGAAACCTAGGACTTATCTTCCACTTATTGCTGTCACTTCCTTCCTCCTTGAAATGGTTTCCAAGTCCTGACCTCCTTGGAAGCTCTTGAATCTGTTCCTTTCTCTACATCTTTGCATCTATTTCATATCTGCTCATCTCATACCTGGGCTGAGTGCAGTAAAATCCTTTTTCCTAGCTGCTCTGTCTGCCTCCATTAACTTCCTTCTCTGTGACCGCCAAAGTGATCTTCCTAAAATCAGATCCCATCATGACTTCCTTCTGTTTAAATGGCTCCCTTGCCTTTAGGACAGTGTTCCATCACCTCAGTGTGGTCTGTGAGACCTTCTGTGCCCGGCCGCTGTGCCTTTCTGGTTCACGTGCCACCACGCCTTCCCACTCTCCTTTTGAGTCAGAGACCCTATGTTACTGCATTTCCTCAGACACCGCACACGCTTACCTGACAGTGCCTACGCCTGTGTCCTTCTTTCATCCTGGATCTTGTCCGCTTAACTAGCTCCTCCTTCTAATTTCATTATAAGCTCAGCTCAAAGACCACAATATCTGAGGATTCTTTTCCAACTCTACAATCCCAATCTGAGTTAAATTACCCCTCGTGTATTGTCCCCTCCCATGTCTGATATTTCTCTATTACAACATTTTTCAAAATTGAGTTGTTATTGTTTATTTAATTTTTATTGAAATAAAGTTGATTTACCATATTGTATTAGTTTCAGGTATACAACAAAGTGATTCAGTTATGCATACTATTTTTTTTTTCAGGTTCTTTTTCATTGTAGGTTATTAACAAGATATTGAATATAGTTCCCTGTGCTATATAGTAAATCCTTGTTGTTTATCTCTTTTATATATAATGGTGTGTATCTGTTAATCCCATACACCTAATTTATCCCTCCACACCCCTTTCTCCTTTGGTAACCATATAAGTTTGTTTTCTATGTCTGTGACTGTTTTGTAAATAAATTCATTTGTATTATTTTTTATATTCCACATTTAAGGGATATCATATAATATTTGCCTTTCTCTGTCTGACTTAATTCACTCAGTATGATAATCTCTAGGTCCATCCATGTTGCTGCAAATGGCATTATTTCATTCTTTCTTTTTGCACACGGAATGAATATTTTATTACTAGATTATAAAAATAAAATACAATAATTTTAAAACAGAACTTAAAACACTGTACAAAGCTTTAATGTGACACAAATGGGAAAATTAAATAAATTAATTACACATTTATGTACAGATGGCCTGTACAAAAGCACTCCATGTTTCTGCCAATACTCTATGTCCTTGTTTGCCTGGACAAAAATGCATAAAGAGGGCTGCTTGGAGGGGAAAGAGGTACGATACAATACCTTTAGAGGTATTTGAAAGAGCCGTTTCTCATCACTCTTGATTTCATGAAGAGGAGAAGAAAGGGAGAAAACTATGGAATTGTTAAATTATTCTATTCTAACTTCCTGGTCTTGCTCAACCGGAGAGAATACTTATGGTTTGTGGTTCCATCTGATTTAAGAGCTGCCAGGAGTTCAAAAGTTTCAAGATTTATATCTAATTCAAAAAGTAGGTGTTTCCCAACTCCCTGTTTTTTCCTAAAAGCTGTGAACTTGTAAGTAAATGACCCAATGACATCAGCACTTGGTTATTTTAGGAAAGGAGTCACGAGGGGGACCAGGAACTGTGCATGAGAAATGAGGGAGCTCAAGCCTGGGTCATCTGTTGTTTTCTTTACTCAGTTCATCCAATCCAATTTCAGAGCCCCAAATGGCACAGTGTTACATTTCCTTTAGCTTCCTATCTTTGTATCTCTGAATGCTTTTTACCTTAGTGAACTAATTTACCTAACTGGTGAATAGTTTAAAAAGAAAAAAATCCCAAGGGCTTTCCCTTCCCTGGGTTGATCCCTAAAATAAATCATATTCAAGCTCTGGTAGGTTTGTTTATCCCTTGTGGATGAGAGAAGAACAGACAGACAGACCCCAGGTATGTCAAAGTACTATGCATGAATTTTTAAGGATTTAAACTGTATATTTTAAGGGGGAGAAAAGCAACATATGGCAAGGGTAGTCTATATAAAAATTTGGTTTACCCAGTGTTTTTAACTGGGTGAGTGAACACTTATGTACACAGTATGAAACAATGTTAAACTACTGAAAAGAGAGATAAAATTTCCTACTGTTACTGTGTAAAATTATGTCATGAGCAAATTCTGTAGTCACATGGGCTCAAAGTTCTGCCTCGCTGAATCCTATTCTCTAGGTCAAGGAATCCAGAACCCTGGCCCAGGGTATCTGAGAGATATGTCAGTATCATCTATCATCAGTGATACATACTGTGCCCATACTGTTATGTCTGAGTAGTATTCCATTGTGTGTGTGTGTGTGTGTGTGTGTGTGTGTATGTATGTGTATATACACATATATATATGTATATGTATGTATATATATATATAGGCACACCACATCTTTATCCATTATCTGTCAATGGACATTTAGGTTGCTTCCATGTCTTGGCTATTGTAAATAGTGCTGCTGTGAACATTGGGGTGCATGTATCTTTTTGAATTAGAGTTTTCGTCTTTTCTGTAAATATGCCCAGGAGTGGGATTGCTGGATCATATGGTAGTTCTATTTTTAGTATTTTTTAAGGAACCTCCATATTGTTTTCCATAGTGGCTGCACCAATTTGTTATCATTTACATTCTTGTTTCTTTCCCTCTTTTGACTGTGCTTCTTGAGGGTAGGAATGTGACCTCTCCACCTCTTCTTCCTCAGTGCTTACCACAGAAGGACTTCACTATGTGACTATAGAAAGAAGGAATTGGATTGGTTTTTTTTCTTTGCTTTTTTTTCTTTCCTTAGTGAGAAGCCACAGAAATGGAGAGTGGAAATAAACAGTGGTCAAAAGAAGGTGAAAACAGTTTGGCAACTGAGTGACAGCCCACCTGTAGATCATCTGAATTTTCACAGACCTGGTAGAGATGGTTTGTAGTCTATTCACGTAAATTATTCCAAAAGAAAATAAACTCAGTTTACTAGTAGAGGTTATTATTAGAGCTCTTGCGCCTAGTTTTAAGTAATTTTCCTGAACTCTAGGTATAAACCTATTTATTCTGGGGGAAAAAAAAAACATGAAAGAGTGCTTTTTCTCATTATCCTAGCTAGAGGAAATTTTATTAAAAGACACCAAGCAATAGGGACGTAGGTGTGAAAATAGGTTATAAAATGGAAATGCCAGCTCATACTTCACACTTTTCTGCACCATTTAAAACAGTTATGATATTTCTGCTCTAATACCTTCTCTGTGGCAGGAATAAGGGTTGAGATTTCTAGTATTGTATCAAAGATTATGTGTGTCAAAGAATGTCTTTTTGCCCCTGGTATAATTAGCTGACCCACCAGTTATTTATACCTCCTTCCGTAAGTACCTATAAGACTGTTATCTTTATGCACATGGATTGTGTGGGGCTGTCATCTCTTATTTGTATAAGTCTTAAATGGCTGATTCAAATATTGCAAGGATTATCCAAAATTAAATCTGATAGTTTTAAGATAGAATTCAAGGGTATTTGAAAGCTGGGAATACAGATAGTCCTATTGTAGTGATTGATATTTTGCAAAATTATTTCCAGAAATTGTTTATTCTCCCCCCCCCGAGTATATTTTGATTCAGGCATAATGGGAACTTCTCTATTCATATGGCTGAACTGTAAAAGTCCTAAAGAAATCAAATGTTCCTGAGAACCATCAGTTAATATCGTGCTATCTTTTCTAAGTGTGATATAAAAGCTGGAGCCTATAAAAGATTGAAAATGAACTGTATAAAAATAAAAAAATTTCTGCGTGGCAAAAAATACCAGAGGCGAAGCAACAAACAAATAATAAACTAGGAAAAGAAATTTGCAGCTCATGTTCAGAAAAGGGGCTACATTCTCTAGTATATAAAGAACTTTCAGATCTGTAAGAAAAGTATTAATAACTCAGTAGAAAAAATGGGCAAGTAATATGAACCGTTTACCAAAAAGGAAATTTAAATGTCATCTTAAAAGCAAAAGGTGATCAACCCCACCTATAATAAGAGGAATAAATTTATATTCTGTAGATACCATCTTTCACCTGTCAGATTAGCAGAGGTCAACATGTTTGGTGTCACAGTGCTGGCCGGGATTTGGGGGAACCTCACGCACTGCTGGATGGAGTGTAAAGTTGTATGGCTTTTGTGGAGGGTGATATTCACCAAAATTTTAAAGAATACATTCTTTGGACCACCAGTTCCATTAATAGGAATCTATTCCACATATATAACCAGACATGTGCAAAAAGGCCTGTGGACCAGATCACTAATTGCAGTATTGTTTACAGTAGCAAAACCATGGGCCTGGGGCATAGAAAAACCTCTGAAAGGAGACAACTAAAGCTCAACCCTGAGGTGTGGAATGATGAGGGCAGGGGTGGGTCTCAGCTTTGATTATTAGAAGCATCTGGGGAGCCTTTAAAGTCCTAATACCCAGACCAAGTGAATCAGAATCGCTGGAGGTAGAGCCTGGACATCAGAATTTTTAAAGTTCTCCAGGTGATTTCATTGTGCAGCGAACGTTGAAGACCACCAGTTTAAACATTTTATTTTATCTATATTTGTTGTTTCAGGTTTTTTTTCTTAAAGACATGTGTGTTATGATTTTTAAAGTTTAAAAGACATGAATAAATGTGATACGTTTTTCAAAAATGCCATTTTAAAATAAATTTTATTACATTAAGATTAAACCTGTTAGGAGATTAATACAAGATTAAACACCTTTTCCAATGATGCTGAATAAGTGAAGTATACGGAACCTATCTTCTAGAGTCTTTTTTGTTTTTTTAGAGTCTTTTTAATGCAGGTTGCTTCAAAAAAGAATGAAAGTTGTTTTGAATGTTAGAGTTAAAACTATTTGCTAATGTATTGGTCCAGTGACTCTTTTTATGAAAATAAGGAATTTTTATGAAATCATATATCTACGTGCTTGGAAACACACTCACACTCCATTTTGACTTGAACTTCATAACCTCTTCTACCCATTATGTATTCTTGATGTGCTTGTCTAGAAATTATTCAGTGACCTTTGGCCCAAACCAAGACCCACTGTTAAAGGAGGACTTCATTTGTAAAAGTCATAGATTATTCAAACAAAGCCTCAGTTGTAGATATTAAAGTCCAATAATCATTTATTTTTGGCCAAAGATCATAGGCATTTACAAAATTAGACTTTCTATTTCATTGGACTGAGCACTTAGGTCAAATACTAGCTTTTCAAGATACCTAACGGTATGATGCTCTTGAGTAAAACAGTTGACATCAAAAGCAGGAAGACTGAAGAGAGAAAAGTGTACTTTTAGCTGCCCTGGGAAAAGAGAATAATGACTTGGAGTTAATGGGGGAGAAAAACAGTGTCCAGTAGAGTGCTGCTCACCCAGTGGGTGCTCGGCAAATGATTGCTGGTAATGGTGGGAATATGGAAACCAAAATGTTGACCCACAAGGAAGTGGACATGATCTCATCTAAATGTTAATTGTATCATTTGATTTTGAAATACAACAATCTTCAGGAGAAAAAAATGGATACGTGTCTAGCCCTAAGACTATAAACCCTAAGTAGAAAATGTTTTCTGAAAT
Organism: Phocoena phocoena; assembly: GCF_963924675.1. Lineage (NCBI taxonomy): Eukaryota > Metazoa > Chordata > Mammalia > Artiodactyla > Phocoenidae > Phocoena > Phocoena phocoena. The sequence goes on from NC_089220.1 coordinate 109,202,547, forward strand.
ATATATTACAATTGGAAGAAGACAGTTATATTTAACTGTAGTGGAGGAGGCATTAAAAAATAAAGCAGTAGCTTACCAAATTAAAAATATATAATTTTTTTTTTGGGGGGGGGGGTGCTGCTGCACTATGCAGCCTGTGGGATTTTAGTTCCCTGGACCAGGGATCCAACCTGGGCCCCCAGCAGTGGAAGTGTGGAGTCCTAACCCCTGGACTGCTGGGGAATTCCCCCCGAATATATAATTTTTAAAAATCTACTTTAGTTTGTTTAGTCATATTTTCAATGCATCAAGAGGGTTGACTATTAAAAGGAATTGTCAATGCTGATTTTTGTCTAAAGTAGAAGACACATCATTCAGACTACCTCTTGATTGTTGTAAAATTCAGCAGTAACTTAGCAGAAAAACAGTTCAATGAATTGTTGATGAATTCAATTCTGATCTCTCTCTCTCTGGTTATAGATTTTTCTGAATTAACATTAAACGGTAGCCTGGAAGAAAGGATATCCTTTACTAACATGGTTACCTGCAGCCAGGTGCATTTCAAGTGAAGTGTGCTGATGGGGCCCTCTGTAAGGTGGTATGTTCACTTTTTGTTCTCTGCAAATACTTTATAATGTCTTAAATACCTTACTTTTTTCTTTTTTTCTTTCTACAACATAAATGCTGATTTAATACATTTGGGATATGGATTATTAGTAATCACATAAAAGGCTTACCAGCTGTTACTGAGCAGTGCAAATCTTTAATTTCCTTTCTACCTTCTGTAGTCAACTGACAATTTAATCCTAAAACCGGAGAAATGAAAAAAAAATTTTTTTGAGTGGTAATGTCTTTGCATTTGAAATCTGTATATATAGTAGAAGGAGAGTGTGGTCTCAAAACCATTGATGGAAGAGAAAAACCCTAAACAGGCATGCCAATTTGACATTGAAAGCAAAGTTTTGTTAAAAACAGTTGTAACCAGCCCAATTGTAGGACTAAGTCCCAGATGTAAATACCCTTTTTAAAATGTTTAACTTGAGGTAGTATTGACCAAAAGAATTAATGGAATAGCCTTTTCTACGATCTTACTGTTTTTGTGTTTCACAAACAACATTAAGTAGAATCAGATAATGGATAAAATGCCTAACATCATTCTTTCTCTTAAGCCATGTTTTGTACCCAAATAGATGGATATTAATTTTAGCATTTTAGCATAGTTAAGAATAAAATGGACTTAGAAAAAACAGAATATTTAGTTACAGAGAAGATATATAAATTAAATAATCAATATATAATATTTCTTTGAGGTATTTCATTGAGTAAAGGGTATTTAGCATAAGAAAATTTCTTTTAGAAAAATATACATGCTCATTTACTTGGTACCCACCTAATGCTTTTTCATGGTTGCCTGATAGGATTTACAGTCTGAAAGGACTGTTATATCTAAAGGATTGTTTTTGTCCGTCATGTGTAGGGCAGTGCTAATGTGGCAATCATTTCTACATTAAAATAATATTTCCAGACAGATTTTAAAATGAGATAAGTTACAAAACAGTTTGTGCACTGTGATCCCTTTTTGCAAAATGAAAATCAATGCATAATATACAGCAAAATATTAACATTGACTTTGAGAGGGGTGAGATTACAGGTGATTTTTATTTCATTTACGCTTATTTTTATTTTCTAATTCTTCAATCCCAGCTCAAGCCAAAAAAAAGAGAGAGAGAGGTGGTGGGAAGGTAATTATCACAGAACCTGAAAACAGATGTATGTAAACCTTCGAAGGGGCAAAAGGAGGAAGATCCTGAAGAAGATCCCGAAGGTTCTCTGTGAAAGATGCAGCTACAAAATGGATGACCCTGTCTCAGCTCAGGCTCCTCAGCAGAAGCATCAGGAGAACTGCAGCGATTAGTATACAGAGGGTGCAGACTGTAGGTACCATGATCTCCGTCATGATCTGCATGTAACTTAGAAAAGGCTCTGCGGAGGGGGAGAGAGCAACATGGCAGATGAGAATGTAGTCATTTTGGCAAATGCAGCTTCATCCTGAAAGCTTCAGTTGTCTGGATAAACTTGGAAAATGGCATCATCACACTTGCTAATTATTCTCATTTGCTATAAAAGAGAACCTGGTAAATTAAATGTTATAAAAAAATTATCTGAGGGCTTTGTAAGATATTTCAGAAAATATGGATTAAGAATGCTTAAATTTGGTTCTTCCATAGGTACTGTAATAAAGTCTAAATGTATGTCAGTGCTAGTGCTTACTCAGAATATTAGCAGCCAATATTCCTCAGTTTCTATAATTCTCTTTGGGGGGATTTAGGAAAGAAAATTCCTTGGAAAACATTTGCATCCTTTCAAAAATGTTTATTGTATATCTTAAGAGGTATAGGAATTTCTGCATTGAAAATTTTCATGGTCATTCTTAACACAGCTAAACAGTCTTTAAGAGTTAAATGATAAGCATATTTCAAGTGTGTTAACGGTTGTAGTGGACATTTACGAAATACCTGCTTTTAAGTTTTGTGCCAGGCATCCTTGGTTACCGAGATAAATAAGGCACAGGCCCAATTCTCATGGAGCTCATGGGCTCAACAGTAAGTTCTACATCATGTCTCTACATTAAGTTTATTTTAGTTTAATGTAATATACATCTTTAATATTTGCCTGATTATTTAGATGAGGTGGGAGGGGACAGTGGTATATGGGCCTGTAAAAATAGTTGAATTGGTAGGATTTGGTCTAGCATTTTCCACCTCTGATACCACATGGAAGATGAATTCATTAAAACAGGAAGTGTATTTCTCTGGTTGCTCTTATATATAGAGAAAGACAAAATTCAAAGAAACAAATGATATGCTTTGGCATTTCTTGATGCATGGTTACATCCTGGTTATTCTACATCTCTGATCCTTTTAGATCCTGTTGCATTAGAAATGCCTTCTGTGAGAGCAGGGACCTTGTTGTTTATTGCTATGTCCCCAGGGCTTAAAACACCCTTGAGTCAATAGTGACTGCTTCATAATTACTTGCTGAATGAGTGAATATAATATCTAGAGTGTTTGATTTTTCTTCATTCCATTTGGTATAATGGTTGAATTTCTCCCTCCTTCCAACAAAGCCCACTATAACACAATAGTAGATTTATAAATTTACAGTATGATTCAGAATTGAACTAGAGTAGATAAATTTATAAATAGTAGATTTATAAATTTACAGTATGATTCAGAATCAAACTAGAGTAGATATTTCTTTTTCATGGTAGATTTTTTTTTTTTTGGTACGTGGGCCTCTCACTGTTGTGGTCTCTCCCGTTGCGGAGCACAGGCTCCGGATGCGCAGGCTCAGTGGCCATGGCTCATGGGCCCAGCTGCTCTGCGGCATGTGGGATCTTCCCGGACTGGGGCATGAACCCGTGTCCCCTGCATCGGCAGGCGGACTCTCAACCACTGTGCCACCAGGGAAGCCCATGGTAGATTTTTAAAACATATTTTAAGTGCTGATAGAAATTTGACATTGCTTCAAAGTAAAGGAAAGTCCATTTCTAATCATGTGATTTTGGAAGATTGACTTAAGGTGGGTCCACATTTTGAGATTTTGGTAATACCGTTACATACGTAATTACATGGTTTAATTATCAAAGAGTTAAACTCACCTGCAGCGAGCATCTGGTTGTTGATAGAGCAAGTTTCCAAGGCTTTGAGGTACCAACTTTCCACCTAATAAAAACCCACTTGATAAGTTGTCTTAAACTAGTTTTTTGCTGTTTGAAATCATGTTTCGAATAATATGGGGTAAGAAATATATTTTTTTAATCTGCTCGTAGTTTAAATCAGTTAATAGTTATTGAATGCCTATGTGCATCATTGTGAGGGAGCCAAAGAACAGTTTTTATTCTTGAGCTTATAATCTAGCTATCTTTTTCTAATAATGAAATTACTGTCTTTTCTAGTAATGCAAAACTAGTGAATACCTGATAGTTATCAGTCACTGCTTCTATTTATAGTCCCACTAGGCTCACTCTAAAGAATGTGGATAAACAAATGAGTTTTTTTTTAATTAAGACACTCTAAATTACAACTTATATTCCCTGCCATTAGGTGCAGCAGCATACAGAATAGAGAGCTGATAGAAAAATTTGTAGGTTATTGAAAATGGGAGGTTTTAAAGGATTTTTTTAATTATTACTTTTAATCTCATTTTGGCACCAGTGCATTTGTATCACTGTACAATTTGGTGGGAAAAGAAGTGAAGATTATATGGTCATTATATATTCAATTTACTTAACTTTTCATGTATGTTGAAGAATAGGTAGTATTTGTTTGCATTAAGATACAACATTTAGGATAACATTTAAATCACAGTTTCTGTTGACTGTCATAACCTAAAGTAAACAGGACTCCTGCATAACCCTAGTCTGCCCTTAATGCTCTGTGTGCTAGGAGTGCATTTTACAGTGTCCTTACCCCATTCTAAGCAAACAAGCAGAGAGGTGGTGAAAGGGAAAGAAACAATGGGCCCACTTGCCAAACTCTAAACCCCAGCTACCTAGCTCTTCTAAAATCCAGAATGAGTAACACTGATAATTATTCCTACCTCTCGAGGATTGGGAAACCCATTGGCAGTGATAATCTTCTTGTAATATTCAACTGAAGCCTTTGGATAGCGTGGCCTATTTTTCTTGTTGAAATCGACATAGTAGAATCCATATCTATCTGAGTATCCTCTCTCCCATTCAAACTTATCCAACAAAGACCAGGAAGTATACCCTTTTATATTAGCACCATCTTTGATAGCTGCAAAGACATTCCATTTTTAATATATTTCATTTTCTTGGAAAAATAGTATTGCGAAGATAATCTTAAATGTTTTCATCTATGAGATTTAGAAACACGTTTTAGTCAATCGTGTATTATCAGATTTTGCCCAAGTTAAATAGAAAGATATGTGAAGACCGTTTGTATCTCACCTTTTAGCATTTCATTTGTGTATCCTTTAAGGTATTGAATTCTCCACTCATCACATAATTGGGTACAGTGTAGTTTTTGAGATGCTCCATTTTCTGTCACATATATGGGTGGATTGCCATATTGAGTCTGAAAGGAATCATGGGAACACATATTGAAAGCTGCCATATTCTAATTGGGTGTGTTTAGCATTTAGTAGATGCCACTTAACATGTTTATTTAGAGATAAGTGTAGGCAGGAGGCAAGTTCGTACAGAAGAATATATTTCTTGACAAAGCATCATTTTAGAGAAAATATGCTTCAGGTCTTGTTCTTTCCCACATATTCCAGTACAGGTGAGAAGAGCAGCAAAATAACTAAATATGAGATAAGAATTTTAAAGTTTTATATATAAATATGTATATTATATATATAGTCATATGAAATATGTGCATATTATATTACATGAATATAATTTATATAATGTATAACAACCATGTATATGATCTATATATATGATTTTCATAGTAGGCATTCATCTTTTTTTTTTTTTTTTTTTGGCCATGCAGTGCGGCGTGCAGGATCTTACTTCCCTAACCAGGGATCAAACCCGTGCCCCTTGCAATGGAAGCACCGAGTCTTAACCACTGGACCACTAGAGAAGTCCACATTAGTCTTTTTTGTTGTTTTCTTTCTTTCTTTCTTTCTTTTTTAGTCTTTCTTTAAGGCCTATATCGAGTAGCTTCTGAAGTATAAGTAACTGGGTTTTTAAATTAACTTTAAAATGTAGGCACCTGAGCTTATACTATAAGAACATGAATTCAGGTAAAAAATGTCCTTTAGCCTAATGTAATGATCACCTGAGCAAAGTTGAGAAGCCTCCTAAATCCCCATGGCACAGAATGTAGCCATTTAGACCCCAGATCAGGCCAGTTTGGGTCAACCAGTTCAACTAGGTCACGATCGTTCTGGTAGCTGGGCCCCTGGCGAGAGGGGTAGTTCCTTTCTGTGATGTACCGAGTCGTAAAATGACCTAATCCCAAGAAATCAGATGTGCCTTTAATGTAGCTCTTTTCCTGGAGTGAGAACGCCGGTAACCTCGACATATCCAGGCCTTGCTCTGCACTCTTTCTTCCTAATGAGAGAAGAAAATAGAATTTAACCAAGTTTTATTTTCTCACAATCATTCTCTTGTCATGTACCATGATGATACTGGCATGTTGACATGAAAGCTATTATCCAGATCCTGGGCTTTGGAATTCATCTGTGTGGAAATTATGACCTTAGCCTTTCAAACTGGAATTTTGACATTTGAATGCTAGCTAAAAATTTTTAAGTTTATGTTGCTTAAAAGTAATATTTTTACAGATTACTCAGTAACATGTGTGGACAATTGTGTAGCTACCTGGAAAAAAGAACTAGGTTATTCCTTACATCAAAAATTGGTAATTTTGCTTGCCTCTGGGAAGGGAACTGGAGGAGGCCAGTGGTAGCGTGGGGAGAGACACGGTCACGTTCAGGCCTTGTTGTAGTGTAAGCTAACATCACCTCTGTGTTGGGCAATGTCCTATCTTTCAAAATTGTAAAAGTGTGTGTCCTTTCACCGACCAATTCTAAATCTGCTTATCCTACACTTTACTCATGTAAAAGGATGTATGTACAAGGATCTTCACTACAGATTGAGTAGCAAAAGATTAGAAGCAACCTGAAGGTCTGTCAGGAGAGACTGGTTAAAAACATGATGGGATATCCATCAGTACCACATTATGCAGCCATGAGAATGAATAAGGCAGTGCTTCATACACAACAAGGACGAGTGCCAAGACGGATGCTCGAGTGAAACAAAGATGCAGAGTGTTGCATACATACAGTACATGCAAGTATATACACATACCGAGCAGCAGTGTTCTTGGCGCACACATGCACAATGCATCTCTGGAAGTGTACTTCCTTCTGGGGAGGATAGGAGCAGTGGGTGGGGGAGGGAAGGAAGCTTAACTTTTTTCACTTTTTTGTACTTCAAAACATGTGAAACATGCCCTTGTATAATCTATGCAAAAAAAGTTTTAAATCAATGTATAAAGAGAAGTAACATTTTTATGAGTTGATCTAAAATGTAGCCATAAAAATGTTTCCAAAGAGACTGCTGGCTTAGATTAAATGAGTGAAAAGATTGCATTATTAAATTCCTTTAAATTATTAGCATGTTATTACTTTCAGTTACATGTAGTAACTTGAGAAGAACCACAGGAATTATCACTGTAGTGTCTACTACAATAGCCACTCAGCATATGTGGCTACTGGAATATGGCTAATGTGACTGCAGCTTCAACTCAGTCACACTGAAGGATTGAATTTTTAATTTTGTTTAATTTGAATCTGAATAGACACAAATGGCTACAGACTATCATATTGAACAGCACAGATAGGGGACATGCAGAACATTTCCATGATCACCAGAAGTTCTATTGGACAGCACTCGTCTAGAACTACCTTTCTTCATATATTTATTGTGAATGAAGGGGTGCTTCTGAGATGCCTGGAAGTAATTTGTGAATGAGATTTCAGGCAGAATGCTTTCACTACTAAAGAAAATATTAATTGTCTTATTTGTCAGTTATACTTAATAATGCTGAAACAAAAGAAAAAGAAAAAACTACTTAAAGGATCCTTCTCTCCACATTGTATAAGGGAAAAATTGAGCCCTGTTCCCACTTGAAGTATCACAGAGTTGGAGTTGGTGGGGTCTGGGATTATTGGCTTTAAGCGCAAGAATTGTTCTATGATAGGTAATCAATTTGGCTTTTTAGTACAATCTTGTAGCGCCTGCAGTGGCCTCTGAGGGTCCCAAGAGAGCAAACAGCATGTGAATGATGGGGTGTGTCTGCAGGAATGTTCCATATGGGCATTGTCCCATTGTGAGGGCTTTTTCCTTATGCATCTTGAGGAAATCATTCTCAAGATTTTGAGTGTATGTGTACAGAACATGTCACAGAACTGGTTATTGTCAAAAGATTTTTAGAGATTATTCTGTCTAATCCCTTCATTTTTAGGTGATAAGACTGAGACAGGACGAGGTGAAGCACCTTGCTTAGAATCACTGGTTAGTGGCAGAGTTGGAATTAGAACTTGCTGCCTCCTATTCCAGACAAGTCTTGATAAATGGTGCTTTAGAAAGGGAAATTTTTGAAATGTTGAAACATTCTTAGTCAGACATCTAAAATAGCCTTGATGTATGAGATATAGCCTATTTCACTGTTATCCTTGTCTTTTTTAGGGAGGTGTGGGCTGATACCTCTAAATCACAGTTATATGTTTAGATTCCTATGGCCAGACACTGCTGGTTGCCTACCCAACAGACCCATGCCTGTCTTCTTCCATGCCCTGTTTTCTCATCCCCTTCCAAAGGGCCACATCCTTTCTGGGAGTCTTGACCCCTCCCCAGGCTCTGAGGCTCTCTAGCCCTGGTGGTCTAGGGCACCTTGGGGCATTTGACAATTCTGTCCCTTGAGGCACAGCGGGAAGTCAGCTGGGAGTAGATGGTGTTTCCTGGGAAGATTTTTCTTGTTCTTAAAAACAGATATGATAGTACTATTCCCTTTTTTTCTGCCTCAGGGTGTTGATGTGTAAAGGTGATGCCTGGAGCTGCTACAGCCATCCTGTGGCCTTGGGGAATGGCTGATGAGCTAGCTAAAAGTGCCAGACAGAGTGGAAAGATGGAATGAGTCTGGGTTCTCAAAGACAACCCTGAGGGCTGGATTAATTAGCTGTGGATTATCCTTTTCTGGATTTCAGGTGAGATGATAAATCCCCTACTTTTCAAGCCATTTTATTTGGAGTTTTCTGTTATGTGGCAGTTAAAAGCGTCGAAATTAATACAGCCTTGTGAGCTGTGTCTTTATCCTCTGACACTGTGGAAACTAGAGCTTGGAAAGTATTTCTCAAGTGGCAGAAAGAACCAGCAATAGGACTGACTCCACCCATGACTGTGTCTTTGACTTCTCACTCCTACTTCACTACAGTTGGATGGAGTGGAGTGCGGAGGAGACAGGAGAACAGAACACAAAAGAGAGCAGCCTAGAGAATTGCTAAGTTTTTTCCCCTGGATTCTGAAATTCTCAGTTTCCAGGTCTAAGAATTTGTTTGGATGTCCCCCACCCTCCCAGTTTGAATAACCAGTTCTAAATTCTTTGGGAGCTGGCTTATCCCTCGAGTGCCTCACCCAAACCAACCCAGTGTGTTCTTCTATCCCCCTGCCTTTTGGTCATTTCACTTGAGCTCAATACTGTTGCTGTGGTATCTGGAGTCTTAAAAACGTGACGTGGCTCACCGATATGGTCCTTCATGACTTGTGGGTAGTCACCGGTGTAAATGGGGTTGGCAAACCAGCCCAGGCAGAACTGTAGGTATCTCTCGGCAGCCTCTATGTCCTTGGGGTTAGTAATGTCCACAGGTTCCCCCCAGTCGCAGTTTAATGAAATCCCCACCAGACCTTATAAGAAGAGAGAGAAAAGGGGGTGGCACGCAGAGTGACATTGCTCCTCTGGTCACCCGTCTGTTCTCAGCGCACATGGTGGCGGGGCTCACCTTGCTGCTTGCTGCGCCATGTGTTGTTGTAGGAGTGCCAGGCTTGGGCATGGGCCTGGAAGAGAAAGGAGCCCATCGGAGATGCCTGCCTCATTCATTTTTCTCCTCCCTTTCAACCCAAGGTGGCCTTTCTCTCCTTCCTAACTCTAAAGATCATTTTAGGTCCTATCCTTTTCATGAGTCCAGCCTTGATTAGCCTAATCCATAGTCTCCCTTCCTCTGACCTCCATTTTCTTTGTGCTGTAGAGGAAACTTGCTCTAAATCTGGCATAAACACATAAGCCACCACTCTGTGTTATTTATTGTTACTAAGATTTTTGCTAACGTGTCTTGTTTCGTTCCTGGTCGTCCTCTGTAGTAACTAGGCAGTGCTTTCAGCATAGGTGCTCAGGAAGTTAGGAAAATATAATACCAGGCATCTGGAACAGTCTTGAGAAACAGAATCCAAAATGTGCCAACCTGCCTTCTCTCCATGTTCTCTCCCAGGGACCCACTGATACATTCAGAGCCCTGCCCTTTAAATAGTCACAGTTTAAGAAACCCTAAGCCAAATAGGGAAAGATGAGAAAGTTCTCTTGCTGACATGAATTTGAGGGTCTGGTATGTCCCCAGTGATCCCCTGCCTGCCCGCCTGATCAGATTGTCCACCTTCTGTTGAGAGTCCATTGGGGCCATCATGCCTCGCACCCCTGTTCCCCAGTCATCGTCACCTGGACCCTCATATATGTCCTGGAATGTGACCAACCCCCCCCCACCCCCCACTTCTCAAGCCTTTCCAATAGCCTTGTAATTCGCCCGTCGTTGTCTCCTCTCAATGTCCCCCTCAATTTCTGCCCTAACTGAGCCTGACTGCCCCTAAAGACCGCAGCCACGGCAGCTCTTTCCAGCAGACGCCATTTTTTTCCCCTCACACCCCACACACCTTAGGAGAGTGCCTGTCTTGCTCTTTGTTGCTGCTTCCAAACGACTTCTCTTCCCTCCTTCAAAAACTCCAGGTCCTTTGAAGTCCATGCTACCAGACAAGCACTCCTAACTCCTTCCTGCTGCTGTCATTCACCAACCTCCAGTTACTTCTGCTCGGTCACTGAAGATGTTAGCCCCTAGCTCACTGTCATCCCCCCACTTCCTCCTGTCACCGTTCCTCACAAAAGAGTTTAGACCTGTAGGTGACAAGTTTTCACATGCATGTGCTCCAGCCCCTTGGCTAGATTGCAAGCGCTATAGGGAGCAGTCACGCTGTCATCTGGGCTGCAGTGTCCAGCAGAGTCCTGGATGGCAGGACACTACCTCATAGATCCTCATGGAAGGGAAGGGGACCATGTTAAGGTGAGGTGGCAGACGACTGGGCTCAGACTCGGGCCCTGGGGTGGGCTCAGCTGTCACTGGGACTCACCCTTCCACCTTGAACCCAGCCTTCACTCCCGGAAGGACCCACTTCACCTTAATGACGTGATGTGCCGCCTTGTATAGGCCCGTGCCATGGAGCTTCAGTCCAGGTGCGTGGTGGCCCGTCTCGTAGCCTTTTTCTGCCATTGTCTGCAGGGATGGCAAGTGGGGACCACAGGACCCGTGAGAAGTGACAGGGTACACTCCTGCCTGGAAAGTGGGTTTTCCCACCTGGAGCGGGGCCTTGCTTACCCGAGGGTCACTGAAAGTGACCCAGTGCTTCACCCGGTCCCCAAAGGCCTCGAAGCATAGGCTGGCGTAATCACTGAAGTAGTTAGCCGTGCTCACGTTCTGCCACCCGCCATAGTTGACCTGGAGCAGCTGCAAACAGAGGGGTGGAGAGAAAAGCAGGTGCCCCACCCTCTAAAGCATGGATAGTACTCCATCTTCTCCCCATCACCTCCCTGAAGCCAATGTCTTGTCCTCTGACCTCCCACCACCCTGTGTCACAGAGAGGTACATAAGCGGCTCCTCTGCCAGCTGGGCCGTGATACCACAGGGCCTTGTTGAACGAATAAAAAAACTGCTTTAATAGTGATGTCTAACTGTGAGGTTCTTAAGCATGTCGAGGCTTTATGGAAATCGCTTGGGAGGGGGTGCTCGTATATGAGCACATACAGTTCTAACAACCTGGGGGAGAAAAGGCTAAACAAACTTGCTCATTATTCCATCAACTCTTACTCAAAAGATGCTTCTTTCTTTATAGTCTGAGTTGTCGTTTCCAGGCCAAATGTTTTGGAAAACATCAAAATCTGCGCTTACCACTTATTACAAACATCAGTTAAACCAGTGGGACCTCCCCACCGTGGGTAAGTTGGGAGATTTCTTCTTCACTCCCTGCCATCTTCCTGTCCCGAGCCAGAGCCCAGACCCCAGTCTTTGCCTCCACCTTGGCAACCCCAAGTGCCCAGATCAGGCTCCCTCCTGCTGAGCTGAGCTCCCCTTGGGCCTCTGAGCCTGCGCAGCCTCACCTGTGGGAGATCCCAGTGGTGCAGGGTCACGATGGGCTCAGACTCGGGCCCTGGGGTGGGCTCAGCTGTCACTGGGACTCACCCTTCCACCTTGAACCCAGCCTTCACTCCCGGAAGGACCCACTTCACCTTAATGACGTGGGTAAGTTGGGAGATTTCTTCTTCACTCCCTGCCATCTTCCTGTCCCGAGCCAGAGCCCAGACCTCAGTCTTTGCCTCCACCTTGGCAACCCCAAGTGCCCAGATCAGGCTCCCTCCTGCTGAGCTGAGCTCCCCTTGGGCCTCTGAGCCTGCGCAGCCTCACCTGTGGGAGATCCCAGTGGTGCAGGGTCACGATGGGGGTGATGTTGCTGTTCAGAAGGGCGTCAATGAAGTCACTGTAGAATTGGATTCCCTTCTTGTTCACCCCGTCAGCTGAAGGCGAAATAAAAGGGGGGACTTGATGAGAAAGGACCTTGGCCTTGACCTTCTGAATGCACTATTCCTGGGCCCTGGAGCTTTCTGTAGGCCTGAAGGCGCCCTCAGCCCACCAGCACTCGGGTCTCAGATGGTGGAATAGCTACTGCTGGGAGCCCAGCTACCTGCAGAACCCGTGAGAGCTGCTGCTAAGGAAACTGTGCTCATGGGCTGTTCTCGCCGCCCAGGACTCTCTGGTGTCCCCACAAAGCCAGCACGGCCAAAAGGGGCCACTCCTGGGCTGGGGCAGTGTGGCCTTAGCTCACCTCGCACACCCGTGGGCAGGAGCCGGGGCCAGGACAGGGAGAACCGGTAGTGGCTGACGTGCAGCTCCCTCAGCAGAGCGACGTCCTCCTGTGCAGACAGAGGTGGGTGCAGGGCAGGGTCAGCCGGACCCCACTAAGGCCCCTCCTGTACGTACTCTTCATCTACGCAACAGGCGTGACGCCACCTGCCCCCGTTACTCCTGGGGCTATGCCAGGAGTCAAGTAAAATGCAGGATATGAGGATGCTTTGAGAAATCCATCAGGGTGATGGATCCCCAATCCAGAGAGGAAAGTGGGTGCTGAGCAAAGGGACAGAGGATGAGCTGGTCCCGCTCTTCCCACAGGGGGCCCAGTCCCATGCAGGGACCAGGGGTTCAGGCTACTGTGGCCTGTAGGCCCTGGGGTCATGGCCTCAGCCGTTCAGCTGCCCATCGCTTAGACTAAGGCACTGGCTCAGGTGGGGCCCAACTTTCCTTTCCTCCTTCATCCACCTTCCCACATCCTGGCACTCCCTCCCCAAGCCCCAGTCACCACCGACCCCTCCCCGCTCAGCTGCACTGGGATTGGGGATGGTTAGCAGAGCACTTGGTTGACATTGTCACTCGGGTTCCCCCAATATGTCTGTCACCCCCCAGCTCTCCCTAGGTGATGCTCAATCATGCACACACATGCACGCCCATCACTCACCTGGACCTTGTAGTAGCCGTTACAGGCCACATCTGCAGTCTCCTCCCCAAGCACATTCCCTTTCCTACTGTGCGTGAAGGTGTCCCAGATGCTGGGCCCTTTCCCGTCCTGGTCCCAGGCACCCTCAGTCTGGAAGGCGGAACTGCCCACGCCCCAGGTGAAGCCTGCAAACGGAGACCCCAAGCTGGGCTCTGAGTCCCCTCCCACTCCCCACCCAGTACTGGGACCCTGGGCTGTGCCTCCCAGGCCACAAGGCAAGCCCCCTCCCCAGCAGCCTGCCCTGTCTCCCTAGGAGTGGGAGCATGTGTGGTAGGGCGGGGGGAGGGGGGGGAGACACAATACGTTAAAAGCATTTATCTGCACCATTTTAGCTCTGATTTGCATTTACTATCTATACAGTAACTTTAAAAAAATTCTGTTAGGAACTTCTTTTATTTCAGAACAACTACATGGGGTTATTTTCCCCATCCTACCTATAAGGAAGCTAAAACACCAAGCTCCTTGACAAGTCAGCCAAGGTAGGCAATCTGACAGACAAATGGACAGACGGACAGACCACCGGAGGAGTGGACATACCAAGTGGGAAGGTTCCATAGTAGAAGGAGGCCTCTTCTAGGGATTCCGTCATGGTGGCCCCCAGCCTGGACACCAGCAGTAGCACCCACCAAAGAGTGACAGCCCTCACTGGCTTCATGGCACCCGGCTCTCGCCCATACCTGAAAAAGCACATCCGACAGGTGTACGCCCATGCAGCCAGGGCTTGGGGGGGAAGATCCTGGCTTTGGGGAAAAAGGAGGGGGGGAGGTGGGACGGGGTGGAGGCGCTTTATCTAGAGAAGTGTTGGTTCTTCTGGGGTCAGCTAGTCCCTGGCTTTGCTGGGACCCACCAGCACAGGCTGAGGCTGTTCTCCAGATATGATTCCCAAGTTAAACACTAAGGAGGACAAAGACGGGGCGTGGGGAACTCTGGGCCTGGTAGGCAACGTTTCAAACCACCCCTGTCCCTATCTTATGGGGGAGACCCAGCCTATACCCTGTGATGGCCTCAGTCTGATGGGGAAAGCACTCTGCCTTAGGGACGCTCCAGTCTGATGGGGCTGGCAGGACAACCCACAGAGCCGCTGCAGCACCCCACCTACACACTGTGGCCTATGCAAAGAGACAGACCCCTCCCCAAGCCGGGGGTCATGAGCAGGGTCACCATCCCAGGGTCTTCTGTCCTAAGGGTCAGGGCAATTTCCTTTCCCTGGGCTCCCCTCTCTGATGTCAGCCTAGCCAGCTTACCCAGGATTGTCCTCGGTCGCAGACACTCCCACAGTAGCAGCTGGTGGGCAGAGCACTGTCAGACTGACCCCCTCAGGGCCTGTGTGCCCCCCACCCCAAGAGCAGAGCCTCAGCCCAGCGAAGGCTCTGGTTGGGGGCGTGGCCAGTGGCCTAACCCCCCCTACAAAGAGCTTCAATAGCCCCAATTCAGTGGCGAGGGCAGGAATGCTGAGCTGGCCAGCGGGTCCTGAGTCAGCAGCCAGGAAGCTTGGCCCTGGGCCCGGGGCATCCAGTCAGCCCCCTCCCAGGGTAGAGGAGCAGTGACCCAGTCCCCTGGTCCCTTCTGGGCCCAGTGTGCTGCCTTCAGCCCATCTCAGCCTGTGAAACTCCAGGTGGTGGCTGGGCGGGGAGTAGTGTGTGTGGGCATCTGTCTCTGTGTCCACCCCTTCCTGCTGCCAGAGAAAGTTCACTGTAGAAGGTAAATTTGGTTCTCCCACATCACTCTCCTCTCTTTGGATCCCTCATTCATTCCTTTACTGACTCACTCATTGAATCACGACTGTCTGGGGAATTCCCTGGCGGTCCAGTGGTTAGGACTCGGCGCTTTCACTGCTGTGGGCCTGGGTCGATAGAGCCCTGGTCCGGGAGCTAATATCCCACAAGCCTCCCCGTATGGCCAAAAAGAAAAAAAAAACAGAAGATATATTAAAAAAAAAAAAAAGCACAAGTGGCAGCTAGATCACACCCTCCCTGGAAGCTCAGTGCCTCCTGCTCTCCACCCAGGCTGCCAGGGAGGCCCCCACTGTGCTTCCTTCACTATGGTGCCCTCACCTCTCCATATCCCTCCCCTCCCTCCCCCGACTTGCGGCTCCCTGCATCTCACTCAACCTTCAGCCTCCCTACCTTCAGCTAAGCCCCACCGTAGATCCTTAACGGGACAGGTCTTATTACCCCTTTGTGGTGGATTAATTTCTTTCTGCCAGAGTGAGGTGGGACCTGGTCTGAGTCCTCCAGGGGTTGGGGATCTTGCGGGACAGGGAGGCCAGAGGGAGTGTGAAAGCAAGGTGGTTTTAAGTGCTGTGCAAAAATCAAATCAAATCAATCAATAAAAATAAACACTGTGCCAGGGATCAGGGCTCTAATGGAAGGATGGACAGAGCACTATAGAGGCGCAGGGAGGGAGGGGACATTGGACAAGATACTTGAAGGATGTGGAAGCACTCGCCAGATGGCGTGGAGCACGTAGGGCGTGGGAACTGACAGAGGGGACGGTGTGAGCAAAGGCTCTGAGGTGTGTTGGGGGACCTGGCAGCTTGGTATCCTCTCCTCTTGCATCTATCCTACAGTGACCAGGCAGGGCTGCATCCTCAGGTGAGCAGACCACTGGACGTCACCCTCGCGGCCTGTGGGTGGATTGCCGTGAGAGTCCAAGGCCAGTGGTGCATTATCTGCACTGGCGCTGCTACCTGCCCCGCCAGGCCTGTGGGCCCTGGGGACTCTGCTCTCCAGGCTGAGGTTGGCAGGAAACATAAAACTTTAAGACCTGATGTCATCTCTGAAAAATGCCCCCTTCTCTCAGAGCCAGGGGCCTAGTGTTTGTGATGAGGGAGGGGCTAGTCAGCCTGGCCTGGCCAGGGGCTGCTTGGGGTCTGACTGCAGACCCAGTCTCCACCGTCTGATCCCCGTTCTCCTCCACAGGCTCCAAGCTGGAAGGATGTGGGCCTCACAGCTGGGTGACCACCACCACCCACCCTCGCTCCTCCCAACCCCATCCCACTCCAGGGCTGCTTGGGCCCTGCCGGAGGCTTGGAGCAACCAGGGTAGAACCCTTCCCTTGGGTGGGTGGGGTGTTCTAAAGTCCCTGGAGGCCAGGCCTGGCTGAAGAGCAGGTGTGTTGGGGGATGGGTGGGCCTCTTTGTCTTCCCCCTCTTCTCTCCCCGCAAGGGGCTGCAGAGTGGGGGGTCCCTCTGCCAGCAGCCTCTGTAGGGCCCAGGCCAGAGTCTAAGCTCTATGACTTTTAGGAAGGGACTTGGTAAAAGCAAAATGTCTGGTCTTCCGTCCTGGGAGCACTGATGGGTCCAAGGCACAGGGGTGCAGTGGGTGTGGGCATGGGAGAGGCTCAGCTCAGCCCGCTCTGTACCTCTGGATCCTTCCGAGGGAACTGAGGGGCTGGCGTGGGAAGGACACTGGGGATCCATGTCGCCAGGAACTGGCCGTGGGCTCCAGTGACAGGCACTTCCTCTCTCCCTATCTAGAATGAGAGCTACTATCCCTGCTGGCACTGCAGGGCCCAGCCATTCTATTCCCTGGTCCTAGGAGCTAACCTTTCTCTCTCTGGAGAGGAAGGGGCCTCTAGGCCCCATCCAACCCTCACTTCTTCCCACCAGCTCTGCAGCCCAACTCAGCCCTGCCCAGCCTGGAGCTAAGGGGACAAGTCCCAGGAGACAAAGTTTAGTGCCGTGTGACATTGGGCCAGCCACTGCCCCTCTCTGGGCCTTCATTTCCTCCTCTACGGAGGCTGGCTACCAGCTGTCTGGAGTCTTCCTCAGCTCTGGGTTCATTAAAGAGGTGACAGGCTGTTTTCAGGTTGTCTTGTCTCTGCAGGAGCTGGGCTGGGATGGAGGCAGGGGATTTGCAGGGATCAGAGTGGGGCTGGTTGAGCCCATCAGGGTGTTGGTTGGTGTTGTGTGTGTGTGTGTGTGTGTGTCTCCTTTCTCTTGGGGAAAGGAGCCCATTCTGGGGTGCAGAGCAGTCCTGGGAAGCAGGAGTACAGGGGCAGGAGTGGGGTGCTTGGTTTATAAGGAGCACTATGGGCCTGAGTCAGACTTTCTCCTGAGTTTTCTTCTGAGGATGGAGCAGACAAGTCCTTCTGTGACAAACCACTGGGAGAAGAGTGGGGGAAAGGTGGGAGGGATGAGGAGAGTGGCCTGTGGAACGGAAGAGGGCGGTGGTTAGGATCAGAGTCTCTGGAGTCAAGTACATCTTTGAATCCCAGCTCAGCATCTGCCCGCTGAGTGTTCCATACAAGTTACTGAATTTCTCTGAGCCATTTTTCATATATAAAAGGGGATGACAGGGACTTCCCTGATGGCACAGTGGTTAAGAATCCACCTGCCAACGCAGGGGACACGAGTTTGATCCCTTGTCCGGGAAGATCCCACGTGCCGCGGAGCAACTAAGCCCGTGCGCCACAACTACTGAGCCTGCTCTCTAGAGCCCGTGAGCTACAACTACTGAGCCTGCGTGCTACAACCACTGAAGCCCGCGCGCCTAGAGCCCGTGCTCTGCAACAAGAGAAGCCACCACAGTGAGAAGCCCACGCACCGCAAGGAAGAGTAGCCCCCGCTCGCCACACTTAAGCATTAAATGACGTGATAGATGTAAATGCTTCATGCAGCGCCTGGCAGAGAGAAAAGCCCCAAAACTATCTCTGTGGGAGTTCCCTGGTGGTCTAGTGGTTAGGATTCGGCGCTTTCACTGCCGTGGCCCAGGCTCAATCCCTGGTCCGGGGACTGAGATCCTGCAAGCCACGTGGTGCGGCCAAAAAACAAAAACAAAAACGAACTATCTCCATCATCAATGCCATCATATTGTGAAGGCTGAAATCCAGCTCTGCCACTCACAAGGGCTCTCTGGGTGAGGCACAGAGCCTCAGAGGGTAGATGCTCCCTGATGTTCTGACAAGGGGTTTCCATGATCGGAGAGCTTTGGGAGATGCCAAAATCCCTCTGTGCTGTGGGCTCTGCAGGAGCCAGACCTCTCTGTCCGTTGAGGCCAAAGCTCCGCTCCCCAGAACACCAGTCACTGCCTGAGGGCAAGGTGCCTAGGGTGTCAGCAGATTTTGAGGGCTGCTGCTAGTTCTGGCTCTGTGAACAAAACCCAGGGCCTTTTACCTTCCGAGTGTTGATGGTAACTTCCAAGGTCCACTTCATTTCTCTGAGCCCCTACCCTGTATTATAAAAATGTGCAAACACAGAAAAATGGAAAGTGTATACTGCCCACACTCTGTGCCCACCACTGAGACTATACTTGCTTCATCACACGTCCATCCCTCTTTTCCTCTCTCCACCCGGCAATTCATCTTACTTTTTGGATGCATTTCAAAAGTAAGCTGCGAGTGTCAGTTCACTTCACCCCTAAACCCTTCGGTAGGCATATCATTAACTATATTATGGTTCTTTTGTTTTCGAGGTAAAATTTGCTTGCAGTGAAACTCACAAATCTTAAATGCACTCTTCGGTGAGTTTTGACAACTGCAGTCACGTGTAACCAAACCACTGTTAAGATATGGAACATGAATTTGTTTCTTTCGAACTGAGTCAAGCTGCATCTTTCTGAGGACTTTGGGGGAAATTCCCATGGGTCTCAGAAGCAGGAATCCATGTCATCATCTTTCCCTCTGATTTCTGGCTGCTTGGAAATTCTGAGATACATTTGTGGCCTGCTTCCAGCATGTGTACAGGACATGTTATGCATTTCTGTGTCATCTTACTCTCCCTTCTCTGCGATTTCCTTGTCTGTTATTTTTAAATTCTGCTGAGGTATATACAAGCTAGTTCTCAAATCCTTTTTTTGGAACAAGACTGAAGGAGTTCTGCCTAATCATAGTGGAATTTTCAAGATATTTCAATGGTTTGTGGTGGCCAAATATGTGAAATTGAGGCTGTTCCAGTAAATCTGGAATGAATTGATACCCTATCCACAGAGTATGAACCTGTGTGTAGAGTATGCATGTGTGTACACACACACACACACAGTGTTGGAGGGCACACATACGAAGAATTCTTTTCTTGGTCCAGACACTGGCATTGGCAGTGAAACCATCAATTTCAAACCCAAAGAACCCACTCACCAGTGGCCTTGCTGCCTGGGACCCCTGCAGGCGGAAGTTTGGGAGGGGATGACGGTCTGAATAGTGGTCTTGGAGGGCTGGAACAAGCCATGATGATGGTGACGTGTCCGGGACCAAGCTGCCCAGCCAGCGCTTCCCCACCGGAGCTCTTTGGTCTGGGCTTATCTGCTGGTGATTTCCCAGGTCCCGCCTCGCATTTTCTCCCCTCATTTTCGCTCGTGGGGAGCCCCTGGGCCAGCTGCCGAAGACCTCCCACACAAGCCTTCAGGTTCCAGGTCATGGAGGGCGGCAAGGGTGAGGATGTGGGGTGTGGAGAGGGGAGGAGTCTCAGTAAAAATGGAGGAGAAACCTCCGCAGCTTTTCTCTCCTCAGAACATTCTCTAAGTCTGTCTTCCAGAGCATCTGTGGCAGACCTCATTTCACTCCTATTTAGGAGACTGATTGGAGTCTGTCTCTTCACTAGACTCTAATCTTTTCTGTTTTTATCCAGCATTGAATACTAGTTGTTTAAGGAATGAAGGGTTTTTTTGGTTCGGTTTTGTTTTCCCTCATCCTTGCACAGAAGGTGTGAGAGCAAGCGCAAGGGATCATCCCTGGGCAGGGAGCAGGCTTGGTGGGGGAGGTCTGGGGTCCTGGTCTGACAGGTCTGACAGAGCTACACAGAGCACATCACCTGGGATGAGGCGCCATCTTGGAAAAGGGGAGCCTTGGTCCATCTACAGAGAGGGTCTTACGGAGCCCTGCTGGCGACTCTCTCCTAAGGAGGAAGTACCCACAAATTCCAAACATGGGCTCAGAAGTTTTCTGAAACAATCGCCAGGGATCCAAAATTTCAAAGACAGTGAAAGATTCTAAGGCTTTTGTATATTACATATATAAATAGAAATACATATATATTTATTTAAGTTTAAAAAACCATACAGAAAACATATGAATATATTCACATTGCAAAGAAATGGCAACCAGCTCTGAAATATATGGAGTAAAAAAGGGTAAGCCCCTTTTCCTTGTTCCCTTCTCCCACCATCCCTCCCCCAGGTGGCCACTTCTGACAACTGGCCACCGTCCCTCCCTGCATTTTCTCTGTATTTTCATGGAAATTGGGTACATAGAAGAGGTTTTGTTTGATGCTCTACATTAGCAGAGCTAGATTGGTAATATTGTTTGGCAACATGCTTTTTTTTTTCATTTTATAATATATGTTGGAGATCTTTCTGGATCAGTGCACCCAGCACTGCCTCATTCATTTTAATGCCTTCACAGCATTCCATTGTATAGATGTTCCATAACTGATCTAACCAGTCGCCTGTGGATGGGCATTTTTTTTTTCTTTACAATGCTTTGCTCTCACAAAGAATGCTGCAATGAATATGCCTGTTCATGTAATTTCATACCCGTATGTGTATTCCTAAACGTGGAATTGCTGAGTCAATTGATCTTTCGATGGATGTTGCCAAGTCGTCTTTCTCTAGAGGTAACCTCGTTCTTTTTAACTGAAGAATATTCAACACCAATATTTAACCAACATAACCAGTTAGAGATGAGATGGAACCGTAGCTCAGAATGTGGGAACCAACACTGCCTTCTGCCCATGGTTGGGGAAGGACTTGACTCCTGCTGGGAGCTCAGTGGCAAGAGGGGGGTATGTTTGCTCTAGGTAATCCCTGAGGAAACCATCACTGGTCAAGAGCTTTACAGTTTACAGAGTAGATTTCTGTGCATAATCAATCTCACTTAACCCTACTGAATGAGGAAGGGCCATGTTACTCATTTTCATCCCATTCTACAGATGAGAAAACTGAGGCTCGAAGGAGTCACACTCAAGTGACTGGCATGACCAGGGTCTGAGACTCCAACTTTCAGGTGTTTTTCCACTGTGTCAACAGCTTTCCCCTTTTTCTCTGGGTCCCTTCCTCTGCCTCTCCAATCCTTACCACCCCCTATACACCAAATCCTCCCCAGACAATGCTGCCCTCAGGATCACCCCCAAACGCAACTCCTCAGGTTCCAATAAACCCAGGAATATGCAATGAGATTAGAAATGGTTCCAATTGGCCTGGAACACATCCCTGAGGCTGTCTCAGTGGGAGAATTTATACCTTCTTATTGCTCAGACAGGCTCAAGGACAGATGTGAGGCCTGGACTCCTTCCTACCCAGCCCCTCAGCCCTCAGGGGCAGAAAATTAGTTACTTAAGTTTAGAGGATAAATAACTGGGAGGAAAAAGATGCATAAATGAATTCATGTGTAGAAAAGCAAAAGACCTAGTTTATAAAGGTGCCCACTCTTCATCAAACCCAACGTAAAAACACTCAGGACTTTTTTCAGGTCTTCATTTCCTTATGCAGGCTCCTGTGTCACGTAAAACTTAAATACATTTGCATGCTCTTCTGTTCATCTGCCTTTGTCAGTTTAATTTTCAGATCCATCCAGGGACCTTAAGAGGGTCAGGAGAATTCTTCCCTCCCCTACAGTCCCCTGGTATTCATACACTTGTGTAATTTTTGTTTCCCCTTGAACCTGGACTAGACCTAGTGACTCACTTCTAAGGAGGAGAATACAGCAGAAATGAGGGGAGGTCACTTCCGGGGTCAGGTCACAGGAGGACTGAGTGCTTCCCAGGTCACTCACTTGCTCTGAGGAAAGGCAGCTGCCATATTGTGAGCCGTGCCACAGGGTGTCCCACGAGCTACGGAACTGATGTCTCCCTCAAGAGCCAGCAAGGACCTGAGATTGCCAACAGCCAAGTGAGTGAATTTGGAAGTGGATCTTCTCCCAGCCAAGCTTTGGGATGACTGCAGCCCCAGGCAACTCCTAGATTGCAGCCTCCTGAGAGACCCTGACCCAGAGGCCTGGATGCCTGAGCCACAGAAACTCTGAGATAATAAATTCTTGTTAATTAAGCCACTAAGTTTGAGGGTAACTTGCTACTCAGAAATAGGTACCTAATACACATTCTACAGCCTATAGTTTCCTATTGCTGGATGTCTGGGCTGTGTTTAACTTCTCATTAATACAAAATCCACTTTAGTGAATATCTTCCTTTCCAACATGCCTTTCCTGAATTTAGGATCACTTCCGGAGGATGATCCCAGCAGGGAGATAGTTGAGGCCAAGATTCCAATATGTATGGTTTTTCATAAGCATCCCCAAATTGCTGTCATGTAAGGAAGGGAGTGACCAAGTTGGGCCACCAGGAGCATCCAGGTCCCCGTTCCCACACGCCCTTGGCCACATCTTTCTTGGTCTTCCTGGTCATCTATGACTCCAATAGCCATCAGGTAATGATAGCACTTTCCCCTCCTACCTCTCAGGGTAGGCAACTTGAAATCAAAATCACGTCCATGAAGAGTCCCCCAGAGCCTGCACAGTGCTCTGAAGGCTGAGAGAGGTTAGGGTTTTTCTTAGACTCTCAGGATCTCTCAGAGCTCAGCCCCTTTCCATTTCATAGAAGAGGAAGCAGGGACTCAGAATGGCCAGGGCTGTGCTCGGGGTCCCACAGTAATTCACGGCAGGGCAGGGACAGGACAACCCAGGTCCTTTGCCTCCCTGTGTAGAGCTCCTCCTGACCTACTCAGTCTCCCAGCTTGCCTGAACCAAACATCCAGACAGAAGCAGAGGTCTCTCCTTCAACCCCTAAGGACTCAGAAAATCTACACATTTTAAGAAAAGCTGGTCCCCAATCCTCCTTCTTTTGCTGACCTGGCCACCCAGCCAACCACATCTCCACCCCATGTGGCTCTGCCCGGCTTGCTCCCACATCTCACGGCAGGGGGCCCTCAGCTCCCACCTCCTCCTCTCTCCAGGACCCCTCTCTTAGGCCATGAACCCTGCCTGGGCTGTCTCCATCCCCTTGTCATTGTAGCCAAGAAAACAGGAAGTGTCTGAGTCACCCGCTCTCCCCTGGGCTTTAGCTGTCTGGGCCCGAGTTCTGGAGTCAAAGAAGGACAAGGAGGAAGCATGTTGGCCTCACAGAAGCCAAGACTTGTCTGTGGAGCCCACGCATCCAGCACTGCCTTGCAGCTCGTGGGACCCCAAAGAGCCAGTGGTCGAGGGACTCCCCAATTCTTGGGATGAAAGAAAGAGCACTCCCTTGAGACATGGAATTCTTGTGTTGGCTCTGCTTCCCACCAGCTATGGGCCATGGGCTTGTCTGATGGTTTTTAAGCTTGGTTATATCTTAGAATCACCTGAGCTCCACTCCCAGAGATTCAGACAAAAAAAAAAAAAAAATTACTTGAGGCCTAAAAGGAAGTCATTGTCCTTCAGTTAGGATTTTAGTGAGCTTCTGCCAGGCATCCAGGATCACCTCAGTCGTTTCAAGGCTGAAGAGCTCATGACTTACCCAGATAATCAAAGCCAGAATATAGAACCTGTGAAGGTCAGTTTGTTTCTGGTTCACTCTTATCCTTTCTTTTTTCTTCTTCTTCTTCTTTGCGCCACGTGCAGCTTGTGGGATCTTAGTTCCCCAACCAGGGATTGAACCCTGGCCCTTGACAGTGAAGGTGCTGAGTCCTAACCACTGGACCGCCAGGGAATTCCCACCCTTACTCTTTTTCAAAACAAAATTTTTTAATTTATTTTTGGCTGTTCTTTGTTGCTGCCAGCGGGCTATTCTTCTTTGCAGTGCACGGGCTTCTCATTGCGGTGGCTTCTCTTGTTGTGGAGCACGGGCTCTAGGCGCGCAGGCTTCAGGAGTTGTGGCACGGGCTCAGCTGCTCTGTGGCATGCGGGATATTCCTGGACCAGGGCTCGAACCCGTGTCCCCTGCACTAGCAGGTGGATTCTTAGCTACTGTGCCACCAGGGAGGGAAGGGCCATGGCCAGTTTCTTTAAGTTGCCTTCATTAGCAAGGTGGGTCTGAGTCACCTAAATCTGCCTTTACGGAAAGTAAAGTTCCTCTCCAATTCAATTCTAACATGATAGTGTTCCTACTAAATTCTTTGATCCTATAACTGTACCCCATTTTTTTTAAAACTGAAAAGATGAAAAAAATGTACATAAAAATGTACTTATTTGCTTTTTCTGAAATTAAAAAAAAATTCAAAACAACAATACCAATATGAATTTAAAAAAATGCAGCCAGAGGCATCCATCCAGTATTGCCTGACGTGACGGCCCGGGTCTATGCAGTTCTTTGGGACCTCACTATAGTCTTTCCTCAGGCTCTTGTGGCTGGCCCAGTGCAACACCTCTCCCCTCTAGCTAAAGGGCAAGTGAAACTAGGGGTTTCCTTCTAGACTTTAAGTTCAGCTTGCAAATCTTGATATTCTCTTTATGTGCAGAAGATTTTAACAACCTCCTTTTAGAGGTCTCGCAATAATGTTTGGTCCAGTGTATAAACTCAATCAAATATCTTAAAGTATTTTAAACTTTGTTTAAAAATGAGACTTCTGGGCTTCCCTGGTGGCACAGTGGTTGAGAGTCCGCCTGCTGATACAGGGGACACGGGTTCGTGCCCTGGTCTGGGAAGATCCCACATACCGCAGAGCGGCTAGGCCTGTGAGCCATGGCCGCTGAGCCTGCGCGTCCGGAGCCTGTACTCTGCAACGGGAGACGCCACAACAGTGAGAGGCTCGCGTACCACAAAAAAAAAAAAAAAAAAAAAAAACAATGAGACTTCCTATTTCAGTACTCCATTTCTAACTTAACCAAGAAGAGCTTCCTTCCTGAGTACTAAGTAATCCTTACAAAACCAATTAAGTTAAACTCATAAAAAAAAAAATCTAAATTAAATAATAGTAAAAGTTAAAATATGGTGAATTTAAAGTTCTCTTATAGGTTCTAGTATTGTATATAAACTCGTTAAGCGTTCAACTTAAAACCCTCAGTTTAAATTACTCAGTTTTACACTTTCAATGGTTAAAGGCCGTCACTCTAAAAGACCAAATTATCTTATACATTACAAGCATTATAAGTGCCGAACATATACAGATTACTTCTTAATATCAATGTCATGGTCAAGTAGGTCATATCCTTTTTTTTTTTTTTAAATATTTAGTTATTTAGTTTATTTTTGGCTGCATCAGGTCTTAGTTGCGGCATGCAGGATCTTTCATTGTGGCGCTTGGGCTTCTCTCTAGCTGTGGCGCTCGGGCTCTGTAGTTGCCGAGCACAGGTTTAGTTGGCCGGCGGCGTGTGCAGTCCGGGTTGCCCAACCAGGGATCGAACCTGCGTCCCCTGCACTGGAAGGCGGACTGCCAACCCCTGGACCACCAGGGAAGTCTCAAGTAGCCCGTATCCTTGGTGCCAAATTTTACACACACTTCCCAGTTCTGGTGCAGCTCCCCTCTCAGGCTGATAACCTGATTGCATTTTGACTCTTAAACTGAGTGTGGTGGGCGGAATAATACCACTGCCCCAAAGTTGTCCATATCCTAACCATATTCACCCAGAACCTGTGAATATATAACTTACATGGCAAAAGGGACTTTACAGACATGATCGTTAAGGATCTTGAGATGGGAGAGTAGCCTGCATTATCCAGGTGGATCCAATGTAATCACAGGTCCTTATAAGAGAAACAGGGAGGCGGGAGAGTCAGAGGGAGAGTGGTGATAACAGAAGCAGAGGTTAGAGTGATGTGATTGCTGGCTGGCAGGGAGCCATGAGCCAGCATGGCTCTAGAAGCTGGAGGAGGTAAGGAAGCAGATTCTACCCTAGAGCCTCCAGCAGGAATGCAGCTCTGCAACACCTTGATTTTAGCTCTGTGAGACCCATTTGGGATTTGTGTTATCTGGGACTGTAAGTTAAGAAATTGGTTTTGTTGTAAGCCGCTGTTTGTGATAATTTGTTACAGCAGCAATAGGAAACTAATAACTCTATACGAATAGAATTTTTCATTTAGCCCTAAGGCCTCTGAATTCTATGTGACCCTAAGATGTTTAAATATCCATGCCATTGAACTTTAAGGACTTGGCCTCATTCAGTGTGGCCACGTAAGCGCGTACTGACGTGTGATTGTTTTGGTTCATTTCTAATCAGAAGGCGTTCGCATCCTACAGCTGATAGTCCTAGGTTCCTGGAAGATGGCGTCTGCCGCTACTGGGCTTCTTGATATTCAGGCACCTGAGGACAGTGTGAAAAGTCGGTTCTGGTGGCCACTTGATGAGACCAGTTCCCCCCATTCATTCCTCAGACACTCCCGGAACACCGTGCCGAGGGACACGGTGGTGCAGGAGACCGGGTCTGGACCCTTAAAGCATTCAGCTGTAGAGGGAGCCACAGACAGTCATCCTGACATGGTGCGGTCAGAGCAGGGACAGCCAGTGTGCAGAACATTACTTAGCACAGAGGAGCGGGGGAGGAGGAGGTCATCAGGGGCTTGGAACACATGGGCTGAGAAGGGACAGCACACAGGCTGTTTGAAATGGGGCCTGGCCGGGCTGGGAGACACAGAAGCAATGGCGGTCATTTCCTTGGTGGGGAGGGAAGGGGGCTGAGGAGACCCAGGCTGGGGCTGGTGGACATCACACTGGAGCCTGGTCCTTCCATCAGCTTGCACTCAGGTAAGCTGGGTTCCAGTCCTGGCCCTGTCTTGTGACCTCAGTTTCTTCATCAGAACAGTATCATTCATGCTAGAATCTTCCTCTCCACAGGGAGGCAGGAGACCACCAGGAGGATGGAGGATGGCCTTTGTCCAGGAGGCTGGACTGCCAACTTCAGAAGATAAGCCGGGCCCCAGCCAGTGCAGCCACTGGGGGTCTGAGCCCATCACTCACCTTTGAGGAAGTCCCCTGCCTGCTTCCTACTCCTCAAGGCCCAGATCCAGGCCTTAACTGGCATTGATGACAAAACTGGCGACCCAGTGAATGGTATGTGAGAAATAGGAGCCAGCTGCCAGCCCCGGCTGAATGAGCCAGAATCTGGGAGTGGGGTGTGCATGTGTGTGGAGGGGTAGTTCTGGGAATCTGAACCCTAGAGGACCCTGGAGCCCCACTAAGGTTGAGAATCTCTGGGTTACAGGCCCAGGATTTGAGGCTGGGTCCACATGGGCTCACCCACCCCCTTTCACTGACAGGCACGCACCTCACGCCTGGCCTTCACTGTGGTAGCATTTTCCACGTGTTCCTTCCCACGGTGACTTTGGGGTTTGTGCATGGCCCCTACACACTCACACAGTCGCACTAACAATGTTGTGTCACACAGACACATGGACTTGTTTTGTAAGGAGGGCTGCCAGAATTAGCAAATAAGAATGTAGAACACCCAGTTAAATTTCAATTTCACATGAGCAACCTATACTTCTTTAGCATAAGTATGTTCCAAGGATTGCATAGGACATATTTATACTAAAAATATCATTTGCTGTTTATCTGAAATAGAAATGAACTGGGCATCCTGTATTTTACTCGTAGCCCTACTCCTTAGCCCTGAGGCACCTTCCTGGTTTTTCAGACACACTCACGCCCCCTGTGTAAGCTCAGTTAGGTGGTGGGCGCATCTCTCTGCCTCTGCCCTGGGAGATGCCCAGCCTGAGCCCAGCATCGCTGGCTGAAGTACCCAGGGAGGTGTTGCAAAAATCTTCGGCCTTGAAGAGTGGGAATTAAGCCTGGAAGCTGTCCCCATGAAGCGGGCCAGGCTGGGAGAGGCCTGCCTCTGGGCTCCAAACTCCATTAAGCTCCCATGGAAGGGGGAGGGGGCCAGCTCCACCTCTCCCCTCCCCCATCACCCCTCTGCACCTCCACCTAGGTCCCTAGTATGGTAGGAGGGCTCAGGATCAATGACGGTGAATCTGGAGGGTGTTTTGGAAACAGACATGGCGAGATAAGGATCACTCCAGTTGGCTCTGTCCCAGATTGAATCATCAAATCCAGGGCTTCCTTTGGCCCTGTTTTCCAGAAAGAAAGGCTGACAGCCTGCAGAGGGCACCCTCCCCCCATAGGTCCTAAAGCCCACCTCTCCATGGTGGCGGTGGTGGCAGTGGTGGGGGGTGATGGGGTGAGTTTGGGAGATAGGTCAGGCCCAAGATGAGGACACACACCCAGGTCTGAGGATGGGTGAGACCCATCACCCTCCTTCTAACATAAAGTATTGTGGGCACCCCTTTTATCATCTTGAAAAGAAAGCCACAGATATTACAACCAATCCAGACACATAATTAAAAAACAAATATACTGCCTTAATTGTAAAGTAAAGGAGAAATTAAAAGAAAGTCATTGACAATAAAATAAAATTTTTTTCAGCCTGTAATGTTTAAGCAACACTACACTAAGAAGACCTTGGCATGTTTAATGACCCCTGGCTTTAGCTATAAATAGAAGCATTAAGAACGTAACAGGTGAAACGCAGGTGAATTCAGGGGTGTTGTTCTGGTGAGTCAAATACCTGACACAATTTTCTGAAAGAGGATATTTCTTGATAAAATTCCAAACTAAGCCAAGTACGCATCTCCCCTTGATTTATGTAGTAGCTGCATTCCTAGAAAATTAGGTGTATGCTTTTAAAGCCGTACAACAAAACACTTTGTGTTTATATGTAGAACAGAGTTAAGTTCTCAACTTGGAGATTTAGAAAGGTTTTTCAACAGCTGGGGACCAGGGACAGTTTTTTGTTGCAGGACAATTCCCCTGCCCACTAATGGTGCCCCATGCCCCATCAGTGTGACAACCAACACACAAACCCACAGCTCTATAAATCCTGTCCTGCGGGCAGTATTTGCTCTCTGAGGACCAGCATCAGGAGGCCATGCAGGGAACCCAGATTGCCGGCTTCCAGCTAGACCCCCCTGCACCCCAGCCTGGGCTTACCCCACCCCCAGCTTACAGACACCCTCTGAACTCAGCTAGCCCTGGGGTCTGTGCTGAAGATGGTGGCTTTGGAGGTTGTTTGGGGTGGGAGAAGGGAGGCAAAGGTACAACGCTGACTCAGCCTCTAGGTTCGCTTGCCTCCAGGGATTGTGCCTGGAGTGGGTGGGAGAGGTGACAGCCATGTGTCAAATTGTGGTGGACAGGGAGATGCGCCCAGATCCTCCTTCTAGGAAGGACTTGCTGCCCCAGCGGTTGGGAGTACTGTCAGGCCTTCTGGGATGGCTCCAGCTGCCAAGAGCTGCTTCACTAAGGTTACAGCCCTTCCCAGATGGCCCACATCGCCTGACTCACTGAGGCAGGAATATAAAGACCTGTCCATCTCAGCCCCACTCAGGACACCCCTCAAGGGCACATGTCCTCCAGAGCGCCCATGGGGTTGGATCTGCACCACAGCTCAACTTCTCCCTCTGCCCACACCTGGTTCTTCCCCTCCCTTCCACAGGTGTTGATCCAAGGGCCTCCTTAATAAACACTCTACACCTAAAGCTCCATCTTTTTTTTTTTTTTTTTTGCAGTACGCGGGCCTCTCACTGTTGTGGAGCACAGGCTCCGGACGTGCAGGCTCAGCGGCCATGGCTCACGGGCCCAGCCCCTCCCCAGCATGTGGGATCCTCCCGGACCGGGCCACGAACCCGTGTCTCCTGCATCGGCAGGCGGACTCTCAACCACTCTGCCACCAGGGAGAGTGGCAGAGTGGCCACTCTACACCTAAAGCTCCATCTTAAAGTCTTCTCAGAGAACCCAACCTGTGACACCTGGTAATGAGCCGTGTTGATGAATTGTGTGACCCAAGTCCTAGAAGGTGAGCAGAGGAAAGGGGGGCTCGTGCCTGCTGGGAGCATCTGGGAGGGCCTTGTATTAGGGTTCTCCAGAGAAACAGAACCAATAGGATGTACAGGTAGATATATAGAAAGATTTATGATGGGGGATTGGCTTATGCAGTTACGGAGGCTGAGAGGTCCCACAACCTGCCACCTGCAAGTTGGAGGTGCAGGAGATCCAGTGGTGAAGTTCCAGTCCAAACCCCGAGGCTTGAGAACCAGGGGAGCAAGTGGTGTACGTCCCAGTTTGAGTGCAAAGGCCCTAGGACCAGGAGCACCGATATCTAAGGGCAGGAGGAGATGGCTGTCCCAGCTTAAGCAGAGAGCAAATTCATCATCCTCTGCGTTTTATTTCTATTCTGACCCTTAAGAGATTAGATGACGCCCACTGCATTGGTGAGGGCATCTTCTCCACTCAGTCTCTGATTCAAATGCTAACCTCTTCTGGAAACACCCTGAAATAATGTTTTACCAGTGATCTGGGCATCCTTTAGCCTAATCAAATTGACACATAAAGTTAACCCTCACAGGCCCCCAGAGGAGGTGGGATTTGGGCCATCTGGAAGGACAGGTTGGACTTAGATTAGGAGGAGAGGTTGTTTCAGCTGATCACGATTGTCATCATTGCTAATAATGTGCCTTTGTGGTAGGTGCTTTATTTACACATTTCACCTGAGCAGGGAGGCCTGTGGGGGAATGGTGAGGTGTGGAACACCACTGAGGCCCTGAGGGGCTCTGATGGAAAAGAAGGCTGGACTGAGTGGGAAAATGGGCTTTATTTGGAAGGCAATGGGGAGCCACTGAAGGCTGTAGAGCAGGGAGAGGTGTTACGGGATCGGCATTTTCAGAAAGGTCTCCGAGGTACAAATACATGGTGTGTTAGAAAAGTGTGAGGCTATTGCTGACTTCCAAGTGAGATCCTATGGGGCCTGCCCAGAGCAGTGGCCGTGGGGATGCACACGGGAGATGACTGGGTGTGGAGGTGAGAGAGAAGCAAGGGTCAGAGGTGACCCCAAGCCCGGCCCCAACCCAGAACTGAGCATGTGGAGGATGCCACTGGGCAAATGTGGACAGCTACAGGGACCTCCATGGTTTTCCTTAGTCAGGGGAGGAGGGGAGCGTACCCTGTCCAGGAGACCCATCAGACCTGAGGCCCCCCAGCCTCTCTCTATGGTTGACCTGAGAGGAGGGGCCAGGAGAACAAGGGCTGGTATAACAAGGTAACACGAGCTAATGTGACACAGAGCACCCTCCAACACCCCATACCCCACTTAAGTGGCTTAATCCAATAACAATATTCATCCTCATAACTGTCCAATGCAGGTGTTCCTGGTTGGCAGGTGGTTCTTCTCCATGGTGACCAAGGCTCCTTCTAGCTTGTGGCTCTAGGAGCCTCTAAGGGCCTTAGTGTTCCATTCACTCGGTGGATGAATGGGGAAACAGAGGGACACACCCTCTTCTTAACAACCTTGTCTGGGACATGGCACACCACTTCTGCTCACATTCCACTGGTGAGAACCAATCATGGGGCCGTACTAGATGAAAGAAGAGCTGGGAAATGTAGTTCGGGCCAAGGCAGCCACGTCCCAGGGACAACTGTGCCCTGAAGAGAGAGAGCATGAGTGTTTGCTTGACAGGTAGCCACCTTTGGCCCAGTTGGGAGCGGACCTGGCAGCAGGAAACGCCCTCAGTCTCCAGCAGGCTTCTCGGAACACTTTACACAGTGAGTGTTGAGGGCACTTTGAGGCACCTGTGGGTGGGATGGGCCTGCAATAGACTGGGGGGTTGTGGTGTGTGTGGATCGTGAGCCCTGTATGCTCCAAGGGTGATGTGGCACTTGCGGGCTGGCACTTGCGGGCTCCGTGTGTTGTGTATGAGGGCTGTGTTAGTTTTCCGTGGCTGTGCAGCAAATGATCACAAACTTAGCAGCTAAATCCACATGTATTGATCAGCTCACAGTTCTGCAAGTCGGAAATCCAGGTGGGGATGGTTGAGTTCTCCGCTTAGGGTCTTGCAAGGCCAAAATGAAGGCGCGACTCGCCCTTATCTGGTGGCTCTGGGGAAGAATGCACTTCCTGGCTCATTCAGGTTGTTGGCAGTTTTCAGTTCCTTGCCGTTATAGGACTAAGATCCCATTTCCTTGCTGTCTGTCATCTGGGGTCACTCTCAGCTCCTAGAAGCCACTCTTTGGTCCTTGTATGTGACCCCTCCATCTTCAAAGCCCGTGATGGTGAATTGAATCCTTCTGGTGCTTCAAACCTGTCTGATTTCCCCTTCTGCCACCAGCTGGCGAAAATTCTGCTTTTAAAAGGCTTGAATGATTAGATTAGGCCCACCTAATAATCTCCCTTTTGTCATATAACATAACATAATCATGGGAATGATATCTCATCATATTCACAGATACCACCCACACTCAAAGGTTGGGGGACTCCTACAAGGTCAGGGTCATTGGGATTCATTCTTAGAATTCTGCTTCCCACAAGGGCTGGGTCTGAATGCCTTTTGATCCTAGCTTCCTCCTTTGCAAAGTAGATATTATGAGGATTAAATGTATTCATATACTTACGTATTTGTCAAGCACCTACTCTGTACCATGTGCAGTTCTGCACACTGGAAATACAGCTACAGACATGACAGGCAAAGATGGCGTGTGCACGAAAGACCCCAGCAGCATATGTGACATCCCCGTCTGTGCTCGGGCAGCGGTCACAGAGTCTCTGGCTTTACACTGACATTTAAGACCCTCATGCTGAGACCATTTCTCTCCCCTGGCCTCCATGCCTTCACCATCTCTTACTCCTGCCACCTGGCACAGATAGCCACCTGTGCCTTCCCCCAGGCCCAGGAGCAGATATCTCCCTGTCACTGGGAGGACATAGTTGCCTCCCCTGAGCTCAGGCACACGAAGTGATGGCAGTAGCAGTGTCTCCACCATCAGCTCCAGCCAAGGATTCAGAGAATTCATCCCCAGATGTCTCCTGGGACATTTACAGCAATTATGAAATATATGTATCGACTGACTACTATGTACTGGGTCCACTTCCTTCAGGTAGCCTTCCCAGACTGCCTGCAGCAGGCCATGATCCCTCTGGGCAACCACAGTCTGACCTGCCTCTTTCTGGCAGTGCTTTAATCCCTCTGCCCCACCCCACTGGGGGTCCATATCTTATCTCCATTCCTGTTCCCTGGCTGGGAAGGCTGCTAGGGAAAGTTGCCTTTGGAGGCCACTGATTGGAGTCCTGCAAATTCTAGCCTTGGTCCCTGTGCCTCCCAGCACTGGAGAAAATGGAGGCCAAGAGAGAGGCATCTGCTTTGGAGCTGTAGTTCTAAGGCCCTAAACTCTTCCCTTTCTCCCCTGCTAATCCAATTGAAATGGCTCCTTAATCCACATCTACCTCCCTCCCCTTGTATCCCCTTCTCTTCTGAATCTTCAGTCTTAGTCCTATTCCACTGCCTGCTATCACACAAACTCAAAGATCTTCATCATTTCCTCAGTCCTAAAAAAAATCCTGCCTCCATCCCACCTCACAGATATCTGACTGAATAACTGACGGTGGTTGATGAGCACTGTGGGGAGAGGGCCAGTTTGAATCCTGGCTTTGGCACTGCCTGGCTGTGTGACTGTGCGGGCATCACTCAGTTGCTCTGAGCCTGTTTCCTCATGGTTAAAATGGGGGAAGGTTATGTTCATTGTTGTGCGGGCCCTAGAGTGAGCTGGTGCTGCCCTGAGATGCAGACGTGTTTGGGTGCAGAGCTGTGGAATGGGCACTGGGTCAGAGAAGGCTCCTGGACAAGAGTCGGGCCGAGGGACATAGTCCAGGACAAAGCTTGGCTCTCAGAGAGGAGGGGTCACCTGGGCACAACGAGAATCCTTAGATTGTCATTGGATCAGAGGGCTTCTTAATTTTGGCCAATGGAAGCCATGGAAGAATGGTACGCTCTTAAAAGGGTAGAAAACCCTTTTTAAAAGGAAGGCCTGTGGTATATATCCAGTAGCCACTTCAGGAAAGGAGCAAAGCCCTGCCCCAGATGCTTCCACCCTTTCTCTACCACCAAACAAAAGGTGCTTAGGGAACAAAGGGCAGTGTTCAGGGCACAGGGAAAGATCTATTGCAACTAGGAGGAAGGGAATAGAAAAAGCCTCCTGAATCCATGGAGGAGAGACAGAAAAAGGAGTGGATCCAGATCATTACAGATTTCTTACTGCTGAGGGAGGGACAGGATCACTGAGAATAAGAAATGTGAACACCTCCACTCCTCATCACCAAGCTAGCAAGCAGTAAATAACCAATGTCAGCAGTAAATTGCTGGAGGAGAGACATTCTGAGATGAAGGACAAAGGGAAGACCTAAAACAAAGATACCCATTCTTGCTGTTCTCTTCAACATTACAGTGGTTGTTTCAGGCAATGCAATAAGGCAAGAAAAAATAAAGACAGATCGAATCACTATTCACATATAAGATTGTCTACATAGAAAATTCCCCCCATATCTACAGAAAAGCTACTAGTACTAATAAGTTTAGTATGATCACAGGATACAGGGTCACTGTACAAAAAAAAAGTATCCTATCGCTGTATACTAGCAATAACAATTGGAAATTGAAATAAATTTTTAAAAAGCACCATCTACAACAGCACCAAAACCCATGAAATGTAATACTAGGTGCCAGATATGTACGCTGAAAACTACAAAATGATGAAAGAAATCAAAGAGAACCTAAACAAATGGAGAGATATACTATTTTCATGGATCGGAGGACTCAAGATTGGTAAGGTGTCAAATTTTCCCAAACTGATCTATAGATTAAATACAATTCCAATTAAAGTTCCATCAGGATGTTTTCAGTAGAAATTAAAAAGTTGATTATAAAATTTATATAGAAAAGCAAAGAACTAGAAAAGCCAAAACAATTTGGAAAAGAACAAAGTTGGAAGATTTATACTACCTGTTTTCAAAACTTACTATAAAGCTACAGTAGGAAACAAAAGAGAGGGTAAAAAACTGATGTTTATTAGCTTTTCTTTCCTGTGAGAGCATATGAAATAACTTTGGAAAACTAAGACACAGGAGAACTTGCCGAGGGATTGGACAGGTGGCCTTGGCAGGTGGGGAAGATAGCTTGTGAAACATGTATGGATTATACACAGATCTGAGCTCTGAATGACATGAGGTCACCAATACTGGCCTCCTTTCCTGAGAGCAGGGGCTGCTGCTTCTCCCTGTTTGTGGGTCCTGTAAGACCCAGCTAAGTGCTCAGCCCATAGTGGACACTCATGGTTATAGATAAAGGGGATATATTTACATATGTACTTTGTGTGCTGATCACATTTTGGGGGACCGTTTCTCTGCTGCTTTTCCTTCAGCCCAGATAGTAGAGAACTCACCCAGTAGAATGGATCATTGAGTATGTGTAGTTTCTCTGTAACTGGCCAGGACAAGAGGCTGCTGACTTCAGGGAGGAGGAATGCAGGCTGTCTGAAAAGCAAGTGATGATGGACGGAAGGGAAAAGGCTGCATTCTTTCCTAGCAGAGAGGTGCCAGGAGTGAGCACACACGTGTGTGTGTGTGTGTGTGTGTGTGTGTGTGTGTAGTAGTAGTAGTAGTAGTAGCAGCAGCAGGAATCCAGTAGAATGACATTTCAGTGGCTGAGCTCCAAGTCAACTCTCAAGAAATTTTTAAATTCAGAGACACTTGGTCTTGCTTCCTGCTGTATTCCCACTCTCTGGCTGGCTGGCTCTCAGGTTTTGAGACAGGATGGGCAGTGCTGTCAGGACTCCTGTTTAGAGTGTCCCTGACAGGTACCCTGCCCTTTGCCCAGAGGCCTCCTGAGGCTCCTCCTAGTTTGTGGTTCTGTCATTCTCAGTGCCCGGTCTCCATCTCGAAGTTGACTGTTCATCATGTCCCAGCAGTGGGAAGGGTTAGAGGGGGGTAGAAGTTGTGCCCTTCCCTGTTAAGGGCAGATGGAAGCCATGCCTATCACAAGTGCTCACACCTGTGAAGCCAGATCTCAGTCCCGTGGTCCCACGTGGCTACAAGGCAGGCTGGGAAAGGTGCCCAGACAAAATGCAAAGGTTGGGAATGGATATTGGAAGAACAGTTAACGGTTTTGTCCACAAAGCACGAGATATGGAGAGTGGATTGGAAGGCCTGAGCGTGGAGGCAGGAGCAGCAGGTAAGAGGCCATTGTAATAAACCGCGTGGGAGATCATAGTGGCTTGGACTAGGAGGTGGCAGCTGAGATGAGACAAGTGGGAGGATTCAAGAAGTACCAAGGTAGTACCAATTTAGTAATACCAAATCTTGTTGGAGGTAGAACCAACAGGATTTGTTATCAGTTCAATCTTGAGGGTGAAAGGGAAGGAGAAATCAGGGACAACATCTATGTATCTGGCCTGAAAACTGGACACATTTATTCAGCAAACGTTTATTGAGTTGGTCCCACATGGCAGGTACCATGCCTGCAGACGGATGGCACCATCTCTGTCCTCAAAGGGACATTGGAGGGGAAAGAGTAACCCCCAGGAAACACGGAGAGAGCTGTTAGATGCTTGGAAATGAGGTAGGACCAACAGTGGGTGGACAGGGTTTTAAGGGAAGCATAGTTCACCTTCGTCCATGGGGCATTTGGCAGGGCTGAGGTCTCCTGGAAGAGGAGGCAGGCCTTCCAGGTGAGTGAGCCGGAGGACCCAAGATGCAGAGGTGGCCTTTCTCGAGGTGGCAGTGATGGTCATGGTGTAGCAGAACAAGCCCTGGCATTGGAGCCAGGTGGACCTGAATTCAAATCCTGGCTCTCTGCTCACGTGTTACAGGTGGAATTGTAACCTGGATCAATCTCTATCATAGACTGTTTGGCATTATCTTTCAAAACTACAAACACAGCAATTCTACTTGTAGGAACTTATCCTACAGATATACTTACATATGCGTGAAGCAACAAATATATCAATACAAGGCTATTCGTTACAGTATTATTTTTTAATATTTATTTATTTATTTAGCTGTGCTTGCTCTTAGTTGTGGCACATGGGGTCTTTAGTTGTGGCATGCAAACTCTTAGTTGTGGCATGTGGGATCTAGTTCCCCGACCAGGGATGGAACCCGGGCCCCCTGCACTGGGAG
Source organism: Phocoena phocoena (assembly GCF_963924675.1). Lineage (NCBI taxonomy): Eukaryota > Metazoa > Chordata > Mammalia > Artiodactyla > Phocoenidae > Phocoena > Phocoena phocoena. The sequence continues at coordinate 109,239,760 of NC_089220.1, forward strand.
CGCAGAGCCCTAGCCACTGGACCACCAGGGAAGTTCCATGCAGCATTATTTTTTTAACGGCAAAAGACTGGAAACAGCCCAAATGTCCATTAATATAGGCTTGGGTAAATAAATCATGATATATTTATGCAATGGAATACCATGTGAAAAAGAATGACATTACTCTCTATGTATTCATATGGAAAGATCTCTAAACTATATTGTAAGTGATAAAAGCAAGACACAGATCAGTGTATACAGTTTACTACCATTTGGATAAAGAACAAAAACAGGGAGGGAAGGATGGCTACCTATATCTATCTAAATATGTGTATGTGTATTTTTTCATATTTGCTTGAATATGCACAGAATATCTTTGGAAGGACAAACAAGGCCAGTTGCTTCCAGGACAGAGAACTAGGTGGCTGGGAGTCAGGGTTGAGAGGCTGACTTTTTACTGCACTCTTTTATACATTTGGAATTTCAAATTACGTGAAATGTGTTATATATACCTCCCATTCCTGCCATTTTGTAGCTGTGTGACTTTAGGCAAGTTACCTGGCTTCTCTGAGCCTTAGTTTCCTCTTCCGTGAAATGGCAGTAACACCGTTGGCCTCATAAGGATCATCAGGGTTGCCTGGCACAAGGGCAATGGCACACACATCGCCCCCATCTCTTCTTTCACTGTCTGGCTGCTAAGTCTTGCTTGGTTCACCTGCTTACATTTGTAAGCTGCCACCCCAGACTCACTGGTATTTGGAAGTTATGGTGAGTGGCACTTGCCAACTGTCCCCACAACTCCCTAACATCACCAGTCAAGATGGGGGGCTCAAGAGGAAGAGCAGGTTTGGGAGCACAGAGCGTGAGGCCAGTTCTGGTCAGGCCAAATATTGGCATATCTGCAGGCGCTCAACGTCTGGGCTGGTGATGGAGATCTGAGGGTCTCCAGACTCTTCCACTTACAAGGCATAATAATTGTAGTAAGGATAATTGCTAACATTTGTCAAGCATGTACATACATTATCTCACCCTCAGCCACCCTTCAAGGTTGATCCTATTATTATCTCCAAAGCTACCCAGTTAAGAAACGGTGGGCTGGATTCCCACCCAGGTCTGTCTGACCAGAACTTGGGACCCAGATTTAGAGTAGCTCCTCAAAATCAGTAACTTTTGGGTTGGCAAATGTTTTTATAAATAATATTTTAGAGTTTGTGGGCCACATAGCATCTGTCCTAACTTCTTAACTCTGTGCTAAAAGTAGACACAGACAATCCATAAATGAATGAGCATGGCTGTGTCTCAATAAAACTTTATTTAGGGAAACTGAAATTTGAATTTGATAGAATTCTCATGTGTCATAAACTTATTCATCTTTTGATTTTATTCCCCCAACCATTTAAAAACGTAAAATTATTCTTAGCTCATGGGCTGTACAAACAGGCCGTGTGAGCCTTGAGCTGTAGTTTACTGACACTCCCCCCACCCCACCTCTCTAAATCCTCTGATAACCAAAAAGAAACCCCCTTGGCACCAATGCCTTCTTTGGTCTGAGTCTTGCCTCGTGGGGGCCATGATGCTAAGAACCGCCCCTCTCTGTCTGGATGCTTGTCACTAGAATAGAGGAGGGAGAGATAGGACCTGGGTCCTGTTCCCTGATAAGTCCAGGCCCTTTGAAGACCTAGCTCCTTCTTAAATGAGAAACAGGCCTTCTCAAGGGCCTGACCCTACCAAGTCCAGCATCTGTCTTGGGGCAGGAATCAGGGGCAAATGTTGGCCCCCAAGGCTGCCCCTCTTCTGCTCTGTTCTCCACCAGTTCCAAGACTGCCTCTGGGCCAGTGCAGACAGGGCCAGCTCAGGTGGTGTCAGGGGCTCTGGCTCAGGGAGGGGTGGCGGGGAGACTGGGCTGCTGGGGGAGGCCAGCAGTGTCACCTGGGGCCTCCCTTCCTCTGGGAGGAAGAAGGCTGGGAGATTTTCTCCAGAATGTGTGTGTGTGTGTGTGTGTGTGTGTGTGTGTGTGTGTGTGTCTGTCTGTCTGTCTGTCTGAAATGAGCCGGACTCCTTCCCCCGAAGTAACTTCCTTCAAAGACAGCTACTCTTCTCACTGTTCTCGGCTGGTCTCCTCTTCCTAACCCTTTTTCCTTCCCCTCCTCTCCTGGCCTTCTCTCTGGTCCCCTCCCAAACAAGGCCTGACTCTGCTGCTCCTGAGTCTTTGCTCAGACAGCTGCCTCCACCTGGATGTCCTGTCCCCCTTTTCCCACCTGAACAACACTCTCCTTTCAGATACCACCTCCTCCTCTCCCTCGTGGGGCCAGGGTTGGCTCTGGGAGTGCATCTTCCTAGGTGGCACGTGTATGGAGCTGACTTTATAAGAACCGCTTCCCAGATTCAGTGCTGCCCAAAGGCCAACTCCAGACCCCTCGGCCTGGCGTTCAAGACCTTTCATGATCTGTCTCAGGCTTTATTCTCACCCAAGCTGCCCTTGCTGCTCTCAGAGAGCTTATAACCTAGTAGGGGAGGGAATGCTTGAACCCAATGCTGTCCAATAGAAATATAATTTAAGCTACAAGTATCATTTTAATTGCTTTATAGCCACATTATAAAAGTAAAATGAAATAGGTAGAGTTAATTTTAAAAATATATTTTCTTTAACCCATTATATCCAAAATGTTATAATTTCAATATATAATCAATATAAAAATGATTAATCAGATATCTTATATACTTTTTTATCTACCACATCTTTCGGATCTCATGGGCATTTTACACAAACAGCACATCTCAGTTCAGACTGGCCACATTTCACACTCTCCAAAGCCACACATGGCAGGTGGTCCCCATGTTAGATAGCTCAGGCCTAACCTAACCCTCATCCCTAACACTTAACCCGAAAAACTGCATGAGTAGGGACTTCCCTGGTGGCGCAGTGGTTAAGAATCCGCCTGCCAATGCAGGGGACGTGGGTTCAAGCCCTGGTCCAGGAAGATCCCACATGCCACGGAGCAACTAAGCCCGTGCACCACAGCTACTGAGCCTGCGCTTTAGAGCCCGCGAACTACAACTACTTAGCCCGCGTACCACAACTACTGAAGCCCGTGTGCCTAGAGCCTGTGCTCCACCGAGAAGCCACCACAACGAGAAGCCCGCGCACCACAACGAAGAGTAGCTCCCGTTTGCCACAACTAGAGAAAGCCCACGCACAGCAATGAAGACCCAACTCAGCCATAAAGAAATAAAGAGGGCTTCCCTGGTGGCGCAGTGTTTGAGAGTCCGCCTGCCGATGCAGGGGACACGGGTTCTTGCCCCGGTCTGGAAAGATCCCACATGCAGCAGAGCGGCTGGGCCTGTGAGCCATGGCCGCTGAGCCTGTGCTCTGCAACGGGAGAGGCCACAACAATGAGAGGCCCACGTACTGCAAAAAAAAAAAAAAAAAAAAAAAAAAGGAGAAGCTGCAAGGTGGGTCCCCAGAAGAGACCAGGTGGCTTCACGGGAGAAGGGGTTGCTGTGGGCTATTCATGACCCAGGAGGACAGGGCCGTGTGCTCGTGGCAGGACGCAGCTTTGGACCAAGCTCTGCATCCCTGTGGAGTGACAGCTGAGGGCAGCGACTTCCTGTGATGGGCAGCAGGGAATGTTTCTAGAAGAGTGCCTGAGCTAGGTCTCTTTCCTGCTCCTGTCAGCACCTCTGTCCATCCTTTTCTCTCTCATGTACCCTCCCTGTCCTAGCCCCAGAGCGAAGGTGAGTGCCCCAGTGAAAAAGCCTGTTTCTCCCTGGATACCCAGGCTCTGGTTGGCTCTGGAGGAGCATCCAGCAAGAAGTGCTGGCAGATGCTAGATTCCCTCCACCTGGAGGCCTGGCTGCACCTGAGGGTGGCCCCACCCCCATCCGTGCCTTGTGACTGGGCAGGCGGCCCAACCCACCTCTCTGTGGCTTCAAACACTCAGGGTCATTCAAAATGTGTGTGAGTGTGTGAAGGGGGACTTCCAGACTGAGGGTGGCACTGGGGGCTGTCTGGGGTGCAGGGCTGACGGCTGGGGTCTCCAGGACGGGTCTGGTATAAAGGGTCATTCATTCCTGACAGGTGTGTGCGGGGCATGGGGCCTGGCCAGGGCCAGCCAGAGCTTTCAGCAGGATTTAATCAGGGCTGAGTGGGCCCTCCTGAAAGCTGGAGTTGTGTTCTATCAGAGGTTGCTGTTTCATGAGCCCCGTGTGGGTACGGATAGCCAGCCTGACCGTAGAACCAGAGGTCACATGGGTGACCAGCTGGTGCAGCCTGCTCAGGTACCGAGGGCTCTAGTGGAAGGAGGAAATGGCTCCGAGTTAAGGTCAGTGTATGGGAGTGAGCACATTTGTACCTCAGAAGCTTCATGAACCTGGGGCCGGCTCTTGGCGGGTCAGTGGCAGAGTCGCTGTTCCAACCCCAAGACAGTGATGCCGATGTGCCTTCTCGGCTTCTCTATCCTTCCTTCAGAGCTTTGTTTGATGGCATTTGGGGACCGGAAGGGAGGATTTCGGGGAGTGAGTCGGGCAATGTGTCTGGAGTAAGTCTCAGGCTAGTGGTTCAGTTGGGCAAGAGATAGAAATGTGTTTTTCTGTGATTCCACTTGCTCTCTGTTGGGAGCCCTCCTTGCGGAGGGGAAGCAGGAGAGGGGAGTGGTACAAATCTGATCTCAGGTGGTTTGAGTTCTTCCCTCTTTCCTCACGGTGGGGGGGGGGGGGTGTCTCACTTCCATCAAGCAACAATCTCCTGACTTCAGTGCCTCTGTCGGGGGCCTGAGAATCATTTTGCTGATTCTGAGGCCTTGCTGGGGCCCAGAAACTTCTGTGAGGTGCTCACGGCTCTGTCTAGATGTGCTCCCCCAGAAATTCCCCTGTTAGGGGGGGCTCCCCTTGGTGCCTGCGTGCTTAGCAGCTTTCCCAGGACATCTTGGATTTCATCATTGGTTTCCATTGTCTTTCTTCCCTGCGGCCCAGGGGCTGGGGGCTGGGTGGGCAGCAAGGGATGCTGTCCTCTGGAATCCCGGGGACTGACCACCAGTGTAGGCCGCTCTGCTAACAGGGTAAGGCAGCAGTGATCTGAGGGTCCTCGAGGGTCAATGTGGCCTTCCATTCTCTTTCTTGGGGAGGTCACATACTGCTCTGATATCATTAGTCAACTGTGTGTCCCCAGGGCCATGGGGGTTGGTGGCCCAGCTCTGCTTGGGAAGACCTGATCAAGCCCAGGGAGGTGGGGCTGGCTGGCTTCCCTTGTTTGCCCAGACTGGAGAGGGGTGTTTCCTGGGATGAAGGCCTCTCGATTCTAAAGCTCGGCCAGTCCTGGGTAAAGCAGGATGAACTGTTACCCTATCTTTTTCCCTCCCTCTTTCCCTCCCTCCCTTCCCCTCCCTCAGCCTGGTATTACTGGTGGGTGAGGCGGGGGGACAGGATCAAATGCCCTCCATTTCTGTGCTCTATATTCGGGATGGGGTACTAGGCAGACCAGGCCTTGGAAGTTGATTTGTGGGGATAAGACTCCTGGGTGAGGCCAGCTCCAGCCCTCCCCACCCCCAGTAAAAGAGTAAGGTTTGTTTTTGGCACTTCCTACCCCCAAGCTGGCAGCCTGCCAAGACTGGCCTTCATTGAAGGTGGTAGGTAGTCCTAGGGGCTTATGGATCAACAGGGCCAGGAGGCAGAGCCCCTGGGCCCATCCTGTCTCTGTGGCCTTAGGCAGGTCACTTCCCTTCCCTCTTGCCCCAGTCACCTTGCCATGAAATAGAGGGCTGGCTTTAGAGGGACTGTCGAGCTCCTTCCAATTCTCAAAACTGCTGTTTGTACCCACACGGGTGAGAACGCCTGCTGCTGCCCATATGAGCCCTGGAAAGTCTGGAGGGGACAAAGTCTTGAGCTCTTAGACTTTGGAAAGGACACTGCCTGTGGGTCTGGACAAAGGAAATATGTTGGTCCTGTACCAAGAGGGCAGCAGTTAGAGCCAGGGCCCCTGAGGACTTGGACTCAACCAGTGAGACCCGCCCGCCTCACTGCCAGAGGAAAACTGAGGCCCAGAGAGGGAAAGTAGATTGTCCAAGGTAACACAGCAAGAAGTGAGCCAGCGGGCATTAGATGCCTGGTCTCCTGGCTCCTCGCCAGGGTGTCTCGCCCCTTCTCAGGGTCACTTATATGACTAAGTGCTCTTCATGGGGATTGTCTCCCCCTCCCCGCCACCTCTTACCCAGCACATCTCACTCTTTGGCGTTCTGATCCAGCAGCACTGAGCCCCTCAGATCTGGCAGGACCCCGCAAACACGGAGGGGGAGTGTTCGGCTGTGGCTCACCTCTGAGCTGCTGGAGACACTTGTGGGCCCTGGTGCCCCCATAGAGTGCGGGAGCTGGGGAGTGACTGGGGGACTTGAGTGTGTGTGTGTGTAGAGCCTGGGTTCCTGATGGGTGTGGGGCTTGAACCCAGGTCCTTTTGTTTAGTGAAGGCTTGGCACCAGCAGAGGTTCTCAGATGGTAACACCTAAGGCCTTCAATAATAATAATGACAGTAGTAATAGTAACAAAAGATTCCATTCGTTGGGCGCTGACTCTGTTCTGGACTCTGTTCTGAGTGCTTTACATGTATTTAACCCTAACAACAGTCCTATGGGGGAGGAAGTAGTATTATGACCATGTTATAGCCGAGAAAACCTGGCAGAGAGAGGTCAATACTATTACATGGTCACCCCCCTGAAGTCAGGGTAAACACTCCTATTGTCAGGAGACTGAAGTAGCTTGAAAGGTTTTGTCCTAAAATTTAGAGCAGAGTAACAGCCATTTTAGAACATTGTAACACCCATCTTTGACAATTTTAATTTAAAAACAGTATGTTAAATGACAGCTCTTCACTAAATTTTGGCATCAAATTAAATGCCAGTGAAGGGGGTGGCTCTATATTTTCTGGGACTCTTGGATGAGCTGCCCCCAGGGGGCACTCACGTGCCATCTGGGCAGCACGGCCTGGCCAGAGATGCCTCCCAGGATGGTCTGCAGGCCCCTCAACTAGAGATTCTCTGGAGAGGCAGGAGATACCCTGGGGGGGCACTGAACTTTCACCTCCATAGCGTGCTTCCTCGCCTTTTAAAGGAGGCTCCTTGGGAGGGTCTACCACTGCCCAGCGTGGTGAAGGATGGGCTTCAAGGAATTTGTGTGCAAAATGATGTGATGGGGACAAATAGGGTACAGTAAGCCCCCTATATATGAACGAGTTCTATTCCGAGAGCACGTTTGTAAGTCCAATTTGTTCGTAAGTCCAACAAAGTTAGCCTAGGTACTCAACTAACACACTCGGCTATATAGTACTGTTCTGTAATAGGTTTATAATACTTTTCACACAAATAATACGTACATTAAAAAAACACAAAAAATAAAGAAAACATTTTTAATCTGGCAGTACAGTACCTTGAAAAGTACAGTAGCACGGTACGACAGCTGGCATACAGGGACTTGCACACACGTTCGCACCTTTGAAAGTTTGCGACTTGAAGGTTCATACGCAGGGGACTTACTGTATTCTTAGAGGGTTCATGGTTTCCATTCAGTATCACAAAAAAGCCTGGTACCCCTTCATGGTTATGAACTCCGCTCTGGGTACCAGAGTCCCACAACAGGGGTGCTACCACCTGAATCAGGGCTGGTCCTTTTGGCATCCCCCAGACAGGGCAGGCAACGTGAATTTCTCTGAGCACCCTGAGAAAAAGTCAGGGGAGCCCCCTCTCTCCTCTCCAAATGCGGGAGCCTGCAGAAAGTGCACCCTGTTCCCGTTGCTCCGCCCAGCCTGTCCCTGCCTGCATGGTGTCCAGGACCCTGGCCTGAGGGCAGGAGAAAGCCCAGTCCTGATGCTTACTTGCCTGGTGTCTTCACCTTCTGGGTCTCAGTTTCCTCACTTGTAAAATGGGTATATGAGTATCTGCTCAGTGGGGTGCTTCTAAGAATCAAAGGAGAGGATTTTCATGGGTGGGGGGCTGTTACCCCTGCAGAACTGGGCACTCAGGAGCCTTTTGGGCCATTCTAGACTGATGCTCCTTTTCCTCCAGGGGCAAGGTCCTCTGGCATGCAGAGCACAGACATGGGCAGAGCGTTTTTTGCTGACCAGGCCTTCCGGGCTGCAGCAGGACAGCATGTCTCTCCCCCTCAAATATAACAGGTAGGTAGTGGGATTAAGGTAGAACGTCAGCTCCACGGGAGTAGGAGTTTTGTCTGTTTTGCACACTGCTGTGTCCTCAGGGCCTAGAACGTTATCTGGCAAATTGCAAGTGTTCAGTAAGTATTTGTTGGATGACAGACGGGGCCGTGGGGAGGGGGCAGCCAGGCATAATCCAGAAAAGTGTGGGGAGAGGCTGTGACATTGTCTCACTCAAAGGCCCAGCTTCAGCTCTGCCACCAACTTTCTGGGTGACCCTGGGCAAATCCCTTCTCCTCTCTGGACCTGTTTTCCCATCTATAAAATGAGGGGATTGGCCCAGGGGGTCTCCAGGTTCCATCCAGCTCTGATGCCCTGTGCATTGGTGGGAAGAATAACCCACTGTGTCTTGAAGACAGGATGTGTCTAGAGAGCAGAGAGGGACCAGGAGGGGCTGCTATGTCATGGGGGCGTGGCAGCATGCACTCATCCTATGACAAAACCAGATCCAGGGCTCGGCAGCTGGGGACTGTGGGCAACTTTCTGCCGCTACCCACAGGAGCAAGTGTCCCTGCTCCTGTCCCCAGCCCTTCCTCCTGAGGGGCCTTTGACCTGCTCAGCAAAAGGAGGCGCTACAGGCACTCCTTTCTCAGTTTGCAAATTAAGGCCAAGACTTCCTGTTGCCCTGCTTGAATCTCCGGGGAGAAGAGGTCCTATCTCTAGCTGGGACCCTCCTCCACCCCCTGGGCCCTTCACAGCCCCTGGACCCTGGGAAGATAGCAGGTGGACACGGTAGAGTTTTCATACAGCTCCGTGCTATCATAAGCCATTAATACCAAACCTGCTGCCACTTCCCTTTTGTTTCGTCTCCCTGAATTTCTTCTGGGAGTGAGCTGATGATTACTTTTAGCCAATAGCCTGATATAAAGACATATCTATGAATATAATTAGATGTGTTTTATTGTCTAATTTAAACAATGGATTTCATAGGCAATAGAGCATGTATTTTGTCGTACTGGTGGCCGATGACTATTAAAATGAGCCTTCCCTGCGTCCTTCTAAGAAGTTCCAGTGTGTTGCTCCCCCACCCCCAGAACTGCACGGTCTCCAGCAACCACTGAATTCATAGGAAGCACAGCCCAATGGCATGAAAAATTACTTGTAACAAACGTCGTATGTGCTTTTGAGTGAATATTGCAGAATTATATGAGATTTTGTAAAAAATGAAATCCGTCCCCCTCCACCTCATTGTCTAATGCTAGCAGTGTTTAAGTCCAGACATTCCTGTGCATATATGATCTACACACGTGAGCGTTCGTGTAAGTTTTTATACAAATAACATCGTAATCTACGTACTGTTGTGCAGCATGTAGACCCTTCCAAGTGGGAACACGTGAGGCTTTGTCATTGTTTGCATGACCACATTAATAGACATTTGGGTCCTTTCCAGTTTTCCATTATTGCAAACGGTGCTGATATGACACTTTGTACCTAATCTTTGTGCACTTGTATGAATTTATCTGCAGAGTAACTTTCTAGAAGTGGAATTTACTGAGTCAAAGAATATACAAAGTGAAATTTTTGTACATTTACATGTTCACACACTGTGTGGGCAATTGCTTATTTCCCCACCTTATGGCCAGGCCGTCTTTTCAATCTTTATTTATCTGATAGGTGAGTGCTGTATCCCAGTGTTTAAAATTGCGGGTTTTTTCAACCGCAAGTGAAGTTGAACACCTCCTCTTACATTTATGAGCCTTTTATACTTTTCCTGATATCCACTGCCCACTTTTAAGTTGTCTGTTTCTACTAATTGTAAAAATGCTTTACATATGAAGGACATAATCAAATGAATCTTTGGCATGTCATAATTACTGGCAAATATTTTTTCTTAATTTATTTATGTTTTATCAGTTTAGGGTTCATTTCCAGCAGCTATATAGTAACAGTTATCAGTATCCCCTTCATGGAGTTCTGGTTTCTTGCCGAGCTGCATTTTTAATACTGTAACCCCAGTGACTGAGAAGGTCTTCAATCCACATTCTGAAATTTAGGGGAGAAAGAGTTTTGCCATTTGCAGCTGAAAAGTGAGCAGTGCACAGGGCTTGTTCTTTGCTAGGTCTGAATCTGACATTTGGAGGGAGACGAGGGCAGCCGAGAGACAGCTTGCTGTGATGGAAACGAGTCCTAGACTTTAGTGCCCCTCCCAGCTGTCCTGTCCTCCCTCAGCCTCAGTTTTTCTCAATGCAAAATGAGGGGGTTGAACTGGTTGAACTCCAAGATCACTTCCTGTTGGGAATTCCCTGGCGGTGCAGTGGTTAGGACTCCACACTTTCACTGCCAAGAGCCCGGGTTCAATTCCTGGTTGGGGAACAAAGATCCCATGGCGCAGCCAAAAAAAAAAAAAAGATCACTTCCTGTTTTAATAATTGATGGTCTGTTCATACATGATGTGCCCTCAGATAGGTTGCTGTCCATTTGGGGAACTATTTCTGTCTTCCATAAAAGGTGGCAGTCGAACAGGGTAATGAGTCAGGTCTTTCCAGCACTAAGGACTCATGACTCCATGGGTGTTCACTTGTGGAGCTCCAACCTTCACTGTGCCTCAGAGGCACCTGCAGAGCAGTCAAGAACACGGATGCCCAGGCCCCACCCCCAGGACAATTAAATTAGAACCCCTGGAGGTGGGCTCTTGATAGCTTTTAAGAGCCCAGCTGACGAACGCTCATATGCATGGGGTCAACCTGACATTCTGAATTTCCACTGAGCTCTAGATGGTGCCAGTGCTGGGAGTTCAGGAGCGCACTTGCAGTAGGAGGCTGGCAGCACCAGCAACCCCAGGGAGCTGCTTAGAAACGCAGAGTCTTACACTGATTCCCTCAGTCTGGCTTCCCCAAGTGCTTCTGTGCTGCTTAGGTGAACGTCCTTATTTTCAAAAGCAGGGTTTTGGAGGTTATACTCTTGTATTTGCTTTTTGGTAATTCATCCAACCTATACACTTATGATCTCGCCAAGGAGAAAGGGACAGGACCAGGTCATCCTAGACCCCAGAAAGGATCAGGAGCCCTGATGCAGCTGATCCGTTCATTCGGCCTCCCCTTTTGCACATACCTGCAGCTGCTCCGTGCCCACTCCGGAATCATCAGGCATCCTCCCTTGTCTCACTTTTTGTTGTTCCACCTCACTCTGCATATTCTCTCCTTACCCAGGATCTTTCCTTTCGGCCATGATGTAGCCTTCCCCACCTCTCTCCTTTTGTGTGGGTGTACTTCATTCCACATTAAAAACATAAAACACCTGAAGTATTCACTAATACTCGGTTTGCCCTTATAAATGTCTTTAATATATCAAGAGCACAAATGAGGCCAGTGAACCCTTGCAGAGCCCTTTGAGATATGAACCAGCTAGCCATCTTCTTCATTACTTGATTTTTATTGGTCAAAGTTATATGCTGAATATTGGGGAGAGAGAGGAGTACAGGCGTGAAACAAAACACAGTTGCTACCATAATGAAATGAAAAGTAGAGTCACTATTGCAAGTGAAAGTCTAATCAAGTATTATTCAAGTTGCAATTACTTATACACTACACAAATCCCAAAATTTAATCTACTGGAAATCAACAGACCAAAATAAAAAGTGGGTTCTAAAATATCAAATATCCAAAATTTTCACAACATGCTCAGTTACCCTAAATTACTTACTGTCCACATTTTGACAGGTTCCAATCCAACTGGCTATAGAAAGGTAAGATAGCAGTATAGGCAGCACACATAGGGGCATTATTTGGGAGTCGAGAGGATGTCTTTGGGTGCTTTTGTTCTCTGTCTTTTTCTTTTTGAATTGAAGTATAGTTGTACAATATTATATAAGTTATGGGTGTATAATATAGTGATTCACGATTTTTAAAGGTTATACGCCAATATAGCCAATTGCCCATGCTGTACAATACATCCCTGAGAGGGCCCTGCTCAGCTACTAAAGAGTATCCTGGGCCTGTGGGTATTTAAAGTGGATCTTGGGTGAGCCTCAGTTTCCTCATCTGTACAATGGGGCTAGTGATGCCTCCTTCTCTGAGTTATTCAGTTTTAGGTCAAATGACATTCAAAAAGCAGCTGGCCTGGCACATAGTAGGTACTCAAGTCAATCTAGTCCAGCTCTCAGTGGGGGCTTACCATGAAACAGATAATGGCCGGATCTTGGTGCTGGAGTCATGCGTTGCCCTTAGTGCGGTCAGACAGACCTGGTTTGCCCCTCACTAGTTGTAGGACCTTAGATGAGTCATTTCATCTCCCTGCGCCTCAGTTTGCTTGTTCAGTGCAGACTGTTGAACCACTCTGGCAGGGTTAAAGTGTGGAGGCCTGTGCCAGGCCCGGAGCCAGCCTGAGTTCAGGCTGTGGGTAGCCACCTCCCTCCCACCCTGGGGGAGCCCTGGCTTCAGAGAACAGTGTCCCCTTTGACTCTGCCAGCCACCGCAGTCACTATACCACAATCACTGAGAGCTGGAGAGCAAATAACCCCTGTCAGCCCAGCCTTTTTCTTGGCCGCTGCCACTCCGGCCAGCCAGGTTTGGGTTGGCGGGCAAGGTGAGTGGCTCAGCTTTGATGTGAGCTGCGCTGAAGCTGGGAGATGGGGGTGTGGGGATCCCAGCCTGCCTTGGTGGCTCAGGGCCAGCTCCTAGCCTTTACCCCAGAGCTTGGCAGAGCCCTGCTGCCTGGGGCTGGTGGAGGGAGGTGACTGGACACCAGTGGGTCCTCACAGCATCCCTAAGACATGGATATCCATTTTATAGATGGGGAAACTGAGGGAATTACTCCCCAGCTCTGGTGACCACTAGGGTGCATGGGTGGGTACCCCCATGTGCCCTGATTCGCTGTGGGTCTGAAGGTCCAACCCGTTCCCTGAGAGGGGCTTGGTCTCCAGAAGACCCCCCGCGCCCACTGTTTAAATGCGCATGTCAGGCCCCACACAGGTTTACTGGGCATCTGATTCATGCCTGGCCCTGTGGCTGGCTAAGGGAGCAAGGAGGATGCATAAGACACAGCCCCTCAGAAGCACAGGTTCAAATCCCAGCTCTGCCACTGGCCAGCTCGAGGGACAGCCCCTCTGGGCCTCAGTTTCCCCATCTGTAAAACGGGGTGTAGGGAAAATTAAAGTATTGTGTGTGAAAAGCGATTTTTAAAACTGTACTGTTTATGCAAGTGAGGGATTATTAGCACTCCTGAGCTAAAACCCCAGTCTCTGACACTGAAATAAAGCACAGGAGAGAGAATGGATGGGGGTCTTTGGTGAGTCACACAAGAGGGCGTGTACTCCTAGTCAGAAGGCTGGAAGGGGCAGAAGGCTGCTCACTTTTCAGAGGAGGAAAAAGGGGCCCAGAGGAGGGTTTTGCCCAAAGACTGGAGAAGTAGGATTGATCCCAGCTCTTGGTGGGAGTCCCCAGTCTGTACTGCTGTGCAACCCTGGGAAACTGCTGTAACCTCTCCGGGCCTCAGTTTCCCCTTGTGCCGTTCACACAGGGGAACTGCTGGAAGTGTTTTTCTTCTGAAGCGTGTGTGCATCACTTGGCTCCTCTGACTCTGCTCTGGACAAGGTGGTCCTGGGTCCTTAGGAGGTGAGGAGGGCAGTGAGAATCCCAGCCGACCATCCCAGGGTGGGAACCAAGGCAAGGGGAGAAGCCCAGGTTGCAGGCATGCAGGTCCGAGGTGGGGAGGAAGAGGAGGCAGGAGACTGTTGCCAGCCAGGAAGTGTCTGCTGGCTGGCATCAGGCATGCTTGAGCTAGCGTGCTTCCTGTAAGCAGTGCACACGAGCCTGGGGACCTCACCCCTCAGACATTCCGGGACAGCCCCCCCAGTCCTCAGAGGCTGTCCCATTGTCCCCTGGAACAGCAAACGGGCAGCAGTGCCAAACTCCCAGCATCCAATCAACATCCATTCATTCAACAATGTTTACCGAGCAGGCACCGTGCCAGACACCAGCACGCAGAGAGAGACTTCGGAGCTCAGGGCCAGTGGGTTCACATTTTCCAGCTGGGCCCCCTGTACCTGGAGCGGGAGGTCATCATTGATGAGGAAGACTCCCTAGAGTGCGTGAACCTTGGGGGCAGCAGGGAGATGACCCCTGAACGTTGATTTGGCTCCACTCATGCCAAGCACCAAATGGAGGGGGGGGTACGCATCCCTTGTCTCCTTTAGGTTTCCCAGCAACAAATAGGTGTCATTATCCTCATTTATAGAGACATAGCCTCAGGTGAGCGACCTTGCTCCAGGTCACACAGTTCATGGGAGTTTGAGCCAGGATTCAGACCTGGGTCTTTCCTGGGCACCAAGCCCTCAGATACTGAAACTAGTACCTCTGATCCCCTGGTCTCAGTTTGGATCCTCTTTTGGAAACCACCCACTAGTCTAGTGGCTTTGGGCAAGTCACTTGGCCTCTCTGAGCCTTGGTTTTCTTATCTGTCAAATGGGCCTCAGGGGGTCTAATTTGTAGGATGGCTGTGAAGTTTAATTGGGACGGTGGATGTGAAACAACCTGCTCGCTGGCTGAGGCAAGAGGCTGTGGGAGACCTCGTTCAGGGGGTTTCGTCTCCCAGAATTCTTCGGCCATGGAGGACTTGGAGAAATCCCAAGCCCCTTCCTCTGCTTCCAGGTCTAATCACTCTGAGCCATCAGCCGGAATTGACGGAGTACATCCCAGTTTGCTAGGTGTAGTGTGCAGGGACAGATGCGGAGGAATAAGAGGAGAAGAAGGTACAGATGAAGAACAGGATGCAGTGGCTGTCCCCTTCCTCTCCTCCCTCAGGGACCTGAGGATCTCGGGGGTGAGGAAGGACTGTTCTGTGAAATAATGAGACCACTACAAGCCACCATAATGACCGTCTCTCTGCTCCCATTTCACTCTATGAAGATATTTCATGTCTTAAGTCATTTCAGCCCAAAGACGGCTCTGTGAATTGCTAATATTATGCCCCTTTTGCACGAGCAGACGAGGAAACTGACTCTTGGACAGATTTACCTGAGCCCCTGAGTTAGTAGGCCAGTGGGATTTTAGTCTCTGCTGGTAACACTGACTCCCCTGCTGAGGCTTCCAGAGCCAGGCAGTGGAGGGGAAGTTTCTCAATAGAGAAAAGGAGAAGGCTTTGCTTTTTACAGCTGTGCAGAAGTCTTGCAAAAGCCTTGAGACAGGTGAGATAGAAGCCACTGGAATAAAAAACCCTTCAGGGGACTTCCCTGGTGTCCGGTGGGTAGGACTCCCCACTCCCAATGCAGAGGGCCTGGGTTCAATCCCTGGTTGGGGAGCTAGATCCTGCATGCATGTCACAACTAACAGATCCCACATGCTACAATGAAAGATCCCGCGTGCTGCAACTAAGACCTGGTGCAGCCAAAATAAATAAACAAATATTAAAAAAAAAATAAAACCTTCAGATGTTTGTCCCTCTCCTGTGCCTTTCATTATAAGAAAGGCCTCTGGCTGCAGTTCTCACAGCCACGCCTGGGCTGACAACCTGGCTGTTCTGTGGAATTACACCAACCCCAGGCTGTCTAGATAGTGCTGGGGGTCTGACAAGGGTCCTGGCTGCCACCATTAGCTTGATGACCTTGAGCCCATCACAACCTCTCCAAGCCTCAATTTTTCCATCTGTTAAATGGGGATTTTAATGAATGTTGTGATAGGAAGATTGCACTGGGCACGGCCTGGAACTTCTGGCACAGCAAGCTTCTGAAGTTGACTTCCATCTTCCCTCCCATTTTCTTCTTCTGGGAGACGGCATCAGATAAAGGGGAGTTAGTACAACTCTGTGTGAAGAATCCTAGGCATTAGTTGCAGATGTCTGAGTTCAAAACCCATCTCTTGGGAATTCCCTGGTGGTCCAGTGATTAAGACTCCGCGCTTCCATTGCAGCAACTAAGCTCCCACAAACCATGCGGCTTGGCACAGCCAAAAAAAAAGAAAACAAAAAATCAAAACCTGTCTCTCCTTTGTACCAGCACTGATCAAGTGTGTCGCTTCTCTGAGCTGCAGTTTTCTCATCTGTAAAATGGGGATATAATGTCAACCCTCCAGAGGGAACTCCCTTCGTTCACCTGGAGGTAGAGAGGGCAATGCTTAACCAAGGAGAATGCCTCAAAGTTGGTGACCTCTCAGAGGAGTGGGGAAGATGTTTCGGGATGAGGTTTGGAGGAGGGTTTCTAGCACCTCCTGAAATCAAATCACCTACATTATTAGTTACTCAGATAGAAAACCTGGTTCAGATATTCATAAAGGAAAACCAAGTTGCGCCAAGAAGGAACATGGCTCCCAGGTCACGGAATGCCAATGCAGATGGGGACAGAGGCCCTGAAAGGGGAGTGGGCTGAACCCCGGGCTCCTTGTAGTTTTCCTGCCCTAGTTTAATCCAGGTCAATGCAACAGAGACTTTGAGCTTCTACTATGTGCAGGAACCAAGCTAGGCACTTTGTAAGATCAGGTGGATCATGAATCAGACATTAACTCTGTCTGCCTGTAAGAATCTTATAGTTGAGTCAAAAGAATTAATGATGATATGAATAAGCTATCTTCATGCACCCCTGTCTCACAGGCACCTTGCACAGAACCTGGTACATAGTAGGTGCTGCGTACATGTTAATTGAATGTAACAAAACTACAAACTACAATGGGGGGCAGACTCTGAGGAGGGGTCATTTATATTGGGCTTTGACGGCTGCCTAAGAGTCTTCTGCTCCTCCGTTTGTCCACTGATCCTCCATCAAGGCTGATGAAGACCGCAGCAGAGCAAAACCCCAGCTTCTCCTCGCTCCTGACCACCAGCCCTCATCTGAACTCTGAGGAGTCTCCAGATGTGAGGAGGAAGTGGCCAGGCTGCGGAAGGCAGGCTCGTTTCCAGCGCGGGGCCGGGCCGCCAGGTCCAGGTCCTGTTTACACAGCAAGGCGGACAGGCCGACAAGATTTGGCGGCCAATGCACCTCTGCCTCTGAGAACAGAAGGGGCTGGCAGAGCCTGGCCAGGCGCGGGGTGGCCTGTGCCAGAGGGGAAAGTCAAATGTAAAGAGCGTTTCCTCCCGGCCAGCCGGCCCCAGACTTTTGTCTCCAGTCTGCAGGCAGTTCCTCCAGTGATTCATAATCAGCGGGAACTTATAAATAAACCCCACCTCGGCCTCGCACCACAGCCTGGCTGGGACCTGGGCGGGAGCGAGGTGGGGGGTTGGGAAACAGGGAAGCTGAGGAGAGGCCCTGAGGAGGCTTGGGGGACCGGGGTGATGCTGACTGCTGGGCAGGGGCACTTCTGGCTTCCTATGGAGGGACTGCAGGTCTGTTGCCAGCAGTCACATCCCACTGAGGACTCAAGCATGGGGCCACCGGTCAGAAGCAAAGAATGCTGGGCTTCCCTGGTGGCGCAGTGGTTGAGAGTCCGCCTGCCGATGCAGGGGACACGGGTTCGTGCCCCGGTCCAGGAAGATCCCACATGCCGCGGAGCGGCTGGGCCCGTGAGCCACGGCCGCTGAGCCTGCGCGTCCGGAGCCTGTGCTCCACAACGGGAGAGGCCACAACAGTGAGAGGCCCGCGTACCGGAAAAAAAAAAAAAAAAAAAAAAAAAAAGAAGCAAAGAATGCTGAGAGGCCGGGATTTTCATCTGTTCCCCAGGAGTGTGGTAGATGAGACTAGGTAGAATTTTGAAATAGCTGGCCTTTAAAACATTTTTTGGGATATAATTTCAAATTCATGGAAAAGTTGCAAAAAAATAGGACAGAGGGGACTTCCCTGGTGGGGCAGTGGTTAAGAATCCGCCTGTCAATGCAGGGGACGTGGGTTCGAGCCCTGGTTCGGGAAGATCCCACATGCCACGGAGCAACTATGTCCATGCACCCCAACTACTGAGCCTGCGCTCTAGAGCCCGCAAGCCACAACTACTGAGCCCGTGAGCCACAACTACTGAGCCTGTGTGCCACAACTACTGAAGCCCGTGCGCCTAGAGCCCGTGCTCTGCAACAAGAGAAGCCACAGCAGTGAGAAGCCTGTGCACCAAAATGAAGAGTAGCCCCCACTCGCTGCAGCTAGAGAAAGTCCGTGCATAGCAACGAAGACCCAGTGCAGCCAAAAATAAATAAATTAATTAATAATAAAAAACATAGAACAGAGAACTCCTGTATAACCTGTAGCCAGATTCATCAATTGTTTACATTCTGTCCCATTTTGCTTCATCATTCTCTGTCTCCCATATTTCCTTTCTTCGGAACCATCTAAAAGTAGGCTTACAATTGTGGAAAACAGTATGGAGGTCTCTCAAAAAACTAAAAATAGCACTACCATATGACCCAGCAATTTCACTCCTGGGTATATATTCGAAAAAAACAAACCCACTAATTCGAAAAGATACATGCACCCCAATGTTCATAGCAACATTACTTACAATAGCCAAGATATGGAAGCAACCTAAGTTGTCCATCAACAGATGAATGGATAAAGAAGAGGTGGTATATATATAAACACAGTGGAGTACTACTCAGCCATAAAAAAGAATGAAATTTTGCTATTTGCAGCAACATGAATGGACTTGGAGGGCATTATGCTAAATGAAATAAGTCAGACAGAGAAAGACAAATACTATATGGTATCACTTATATGTGGAATCTAAAAAATATAACAAATAAGTGAATATAACAAAAAAGAAGCAGACTCACAAATATAGAGACAAACTAATGGTTACCAGTGGCGGGGGGGGACAATATGGGGTGGGGGAGGGTACAAGCTATTGGGTATAAGATAGGCTCAAGGATGTATTGTACAACATGGCAAATATAGCCAGTGTTTTGTAATAACTGTAAATGGAGCGTAACCTTTAAAAATTGTATAAAAATAGTAAAAGTAGGCTTCTAGCATCACACCTCTGTGCCCCTTTTGCCTTCAGTGTGCATTTCTTGAAATAGCCGGTGTTTGGATTCCTGACCAACCACTTACTAAATGTATTCCAGGGCAAGTTGTTCAGGTCCTGCGTCCTCCTCTGTGAAGCGGGGCTACGAGGACCCCTTACCACGGAGAGGATCAGGAGAAGTTACAATGGAAACATCTGCCAGAACAGTAATGATAAGCACAGCTCATTATTATATGCAAAGACGCTTGCATACATTATGTCATTTGACCAGCATAGAAGAAACAGGCTCAGAGATGGTGTGTAATTTGTCCAAAGTCACACAGCAAGTTAGGCTTTGATGTACACAGTAAGCACTGAAATAATCCTGGAGCCTGCCCTCATCCTTATTTGCTGTATGATTGTAATCAAGGGCTGGCTTCCTAAGCCTTGGTCTCCCCTTGTGCTGTGGGCACAGGGATCTCAGGGCAGGGGATGTCGGCAGGGGTGGGGTGGGGGTGAGGCAGGGGAGAATGCAAGATGCTTCTGCAAGCGGCCCAGCTCCCCAGGTCCCTGGAAGAAACACTTCTCTTGTCAGGGCCAGAGTGGAAGCTGCTCCAGCAGACAAACCAGCTTCCCTGAATTCTTCAGGTCGCCTTATGATCCAGGGTCAAACCTCTCTTGCAGATTGTCTCTGGAAACTGGGAAATTGGACCAGAAGGCCCTGAGCCTCCCAGCCTCTGAAGCTTCTGCAGTGATGAGGCCTGGCCACCAGATGGCCGCACACAGACCACTGCGCTCTCAGGGAAGAGGAGGTGTGTCTCCATCAAGGGGCCGTTTTAGCGTGGCTGCTCCTGAGTGAGAGCATCCACACCACCATCCCTTTAGTTTCGGGTCGCAGGGAAACAGCCCAGGAAGGGCAGCAACTCACCACGGTCGCTCAGCCTGCACTTTGTGCTTCCAGGGGTTCTTACCCTGGTTGAGCAAGGCCCTGGGACTGTGACAGTTGCTGGATTTCTCTAGACCCCTGTTTCCACATTTGCAGAAAGGTGCAAGTCCCTTCTGCCTAGCTTTCTTCACGGGGTCTGTATGGCAGGTCAAACACGGAGCCTCCGTTTCCACATCTGTGAAATTGGTATAACAGTAGAGGCTGTTTTGTGCTGTCATGAGGATGAAGAGCTGCCCACATCTGAAGTGATTTGAGGGTTAAGCCTGCAGGCCAAAGTCCAGCCAGCCACCTACACGTGTGCTCTGGGTCTGCCTACAGCTCCCAGAACGGCCTTGTTTATAAAGTGCAGTGAGTGCAGGACTTCAGAGTGGGAGGAGACCTCACGGCTCATTTCACCGGTACCTTCCATTCCTCAGACAGAGGAAAGTCCAGAGAGGGCCAGTGACTTGCCTAAGGTCTCATAGCCCCACCTGACCACACTGGAACCCAGATCCACTAACCCTGGGGACAGCCGTCATTAACCCTTCTCTCCCCCCTGCCCAGAGACCCACGTTGGGAAGGGCTGGTACAGCTGGGGCAGGAATGGGCACAGAGGGGGCCACCATGAGCTGGAGGCCACGCTGCAAAAGAGTCCAGCTCAGAGCCCAAGGAACCTCCCTTCTCCTGAGGGACAGCCAGTGCCCCTGCCCCCAGGGGAAAGCCCTCAGGGTTCACCTGCCCAGACCCTGGGGGGGATATTTTTAAAAGTTTAAACACTCTCCAGGGAGCATTCTGCATTTCTATTCCTACAGTGTATCTATGCTTTTATTTATGAAACAAGGCTTCTGTTCTCTGTTAATTAGTGGGCTCCTGTAAACTCTCTCCCCCAGCTCAGGATGTGGAGGGCAGGGGGGAAAAAACCAATAAAAATATAAAAATATGGAACTCCAGATGCACTGGGCAGGACCAGCCTTCCTGCCTGCGGAGAGGGAGAGACGTATTACCCCAAATTAGTAACCGTCCAGAATCCCAGGCTGATAACATGCATATTTTGGGAAGAACATGCTACTAACTTGACCTCATTCATATTCAACTGTAAGAGACTGATGGAGTGGCTTTTTCTTCAGCAAGTTTGAATGAGGGAGGAGAGATGGGTCATGAGAGCCTGGGAGTGGGATGAGGAGGAACGGGGCAGAAGGTCAGGGGCATGCGCAGAGAGGCTTCGGGCCCCGGAGACTGACAGTATTGCCCAGGCTCCAGAGGGAAATGGAACACTGACTTTCAGGAGAGGCCCACCTGGGTGGGGGTGGGGCACAGATAATTCAGTTTCCATGAGGCGGTGCTTTCTCCTGGGGGAGAAAGAGTGGATACCCATAACCTGCAGTTTCCCCTGGAGGAGGGGCTGGCCTGCAGGTCCAGCCTCATGTCCAGCTCTCTGCAGAGTCCCTCAACTGCCCTGAGAAGCAGGAGCTGTCATCTCCATTGTAATCCAGTAGACTGAGGCCCAGAAAAAGAGAGGGGCTTGCCCAAGCGCTGAGTTAGTGACAAAACGCCTAGAAGAACCAAGGTCTCCTAGTCAGTTGCTTTTTACTCATGTTCTGCCCGAATCTGGAGTTAGGTCAAACCGGTTCCTGGCTCTGTGACCTCTTGAACCACTCCAAGCTCAGTTTTCCTCATCTGTAAAATGGGAGCGATATCTCTTATCTCCTGGGGTTGTTGACAGCATTTGATACTGTATGAAACGGCCTGGCACACAGTGGGCATGCAATCAGCGGCGGCTGTATTACAGAGGAGTCAAATCTTACTCGGGGCACGGTTCTGAAGGTCATTTAATGCAAAGCACAAAACGAAACAAAACATAAAAACCAAACCCTTGAAAATCCTGTAGGAAGGCACCATGAAGAGTTAAATCCTTGCTGGGGGTGAGTGGGGGAGAAAGAGGAAGGCTTTAGGATTGCCAAGGAGCCAAGAGGGTGAGTGAGACATTGAGGCAGGCAAACTGCATCAGTGGAAAGTGTGCCGTGGAGGCCTGGCAGGTACAGGAGAGTCCGTGCCAGGATGGGCAGGGCTTTGAATGCCAGGGGGAGAAGTCAGCGCCGGCTTGCTGCTGTCAGGAGATGTTTAATTTTGGCAGTGGGGTGATTAAAGGGAGGTTCCCTGTGTGTGTGTGAATTTCCACCCACTCCCAAAGTTGTTTCTCTGCTGGAGAGCTGGGGCCAGTTTATGGCTCCTGGCTGCCCCTGTGAGGCCTCTCCCAGCCCTCCTCCTCCCTGGCTGTCTGGCAGCCAACTGAATTTTATGTGGGGAATCTGAGGAATTTGAAAAGGCAGAATGCAAATGCCACTGTTGGAGATTTCCTTGTCAGCCTCGGAGCAGGGGGGAAGGCCCCTCTTTGTGGGGTAAGGAAGTGTGGAGCTCTGGGTCCTGGACCCTGTTGGGATGCTCAGGGGCCAGGTGGCCAGGGCCAGTTCCTTAACCCCCATCTGTGAGAAGCAGGCAGTGTCACCAGAACTCTCCTCTGGAGCTCTTGGAGAGCCAAGCTCGGTAACAGAGAGTGGCCCTTGTACACTGTAAAGAGCCTGTCACACGCCCTGTGTTGAGAGGTTATTAACGATTCCCCAATGCCCTCGTTTTACAGAGGAGGGAACCGAAGTCCAAGGGGAGACTTTTGTCTGGGGTCACGGGGCCGATCTGGGCCGAGGCCAGGGTCCCAGCGCTGATGGGGGCCCGCTGGGGGCCCGGCGCTGCGGGCGCGCTGAGGTCGCGGGGCGGTCCCGGACCTTGCGCGGCCCTAACCCCTCCGGGCCGTGGGCGCGCCCGCCGTCCCCGGACCTGCCCGCTGTGGGCGCCGGGGGGCCGGGAGCCGCGCCCGAGCCCGGGCGCCTCTATCTCCCGCGGCCGCGGCGTCTCCGAGTCTCGGCGGCCCGAGCGCCGGGCGTTATCTGCTCTCGCCCGGCCGGGCCCCTTCCCGCCTTCCCGCCCGGCCGTGGCCGCCGTGGCGACGGGCCGCTCCCGCCTTATCATCGGCCGCCCGGCCGGCTAGCTGTGGCCCGCGTCTCACCCCCGCCCTCCCCGGGCGGCCCCCTCCCCGACACGCTCACTCCCCAAGATGCCTCTTCCCAGGGTAGCCCCTCCCCTGATGCCCCTCTCAGAGTTGCCCCCTCAGGGGCCAAGCTGCAGGGAGCGCTTTCCCCAAGGGGGACTGCGTCAGAAAAGGGTGTCAGATTTGTCCTCTTCTTAAAAGACAAGCCTAACTATGCTTAATCCCATTTTAGTCACGTTTTAAAGGATTTCATAAGAGGCAAAGTTATGCAAAACAAAACAAAAAACAAAACCCACTATACATCAGGGCTGGGCGGGGGCGGGGTGGGACAGAGTACTTATCCATTAGATCGCTCTAAAATTCTTCTCCTCAGGGCTTACTGTGTTAGGTGTGACACCCCTTGGAAGCGAAGTTTCCCCACCTGAGTATGGGAATCTGTAAGCCATGAAGCTCCCTACAGTGCTGGTGGCAGAAAACATGGGTGCAGCCCTTTGTAATAACAATTTGGCAGTATAGATGGAAAGCCATAAAAGTATTTATACCCTTTGACTCAGTAATCTCACTCTGGGAATGTATCCCAAGGAAATAGTTCAACAACAGCGAAAGAAAAAGACAAAAACAGAAAAGTATGGGTTCATCAATGTGTTATTTGTAAAGCTAGTGAGCACATCTTTCTAAGTGAAAAGTTGGAATACGTGAGTCGCAAGGTACTGGGTTTGAATTCACGATGGTTCCGCCATGAACCCGCCTACAAACCTTGAATAAGTGTCTTAACCTTACCGAATTTCCCTTTTCGTTTCTGGGAAATGGATAACCCCACCACTCAGAGGACTTTTGTAAGAATTCCAGGAGACAGCCTGTGAAAGCATCTAGTAAAGGGTTTGAGGGTAGAGGAAGAACATAAGAAATGTTTATTTCCCCCCTTTCTTCATCCTTGCAGAAATGAAAATATGGAGTATTTCAAGTGACATTTGTAAATACTAGAGAAAGTGCATACGGTGGTTAAGAGCTTGGGACTTTTGAGTCCTTCAAACTTGGATTGGGTCAGAATCCTAGCACCACTTATTTCCTAGCTGTGCAATCTTGACAAGATGTATCTCCTCACTTATTAAAAAATGATAATAGAATTTACCCTGTAACTGTGGTGAGGGTTAAATGAGGTACTATGTGGAATGTGTTCAGGTCCGTGCCTGGCATGTAATAAGCACTCAATAACTGGTAGCTATTATTATTATTAAATAGCATTTAAAAATAGAAGTAACTTCAATACCCCAAAGTACAACAAGTTAAATAAGTTAGGGTATCTTTTGTGGAATAGAATGCAGCATTTAAAAAGAGTGAGATAATCAACATAAACTAATGAGGAAGGATGAACATGATAAGTGAAAAAAGACAGTTGCCTCCATCTGGATAAGTGACCTAAATATGAAAAATTAGAAGTAAAAATATAAGTTTAAGGAAAGTCTTATATAATCTTGGGGGGGGGTGCGGTAATGAGGATCTTCTCAAGCAAGCCAGGAACCGTAAGGAAAAGACAGACCATAAAGGAAAAGACAGATTAGACCATATCAGATATTTAAATGTCTACATGGTAGGAGACCCCATAAACAAGTCTAGAGACAATCGTAGAGAGGAGAAGTATTTGTTACATACAGATAAAAGCTTCATGTCCTGCATACCCCTCAAGACCTCTCATATGGAATTCCTACAAACTCATTGGAAAAGTCAAACAATAGAAAAATGGACAAAACCACTTCACAGAAGAGGAAATGCAATCATGAGAAAGGCAGACCACCTCCCCATTTGTTGGGGAAATGCAAATAAAAGCATAAACAAAATACCATTTTCCACCAAGCATTAACAATTAAAATAGAAATAGGCATGCCCTTTGCCCCACCAATCCCATTTTCAGAACTATCCATAAAAAATACATTTTGTTTTTTTTACTGTAGTGTTCTTCATGCTTCATAGTGATAATTCCAGTGTCCACCTCTAGGGCATGGGTGGATGAATTTGGTTACAGCCATGCTAATGGATACTGTAGACTGCTAAGAAGGAGCTTCTTGAATCTGTATGCAGTGACTTGCTGGGTTGTCTGTGATATTCTGTCAGGCCAAAAAAGGCAATTGTGCAGCAATGTGTAAAGTATGATCCCATTTTGTGTTTAAAAAAAAGTGTGTGTGTCTGTGTGTGTGAGAGAGAGAGCAAGACAGAGAGAAGCATTCAAGCCTTCACCAGGGTAAATATGTTGGTTCTGTTTGCATAAACCTATAGAAAAGTGGGTGTATATATTGAAAGAAGGGGGCAAGTGGTTTTCACTAGTTTTCTTTTTTCCAGTTTTATTGAGATATAATTGACATATAACATTATACACGTTTAAGGGGCACAACATAGTGATTATATATATATATACTTTATATATATACACACACATATGTATATATGATCACCACAATAAATTTAGTTAACATCCATCACCTCACAGAATGACAAATTTTTCTCTTGTGATGAGAACTTTTAAGATCTCCTCTCTAAGCACTTTCAAATATACAACACAGCATTGTTAACCTATAGTCACCATGCTGTACATTGCCAGAACTTAGAACTGTAAGTTTGTACCTTTTGACCACCCTCACCCATTCTGCCCACCCTCCACCTCTGGCAACCACCATTCTGTTTGCCCATTTGTCTAGACTGACATTTTCTTTTACGTTTGTAGGAATTCTGGACATGAGGGATATGAACCCTTCCTTCCCCGCACGTGAGCCTGTGGAGAGGCTCCTGCCAGCCTGTTCTGCATTTCCTGGTAGTGGGAGGAGAGAGGGGCGTTGTTCTCAGGTCCCCATCTCTCTGTGACCTTTGGCCTGCTGCAGCAGCCTATGTTGTTGTAGTCTGGAAAAATGGCAATTAAATAGATTTGATCACATACGACAAACGAAGAGGGTTTGCAAAGCAATATGTATCCCCCGTTCAGTTTCTGTGAGAAGGAACAGCCTGTGTTTGTAAATATGTAGAGGAAGGGCTGAGAGAGGGTCTGGCTGACTGTTGGAGGTCACTTCTGAGCAGTGGGCTGCGCTGAAGGGGGTTTTATTTTTGCACGTCTCTTGTTTGCATTTTTTACAATGAGCATGATTGCTTTTGCAAGGATAAAACAATGGAGTATTTTTTCCCCTCAAGTGGATGGTGGTATTTGTGTACTGTGACTGCAGGGAGGAAATGTGAACAAGCACCAGAAATTGGGTTAGGATGGTGGGACCCCCCCCCACCCCCGCCAGAATTTTTTCTTTTAGATTTGTACCTTTTATTTTTTTATTGTGGTAAGAAACTTATAATATAAAATTACCATCTTAACCATTTTTAAGTGCACAGTGCAGTAGTGTTAACTATGTTACTCCAGACCTCCAGAACTTTTTCATCTTGCATAACTGAGGCTCTATACTAATTGAACATCTCCCCATCTCCCCCGGCCCTCGGCCCCTGGAAACCACATTCAACTTTCTGTTTCTATGAATTTGACTACTTTAGAGACCTCATATAAGTGGAATCATGCAATATTTGTCTTTTTGTGACTGACCTGTTTCACTCAGCATAGTGTCCTCAGGGTTCGTCTATGTTGTAACGTATGACAAGATTTTCTTAGTTGTGTATTGGGTTGGCCAAAAAGTTCCTTCGGTTTTTAAGTAAAAATAAAAGACTCATTTTCACCAAGAACTTTATTGAACAGCATATTCGTCATTTTGTTCCACTACCTTCTGCCATTTTTCAGGCAACTTCATAATTCCGTCTTCCCAAAACTTTATCTTTTTGAGCAAAGAATTGTTACAGGTGTCTTTTACAGTCTTCCAGGGAATTGAAATTCTTTCCATTAAGAGAATTTTGTAAAGACTGAAATAAATGGAAATCCAAAGGTGCAATGTCTAGTGAATATGATGGATGAATCAGAACTTCCCAGCTCAGCTGTAACAATTTTTGCCTGGTCATCAAAGAAACATGCGGTCTTGTGGTATCCTGATGGAAGATTATGCGTCTTCTGTTGACTCATTCCTGACGCTTTTCTTTGAGTGCTGCTTTCAGTTGGTCTAACTGGGAGCAGTACTTGTCGGAATTAATCTTTTGGTTTTCCAGAAGGAGCTCATAATAGAGTACTCCCTTCCAATCCCACCATATACACAACATCACCTTCTTTGGATGAAGACCAGACTTTGGTGTGGTTGTTGGTGGTTCATTTCGCTTGCCCCACGACCTCTTCCGTTCCACATTGTTGTACAGTATCCACTTTTCATCGCCCGTCACAATTTGTTTTAAAAACGAAACGTTTTCATTACGTTTAAGTAGAGAATAGCGTGCGGAAATATGGTCAAGAAGGTTTTTTTTCACTTAACTTACGTGGAACCCAAACATCAAAACCTTTAATATAACCAAGCTGGTGCAAATGATTTTCAAGACTTGATTTGGATATTTTGAGTATGTTGGCTATCTCCCACATGGTATAACGTTAGTTGTTCTCAATTAATGTCTCGATTTGGTCACTGTCAACTTCAACTGGTCTACCTGACCACGGAGCAACGTTCAGTGATAAATCTCTAGCACGAGACTTCGCAAACCACTTTTGATACATTCGATCAGTCACAGCACCTTCTCCACACACTGCAAAAATCTTTTTTTGCATTTCAGTTGTGTTTTTACCTTTCTTGAAATAATAAAGCATAATATGCCAAAAATGTTGCTTTTTTCTTCCATCTTCAATATTAAAATGGCTATCCAAAAACTCACCAATTTTGATAAGTTTTTTCTTAAATGCACCCTGATATGACAGCTGCCACGATACAATCCAACAAAATTGTCTCGAATGAAGTTAAAGACAGCTAAGCGCTACTAGAGCCATCTCACAGAAAAAACCAAATGAACTTTTTGGTCAACCCAATATATATAACTACATTTTGTTTTGTCCTTCAAAGGAAACTTAGGCTGCTTCCACATGGTCACTATTGTGAATAATGCTACAATCAACATGGACATGCAAATATCTCTTCAAAATCCTGTTTTCAATTCTTTTGGATACATACTGTTATGGGCTGAATGTTTGTGTCCTTCCAAATTCATATGTTGAAACTCTAATCCTAATGTGATGGTATTTGGAGATAGGGCCTTTGGGTGGTAATTAGGCCATGAGGGTGGAGCCCTCATGAATAGGATTAGTGCCCTTATAGAAAGAGGCCAGGGAGCTAACTAGCTCCCTGCTCTCTGCCACGTGAGGACACAATGAGAAATCAGCAATTTGCAACCCAGAAGAGGGCTCTCACCAGAACCTGACCATGCTGACAGCTTGATCTTGGACCCTCCAGCCTCCAGAAGTGTGAGAAATAATTTTCTGTGGTTTATGAGCCACCCAGTTTATGATATTTTGTTATAGAAGCCTGAGTGGACTAAGACATATACTAAGAAGTGGAATTGCTGGATCATATGGTAATTCTATTTTTAATTTTTTCAGGAATTGCCATACTGTTTTTCACAGCAGCTGCACCATTTTACATTCCCCCCAACAGTGTGCCAGAGTTCCAATTTCTCCACATCTTTGCCAGCACTTGTTATGTTCTGCTTGTTTGTTTTTTGATAGTGACCATCCTAACGGGTCTGAGATGATAGTCATTGTGTTTTGATTTGCATTTCTCTCATGGTTAGTGATACTGAGCATCTTTTCATATCCTTATCGGCCGTTTGCATATCTTATTTGGAGAAATGTCTATTCAAGACCTTTGCCCATTCTCTAACTGGGTTATTTATTTATTTATTTGCCATTGATTTGTTATGGATATTAACCCCTTATCAGATATATGATTTGCAAATATTTCTGCCATTCTGTACATTGCCTTTTCACTCTGTTGATTGTTTCCACTCTGTTTCCTCTGCTGTGTGGAAGTTTTAAAGTTTGGTGCCATTCCACATGTATATTTTTGCTTAAGTTGCCTGTGTTTTGGTGTCATAGCCAAGAAATTGTTGCCAAATCCAGTGTTATAAAGCTTCTTCCCTGTTTTCTACTAGTAGTTTTATAGTTTCAGGTCTTACATTTAGGTTTTTGATCTATTTTGACTTTTGTATATAGTGTAAGATAAGGATCGAACTTCATTCTTTTGCAGCCAGATACCCAGTTTTCCCAACACCAGTTGTTGAGGAGACTATCCTTTCCCCATTATGTAGTCTTGGCATCTTTGTTGAAGATCATTTGACCATGTACACAAGGGTTTATTTCTGGGCTTTCTATTCTGTTCCATTGGTCTATACACCTGTCTGTATGCCCCATTACCATATTGTTTTTGTTACTGTAGCTTTGTAATATGTTTTGAAATCAGGAAGTATGAGGCCTCCAGCTTTGTTCTTCTTTGCCCCTGTATTTTAATGTGGCAGATTTCCATCAAGTAAATTTTGAACTATTATCCCTGGGTGGCAGGCTGGGAAGATCCAGGGGAGGACATGGGATTGGCTTCTCATCTGAGGAAGCTCCTGTAAGCACAGACAGAGTGGATGACCACTGATTGTTTGCCCACCCAGCCATCCGCCACTATCTCTTTTGGTCTGCTTAGCCTGCGCCAGCCCACATTCATTGGCTGGTGGGGGGAATGTTACTTTCTTTTTCTTCTTTTATTTCCTCCTGTCCTTCCTGTCTCCCTTCCCCTCTTCCTTCCTTCCTTCTCTCTTTCCTCTTCCTTATTTCTTTCCCTCTCCTTCCTTCCTTTTCTTAGCCCAGCTGCATTGGGTGACTTGCTTAAGGCAACTCAGGAGTACACAAGGCCCAATGCTTCTGACCTTTGTCGCTCTCCTCAGGGAAGAGAGGAAGTGAAGTACCATGTCTGTAACACCTATGAATGTCTGGGCTTCATGCTAGGTACTTTGCTCTAAAGCACAGTGTGAGGTAGGTTTATTGGGTCCATTTCTTCATCTGTAGATCTGCAGATGAGGAAACTGATGCTTAGCTGGCTAGTACTCTGCCTGTGGTTTCACAGCTATAGTTTCATTGCCCTTCATGTGGATCACCTAAATATGTCTTCCTAACAGCACTCTGAGGACAGTGCTTGTTTCCCTATTTTCCAGATGAGGAACAGGTGGCTCTGAGCCCGGGGTCACCCAGGAAGTTCACAAAGCTCACAAACCCAGAGTCAGACCCTTGACCCCATTCTTCTCATCACCACACACTGCTCCGGACTCTGCTCAGGTGCACCCTCCCTCCACCTCCTGACAGAAGCCACTCAGCCAGGTCTCCACAATCGTTGTCATTGTGTTCCCAACAGCCATTTTATTGTAACTGATTAGGTTAAGGGTTGATTGTGTTCTCGTTGTCCTTTTACTATGAATGATAGTTGAGGCTACAGCTTCTAAGGTGCAGAGTATCCCCTAATCTCAGACACATAGGGGCGGGTGTGAGTCGCAGGGGCGGGAAAGCCCTGAAGAGTGTTTCACCAAGTTGTGGGCAAGGGCATTTTAGGAAGATAGAAGAACATGAATGAATATGAAATAATACCATCAATCAACACCTACCCAGCATTTACTCTGTATATATACTCTGTACCCACGACTATTCTAAGTGCTCTGTATGTATTAAGTCATTTAATCCACAAACCATTCTATGAGGTAGGTACTATTATTAGTCTTACTTTACAGATAAGGAAAGAAGCTCAGAGAGGCTTAGGAACCTGACCAAGGATACACAGCTAGAGTGAGGAGGGCACTGAGCCAGGGCTGAGGCCCCAGGACTCCATGTTAGAGAAGAGGCTGTGTGTGTAGGAAAGGCTTTTTTTCTTTTTTTTTCCTTCTTTAAAGAAAGAGGGGGTCCTTTGTTGAAGGGGCAGCTGTGCAGAGCTCTTAGGCCTTCTCTAACCCTCTATAAACCCTCCTGTAAAACGGGGACAATGATTATTGCTCCCCTAATTTCCCTTTCCAAGCCTCTCCCTTTTCTGACAACAGAGAGAATTCTCAACTTTGCAGCAAAGCTCTGGGGCATGAGGGGTACTGTTCCCAGAGGACCCCCACTCCAGCAGCGCAGGCCTAAAATGAATCCTCCCCTTAGGCCCTGCTAGCCTGTGTCTCTGGCAGTGCTGCCCACTGCAGCTCTCCCTCTGCAGGAGCCTGTGCAGGTCAGACCGGGAGACCCAAGAATAGCCATATACCCAGAGCAGCCGAGGTAAAGACCCTTGAATCCCTGGCTCCACCCCTCACGCGCCATGTGACCTTGGGCCAGTGTCCTAACCTCCTGGAACCTTTGTTGGCTTCACTGGGTTGTTATGAGAGTAAATGAGTTTATATGTGTAGGGTGCTCAGAACGGTGCCGGCACAGAGTAACTGCTACATAAGTGGGCTATTATTATTATTTTTTTTTTTTAATAAATGTATTTATTTATTTATTTTTGGCTGCGTTGGGTCTGCGTTGCTGCACGGGCTTTCTCTAGTTGCGGTGAGCGGGGGCAACTCTTCGTTGCGGTGTGCGGGCTTCTCGTTGCGGTGGCTTCTCCTGTTGCGGAACACGGGCTCTAGGTGCGTGGGCTTCAGTAGTTGTGGCACATGGGCTCTAGAACGCAGGCTCAGTAGTTGTGGCGCACAGACTTAGTTGCTCCACGGCATGCGGGATCTTCCTGGACCAGGGCTCAAACCCGTGTCCCCTGCACTGGCCGTCAGATTATTAACCACTGTGCCACCAGGGAAGTACCTGGGCTATCATTCTTATAATGCCACAAACACTGTGGAGCCTCTGGGTGTTGGGGAGACTGGGGTGGACAAGGCTGAGCTCTCCCTGGCCCTCGTGTAACTCAGCGTCTACTAGGGTGACCAGCCGTCCTGTTTGCTTGAGGCCTTTCCTGGCATGTGGGATTATTAGTGCCCAAACTGGGAAAGTCAGTGGTGAGCTGGACTGGTTGGGCACCCTACTGTTTAGTGGGGCACAGATAATTAACAGGCCATCCAGGTTGGCCTGGCAGAGAAGTTCAGGTGTCATGGAAGCACTGAGCCAGGGAGGAGTGAAGCCTGGGATCAGGGAGAGCTTCCAAAGGTAGGGCATTTAAGCTGGGACCTGGAGGGTGAGAAAGAATGAGCTGAGCGAAGAAGGAAAGGAGGGGTGCGGGAGTGGGCTGGAGTGGGCAGTGGGGGAGAGTGTGCCAGGGAGAGGAATGCGTGCGGGCAGAGCTGGAGGCCAGTGAGATTGTGGCTCGTGTGGACCAAGATGTGCCCAGAGACATGGACACGGGCCCTCAGGACAACACTGCGTGGGAGCTGGGGGAGGCTGCGAGGGGTGGTGTGGCAGAAGTATACGCACATATGTTTGCTTGTATACATGGTCGCCTCTAGGGAGAGCACTGGGGGAGGGGGCGCTGGAGATAAGGGTTAGAAGCCCTCTGGAGCTTTTTGAACTGCGAGAATGTAATACCTACACCAAAAGATAAAATAATCCAAATCAACACATGCGTGCCTGTGCTCACCCCTACCCCCAAGCCCAGCTCATCCCAGCCACCGTGGCTGCAGGACCCCCTGACAAGGGCTGTCCCCGTCCCAGGGGCACCAAGCCGGCCCAGGAAGGGGAAGCGGCCACAGCCATGCTGTCTGCCGCCCGGGCCTCCCCCAGGCCTGCCGCAGACGGACAGCTTATCAGTTGTTGCCACTGTGTCTCACCCGGTTGAGCTGGGCTCATTGCTGGGAAAGGGGCCCCCAGCCCTTTGCCAGGGACAGCACTGGCCCAGTGTGGGGAGCCAGCAGGGATGTTTTCCCAGGGGTTGGTCTGTGGTGGGGCCATCTGGTGAGTGTGCAGAGCCAGGCCTGGGGCCCAGGAGTCGGTCTGCTGCAGACTCGCTCTGGGGTGTTAAAGAATTAAGTTTTGGTGTTTTCTTAAAATTATACAAGTCATCCAGAAAAATGCATTCTCCTTATAAAATAATTGCATAGTTCTTCAGTGTATGAAGTACAAGTTCCCCCTGTCTGGAAATGGACCTGTTGGGTACCGGGTCTGGGCTGTACCTGTAAGGTCCACACCCTCACTCAGTCCTCATGGTCTCTGGGGAGGGGGACACCTCGTGCTCATTTTACAGATGAGCAAACTGAGGCCCAGCTGGTGAAGGTTTGTCCTTGAACCCAGGGTAGGGGAGTGGCAGAGTTGGCTCTAAGACTCCATGTCATATCAGGTGGGCTGGGACAGAGGGCCTCTCCTGGGGTCAGGAGAGCTGGGGACCCACATGGCCCTGAAAGGTATGTGGCCTTGGCCTCCCTTGGCCTCTCTGGCTTCCAGGCGAGGAAGAGTCTGGGTGCCAGCTCTGCTCCCATGTACTCTGTTCCAGCTTCTGAGCCCAGTCCTGGGTCACCAGCCTCTGCCTCTTTCCCACAGTCCCATCCCTCCCATTTGCAGGAGGCAGACCTTGAACTCTGGACCGTTGCCCCCTAGAAGGGGTTTTTTTTTTTTTTTTTTTTTTTGCGGTACGCGGGCCTCTCACTGTTGTGGCCTCTCCCGCTGCGGAGCACAGGCTCCGGACGCGCAGGCTCAGCGGCCATGGCTCACGGGCCCAGCTGCTCCGCGGCATGTGGGATCTTCCCAGACCGGGGCACGAACCCGCGTCCCCTGCATCAGCAGGCGGACTCTCAACCACTGCGCCACCAGGGAAGCCCTAGAAGGGGTTTTTGTATGATTTGGGAAGGACAAAGAATGCCTTTTGTCAATAGGGCAGGAATTACATGGTGGGTATTCCTGGCAGGCACAGGGGAGCGTGATGCTAGTCCTAGGTGTGGTGCAGCCACCACCGAGCCATGGAAGTGTGTTTCTAATTACAGGATGAATGTGGCCAGCTGGACCCAAATATTTCACAGGATCCTAGTGAAAGGATGCTAACCAATTCCTCCCATGGTGGCTGGTCGGGGGGTGGGGGAGATGGATTCACAGATTGGAAGGGAAGTCGGGGAGGAGGAGCAAGACCTTCTCAAAGGGCAGTGAGGGGTGACGTGATACGGAGGAGAAGAGGGACAGAGCCCTGCTTTGGGAGGCAGACAGGCCTGAGTTTGAATCTAGGCTGGTGACCTCCCAGCTGTGTGACCTTGGGCAAGTCACTTAACTTTGTCGCCTCCCAGAGTTTCAGCTCCTCAACTCCAAAAGGGAGACAATAGTCTCTTTCTTGCAAGGATATCATGAAGACTAGATAATGTGTATAGTGTTTAGCATGGAGCCTGTACACGGGAGGTGTAAAGAAAGAAACTCTTTATGTCCCAGGGTAAGAATGAAAGCTTGGACTTCTATGAATTTTATAATTTTGAAAAACTATTTTTCTTACTATAAAACAATATATGATCATTGTCAAAATATTAGTATATAGTGATAAGAAAAAAAAGCCACCGGTAATCCCTTCACCAATTATTATTTATAATTGTTACTTATTGCTATTAAGTGTTAATGGTGGGATTTAAGGTATCAGAGGTGGGCTGATGGCCTAACCAATCTCAGCATGTCTCACATCATTCTGCTTAGGCTGAATGTACAAGCTGCCACCCTTCCCCAAAGGAAGGTAGCCGGGGGTGGCTGACCCTTGCTTTGGTGATGTCGGAAGCTGACTCTGCCCTGGGAGGACACCAGCCTCAGCCTGAAGGAGTGGCCCACCCAGGCCACCTCCCAGCAGCATGTCAGTGATGTGTGACTGAAAAGGGCAAAGAATTAAGGGTTTGGAGCCCCACAGACCTGGGTTCCAACCTGGCTTTGGCCCTAAGATGCTTTATAAAGAAATTTTCTTTTAAACTTTCTTTCTGTTGAGATGCTTGCAGATTTCTTTCTTTCTTTTTTTAATATATATTTATTTTTATTTGGTTGCACCGGGTCTTAGTTGTGGCAGGCAGGCTCCTTAGTTGTGGCATGCGAATTCTTAGTTGCAGCAGGCATGTGGGAGGGATCTAGTTCCCTGACCAGTGATCGAACCCAGGCCCCCTGCATCAGGAGCGCAGAGTCCTAACCACTGTGCCACCAGGGAAGTCCCTATAAAATTTTTTTTAAAAAACATTTTGAAGAAATGGTACAAGTGATTGTAAAAAAAAGTTATTATTATTATTATTTTTTGCGGTACGTGGGGCTCTCACTGTTGTGGCCTCCCCTGTTGCGGAGCACAGGCTCCGGATGCGCAGGCTCAGCGGCCATGGCTCACGGGCCCAGCCGCTCCGCGGCATGTGGGATCCTCCCTGACCGGGTCACGAACCCGCGTCCCCTGCATCGGCAGGCGGACTCTCAACCACTGCGCCACCAGGGAAGCCCCCCCCCCAAAATTTTTTTAAGTACAGAAAAGTCTAAGGAGAAAACTACAAACTCTACCACCCAGAGGTAGCCACGGTTAACTCCCTGGGGAGCATCCTTCCTGTCCTGTCTCTATGTAGATAGTTGCATGCATTTATTCGATTTCCCATAAGCAGGGTCAAATGATGGATGCTGTTTGCACGGTGTGTCGTGGCAACTGCCTAATTCAGCCACCCGTAGAGGGGTAGAGGGGAGACAGATGGCACCGCTGCATCATGGGGCCTGATGTGGGGCTTAACAATGGGATGCTGACCTTGTATTCCTTTGTTTTTTTTTTTCCTGGCCACGCTGCATGGCTTGTGGGATCTTAGTTCCCAGACCAGGGATTGAACCCAGGCCACGGCAGTGAAAGCGTGGAGTCCTCACCACTGGAACTCCACGGAATTCCCTGACCTTGTATTTTTATGTGTTCCCTGACCTGTTGTGTCCCAGTCAGGGGCTGGGAAGTGCTTCATATGTACAGGGAGAGGAGCAGCAGGAAGGCTTGCCAGCTGGGACAGGGATCAAGGGTCTCATGTATCCTAGACCATTCTCTAGGGATCCAGTACAGCACAGTGGTTAAAGAGTTAATGCTGGCACCAGGTCGCCTGGGTTCACATCCCAGCTTTGCCCTTGCTGGCTGCCTGAACTTGGGCATGTTCCTTGACCTCCCTGTGCCTCAGTTTCCTCATTTGCAAACCAGGGGATCGTAATAGAACCTCCCTTATAGGGTTGCCTGAAGTTTAAATGAGTTAATTCAAATAAAGCACTTAACATTGCTGGCACAAGGTGAATGATTCATAAGTGGTGGTTGTTATTATTGTCACCCTTATTATTCTATGGCCACATTTCTCAGTCTGTGGAGCCAGCAGGCAGCTCCGGCCCTCCCAGGGGCCACACTGGCCTTGGGCCAGTTGCTCTAGGCTCCCAAATGGCCCTGCCCCCCCTCCTTGAAACTTGCCCTCTTTGGGTCTCATTCACCAAGAGCACCCAGCCTTTAGCAAGGTTTGGGGGGGCAGCGATCACATTGGTTATTTGGGCCCACGTAAGCCCACTGTTGTTCTTGGCTACCTCTGACTTTCCATCCCCTAGGCCAGAAGCAGAGCCAGAGAAACTGTTGTTCTTGTGGTGGTTGTTTTATAAAAACTGGCCATCTGGGGCCCTCTCAGTGACCTCCCATTTCACATAGAGGAAACCCGAGGCCCAGAGAAGTGAAGTACTGTCACCCGCTGTTCAGTGGCGAGCAAGCCTCCAAGTGCAGACTAGGAGCTCTTTTCCAGGCCCTGGGTGGTAATCTGTCCAGACTCCTCTCTGTGTCCACGAGGCAGTCATGACGCTGTCTGAACTTAGCTTGAATCTCTGTTGAAACAGCTCTGTGCTCAGCTAATACTTGCTCTGCAGGACTGTGGACGTGCATCTCTCACCCTCTTGTGCTACAGAGGAGGAAACTGAGGCTCAGAGAGGGAGACTGGTTGGCGACTCTGGATCACACAGTGAGCTGGAACGGGGGGCCACCAGAGCCCAAGGCTCCCGGAGCCTGGGCCAGAGCTGTGCCTGCTTCCCAGCCCCACTCTTCCGTCCAGTCAGTGCACTGGCTAAGCATGTCCACAGAGAAGCCGGGGCCCTGTGGGGAGTGTGTGGGCACCAAGAAGAGGGGCCAGGCCTGAAGCAAGGACGGAGAACAGGCCATGGCTCAGGCCCAGACCATATTCCAGGAGTGGGTCCCTCCTTCCACCTTAGGATGAAGGAGTGGAGGATGGTGGAGAAGGCCAGGCTTGTGCTTTTGCAGTTGAGAACTCCTTGTTCTTTTGCAGTCAGGGAAACTGAGGCAGAGAGCTTCAGAGCAAGATAGAGATTCATCAGGTCCAGAAGAGTCCACAGCTGTGCCTCCTGCTCTCAGCCCCCTGACTTCCAAAGCTCCGGCCCAGGCACCCAGGTACCCTAGGGCACGCCCAGACCAGAGGGATCTAGAAGAAAGGGGTGAAGCCCACTCTGCCTCTCACTTGCAGGGTGACTTTGGAAAAAGCCACAGCCCTTCTCTGGGCCTCAGTTTCCTCATCTGCACAATGTATTAGTGGTCATCATTGGCCTCACCCATCCCATGAGGACCAACATAACGGGTGTGACTTTTCTTTGAAAATTATAAAGTGAAGGGCATGTGTGAGGTTCATGAAGAGAACTCAAAAAAACTAGAGGGTGGAGGGTGGTTACAATATCTAAGGAGAAAAGTTATTATGAGAGGTGTCCAAACTCTGTATTTTTTATTTATTTATTTATTATTTTTTTGCTGTACACGGGCCTCTCACTGTTGTGGCCTCTCCCGTTGCGGAGCACAGGCTCCGGACGCGCAGGCTCAGCGGCCATGGCTCACGGGCCCAGCCGCTCCGCAGCATGTGGGATCTTCCCGGACCGGGGCACGAACCCGTGTCCCCTGCATCGGCAGGCGGACTCCCAACCACTGCACCACCAGGGAGGCCCAAACTCTGTATATTTTTAACATTACTCTATTGTTCATATTTTCTTATAAAACTAATTTATCTTTTTATTGCCCCCCCGCGACTTTACCACAAGTGTAAGGAACTAGAAGCAGAAAAAAAAAGGAAGAGAGAGAGAGAGAGTGAGAAGGAGCAAGAGAAGGAAGGAAGGAAGGGAGGGAGGGAGGGAGGGAGGGAGGGAAGGAGGGAGGGAGGGAAGGAATTCATAGTTAACATTTTGGTGGAGCTCCTTTTTTCTGTGCATGTGTATTAAAATATCTACATGTATACGTGTGCTGAAGACTATAGAATAATATTTTATATATATTTTTTGTTTGTTTTGTATTTATTTATTTATTTATTTTTGGCTGTGTTGGGTCTTCGTTGCTGCGCGCAGTCTTTCTCTAGTTGCGGCGAGCAGGGGCTACTCTTTGTTGCAGTGCACGGGCTTCTCATTGCTGTGGCTTCTCTTGCTGCGGAGCACAGGCTCTAGGCGCATGGGCTTCAGTAGTTGTGGCACGTGGTCTCAGTAGTTGTGGCATGTAGGCTCTAGAGCGCAGGCTCAGCAGTTGTGGCACACGGGCTTAGTTGCTCTGTGGCATGTGGGGTCTTCCTGCGCCAGGGCTCGAACCCGTGTCCCCTGCATTGGCAGGCAGATTCTTAACCACTGCGCCATCAGGGAAGCCTGCATATATTGTTTTATACAGTTTTCTCTTTTCTTCAGTTGCCAATATTTCAGTAACATTTCACCTTGTCACCAAAGGTTTATGTGCAGCACCCGTTCACCCCTCACGGCTGTGGAGAATCTGGAGGATACTGTGGTTTGGTGAGGCAGCCACTATAGGTCCAAGCAGTTTAAGTGACAGACAGTGTAACACCCCGAGGTTCCTACCTCCAGGTCTCCTTCCCGGGTGGGAGGCTGGGAATAGAGCCAGACGCATAGGAGGCCTTCCGGAGGTGAGGTCTGTCCCCTGAAAATGCCAGCTAGGGGGCGGCTTGGGGCAGGGTCTTGGGGGAGAAGCTGCACCCAAGCCCTCCTCTGCCAGCTCATGAGGCCTCCTGCCCCATGATCTGGGGATGGCTTTCCCCCAAAAAGACTACCACTTTGCTGCGTCTGTGGAGTGCTGCCCCTCCTGCCGGGGCCACCTCAGTGTGGGCCATGCAGTGGTGGAGGGTGCACAGAGGCACCTGTGGCTAGGGCTGGCCTCATTCCTTGCTCTGCCCTCTAGACCCCGAGTCCCCAAGAGGCAACTTTGTTCCATGGCAGTGTGGCTCAGGACTACTCTTCTGGACCTGAGGAGGGCCTCAAAGGGGCAGGGAAGAGGGAAGGGGGTAGTTTGCCTTGGACACAAGGCATCTGATCTTACCTGTCCTATGACGGGTGGGGTCACTGAGGCCCAAGGGCCCCCCGGCAAGTGATGGAAGTGCCAGGCCAGATGACCAGCCTAGGGGTTGTCCCATGCCACCTCCCCCGCCGTAAAGCTTTGCCACCGAGATCACAATCCCTGGAGGCAGACTGCTTGGGCTTGAGTCCACACACACTCACTGTCAGCCTGTGTGACAATGGACCAGTTACTTAACTTCTCTGGGCCTCAGTTTTCCCTTCCTGCAAATGCTTATAAGATTGTCACATACTCCACAGGACTGCTGTGAGACTTCAACAAGTCAACCCACGTGAAGCACTTTGAGAAGCGCCCACATGCAGGAGGCGCACATCAACACAAGCTGCTTGCTTTCTGGCTCCACAGAGAAGGGGTAGGCTGACGTATGTCCCCTCCCTGCTCTCACCAAAGTCTTCCATCCCACAGTTTTCTGAGCTGGCAGAACACAGCAATGTGACAGCTTCAACTGTGGGTGCCCTCAGCTGAGGGACTGGAGACTGTCCTCTTTCGATCGCCTTCTCTCTGGACCAGGGCTCCTCCAGGTCCCTGGAGGACCAGGGCTCCTCCAGGGACCTGGATGTTTTCCTTTGCTGTGTCACCTGGGATAATCACTTACCCTCTCTGGAGAAAGAGGAGTTGGACTTTAGGACGGTTACAGCCCCATCCAGTGCCAGGGCGGAGGGCTCTGGGATGGACCCCGGAGCAGAGTGGGGTGGTGTGGTAGATGGGAAGTTGGTGGGTGTTATGGGCTGAATTGTGTCCCCCCCACCGCCCCCATTCATATGTTGAAGTCCTAACACCTAGTGTCTCTGAATGAGACTGTATTTGGGGAGAGGGTCTCTAAAGAGGTAATTGGGTTAAAAGGAGGTCATTAGGGTGAGCCCTAATCCAATATGACTGGTGTCCTTATGAGAAAAGATTTGGTAGGACAGACACACATTGAAGGCCACAAGAAAACAGAGGGAGAAGACAGCCACCTACAAGGCAAGGAGGGAGGTCTCAGAAGAAATGAACCCTGTTGACACCTTGATCTTGGACTTCTAGCCTCCAGAACTGTGAGAGGCTTAAACAAATTTTTGTTGTTTAAGCCACCCAGTCTTTCGTTCTTTATTATGGTAGTTCCAGCAAACGAATAGGTTAGAGGTTGTCTGTCTGGCCCCATAAGGACTGTCTTTGATTCACCAGGCTGCCAGGACCCATAGAGGGCAAGGACCTCCGAGTTTTGTTGCTTCCAAAAGAGGAAAGAGTACTTCATTGTTGGGCCAGTGGGCCCTGGGATCTCTGCAATGATTAAAAAATAGCCCTACTGTGTGGCCAGCCCTGGCCATTCCTGTCTCCCTTAGTCTATGTCATCAGGGTGTGTATTCTTAGTCACACTGTCCAAAAGGAGAAACAGAGGCTCAGAAAGTCACCTGCCCAAGGATTCCCGTCTTGGTCTGGCTGGCCCCCAATCCACGTTCTTTCCTGCATACCCTAGCACTTCTCCAAGAAGGCCTCCCACGGTGCTCTCGGTGGGCCTGTGCCCCTGTCACTGTGTGGCAGCTGGGACCCCAGCATTCCCGCACCCTGGGGACAAGGGAGAGCTGGGAAGGTCCCAGGCTCCAGGCAGGAATGCCCTCCCCCAGCTTTGCTCAGTCTTTTTCTGTTGTTTCTTTGCTCAGCCGGGCCCTGTTATCTTCCTCTGAGTCTGACGCCTAGTTCTTCCTGTTTAAAATTCAGACCCTGGACTTTTCCTTTGGGGGTGGTTGTGTGTTTGTTCTGTGTTTTGGATTCTCCCCCAGCCCCTATCTCTGGCACTTTAGGTCACCAACCCCGTTTTCAGTATCCCAGGGTCCCAGTGAGTGAGGGTCTTCTACCCAGTGCCCTGACTGGGGGCATTTGGGTGGCAGGGGAGGAGGGAGGAACCTGTCACTTTTTCCCCATCTGTAATATGCAGGGTCCCACAGCCCGGCCTTGCTGCCCTCTTCTCACCCACGGCCCCTCCTGTACCCCAAACCACACTGAGGGTCTCTGGCCTCCCTGCAACGTTCTGCTTTGAGTCCAGTGCACTCCAGGAAGGAGATTCAGCCATAGAACAAGAAAAAAACGTACAGATGTGAGGTGCCCTGATGAGCTCTACTCCTGAGAGTGGAGACAGGGCCCTGGGGAACCTGGCCCGTGCTAGCTGTGTGGGACGGAGCACCGAACCGGGAGTCAGGAGCCCTGGGCTCCTACCCTCGCTTTCCACCTCATGCTGTGTGAGCTTGGGCACTCAAGTTCCTCTCTGGACCTCAGCTTTGTCACAGGAAGGTGGCTGATGACTTGAGTCAGCTGCCCCTGAGGGTCTTCCAGCCTGATGAGCTGTGATTTTAGGGCTTCATGAGATGCTCCTAGGGACTCCATGTGGCGTGACTGTGGGAAGACATGGGGCACAGAGAGCAGTCGGGGGTGAGGTGTGCATGGCCTCCAAGGAGCAGACCCAGCACCACCTCCTCCAGGCAGCCTCCCTTCTCTAAGCCTCTCCAGTACTTCCTGCCCCCACCAGAAACCTTGGGAAGGCTTCAGGCTTGGAGTGAGACTGTGGGAAGGTTCATAACCTCCCTGAGCCTCAGTGTGCCCCTCCATCAAATGGAGATGATGTCTGTCTTCTAGGGCTGCTGATGGCTCCCAGCACACAGGAGATGCTGTGTGAATGATGGGTCTGAGGAGAATGTAGGTGAGGAACTATGAGTTCCTAGAGGGGAGGCGTCAGGTCTGACCCGTCCTTGGGTCCCCCTGGCCCAGGGACCACTGATTGAGAAAGGGGGTGCCTCAGGGTACATGGTGTCAGGCACCTCTCGAGCCCAACCTCACATCCCCTCGGCTTACCTCTGTATTCCAGCTCCTGCCAGGGAAACTAGCTCTGCACAGGTGTCAAGTGACGGCCCCTTGCCTTGCAGCCCACTGAGCGCTTGCCTTTGTTCCCAGGTGATGAGAATAAATGGATAATATTCCCCTTCCAACCTGAGCTACCTTCTTCCCTCTGAGGGCCCCAGCAAGGTAGAGCCCAGTTGCCAAAAACTTGACTAGCTTGTTAATGCCCCTTAGGTTGACTCTCCTTCCTCCCCTCTTTCACTCATCCCAGTGCCTCATTTCTGACTTTGGGAGGCATCTGAGAGAGGTCAGAGGCCTTGAGGAAGGTCCCCAGGGATCTAGGTTGGTGGGTGTGTGAGCTGCAGCCGGCATAGCCTCAGGCTGAAACTTCACACTGAACCCAGCCCGAGACCAGTCCTGCCCAGAGCCTCCGGCCAGGTGAGCTTGGGTGCGCTGCCCTGCCTTGTGGATGGAGCAGCTGGATGTACGTGGCAGAGGGGGGCGCCGTGCCCCTACCTGCAGATTCCCAGTCCATCCATGTGTCATTCATCCCCCTGGGTCCCTGAGGAAGGGCCAGAGCCAGGCCAGGCTGCACTCCTTTTCTCCTACTGTTGGCAGGTTTTAGGATATCTTCTTTGGTTACTGATTTTAGAAAAAAAGGCTAGCTATTCTTCTCCACCTCTCAGC
The DNA here is from genome assembly GCF_963924675.1 of Phocoena phocoena. Taxonomy (NCBI): domain Eukaryota; kingdom Metazoa; phylum Chordata; class Mammalia; order Artiodactyla; family Phocoenidae; genus Phocoena; species Phocoena phocoena. Next base: position 109,282,343 of record NC_089220.1, read on the forward strand.
CCTTCCCCTTTGAACCGTCAGGGAAGGCTGCCTAGCTCAGGGGCAGGGGCCTCCACCTCTCAGCCCTGGAGCCCGTGGACAAGGGGACAGCAGGCTCCCTAGAGGACCTTGCAGAGGCCCAGCTGTTAGGAGCATGGACTTGTTACTTAACCTCCCTAGGTTTCAGTTTCCTCATCAGTAAAGGAGGAATGATAACCCAGTCAACCTCAGAGGGCCCTGCGAAGATGCTCAGATAACAGAGAAAATGCCTGGTACTTCGTGAGCTGGGTCTATTGGATTTCTGTGTTCTGAGTGGTTCCCTCCCTCCTCAGAAAACAGCATCAGGTTTTGGCAGACTTGGGTGAGGAATGGGGTGGAAGAGGCCTGGAGCTCAGAGCCAGAGAACCAGATCCCAGCCTGGCTTTCCACTGACTGGCTGTGGGACTTTACCCCCTGTCAGAGGCTTCAAGATACCACTTGTGCATGGGGATAATTGTGGGGAGGCTCCAGTGGGACGGAAGGGCCAGTGTGCTGGGGCCTCTCCCCACCCCAGCCAGCTTGGACACTAGGACAGGCAGGCACAGTGATCACCGGGCAGCCGGCTCCCAGCATCCTGCCGCCAGCTCCCCAGGCCCCCTGTCTGCACGTCCTGCCCTGCCCAGCCCGCCAGGGTGGCTGAGGGTTTGGAGCCGATGGAATCAGCGTGCCCTTCCCTCCTTTGTCTGCTGGTGCTTCCTTCCCTTCACAGCATGCTTTCTTTTTTCTGGTTTATCAGGCCCTGGGGAAAGCTGGGGCCAGCCAGGCTCCCAGCCGAGCACCCCCTGGGAAGCCGCCAGCCGGGAGCACAGCAGACGGCTCCGTCTCTGGGGCCAGCAGCTCAGCCATCCCCTCCCTCCGCCTGACCCCAGCAGCTCCCACCTGGTGGATAGGACCTCTCCCAGCATGCAGGAGGCCACCCAGTGTCCCTGGATTCCAAAGCCTCCCTTTCAGAGGCTTGAAGCCTCAGGGGTGCTTAGGATACACTGAGGTCCCCCTCCTTACTTTAGAAGGAGGAAACTGAGGCCCAGAAGCAGGAAGTGCCTGGAGGGTCTGACTCCCAGCTTAGGGCTCTGACCAGCAAGCAGCTGCCTGTCATCTCCCTCAAGACAACAGGCAAGTCAAGGAATCTGTGTCCTGAAAGTCCTGGCTGTGCATCCCAGCCCCGCCACTCACAACTAACACCTGTGCCTCAGTTTACATGTCTGTACAATGGGGATAGTGGTGCCGGCCCCACAGGCTGTCTTGAAGGCTAGAGGTGATAATACAGATGACTGCCCACCCTAGAGCAGGCATTCCCATAGGGGCCGTATTGCCCTCCAGGGGGCAAAAACTGGCCCAGGGAGAACATATGAAAAAATCTTGAATTATAGATATATGTGCGGTACTTAAACAGACATACAGTATATCTGGGGTATTACAATGTTTTCGTGGGAAGGGATTGGGAAAAACTGTCTATAAAGGATCCTGGGGCTTCCCTGGTGGTGCAGTGGTTGAGAGTCCGCCTGCCGATGCAGGGGACACGGGTTCATGCCCTGGTCCGGGAAAGATCCCACGTGCCGCGGAGCGGCTGGGCTCGTGAGCCATGGCCGCTGAGCCTGCGCGTCCGGAGCCTGTGCTCTGCAACGGGAGAGGCCACACCAGTGAGAGGCCCGCGTACCGCAAAAAAAAAAAAAAAAAAAAAAAGGATCCTGGAGGGTGGGAGCGATAATGAAATAAAGGTTCAGAAGCACTGCCCTTGCCAGTTAGAATTGAGTTAGTTTGTCCCTCTGCTCAGCCTCTTCCTCTCTTCTTTCGCTGGTGCTGCCCAGCACAGGCTTTACAGTAAGATAAGAAATCAGGTTATGCTCACCTTCTCAAAAACTCCTGAGAATGAGCAGTGGGATCACCCAAGTTTTGACATTGAAAACTCACTCATTTGCCCATTCATTCATCCATTTGACATTTGCCTGAGGTCACAAAGCTGCACCTCAGAGCAGGGTGAAAGGCGGCAATGACCCTGGTTTCGGCTCTCAACAAACAGGGCAAATGGCAAGGCAATGTATAGCCTGGACTGAAGGGAGACCAAAGCCCTGTGGGCAGACTAGCTATGGTGGCAAACTTGTCCAACTAAGAGAAGAGGGGGCATTTGGGGTGGGCTTTGATGGATGTGTAGGAGTTTCTCAAGTGGAAAAGAGCAGAAGGAAGTGCCAGGTAGAGGAAACAACCTGAACAAAGATACAGAAGTGAGAGTGAGGGCTGTGCGTGGGACAGGAGCCATCACAAAGAGGTGTCAGGGGTTGGAGAACCACCACACCTAGTGTGGCTTCATGGGCAACCTTATTCATAATTCCTCTTCAGTTCTTCCTCTCCCCTGCAATATCCTTTCTATATACAAGTGACTTGTGTTCTTTGTAGAAAGGTTGGAAAGCCTTGAAGAGTGAACAGAAGCCTCGGTCTTCCACTTTGGAGGGAATTTTTGCAGGTGTTTCTTCTTTCTTTATGTCTCTTGCTATCTCTGAAGAGCCTGCCCTTCAGTAGGGAGGGGAGGACACACACAGGCACCCTCTGCCTCTCTGTGTCCAGTGCTTTCCATGCATTAATCAATTTCCTGCCACACACTGTGGGGAGGGTGATCTTACCTCCCCTTTTCACAACGGGGAAACTGAGGCCCAGAACTGTCAAGTGACTCAAAGTCACACAGCTGGTGAGTGGTGGGGTCCCTTGTTGGAACTCAGGCCTCTGAGCTTCCTCCCTCTGCACGGGGGTCCCACAGACAGGTCTCAGGGCTCCAGGAACGGCTGACACTGCAGATGAAATCTGGACAGGTGGAGAGTTTTTCTGGGACAGGGTCGACAGCCTTTATTAGACTCCCAAACAGGTCCATGTCCCAAATCTGTACCACTGTGGGCCCCAGAAGAGCCCCCAGAGGTCAGAGCCCTTCTCATGATTGACATGGACACAGAGCTCCCTTAGGGGTAGCAGGGTGGGCACCATGGTGGGCCTGCAGAGGGAGCTCAGGGTGGGGAGAGAACTGGGTCCTGTCGGGGCCTCTTCTCTGGTCTTAGTTCCACTGGCTGACTTAGTCTACCCTCAGGAAGTTCTCCCTCACATCTGCCCTAAAGCTCTCTCGTGGAAGCTTAAGCGTATTTTCCTCCTGCCCTCTGTGCCACCTAAAAGTAGAATAGAGCTCCAGGTTCCTGGGTACTTATTATATTAGTAAAGATAACTAACTAACCAAATAAAGAGGGCATAAGAAAACCAGACACACCAATGATTCCTTGCAGGTCCCTTGGGAAGAGCCAGGCTTTGCCTGGGACACCTATCTTCAGTTGCCCCTGAACCTCAAACCTCTGGACAGCTAAGCCTGATGATTCACATCATCCATAGCCAAGGTTTCAGGTCCCTCCCCCTGCAAAGCATTGCCAGCTGCACTTGGGCTCTGCCCAGGCCTCAATCTCCCCCTGTAACATGAGGGGATGGGACAAATTGATGTCTTTGTCTTTTTCCAGTGCTCACTCTGTGATTTCAGTGATCAACTCACCAATCACAGCTTTTGTTCATGCTGTACCCTCTGCCAGGGATGCCCCACCTGTCTTTTCTGTCTGACCGGCTCCTACCCACCCTGCATAGCCTTCTTCAAAGGCCACTGCTTTGGGGAAGTCTTCCCTGATCTCCCAAGCTAGAAGGGTTCATGCTTTATTCTGGATCTCACCTTGCAGTGCTGGAATCTTGACAGCACCTCTGGGATTTACGCCCTCGCCAGCCCAAGAGCAAACTGAAAGCAGGGGCTGTTTTGCTCAGTCTGAATCTCCAGCACTAGCACAATGCCTGACATTTAGACAATGCTCTGTGAGTTTACTGAATGAATGAAGCAGTGAATGAGTGAGTGAGTCAGTAAGTGGATGAATCTCTATGTACCTCCTTCCCCAGCGCCTAAGGGTCTGTGGCCTGGAAAGCCTCCCCCACTGCCTGTGTCTCAGCATCTTGGTGTAATTGGCCTATAGTTGGTATTTGATGTGGCTCAGCTGGGAGGGCTGGGTGCACCCGTTTATTTGGCTTGGCTAGCCTGCTGCGGTGCACAATGCTGCCTTAGTCTAGAAAAGCTCATGGGGGCCTGGGGAAGTGGGATGGGAAAGGCTTACCATGGTCTAGAGATTCTGACTGCACTCAGCTGCCCGGGTCACCAGCAACCTGGGCTGGCCTCCTGGCCATCCAGCATGTCTCTGGGGGCCAGGGCACAGAGATGGTCCAGCTGATGCTGGAGGCCACCAGCCCTCGCCTGCAGACAAAAATGACTCTGCGAGTAACTGCTTCAGCCCTGAGCTTAGAATACAGACATGGAAACTGAGGCCTGGAGGCAAGAAGGCCCCTGCCCCAGAACCCACTGACATGTTGGAATCATAGAAGCTGAAAGACACAGGATCTCAAAGGTTACTTGGTCCAATTCTATGAATTCTTTTTCTCAACATTTGTCTTAAAAAATGGGGATGGTGTCTGGAAAACCGCACATCAGGAGAGTATCACCATAACTGCCTTTTGTCTTGTGGTTGTTACATATCAGGCATGAGGCTAAGTGCCCCACTTCTAGAATAGTCTATTTTATAAGTGAGGAAACTGTGGCTCAGAGAAGTTCAGCAACCTGCTGAAGGTCACACAGCTACTAAGCAGTACAACCAGGACTGAATTCAGATCTAGGTAGACTCACGTGCTTGCACCCCTGACCACTTGGCAATACTGCCTCTTTGTTGCTCAAGGTGAACTTGTGGCTGAATTACATTGCTTGATTTTTGTTGATTTGTATTTTCTAATTTTGCTTCAATGACTATGAAATACTTGTATAATAATCAGCTAAATGAAAACAGCAGTTGTGTATGTGTGTTTAAGTGTGTTTTAGTGATTTTAAACTAATAACGGGGAATTTCTGCAGTTCTGAGTGTCTGTGGGCATCTCTGTACACCCTCCTCCAGGCCAGATGTATCATCCTTTAAGTAGCAGCCCCACTCCAAAAGTTATTAGAGAGAGGCCCTTCAGTCTTCCCTCCCCACAACTTAACCAACTGTAAAGTCACTGGTGCCTTTTGAAAACATAGCTCCCACTTAATTCTGAACGTTTCCACACCCAGGTGCCGAGGCATTAGGGAGAACCCTGGCCTGGGAACCCGGGATCCTGAGCTCTGGCCCATCACCCTGCTCTGTAGCCCTGAGCAAGCCCTTATCCAGTTCTGGGCCTCAGTTTCTCCATCTGTCAAAGTGCCAAGTGAGCTCTGAGGACCTTCACGCCCTTACAGCCCTGTTGGAGGAGCGTCCTGTCAACCCCAGAGCCAAGGCAGAGACTCAGGCACCCTGAGTTATCCCAGTCTCTCTAACAGTAGGAATTTCAAATAACTTTCTCCGCCAAGCTACCCGCAGAGCAAAGCAGGCCACTTGCTCTGGGTAATAGCCCACTAGGTAATCCGTCCAATGTGTGTTTGTGAACACAGAGTTCCTCAGGGTCCTCCTCTGTGTACATAGAGGATTGAAACGTGAATACCCTCCTACAATACAGCCCTAGACTGCTCACCAGCCTATCGGGTTTGGATGCTGTCTTGAGGGTTGATCTCTAAGGGGGATCTAGCACGAAGTGGCTGTTCCATGTATATATCCCTTCTTGGTTGGTTTGCAGTTGATCAGGGAAGATAGGAGGACAATGCTTATCAGAAAGGAGTGGAGATCTAAGGGGATTTTCGGGATGAGGGACAGGCAACGCAGGATGTCTTCCTGTGGTTCCCACAGCACCTCCGTGTAAGCCAGTCCAGCTGGCATGAAGGGGTCTGGACCAGTGGGGATGTCTCCATCTTTAAACAGGCTCCCATTGCAATCATCCTGCTGGTCTAGCCTAGGGCTATGCTACTTATTCTGTGTATTTCCCTGATGTCCCATCTTTCTGTGGCCATGACTCCCTCTTCCTCATGGTAGTCCTGACCATATAGGAAGGGCAAAGTTCTGTCTTTCCCATCTACCACCAACACCAAGTTGGAGAAATACAGGGAGCAAGCAGAGCCAGGAGTCAGGGGAAGCTTCCTGGAGGAGGGGGTCTCTGAGCAGAGTCTGCCAATCACCACGCAGAAGAAAGAGCTTGTGCAAATGTGTGTCTAGAGAATGGCAGTGTGAGGGATGTGGAGGGCTGGCCGGAGATGGGACTGTAAGTTCTGGACCTTGGAGACCATGGAAGCTGTGCCAGGAAACCTGGGCTTGTTCCGGGGCTGATGGGGAACCACAGAACCAGCACAGAGAGGAGAGCTGGGGACAGATCTGTGTTTTAGAAAAGTAGTTGCTATGGAGAAGGAGAAGAGTGGATGAATTTGAGATAGGAGGGGGATGGGTGGGGTCGTGTGTGTGTGTGTGTGTGTGTGTGTGTGTGTGTGTGTGTGAGAGAGAGAGAGAGTAAGAGGGGTCAAGGAGGACTCTAAGTTTCTGGCTCTCTGGCTGGGGGGGATGCAGGAGAATCGAAACAGGTCCTCTGGGGGCAGGATGCCTTCAGGGAGACCAAGGAAAGCCAGGTGGGGTCTCTACTGTGCTGCAGACAAAGGTATTTGGAGCTGAGGGGGAAAATGTATGAAAGTCATTTGTGTCCAGGGGGTGGTTGAGTCCGTGAGCATGGGTGCGGGAGGGAAGTGAGCCTGAAGCCAGCATGTCAGGTTGCCCAGGGGAGGCATTCAGGGAGGGAGTGGCCAGCACAGAGGACCATGTGGGGTTTGGCTACGTGGAGGTCACCTATGAACCTGTCAAAAGTAATTCAATGGAGGGAGGAGGCAGAAGCTGGATGGACCAGCTGAGGCCAAGCCCCTGGCATCTCTTTCACGGGCACCTACCACAGCCTCCTCCTGTCTGGTCTCCCTACTCTGTCCTCGCCCCTCGAGTTCACTCACCACACGGTGGCCAAAGCACTCTTAAAAACACACCCAAGTCATGGCGCTCCCAGATTTCTAATGCTCTCTGCCATCCCATCACCGTCCTGACCACGGACCACCAGTCTTTGATGCCTTTTGGCCTCTGCCCCCTCCCCATTCATGTTTGGGGCCCCTGCTCTGAAAAGGGGGCACGTTTCAAGCTTCTCCGACCTTTGAGGTCCCCCACCCCAGCTTCAGCACCTCCACACGAGAGACCCCTATGGCCCACACCCTTGCCCTCTTCTCCTGGGTCTGCCCAGTCGTCGGATCTCTGGGCAAACTGCCTTCTAAAGGAAGTGTCCCTGAACCCCTCGCCCCGCTCCAAAGTAGGACAGTTCTCCTGTTTCGTATACACTGTACCCCACTGCGAAATACTCCTCACAGCTCCAAATAAGTTTTTAATTGTGCTCTTTATCTGTCTTTCTCTTTAGAATGTGAAGTACTGTGGGGGGCAGAGGCCAGTTCTGCTGTGTCCTCCATAAATTGCGACACCAGCACAGTGCCTGGCATGGAGTAAGTGCCTGGTAAATTTGAAAGAATGTGTATTAATGATGAAAAGAAAGATATGAAGCAAGGGCAGCCTATTGAGCAAGAACTTGTACAAGGATGGAGCGTGATCCTTGGAGGGGACAGGGGCCTTCGTCAAGCCATGTCTCTCAGTCTATTTCAAAGGATAATAATGATAATAACTGTTGGCCACAGTGTGTGGTCAGTCAGTGCTGATAACCAGACATTTGCCAACCTCCACAGTCTTAAAGTGCACCCCTATTGGGTTGGGGGAGGTCCCATCGAGCATCATTTCAGGATGGGTAGTCCCCCAGGGCAGAAAGAGTCCACTCCCGACTCCCACCCCAATCTGACTGCTCTCTTGACCCCAGTCCCTCCTTCCCCCAGTTGAGGACAGCCTGCTGGCAGTGGGGTGCTAGGGCCTCCTGGCTTCGGGCCCCTCCGTTCAAAGTTCCTCGCGACCCCTGCCCGCCCTAGTTCCTGGACCCCACTATCCACAAGAGCGAGGCCCCTGTCCCCGGCCTGTCCCAGTGGGATGCTGTAGGGTGGACCCCCCAGCCTCGGAGGCGGGGGCAGGGTCCTAACAGGGTGAGACCACTGAGGGAGTCCTGTGCACCGCACCCACCCAGCCTCCCGCCCTGCCAGCCCTCCCCGCGCCCGCCTGCCCGCCTGCCCGCCGCCTGCCGCCGCCGCCGGACGCTGGAGTTCGGTTTTCTTGACCCGGCGGGGCCGGGGAGGGGCCGCCCGCGGAGCCGCCGCGTTATCGCGCCCTGTCTCCGCGCTGTCTCCCGCCGTCGGCCCCGGGCTGGCCGGCCTCTCCCCCCACCGGCTCCCGCTCTCCCGGCTCCACGCTGGCGGGCCGGTCCCTTTGGGCTCCCCGAGGGCAAAGCTGGGGTGGCGGTGTCCCAGAGCAGAGCAAGGGGCCCCGCCTGCCCCCAGCCCCTTGGGCCTGGGGAGGGTATGGGAGATGGGGCTGCTGATGGGTGGAGGGGCCTCTGAGCGGGCAGGGAGGCCCTAAACGCCCCCTTGGCAGCGGATGTGGGAGGAACTGGCCAACTTGGAGCCGGGAGGGGCTTTTTGGGAGATTGCCCCATCCCCATTTTATAGAAGAGATACTTGGGGCCCAGAGAACACAACTGGCCCAAAGCCACTCCCACGACCCCCATCAGGATCTTCCCCATACCGGGTCTGGAAAGTCATTCTCCCAGTGGCTGGGTGCCAATGGCAAAGAGGCAGGGCCAGCTGAGCCCCTCAGTGTGCCAACCACCAGTGAGGTCTGCGGGGGCCCAGGCCCTGACATAGCAAAAATGGCTGGGTTCTTTCAGCAGTGGGGATGGAGACAGCTGGGTCCCCTCTCCTAGCAGGTCTTTCTGTTCTCGGCACACCCACCTCCTTGCTCCGGTCGCTTCTTCTGCTTAGAATGCCCTCTTCATCTTAGCTTACAGAAATCCTCCTGTCTCTCTAAGGTGCCACCCAAGACCACCTTTGGCCCCTAGGTGATGAGGGGACGGGAACCTTACACATGAAAGCAGAACAAGAAGGCACCTCTCTGCCCCCTCCCTGCTGCAGTTAACCGAAGTAACCCAGGAGGTTGCAGGTAGAGACACTTGGGATGGGGGCAGGTGGTCTAACCTGCTCTCTGGGGCTGTAAGTGAGGTCAGCCCTGCAGGGGACACCTGAAGGAGAGTCTGAGTACAGATTTCATGCAGCCAACAACGGACCCCCTGCCCACTGCCAATGCCATGTGTCAACCAGGGGCATGCAGAGCTAAGAGGCAGTGGTGAAGAATTTGAACAGGGATGGAGCAGGCATTGTGGAGTCCGGGGGTGGGTTGTGGTGGGGGAGAGAAGCTAGGGAACACCTGGGGTGGTTAAGAGGAAGACGGTAGAGAGGCGGAAGACAGAGGGCCCAGCACAGGCAAAGACCTGGAGGCCCAGCAGTGGAAAGATGGAGGGGGCCTGGGGGAGGTAGAGATGAAAGGAGCCAGATTGAGGAGGTTCTTACACCCCAAGGCAAGGACAGAAGAACAGGTTTCATATTACATGACTGTTACATTACCACACACAAAAAAGATAAATAATAATAGCAGGTTTATACCCATCTTATAGTCAAGCAAACAGCGGCTCAGGCAAACGACTGGGGCAAGACCACATCAGTAACTGGGAGAACTGGATTTTGAACCCAGACCATCCTGTTGCAAAAGCCTAGGCTGCTGTCTTCCTGCCAGAGCCTCGGGGGATTGGAGTTATGGAGAGGCCTTTGATTCTGTTTGTCCTGCCCTCCTCCCGACCTATTTTTATGAATGAGAACACCCAGGTCCTAGGGGAGCCAGGTTTAGCCCCGTGGTCCTTCTTCCTAATTTGACACCCCTGATATCCTCCTGATGTTCCCAATCCAGGAGCTGGTTAATAAGGCAGACTTTCATCTCCCTGTCCGACTTCCTGCCCTCCTACTTAGTGAGTCCTAGGCAGGGCCTAGGAATCTGTATTTTTGGCGATCATTTTGGTGGTTCTGGGTCTGCCGTTTGCCCACAGGCATTTGGGGCCCATAAATGTTTCCCTCTAGCCTCTCACTGAGCCCCTTGTCGGCTGGCTTCCTCCCTTCCCCCTCAACTTACCCCCCATTCCCCTCCACTTGTGTGCACCCCAGGCCCTTCCTCTTCGGGTGCCCCCTCTCTCAGAAAAGTGAAAACACATGGTTTCCTAGGCAACAGCCTCCCTCCTCCCAGCTTACCCTGAGACCTCCCAGTGTCTCTCAACTGTTCAGAAGAATATTTCAAATACCAGCCTCCCCAGGCAGGGTCTGACAAAGGCTGAGTTCCCCTCAGAGCCTTCTGTCTGAGGGGCAATAGCCCTGCTCCCCTCGAACCTGGAGGCCGGGGGTCTCAGGGGCAAGTTCCAGACCATCGCCTGGGTTACCACCTAAGCCTGCTCAGCTCAGCCAAGAAGCTCATTACTATTTGGCCTTAGAGATCCCTTTAGATGGGGAGGCTAGAAAGGGAAGGGACTCACACAGATCACGTGGCAGTAACGTGGTCTGAGTAAAGGAATTAGGATGGATTGAGTACCTGCTACCTGCCAGGCACAGTGCTCAGTGCTCTGGAGACATTAACTTATTATTCCTTCCTCCAACTCTTTGAGGTCAGTTTTATTCCCATTTTATAATTGAGAAAACTGAGGCTCAGAGAGGTGAATTACCTTGCCCTAGGTCACCCAGCAAATGAATGACACAGCCATTTAGAGCCTGTTTCAGGAAGCCTGATCTGTCTTCCCAGTAAGCCTGATCTGTCTTCCCAGTAAGCCCGCGGTCTTAGCACTTGTTATTCTCCAGGCTGGGCAGGGCTCAAGGGAATGATGGGGCTGTGTGGATTCCTTCCTGATTATTATTTTTACATTTCCTTATTAGAAGATTTAGTTGATGTTCTTTGGGGGCTGGGCTCCCTATGAGTTTCTCTTTCCTGCCTTCTCTCAGCCTTGGATCCCCTGATCAATATTTCTCATCCCAAGACATCTCTCACCAGGTGGGAAAGGATAGAGAGGCACGCAATTCATGCTTTCCCTCTGGGCCTCAGTTTCCCCACTGGTAATGTGAGGGGAGGTTGGAAATGAGGACTTGGACGTTCCATCCTAGCTCAGATATTCTTGGATTCTCACGGCAAGTATATGCATGACTGTATGCATGATTGTAGGCAATTAGGTGTGTGTGTGATTATGTGAGTGGCTGTGGTGCGTGGTTAGGTGTGTGATTGGATGTGGGGGATGGTGAGTATGTGGGTATAACTGCATGTGTGAGAGTAGACGGATTATGTGTGCATGATTGTGTCTGTGTGTGTGTGTGTGTGTGGGATTATATGTGTGTATGGAGAAGGATGATCGTGAATGTGTATATGTGTATTCGGGGGTGAGTGGATGTGTGCAATTGTGCGTGTACATGTATGTGGGTCTGGGTGCAATTTGTGTGTCTGTATGTTATTGTGAGAGATTTATGTGTGTATGTGGACGTGTGTGTGTGTGTGTGTGTATATGTGTGAGAGATCTGGAATGACTGTGTGTGTGTCATTGTGAGTATTGGAGGGCCGTGAAGCCTCTACTAAGCCTGGTTGATCAGCACACGGGGTGGGTACGACCCCTCCTCCTTGAATGCCCATGGGTGTAGTCAGGCCAGGTAAAGGAGGGGACCCCATAGGCACCCATGATGCCAGCATGGCACCAGAGCATATCCCTCTTGTAATCAGCTCCAGACTCAGCAGCGTCACCACCCTCTGATGGGAGGGCGCTGGAAACACATTCTGGCCCCAGCCAGGTCTCTTTGGGGGAAAAAATTAAAGGGGGAGGAAAAAATCCCCGAAAGGCAGATTTTTATTGAAGCATTTCGTGACACGCACACCAACTAATTGATTTCCTTATTAGTAGCAGATTTTTCTCCCAGCCTCTTCTTCTGCCTGAACTTATAAAAACGAAGGGTGGAGAGCCAGCTCGGTACAGACCCAGAGCCAAGTTTCTCCCTACATCCTCCCTTGGCCAGGGAGGCAGCAAGGGATAGATGTTTGTTTGCTTTTCCAGATCTAACTACAGGTAGAGCGGGCGGAATCACCTGTGGGATAGGGTTTCAAAAGCCTGGGAAAACCCCCTTGCCATGCCTCAATTTCCTATCCCACTTTTTTGGCCTGAAATCCCACCATTAGTGAATCATTCCATTTACTTTGGGCTTTCCTTCAGGTCAAAATGCAAAAGCGTGTGAGCAGGATCTTTGAGCACTCTTAGTTATCTACACGTAGTTCATGCTGTGGGACTCTGGGAACCTCAGTTTCCTCATCTGTACAATGGGAGACTCCTATGATTGATGTTACAAGGTGCTTGTGGAGATAAAGATCGGATTTGTGACTCCCAAAGCTCTTGTAAATGTAAGTTGTTCCCATGATGACAGTATAGCACATACGTCAGTGGCACAATTCAAGGCCTGGGAGTTCACAAAGGGGGCATGGGTCTTGCATTTAGCAGAGGGGGAGGGGATTGGGCAGCAGCCAAGTTCAGGTGAGGTCTCTCAGGAGACTTCTAACCAGAAAGCCAAAGCTACCTCTCTGTCTGGGCCTGTGACAGGTGGTCGCTCAAGCTTCATCTAAGGGTTAGTAAAAAGAGAAAGACGGACACTTTGCCCAAATGGTTCCAACTGATGCTTTAGGCAGCCACTGGTAACCCCATTTGTCAGAGGAGGAAACTGAGGCACAAGGTGGTTTACAGAGACCAAAGAACACATAACTATGAGGGGGTGGCAGGGATGTAAACCCAGCCCTGATGGGTTCTGGACATATATAATGCCTTTTATTCATTTAACATAAAAGTGCAGCCCTTTTCATTGAGGTAAAGATGGGAAAGACAGCCTGAACTCCTCTCCCCAGGATATCTCAAGGGACAGACAGATAAGGGAATAGGTGTTGGGGGTCATGATGTGACAAGTGCCACGATAGGGGTAAGCACGGCCACTGGAAAGGACCCCTAATACTGGCTGGTGTAGTCAAGACTTCCTGGAAGGGGTGTCACCTTGAGTAGGCAGAGGGGATTGAACCTGCAGGGCTGACCTTCAGCTGGCTTGTGTGGGCATGGCCATACCAGTGGTTAAAATATTGATGCACTTATATATGTGTTGCAAATACATATGGTCCCCTTCCCTCCAGTGCTCAGGCTGCCTGGCCCATCCCCCAGGCCCTAGACGTCCCCAGATCCAGAAACCTTAATGGCACATCCAGGACCCTGATAGAATGGTGGGTGACACTGTGACTCTAAAGGCTCAGAGGGGGGCCCAAGGCCAGGCTGGTGTCCCTTGTTCTGATCTTGTTACCACCCTCTGGCATGGGGGCTGGGGGCGGGGAGGCAGTGGCTAGAAGCTGGAGGCCAGGCTGAGCAGACAGGCCTGCCGCTGGACACGTCCACTTGCATTCCACGTGGACTTCCTGGGAATGACCAGGGGCCTCTAGGCAGTTCCTGTTCCCAGCGGCTCACAGTCGCCAGGCCCAGGGAGACAAAACGTCCCTGAATGTGGTGGGGCAAGGAACAATATGGGGTGGGCGGAGGAGGGCCACAGGAAGCATGGCAGGGACAGCTGGGGAGCTGGCTGCAGGGCTGGGGGTGACTCAGGGACTTGTGACTTGATAAGGTAAGATGACTCCAAAGGAAATCAGCCGGAGTCCAGGGGGTGCCTAAATGGCCGACAGAACAAGATTTCTGGCACCTGTTCAGACATTAGTTTTTGAGTCCTCACATGTCTCCACACAGCAAAGGACCTTGAATACCATCCAACCAGACATGTTACAGTCATTGACCCTGTCGGGTAGGTATTAGGATCCCAGCTTCACAGAAGAAGAAAGTGAGGCTCAGAGAGGTAAGATGACATTGCCCAGGTCACACAGGAGTGGCAGTGGAGCCAGGATGTGGACCAGACAACTGACTCCAGAGCTTGCGTGCCAAGCCAGGCTTCCTGGCAGCACTGCCCCCACTGCCCCCGCTGTCCCCAGGAGCCAGGCACGCCTGTACTGGAGCCCGGGGCCTCTTCCTGGGTCTTCACCTCCACAAAGCTACTACCCTCATCACACCCCCAACAAATAGGGCCACTTTGCCCTTAGAACTTAGAGCTTAAGAAAATGTTAGAAACTGGGGAAAAGAACATATCTTGGCTCTCAAATGCAACAAAACACTGCAAATAAAATGAATAAGCACACTAAAAACCATAATCACTATAGGATCTATTGATTTACTGTGCCTTATATGGAGTGGGGTGGGATTTCCAAAAGAAGAGTGCCTGGGGTTGAGAAAAGGCTTCAAAGGGCCCCTCAACCACTGGTCCTCCAGCCCTTGTGTGTGTGTGTGTGTGTGTGTGTGTGTGTGTGTGTGTGTAACACCCACGAGCGTGCTGTGCCTCGGGGGAGGGGGATGCTGTCAGCTCTTATCCTCAGAGCAGTAGTCATTTCACCTTTCTCAGCCTCTGCTTCCCATCCCCACCCCGCCCCAGTTTCTTTATTAGTAAAATAGGACTGCGATAACTAGCTCATACTGGGGTGATGGGAGGGCTAAACACGATAAAGTGTGCAAGAGAGCCTGGCCACATACTTGGGGCTCTGCTATTGTTCTTGCCTCCTCAGGCTGCCCTGCCCAATTTCAGGAAGTCTTTTTTGGCTGGAAACATCTTAGGATGAAAGAATGTTGGAGGAGAAGGCATTCGAGATAAGGCAGAGCCAGCCTCTCACGTGGGAGGGTGACTTCAGGAACTCAGAAGGCTCTGTGTCTCCAGCTCAGATTCCCGCCCTTGCTCTGTGCTTAAACTCCGCCCTTCCAGCTTCACCCTCCAGCCTCAGGCTTTGATTAGGTCACAATGCACAGCCCTCCTCCCCCTCCCCATCAGGGTGCTAGAAGCAGAGTCCAGGTCAGACTTATCTCTGTGTTTCTTTCTTTCATGTTTTAAAAACAGCTCTGTTGAGATGTGGTTCACATGCAAGAAATTGCATGTACTTACAGTGTACAACGTGATAAGTTTTGACATATGTTTACAGTCATGAAACCATCACCATAATCAAGAAAATGAACATGTCCATCACTGCCAAATGTTTCCTCCTGCCACTTTGTAATCCTTCCCTCTCTCCCTCTCTCCCCACCCCCTACCTCAGTCCCTAGGCAACCACTGACCTGCTTCAAGTCACTTACATTAGTTTGCATTTTCAAGAATTGTATATAAATGGAGTCAGACAGTATGTATTCTTGGGTGTAAGGCTTCTTCCACTCAGCACAAGTATTTTGAGACTCATCTATATTGTGTGTATATCAGTCATTCATTCCTTTTTACTGTTGAGTGTTCCATTCCCACAATTTGTTAATCCATCTGCTGATGGGCATTTGGGATGTTTCCACGTTTTTACTCTTATAAATAAAACTTCTGTGAACATTTGTGTTCAGGTCTTTGTATGAACATAAGCTTTCATTACTCTTGGGTAAATACCCAAGGAATGGAAGGCTAAGTCATATAGTAGATGTATGTTCAACTTTTTAAAGAAACTGCTAAGCTATTTTCCACTGAGGTGGTACTATTTTCATTCCAACCAGCAGTGTAAAGAGAATCCCAGTTGTTCCACATCCTTGCCAACACTTGGTATGATTGGTCTTTTTTGTTTTAGACTTTCTAATAGGTGTGTAGCGATAATCTCATTGTGGTTTTAATTTACATTTCCCTAGTGACTAAGGATATTGAGCATCTTTTCACTTGCTTATTTGCTATCTGCATATCTTCTTTGGTGAAGTGTCTGTTCAGATCATTTGCCCATTTTTAAATTGGGTTGTTTATGTTCTCATTATTGAGTTTTGAGAGTTCTATATATGTTTTGGGTATAAGTCCTTTATCAAATATCTGATTTGCAAGTGTTTTCTCCCAGGCTGTGGCTTATCTTTTCATTCTCTTACTAGTGCCTTTCAAAGAGCAGAAGTTCTTACATTGATGAAGTTCAACTTATCACTTTTTCTTGTATCAATTGTGTTTTTAATGAGTATCTAAGAAATCTTTGCCTAATCTAAGGTCACAAAGATTTTCTCCTATGTTTTCTTCTAAAGTTTTATAGTATTAAGTTTTACATTTAGGTCTATGATCCATTTTGAGTTAGTTTTTATATATGGTGCAAGGTATGGATTAAAGTTCTGTTTTTATTTTTGCATATAGATATCCATTTATTCCGGTACCGTTTGTTGAAAAGACTCTTGTTTCCCCATTGAATTACCTTGGAACATTTGTCAAAAGATCAATTGATCGTTTACATGAGGTCTATTTCTGGATTCTATTCTGCTTCATTGATCTCTATCTTGAGGGCAATGCTACAGTGTATTGATTACTGTGCAATAAGTCTTGAGGGAAGGCAGTGTAAATCCTCCAACTTTGTTTTCTTTTTCAAAATTGTCTTGGCTATTTTAGGTCCTTTGCATTTCCGTATGAATTTTAGAATCAGCTTGTCAATTTCAACAAAAAAATACCTGCTAGAGTTTTGATTGGGATTGCAGAGAATATATGTCAATCTGGATAGAATTGACATCTTAGAAATGTTGAGTCTTCTGATACTTGAAGATGGTATAGCTCTCCATTCGTTTATATATGCTTTAATTTCCTCTTAGCAATGTTTTGTATTTTTCACTCTACAGATCTTGCACAGCTTTTGTCAGATTTATCTGTATTTCATATTTCTAAACGCTGTTTCATGTTTAATTTTTAAAAAATTTAATTGAAGTTTAATTGATCTATAATGTTGTGCCAGTCTCTGCCCTACAGCAAAGTGACTCAGTGATACACATACAGATGTTCTTTTTTTAATATTCTTTTCCATTATGGTTTATCACAGGATACTGAATATAGTTCCCTGTGCTATACAGTAGGACCTTGTTGTTTATCCATCCTATGTATATAATAGTTTACATCTGCTAATCCCAAACTCCCAGTCCTTCCCACCCCTACTCCCCTCCCCCTTGGCAACCACAAGTCTGTTCTCTATGTCTGTGAGTCTGTTTCTGTTTTGTAGATAGGTTCATTTGTGCCATATTTTAGATTCCACATATAAGTGATGTCATACGGTATTTGTCTTTCTCTTTCTGACTTACTTCACTTAGTATGATAGCTTCTAGTTGCATCCATATTGCTGCAAATGCCATTATGTTGTTCTTTTTTTATGGCTGAGTAGTATTCCATTGTATATATGTACCACATCTTCTTTATCCATTCATCAGTTGATGGACGTTTAGGTTGTTTCCATATCTTGGCTATTGTGAATAGTGCTGCTATGAACATTGGGGTGCACGTATCTTTTTGAATTATAGTTTTGTCCAGGTGTGTGCCCAGGAGTGGGATTGCTGGATCATATGGTAATTCTATTTTTAGTTTTCTGAGGAACCTCCATACTGTTTTTCACGGTGGCTGCACCAACTTACATTCCCACCAACAATGTAGGAGGGTTCCCTTTTCTCCACACCCTCTCCAGCATTTGTTATTTGTAGACATTTTAATGATGGCCATTCTGACTGGCGTGAGGTGATACCTCACTGTAGTTTTGATTTGTATTTCTCTAATAATTAGTGATGTTGAGCCTCTTTTCATGTGCCTACTGGCCATCTGTATGTCTTCTTTGGAGAAATGTCTATTTCGGTCTTCTGACCGTTTTTCGATTTTTTTTTTTTTTTGCGGTACTCGGGCCTCGCACCATCGCGGCCCCTCCCGTTGTGGAGCACAGGCTCCGGACGTGCAGGCCCAGCGGCCATGGCTCACAGGCGCAGCCGCTCCGCAGCATGTGGGATCTTCCCGGACTGGGGCACGAACCCATGTCCCCTGCATCGGCAGGCGGACTCTCAACCACTGCGCCACCAGGGAAGCCCTGTTTGTTTTTTTTGTTGTTAAGTTGTATGAGCTGTTTGGATATTTCGGAGATTAAACCCTTGTCTGTCTCATCATTTGCAAATATTTTCTCCCATTCCATAGGTTGTCTTTTCATTTTTTTATGGTTTCCTTTGCTGTGCAAAAGCTTGTAAGTTTGATTAGGTCCCATTTGTTTATTTTTTATTTCTGTTGCCTTGGGAGACTGACCTAAGAAAACATTGGTACGATTTATGTCAGAGAATGTTTAAACACTATTTTATTTTATTTATATTTCTTTCTTTCTTTCTTGGCCGCACTGCGCATCTTGTGGGATTTTATCGATAGTTCCCCAACTAGGGATTGAACCTGGGCCCTCAGCAGTGAGAGCAAAGAGTCCTAACCACTGGACTGCCAGGGAATTCCCTTAAACGCTATTTTAAGTAGTACTGTTTTTGTTTTCAAGTTCAAATTCCGATTTTTGACACTTTCACTTTTTTTAAAAAAAAAATCCAGGAACTGAATTTACCCTGCCATCTGAAACAACCGAAAAACCAGACAAAGTATAGAAAACAATGACTCTCAAGATGTTGGATATAAGGCAATAGAGGACAGTGATGGAAAACAAATGAGATGAGCTATGATTGCCCCAGCTTACTTCCTGGAGAGCATTTCCATCCACAGCAAAGGGAGAGTGACTCATGTAGAGCCCAGAAGTCATCTTGAGAAGATGGAGCTGAGAGTCCCAAAAAGCCAAGGTAGCTAGAACTCACAGGGAAAAATACTAGAGAGGAGAAAGCTACATAGGGAGAGAAAGTCAGAGTTCCCTGTAGTATTCAGTGTGAGAAAGCTACCCAAGGCCAGAAAAGAACCCCAAAAGGTTAGAGAGAGCAGTACCTGGAGCTCTACAGGGCTCAGAATAGTGCCTATTTGCAAAATCCGGAGTGTAAAAGATCATAAGATGCCCATAACCGGACATCAGTTAGAGTGCTGTGAAAGGTCTCATCTCAGTAGTGGGGACACTTAACCCTGGACTAAATGCTACTTTTGTCCTGCCTAATGAAGCTTAAAATCAAAACCTAGAAACTCTTCAAACTTTTACCAGGGACTTCCCTGGTGGTCCAGTGGTAAAGAATCCACCTTCCAATGCAGGGGACACGGCTTTGATCCTTGGCCGGGGAACTAAGATCCCACATGCAGCGGGGCAACTAAGCCCTCATGCCACAACTACTGAGATCGCGCGCCTCAATGAGAGAGCCCACGTGCTCTGGAGCCTGCTCTCCACAACTACAGAGCCCACGCGCCCTGGAGCCCATGCGCCACAACTAGAGAGAGAAAACTCACACACCACAACTAGAGAGAAGCCCGTGCACCACGATGAAAGATCCCACATTCCTCAATGAAAGATCCCGTGTGCTGCAACTAAGACCCGACGCAGCCAAAAAAATAATAGAGAAAAAAAAGGATCCAAGTCTTTCCAAGTAACTTAACCATGTCCCAGAACTAATCTCAAGAATAATTTTAGAAATACAAAAGGATTTTACCCCAAAAGGTAAAAGTCACAATGCTTAGCATCTCATAAAAATTACCAGGCATACAAAGAAGGAAAATCCAACACTCAATGAAGAGAGGGTCACGGGACTTCCCTGGAAGTCCAGTGGTTAAGCCTGCACACTCCCAATGCAGGGGGCATGGGTTTGAGCCCTGGTCGGGGAACTAAGATCCTGCATGCTGCACGGTGTGGCAAAAAAACCAACCAAACAAACAAAAACACCCCAAACAAAACAAAACCACAAAAGAACAAAGAGAGGGTCATTAATGCATAATGAAGAAAGTGTATAAAAACAGATATTATACTGGTATACTGTAAGTTTAAGAAGCTAACAATTGAACATGTTAATTAGAGACATATAGGACAAAAAAAATCCAGATCAAATTTCTAAAGATGAAAACTACAATGTGTGAGATGAGAAAAGTACTGCATAAGATTAAGGATAGATTAGATGGATGTTACAGAAGAAAAGAATAGTGAATTTGAAGACATAGTTAAGGAAACTATCCGAAATGAAACACAGCAAGAAAAAGAATTAAGAACAATAAATGGAGCATCAGTGAACTGTGGGGTGATTTCAAGAAGCCAAATATACATGCAACTGAAATTTCTGAAGGAGAATAGAGAAGGACACTGATAAATGATTTTAAGAAATAATGTCTGAAAAATTTCCAAATATGATGAAAACTCTAAACCTAGAGATCCAAGAAGTTCAAGAAAGTCCAGCAAAAGAAACATAAAGAAAACTGAACCAAAGCACATCAGAATCAAGTTGCTTAAAACTAGTGATTAAGGGAAAAATTTATAAGCAGCCAGAGGAAAAAAAGACATATTACATACAGAGAAACAAAGCTAAGGATTACAGCAGATATTAAATTATGAGCGATGCAAGGTAGAAAACAGAGGAACATCTTCAAAGTATCAAAAGAAAAAAGAAAAAAAACTCTACCCAGCAAAAACATCTTTCAAAAATAAAAATGAAGGAAAGACTTTTTATGACACATAAAAGTAAAAAGAATTCATCACCAGTTATATCTGTCCTACAGGAATTTTTCAAGAGATGGAAAATGATGCCTGACAGATACCTAGATCTACACAAAGGATAAAGAGCACTGTAAATGGTAACTACAGTTGTCACTGCTTAATATATTTAAATATAATTGAATATTAAGAGGAAAAATAATTACAATGTATTGTTGAATTTGTAACAAATTTAAACAAAATATCTGACAATAGCACAAAGGCTTGGACAAATGTAATTATACTATTATAAGATTTGTGTACTTTAAAGTGGTACAGTATTATTTGAAGGTAGACTGTGATAAATTAAAGAGGTACACCAAAGAAACCACTAAAATGTCACACAAAAAGAGTTACATCTAATAAGCTAGAAAAGGAGATAAAATAGAACCATAAAAAACTACATAGTTAATACAAAAAAAAAAAAAAACCCAAACAGAAAAGGGGAAGAAATAAGAGTTGGGACAATTAGAAAACAAATAGCAAAATGATAGGTTTCAACCCAACCCTACCAATAGTCACATTGAATGTGACTAAATGTGAACACCCCAAATAAAGCCAGAGATTGTCATATTGGATAAAAGAGAAAGACCCCCCAAACTATGTTTGTTTCCCCAACTACTTTTATTATTTAATTTTAACATAAAATATCACTGTTTAAATTTTTTTTTTTTTTTTTTTTTTAAATTTATTTATTTATGCTGTGTTGGGTCTTTGTTTCTGTGTGAGGGCTTCCTCTAGTTGCGGCGAGCGGGAGCCACTCTTCATCGCGCACCATCGCGGTGCGCGGGCCTCTTACTATCGCGGCCTCTCCTGCCGCGGAGCACAGGCTCCAGACGCACAGGCTCAGTAGCTGTGGCTCACGGGCTCAGGTGCTCCATGGCATGTGGGATCTTCCCAGACCAGGGCTCGAACCCGTGTTCCCTGCATTGGCAGGCAGATTCTCAACCACTGGGCCACCAGGGAAGCCCTAAATTTTTAAAAAATAAGAAAAGAGCAACACCCAACCATCTGCTGCCTACAAGAAACCCACTTTAAATATAAAGAAAAAAATAGCTTAAAAGTAAAAGGGTAGGAACTTCCCTGGTGGTGCAGTGGTTAAGACTCTGCACTCCCAATGCAGGGGGCCCGGGTTCAATCCCGGATCAGGGAACTAGATCCCACATGCATGCTGCAGCTAAGAGTTTGCATGCCACAACTAAGGAGCCGATAAACCACAACTAAGAAGCCTGCCTGTGGGCTGCACCTAGGAGCCCGCCTGCTGCAACTAAGACAGCACAACCAAATAAATAAATAAATATTTTTTTAAAAATGTAAAAGGATAGAAAGATATATACTGGGACTTCCCTGGTGGTGCAGTGGTTAAGACTCTGCACTCCCAATGCAGGGGGCCCGGGTTCGATCCCGGATCAGGGAACTAGATCCCACATGCATGCCACAACTAAGGAGCCTGCCTGCCACAACTAAGACCCGGTGCAACCAAAAAAAAACCAAAACGCGAGTTATTATTATTGTTCAGATGACTATGACATAGTTGTTGTCTTTAGGTGGTGAACAATCCAGTGGGAAGACACACTTGTGTGAGCTAACAAGTGCAAGGATGGGATGGGGAACACAAAGCAGGAGGGAGGGATCCTTTCTCTTGGGATCAGGGGTTCAGGAAAGGATAGAGGTCCACGGAGCCTTGAGCTGAGTTTCTCCATCTCACATCCACACTCCTGTTCCTTTAGTCATTCAACAAACCTTTAATGAATTCCTCTATGTTCCAGGCACTGTGCTGGGAGCGAGGGTTACAGCTGTGAATGAGACAAAGTCCTGCCTTCACACAGCAGACCTCACAATCTGATGGACAACTCAGATAACAGAGACCAAGAAAGAAATGCAGAATGTCAAGGGGACACAAATCCCATGATGAAAACCACAGAGGGTAAGCATTGGTGGGAGGTTTGCACAGAAAGCTTTTTTATAGTGGATGGTGAAGGGACGGCAAACCATTCGAATGGAATAAGAGTTGAATCCCAGAGTTTCATGTCCTAGCTCTGCCACTACCATGAGGCCTTGAACAAGCCACTTCTCTCTATGCCTCAGTTTGCTCACCTACACAATAGGGATAAGAATAGTATCTACCTATAGGGTTGTGGAGAGGATTAAATGAGTTAATACATGTGAAGTGCCTAGAAAGTGCCTGGCACGTTAGTAAGGGCTGCAAGTGTTTGCTTCTTCTCCTTCTACTTTTCCAGCAAAGGGAACAGCAAGGGTAAAGGCCGTGAGGTGGGAAAGGGTTTGTAATGTTCTAAGAAGAGCAAGAAGGTCAGGAGAAAACAAGGGAAGTGTGGCAAGGGATGGAGTTACAAAGGCAGGGGTATGGGTAGGCTGAGGCAGCTTCCTACCGCCCCTCCACGGCCGGTCATCGTCCAGGTTCAAGTTTGTCGACCCCCTTACTGCTCAGAAGCCTGCCATGGCTCCCCAGTTGGCCCTCCATTTCCATGGCACCCAGCGCTCCGCACCTAAAGGTTCCTTGGGTACCTCCTCCCGGTCCACCCGGCCTAGACCCTTGAGAGAGCACAGCCATTTGGGGTTGAAAGACAGGCTCCACATAATGGGGTCTCTTAGAGCGAGCGAGTGACAGCTAGTCACTGCCGACAGAATAAGAAGCCCGTGCTTTCCTGTCTGCTCAGGACTGTTCTGCCTCTGCCCGGCGTCGGCGCAGCCCTCCTAACCCCGCCCACCCAGGTCCTGCCCCCACGTAGCCCCGCCCACTGCTGGCCCCGCGGCCCCGCCTCCCCGCAGCCTCGTCTTACGCGGCTCTCGCGCTGCTGGTCTGGCTGAGTCAGGCTTAGGCTGCCGTCGGTATACTGACCCAGGATGGCTGGGACTGGAGACTGCGAGGAGGAACAGGAGAGGCAGAAAGGGGTGCGGCCAGGTCGGGGAAGGAGCGCTGGACCGGAAGCCGGACAACCGGGCTCCCCATGGGGGCATAATCTTGAAGGGCACTGCTGTGTGGCCTAAAGGAACTTGCTGAACCTCTCTGGGCTGCATGCATTCAACGAAAATTTACTACAGGCCAGGTGCTGGGGATGTGGTAGTGAACAGGAGCCATGTGGTAATACAAGCCTTGGTGAAGAGTGTGATGAATCCCTGAATCGCTGCTTTCCATCCTACTGACTGGGTGACTTTGGGCAAGATACTCAGCTTCTCTATATTTCCCTATCCTCATCTGTAACTGGGGAGTAAAACACCCACCTCCTAGGGTTGTGAGGGTTAAATGACAGTATACTTAGAAAGTCCTGGAAATTGTGCCTATTAAGCAGTCTTACTAAGAGCATAACAAGCTTCATTATTAGCTGTTGTTATCTGCACCCTCTTGGAGCTTATTCACTGACTTTTTTAATTCACTTTTTTATTTAAAATTTCCTTTTCATTATGAACTATTTCAGACATATAAAAAAGAGTAGAAACAGTGTCCCCATCACCCTATTTAAGAAATAAAGCATTATAAATACATTTTCTCTGCTCGACTTTAATCATACCTTCATATCCCATGCCCTGGAAGCCTCCACCCCATCCTCTACACTGCTCACAGTTTGTGAGAGATCCAGATAATACACAAGTCAGATCCTGCCATAACCCTGCTTGAAAACCTCCACTTAAGACAATAAAATCAAACACATCCGCTTGACATCCAGGCCCTTTGCTTCTGACCCGCCCCCACTGACCCTTCCTGTTTGAACTCTGCCACCCAAAACCAGAATTCCCCTTAGCATTTCTTAAGTGTCCCTGCTCTTTGTATATGTCGGCCCCTCTGCTGGGGTTCCTGTGTATTCCTTCTTCTCTCTCCTTCACTCATTCCAGGAGAAGCAGCATCCTTTGGTCCCCCAAGGCTCCCTGAGTACTGTGCCACTGGGATGTATGTGTGTGTCTCCCCTAGGCTGTAAGCTCCTGGCAGCAGGTCCATGGCTGCTGCATTTTCATCTGCTCCTAGTAAAGGCAAGGCATACACTGGACACCACAGTCGTAGTTGAGTGTGTTTGGGGCACTGTGCTAGGGTTCGGTTGGGGTGGTCATCCAGTGACTCCAGCTCCATGCTTTTCATGGGGAACTTATGGTCCATCAGCTTTGAAACCTCTGGGGAAGAATCCAGAGGTCCTTAAATGGGGGCCTAGTTTTGTTTTGTTTTAATACAGAAATTTATTTAATCTGATAGGAGGTATTTATCTACAGTAAAGCAATAACAAGTAATATTGGTCAAATATTCAAAGTTCTTCACCTGAAACTGCAAAGGAGAGAAGAATGTTCATTATTTCACTTTAATTCAATATTGTATTTGGCATTCTGGCCATACAGTAAAGACAAAAATAAAAATAACAGGTTGGACAGGGACAAAAGGACAGGGGAGGGCAGAAGGCTGGGACTTGGGACTTGAAGATTCCAAAGCAAGCCAAACCATACAGTTTAGAAATTTCTGTACGTGTACAACATAAGGTGGACCCTGAAGTTAAGTCTAAGAAAAAATCAGCAATTTATAAAAGAAACAGACATGCTACAAAGGTGGTTTCTATCTTGCTAGACTGTAAATATCTTACTTGGCTATTAATTGAAAATATTTAATAGAATGACCACTTCCCAGCTAATTTTCATTTTAATGTTTTAACAATTTACATTTTAAACACTGATTTCTCTAGGGCATGTTCCATCATTTGAATTAGAAATAACACCCAAAGAATGTCTTAGTAAACAATAAACTTAACTATATCATCCGTGATCAATTCAGTAAGTATATTACAGCTTTCCAAGCAATAAAATGGACAACTTTAAAGAGCTTTTTAATTGGGAGATTAAAAAAAAAAAAAAAGGCAGGACACGCAAATGACCTGCAGTTCAAAACACAAAGTCCTGTCACTTACATTCTATCCCACCTGTTCAACACACCATCCAAGTGCTGCAAACACAAGGCAGTTCAGAGGAACAGTGTTATAACCCCTTAACTGCTACATCACCCAGTAAGTTACAATTAAAAAGCTCCTTATAAAAAGAAGTCCACCTATCCGCAGATATTGGAGAATCCCAGGCTCTTCCGTACATTACTGAAAAAAATGCAAATACATTCATAAAGGCAAAAAAACTTTAGGTAACATGACAACCCACATCTTTCGCTGGTCAGACTCTACCGGCCATCTCAGTATTGCGGAAAGGTTCCATCGATTTTGGCAGCCCAGGCCATGAGGCCTCCCACAACATCCCGAACTGTTAAAGAGTCTAAGTCTGTCCAGGACTGCAGGATCTTCACGGCTTTCTGGGAGTCATTGCCCAGTTTGCAGATCACATAAATGGGGAGAGATGCCCCTTCCTGTGTGCCCTGCTTCCCTTCCCGGATTGCTTCTCCCAAGAGTTTCAGGCTCTCCGCATTCCTCCGTTCCAAATGTTTCAAAGGGATGTGTAGGGAGTGAGGCAACCGACACAGGTCCAACTCCACTGGAGGCCTGACGTCCAGCAACACGTGGGGTGACCCGGAATCCAGAAGTCGCTTATAGTAGACGACAGAAATTCGCTCCTCCGGGCTCAGCAACTGTAGGCAGCGGCACTTATCGGTGGCTGAGGAGCCACAGAAGCTTTCATAGTCCTGCAGATCAGTCACAGTGGGCCGCTCCCCGCATGCTGCACAGTTGGGCCTGCGCCTCCGCAGCCGAATACAGCGGAAATGACCTCCGAGGGCACCAAAGAGCAACAGGCTGCCACTGTAAGAGGGGCCCAGACCTGCAGCGATCTTCAACACTTCCAGCGCCTGCAGGCAGCCCAGGACCCCGGTAACCACACCAAGCATCCCGCCATCCGCGCAGCTGGTCACCGTCTCCGCCGGAGGTGGTTGCGGAAACATGCAGCGATAGCAAGGCCCACCGCCGTAGTGGTAGACTGTGAGTTGGTCCTCGAAGCGCAAGGCGCTGGCCGACACGAGGGGCCGGCCGGTTAGCACACAGGCGTCGTTAACCAGGTAGCGAGTGGGCACGTTGTCGGAGCAATCAGCCACCACGTCATAGCGGCCGA
The DNA here is from genome assembly GCF_963924675.1 of Phocoena phocoena. Lineage (NCBI taxonomy): Eukaryota > Metazoa > Chordata > Mammalia > Artiodactyla > Phocoenidae > Phocoena > Phocoena phocoena. The sequence goes on from NC_089220.1 coordinate 109,308,757, forward strand.
CCAGGTCTAGCGCCATGGCTGACGTAAGCGCCTGGGCGTAGGGCACGCACTCCACCGCCGAACTGAGATGGCGCAGTGTAGCGGCGGCCGAAAAGACTTGGCCTGGTCGGCCAGTTCCTCGCCGTGCAGCACCTGGCGGGCCAGGTTGCTCACTTCTACTACATCGTAGTCCACACGGCCCAGGCGGCCGACGCCGGCCGCTGCCAGGTACTGCGCCAGTGGGCAGCCGAGCCCCCCGCAGCCCACGACCCGCACGGACGCGGTCGCCAGGCGCAGCTGTCCCTGCACGCCCAGCTCAGGCAGCACGAGCTGCCGCCTGTAGCGCAGAATCTCATCTCGGGACAGGGCGGCCTTCGGTGGCAGGGGAGACACCGGAACCAACCGCTCTGACTCCTGCTCGGCCAGAAGAGCCGCCGCCAGCCTCTGCTTCAGGGAACTCAGCTCCTCCTCACGCTGGGCAACTTCAGCCTCCAAAGTGAGCACCTCCTCCCTGGCCGCCATTGCAGCCTCTTTGGGAAGTTGTCCGGGGGCCTAGTTTTTGTTTTGTTTTGTTTTGTTTTTTTGCGGTACGCGGGCCTCTCACTGCCGCGGCTTCTCCCGTTGCGGAGCACAGGCTCCGGACGTGCAGGCCCAGCGGCCATGGCTCACAGGCGCAGCCGCTCCGCAGCATGTGGGATCTTCCCGGACCGGGGCACGAACCCGTGTCCCCTGCATCGGCAGGCGGACTCTCAACCACTGCGCCACTGCCTAGTTTTAAAGAAACTGCAGCACAGTGTGATTTCCTGCAGTGCCCAACTTCCCCCTCCCAAGCCCCTTCCTACTCCTTCCCTCTTCTCCCTCAGTCCCTGTTTCCTCTCTCAGAGGACCAAGCGTTCCTCATGATGATTGGATCATCCCCAGGGGCGAAGATGTGAACTATTCAGTGACCACGTCATGGATCCAAGAGGCTTGTGGGTTTGGGGAAACCAAGTGGATGCCAAGCTTGGCTCCAGACAACCTAGGTTCTAGGAGCAAAGAGGAGATGCTTCCAGAGCGGGGACTCCTGGCCTGTTTTCATAATGTCAGATATATGTGCAGTGCAGATTCTCTTCACAGAGAGAGGAGAGCCGAAGTCTCCATTGGAAGTAAATTGATAAGTGCACTCTGACTCTATAGGGAGGAAGCTGTGTGCCGAGCGGGGGTGTGGGGATGGCGGGGAGAAGAGGGACACTTGCCTCTATGGACATTTTGAATTTTGTACTATGTTCACATCTGACTTATTTTTTAGTTTTTTGTGTTTTTAATGAAAACATATATTGGATGGAAGTCAGAAGAGCTGGGTTCCAGTATTGCAAATACCAGTGACAAGCCCGTTCACCTTGGTCTCTCTGAGCCTCACTATTTTTAACCACCCAGTTCTCAAGCTCAAAGAGTAGGCACAAGGGAGACCTTTGTAAACTAGATGGGGCTGAGTGTACTTAATTATGATTTCCTCTTCACTCAGTTCATCTCAATAGACAATCACTGAGGCCTTCTCTATTGGCATAGTGTGTGGATCTCTGTATACAAGTTTGGGTGTGTATGTCTGGGCATGAGGGTCTGGGTCTGTGTCTGTCTGTGTGTCTGGACATGTCAGGGTGGCGTCTGAGGTGACTGTGAACTTGACCGTTACAGGGTCCCTGCCCCAAGGAGCTCCTGGTACAGCAGGACAGGTGGCCAAATGAGCAACTTCCTCTGATGCTCCTGAACTCTGCTCAGGGCCAAATAAAAAGGGATGAAAAATGTGGGTGCACAGAAAAGGCAACATGGATTCAAACAGGGGCCTTCGCCCTGGCTGTTCCCTTTGCTTGGAATGCTCTTCCTCGGAATCCTTAAGGTAGACCCCCTTACCTCCTTCAACTCTTTGAGCAAATGTCACCTTCTCAAGGGGGCCTACGTGACCACCCCATTTAAACAGCAACTCCACCCCACACTCCCCAAACCCATCCCTTTTTTCTTCTTTACCCAAAGCCCTTATTTTCAATGATAGTAAAGTTATCTATAATAAATCTTACTTAAAATGCCCTATAGTTGGGACTTCCCTGGTGGCGCAGTGGTTGGGAGTCCACCTGCCGATGCAGGGGACGCGGGTTCGTGCCCCGGTCTGGGAAGATCCCACATGCCGCGGAGCAGCTGGGCCCGTGAGCCATGGCCACTGGGCCTGCGTGTCCTGAGCCTGTGCTCCGCAGCAGGAGAGGCCGCAGCAGTGAGAGGCCTGAGTACCGCAAAAAAAAAAAAAAAAAAAGCCGTATAGTTTACTCATTTGTTTTAACGGTCTGTTTCCCTCGCTTCCTTCATTAGAGTGAAAGCTCCCTGAGGGAAGGGACCCTGTCTGTTTTGTTCACTGCTGTCCCCCCAGTGCCTGGAAGAGTACTTGGTGCAAAGACACTCAGTAAGTATCTGTGAGTAAGGTGGTGATAGGCTGGGTGTTCGGGGGAGGTGGCAGAGGGGCCATGACCTTGCCTGGGGCAGTAGCCGGAGGTCTGAGGCTACAGCAGTGGACTAAAGGGCCACCTTGTGATGTGGGATCTGGTGGACATGTGGGTGGTGGAGGCGGGACACTCCGGTGGGCACAGGGAGAAGACATGGCCTGGAGGAAACTTGAGACATCTGGGGAGCCATTCTGTATGTCCCAACTTCCAGCTCAGTGTCCATCCCTTTCCTCTGTCACCCTGAGAATCAGAGCCTGTTGATGTGGGGGAGGGGAGGTTTGAGGGCCCAGCTGGTTTGTGGGGAAGGTGATGGTGGACCCATTCATGAGAATCAAAGGCCACCTGGAGGTCCCTTGGCTAGGAGAGGGTACCTGTTGGAGTGCAGGGGGTGCCTTTAGAAGGGAGAAGGCAGCAGAAGTCCCTGTGATGGTGATGGTGATGGCTGGATCGTAGACTCAGTGAGAGCGGCCTTAGCCCCCAGCCCCCAGCCCCTGGGGCTCCCAGGATTCTATCCTGACTCCTTGGGCTGGGCTTGGGGCTGGTCTCGCTGTGCCATGTCCTGACTGTGTAGCTTAGGCAAATCACTTCACCTCTCTGGGCCCTTCAGTTCCCTCCTCTGTCAAATGGGAATGATGTTCATACCAGTATTCCCCACGTCCAGTCAGTGGAGAAACTGAGGACATAATGGGTATGACTGTCCCGGATAAAATTAGCTGTTATTATTTTAAGGGACCGGGGGTCACCTGAACCACAAGAACGCTACTACACTGTACCTATGCAAGGTGACTTTCTCTGAGCCCTTACCAAGCCCAGTGCTAAGTGCTTTATGTGTATTAATTCTTTGACTGGAGTGTGGATTGGAAAACATGGGGAAAACTATCATCAATATATATGGACTGTAAAGATGACGATGAGGGAGGAGGAGGATAAAGATATCTTGCAAAGCAGTGTAATTAACAGAGTCAGCAGTCTTGGAGCTCCTGGGGGATTTGCAGACTGTGTGCCCTGGCCCCTTGGCAGCTCTGGGCCTTTGCTTCCTTCCTCTGAGTGGCTAACATCCTCAGAGCACAGGCATCCAGCCCCCCATCCTTAGCCCCCAGCCCCTGGACGAGGTGTTTAGGCCCCGAGCCAGGACAGCCCCAAGATTCCTATTCTGGCACAGCTCGGCTGCAGCCCCAGGAGGGCAGCCAACAAGGGGCCCAGCGGCTTATCGCTGTGCAGTGACTCTCCAGCGGGCAGACTGTCTCCGCTGCCGCTGAGCCAGGCTGATAAAGAGGACGGACCCTTGTGTTTACAGTGGCTGGGAGAGTGGGGCCTCCTGGGGGCGGCCCCATCTCCTCTGGGAACAGACTGTCTGTTTGCTGAGATACCATCGCATTCCTACAGCCCCAGGATGGATGAGGGCGGGATGGGGTGTGGAGATGGGAGGGAGGAGGACATATGACAGCTGCCGGCCCTCTGTTCCCCTGGGGCCCACACTGAGAAGGCTGACACTGGGTCTTCCGGTGGGTCTATGGTTTCCTGGTCTGATTGTTAGGCACTTCATAAAGGTCAATGATAGCCAACATGGGCATTTCTCTCTACAGTTTATAAAGTATTCTCAACATTTATCTTTTTTGGTTTTCCAGATAACCTTCCATTTAGGTAGTTTGGGGTCATAAAGTTTCACAGAAGAAAGATGCCTAACAAGACTGGAGCAGAGGACCAATGACGTGACCAGACATTGGGGCAGGGGCTCTGCATGACCCTCAGCTGACCAGGTCACCCCACAATAAAAGCCACCACTTACGTAGCGCTTGCTGTGCGGCAGTGACTATCAAAAGCACTTGAGGTATGTCAACTCATTTAATCTTCACAACAGCCCTTATGAGGTAGGTACTATCATTATACATTTTACAGATGAGGAAATTGAGGCAGACACAGGTTAAGTGACTTGCATACGTCACACAGGCAGAAAGTGGGAGGGCTGGGAACCCCAGCAGTATGACTCCAGCATCTCCAATTTAACCACTGGACTACACTGCCACCTTAAAGCCAGCTTATGATATGTATATGTCTCTACCCTGCTTACAAAGGCAGCAGGCGTTTACAACTGCAAAGGTGGCCTGGCTGAGGCAGGAACTGGCTTTGGAATTAGGCCTGTGTTCAACTTCCAGAACTGCCATTAATGACCCCTGAGGCTGACCCTCGCGTCTCTGAGTCTCAGCTTCCTTCTGTGGAAAGTGGAAACAGGACCGGCCTTAGCAGTGGGCGTCAGAGATGTTGTATGTGAAGGGTCTGAGACACGGTAGATTTTCGTTAAATAAGTACTCTTATTACTGTGACAGCTGAGGTGGGGAGGTGGCCTGCCCAAAGTTGAAACTTTAACGGAGTATCATTTAAAAAGAGAGGCCCGACCACTCAGCTATGGGAACACAGAGGAGGGGATTGGGTGGCTTCATAGGACGCACATATGGTTGGGACTCTGGCTTCAGAGTTGGACAGACTTGAGTTCAAATTCCAATATCCAGCCCTTACTTGCTGGGTAGGCTTGGGGAATTGCTTAACTTCTTTGAGTCTGTAAAATGAGACCACCAATAGAACCTTCCTTATAGGGTTGTAAAGAGTGGATGAGATTGTTCAGGATGGATGAGGGAGGGATGGGGTGTGGAGATGGGAGGGAGGGTGCACTGACAGGTACATGGTAAGTGCTCAATAAATACTGCTGCCATTATTGCTTCTGGGGGTGGGAGAGGGAGTGGTAGACAGAATAATTCTCTCCCCCGGACCAAAGATGTCCATGTCCTAATCCCTGGAACCTGTGACTGTGTTAGGTTACGTGGCACAGGCGAATTCAGGTTGCTGGTGGAATTAAGGTTGCTAATCAGCTGACCTTGAGATGGGGAGATTATCCTGGATTATCACAGTAGGGCCAATGTCATCGCAAGCGTCCTTTTTTTTTTTTTTTTTTTTTGTGGTACATGGGCCTCTCACTGTTCTGGCCTCTCCCATTGCGGAGCACAGGCTCCGGATGCGCAGGCCCAGTGGCCATGGCTCACGGGCCCAGCCACTCTGCGGCATGTGGGATCTTCCTGGACCGGGGCACGAACCCGTGTCCCCTGCATCGGCAGGCGGACTCTCAACCACTGTGGCACCAGGGAAGCCCAAGGGTCCTTGTAAGTGGAGGAAGGAGGGAGAGATAGTCATTGTCAGAGTGACGTGAGTGACAAAGACTCCACCAGCCATTCTTGGCTTTGAAGATGGATGAAGGAGCCATGAACCAAGGAATGTGGGCTGCCTCTAGAAGCTGGAAAAGGCAAGAAAATGGACTCTCCCTTAGAGCTTCCAGAAGGTATGCAGCCCTGCCAGCGCTCTGATTTTAGCCCAGTGACACCCATTGTGGTTCAGATGTCCTGAACTATAAGGTAATAAAATTTGTTTTAAACCACTAAGTTTGTGGTAATTTGTTATAGCAGCAAAAGGAAACTGATACAGGATGTGAGTTGGTCCTTGAAGACTGGCAGGATGTAATAGGCAGAGGTGGGGCTAGGACACACAGGAAGAGGGAACTGTACCCAGTGGCCTTTAGGCTAGAAAGCGCAAGGCATTTTTGTGTTCTGTGGGAACCCCTGTGTGGTTCTTTGCAAAAACAGACACAATTCTCCATCCTAGTCCATATCCCCTTGGAAGTGTAACTAGGCAGCTCCCCCCATCGAGAGACAGAGTCTACTCCCCCATCCCTTGAATCTGCGCTTGGCCTTATGACTTGCTTTGATCAAACATATGCAGGTTCCAATCCTGGGCCTCAAGAAGCCTTGCACACTTCTGGACTCACCTTGCTGTCCTTGGAACCCTGCCACCAGTTTATGACCAAGCCCAGGTGTGACAGGCAGCCCCTAAAATGGCTCCCAAGAATCTCCCCCTCCTGGGATTAATGCCCTGTGTAATCCCACAGTGTTGGCTGGGCCTAGTGCCTCGCTTCTAACGAGTAGAATACAGCAAAAGAGATGGATTGGCACTTCTGCTATTAGGTTATGAAAAGACCGTGTGACTTCCATCTTGCTCTCCTTTTCTTACTCTCCTGCTGGCTTGCTTTGAGGGAATCCAACCACCATGCCGTGAGTGCCCTGTGGAGGAGCCCACACGGCGTGGATATGATGTCTCTGGTCAAAAGCCAGCGAGGACCCGAGACCCGCCAAAGTCACGTGAGTGAGCTGAGAAGCAGATCCTCCCCTATTTGAGCCTTGAGATGACTGAAGTCCTAGTTGATACCTTGCCTGTAGGCTTGTGAGAGGCCCTGGGTCAAAGACACCCAGCTAAGTGGCACTTGGATTCCTGACCCACAGAAACTGAGAAAATAAAGGTTTGTTGGTTTTAGCTGTGTAATTTGTTATGCCACAACAGATAACTAATATACCACTAGGCTAGTCTGCTGGATTGAGTGACATCAGGCCCAGTCACTTGCTTTCACCCAGCCGACAGCCATACAACCACCAGACATGTGAGCGAGGCTGTCCCAGATCAGCTAGGCCCCAGCCAACCTGTTTGCTGCTTGCAGACATATGAGTGAGCCAAGCCAAGATCAGCCGACCCTGGCCCAGATCAGCAGAAGTTCTGCTGACCTTAGACTTGTTAGCAACAATAGACATTGTTGTTTTAAGCTACTGAGGCTTGGGGTGATTTTTTTTTTTTTTACCCAGCAATAGCTGACTGATGTAACCTGTATTGCCAGTGGGTTATGGATGTAGTAGGAACTGAGGCTGAGAAGCTGGGTAGGGGCCTGAATGAGGAGGGATTTGATGTTAATTTGCAGGCAACAGGAGCAGGTTTTTGGGCAGCAGGTTAAGATGATCAGAGCTGTGGTTAAGGAAGTTTCCTGGGGCAGCAGGGAATGGCATGAATCGGAGGCACGTGGTCATTGGGAGGCTGCTGTCAGTGAGCAGATGAGCAGCGACAAGCCTGAAATTGGGTAGGGGTGAGGAATGGGAGACAGCAGAGGTAGAACCAATGGAACCTGCTCTGGATTAGGTTGGCGGCAGGGCAATGGGAAAGTGGGAGTCAACACCCAGGTTTTGATCCTGGGTGACTGAATGGTTGGTGGTGCTACTGACAGAGATGGGGAAGTCAGCACGGGGTGGGGGTAAGGAGATGCATGCTCTTTGGGATGAACAGAGGGTCAAGTGCTAAAAAGACCTTCTGGTAAGAGGCCCAGAGACAGTGATTCAATACTGCAAAGGGAGATTTATCCCCAGCCCAGTGTATCATCAGCTCTAGGGAAAGGTAGAGGATAGCACATTCAGACTGGGCAATCAAGAGAGATGGATAAAGGACTATTTACAAAGGTGCATGAAGGGTTTGGTATTGTGAGAGGAGCAGTGAAGTAGCCTGAGGCTAGCAATGGTGGGGAGCTGTTATCACCCTCTAGGACTGAGAAGACCCCAAGGGAAGGAGCAGGAACCAGAACCAGGAGAGTGTGTGGTACGGAGAGGGCTGCATTGCAGGAGCTGTGGGCTTTGGTAGAAGATGCAGATGACCGAGAAAGGAGGACACAGGGGATTAAATACCCTGACTGCTCCCTCTTCCTGTTCTGGGAGCACTTTCTGGTGTCCATTATTGGCTGGGTCCAACCGGGAGTCAGAGAGCAAGGTTGCCTGTTGCTGCAGCCCAGACACATCAACCTCCCAGGACATAGAGAAGGTGGAGAAGGGGAAGGATGAATGGAAGATATCCAGCCACCTATCAGTTGAAATTTCTATCTTTTTAAAAAAAATTTGTTGAAGTATAGCAAATGAAATTTCTCTACTTTAAGTCAATCAGTGACTCCGTTCTGGCAAATGAAATTTGAGGGGAATCTGCTAGGGAATTTCTGGAGAAAGGTTCTTTACTTTTAGGAAGGAGACAAGAAGAGAGCTGTTTCTCACTGTGTCTGATGTGATGCCTGGAACTGCAGCAGCTATCTTGCAACTGTGAGGGAAACCAGTCTAAGGCAAAACTGACCTACAGAGGGTAGAAGAGAAAAGAGATGGAAAGAACTGGGTCCTTGATGACATTGCAGAGCTGCTGTGAGAATCTGTTCTATCTCTGTTTTGTTTTTTTTTAATGAAGTAATAAAGATTCTTATTGTTTGAACCACTTTGAGTTGGCTTTCCAGTTACTTGCAGCCCAAGGCTTCCTAATAACACAGCTGCCATCTACCATCTCCAAGCCTGTGTGCAAGCATTCTTGGCTCCCACAGACTGCAGGCCAAACCCTCCTGTTTTCCTCTGCTGACCACAGGCTTATACTGTGTGCATCAGATCCAATAGAGTTTCAAATGCTTTTCTTTTTTTGTTAAATAAATCTTATTTATTTATTTATTTTTGGCTGCATTGGGTCTTCATTGCTGCACGCGGGCTTTCTCTAGTTGCAGCAAGCAGGGGCTACTCTTCATTGTGGTGCACGGGCTTCTCATTGCGGTGTCTTCTCTTGTTGTGGAGCACGTGCTTTAGGCATGGGCTTCAGTAGTTGTGGCACGCGGGCTCAGTAGTTGTGGCTTGCAGGCTCTAGAGTGCAGGCTCAGTAGTTGTGGTGCATGGGCTTAGTTGCTCCGTGGCATGTGGGATCTTCCCGCACCAGGGCTCAAACCTGTGTCCCCTACATTAGCAGGCAGATTCTTAACCACTGCGCCACTAGGGAAGCCCTCAAATGCTTTTCAGTCTGTGATGAAAGAAAGAGTCAGAAGTGGGGAATGGGCTGTTATCTGCTATGCTGCTCTGTAGCTACAGATGGCTCCTGGTGGTAGCAATGACCACAGTAGAGAGACTTCCATAGAGGCAGGTGGTATAGGGTAGCTGGATGGCATAGGCCTTGCAGGTTGTCAGAACTGGCTTCAGGTCTAGGTCTGCTGCTTTCTAACTGTGTGACTTTGGGCAAGTTAATTAACCTCTCTGAGACTTGGTTTTCTCACTGGATGTGTTAAGGTTTGAATTAGATGAAAGGAAAACAGAAAACACTAATGCAAATCCTAGACCTGAGAGGCTGCCCTCGAAGGACTTCATCTCTCTCCCTTCCTATCCCTTTCCACCTCTGGATTGTGTGTGAGGGAGGTTGGGAAGGGTCCAAAGGGATATTGGCAAAAGAAGCAACCCAATCAAAGGAAGAATGTGAGCTCCCAGATAGCAGTGACTTGACTTGCCACATAGAGGGCATCCCCCCACCCCACCCCCAGTGTTTGATGTATAAATGTATGAATGAATGAAAGAATAAATGAAAGAAAAAGAATGAGTAAGAGGGCTAAAAAAATGGGGAAATTTCAGCCACAGAGAAAAAGGTTGAAGGAGGGCTTCATAAAATTCCACTGATCAATATCTATGGTGCAGATGGCAGATCAGTCAGGACAAGCTAAATAATGCTGTGGTAACAAACATCCCCCAAATTCCAGTGGCTTTACAACAGCCATGTTTAGGTACTACATGGTGAGTTATCAGGGTGGTCTGTTCTTCAAAGTCACTCAACCATCCAGCTGTGTAGGAAGCTCCATGTTGATATGCTTCCATAATGACAGCAGCAGGGAAAAGAGAATATGGCAAACCACACACTGGCTCTTAAATCACCTGCCCAGAAGTGTTGGCCAAAGGAAGTCACATGGACACATTTGAGTTCAATTGGGTCGAGAAGTACAATCCTACTATGTTCCCAGAAATGAAAGAACTGACTGTTTATCAACAGTTTTAATACCTACCATCAGTGGTATAGGCCAGAGCGGGGCTTGGGCTGAATGCAGCTCAGACATGATTTGTTTGGCCTGTTCAGTACTTTAAATAATTTTATAAGGTTTCCAACAGGTATGACATCAATCTATAATCTATATCCGTATAATCTGGCTAAATTTGAAAAGTTGAACTATCTGGTGACAGTGAGCCCAGGTGTATTAATTAGGATTAAATTGGGCAGATGATAACAGAAACTGTCAAAAATAACAGTGGCTTAAATAAGATACATGTTTCTTTCTCATATAGAAGGAGCCAGGAGACAAGTAGGCAGCCCAGGACTGGGTAGGTAGATTCAAAAAGCCATCAGGGTCTTAGGCTTCTCTCTCGGTTCTGTTGTTTTCGGTGTATAGCTCCCATTTGCAAAGGTTGCTTCGTGGCCCATGGTGGCTTCCAGGGCTCCAGCCCTCACATTCACACTCTAGGCCAGAGAAAGAAAAATTGAAGGCAAAAAGGGAGTCAGCTCTCTTTATACAGCCTTCCCAGAATTCCTGCACAAAGCTTCTACTTACAACTTATTGTCTAGATAGTCACATGGCTATACCAAGGGCAAGGGAGGATAGACATAGTCATGTGACTATGCTCAAGCCAAAGTAGTCTTTTTCCCCAGGATGAAATTTGCCCAGCTAAAATTAAATCATCTTTCTGCTATTAAAGAGAAAGGGGAAGAATCGAGGTTGCCATTGGCACTTAACAGCCTCTGCCAGGGGCCTGCAGTCCTGATTGTCTGGAGTAGCAGATGCCTCACTCACACTGGGCCTGAGCTCATGTGTTTCCCACAGACCCCACCATTCCCTGATGCCTCTCCAGCATTCCATGTCAATTACTATTTATCACTGGGCTTGTGTTGACTTTTTTTTTTTCTTAGTGGAATTAAGAGGAGAAAGAAATATTTCCTATACTATGTCTTTGTTAAAAATCAAAAGAGTAAAAACTATACCAAGAGAATCATGTGCTTCAAGAAAAATGAGAGTGGAAGCATATTTCTCTGGGGAAGAGAAAAATATTCTTAGCTGTGTATCATGCAAACAAGGTATATTGAAAAAAATGCAACTTAATACACTCTTTTGAAACAGCTGACTTGCTTTACTCACCACTGTGGCCTGGCAGGTGCTCTACTGGTTGTGTAGCTCCCTGGGAAGACAGTGGGCCTGAGATCTTCCTGGTTCTGTACAGCTCAGCCCTCTTCCTGGGAGGAGAACAGCCCCATTTTGTCCAATGTCTCTTACCACTTATTTGGAATGATCTCGCCCTTCTTTGTATTCAGGACTTATTTTGAGCAAGTTCAAAACTGTCTTGCAAAGTTCAAGATCATTATGACAGGCAAAAATGCAGTGAAATAGCACACCACTGTCAGTTAATTACCAAAAATCCTTTAATAGCTGACATTATTATAAATTATATACCATTATGACAGGGACAGTTGGGCTCTCTGTTTTTCTTGCCCTCCATTGGAGCCCCAAACAATGCCGTCTTGTTGGGGAGAAAGACCTGGATGCACTTGGAGGCAAGTTGGGAGTTTACATGGGCGACCTATGCTGACCACAGCAGCCTGTGGGCCTCTAAGGACACCCTGTTGCTGGGTGGGGATGAGGCAGCTGCCTGAAAAGGCCTCAGAAACAACCCTTTTCCCATTCCTACCTGCCTGCCCCACTGCTGTGGCTACAAGAGTCTCTTCCCCAATGGGCCTCCCAACTCCCTCTGCCCTGTTCCCTGTTCTTCTCCCTGTCTAGGCCTACCTCAAAGAGGCCCTCTTCCAGGGAGCCTCCCCCGATTTTTCTTCCTAAAGCTCCAGGCACATGGTAGGTTAGTTCTCTTTTGTTTTTGTTCTTGAGTTGGGCACATAAAGTGCACACCTTAAATGTAAAACTTGGTGATTTTTTTTTTTTTTTTTTTTCTTTTTGGCTAAGTTTGGTCTTCGTTGCTGCGCTCAGGCTTTCCCTAGCTGCAGTGAGCAGGGGCCACTCTTGGTTGCAGTGCATGGGCTTCTCATTGCGGTGGCCTCTCCCGTTGCGGAGCACGGGCTCCAGGTATGCAGTCTCAGCAGTTGTGGCTCGCAGGCTCCGGAGCGCAGGCTCAGCAGCCGTGGTGCACGGGCTCCATTGCTCCACGGCATGTGGGACCTTCCCGGACCAGGGCTTGAACCCGTGTCTCCTGCATTGGCAGGCGGACTCTTAACCACTGCGCCACCAGGGAAGTCCAAAACTTGGTGATTTTGTTGTTGTTGTTGTACGCGGGCCTCTCACTGTTGTGGCGACTCCCGTTGCGGACCACAGGCTCCGGACGCACAGGCTCAGCGGCCATGGCTCACGGGCCCAGCCGCTCCGCGGCATGTGGGATCTTCCCGGACCGGGGCACGAACCCGTGTCCTCAGCATTGGCAGGCAGACTGTCAACCACTGTGCCACCAGGGAAGCCCCCAAACTTGGTGATTTATTACCTATGTGTGTACTGTGTAACCCTCTCCCAAATCAAGATATGGAATATAGGTCCTCTCTTAACTCAGAAGTGTTCCTGTGCATGAGAACCCACTCTGGAGAATATGAAAAATGCAGCCTCTGGCCTAACCCAGAGATGCTGATTCAGTGGGTCTTGGGTGGCCCAGGATGGCAGATGAACAGCACTCAGGTCTTCAGGTGGAGGATGTCTGCAGCCCACCCTTGGAGAAACGCACTCAGTGCTTTCTGGGGTAGGTCCCCTGTCTTCTTTGTTATCCCCCTGTCAGATGGGGGCGTGCTCTGCTCCCTTCGTCTCAGGACCCAGCAAGGTTCTGGGCCAAGAGTGGCATCCACAGGGGTGGATCCAGGCTGGTGCAGCCTGAAGCTAGGCGATTTGGGAGGCTGTCCCAGAGAAAAAGAATACTCTGTTGGGTGAGGGGCCTTGGAAGGACCTCCTACAAGTGAATTTTACCCTACTTTCAGTCCACCTCTGGCAACCACTAAGAGTTCATGGTCTTAGATGTTGTCAGGGTGAGAAGTCCGTGTGCTGGACGGGACAGATCATTCCCCAGCTCACTCCTTCCACCCGCAGAAATGGCCACGGGGATGCTCAGCCCTGCTCCAGATTAGAATCACCTGGGGATGCTTAAAAAAAAAAGCCTAGCCCCACCCACATCAGGTATTCTGATTTAATTGATCTGGGGTAGGGATTGAGCTTTAGTATTTTTTAAGCTCCCAGGTGATTCTAATGCACAGTCAAGGCTGAGAATACCTGAGCAGAGGCCTGGCTCTGAATTTTAATCTTTCTTTATCTGCTTCAGACTTATACTAAGAGTACATATATACTAAGAGTATATATAAGGCCAGGTGGCTGCACCTCCTCCCACTGCCTTCCTTCTGCCTTTTCTTCTGAAGGGGCCAGTACTCCTGGCTGGGGTTGGTGGCATCCACTCCAGCCATGTCCCTGGTCCACCTTCGCAGCACCCGCTCCATCCCGGCGACAAATCAGCTAATAATATTGGGCATTTATTAAGCATCTAATGTTATTTCTAATCCTCACGGCAACACTGCATTTTAGCAGGAGGGAGGGAAACAGAACCCAGGAAGCCTTAGTGATTGCCTTCAGAGCCTCAGTGGGTAAGTGCTTGAGCTAGGATCACACCCAGGCCTTTAGGGCTCCAAAGCCCACGTGCATTTCCCTGGCCAGGCTGCTCCTGGAAGCAGTGCCTGTTTACTGAGCACCGGCCACGCCCAGGGCACAGGCCTGGGGCCCATTGATCCATTAGGCACAGCAGACACAGTGTCTAGGGCCCTCGGTAATTTTAGGAGGCCTACAAAATGCTTTAATTTTCATTTTGTTTGAAATCAGAAGAAAAGAAATAATAATGATAAACATACAACGATGAATCATGCCTGGATTACACTTGTCTTTATGCCAATATACTTGTAAAATATATTATTTAATATTTTTTTATGGAAGAAGGGACCCATGAAGACAAGTGTCTAGGGACTATGGAATTCGCAATGCAGCCCTGCACACAGTCCTGGGCCCTGGAAGGCACTGACCATTGTGTCCCCCAGCCCTTCCCAGAGCACAGCCAGTGCTAGTGGTGATTGAGGCAAGAAATGTTTATTACACACCTCTGCATGCTGAGAGCTCTGGGAAGTAAACAAGAGCAACAGGTGTGTCCTGGTCTGGCTGGGAAGAGACGATGTACACACAGGAAACCAAGAGCATGCTTTTTCCCAGTGTGGCCAGTTCTTCTATCTCTTCTTCTTATTCTTTTTGGCTGCGTTGGGTCTTGGTTGCTGCATGGCCAGTTCTTACTTCTCTCTCTTATTATTATTCTTTTTGGCTGCGTTGGGTCTTCGTTGCTGCACGTGGGCTTTCTCTAGTTGTGGCGAGTGGGGGCTCCTCTTCATTGCAGTGCTCCGGCTTCTCATTGCGGTGGCTTCTCTTGTTGTGGAGCATGGGCTCTAGGCATGTGGGCTTCTGTAGTTGCAACACGTGGGCTCAGTAGTTGTGGCTCGCGGGCTCTAGAGTGCAGGCTCAGTAGTTGTGGCACACGGGCTCAGTTGCTCCGCAGCGTGTGGGATCTTCCCATGTCCCCTGCATTGGCAGGTGGGCTCCCAACCACTGCGCCACCAGGGAAGTCCCCTCTGTCTCTTCTTATTTTTGTCATTTTATTCGTCACTTAGTTATGTCCTGCTTTGCAGGTTATTGAACTGTTTCATCTATTTAATGCTTCAATCAACTATTCTTTTGTGGATTTTTTTCCTTTCTTCAACAAAAAATTACTATTTTAATAATATATTTGTTATTTTAAAATATTGGATTTAATCGTCCCATTTAATTGAATGGGTAATTCAGCCCATGGTGCAGAAATTCAGAAGGTACTGAAGAAGGCTGAAGGCAGGGGAGAGAGGGAGGTTTCTTTTGCGCTGAACCTTTGGTCCTGTTTAGTTTGTGCCATGTGCAAGCATTACCTATGTAATAGAACGGCTGAAAACAAACAAGCAAACAAAACCCCAAACAGGTATGTGTTGAAAAGTTAATCTCCCTCTTACCCAGTTTCCAGCTTCCCTGTCACTCCCACCACCCCAGAGACAACCAACTTTCCCAGCTTACCATGGATCTTTCCAAAGACATTTTATGCATATGCAAGCATATATGTTTTTTAAAACATTTACCCAAATTGTAGCACACTGGACACGTTGTTAGTCACTTAAGGTCATTTTTTCCAGTTATATATATATATAACATATATATATATGTTTTTGGATTATTTCCCTCTAGAGGTTATTATAAGATATTTAATATATTGATAGTTCCCTGTGCTATACAGTAAATCCTGTTGCTTATCTATTTTATGTACAGTAGTTTGTATCTGTTAATCCCATACTCCTAATTTATCCCTCCCTGCTCCCTTTCCCCTTTGGGGATGTCTGTCCCCTTTTCTATGTCTGTGAGTCTGTTTCTGTTTTGTATATAGATTCATTTGTGTTATATTTTAGACTCCACATATAAGTGATATCATATAACATTTGTCTTTCTCTGTCTGACCGCACTTAGTATGATAATCTCTAGGTCCATCCATGTTGATATAAATGGCAATATTTCTTTTTTATGGCTGAGTAATATTCCATTGTGTGTGTTTGTGTGTGTGTGTGTGAGTGTGTGTGTATATACATACATCACATCTTAAACCAGTTGTCTGTTGATGGGCACTTGGGTTGTTCCCATGTCTTGGCTATTGTAAATAATGTTGCTATGAACATTGGGGTGCATGTATCTTTTTGAATTAGAGTTTTCATCTTTTCCAAATATATGCCCAGGAGTGGGATTGTTGGATCATATGGTAGTTCTATTTTTAGTTTTTTAAGGAACCTCCATACTGTCCTCCATAGTGTCTGTACCAATTTACATTCCCACCAACAGTGCAGGAGGGCTCCCTTTTCTCCAGACCCTCTCCAGCATTTATTATTTGTAGATTTTTTAATGAAAGTCATTTGATGATAGCCTCTTTGTGGTTTTGATTTGCATTTCTCTAATAATTTGCGACGTTGAGCATCTTTTCGTGTGCCTGTTGGCCATCTGGGTGTCTTCTTTGGAGAAATGTGTATTCAGGTCTTCTGCCCATTTTTTCACTGAGTTGTTTGTTTTTAGTCACTTAATATTTTGATCTTTTCATACTGAGGGCTGCCTCATTCTTTTTCAACAGCTGGATGATATAACATAATTGATTTAACTAGATCCTCTATTGATAAGTTTGTTTCCAATCTCTGTTATAAAGTAACCTTATGGAGCATAACTCCCCACTCTTCCAGTTGTGCGTTAAGTAACTGTATATATACTTTTTTCACTATGTGCAAGCACATCTGTATGTCTGTTTAGAATGGAATCACAGCGTCAAGAGATGTGGACATTGTGCAGGGAGGGGAAGTTGGTACAACCTCCATGGGGAGGCCAATGTGGCCATACTTATCTAAATAAAATCCCTCCTCCCCAAACAATTTCTGGACCACCTCCTGGGTGCTGGGCTAGGGGTACAGAGGTGAGGAGCACTCAGGCTTTGCTCTTCGGGGGCTCTCAGGTTGGGACAGATCACTTGCAGCCCTGGGAAGGAGGGCTGTACAGATGCCAGGGCAGTGCAAGGAAGACAGCCATGGGCCTGTCACTCGGGAGAGAGGAAAAAAATGTTTGCTGGGAGGAAAAGAAGGAAGGGCACTGCAGGTAGGTGAACCAGCATGTGCAAAGGCCAGGTGTCACAGGGGAACTCTGGGGTGTTCTGGGGAGCAGGCCTTCTCTTGTTCAGGGTCCATGTGGTAGGAGGGGAAATGAGATGGAACCTGCACCTAACAGGGGTGGGAAGTGACTTTGATCTGTTGGTCATGGGGCTCCATCGAAGGGTTCTCAATGTGGTAGCCTCATGGTGAGAGAAATGCTAGAAGCCTCTCTCTGGCCGTGGTGTGGAGGAATGATTGAATGCCAACGTTTCTTCCAGTAAACTCCCAGTCCCTGAAGGACAGGCTCCCTGCACTAAAGGCCTTTAGCCCATAGCAAGTGTAGAAACAGGCAGTTGAATTATAGCCAAGAACCAAACTGAGCCATATTCCCTGGCATTGTCTCTGAAATGAGGGCTTCTGTATTCCCCTGAAGGCTGAGGGTTGTGAGCTTCCTCCAGGAGGCCTGGGCTCATGATCTGATGCTGCTCACAATGACTGTGACATTCTTCAGAAGTCTCTCATCTCTGTTCATAAAAACGCCTCCAGGCTTCCCTGGTGACGCAGTGGTTGAGAGTCCGCTTGCCGAAGCAGGGGACGCGGGTGCGTGCCCCAGTCTGGGAAGATCCCACATGCCGCGGAGCGGCTGGGCCCGTGAGCCATGACCGCTGAGCCTGCGCGTCCGGAGCCTGTGCTCCGCAACAGAAGAGGCCACAGCAGTGAGAGGCCCGCGTACCGCAAAAAAAAAAAAAAAAGCCTCCATTTTGCATACTATTCCCTGATATATCTAGGTTAGCTTTAACATTAAAATGGGATGTATTACAAATATAATATAAAGTAAGTTTCTCGGGACTTCCCTGGTGGCGCAGTGGTTAAGAATCTGCCTGCCAATGCAGGGGACACGGGAAGATCCCACACGCTGCGGAGCAACTGAACCCGTGTGCCACAACTACTGAGCCTGTGCTCTAGAGCCTGTGAGCCACAACTACTGAGCCTGCATGCCACAACTACTGAAGCCCATGTGCTCTAGGGCCTGTGCTCCGCAACAAAGAGAAGCCACTGCAATGAGAAGCCCGTGCACTGCAACAAGGAGTAGCCCTCACTCGCCGCAACTAGAGAAAGCCCGCACGCAGCAACAAAGACCCAACACAGCCAAAAATAAATAAATTATTTTTAAACAAGTAAGTTTTTCTAACAGCTTTGAGTCAAATTAGCCCTCCAGAAAAATCCTTTGATTTCGAGGGGTCCACCCAGTTTGAGAAAGATGGATGCAGGCAATCCAGTTTCACTGCAGCAAAGCTACAGTCCTCACCCTGGTCTCTGTGTAACTGCCTTCAGCCCTCTTAACCACCAGGAGACTTGCTGCACTTCACTCATCCATGCCTCTGTTCATTCATTCACCTGGTATTTCTGAAACCTGATAATGTGCAGGGCGTTGCCCTCTCCTATGACATCCACAAGGAGCAGAATAACAGTAGCGGCTCTAAATGCTTTGCATATATGATCTCAATCAATACAATGACCCTTTGAGGTACGTACTATTGTTATTAAACCCATTTTACAGACGGGGAAACTGAAACTCAGAGAGGGGTTAAAGGTAAAGTGACAGAGGCCACCCTGGAAGCAGCAGAGCCAGGATTAAGACTAGGCAGTCTGACCCCAAGGCTGCCCTTTTACCTCCTGTACTGTGTACACTGCGCAGTTGGGATGAGAAGCCTTAAGCACTGGGATAAGAGGCAAAGAGCCCTGGGAGCTGGAAAAGCTCAGATCAACTTCCGGCTCCCTCCAAGCGGCACTGTGATCTTGGGCAAATCACCCTCCTTTCCTGGTTCTAGAATCTGCCCTGGCCCCCCTCCCTGCCCTATTCTGCTTTGAGCTACGTAGGCTATTTAGATAGTGGAGGGTTAAGTGCAGCCCGAGGGGTGTGACCAATAGCATTGAGAAGGGAAGTTTCTATTCTCTGGAGCTGCTGAGTCCTACAGTGTGCCAGGACCTTACTCATTTAAGTCCCACCACAGTCGAGCAGGTCCTTTTTTTTTTTTAATTTTTAAATTATTTATTTATTTATTTTTAAAATTTTGGCCGTGCAGCATGTGAGACCTTAGTTCCCAAACCAGGGATTGAACTCACACCCTCTGCACTGGAAGCGCGGAGTCTTAACCACCGGACCGCCAGGCAAATCCCCAAGCAGGTCCATTTTACTGATGAGGAAACTGAGTCTCCCTGAGGTTAGTTGGTTGTTAGTTGAGTGGCTTAACCTGGTAACAACTAACTCCTTGCTTATTTCAATAATAATAGCTCCCATTTACTGAGCACTTATTAGGTGCCAGACACTGGGCTAAGCATGTGAATCTTCAAAACAATCTCCCAATATTATTATTACTAGTTAAGTCTCAGGCTCCCCATAACCTGGGAATAATAATAGGCCCCTATTGGGGGTTGTTGTAGGAAATTAAGGAAGTTGCCCAAGGTCACACAGCTAAGAGGTAGCTGAACAGGATTTGCACCAAGGTCTGTTTGGTTCAATAAAGTGATGGTTGAGAACCATTACTCTGTGCTACCCAAGCACAGGCTGCCTGGAGTGGCAATAGTAAAATCGGCATTTGATTCATAGGGGCTATGGTAATAGGTCCCATAATTATAGACAGGACCAGGAAAAATCCCTGTCTCTGAGAGAGTGTAGGAAAAAGCAAACAAACAAAAAAGCCTAAAAGTGGGTGAGGGTAGGTATTGGTTAAACTGGTGTTCCCAACATTGCATGTATCCAGGTGGATATTAGGATAATTTCAGGTGATACACAGATAAACTTCCTATTTTATGTATTTATTTAAAAGTGATAAATATAACTAGCACATCTGTGACTCCATGGCTATTACTGCTTATGACAAGGCTAAATAAAAGTGGTGAACTGGGGCTTCCCTGGTGGCGCAGTGGTTGAGAGTCCGCCTGCCGATGCAGGGGACATGGGTTCATGCCCTGGTCCGGGAAGATCCCACATGCCGCGGAGCGGCTGGGCCCGTGAGCCATGGCCGCTGAGCCTGCGTGTACGGAGCCTGTGCTCTGCAACGGGAGAGGCCACACCAGTGAGAGGCCCGCGTACTGCAAAAAAAAAAAAAAAAAAAAAAAGTGGTGAACTGATTTTAAAAATTAAGTAAATAAGCGTCAATAACATGTCTACACTGTTCAGATGTTCTTTCGCACTCTCAAATATGTAATGCAAGTCATGCTGGTTCTATCTTCAATATGTCCAGGATCTGACCTCTTCTCCCATGCCAGCATGGCTTCTCCTGGGCCACTGCAACAGTCTCCCACCAGGCCCCGCTCCCCGCCCTGCCCCTGCAGTCTGTTTTCCATATGGCTACTAGAGGGAGCCAGTTAAAACAGAAGGCAGATATGTCCCTCCCCCTCTCAGAACCTCCAGGGGCTCCCAGCTCAGAGGACAAGCCAAAGACCCACCAATGGCCTGTGTGACCCTATAATCTGCACGCCCCCTCCCCCTAGTATTTCTCCCATCTCATCACCTCTTTGATGGTCCTGGGACATGCCAGGCATGCTACCACCTCAGGACCCTTGCACTTGCTGTCCTCTGAGCCTGGAACATTCTTCCCCCAGATAGTGTCAGAGAGGTTCCCTTCACCATCAAGACCTTGTCCAAATGTCACCTTCCCAGAGAAGCATTCCCTGACCACTTTTTCTGAACCACATCTACCCTCTCCTAGCATTTCTGTCTCCTCTTCTCCATTCCATTTTTAACCTTGGCATCTTTATCTTCCAAGATGCTGGATACCTGATGATTTTGTTTATGGTCTGTCTGTCCTCCCACTAGACTCCTTGAGCTTGGGAATTTTTGTTTTTGCTTGCTGCAGGATCCCTAGCACCTAGAACATGGCTTGGCACCCAATAGGAGCTCGATGAGTACATGTCATGTGGGTGAATACAAAGTTCCATTCGTGCACATGTGCATTTTTCAAGAGAGAAAGGGTCCAAAGCACTCATCAAAGTCTCAGAAGGGTTGTCTGCCACCAAAGGGTACCCCAGCTCCCCCATTTGGGACCATGTTGGCCAATTAGATTTACTTTCTAAAGGGGCAGACAATACCACTTAGCCAGTTGGGCCTATAGTTTTTCTCCTGAGAGTTAATAAGTGAAGCCTTGGTTTATCCATTTGTTTTCTGTGAAGTGGGCTAGGATGAGTCAGTCTCCCTGCCAGTTCATCTCACCATAGCAAGAGGTGGCCCAGACTCCCTCTGTAATGCCTCTGTTCATAAGCAGTGGTCTCTAGAGCCTGCCTCTTCCCACCACCAAGAAGCAAGTTCTGCCTTGTATTATTTCTGCTGTTTCATACCTTGTGAATTCCCAGCTAATGTGGAAACATCCCAAGGGCAAAAGACCATGTTTTCTTTTCTAGGGTCAGATATTCAGAAGATGAACATTCAACTCAAGCAGCCTGGGGTTAATGTCCCATCTCTGCCACTTGTTGGCTGTGTGACCAAAGACAAATTACTTAACCTCTCTGTTTCCTTCTCTAAAAAAATGGATTAAGAATAAGGACTTCCTCATTATGCTGTTGGGGGGATTTGATGAGATAGTGCATATAAGTGTTTGGTATGGGATGATGATGAGCATGGAGCTTGGTGAAGTGAGGGGTTTTAATCCAATCATGTCACAAATATTAAGTGCCTGCTATGTGACAGGTGTTATGCTAAGGACTGGGGAGAAGAAATAGGGCAGGTGCTGTCTTGTGTGAATTAGCTTCTTTGATGGTACAGACAGAGTGGCATCAAATGGCCTGTTTCTGACTCGCTCAGTGGGTCTGTGGGTGGCCTGTGCCTGACAGTTTCACCATCTCTAACCACGTGGGGCTTACATTCCAGAGGCAGAGGAGAATGGACACGGGGTTGCATGGGTTTATGAACTGTGAGAAAACACAGGGTACTTTGGGGGAATATTAGAATAATGGGGAGGGGGCAGATTTAAATCTCAGGGGTTAGAGTTATTTCTTTGTGAGTTACTTTGTGAATAACCTGGCTGCAGAGACCTGAGGAGCAGCAGCTGGGACCCTACCTTTCTCCTTTCCTGCACCCTCAGGGAATTTGAGCTTATTCTCCAGAGGGGCAGTTTAGGAGGGTGCCCTAGGCTGAAGCTCTGAGGCCCTGCCCTCTGGGCACTGCCACACACACCCTCTAGTGGTCACAACACAGGCAGGCGCTAGGCTGGATGGGCCCTGGAATCCAAGGACAGTGGGACTGACTGTCACCATCCTTCTCTTCCTGATACTATCTCCATTGAGACTTGGTCTTCTTGGAATGAGGGATGACTCCAGGACCTCATGTCGTTTAACTTTGGTAACCAACTGTAGCATGATTCCTATTCCCATTTTACAGATGAGAACCCCGAGGCTTAAAGAGGCGAGGGAGGTTAAGTGGGGTCAGTACTGAACTCAGGCCTACTAGACTCTGGTTTCCATGCTCTTCAGGTGTCATCCAGCTGGCACCTAATGGCACCCCACCCACAATGCCACATCTCTGGGTGAGCAGGAGCAGAAGGCAAACTTTGTCCAAATTACTGCCCAGGGAAGAAGGCAGCCCTCCCCAGGAAGGTTCCTACTTCAGTCTCTCCTCGGCCTGAGGCCCCAAGCACCGGCCTGATATCCCTCAGGGTGCTCCACCAGGAACCCTGCAGAAAGGGATGCCCTGGTACCTTAGGGAGGTATGGGGGAATGGAGGGGGAAGGAGTCACAGTTCACAGATTTGCATCCAGGAGTGCTGAGCATTTGTGGAAGCCCTGAGAGGTAATCCATCCACCTGCTATCCTTTTCCTTTTGCTTCCCCTCACACACACATACCTCTTCCCCCAGCCAATGGGTTCAAATCCAACCTCTGCCACTAACTACAAGCTTGTGCAAGTTACTTAAGGTCTTTGTGCCTCAGTGTCCTTTAATGTAAATTAGTGGTGAATAACCATGCCTACCCCTAAAGTGTTGTTATATGGAGTCTGGGGCCTCAGCCCACAACACTTTGATTCAGCAGGTCCAGTGGACCACATTTTGGAAAGCAGTGTCCTGAAGGGTGTGCTCCAGCAACACAGACCCACACCACTTTCTAGCTGTTGGGGTGAGAGCACATACTGGTTTATGCCTCTCTGGTTTTAGTATCTTAGCAGTTTCAAGACTGTCTTCATTTCAGTGGCAAATTAAATGAGTAAGTTCCTGTTCCTCAGTTTCCTCATCTGTGAAATGGAGGTAATAGTACTAATAGGATTGTTGTGAGAATGACTAAAATCTTTGTAATGCTTGCTTGGAACATGGCCTTGCCCATAGTAAGCACAAGCTATTATTGTAATCCACAGCCAAACCAGCAGATACCCTGATGAAAGAAAACACTTTACATCACATTAAGTTTCTCCTTGCATTTTAAGACGCATTCATTTCCCCAGGGGTCAGAAGTGACTGAAAAGGGGCCACAAGATCCGTTGTCCTCTAGGTGTTGCTTACACAGGTGTTTTGTTCACTTGTGAAAATTCACCCTGTTTGCTTACGATTTGTGCACTTAAAAGGCACTGTCTCCTAGGATCCTCATGGTTCTGTGAAGAAGGCAGGGCAGGCATCATCATCTCCGTTTTTCAAACGGAGGCCAAGACAGCTATTTTGATTGGGCCAAAGAAGAAGGGGATGAGGGTTGGGAAGCTTCTAAGTCCGGCCCTCCATTCGCGAGAGTAAACGCCTCTCCCAGAGGGAGCGGAGCGAACAGTACCTGGCTCCAGGTAAAGCTCAGCAAAGGGTTCTAAGTCCTTCCTGCAAACACCGGCCTTCCCCCAGCGCACACACAACTCGGGCACGCCCTGGGACTAGCACCGCAGCACGCTCACAAGGCCAGTCCCACACGTGGGAACTCCCGAGGGAGGCCCGCGCGCCTGCAAACCCTCGGCCCCGGCGGGGCGAATGGCGTCCAGCCCCGGGCCAATGAGAGTAGCGGAATTTCTTTCATTCAGTGCTGGTCTGGTTCTTGCCCGGAAAGGGGCGGGACACCACGCCGGAGGCGGGGCCGCCGCGCGCCGGGGAGAGGGCGGTGCCCGCTCAGTGGCCCGGCCAATCGGCGCCGCGCCCGGGGTGGGAGGGGGGGACCAAGCCTTTTTTCCCTCCGCGCGGGGCCAATCCCGACTTTACAAGCTTGAACTTTTGCCACCCTCGGACTAGCAAGAGCGCCCGAGGAGGTACCCCGCCGCGCCGGCTCCAGGGGCAAGAGCGGCCTTAACCCTTACCTCGCCGGGCGGCTCGCTGCTGCCGCCGCGCTCCCACCAGCTCGCCCCGGATCAGGCGGGCCCCGGCCCCCCAACCCACCCCCATTGCCATGGTGAAACGTCGCTGGGGAAATCACGAGCCCTACCCACATCCCTCTTCGTGGTGCAGAGAATAAACTGGGGAAGGGAAGGGGGTGGAGGAGTCGCCCAGCCCCGGGACGGCTGGCGGCCCGCCTAGCTCCGAGGTAAAGAGACTTGGCGACCGAGAGGAGCCCGAGAGAAGACCTTCTCCGCCTCTACCCCACCCTCTGCAACTCCCCTACCTCGAGCAAGCCTAGAATCCCGCTGCGCGAGGCATTCCACGCCCCCCGGTTGGCCAGGCGGCCAACCCCTGACTTCGCGCAGGGGGTGTGGAAACCTCGTGCTATCACGCTAGCTCCCGCTACTCCAACAAATCAGCCGCCCCCTGCTCCCAAGAGACGCAAGCCAGGGAAGCATACACGCACACCCACTTTTATTAGCCTTCCCTGGGACGTGTGTTTGTAAGTTTGTGCACAAGCCAGGGAGAGGCAAAGCGCCCCGTTTGTGTCCGAGTCTTAGTGAGTCCGCCGAGCCCTCGAGGAGCCCGCCCGTGGTTTGTGTAACCGCGTGTGTGTGTGTGCGAGCGCGCGCTCGCATCCGTGCCCGCGGCGCACGCGAGCCAGAGAGCAGGCCGTGGGCGCTGTCAGGCCCGGGGCGGGGGGGCTGGGGCAAGCGTGGGGCGGGGGCCGGGGCTCGGCCCGCCCCGGGAGCCGGCCCCTCGGAGCCTCGGGCCCTGCAATGGGACGTGTTCTCCTTTAAGAGTTAAGAAACTTGAAACCTTGTTTGCGCAACAATCAGCGCCGCGGAGCCGCCAAAGTGTCTAGACTGGCATATGATGGGAGGCAGCCAATGACTCCGCGGCGCTCCTCCGGGGGCCCTCAGTGTGCGTTTGAGGAGAACAAAAAAGAGAGAGCCGAGCGGGGGAGCGAGCGAGGGAGACGAGCCGAGAGAAAGAGCCGCCGGGCGCTGCCTTGCCAGACCTCGCCGGGACCACGGGGCCGCCGGGAGGCACTTTTTGTGGAGGGGGGAGGGGGGCGACCTCTGCAGCCGCAGCGTCCGGGGCGTCCGAGCGCAGCGTGGGGCGGGCTACGACCTCTGCCTCGGTGGATTGCATTTTTAATTAAGGATTCCCAGCAGCTCTTTGGGATTTTTACAGTTTCCACTCATGTGTTGACACCCGCGTTCTGGAGAAATTCGCTCCAAGTGCATCTAGCGCCTGGGACCTGAGACGGAGTTGGCTTTTCGTGCATGCAATTCCAGGGATTTTGGTTTTGTTTCGGGTTTCTTTTTCTTTCTTTCCTTTTTTTCTTTTTTTCTTTCTGCAGGGAGTAAGAAGGAAGCCGAGGGTATCAACAAGCCTGCCTTTCGGATCCTGCAGGAAAAGCCCATGTAGTGAAGTGCTTGGGTTTTAAAGGCAGGGCTTCCCAGACACATTTGGGGGGTTCGGCGCGAGCGCTTTGTGCTCATGGACCAGCCGCGTTAACTTTTGAAGGCTCTCCGGCCCATGCGGGGTCTTGCTGGCGGCGCGCAGTCTGCAGTCCCTCTAAAGCGCCGGGGCTGGAGTTGCTGAGCTGCCCGGGCGCCGGGGTCCATGTAGTCGCGGGCCGAGCGCGGACTGCGGCTCGGCGTGCGCGCGTTCCCCGCCGTCCTGCCCTGGCGAGCTCCCTCATGTTGCAGCCCTGCGGCGCCCCTTCGACGACAGGCTGTGCGCGGTCTGCACGGCGCCCGGCGGCAGAGCTTCATGTGGGGCTGCGGCCCGCGCAGCCGGCGCCTCGCTGAGGAAACGGACCCCCGGTAACCGGAGACCGCCTCCCCCCCACCCCCGGCGCCAAAGGATATCGTATGTTCAGGTCCAAACGCTCGGGGCTGGTGCGGCGACTTTGGCGAAGTCGTGTGGTCCCCGACCGGGAGGAAGGCAGCGGCGGCGGCGGCGACGAGGATGGGAGCGTGGGCAGCCGAGCTGAGCCGGCCCCGCGGGCACGAGAAGGCGGAGGCTGCGGCCGCCCCGAAGTCCGCCCGGTAGCCCTGAGGCGGCCCCGGGACGCGGTGGGACAGCGAGGCGCCCAGGGCGCTGGGAGGCGCCGGCGCGCAGGGGGCCCCCCGAGGCCCATGTTGGAGCCGGGGGCCGGCTCTGGGGGCTCCCCGCTGGACGTGGCGGAGCCGGGAGGCCGGGGCTGGCTGCCCGAAAGTGATTGCGAGACGGTGACCTGCTGTCTTTTCTCGGAGCGGGACGCCGCCGGCGCGCCCCGGGACGCCGGCGACCCCCTGGCCGGGGCGGCCCTGGAGACGACGGGCGGCGGGCGGAGTCGTGAAGCCCGCTCGCGGCTGCTGCTGCTCGAGCAGGAGCTCAAGACGGTCACGTACTCGCTGCTGAAGCGGCTCAAGGAGCGCTCGCTGGACACGCTGCTGGAGGCGGTGGAGTCCCGCGGCGGCGTGCCGGGCGGCTGCGTGCTGGTGCCGCGCGCCGACCTCCGCCTGGGCGGCCAGCCCGCGCCGCCGCAGCTGCTGCTCGGCCGCCTCTTCCGCTGGCCCGACCTGCAGCACGCCGTGGAGCTCAAGCCCCTGTGCGGCTGCCACAGCTTCGCCGCCGCCGCCGACGGCCCCACCGTGTGCTGCAACCCCTACCACTTCAGCCGGCTCTGCGGGCCAGGTGAGCGCGCCGCGCCCGGCGGGCCCTCGGGGTTCCCTTCCCGCCCCCTTCCGCGGCCTCCTGTCTCTCCTTGACACCTCTGGCGGGCGGGCGGGCGGGCGGAGCTGCGGGTGCTCCCCCGGGTGCCCCTGGAGCGTGGGAGCTCCCAGTGGAGGCGCCTCACGCTGGCAGGAAAGCCGGGGAGTGGGGAT
Organism: Phocoena phocoena; assembly: GCF_963924675.1. Taxonomy (NCBI): domain Eukaryota; kingdom Metazoa; phylum Chordata; class Mammalia; order Artiodactyla; family Phocoenidae; genus Phocoena; species Phocoena phocoena. The sequence continues at coordinate 109,335,755 of NC_089220.1, forward strand.
GTGGGCGCACACGGCAACTTCGTCTTAAGGCTCCGGCAAACTCAGAAGGGTGCGTGTTGGAGTTTTCTCTTCAGCTTCAGGGACCTGAGGCAGGCTCCGGCTTTCCAGACGGTGGAAGAGGAGCGCAGGTCTAGAAGAGGCCAAAGACTTGAGCGCCCCCCTCCTCCAAGCCTATTTACCCCCAGTCCGTGCCCGGGCCTGTAGCATTTGTGTGTGTATGCCTATACCTACGGTATATTATGCTTTGTCGTATCCAGGTAGATATATGTCGTGAAATTGGGTGTAGGCAATTCATGGCCAGAGTCCAAAGTGTTTGTAAACTGTCCTGCTTGTTCCTGTCTATACTTAGGAGCAAAGCTTTTGCGGGGTAACCCTTCTCAAGAGTGGAGACCACTCTCTTGCTCTCTTGCCTCTTGATTGTTGCCAGCATCCCTTGGGTGTCCAATGCCAGGACCTTCTGTCATCATGATTCTCAATCCTGTGCCCAGCTTTTCTAGAGAGCTGAGGGTCCTGGAAGTGTCTAGGTAGGGAAGGAAGCTGGATATTTTAGTACTTTTGAGAACTGCCCCCCTTCTTTGTCCTCTTCTTGGGATTTTTCTGCACACACCATCTACCCAGTCCTGCTTACCTGAGCAGGCCCTGGGTGCTGTAGCAGAGGTGAGGACAGAAGGAGACTCCAGGCAGGCCGGAAGCTTGCATCCTCACACACCCCCCCCAGCGCCCCCTTCCCTTGCACTGCAGGGATCACACATTTTTAGCCTGTAGCATCTTCTGGGTGTATGCATCTTAAGTGGCACTGGGGGTTCTGCAGGGATGGGACTCTCTGAGGGTTATAGACTGTTGGGCCTGGGCAGGCTCTGAGTTCCTGTGGCCTGGCTCCTCTGGAGAGAGGCAGCACCCAGCCTGGGGGCATTTAAGAGGGTCAGATCACACAGGTCTCCTGACTCCCAGCGTGGAAGGGGAGGGTGGGGCTAGAAGCATGGATTGGTCCCAGGTGTCTTGTTGGTGTCTGGGGTGGTGGCTGGAGGGGAAGGACGGTGCCTCACTGGTGGTTCCTGAAGAGAGAGCACTGATGGGGGCTGGGGTGGGGAGAGGCAGCATTGATCTGGCTGCCCTGCGCCCCGCATGGTCAACTCCAGGCCTGATTCTCAGGGGCTTTGGGCAGTCGCTGGCCTGTGGCCCTCTGCGGGCTTTCTGTGCTCCTTGTTCTTCTTCTGACAGCTTTCCCTGGAAGTGGCTTTCTCTCCTCTTCCACCCTGGCTCCTCCCTGCCTCTGAGGAGGAGGGCCCTGTTTGTGGTTGCCCTGTCCCTGGTCCCGTTTTCAGGGGGAGAGAATTGGTGGGGGCCCCTCTGCTCTTCTAGAAGGCCCCACTGGGCATTTCCTCTCTCACCACATCAGTCTGCTAGCGAGTATTTGTTGAGCACTTACTCTGTGCCAGGCAGCATGCTGGGTGCTGTAGTGGGGAGAGTGGAGATATGAGTAGGATCCATGCCCTCAAGAAACAGAATCTTCGGGTTGTGGCGGGGGGGAGAGTTGGGACAGAGATGGGGGAAGCAGGGCCAGGCCAGAGGGTCTGAACTCTCAGACCACTGTGGGGTGTGCATGTAACAGGAGCACCTCTAGGAGCCTCACAGCTCTAACCTGGAGCGGGGCCTTGGAGGATGGATGGGTAAGGGGAGGTGGGTGTCGAGGGGGAGGAGGAGAGGGCCCGCTGGGAGTCAGGGTACCAGGCAGGCTCAGGTGTGAGGGTGGGAAGGGGTGGGGTAAAGAAAACTGGAGACAGGCAGGACCCACCCTGCCCGTACTCCTTGGATAAGTCAGCTTGGGTCTTGGTTTGAGTTTGGTGGCCTTGAGCAGTTTTAAGTTGATGGGCAAACTGCAGTGGAATGGTTCTGACCCATAGACCTGGTCCTAGGCTCTGCCCGGCCGGTATCGACAACTTGACCTTCGAGGAGTAACCTCTCCTCTTAGTCTTTCTGTGGGTCGGTGCGGGCGGCTCTAGAAACGTTCTCCACCTCAAAATTCCAGACTAAGCATTGGCACGTGACTCCTCTCCTCCTCCCAGAAGGAGGCGCTGTTGCAGGGACTGTGCCTGTTCTCCTGCTACTTCGTTTGCCGAAGCCCCGCCCCCCACACCGCGTTCAAGCCACCCCGGGGGCCGTTGGGAGGACTGGTGGTCTGGGAAGAGTTTCCGGTAGGCACCAGGCTGACCCTCTTGCTCCATCCCATGCCTGATGGCTTGGGCCGCCAGGACTGAGGACTAGGGGAGCCCTTTGCTGTCCACCCCACCGCCGCCTCCTGGCCGCCAGCCTGGCTCCCGGAGCTGGGCGGGTGCATAGCTGGAGCTCAGCCGTGCGCGTCCTGATAAGGAGACTGCTCCTTCCCGGGCTCTGGGGGAGAGGGCTGGGGCACTGGGGCAGGTACACCCATAGAGAGTACGCTGGAACACCCAGCGGGCCAACTGAGGGACACCCACCGGCCCCCCAGTGCCCCCCAGGCCCCCACCGGGATCCCTAGTGAGACGGCCCCTTTCTGGGCAGTGCGGCCCCCTGCTGCTCAGGGCAAACCCTGCTTCATCTTTCAACTTGCTTTGGGGCATTGGGGCCAATTCCCCTCTTTGGGCCTCTTTCCTCATCTGTAAAGCGAGCGAGTGGTGAACAGAGTCTCTGAGGGTCTGCTGGGAGGATTCCAGGTGACACAGCCCTGCCCTCTCCCCCATGCTTGTCTCAGAAAGTGGGGTCCTGTGTGCCCAGCTCTGCCCTGGGCTTCCCGCTCCCGTGGGAGTCAGGCCCTAGCTTTCCCTCCCTCTGGTGTATCTTTCTGTCCCTGGAAAAGCCAGTTCGCTGAGCTTGGTGCCTATGTGGACGGAAATGTGGAGAAATACTTTAATCACAGTTCTAACCTGTGTTTATAGAGCTCCTTTCTCCCGAAAGTATCCATTAACTTTGGAATAAATCTCCTGCTCTTTGCTTCACCACTTTTTTTTTTTCTGTAATTATATTCAGTAAATTACTATTATCCAAATTGCGCCAGGGAAAGAGAGACGGAGCGAGAGAGAACTTCTAAACGACTGGAGGAGGCCGCCTAGGAAAACACAGGGTTCCCAGGCCAGGACTATAGGAATTAGAATGGGCTAGAAAGTTTTCCTTTTATTTGGCCTGGCATTATCCCTTTGAAATGAGATCAATTTCAAGTTGGGCTTCCAAGCCCCCGCCCCGCCCCTCTGGCGGCCCCTCTGGCGGCCCCTCGGCCCTGCCCGCCCTGCTCCTCCGAGCTCCTCCTTGGAGGTGAGGAAGGGGTGATAATGTGCAGTGTGCCTCTTGCTGGCGCCAGCCTGCCGCGCTGTTTATCTGGCTGCCGGGGGAATCTGGGCAATTAGGCTCTGCCGGCCTTAAAGCACCAGGAGCTTCTCTTCTGTGTTTCCCACCCTGGGCCTTGGGGTTGAGCCTTCAGGTCCTGGGGCTGGAGGGGAAAGGCACCCAGGAGGGCACCCCTTGGGAGGGTGAAAGCTGGGAGGCCCAGGGAGGCGCGTGGACCTTTCCTAAGCAAGATGCTAGGCTGTACAGATCGGGGTGGAAGGTAATGTCTTCAACTGAAAGGTTACCAGGCAGTGGGAGAGGCTGTGAACTCTTCTGGCTTTAGAATTAGGGTCTAGATCCCGAAAGGCTAAGTACCCCCTGGGGGCTGACCAGAGCCTGAGCTGCATTGGGCTGAGCGCTAGCCTTCTGGTACACTCGGCCCCTGGCTGACTGCTCTCACTTCTGAAGGAAGTTGGAGGAGATTCCTGAAGTTGATGCCTGAGGCTGGCTGTCTGGGGGGGCTGGAGTTTCTGATCTCTCTCTCCCTCCCTCCCTCCCTCCCTCCCTCCCTCCTGCCTATGATCATTTCTTTCTGAGAGGCCTGCAGGGCTCTAAGAGTTCTCCCCTTAAAGTTTAGAGAACGTAAGTTATTTAGAAATCAACACAACTTTTCTAAGTACTAAGCTTCTAAGACGGGAGTGTGGACAGAGGGCCTGGAGGCAGCCTACACTTTCTCTTCTGACCTTTTGTCCCACCTGAGTTCATGTCCTGGGGCTCCATCCTCCCAGATCTGTGGAGGGAGGGTGGATGTGTTGGAGTGAGGCCGAGGTGCCAGTTAAAGGTTCCTCAGTGTTGTTCATAGCAGCGTTATTCCTGAGAGCCAAAAGGTGGAAACAGTCCGAATGTCCATTAGCTGACAGATGGATAAACAAAATGTGTGATATAGTCACCCAGTGGAATATCATTCAGCCATAAACAAGAATGAAGTACGATAGAAGTGACAGCATGGAAGAGCCTGGAAACCAGTATGCTAAGTGAAAGAAGCCAGACACAAAAGGCCTTCTGTTGTAGGAATCCATTTGTGTGAAACATCCAGAATAGGCAAACCCACGAGGATCGTCAGTAGATTTGTGGTTGCCTGAGGTTTGGGAGTTGGGGGAATAGGGACTGACTGTGAATGGGGCAGGGTTCCTTTTGGGGTGATGAAAATGTTCTGTAATTAGTTGGTGGTATTGGTCTCACAACTCTGAATGTACTAAGAACCACTGAATTGTATATTTTAAAAGAGTAGGTCTTAGGGTATGTGAATGATAACTGTTGTTTTTTTTAAAAAGTAACTTGCTGTTGGTCCTGAACTGGCCTCCCCCTTTGTTCGGCTGAAGAAGGATAACATCTCCTGCCTCCCTGTGTGGTCTTGGGTGGGCCCTTTACCTGCCTCCACCCCACTTGCCCCATCAGTTAAAATAAGAAACTGAGTTGGGGGGGATCTCTGACATTCTAAATCCCCGTGTCTTGGGGTGCAGTCTCTTTTTTACTTGCCTAGGGTGCTTCCAATCTCTGTGCAGGTCGTTTTGCTGGAACGAAGTGGGGTGTGGGTGCTGGTAAAGTCCCTCCTGAAAGCTTTGCGGTTCCTCACTGGCTGGTGTGTCTGATGTCCCAAGTCTGTAGATTTGCTTTCTGTCTCACTCATGCATTAGAGCCCCCAGCCCAGGTGTGGGCATGGGTGGTGGGTGTCACTCAAGGCCCAGACGGCTCCTGTGAGGGGGATCTTCATGAGCTTCCCGCCCCCCCCCGCCCCCCCGCCCTTTACAGGTCCCAGGTAAGCAGCCCCAGGCAGAGATGCTGGGGTTGATTACAGTGGCTTGACTCCAGCTTCCACAGCCCATAGCTGCCAGGTTTCACTTTGGGGGACAGATCTGGGGGCAGATGTCCAGAGCTCCCTACTATGTATGGACTGGGCCTCAGCCAATTAGATGTTTGCAAGAGGAACCCGGACACAGGAGTTGCAGACCTTCTGATAAGTTAGTGGAGTAGTGGAAAGGACATGAGGCTGGGGGTCAGGATACCTGGCCTCTAGTTCTGCCTCTACACCAGCTCCCTGTCTGGCCCTCAAGGAGTCACTTCTACTCTTCAGGCCTCAGTCTTCTCCTCTGTACAGTGGGAGCACTGGCTTCAATTCTCTTTCCCTGTGGAGCGCTAGCCCTACCTGTATTTTGCCTCTTGTCCTGACAGTCTGGTCTCTAGCCCCTCCAAGACTGGTGGAGGCAAATAGCCCCCCTCCTTGAGTCTTGTTTGAGGTCTCCTTTGGGTCACCCTTTTGGCCCCATAGGTCCTCTTTCTCCACACTTTCGTCCACCGATGCCCCCAACTTTACCATTATCCTTGTCACCATTGTCTTTGTCCACATCTGTTTACTGAACACTTTTCTGTGCATATGATGTACCAGACCCAGCTGGGATGAAGGGGTAGAAGATAGGGTGCCTCTTGACTGCCTGTCTCATTGGGTTGTAGAGCAGAGTCAGGCCTGGGCTCAAATCCCAGCTCCACCATGATTGGCTGGGGAACAGTGGGCAGGTCAGTCTTCTCATCTGTGAAATGGGAATGATAATGGTCATCTTATTAATTTTTAAGAAAGGAGGAAATGAAAATAGGCACCCAATGAGCATGATTAACCACTGTGTACCTAAGGTCCAAAAGAATAAAATACAATGAATGAAATTGAAAGGTCCCAGCACAGAGAGAGACACAGGGTACACATTCAGCAAATGTTTGCTTCGCCCCCAGTGGCTAATCCATGATTCATTTTCCTTCTCCCTATAACTCCAGTCCACAAAAGACTCCCTGTTTCTAGACTGCAGCGCCTTCACTTTGTTGAAGTCATTTCTAGCTGGAAAAGCCGGGGTGGGGAAGAGGTGAAGCCGCCTGCTCCTGCGACTAATTGTGCCTTATTATAATCGTGAAAAACACTTATTACCCCTTGTGTCATTCCTGATACCTGCCTAATAATAGTTATTACCACTTTACTACCACTGAGAGTTTGTTTTAGTTTGCGATTTGATGGCCTTTCGTTTCTTTTAAGGAAAATGAAGGGTCATTTCATTCGTGCAAATTGTTACTTAGTTAAGCAAATTGTTACTTCCCAGAAAGCAAGAGGCCTGAGGAATTCTTCTGAAGACAAAGTATATGTTTTTAAGGACAAGTATTTTAGGCAAATGAAAGGAAACCCAAAGAAAAATACCATAGACAATAAAGAATCGCAGAGGGTCTGATCTGGAAGGCCACGGAGATTGTGTGTACCGCCCCTTCTCTTTACAGAGGGGGAGACTGAGGCCAAGAGCTGGCAGTGACTGGTTTAAGGTCTCCCATCGGGGGAGCTGGATTTGGCTTCCTGGGTTCCAACCAGTCATGTCCTCCTCCTTGCCCTGAAGGTCATTTGCTCTAATGTAGTTTGTTTGAAAGGGAGCTCCTGTGTCTGTGTGGGCCTCTGCAGTCAGTCAGTTCTGACTAGAGTTGCCAAACTTAGCAAAGAAAATTACAGAATGCCCTGTTAAGTTTGAATTTCAGGTAAACAACACATAATATTTTAGTATAAGTATGTCCCAGATATTGCAAGGGACATACTTATGCTAAAAGTTTATGCCATGTATATCCAAAATTCAACTTTAACCAAGCATCCTGTATTTTAACAGGCCACCTTAGCTTTGACTTTCCCTGTACCCCTGTTTCTCTCATTATAATAATAATAGTTACTGTTTGTGGAGGTAGTTTTCTTCAATACCAAGAGCTGTACTGAGCATTTTACATACATTATTTCCTTTTGCCCTCCTGGCAAACCTGGGAGGTCGCTATGATTATTGTCTCCATTTTAGAGCTGAGGAAACAGGCTCAGAGAGGTGAGGTAACTTGCCTGAGGTCACACAGCCAAAGGTGACAGAGCAGGGATTGAGCCCAGGTCTGTACCCCAAGTTTGTGGCTTTCCCTGTTGGCCAGTGCTGTTCCAGGGGACTGGGGCAGCAGAGGTGCTGGGTTCCTGGGAGCTGGGTTTATTATTTGAGGAAACCAATAATCAAAAGCATGTAGAACCCCCATGTGTGAACTCTCCCATCCCAGCAGTGACATGTTGTCTCCTGTCTTCCAGAATCACCACCACCCCCCTACTCTCGGCTGTCTCCTCGCGACGAGTACAAGCCACTGGGTAAGTGTGTCCTCCTTCTGACCTTTGGGGAGGTGCCTCCTTCCCAGGCTCCCACAGGGCCCTGCCTCAGTGCTGAAGGGCCAGAGAAGGAGGGGAGGGAGGGATCACCAGCCTGGTTGCCTTTGAAATGGGATGGGTGAAGTTTTACAAACACAACCCCAGTTGGGCCAGAGCCGACCCAGCCTTTGCAGCGCCTTTGCAGCGCCTTTGCAGCGAGCTATTTACATCTTGAAATTCCTCGCTCATCATTAACCTCTCTGTGACCTTTAACCATGGGCCTGTGGGAGACGAATGGGTTTCAGCTTCAACATCTTGTTGATGCTGGTGGGTTGATGTTTCTGTTTCTTTTCCTCTCCTTCCCTCCCAGCCTTACGTGGTTCTCCTTTGGTGTGTGTTAATTAGCACTGTGACAGATAGGCTGAGCACGATCACTGTTGAGATGAGCTGTATGTTCCCCCCCCCTCTTTTAAGCCGAGAAGTTCACCTGGGCAGAAGCAACAGCTGGAACGTTTAGAAAGCAAGTGTCTTGGTACACCAAGCCCCTGGCATGGAGGGTACCCCTCAGTAGTAGTGTCATTGTTGGCAGGGCCCATTCAGAGGTGGAACGTGTTTTCTGTAAAGCCTTGGGGCTGAATGAGCAGCCCGTACGCTGGGGTAGATGCATGTGGTTTTAAAAGTAGAAACGGCTCATTTCCTGGCCCTCCTGGTTCCTCCAGTGGAGAATCCCAGTGGTGGGGTGAGTATGGCCTGAATAGTACCGGGAGAGTAACTTTGTGACCGTGGGACTACTGTGGGTAGCTGCCGTGGGACTCGAGCTTTAAATGTCAGATGGCGTGGCACTGATGCTGACACATTCCACCAGTGACCACAAAAAGTGGGTTTTGTTTTGTTTTTGGTAAAGGCCTCTTCCCGGTAGCGTGTGTCAGCATCATCTGGGAGGTCACTTCTAAGTGTCATAAACTCTGAGGCATCCAGTCCAGTTTTCCTTTCAGGCCGCCCTGTGGAGACAGGAGTGCCCACCGGGTCCCTTCAGGAGTTTGTCCTTCTCAGTCTAGGAGGACAGAGGCTGTCCCATGACGGTGTATGAGTCAGTGGCTTAACGATGGCAACTTCCTCATTGTTTTTCTTGAAGTATCGTCACACCGTGGATGGAGGAGCTTCATTTAGTTCTCCGGGGAACTGGAGCGATCATCTGGTGGGACCCTGTCACTTTGTAGACAAGGAATCAGGCCGAAGGTCAGGGAGAACCGCCCAGCTGATGAGCAGTGGGGCTGAGGCGGAAACCCAGAGCAGCCCCTGTTCAGCTCAGCGGTTCCCCATCCTTCCCTTCCAGGCCCGTCTCAGCATTTTTCTTTTTTTTTTTTCTTTTTTGCGGTACGCGGGCCTCTCACTGTTGTGGCCTCTCCCGTTGCGGAGCACAGGCTCCGGACGCGCAGGCTCAGCGGCCATGGCTCACGGGCCCAGCCGCTCTGCGGCATGCGGGATCTTCCCGGACCGGGCCACGAATCCGTGTCTCCTGCATCGGCAGGCAGACTCTCAACCACTGCGCCACCAGGGAAGCCCAGCATTTTTTAAGTTAACATAATTGCACTAGTCGCTTAGAAGATCCCTCATTCTAGTAGAGGAAAAGGAAAACCCTCAAACATTCTTAGTAAATGTAGCACCTGAGCTTGAATGTCAAGGATCATTGCCCCAAGGAATCGTGGGTCAGCCGGTGATAAAGCCACAGAAATCAGGACTCCATCCAGCGGGGCAAAGTGACCATTTGGAAATCAGCAGGTGTCCCGGTTATTTTACAAATGGACAACTGCGACGGAGAAAGAGGAAGTGACACTTGCTGGTGGTCATACAGCTCAAGGGTCCAAAAACGACAGGCCACCATTTGTTTTTGTGTGGCTCTTGGGCTAAGAGTGGTTTTTACTTTTTAAAACGGTTAAGAAAAAAAAAAAAAAACCACCAAAAGCAGAAGCATGTCTTTTGTGACATGTGAAATTCAAATTTCAGAGTCCGTAACAAAGTTCTGCTGGAACCCAGCTGTATTGTCTGCGGCCGCTTCCGCAGGACAGGAGCAGAGGTGGATAGTTGCGATGGAGATTGTAGAGCTCACAAAGCTGAAAATATTCACTACGGGGCCCTTTGCAGGCAAAGCTGGTGACCCCTGATTTTGCTGAGTAAGAGCGGAAGTGGGACTCGAACCCGGGGCTCCGGCTTCCAGATGAGGTTCTTCCTTGGGGCTCGAGCAGTGACCAAGGTTGGAGTGTTCTTTTTCTACAGCAGCCTCGTAGGGCCTCACTAGAAGCACTAGACGTGAACGTTTGGAGAGTGCATGGCAGGGACTTATAGCTGCGAAGGATGGAAAACACCCATCGCCCCCACTCCTGGAACGTTCATAAAGCTGTCTGTGTTGGCTCCACAGCGGTTCACTAAGAAACAGGGTTCGGCCTGGGGTGTTGCTACTTCAAACAATAAGTGGCAGTAAGACTTGGGGCCTGAACACTTGGGGAAGATTAGGTCTGAAAAGCAAAGAGGTTCCCACTTAAGCATTGAGGTTATTATCTTCTGTCCCTATTTTCCTCTAAACACATTTGACCAGCAGATAACTTTTTCAGGCCCCGATAAATAGTCCGAGTTATTTTTTGTATTATTTTCTTTTCCTTGCATTGTTAGTTTTTCATAAACAAAAAGTCATTTCACTTCTAAGCCACTGCGATCACATAAAACCAAAAAAAACCAAAATAAAACCCAGAACACCCAGTCAGCATCTGGCAAGTGGGAGACAAGAAAGAAAAAGAAAGAAAAAGGCCAAATTGTTTAAGGTTTCATCTTCCCGCTCCCCAAGCCACGTGGTAGAAGGAAAAAATTCCTACAGGATCGAATGGAATTCTAGCTAGCTAGGGCCTAGGCTAACGGTTTTTGTGCCAGGATTCCCCAGCTTGGAGTGGCTTTCCTGAGCCAGGTGGGACCAGCCGAGCCACATCTGGGTTGTGCTGGGTGAGAAGATGAAAGATACTACAAGCCTCACAGAAAGAACATGCCTTCCATCTCCTGGACAGACCTGTCCCTTAACGGGGACAGCACCCCGTTACTGGTAGCAGAGGCAGAGGCCCAGGAAAAACTTTCCAAGTCGGCCTGCCCCCCAAGGCATCCGCTTGTCCCACTAATAGCTCAGCGTTCAAGAGAAAACGTGCAAAAGAATTTCCCTTCCCCATCTAAGTGCACTGCGGACAGGGGAAAGCAAATAGCGCACGCCATGTGAGGTACTTAAAACTATTTAAACAACAATGAACGCCTTGAAAAAAAAGAGAAAAGAAAAAAATAGTCTAGACATTGAAAGTTGCTCTGGGAGTGGGTTTGGATGTGAGGGTAGGGGAGGGGAGAGAGAAAAAAGTTAATCTGGGAGCAAATGCTTGAGCCCTTAATTAGAGGGGTGTAAGCGGGACAGAGTGAGGATGGCTGGTAACTTGTTAAAACAGAGTTTCCCCAGCTCCAGAGGGAGGAAGGAAGGAAGGAAGGAAGCAAGAAGGAACAACTTCAAGAATTTTAATGGTTGTAATTAAGTACAGCAGCTATGAATTGTTTAGGGGCTTAATTTAACCTTACTCAAGAAGGCTCCAAGTTACTACTTGCTCGGTCCCCTGAACTTGGGTTATTTCTGTGGCCAGAGCAATTGAAACTTTTTCAGGTGCCAGGGCTGCAGCAGCCAGCATTTTCCAGAAGGGTTCCAGGGTTGGCTGGCCTGGTCTCGTGCGATCGTGGGGCGGGGAGTGGCAGAAGAAAGTTGTGGGGGACATACTGCCTTGAGAAAGAAGAGAGGAACACCCCACAGCCAACTTAAGTTCTCTTTCTCTTTCCTCCTGTAGATCTATCTGATTCCACATTGTCTTACACTGAAACGGAGGCCACCAACTCCCTCATCACGGCTCCGGGTGAATTCTCAGGTTGGCATTTTTTTTCCCTGTATGTTGCCATTGTGTTGAACTTTATAGGAGGGGGACAAGTGGCAGGGGCCTGACGGAGGTCTTGTTGATGTCCCCCCTCCTTTTCTTTTCCCTGGGCCTCCCACCCCTCGAGGAGAAGACTGCCAGGGTCTTCATCACAGGTGTTCTTGGGGTTAAGAACAATCTATATGCATGAGGCCTAAGGATGAGAACTTTTCAAGTGCCTGGCAATCCATGCTCTGACCAGTTTTCTCTTGTGGACATGATAAAAACCCAGCCCAGTTCTCCATCCCGATTTTGCGAGGGGTCCTCTCCCCAAGCTGGCTGAGAGGCAGCAAAATGGACGTGTTTGTTTACATTTGTCTTCTTGGGTTTCTCCTTCTGTCCCTGCTCTGGTGAAGGACCGATGCGCAGGGTCAGAAGAGGGGGAAATGGAGTGGGTAGAACGATCATGGGGAAGAGTCTAGCAAGCGAGGAGTTTTCCAGAGGCTGGTGGTTTCCGTGTCTCTCCCTGAGCACTGGGTGCTGGGCTAGGAAGCAGAGAGAACCCTGATTTGGAGCCTCCCCTACTTCCCACATTTAAGACTTGGCCATAGGGACCCTCACATTCTGGGGAACACTTAAATCAAGCTTTCCTTGAGAAATGACATGTTGGTGGTGACCCGGGGGCTTCGAGGGCCAGGAGGGGCTCAAGTGCCGAGGTCTGTGTGGCCTTTTGGGAGCATGGTGGGTAGGGTGCGCTGTGGGGACAGCTGGGGCTTGTGGCCTGGCTCTGTGCTGCGTTGGGTGACAGCCCCTCGGGCGGGAGATGCTTCCCCAGCAGGCATGGCTGGATCTCTTTGAGAAGGCCTGTGTTTGCCCACATCTGAGCCGTCCACCCCGGACCCCACACCCTGTCATAATGGCAACAACAGTCATTGTAGCTCTCTATTGAGTGTTTACTTTGGGCCACATCCTCTACTCGGGCCCCTTTAGAATCATCATCTCAGAACAGCAGTAAAGTGACTTGCCCAGGATCACGTAGGAGCAGAGCCATTTGCCACTATGTCACTATGCTTCTGACCACTGTTCTGTCCCCCACTTCTCTGCAAGGGCTGGATGTACCTCCAGTGAACTTATTTCTCACGAAGCTCTGTCATTCCTGCCGTACTCTCCCCACGCCTCTACGGGTGTCACAGTGTTGGCTGCTCAGGGCTGCCTGTCCAGTCCCCGTGTCCAGAGCCCTTCCCCATCCGTTCCATGTTCCATCACAGCCGTGGGAGACCACAAGAGTACGTCTGTTTCGAAGATAGAGAAACTAGAAACCAGAGCAGGAAGTGACTTGCCCAGGGGTACAGTAGAGCTTATGGCGCAGCTGGTACTGGGGTCTAGGTCTTCTGGGTCCCACTTGCCTTCTGGTCTCTGGTGGCCCCTCTCATTGGCCCACTTTGTTTTCATCCCCGCCTTTTGGCCTTACTTGTTAAAATGTCTTTCCCTGAAAGACCCGACCAGATGAACGCAAGAAGTGGACGTTTTAATCCATTCTTCTTCCTCTGTGCCTACGTGGTTGGAAGCCACATATAATTTTGAAGCAAGAGGCTTAAAAGTATTTCTGAATGCGAGATTCCACGTCCCTGCCAACCGTCAGAGTGTACTTAACTTAGATGGGTTGCGCTGGCGTTGGTTGTGTGGACAGATGGGTAGTTTTTCATCATCTCTTCCCCTCCTTGTTAATGACGGAAACTGCTGTGTGTGGAGGTGTCTTACGGGTTCATGGTGTGTCCTCAGATGTGATCTCTTTTGATCTCTGTCATCCCAGAGCTGGCCTGGTGTGTGACACAGGCTGGAGAGAGCAGACCCCAGAGCACCTGCAGGAGGCCCCTCCCTACATCCGGTTCCCAGGGGAGAGCACCCTCTGGAGGCTGGAAGGTCTCCGGAGACCCTGAGGCCATTAGGTTGGGCTGCCTTTGGGGCCCAGTGGGCCTGTGTTTGGGATTCCCACGCAGCTATCCCAGAGCGACCTTTGGTGCTGACTGGTGAGAAGGCCCTGATGTGGATGAGGATTGCATGGCTCTCATGAGGAAACCTGACATCCATTGCCTTGGGATTCTCAGGGACCGAAGGAACTGGGGAGGAAGTTTGGGATTTCCTTTTGGGGGTTGATCAGTCTGGGTTGCAGGTGGTCTCGGTAGGCGTTCCCCATTGTAGTTATCCGGGCCCCTCCCAGGGACGGCGTGGGTCTCCTCCCACTCTGCGGGCGCACAGTGCAGCGTTTGTAGCCTACTTGTGCCGTGGGGATCCCAGGACCGATGGGTGGGCCCTGCCCCTGCCTCCTGGATGCGTGTAGAGCTGGGGCTCTGGGTGGCTGTCACCTTGGAGGACAGGCTCAGGGAGGGAGGCCCTGCAGGGTGAGAAGAAGGCCCAGAGCGGGTCTCAGTGGATGGTGAAGCAAGACTCATCCTGCAAAGATGGGAGGCAGGGCGGGAGGCGAGGTCAGAAAGCTGAGGAGCACAGGCAGGTAGAATGCGTGGGGACAGACCAGGCGTTGGATGCTGATGCTGACATTTATCTAACGTTGACATTCACTACTTAGCACTTTGCTGACTGCTGGTCCTTCTTCATCTCGCTGACTCCTTATCACAACCCAGTGAGACGCATTTGATTCCCCCTGTTTCAGAGGTGAGGAAACCGAGGCTCATGGCCAGGCCAGCTGCCCAGATTCCCAAACTGTAAGTGGCAGGCTTGGGGCGGGAGACTGAGCAGTGTGACTGCGCAGCCTTCCACAGCAAGGATCCCCACCCATCCTTCTCCCTGAGCCACACCTGGCAAGGTGGAGGGATCAAAAGGAGGCCCGGGACAGCCTGTCCTGATTGAAGTACTAGGGACAGGGCTGGGGCCTGGCTAGAGGCACAGGGCCCTGTGCTTCTCCGTGTCCCCACCGGGTGAAGCTTGCCCACCACCCGGAGACCACCCGCAGCCCCCTCTGTGTCCCTGCATCCTGGGGGGTGGGGGGTGGGCGGCGCTGTCCCTGAGAGCCTGGCCTCTCTCAGCGTCTTGGGATGGGTGTTGCCGGAGCAGGGTGTCTGCAGCTCCGGGACGGAGGCTGCCCTTGTTTGTCTCGTACAGTGACAATCCCAGCACCTGACCTGAGGCTGGCTATTTTTATCCAGCGCCAAGGTCTCTGCTTCACTTTCCCGTCCTGTTGCTGAGGCCACGTTAGGGGAAATGGGGGGATTCTGAGGCCGAGTCACAGCCAGGGCAGTTGAGGATGCATCGGTGGGCAGGGTGGGGGGCAGCAGGACAGGAGACTGTCTTGTTTCAGCCTTCTGCTGAACGCTTGACACCCTCTCATCTGATCTCTGCGTCGGCTCCAAATGTCGATACGTGATCTCCACTAAACAGACAAGAAAACTGAAGCTCAGGGTGGCAAGTGACTTCACCAAGATCACCCAGTAGGGGGCCAGAACATGGAGCTTCCACTAAGTAAAGACCCTTACACCTGGAGTCTTCAGTGGGACTTGAAAGCCTAGAAGTCCCCTTTTGGGGTGCCTTCACTTCAGGTCCTCGACACTCTGGTTTCCTTGCCTAACTGCTGCCCCTTGACTGTCTAAGGGGCATCCTCTTCCTCTCTGCAACATCTCCAACCGCCCCCCCCATTCCCTTTATTTCGATCTAGTTTGCAGAGGAAAGCAAGATTAGCTGGTTAAATTCATACTAAGGTGTGAGTGGCCGGTGGGCAACTCTGCTTGGCAAATTAAAGGCAGGATATGCGATAATTCAAAGAAATTGCAGGATCAAGGGCCACATGGGAACGACCTCTCTGAGGGCTGGGTTCTCTTGGCTCCAGGCTAGAAGAGAATGAGCGTGACGCAAGGAGCTTTTTGCCCTGGATGAGGTAGGAGGAGCTAGGCCAGGCTCAGTGCTGGGTGCTGAGTGAGCTCTGGGAGTTGAGCAGGGCCCAAGGTGATGGGCTGTGTTTAGAAGCCAGGCCTGTCTAACTCCAGTGCTGTGGGGCTGGAGCGTAGAGCACTGGGCAGACTTCTGTAGGAACCAGTAACTCTCCTCTAGTATCCTATTCTAGTGCCTATTGGATAACCGTTCGAGTGCTTTATTAAGCACCCACTGTATGCAAGACATGGTGTAAGCTGCCTGTCATGGGGACCAGACAGTCCCTTTGTCTGACTTTGGTTGTGTGTACCAGTATCTCAGTCCTTGGAGCATGCCGCTTTCTTTAGAGTGTCAGTGAGGGCGAGCCCCTCACTTTGAAGAGAAGGCCCGGGAAGAAAAGGAGCTACTCAGGACAGTGTGGAGAGTTGGGGGCTCAGCTGGATGTGGGTATCTTTCCTCCACCAGCCAAACTCTAAGCTCCTCAAGGGCACAGATCATTCTCCAGGATTCGTGCATTCTGTAGATTGGCAGAGTTTGGGAACAGAGGCTCAGAGAGGTTAGGAGAGCGTCTGAGGGCCGCACAGCAAGCATAGGAGGTGGAGCCAGGCCATAACCTAGATGGATGGGTCCATGCTGCCCACCCACCTGCCACCTTTCCTCTCAGTGGTCCCTGAAGAGGTTCCCCTTTGTGGTCAGTGCTGTCTGATGTGTGTCAGTGCTCACAGAAGCCAGGAGAGGAGTGAGTTAGCGCAGTATCATTTCCTGCTGCTTCCCGATTCTAGGACCCAAGCTTGCTCGCCTCAGAGGCCCTGGTCCAGAACGACCCTAGAGCTCCTCATTCTCCGGGGTCCTCAATTCAGCTCCCTCAGTGTGTGCTGAGCCTCTCTAGCAAGGTGGGCCAAAGAGCATGGGCTGCGCACCTTTGGGCCCTGGGTTCAAGTCCCGGCTCTGCCATTTCCTAGTTGTGGGGCTTTGGGGCAGCCGCTTAACCACTCCCACCCTTGGTTTTCTCACGTGTAAAATGAGGATGAAAATAACAATGTGTCACCTTATGGTGAGAGTGAAATGATGCCAAGTGAATCAGCCAAGGCTTGGCACACATGTGGTAGGTGTGGCCATTATGGTGTGCCAGGCACTGTGCTTGGGCTGGAAGCACAGAGATAAAAATTACATCATCTCTGCCCTCAAGGTACTCACAGACAGGTGAAGACACAAATAGTAATAATGAGAAGTGGAATAAGAGGCAATAAAGAGAAAGAAGGGCTTAGTGACTGACTCTTGGTATGGTGGGGAGTTGACCCAGGAAGACTCCCTGGAGGAGGTGATATCCAATTGGGTATTATAGAACGAATAGGAATCTACCAAAGAGGCAAGGTTTGGGGGGCGGGAGATGCGGTCCACGTAGAAGGAAAGCAAGTGCAGAGGCCTGGAAGTGTGAAAACAGCCTGATATTGAGAAACCAAAGGAGGGTAGAGGGGTTGGGAAGCAAGGTACCTGACGTTAGTGGGAGACGAGGCATGAGGAGGCGAAGGCCTGGGTAATAAAAAACTTTCTGCTATAATATACAGAGTACACAGGTAAGTGTCTAGCTTGGTGAATTTTTACCAACTGATCGCACCTGGGTGACAGGCAGGTCCCGGATAACATTGCCGTCACATGACTGTGCTCAGTCCCAACATGTGACAGTGCTCAGAGCCTGTGGGTCTAGGGGTGCCACGTGTTGAGTGAGTGGTTTAGAAGAGAGAGTGGGAGGGCAGGGGGATTGAGTTTTAGCTGAAAAGAGGGTTCCATTTGGCTTTGGAGAGCAGGAAGGACGTTTTACCTGGAGTTTGGGGCAGACAGTGCCCTGACACTACTCGCCTTGAACCTAGGTAGGTCCCCTTGGGTTAAGAGGTGGCCTTGGATGTGGCCCACTCCTGCTCTGCCTACCCACTGGGTCAGGCTCCAGCTTGGAAATTTGTGGATGGGTTGCAGGACTAACGCTGGGCTCTTGGGACCAGCTTACCATTTCCAATTCCGAAATAGCCCCAGACTCCTTGCCTCCTCTTGGGGCGGGGGTGGGGAGAGGGCACACTCACCTCTGCTCTGGTTCCTTGCATCATATCTCTGCCGTGTGTTTTTGTTTTTGTTTTAGCTTTGGTCAACAAAAGAAAAAAAAAACCTTCTTCCCTCCCTAAAACCTCCCAGGTATCTCACAGGGGGACCTGCTCTTCCTGGGCTAGTTTTTTGGAGCTGGAGGAGAGGTGGTGAGGGGGTCAAAGGCAGGAATGACAGAGGACCAGGCATTTGTGGAGGAGGCCTGGCCAACTTGGTTTGCCAAGAAGCATGTAGGGTGGTGAGCACTGCACTTGCGTGGGTTCCAGGCTTGGCCTTGCCCTTTACCCTATGGTGTGACCTCAGGTAAGCTCCTCACTCCCTAGTCTCAGTTTGCTCAGCTGTACATTGGGGCCATTGGGCCACTGATCTCAGGGGCCCCTTGATGCTTATGTGTTCCAGGTGGAGGGTACCAGCTCCTAGGCCTTGAGGGGTTGTACAGAGAGCTGGGGCTTCTGGCCTGCAGCATCTTAGCTTCTCATCATTGTCTCAGAGCCAAACTACAGCCTGGGACAAGGCCATGCAGAGGGAGGGGGGTTGGTGTACTGCCCCCTACCCTGGCAGCCCGGTCCCAGAATATGAAAACTTGGGGACTAGAGTGAGGGTACACTTAACTCATGACAATCCAAGGCCCAGAGAAGGCGACTGATTCACCAGAGATCACACAGCTTTTACATCCTCCAGGGTCCCTGACAGAGGATCCCAGGGCTGGTGCGTTTTCTGACCGTAGGCTTTGGGGAGACAAGTCAGTGTACTGAACATGTAGTAAGAGCCTACTGCATGCCAGTGCAGCTGCTACAAAGTGAAGAAAGCCAGGACCTTCCCCTTTAGGAGCTGATAGTCTAGGAGGAGAGGTAGATAACAAGCAAAGAATGGTGAATGATTTTGCTGAGTGCTGTGGAGATGTGGGCAAGCCTTAGCACCAGCACAGAAACAAGAGCAGGGGACTCTGTTGGGGTGGGAATGAGGTGTTCAGGGAAAGCTTCAAGGAGAAAGTGATTCTGAGTTGGGTTTTGTAGGATGACTAGGAGTTCACCAGGAGGACAACAGGATATAGATGGCCTGTCGGATAGAAGGAATGAACAGCTTGTACAGAAGCAGAGAGGTATGCAAATAGCACTGTGTGTTGTGAGTTTATTTGTGGCTAGAAGGTTAATACATGAGAGATGGAGAATAGGGTAAGATGAATCCAGAGATGTTGTCCTAAATCTGGAGGAATGGACTGGAACCGAGAGGTAGTGGGTACTGGGCCCAGAGGACCTCTGGGATATACTTGGTACTGAAGGGGCTCTGAACCTTGCCTAGCATCCAGCACAGGGCCTAGCCAATAGCCGGAGGTCATCGTGGGAGAAATAAATGAATGAATGGATTTTTGCCTGGGACAAAGAGATCTAGAAAACAGAGAGAACACATAAAAATAAAGACAGATCATAACACATTTAATAATCAGATTTCTGAATCCTCCCAAGAACTCTATGAAGGAGAAGGAACTGTGGCTCAGAGAGTTTAAGTAACTTCCTGAGGTCTCCCAGCTAGAAAGCGGTGAAACTGGGATCAGACCCACGTAGTCTGGCCCCTGTTGGGTTCCCCAGGGTCTGGCGAGGTACCCTCTCTGCCCCCTGGAAGATACAGTACTCCAGTGATTCTTGGTCTTCTTTTGTGGGGGCTTTTGTGTTCCTGGGTACCCGAGATTCGGCATGAACAACTGTCACCGGGTCCTAGAGAGACTCTGCTCGTCGGATGGTTGCTGGATGAATACATGAGTAAATCAGTGAGATGGTGGGTGGGTGGATGGGCTTCTGAGTGGAGGCTGCTGGGCTGAGGGGGAGCCCTGTGCCCATCCAGGGCTGTGTGCCTCTGAGCTGGAGGCAGATGGCCCCTACCCCTCACTCTGCCTTGGGTGGCCTGCATCACTGGGGGAACCGGCAGGTTTTCTGAGGAGACCTGAAATTCCAGAAAATGCACTTGGTTGCATCCAGCCTAATCACAACCATCTGTCTGCCGGGCCCCATGGCTCGCCCTCCTCCTGTCCCCACTGGCACGCTTTCCCCGGGTGTCTGTAACAATTGGGAGCTGCGCTCGAAAGTTTCCTTGTCAGGGTAGAGCACCTGTTGCCAAGAGCTCCTCCTTTGATGCAGAAAATATATCCCGAAGGTACTTTGTCAGATGTTTTTATATTAAACATTCTCCCTCCGTGGCCCTTGGCTGCCAAGGGAAGCGGAGATGCATCGCTTTTCCAGTTGTCCTTTGTGGAAAGAATTCCTGGTGTTCACGGGCCCTTCCCCTATGCCCTCCCCTCCTCCCTCCACCCCCCCTCCCCCAGTCAGGGCCTGGCACCCCCAGCCTGAGAGGGTAAGGCCTGGGAGGCTGGCACCTCTGCAAAGCAGGTCCGCCCTGGCCCGAGGGAGGGACGCTACCCTCACCCCGTGGTGGAAGTCTCTGGAAAAACAGAGGTCTCATGTCTGGAGCAGACATCAAAGGCACTGTCCCAGACTGCAAGGTGAATCATCGCCGAGGCTTTAATTGATCTTTAAAAGGAGAGGGGGAAACTCAGAGATAGGAGCCTGGAAGCCGTTTTAATCTGAGTCGTCCAGGGTAGCGCCAGCTCTGGACAGAGCAGGGAGGAGCTGGGCTGCCAGGCCTTCTGTGCCAGGTGGGGGGAGAAGGTGGAGAGGTGGGCTCCCGTCACACAGTCACACAGCCTGAAATCGGGAAGGGAAGGGGCAGAGCCGGGAGCTGCATGGCTCCTGAGCAGCCCGGGGAAGCAGCGAAGTTGGGGGAGGAGGCTTTGCTGGGGCAGACGTGGTGAGTGGGGTGTGTTGGGAGAGAGATGGGGGCAGAGTGCAGCTTCTCTGGCTCCAGCTCCAGCCTCTTGGGGTGAAATGGGGCACCCAGCAGCCTGTTCATGTCAGGGTGTGTGTGCCCAGCAAGTCCCAGACTGTGTCCACCCCCCCCCCCCACATTCTACCCACATTCCCCAGCCCTCCTGTCCACCGCCTTACGTCCGGCACTGAGGGGACGCGCTCCCCAGCCCCTTGTTAGGTCCCAGCCTTCCGCTCAGCAGCTGTGTGGTCTTCCTCAAACTGCACATCTGCTCTGGTCAAGTTTTGCCCTGCTGAGTCGAGGGATGTGCAGGGTCACTCCCAGAGCTACCCGCAGGGTTACAGCAAAAGGCGACGGTGTTTCCAAGACAAGGCTGCTCTCAGAGGGCACACGTTGGGAATGGGGTTTGGCGGGCTTGGCTGTGAGGGCAGGGCCTGGGTCATCCCCACCTAGCACCCAGCTCAGGGCCTGGCATGCGGTAGATGCTGGGATTGTTTTGTGATTCACAGAAGGCCCGCCACCCCACAAAGAGTTTAAAACAAAATGGAACAGATTTCACAGAGTGGCTCTGGCTTCTCCACATCCCCGGACCCTCAGCTCACGTTGTCTGTCTCGAGCCCAAGGAGACCCTATTTGGTTCGGGGAGAGCCTTGTTTCTGGGCCCTCTGCTGCTCTTTGACCTGGGAGAGGAGCCGAGGAGGGCAGGAGAGGGTCCAGGTGCTTGGGGAGACAGACCCCGTCTCCTCCAACCTGGCTGCCCAGCTGTGTCTTAGCTCCCTGCCCTCTTCCCTCTCAGGGCAAAGCCAGACAGAGCCCTGGGGGCTTCCTCTGAGTTGAAAGTTAGTGACACAGCTGGCCCGGGGGCCCAGGAGACCCGGGTCCCAGTCCTGGCTCAGTCCCACATCTCTTGGTGGTCTCAACCTGCTTCCACTCGGCTTCTTTATCTGTAAAATGGGTCGGTTGGTCTCACTCATTGGTTCTCAACCCTCTTTGCACGTTAGAATCCCCTGAAGAGTTTTTACAAAGCTCAGGCCCCACTCTAGAAATGGTTGGGGGGAGACTGGGCATCAGGGTTTTAAAAATTCCCCAGGTGATTCTAATGTGCAACCAGGGCTAAGAGCCGCAGATCCAAATGGACCTAGAAGGGATCTAGAGCATCTGGGCCATCTTCCCCTCAAGACAGGAGCCTTAGCTTGGTCACTTCTGGGATGGGCGTGTGGCATCTTAAAGCGGTTGGCTGCCCGGCTCTAGTCCCGTCAGTTACCACTCGTGTTCTGGGGGTTAGTGGTGGGAGAGCACCAGTGAGGTCACGTCTGACCCTCCCTCTGAAAGTCACCAGGTGCCTGCTCAGCACAGCCTGGTGAAGTGGGAGTTGTGACCTCCAGTTTTCCGGGAAGAAAACTGAGTCTGGGAGGTGGTTAAAGTGATGCTCAGAGACACTCAGCTAAAGGCAAGCATCTGACCAGTGCCTCCATGAGAAGACTGCCGTTTTCATCTTGTGCAGGAAAGTGGGCTCTCTGTGGTTGCTCAGGAAAGCGGGGGACAGCCCCACCTGAGCCCTGAGGCCCTCTCCTTGCCCAGATGCCTCCCTTGGGTCTGAACAGCTTTACTAAAAAAATAAAATAAGCCACTTAGCCCCGCCCAGATCTGCTTCTAGACCTTGGAGTAGGATGTGGAGTGAGGAATATGAATGACAAGGGATGCTCGTGAACTCAAGAGGGCAAGGGTGAAAAGCCCAGGCCTTGGAGCCAGACAGACCTGTGATTTCAATCACTTAGCCTCAGGCTTCCCGGTGGCTCAGTGATTAAGAATCCACCTGCCAATGCAGGGAACACAGGTTCGAGCCCTGGTCCGGGGAGATCCCACATGCCGCGGAGCAACTAAGCCCGTGCGCCACAACTACTGAGCCTGCGTGCCTAGAGCCCGCAAGCCACAACTACTGACCCGTGTGCCACAGCTACTGAGCCCGCACGCCACAGCTACTGAAGACCGCACGCCTAGAATCTGTGCTCCACAGCAAGAGAAGCCACCACAATGAGAAGCCCGCACACCGCAACGAAGAGTAGCCCCCGCTCGCCGCAGCTAGAGAAAGCCTGCACACAGCAACGAAGACCCAGCACAGTCAAAAATAAATAAATTAATTAAAAAAAATTTCACTCAGCCTCCCTTTTGCAGCCTTGCCTCACTCCACTTCTGGCAAGTGGGCTGGGCAGCACCTCATGGATGCCATGGAGATCCCGTATGTACCATAGGTAGCAAGGTAGCTGAGGAATATTTAATTTTCTGTAAGTGGTAATTAAGTGAATTGGTAACCACGTATTAGCATGAGGGATAGGATTGTGTGACGCGGATACCCAAGGAAGGTCCTTCCCAAGAAACTTAGAATCTAACTGGGAAGATTGGGGAAAAAACCGCTTCCTAGAGAGGCAGGGAAAATGCTGTTTCCTAAGTGCATAGTGTGGGGCTGGGAGACAGCCGCTTTCTGGGGTGGCTGCAGGGCATGCTGGGAGAGGGGCTGGGTCAGGAGGCAGGGGGTGTGTCACCAGGAGGGGGAAAGGGCACCCCAGAGCCAGGGACATGCTGGGCAAGGGCAAGGCCATGTGATGATGCTTGCTCTGGGAAGGGGAGCAATCCTGGCAGGGCAGTAAGAAGTGAGGCCCAAGGGGAAGGCCTTGAATACCACTTCAAGGAAGGCTACACTTTTCTCTATGGTGGGCCATGGCTGTACATCCCAGAAATACTTTTGATTGCTAGGTGCTTTAGAGAATAGGTTTGCATGGCTCTATCTTGACTTGGAACACTGTCGACTAGTTTTCCTCTTTCTAGAGTTGGTATAAACAGAAGCATACACTGAGGGCTCTTCCTTTTTCTGTTTTCTTTTTTTATTGAGATATAATTGGCATATAGCATAGTATTAGTTTTAGGGGTACAAGGTAATGATTTGATACATATGTGTGTATATATTGTGAAATGATTACCATCTAAATTTAGTTACCATCCATCCCCTCACATAGTGACAAATGTTTTTTTTCTTGTGATCAGAACTTCTAAGATTACTCTTAGGAACTTGCAAATATGTAATACTATAATGTTAACTACAGTCACCAGGCTGTACATTACATCTCCAGGCCTTGCTTATCTTATTGCTGGGAGTCTGGACCTTTTGACCCCCTTCATCCACTCTTCCCCACCCCCACCTTTGGCAACCACCAATCCTGTGGGCTCTTCTTCAACATAGCAGATGTTTGTGAGACTCACCCATACTATCGTGAACATCTGTGATCACGCATTCATTGCCGGGTAATACTGTATGGGCACAGCCATGGTTCTCCTAGGCTAATGTATCCATTTTACTCCTGACGGGCACTTGGGCAGTTCCCAGTTTCTGGCTCCTACTGGTGATGTTACTAATAAATATTCTTGGACAAGCCTTTCTGTGGACATAAGGAGATGCTTCTCTTGGGTAATATACCTGGAAGTGGCATTGCTGGGCTCTCCATCAAACATGTGGTCAGCTTTATTCCATGCTTTACCAGACTGTTGTCCAAGACCATGACAGTCAGAAACACTTTTAAGGTTTTGGTTCATCCCACCCATTTTACAGATGAGACCAGAGAGGGACAGTGCCGGTCCTGGGCCCCACAGCTCCCAGGTGGCAGAGCCCGGTCCAGACCTGGGGTCTTCCCACTCCGTGCCCAGGCCTCTGCCTACATGGAGGTGGTGCTCAGCCCACCACTCAGACATCTGACCTCAGGTCCCATTCCCCACCTCCCCGCTACCCCCCAGGCAGGATTCTAGGTCCATATCCTTTCTGAAGACCCTGGGCACTGCACTCTGGGAAAACAAAAAGGAGAAAAGAGTGAAAGGAAACCAAACATTGGAAAAGAAGTGTGTTTCCAATAAACTGGGCCTTTCACCAGTAGCCAAAACATTACATTCCTGTACCCCGGGAGCAGCCGGTCGGGTCTGCCTCTCCGGGCTGTAAATCTTGTGGGTGCTGGGTCGGGACTTTTGCCTCGTCTGGGGGCACACAGATGGGCAGTGTCCTTGGGGGCTTTGGATCCCTGGGCTGGAGGGTTGGGGGACATGTCACTTTTACAGTGGGCTGGCTTGGCCACTGCAGGGCCCCTGACAACCGGGCAGCTGGGCCTTTCTGAGGGAGCAGTGTGTGAGTTACTGTAAGAGATTTTCCTCCCCTACCCGCCCCCTCCCTTACTTGGGTGCTTTGATGGGTTGGAGGTGTTTATAGGCTTGATTCATGACCGAGTTACCAGGGTTTTCCACGGAAATAACTTATTAAAGGGGCCATGCACACAGCGACATTGAAGTCTGGAGAGGGGGCGCATCAAAGGCGCCCGTGGCCCAGAGCTCCAGACACGAGCGGGCAAGGAGGGGCAGGGAGGGAGCGGACCTGGGCTGCGGAAAAAACACTTGGGCTAAAGCAAACACTCCCCAGACAAACCCAAATTCAGGTCCCTGGAAAAAAGTGGGGAGAAAGTGAAAGCCCCACATCCCAGAGCAGCCCTTCATCGGACCCTTTGGCCCAGATGTGGGGACACATGTGGGTGCCCGGCATGATACCCGGACTTTCTGCTGTCATGCCTGTACCTCCCCTTGGCCCAGGGCTGGTCCTTGGGAGGAAATGCCTTTTGCCAGGGATGGGTGGGGGAGAAGTTAGGGGTAGAAGGATTTTCTGGTTCTTCCCTTTCCCGATGGCGATGGTGCCTCTCCTTTGATTTAATTATATCTAGTTTGTCTTTGTTAGTAAAATCCTTCCTTTTCCAGGAAGCCTTCAGGGATTACGTAGTCCAGAGTGGCTTCTCTCTTTTCTGAACTTTCAGTAGTTTTCATCTGTACACTCTCTTGGCTGTGGGTTGATTTTGCACGGAGTCTGCCTGCTGTCCCCAGCCAGACTGTGAATGCCTTCTGGGCAGGGCCTGGGCCTGCCTCTGCCCCTTAGGGAAACTGGTGGTCCTGGTGCCTGGCATCGCACACCTCATGCAGGAGGACGTGGATTGAAGTCATTCCCTGCAACTCAGTCCTTGCTCTTCGACAATAATAATAACAATAACAGTAGGAGAAGTAATAATAATGGCTAAAATTTGAGTACTGCAAAACGTGTGTTTTTATTCCTCAAGCTCATTCAGTCCCAATAAGGTAGGTTCTATTATCACTTGCCCTCATTTTTCAGATGAGAAAACTGAGGCTCAGATGGGAGAAGCAATTTGTCCAGGGGCAACAAGCTAATAAATGGCAGAGCTGAGGTCTGAACACACATCCACCTGACTGCAGAGCTTCTGTCCTTGGACAAGTTAATTTACCTCTCTGGGCCAGAGTTACCCTCACATTTATCTGACTGGTTGGAGAAACAAGACGAACCCTCGTGAGACTACACGCGGTTTGTTTGGTTTGGTTTTTTAAGATACCGTCTGCATACAGTAAAACTGTTTGAAAGCGGACTGTCCTGTGAATTTTGACAGTTATGTAACATTATTACATAATCAAGATACAGAACATTTCCATCACCCCTCAAAAGTTCCTTGGTGCCCCTTATGGTCAGCCCTTACCCCATTACCCAGCTGCTGGCAACCACCCATGTGTTTTCTCTCTAGTTTTGCCTTTTCCAGAACATCCTACAGATGTAATCATGTAGCAAGTAGCCTTTTGTACCTTTTTCTTTAACCCAGAATAATGCTTTGAGATTCATTCATGGTGTCGCGTGGGTGGACATTTGGGTTATTTCCAGTGTTTTTGGCTGTAAACGTTTGTGTTCAGGTTTTTGTGTGAACATAAGTTTTCAATTCACTTGAGTAAATACAGGAGTGGGATTATTGGGTGTAGGGCTGAAGGTATGTTTAACTTTATAAAAAATTGCCAAACTGTTTTCCAAAGTTTGTACCGTTTAGCCATCTCACCAGCAGCGTGTGAGAGTTCCAGTCACTCCACATCCTCACCAGCCCTTGGTATGGTCAATTTGCTTTTGAGTTATTCTAATAGATGTGTAGTGGTATCTCATTGTGTTTTTTTTTTTTAAATAGATTTATTTATTTATTTTTGGCTGCTTTGGGTCTTAGTTGCTGCACACAGGCTTTCTCTAGTTGTGGTGAGCAGGGGCTACTCTTTGTTGTGGTGCGCGGGCTTTTCTTGTCGCGGAGCACGGGCTCTAGGCGCGCGGGCTTCAGTAGTTGTGGCATGTGGGTTCAGTAGTTGTGGCTCGCGGGCTCTAGAGCACAGGCTCAGTAGTTGTGGCACGTGGACTTCAGTAGCTGTGGCGCACAGGCTCCGCAGCATGTGGGATCTTCCCAGACCAGGGCTCGAACCTGTGTCCCCTGCGTTGGCAGGTGGATTCTTAACCACTGCGCCACTAGGGAAGCCCTCTCATTGTGGTTTTAATTCACATTTTCCTAATGACTAGTGATGTTAAACTTCTTTTCAGGTGCTTATTTGCCATCTGTATCTGTGGTGAAGTATCTGTTCAGATCTTTGCACAGTTTTTATATTGGGTTGATTGCTTTTATATTGAGTTTTGAGAGTTCTTTATATATTGGTTATAAGTCCTTTAAAAGATATGTGTTTTGTAAATGTTTTCTCCCAGTCTGTGGCGTGTCTTTTCCTTTTCATAATGGAGTCTTTTGAAGAACAGAAGTTTTTATTTTTGCTGAAGTCCAGTCGGTCATTTGTTTCTTTTCATGTTTTTGTGCCATATGAAGAACCTGCCAGACCTAAGGTAACAAAGATTTTCTCCTATGTTTTCTTCTAAAAGTTTTATAGTTTTTGGTTTATAGTCCATGTTGAGTTGATTTCTTGTTCAAGGTGTGGGATAAGGGCCTAGTTTCTTTTTTCTTTCCTTTTTTTTTTTTTTCACCTGTGGAGGTACAGTTGTTCTAGTCACATTTGTTGAAAAGACTACCCTTTCTCTTTACCCAAATTATGTTGGCCCCTTTGTCAAAAACCAGTCGATCATTTATGTGTGTTCTCTTTCTGGACCCTGTTCTGTTTCATTGTCTGTCCCTTTACCAATACTGCACCGTCTTAACTATTGTAGCTTCATAGTAAGTTTTGAAATTGGGTAGCATGAGTCCTCCAGCTTCATTCTTTTTTTAGAGTTGTTTTGGCTGTTCCAAGCATTTGCATTTCCATATTAATTTTAGAATCAGCTGTTGATTTCTACAAAATCCTGCTGGGATTTTGTTTGGGATTGCATCAGATCTATAGATCAGTTTGGGCAGAATTGACATCTTGAAAATATTGTCTTCCAGTCAATGAATAGGGTGTGTCTCTCCATGTATTTGGGTATTTGATTTGTCTCACTGGTGTTCCGTAGTTTTCGGAATACGGATCATGCACGTGATTGTTAAATTTATACCAACGTAGTTCACGTTTCTTGGTACTGTTATAAATTGTAAAACATTTTCCGGTTATTCACTACTAGTATCTAGAAATACAATGGACTCTTATATATTGACCTGGTATGCATAGGATTTGAATGGCTTTGGTGCTTGGTGCTGGGTGCCATGTCTCAGAGGAAGAGTTGCAAAGGGGAGAAGTTTTTTCTCCTGGATTCTCAGCAACATCACCTCTGCCCCCATGACATTCCCTGAGGTAGTCAAGTGTGAATTTATCCTACCAAGACAGATGTGACATTTTGGGCGAGTTGCCTCAGACTTCGGGTGTCAGCTTCCTGTCTGTAAAATGGAAGGCAGTGGAGACAGCTGGATCGGATGACCTGGTGAGATCCTTTCCAGCCCTGAGCCTGCTGTTCACAGAAACCACAGGGTGGGAGCTTGGCAAGAGAGCTGAGTCCTTACCTCAGGGAACCCTCTCCTGATTTCGCAGAACGGAGAGGGCAGGGGACTTGCCTGGGGTTGCCCGATAGCTGCTGAGAGGACAGGTCTCCTCTTCCCAGACCCAGGCCCTCACCCCTGATTTGGACAGGGAAAGACAGCCCAGTGTGGTGACGGGAAGGTGACTCCACCTTCGGGAAGGAGGGAGAGGCTGGCGAGGCAGCTATCAGTGCCAGCCGCCAAGAGGCTGCTGGGAGCTGTGACCCTCAGAAGGGGCCAGTTCACGTTTGGCTGTTTTCAACGTTTAAAAGCACGGTGCTTGGAAATGCGGGTTTTGGCTGACCTCGCCCTGAGTGCAATTTAAAGGCCTTTGTAACTCTTTGGTTTGGAACCGGGTCCGGGCATGGCGAAGGGAAAACACTGGAGCCCGTGAGTACTCGTTCCAGTTGCCCTGCCTCTGGGAGAGGAAAGCAGCCTCCTTCCCTTCGTCACTGCACACAGCCCAGGAACCTAAAGGGTACAAGCAGGGAGGAGAGGACAATGGAGGGGAAGAGCATCCTCGGCCATAGAGGCCCTAGCCTGGCCTGGATGTAACAGTGCTAGGAGCAGCTCAGCACCTTATCCCCATCAGCTTTGATTTTCCCGGCACCTCCCTTGAGTTCTCGTCCCTTTTTTTTTTTTTTTTTTAATTAATCAATTTATTTATTTATTTACTTATTTATTTATGGCTGTGTTGGGTCTTCGTTTCTGTGCGAGGGCTTTCTCTAGTTGCGGCAAGCGGGGGCCACTCTTCATCGCGGTGCGCGGGCCTCTCACTATCACGGCCTCTCTTGTTGCGGAGCACAGGCTCCAGACGCGCAGGCTCAGTAACTGTGGCTCACGGGCCTAGTTGCTCCGCGGCATGTGGGATCTTCCCAGACTAGGGCTCGAACCCGTGTTCCCTGCATCGGCAGGCAGGTTCTCAACCACTGCACCACCAGGGAAGCCCCTCGTCCCATTTTTACAGATGAAGAAACTGAGGCTCAGAGAGGTTTCAGAACTTACCTGCCAGGGTCACACAGGGAGCGAGTGAAGGGGCTGTGACTTGAACCCAAGTTTTCTCTGAACTCAGAAGCTGGGGTGAGGCAAGGGGCTGCTCATGGGCGTAAGGTTTCCGTTGGGGTGATGGAGAAGGTCTAGAGCTAGACAGTGGCGTGGCTGCCCAGCATGGTGGGTGTTCTTAATGCCACTGAATTGTATGTTTGAAAATGGTTAAAATGGTTAATTTCTATTATGTGTATTTTACCACAGTTAAAATAAACCCTGGTGTGCCTTTCCCCCCATCCGTGCTGCCTCCTGCATAGCAGACTCCTTGGCATGGCAGAGGGTGGACCCTTGCTGCTGTGCCTCCCGGTTGGTGGGACCGCCCAGGGTCCAGGTAGAAGGGCAGGTAGGGGCTTTGGCCAGCAGATAGCCATGGCTGGGTTGGCCTTTCCATTGCCACCCCCTTCTTTAAGAATAGAGAGATGCTTAAACCCTGGCAGCATCCCCAAGAGGATGCTGGGACACTGTCCCAGAGCTCTTGAACCACACAAAAGAGGTGGGACCTGGGGTGACCGTGGTCTGCCGGCCACCAAATCCACGCCATAGTCTAGGGCTGGGCTGGAGCCAGAAATGGCCTGGTGCCCGCCTGGTTGGCCTCTGGTCTCTGTCCCTTGGCACTGTCCCCCACAGGGGCCTTCCCCTTTGGGAGGGAAATCGGAGAAGGAAAGTCAGAACCTTAACTGCTCACATTTTTTTAGAGATGCATAATGAAGGATGCAGGGGGAAACGATAGGAGGTACTTTAGCCAAAACAAACAAGCAAATAAGTAAAAGGGGCTAAATGTAGCAACTTAATAATTGTTGAATCTGAGTGAGAGTTAGCTTAGGTTGGGGGGCTCTGAGAAACAGAGCCTGAGATGGGGATTTGGACACATGCAGCTTATTGGGGGGCTTCTTCTCGGGAGAAGGGAGTGAGGGAAGCAAAATGGGGCAGCAAGGATGTGGGCTTAGCTGGAGTCCAGCCTCAGCCTGGTCCACGGGGAGCTCTGGAGCGGGAACTGCACCCCAGAGTTGGTCACACCTTGAGGCAAGGGATCAGCCTTTTGTTTCCGTGTCAGTTACTCATTGGCTGTGGGTAGGTGTGCGTGCGCACACACGCACACACACACGCACGCACGCACACACACTGGGAGGGGGGACTATAATCGCCTGACCAGGACAGTTCTCCCAGTAAGGGGCACCTGCGAACCATTAGCAGCCCAAACCCTCCCAGTAGCTGGGGACAAAGGGGACCTGGGAGGGGCATGTAACATCATCCACTCCGTGGGTATATAGGAGTTTATTGTTACTCTTCTACTTTTGTTGTACGCTTGAAATTTTTCATAATGGGAAAAGAATCTCTGCTGAGACAGGGTTCTGAGAAGAAAGGAAGAAAAGGGTAACTTTCACCCAGCGAGTGCTGGGTTCATGCTCAGCGTATCACCGTTTTCTTTCACCTGGGTTATTTCCCTGGTGCAGACGGAGGAGTTGATTTGGGACATACTTAAACTAAAAGTTATTCGTGGTTTATCTGAAATTCAGATTTTAAGTGGGCACCTTGTACTGTTATTTTACCTGACAACCCTACCTAGGCACATATCTTGTAAGTGGTGGAGCTAAGATTCATACTCAAGTGGAGCAGACGCCAAAACTTACATTTTTCATCCCGGACGGGTACAACACTAACAAAAGGTTTTTGGAGGCAGTATCTTGCTAGGGCCTCAAAAAGGTCTTGCCTGACGGCAGAGCCCAGTTACAATCAATCAGGGCAGCTTTGAAAAATATGGATGCCTGGGCCGCACCGCTTTCATTATTCACGAATGCGGAAAGGAATACACGAGACCAAGAGGGAACCTTGGTCTGGTACCTGGAAAGTACCCAGGGTGCCTGCCCTGGCTGGGGCCCAGGAATGTGCTGGGGTGAGGCAGGGAGTCTGGGCCCCCATTCATCACCTCCCCAATTCAGCATCCTCCCACAGCTCCCTGCCACCTGCAGGCAGAAGTTCAGCCTGGCACACAGGCCCTACCCCAAACTACCAGCACGCCAGGCTCTTTCACAGCCCCCAAGCCTTCACTACTTCCTCCACTTGGAATGCACTGCCAGGCTGTTTCTGTCCACCTGGCCAACTCCTCTGATTCCTTGCAAAGGTCCAACTCATGTCACTTCCTCTCTGGAGCCTGCCTTGGCCACCATGGCAGAACTGGTCATCCCATCCTTCATCGACTCATGGCACAGACTCAGTGATAGCAGTTCACGTCTTAGCAGGGATGAATGAGGGGTCTTCTGGTCCCTCTCACTGCTAGCTCGGTACTTCTCCGTGTCCGAGGGTAGTGCCTGGTATGGGGAGGAACTTGGTAAATGCGTATTGAATTGAAGGGAGAAGGAAGGATTTTGTAGAGGGAGTGGGGTTCCAACTTTCTTCCTTACCCCGTTGTCCCCTTGGAGGGTCCCCCTTTCCTGCCCTTCCTCTTGGCTGGTACCTAAGTTCGTTCGCCTGGAGCCTGGGCCCCACGTAGCCCAAAGGTAAACAGGTTTAAATGACCTGAAGGAGGAAAAAAAAAAAAAATGCAAGCGAGCCAGGAAGTTACGCAGTGCCAGCTCTGGACCTGGGTAGGTGGAAAAAGGCCCCTATGGCAAACCTGGAGCCTTGGAGCCAGGCCCCAGCCAGCCTGGGCTGAGCCTTGGCTTCCCAGAACTCCACTCTGGATAAACACGGAAGTGGGGAACGCAGCCTCCCCACTTTTGAGATGGGCCGTGGCCCGAAGGGGGCTAAGGAGCTGGGGAGGGGGAGGGGGAGCCAGGACCCCACTTAGGAGAGGGAGCCCTAAGGCACTTGCTCCTTTGGCATTAAAAGAATGGCTTAAAAAAAGAAATTGTTGCAAAATACACAGAATAGAAAAATTTAACCATTTTTAAGTGTCCCATTCAGTGGCATCAAATACATTCACATTGTTATGCTACCATCTCCATCCCTTTGTCTCGCAAAAGGAGAATGGCTTTTTAAAGCCTTGTGTTAAATTCTGTTGAAAATACACACCGAGAGGCTATTTTCACATCACTGGCTGGGGACACATATAAATAAAACAGCCACTGGCCCTTAGGGAGCTCTCTTTCTTGTGGGACAGATAGGACCAAGGGTCCAAGGGAGGTGGGCAAAAGAGAGTGGTGAGGGCACGGATGAACGTGTGTGGCAGGGCGGACATTGCTGGTCTCAGGCTCCGAATGGTTCACTGGGTGATGGTGCATACGGACCACTCATAAATATATCTGTTCATGTCATCCCCATGAAAATTGGGGGTGGCGGTGCATGAAAACGAGCCTCACGATAATCCAGGAGGTTCAGAAATAGAAAAAAAAAAATCACCCTCACACAATTGCCATGCTCCATTTCCCCTCTGTCCTTCAGTGTCTTGTCTCCCGGGTATATTTTCACGCCGTCTCGGTGCAGTGGCAAAGAAGAGAACATTTTCCTTTCTGCCCTTCTTACCTAATGTCATCTTAGAACCACTTTTCCAGTGTTGCACAGCCCTGCCCCCCGCCCAAGGCTTCCAAATGTTTGTGAACAACCCTGCTTTCTCCAGGGAGCAGTTCTGCCATTTTCCCCTCCAGGGGGTAGGGTGGGGTGAGGGTGCTGGCTCCATTTGGGACCAGAGAACAGGTTCAGGTGGAGGGGCTGAAATGTAGAAGGAGTAGCCCAGGCACTTCGGCAGCTTGTGGGGCACCCACTTTTTTGACGAAGCTCGTGGACGGTGCACGCCGGGACTATCGATGCAGCACCTTTGAGTCCATGCATTGCACTTGCAGGCATCTCTCTCTTGGTCCTGTATCACCTGTGGGGGGAGCCAAGGCCCTCGCCTAGCCGCAGACAGAACCCAGGTGTGGATTGCTCAACCCGGCAGCCTTTCGGACACTAGAGGTGGCCGGGGAACGTGCGGCATTATGTGTCCATCTTCCCAGGACGCGGATCCTCACTCCCAGGGCTTCCAGCAGGAGAGAGCCTCAGCCAGGCCTGTCTGTCTCCCAGAGCAGCTCCCTCATCCTCTGCACAGAGGGATGGGGGGACAGGAGGTTGGGGGTCAGCAGTGGTGGTGTTTGGGTTCACTTAAAACACACCCATTTGCTTTTGTTTTTCAAAGAAGCATATGGCTCATTAATGGAAAATGTGGAAAGCATAGAAAAGCGCAAAGAGGTAACCCTCCCCCGCCAGAGATAACCACTGGGAACATTTTGGCTTATTCTGTTTAAATTGTTTTTCTGTTAAAAAAATACAACTTTGTATCCTGCCTTTCCCCCCTCAGCATTAGTAAATATTTCCCTGCCTAGTTAACACTTTTCGTAAACATTGTTTTTGATGGCTGCCTTCTCTTCCAGCCTATGGATCTCCCAGGGCTGATTCACTCGATTTTAAGCGGGACACCTGGCCTCCCAGGTGGGAAGATGAACCCCATGCGTGTGGAGGGCTCTTGCTTCTTACCCACCGCTTCTCTGGGTTGTGTTGCTCCCTGCTTGAGCCTGGCCCAGGGAGGTGGACACTCTGAGTGGGTGGTGCTGACCACCCCCTCCTTTGAGCTTCGGCAGCCCTGAGCACAAATAGTGTGGCTCTCCCAGGTCACCTTCTTGGAAGCCTTCTCAGGCCACCCCAGCTTGGGGTGGCCAATGGGTGTTTGCCCTCCTCTGTCAACTCCCAGGAAGGAGGATACTTTGCACATCCTGCCTGGATTGTGTGTGCTTACAGGGTGGCCATCGCCCCTGCCACGTCTGCCCTCTTTTTTTTTTTTTTTGGATGCACCGTGCAGCATATGGGATCTTAGTTCCCTGACCAGGGATTGAACCTGTGCCCCCTGCAGTGGAAGCACAGAGTTTTAACCACTGGACCACCAGGGAAGTCCCTTGGACTCTTTTCTTGCTTGCTTTGCAAAGTACTGGCTTTAGAGGAGGCCTTAGTATTCACTAGCTGTGTACTTTGGGGCAAGTTCTTTAACCTCTCTGAGTCTTGGTTTCTTCGTCTGTAAACGCGAGTGGTAATAAGGTCCTGTTTGCCTTGTTGTTGTGTAAATGAAAAGAGATCACGTACACCAGGTGCCTGGTATTGTCCGGGGGCCTGCTGGGTGCTTGATAAGTGGTGGGGTTGTTTTGAGTGGACACCTTGAGGTTGTCCTGTCCTGCCGTCTCCCCACTAACCCGCAGGAGTGAGCAGCCCAGTGGGGAACGGTTGACCTCGACTGTGGTTGACTCAGCTACAGTTGAATGAACTACCTTTGTTCCCTTTTCTTCTGCCCACACTTTGGTTGGGGAAACTGAGGCCACCCTGAAATTGCGCCTACACTCCATGACTCTTGGCAGATCCCCTGAGGGTGGCTTAGGAAAGGTCTTTGAAGATTCAGGAACACACTGGATACATCCGTCGGTGAGCCAGGGAAATTAGCAGTAACGAGCTCATTTTGATAGCAATGAGCTGAGTCGTCTCCCTCCAGCTGCCAGACATTTACAAGGCTGGCTGGGTGCCGGCGGCCAGAGGCCTCCAATGGCCCTCACCCCTCGCTCTGTCTTCCGGCTGGAAAGAATTCATATTTAAAAAATAACAAAAATTAAAAAAAAAGATCTCCATCTCCTCTGGCCTTCTGGTTCCTTTGGGTCCAGGTGGGGAGATGGTGGATGCCTTTGCCCTGTGAACTCTGTATGGGACAGTCAGACAGGAAAGGATCCTGCCCAGGGTCCTCTGCAGCCCCAATGTCTGTGGTCTCAGCGCCCCACGGGGTGTCCAGCCAGCCCTTTGGGCAGTAATTGGTAGTCCCAAGATTGGGACTCGGCCACGACGCTCTTGCTGGTTGACCCTTCCCCGGGGGAAGGAGTGACTGGTGGGCTCTTTGCCCCCTCCTTGATGCAGCTGGTGGTTTTCAGGTCGCGCCTGGCATCTCTGACCCTGTCCATCGTTGGTGCCCCTTCCGGAGCCCCAGCCTTACTTGAGGAAGTCCAGTGGGTCGGTGGACATGGCCTTTCCTCTGGGCTGCCCACTCGGCTCTCTGGCCTGAGACCTGGCTCTGCTTCCGGCCTTGGGTGGGTGCGTTTACTGAGTTCTTGCCTGAGTCCTCAGTGCCGAAATTCTTTTCCCTGGAGCCCCCACACTTGGAAGTCCTGCATTCCAGAGCGGCTGCCCCTGCACGGTCAGCATGTGGTAGGCCACACCCTGACTGTGTGACTTTTCCTTCTGTGGGCCTCAGTTTCCACATCGGGACATAACCATGCCCTGCCCTTCTATGAGTCACTCCTGCCTTGGCTGTGGCAGCTGCCCAGAGAAGGCTGAGCGGATGAATGGATCCAGCCAGAGACCCTGCAGGGCCTATTCCTGTGGGATTCTGAGAGTCCCCTGCAGTGCGCAGTGAGAATGTAGCAGCTGAGAGTTTGCTTTCTTAGAAGCGTTGGTGGCTCTGTGGTGGTACAGGTTTTTCCCAGCTTCCCACCCAACCCCCCACTCCCAGCCAATCCCACAAGGTTGACGTGGGCTGCGTTCTCTTGGGGTGGCTGGCGGTGGGGCTTGGTGAGCAGAGGCCTCTGGGCTGGCATGGAGTCAGTTTCTGCATCTGTAAAGTGGGTATCTACCTGAAAGGGCTTTTGTGAGTGTGGAATGGGGAGGATGTACGACACCTGTGCGGGTATTGTCTTTCTAGCTATCAATGTCACTGATGTCCTTGTTAGATGAGCAAAGGAGGCAACTACAGACATTAGATGGCCCAAGCCCCACCCCAATATCATTTCCTCTTTCTTCCTTTTTTAAAGTAATACATGATTAATGCAGAACATTTAGAAAACAAAAGCACTAAGGAAAAACAAAGTACCCTTAACTCTACCACGCTGAAAGGAAATTATTACTTAACTAGCTTGGAATATTATTTTTTCATGTTATCCTCTGTCTTAGCAAAAAATGGGAAGTAGAAATCTGCTGAATATGTAGATGTACATACTGCCAAATGAAAGGAAGGGAGTTATTAAAAGTATATATAGCTGTTTGTAGTGCTCTGTTTTGCTCTTAGCAATATTGAGAACAGTTGCCTAATTCAGCACATATTCAGTGTGCTTTTTAGTGTCTACTTAGTGTTCCATCTCATGGATGTGCCGTATTTACTTACCAATCTCCCGGGGCCTGGACATTTAGGTTGTCGCAGTGATTGTTTTTTTAACTTCAGGAACATTGCCTCCTGGTAAGCGTCCTCGTACATACGTCTTTGTGCGCATCACTGGGTATTTCCTTAGGATAAATTCCTAGAAGTGGGACTGCTAGGTCAAAGGCCATGCACATTTAAGGTCAGAGTGCTCTCCGGAAAGGCTGTATCCGTTTTCTCTCCCAGCAGCGGTGGAGGAGAGGGCCCGGATCTTGTAACTCACAACCCTTTGCTATTTCCAAACCACGAGCCCAGAAAGAGTTGAAAAAAAAAAAAAAAAACCACCGTGCTGGGAGCGACTTCCTGCCAGAGGAAGGGAGGCATTTGGTAAATAGTCCACTCCCAGTTTTTGAGTGGATGCTCTGTGGCCTGCCTCTGGCCAAGCCATTTGGGAGCAGAGAAGAGAGCCAAGACCTGGTCCATGTCTCAGGCGGCTTCCCATCCACCTGGATGGGGAGGATGATGACTACCTGAAAGGCCACAGGAGCTTGACCACAGGACGTGTGACAAGTTCAGGCTAAGGGCGGGGCCACAGCGCCTTGGCCGCCCTTGGCGTCTGCTTCGGGGCTCACGTGGACTAGACCTACGGTGAATGTTTGTTGAATAACAAAAAGCAGCTTGTTACCAGCGGAAGCTGATATGAGCTCTTTGAAGTAGGGTTTGAGTCTTGTTCACAGCTGGCTACACCCCGAGCCTAGAGCCATGTCTCTTCTCTATAAACACCGGCTGGGTGAACCAAGGCTCCAGGGGACAAGCGAATCCAAGAACATGGTGGAGGACTGGTCCAGATCTCCACAAGAAAACGGATGAGCCGTCCATCCCCCACCCCTCTCGTAGGTGCTGGAAAGTGCCGCACAGGGAGCCTGGGTGCCAGTTTCGTGCCCCCGATCCTGTGTGACTGGGGGCAGTTGCCTCACTGACTGACCCTCAGTTTCTTGAGGGACTAGACTTTGTTCTCGGGGCCCCTTTCTGGCTCTCAGGCCAGGAATCTGGGTGCCCGTGGTCAGGATGGGAGCGAGGAGGGTGTCAGTTGGCAAGACTCTTGCCCCACACGTCCAGCAAGATGGGGGGGTCCCCAGGTGACCTCTGGATGGATGGCAGCTGCTGCCCAACCCTGGTCCCTGCCGCTGCCTCCCACCCCACCGGTCTGAGGGCCCTCGAGGTAGCTGGTGGCACTCCCCTGGGGAGGGGATATGGAAATAAGGTGACCAGGCCCTTCCCCAGTGTGCCCCTCTGTTTTGAATAAGGTTGTGGATTGTTTATTTGGAGAGGAGAGGCCCCAGCCAAACATCCTGCTTTTCAAGTCCGGAGCTCCAGCCCCAGGCCGTCCAGCCCCACCACTGACCCGGGAGGCCTCTCTTGCAGCACCCAGGCTGGCATGCCCTCTGCCCCTCAACTTGACTCCGATCTCCTCTCATCTCCCTTCCTGGGCCCCTGCAATAAAATAGCTTTTGGTGACTCCCTTTTCCCTCCTGTTCTGTTCCCCTCCACTCCTTTCCCTAAATGTCCCCTTTACTCAGGCTAAGAGAAGGGCTTCCTACTACTCCAGGAGGGCACTTTTATTTTGGCAAAACACTTTCCCATCTTGGACTTGAATCTTCAAGGTCTGAGTGCTGAATCCATTTTGTTAGTGAGGGCACTAAGAAAAGTGAAGCCCCTTGCTCAGGGCACCCGGCCTGTCAGCGGCCTAGCACAGGACAGACAGTCAGGCTGGGAAAGCTGGGACTCCAGCCCAGCCTCTGCCTCCAGCTTGCTGTGTGACACTGGACAAGTCTCGTTCCCTCTCTGGACCTCAGCCTGCTCGTACACAGCATGAGTGGATGGTCTCTTGAGTTCTTTTCCACCTCTGCTTCTCTGTCTCTAGGTGAGGATCATGTGACATCAGGTGGGGAGGCCCCTTGCAGTGCCTCCGGGGCCTTGTGGCACCCCTGCCCCTCCCTTGCGCCCCACTTCCTGCAGCCAGTTTGGAGCCAGAGACAAAGGCGTGCTCCAGGCGGAAGGTGCAGCCAGTGGGGATGTGGGCTGGTGCCTGGCTGGCGGGCCCTGATAAGAGGCCGAGGCTCCCGGTGAATCAGCTGGAGGTGCTGGAGGTGGGGGGAGATAGGGCAGGCTGGCACCGGTCTCGCCAGCCTCTGCCCACACCCTCTGGGGCCTCAGACAGGTGAAGGTTTCAGGGCACATACAGAGAGACAGGGACCCCAGCAGCTGTGCAACTGTGATGACTCTTGTCCTATTACGTGTTTGCAAGCCTGGGGGTTTTCTGGCCCCAACAAACCTGGGATCTTCCGAAGGCCACGTGACCTTGGGGCTCTCTCCTGGTCGCGGGACAACGTGTGGGATGGGACGTGTGTGATTTCTGGAAGTTAAAGGTCTCCCTTTCCGGCGAGCCAGCTCTTTGTTCCACATCCTCAAGGACCCTGACTTCAGCCTATTGTTCCTGCTGCTGACACAGAGGCTCCAAGTTCCTCTCTGGACTTGTGCTGGGGTGGGGGGTTCCTGGTGTTGGCGGTGGGTGGCTGGGGGTTGGGATCTGCGTGTACCTGCTTATGAAAAGTCATCCGCTCGTTCAGGGAGAGCGTCATTTGGGGACACCCTCTGGCTGTGTGGGAGGCTGAGACAGCGACTTCCAGGCTTTTATGTCTTGAGTTTTGTCAAACTGAGGCTCGGCCACTTCTGGCTGTGGCTGATTTCATGCCCTTGGTGGGCGTGATCATTAGACTGCTCGGGTGGCCAGTCAAGGACGAGGTTCAGTTTGATGGTAGCTGACGGGAGGCAGTGCAGAGAGGGCTCACTTCCAGATGTGAACGGTTACGAGGACCCGCTAGTGAATCCAGCAAGTCCCCCCAGTGTGGCTTCATGCGACACTGGAGTCCGACTTCGGTGTGAGGAACTGAATCCTCCAGAGTTGGGAGGATGATCTCAGAATGCAAAGACATTGGCTCTGTAGGGTTAATTTCATTTTAACGCGTAAGGAGGGGGAAGGGGTATTTAAGCTACTTTTGGGGAATGCTGTACGGTTGGATGTTTATTATATCAGTTATTTGTATAACAGGCCTAATACAAAATTCCTTCTGGCCTGATTTTCCACTTACAAAGAACAACCCAGTTGAACCAGTAGATCTTGCACGAGAGGATCCAGCCAGGAAGACAGAGCTTCTTAGCTCCAATTGGCAGGTGGGGAGACTGAGGCTTGGCAGGAGTCGCACAGTCTGCTGTCGGGATGTGGATGGGCCCTGCGCCTCTGGCTGCCAAGGCCTGACCCTTGCCACCATACCTGCCCTTCACTTGAGAGCCTCGTCTGCCCCTGCTAACAAGCTCGTCCTTGATTTGGGCCCCTTTGGTCAGTGGGAAGTTCTGGCCAGACTCCTCAGCGCCCCCGTGGGGAACCCAGCCTGCCGATCCCAGCTGGTCTTTGAGGGTCCCTGGCCCCATCTTCTTGGCTGTCCCTTGGGAGTAGAGAGGTTTCACGGTCGGGGGCTGGAGATGCCCCCGTTGACAGAGCCCGCTGGGCCAATGGTACCTCCTCATCTGTCCACCGGCGTGGCTTCTTCACCTGAAGATTATTCACAGATACAGTAGCTCTTAATTCCGGATTAGCTTTCCCTTGCCATCATGGTTTCCCCCGTAGTCACGTATACTTAGTGAAAGTTGAAAAGTGAGCAGCGTAAATTTGATAGAGGTTGGACAAAACACCCCACCTGAGAATGCAC
Organism: Phocoena phocoena; assembly: GCF_963924675.1. Lineage (NCBI taxonomy): Eukaryota > Metazoa > Chordata > Mammalia > Artiodactyla > Phocoenidae > Phocoena > Phocoena phocoena. The sequence continues at coordinate 109,375,687 of NC_089220.1, forward strand.
AGCAAACCGAGGGGACCTGGGGATCATCAGACGTGGGGGATGTCTGCGGAGGCTACTTCTGCTCCAGCCACCATTTCCTCAGAGGGCAGACCGCAGCCACCTGTCCTGTGTAGGAGCCACCAACTCACCCTTTTCACCCCTGCAGAGATGGCCTAAAGTTTCCCCCTGAGAGCCCCTTGGTTCCCCCACCTCTCCCCTCCCACAAGGCGGTGTTTGCGGGGTGGGGGGGGCACACACAGCTGCCCCCATATCCTAACTTGCTCCGTTGCGGCCAGCTGCCCCCTGCCTGAATCATGAATCCTGCCTGGGCTCCATAAATCACCCTAAGAGCACATTCCTTGGGGGATTTGTAAAATAATCAAAATATTTGGGGAAAAGACCTTAAGATTACTTATGGCTATTAGTGGGATCCATATATTTTGGCACCAAGCATGGCCTAATTGAAAAAATATGTGTGCTTTGGTGATTTCTTTCCATCTTTTTTTTTTTTTTCTTTTCATAAGGAGTAGGCCCAGAGAGAAGAGTGGTTAGGGAAAAAAAAACAGGGAGGAATTGAATATCAAAAGGGTTTGTGTGGAGGAGCTGTTTACAGAATTATGGAAAATATAATGCTAAATGGAAAGTAAGCCCTGCCTATATAGTCCGGGATTATTAATAGAACGGAGTTACCAGGCACATAATGAACCTTTTAAGAGACCTGGGACAACTTTCCCCGTTGCAAAACAAGTTTCCTTCGAATAGCACCATTCACGCAGCTAAGGGCATTGGGTTACAACAATAAATAAAAATGAACAGTGCCCTGAGAAATTCAAGGAATGCACCAACGATTCAGTGATTTAGTATGAGAAAACACTACTTAAACATTTAATTGAATCGCATACTTTCATCTTTAAAACGCAAGCGTTTGAACTGCCACCTGAATCTTTCTCTTTGCTTCATTAGATGGCAAGGCTCCTTGGGGGAGGGGTCACGCTCCCATCCCCTCCCCAGGTTTTTCCGCTTCCCTGCTGCACCCTAACTCACTCTTGCTCAAGATCATCGGGGAAAAGGAGACAGGACAGGCGCTTCCTTGCAAAGCTATAGGGAGAGGCCTGTGTGGCATGTGCTTTTCCAAAAGCTTTACTTGCGGGGACTTGGTCTTAGCTTTGGAGCCCTGGGTCAGTCACCGCCCCTCCCGTAGACTCAGTTTCCCCTCTGTTTAATGAGGGGCTTGGATTAGAGCCTCTGATTGGAGGTCTTTGTCACAGTCCACGTGCTTGATGGCCAGTCTGATTCAGCGGGCTCCCCAGCTGCTCACTTCGTGCCTTCCTGGTTAAAAATTCCTGGAATAGGGGCTTCCCTGGTGGCGCAGTGGCTGAGAGTCCGCCTGCAGATGCAGGGCACACGGGTTCGTGCCCCGGTCCGGGAAGATCCCACATGCCGCGGAGCGGCTGGGCCCGTGAGCCATGGCCGCTGAACCTGCGCGTCCGGAGCCTGTGCTCCACGACGGGAGAGGCCACAGCAGTGAGAAGCCCGCGTACTGCAAAAAAAAAAAAAAAAAAAAAAATTCCTGGAATAGAAGCTCCTGAGGGCCCTTCCGGGTCTAGGAAACCAGAGGGCAGGGACGCAGTGACCACTGGGCACCTCTTGGGACCAGGCCTGCTGAATGCTGCCTCACTCAATCCTCTTGGGTCTAGAGACTTCACGATTTTAATTGTGGGAGGTGGGCTGGGCTGATACCTGCCCCAGGAGGCCTGGCCCCAGGCCAAGTCCTGGCCCCAGGCCGAGTCCTGGAGTCCAGTCTGTGTGTGTGGACAGTGGTTCTGAGATGTCGGGACGGCAGAACCGGCCAGGGCCTGCTGACAGATTGGGTTTGGCGTCCAAGAGAGCGAGGGGAGACCATGGGTCTGCAGCACATCTTCCAGACTTGGCTGGGTGCTGTCATCCGAGGTTAGTGTGTACACATGGGACACACATACGGGTACTTCCTCAAGTGTTCACTGCGGCTGGGGCGCCTGGTCTTTCCGTAAAGATTAGCCAGTGGCCCTTTACTGATTCCCTCCCTCGTCCAGGGCACGCTCTGAGCTGCCGTGGCGGGGACACAGAGGGCTTCTCTCAACCCTGCCCTTGAGGAGCTTGTAATCTGTTTTCACACCTAGACAGAAGAGCCACGTGACCTTGGGTAAGTCAGCTCTCAGTAAGACTCGTGACCTTTATCTAGACACCTAGGAAACCCCCTGGTACCACACTCTTCTTTTTGTGTGAACAGCTTCACAAACTGTTTTATGTCTTATTTCCCAGCTAGACTGGGGCCTTCTCTGGACAAGGACGAGCGTTCCATGTGATGACCCAGTGAATGAGCCATCTCACGTTCATTTCGCTCCATTTATGGGCACCTCCCCGCAGCTTGGCCTGGGGCCTCCTGTAGGGGCACAAAGCAGGGGAGACCCAACTCTGGTTCCCAAAGAACTTCCCATCTCTCTAGGAACTTGGGCCTGGGAACAGCTACTGTAGCTACGATTTGTTTGGGGCCAAGGCAAGGTTTTCTTAGTTTGGGGGTTCCCAGAGCAGACCCTGAGACAGAAATTCAATTGCACGGTTTATTGGGGCAGGGGGTTGACCCAGGAAACATCAGTGGAGTGTGGAGAAGGAACAGGGGGTGGGGAGGCCAGGCGTTATATGAAGCCAGTTACCTCTGTGGGTAGGAGCAGAATTCTGCTAGGGACTTTGGGAAACAACATGGAGCTCACCTCAGAGTTATCCTGGCCGAGGGGAGAGGGAGCTGGGGCACCAATCCACCGCTCCTTGGGTGTTCATTCCTGGTGCTTCCAGCTCTCAAGCAGAGTAAGGCCCCAGCAACCTCTCAGGCACGTCCTGGGACAAGAGCAGGTGCTGGCATTTAGAAGCTGGGTCGTGCCCTGAACCGGTGCAGGCTGAGGGGACGTGGGCAGAACACCAGCAGTGTTTGTTGGACACCCTCCATGTGTCAGGCCACTGGTGGCCCCAAGACCCCCGCCTTGACCAAAGTTTGTTTTCAGCAAAGGAGAGCCCGACAAGCCCCTGCCCTTTGGAGGTGAAGCACTGAGACAGGCCCTGTGTTTGAGGTTCTCTGGGTGAAAGTGCTCTGCACCTTGTTGCGTTCTGTTCTGCGGGGAGGTCGGAGGAGGATGGTGGTGATCGGGTGATGGTGGTGATTGTAGCTCTGCATAGAGGGCTCAGACCATCTTACTCCAGAATCAGAAGGCAGGGCCAGTCGCTACCCTATGGCCTTGGGGAAGCCACTGAACCCACCTTGCCCACCTACCGTGAGCCCTAAATGGTAGCCAAGTATGGTGCCCAGCCTGCTGCCTGGCACAAAGATACTCAAGAAAAGGTCACTCCCACTCGCATCCCTCACAGGCTGTTATTAGCACGTGCCTTTCTGCAGCCCTTCCAACACGCTGTGCGGTGGCCGGCGGGAAGGGTTCTGTCACTGCCTCTTTCACAATAGGAAACTGAGGCTCATAAGAATTAAGACCGAACCCGGGACTCCTGAGCCCCCTGGGCCACACTGTTTTCCTGACATGACAGGTGTGTGTCGAGGTCAAAGCAAATCACAAAGCCAGCCTGGGAGCGGGGAGAAGATAGGCCGGCCACGTGCTCTGGCTGTACTCACCTGTCTCGAGCAGGTCTTGGCATGAAGATATTCAAGGCTCCCTGGGACTCGAGCCCCTGATTTGTGCGTGCTGCGTCCTCAGCGCCTTGATCGTGCTGGGCATAGAGCAGGTTATTAGTGCCAGAGGGGCTTTGGCGGTCAGCCAGCCCAAACCTTTGTTTTGTTGGGAAGAGGAAACGGTCCCAGAGACACCAGTGACTTCCCCGAGTCACAGTGACTTCTTGACGACCGGACTGCAGCCAGGTCCCAGGTGGCTGGCATGCTTTCTTCCTACTCCTTCCGTAGGAAGCTGCTATGTAAGGTATGCTTTGTTATAGTTGCTTATAAACATAATAAATATCCCTTACATTTAATAGTGCCTTTAAAAAAAAATGCAGCTTACAACCCAGCTTTTCACTTGCTCCTTAGGAAACCCATTGAGGGGCAAACAGGCATTGCCCATTTTCAAGCTGCAGTAGCTGAGGCTTGGGAAGCTTACTGGGGTCTTGAGATCCCCAGGGCAGTGATCTTTCAGCCATACACAGATTTTAGTGGGTCAGGACGGCCCGGGGCAGTGTCGGAAGTCTTGACTGTGAGGTGTCCTCCCTGCCTTCGGACAGACCATAGACATTTTGGGGCGGAGGGCTTCTGGGAGAGAGCCCCAGGCTGGTGCCCGGAAGGCTGGGCTTCAAGGCCACCTCTGGCTTGGCTTGCTATGTCACTACAGGGAGTCACGTCACCTCTGCGCTTTTGAGTTCTTTCACTAGGCTAGATGGTCACATCACCCTGCCAGCTCTAGCCTCTTCCCTTAATGCTCACAGTTTGATGAAAGCAGACACCTAATTTAAAAATTACATACAGAAATCTTTTTTATAAAGATGTGAACAGATCGCTGTGGGATCCCAGCGGGGGTTGCCTAGGCAAGTGTGGGAAGGCTTCATGGAGGAGGTGACCTTTAGCCCTGGCACGGGACAGTGAGGGACATTCCAGGGAGAAGGTACAGGGGGATGACAGTAGCATTTGCCAAACATGTACCACATGCACTGAGCTTTACATGTATTGTCTTGTTGAATTCTCACAACAGGCCGCCCTGGGAAGGTGGTTTAATTATTTTCGTTTGGCAGACGAGGTCATTGGGCGACAGAGAGGGGAGGTAGCTTATTTGGGGCCACGTGAAGCAGGTTTTAAAGCCCCTCATCTTCCACCTCTCCGAAGCCTCCCATGTCACTGCCACAAAAGGCCCCGAGGCCCAATCAGACTTTCCCATCACTTTCAGGATCTGAGATCTGCAAAAGGTGCTGAGGCCGAGTGGTCCTGTAAGACAATGTGCCCAGGCTGGGAGTGGCGATGCCAGTGCCACAGTGCCAGCAGTTCCATCCCCCAGCCTGCCCATGTATCATCCCAGCCGCGGTATCTGGGCACAGTTGGGCCTTCTGTGAGTCAGGCATCTCCAAGGAGCCCCCAGGGTTCCTCCCTGCTCCCAGACCCCTCAGCACTGCCCCTCGGGCACCATCTCTCCACTTCTGCCCTCCTCCTGCCTCAGCTCCCTCAGGAGGCCTCCAGCCTCCGTCAGAGGCAAGCAAGTATGGCCACGGTGGTCTCCACATGCCTGCCCCGCTCCCAGCTGTCTGGGTGGCCTTTTTTAAGGATCCTTCCTCATGGGTGTGAAACATCAGGGGTCACTCAGCTCAAGATATTATTGCGCAGGTGGGGTGGCCGAGGCTCTTAGAAGGGAAGTGACTTGCTCAAAGTCACACTGCATGAGGGGCTGGGCCAGACCTCCTGGTGATCCCTGGTGGGGAGTGACTGTGGTGGACCCTGCAGCCCTCCACCATGATAGGATGGCTAATGGGATCCAGTATGTGCTTCTCGCCTGACACAACTCAGGCCCCCCCACCCCAAAGAGCCTCATGAACTTGAGAAGGAAACTTAGAATTTTTTTCTCCCCTTGCTGCAAGGGTTTCGCTAGTCTTTTGGAGAATTGTGGGGACGTGTCCTGCTGAGGCTCCATTTCCTCACCCAGCTTCCTGGCACTGCCTGCCTTCACCATCAGAGGGCCGGAAAGGCAGCACGTGGGGTGCTTGGGGATTGAAGCTCTGGGGTCAAATGTCAGCCCCACCACGCTCACCGTGGGTGGTCATGGGCTCATTTGTCCTCCTCTGTAAGAGTGGGGATAATGGGAGCCCCACCTCAGGGGCCTGAGTTAATAACAGGCATGTAGGAAGTGCTCCATGAATGGGCGATATTGTTATCTGGTCCTGGGAGACAAGGGGGCATTTCTCATCCCTCCTGTCTCTCCATCTGACTCTTGCGTTCTCCAGACTCGCTCAGTCCCTCTTACACAGTGGCCTCTTGCTTGTGCTCTCTTTAAATCAAGGCAGGGGTCGCACTCAAACTCACACTTGCAAAAAGGTCAGAGTTTGCCCGGCTCCAGGTGACACTGCCTGGGGAGTTGGCTCATTGCACTGCTGAAAGACTTGGCTGCAGTTTGCAATATGCAGGGGTTCATACTCACTTCTTCCCTATCTTCCACTGGCGCACAAACACACACACACACAATTCACCCAAACCCTCGTGTGAAGTACATCCGGTGGTACTTGGTATGAGCTCGATAAATGCATGTGCCCGTTTTATTTTCTGTCCGTCAGGGATGATGGTACCAGGTGGTACCTTTTGTGCTACGCATAATAGGGTTGCGCAGAGTAAGTGCCTACTAGCTGTTCAGCACAGAGTTGGGTATTTTAATAGAGTCTCCCATAATCCTTATAACCGTTGGGTGTAGGAGGAGTGTAGTTCATTATAATCCCCATTTTATAGGCGGGTCCACTGAGGCTTAGAGAAGAGGCACATGTGAACTTAAGGTAACAGCGCAGGGGTTAAAAGTCCATTTAATGATACAAATGCACTTATTTACAGAACAGCCGTAGACTCAATTTATGGTTACCAAAGGTGAAGGGGTGGAGAGGGAGAAATTGGGAATTGGGGATTAACAGATACACACTACTATATGTAAAACAGATAAAACAACCACGACCTAATGTATAGCACAGGGAAGTATATTCAATATCTTGTAATAACCTATAATGGAAAAGAATCTGAAAAAGAGTATGTGTATATATATGAGTCACTTTGCTGTACACCTGAAACATGGTAAATCAACTATACTTCAATTAAAAAAAACTCATGTTAAAAAAAATGATCTCATAAAAAAAAAAAAGTCCATTTAAGACAAGAGGGCGCAAAGGACAAGATGAGCCTTATGGCTGCCTTCAGAGCAGCAGTGAGGGGCTGGGGGAGGGAAGGGGGAGCTCTGTGGTTTGGGGGTGCAGTGCGTCTCACCTCATCCAAGAGGTAAGACTTCACTTGGAGCTAGGGATAGGCTGCTTTGTTCTTGTCCCGAGTCCCCCCTCTGCTGTTTGCCTGCTGTGTGACCTTAGGCAAGTCCCTTTCCCTCTCTGGGCCTATAAGGACTGCACATTCATTCAGTCTGTCTTTGGATTTTCTGGAAACTCTGGCAGGCGTGTTCAGAAAGGGGCTGTCTCTGTTGGTTCCAGTGCTGTCCTTACTCTTCAAAACCTCCTTAGGACTGTGGAGGTCATGGCCCAGCTCTGAGGGTGACCTTCATGTTCAGGAGTCACCACCAGGCTGGGAAGCTGTCAAGAAATTTGTTTGCTCACAGGAAGGTCCCAAGCATGCCCTCATGGATTCATAGGCCTCGTCAGCATGCCTGCAGGGCCACGCTTCCCAGAGGCCCCACCCTCCGTGAAATAACAAACCATGGTCACTGACTGTTGCTGAGCCTCAGTTCCCCTTTTTGTACCAGAACCAAGTAGATGATTTCTTCTGGCTCAAGTCTCTTGTGATGAAAATATTATTATGCTAAGGTCATCCTTGGATGATGCCCCAGGGCCGTGAAATTGCCACTGCAGCCTTCTGCTTACCTGTAGAAATGGCCCTACCTGGGCTCTAGGTAGAAGAGCCCATAGCATGTCCCTGGGCTTTGTGGGTTCTCTGTGGCTTACAAGGTGCTCACCACTGATCTCCCAGCACTAGCCTGGGCAGGACAGCTGCTGTTACCACCCCATTTTAGGGATGAGGAACTGAGGCTCGGGGCGGGAGGAGTCTGCCCAAGGTGAGGGGCTGGGTGAGTGGCAGGGCCATCGCAGTGGGGTCCGGGTGGTAATCTCCCCCTCCCTGGGCAGGGCTGGGCTTGGCCTCCACCTCTGCATGGGGCTCCCAGCCAGGGGAACCCACAGTGGGGTTAAACAGAAAGGCCTCCTGGAGGAAGGAAAAGATTCCCAGAGTTCTGTGCTTCAAGCCATTTTGGTAAAAAAAAAAAAAAAAAACCTAATTAGAGGTGACAATGGTGACTTTGTCTGTGTGCTCACTTTTTCCTCCCTCTTCCCCACACCTCCCCCTTCTCTGTGTCCCTCATTTGTTATATCCATGGGAAAACTAGGTAATGTTATAATTACTGAAAATATTGTGGGTCCTTGGAAGCTAGGGGGAGGGGCATGCCTGGGCGTGCAGGAGGCCCTTTTTCCCAAAAAAAAAAAAAAAAAAAAAAATTTTTTTTTTTAGGCTTTATTTTATTTTTTTCCTTTCGTTTGGAAATGGAGCCCTTTGCAGTCATGCTGTCACAGTTAAAATAAGGTTTAAATTACAGGCCAGCCCGTGGCTTTTCCCCTTTCTTTCAGAATTTTTGCCAACTTGCAATTTACTTAATGAAATCCTGCTATTCCGTTTAACGGGGATATTTTTTGCAGATGTTGATTTAACTTAGCTTTGCAAAATATGTGAACTGTACCGTTTCTTTTCCTATTTTTAACGGTTTCAGGATTCTAGTTCAGCAACTCCACCGGCGCTGCCATGCCAGCAGTGGTGTTTACTCCCATCCTTGAAAATATTTGTTTTCCATTGCTCTGTTTGCCCTCCCCTCCATCCCACATACCCACAAAGGGGAGGGGTCCCATACACAGCAGATTCTTCCAGAGGAGGCTCAATCAGGTTTAGTAATGGATGGAATTGGACTGAAGGGACATCAGAGTTTCTTATAGTCCAACCCCCTTGTTTGGAGGGAATGGAGGCTCAGAGTGGGGAAGTGACTTGCCTAAAGTCACACAGCAAATGAGGAGCATAGTGACTTGAGGCATCAGCTGGGTTCTCTGGACAGAGGTGAGAGTGGGGAGCAGGGGGTTCTTCCCTTGTGGCTATTTTGACTGATTCTTCTCCCTAGGAAGAGACTCACCACCACCACCCCGGCCCCAGGAGCCTTGGGCTTGACTTTCATGTGCTGGGAGGGGAGTTCTGCTTCATGTCTCCCTGAGGCACTGTGGCTAGTGGAGAAAAACCCCACCAAGAGTTCTGAGACTTGGAGTTGTGGGGAAGGGCTTCTGCTGCTTGACTATCTTCCGTGACCTGGGTAAATTGCTTCCTCTCCCCAAACCTCAGTTTCCCCATCTGTACGGTGTAGGTGAGAGTCCTCGTCTCCTCTGCTGTTGTCAGGATCTAATGGAGGAGGTCGGTGTGAGAAGGTCTGGCCTGAAGCCCAGCAGGTGTTCAGAGAATGCTTTTATAACATCCTCACACACTGCCAACCCTGGTCCCCATGGGAAGACACGGGAGGAGAGGTGTGACATGCGAGTGAACCTGGTGTCTGTGGGTACCAGGATCCGGGTCAGACATAGCAGGACACACCCCTTCCCTTCGATGGGGGACCTCCTCCAGCCACCCTTTCTTTAATGACAGGGACTCCCATGGAGTCAGGAGAGAGCAGGCAGAGGCCCAGACTGGCATGGGACTTGCCAGGGGCAGAGTCTGAATCCGGGGCATCACTCCTGGTGGCTCCCGATATACGGTCCAGCCCCCTGAGGGTGGGTCTTTGCGTGAGCCCCCAGGCTGGGGGCTGGTGCATCTTGATCCCGGCCCCTTTCAGGGCCTTGCCCCCAGTCTCTTGGAGGGTTTGCCTGGCTCTAGTGTTCTGGAGTGTGCTGGAGGGGGCTAAAGGAAATTCTGGAGGTGGGGCCAGCTGGGAGCACGGGGTCGGGGGGTTGGGGGAGCGGTTCAGTGCTGGAGGGCGCTGGGCTGGGCCTTCCCCGATCACTGCATTCCGCACACACGCCCTGGATGCTGGAATGGCCACTGAGCTGCGAAGGAAGTGCTGGCAGGACAACAGAGCCGAGGGCGGGCGGAATGCGATGGACCCGGGCACTGGGGATCGGGCCCTCTTCAGACGTGGAGATGACCGGGCTGGGGCCAGGGAGGGAGGGACGGCCACCTTGGCAGGCCGGGTGACCTCAAGGAGCAGTTTCCCACGGCTCTGAGGGGCTGGTTTCTGGTTAAAATGACGGAGAGGGCCAGGGACCCTCCTTGAAGCCTACTCCACATTATACAGACCCCGTTTATATAAAGTTGTTGTCTTTGTGTATGTCTGCGGGTGGAGATGGTGGGAGGAAAGTGTGTCTGGAACTTTCGTCGCCTGAAGAATTCATCACACAGATCCTTCTATAGTCATGACCCTTGGTTCCTTAGGGCTCTCCTTTGTATTACTAAATATAAAGTAACATGTCATCACACAGTCAATATAGTTATAGTCTCTTTATATAACATTCGAAATACACTGGTAAAGCAGAAGTCTCCCTTTCTTCCCCATCCCACTTTCCTCCTGAGAGTGAACTACTCTTTTTTTTTTTTTTTTTGCCGCGCTGGGTCCTCGTTGCTGCGCGCGGGCTTTCTCTAGTCCCGGCGAGCGGGGGCTACTCTTCGTTGCGGTATGCGGGCTTCTCACCGCGGTGGCTTCTCTTGTTGCGGAGCACCGGCTCTAGGCATGTGGGCTTCAGTAGTTACAGCACGCAGGCTCAGTAGTTGTGGCATGCGGGACCCAGAGTGCGCAAGCTTCAGTAGTTGCAGTGCGTGGGCTCAGTAGTTGTGGCAACGTGGGCTCTAGAGCACAGGCTCGGTAGTTGTGGCGCACGGGCTTAGTTGCTCCGCGGCATGTGGGATCTTCCCAGACCAGGGATCAAACCCGTGTCCCGTGCATTGGCAGGCGGATTCTTAACCACTGGACCAGCAGGGAAGTCCAGTTAATTACTCTGAAGCTGAGCAGGATGAAAACAGCAACGAAACAGAGTAGATTATTTTTTAATCACGGCAAGTCCGAACGCTGGTGACAGTAAACTTCACAAAAGCTCTCAGACTGTTTTTATAAACCCAGCTACATGCTGGATTTTCGGGAGAGACACATCTAAACAAAATCATATAGGCAGGTTGAAACTGAAGAGGACTGGTGGGGAAAGATACACTAAGTCAGTGCTAAACAGAGAGAAAGTAAGTGCAGCAGTATTAATATGAGGTAATATAATTCCAGACAAAAGGGCATTAGAAGGAACAAAGTGGCAAATTTTACAAAGATCAAGGGTTGGCAGAGTTTTCTGTAAAGGGCCAGATAAATATTTTCGGCTTTGCGGGCTGTTCGGTCTCTGTCCCACTGCTCAACTCTGCCATTGTGGCATACACAGACAGCATATAGCACAATGCCTGTGATTGTGTTCCAGTAAAACTGTAGTGCCCAGAACAAGTGGCGGGCCACATTTGGCGTTTGCTGACGCCTGACGTAGATCAAAGCTAAATTATGATATCTCAGGGAGATATAATAATCAAGGATCTTTATACACCTAACAACATAGCTTTGAGATCTCTAAATGAAAAGACAGATAGAAATAAAAAGGGAATTTGACAAACCCCCAGGAGAATGGGACTTTAAAACACAGTGCTTTCAGAAGCTGACAGATCCAGTAGACAGAGAATTTTATGAACAACACTGCAAATATGTTGCAATATGTGTATTTGTGTATTTACAGGTGCTTGTCCCATTGTACCATGCCAGGTCCCTGCCTCACCCCTTGGATTTTTTAAACTAGAGTGGTCTGTCTTGTCTCTAAACGGGCTGGACAAATCAAGATGAGGTAAAAAAAAGCTCTGCATCTTTAGCATTGGGTGCTTCCTGTAGTTCTAGAGTTCCCACTTATAATGTCCACCTGTCTCTCAGTATTCATCACACCCAATTGTAGGCGGGGTCACCACCCTGAATGAGCTAGTAGTCTGTGGGGTGTAGGGATGTACATGCCCATGAAACAGTGGAGAACCAGTCAGGCCGTGACCCTCCTTGCCCACCACCTTCCCGTGGCTACCCATGCCCACAACACACCCCAGGGCTCAGCCCTAGCCAACCCCTATAGACTCTCTTTTCTCCACGAGCCCTTCCGTGTTCTGTGATCCGGCCTTAGGAGACTGCTTTCGCCTTGACTTCTGCCTGTGTGCCTTCGCCCAGGTCGTCCCTCAGCCCTGGAGCGCCTGGCCGTCCTCCCCACCCCTTCCACCCCTCCGGGGTACCAGTCAGCATCCTCTTTCCCTAGGAGGATTTGGTGGCCCGACCTTCTTTGCCTCGCTGCCCCTCATTTACGATGTTCTTGGTGGTCCTGTCCTCTCTTCCCCTGGCTTGGAGCTCCAAGGGCAGAGGTGTGCCTGGTCCCCTGGCCCCACAGGAGACCAGCATTGTGCCCTATGGGGGCTCTGGGCAGTGCTTGTGCATGGAAGGGGGCATCTGTGGAGAGAGCGCCTCCCTGCCTGCTGCACGCCCCGCCCCCCACCAGGAGCAGAGGTTGGACTGCCTGTTTGTGAATCCCAGCACCACCCCTTACCAGTGGGTGACCTTGGATGGGTCAGGAGGCCTCAGTTTCCTCCTTGTCCATCAAATGGGCAATTAATAATATTTACACCCCAGGGTTGTTGTGAGACATAGGTGCCTGGCACATGGTGAGCTGGCAGGACGTGTCAGCTCCTAGCACAGTCGTTCCCTGTCCCACGATTCTTTGTCCTGGCCGCCCTTGATCCCATTTCACATATGGGGAACCCAAGGCCCAGAGAGACTAAGGCCATTCGTCCCTAATACACAGCTAGGAAGTGGCAGAGCTGGGATTGGAGCCGAGGCCCTTGATGCTGGATCCCATGAGGAGGTGCACGCTGTCCCAAGGGCCTGTCCTCAGACACGCCCAGGTGCACTGAGTCAGGGCCATCCGTGGTGGCTCCAGAGTGTCGCCTTCCCTGCTGGTCTCCTGGCCCGGCACTGGGACCGCCACGTCCGTGTAATGCTGGTTTGGTCTCCTTCCTGGCCCTGTCATCCCTCCCTCGGGGAAGCCAGCTCTCTCACTGCTGTGCCAGGCTTCTGAACCCTCTGCTCGTGGGATAGTGACATATCAGCCAGAAGAGAGGCCTCTTAAATCTTGTGAAAAACATAGATTCCCGGGCTCCACCCAGGACCCGTGAATCAGAATCTCCAGGGGCGGGGCCTGGGAATCTGGACATAAGGGCCCAAAGCAGGGGAAACACTGGCTCTTTTAACCCTTTTGTTTTTCGGTTGAAGAAGACGGCCTTCGGAGAGGGGTCTGTGTTGCAGGGAGGCCCAGTGAGCCTGAAGAGTCCTCCCTGGAGTCTAATCTGAGTCATAGCTGCTGCCCCTTCCCAGCACTGTCCCCCCGCCCCATCCCCCCAGCCTCGAATCTCTAGGAACCCTGTACAATGGAAGTGGTTGCCAGTGGGTGTGCAGAGACCTTCTGGAAACTCAGGCTCTGCTCGGAGACTTCCTGTGTCTTACAATGTTATCTTCAGAATAGGAAACTTTGCCCCATTTTTGCAACGCACATCCTTTGCCTGAGAGTCTGTGGTGGTGCCGGCCAGCCGGGGCGGGTCACTCCTCAGGCAGAGGCGGGGAGCTGTTCTGACAGCCATGCGAGGAAGGACTCTCTCCCTGCAACTCGCAAGAACAAACAAACAGACCCTTTTGCAAAAATAATTCATGTCGGCCAGGCTCATCAGGAGTATTTGTTCCTTGTGCCCAGTGGCTTTGATAGAACCAAGTCATTCCTTAGAGACAAGAGCACTAGCTGTGAGACCCGGCTCTGCTGCTGCCCAACCTCCAGCAAGTGATTGCTGCTCTCTGAGCCTCGGTTTCCTCTTCTGTAAAGGGAGGAGGTTGGGCTGAATAAGTTCTAACGCTGACACTGAGCAGCTCCCCAAGAATCCTTTAGATACCCCTACTTCCTCCAAGTTTCTCTTTGAAATAAGCATGCTTTTGCTGTTAGACAGTATGTTCCGGAGCACCCTATAATTTTCCGAGTTTCCACCAATCCAAGACTGGTATGGCCTCCCCCACCCTCAACTCTCAGACATTCACATGACCCACCAGGGCGGTGGGTGGATTCCCCAAGTGACAGGTACCATTTTGAATTGGGAGCAGGGAAATGCCCCTCAGAACTCACAGGGAGTGGGACTTCTGCAGGCTTGCAGTTAGTTACACGCCCGGGCCAGTGCGCACCTCCTGGGGGCCAGCTGCAAAGAATGTTGATGCTGTTTCTTTAATTCCCCTCAGACTGGAGTCTTAGGGAGGGCTCTTTTGGTTTGAGGGAAAAAACATGTGTGTGTAGCCCACTAAATAGCTTGGAACTGACCAGAACGAGCGACGTTTACAGAAACGAGAGCCTCTCTGATTTCCTTTGACATCGCCGTTATTCTCTCGTCCCTCCAGCCTCCAGCACGCCCCTTGCCGCAGAATTGACTATTCCTTCTTCCGGGGAGTCCGGGTTGGTGCACCCTCACACACAGTAGGCATTTAGCGAGCGTGAGAGAGGAGCCCTACCTCGTAAGCAAATACTGCTCTTGCCTCTCCGTGGCACTTCTGTTGGCTGGACCCCAAACCCACAATGAGTGGTTCTTGAAAACATCCTTCCCACTCTTTCCCCTCAGGGAATTTGCTTTCAGGGTTTCAGGGTGGGGCCCTACATGTTCCAGGCCTGGGCAGGGCAGCTCTCGTGGCTGGGTGGGAGAGGTCAGGAGGGGCACCTTGGGAAGGTAGAGATGGTCAGGCTGGCGTGAGTGACCTACTAGGATGTGGTTCTTTAGTGGGTCTTTATAAGTAAGTGAGTCGGTCTGCCTGTTTTACGGTAAAGGCCATGAGGAGGGAGAGGGTTAAACCAAGTGGATGCCCAGATTCCAAACATATGGGTGAAGATCCTTCTGGTCAACCTGCGGGTCAACTACAGAAGCCATGGTGTCTGTGGCAGGACGTCCATCTGGGGGCAGATGCATGCGTATGGTAGGTCCCAGCCTTCATATTTTCGTTGGTCTTACCTGATAGCAGTATATGAAGCCCAAGGTGGGGGGTGCAAAGGAACTGGTAGGGAGAGGAGAAAAAGCGTCCGCCAGCACACCTGGCTTCCCTGCCCCACAAGACACAAGATGAGTCTTCCCCGCAGGGCAGAGCGGAGAGGCCCCTGCTAGCCTAGGGAGCACCTCTGAGGCGGGCTCCATCACCCAGTGGGTCCCACAGGGTCTTGGTGATCCAGAAGATGTCTGGAATGCGCAGAGGGCAGGAGCCGCAGAGCGGTGGTCTCGGGGTGGGAGTGGGGCTCTGCTGGGCAGCTCTGGAACTAGGAGACGGAAGGTGCAGGGAGAAGGACCATCTTCCGACCTCGAGGCTGAGCCTGAGGTCAGTGCCACTCGGAGGGGCTCTGCCTTCCCCTGGGCTCCGCAGGCGGGCGGTCTCCGGGGTAGCGCCGGGACAGGGGCACCCGGGGAGGCTGCGGCTCCGGGTCTTCTTGGCACAGCTCCCCCCACGTGCCCAGAGACACAGGCGGCTGCTCCTGACTCGGTGGCCTTGCGGACCCGCCTGGCCGGAATCTGCCTTTCGCCTGTCAGTGCCGCCTCCCCGACTTGGCAGGGCCATCTCCTCGAGCTGGAGCAGCCCCCCGTGTTTCCAGCTTGGCCCTCTGCCCGCCTCTCTGGGGCCTCACAGTCTGTCCTCCCGGGCCAGGACCAACACACCCTCTCAGCTTGACGGCTTCCCGGCCTTGCCCGGGCCTCTTCCTGCCACCCCAGACTCCCTGCGCTGAATCCGCGGTCCCCTCACCTTGCCTGCTTCTCAGAAAACATCAGTGACCACCACCGCCCGCCCCCGGAGGTGAAATGCACTTCCTCTCAGGGAGAAAACATGGGGCCTGGCTCATTAGACATCACCAAGGAGGCCATAAACATCCCGAGTTCCCCTACTGCAGTTGACGCCTGAGGGGTTTCCACATGGGGTGGGGCCCCTCCCTACCCTCTCTCACGTGGAAACGCCCCAGTTGGCTGGGTCCCCTGGCCATACCCTAGGAAAGCAGCCCTAGGAAACGCTGCTTCTTTCAGATGGGCACGGAAGTAACTGGGTGGCATGTTGGCCTGTGGGAGCCGAGGGCTACCTCTCCTTCCTGGACGGCCGCTGAGGGACCTGGGGGTGCTGGAGGTACAGTCGCCCAAAAGTGGCCTCCTTTCCAGTTGCACAGAAAGGGAACACTGACAACTCAGAGACTCATCAATTCAGGCGACTGACTGGATGGTGGCTGATTGGAAAGGTTACTGTCTAGAAACCAAATTTTGTGATGTTCGAATACCACAGACGGTGATGCTAACCGGGGATAACGTTTCCCGTTAGAGGTCATTCGGAGATCTGCTTTAGCGCACAGATAAGAGCGATTTGTGATTGGTATGCCAGTTGTTTACACAGTGCTAGTAGGGTAAACAGTTCTCCTGAACCTTATTTATATTTTGCATTTGTTTATCAAAACTTTTTTTTTTTTAACTTCAACCCAGCTGCTTTCGGAATTATTACAAACTCTGGATTTATGGGTCCTAATGAATGGTACTTGATGTATGTGCATGATCATTTATCTCGCATGCTTTAACCGAGAGCCTCAGTGCTCAGGGTAAGGGAAGCCAAAAGTGTCCCTTCCCCCCCCAGAATGTCAATGTTATAGGAAGGCTTGGGGGACAAATCGTTTGTTTTATCTGATCGGAAGCAGACATGTCATGGAGTAGAAAGCATGAGATTTCAAAGAGCTTTCCTAGACTACACCCTAAGGGATTAAGTCCCCGGAGCTTGACCGGGACACACTGGGACACTGCGGGTGAGGTTGACACGCTGTGGGGTGTGTGTGGGGCCAGTGGGGGATGGAGGAGAGGAGGTGACCAAAGGATACTTTCCAGCAACAGCAGATGTTTATCCCTTTTTATGACCTGACATGTTCCCTCTATCATTTTTGTCTTTCACGGGCCGTACAGCTTACCTTTGACATTCATCCCAGTAGCATTGGCGTCAACCCTTCAGCATTACTTCTAATCAGGAATTAGTGGTCCCACTTGGCCCAAGGCTTCGGCACCGATCTCAAGAGAGCCGTGGTCTGATTTCATAATTGGACCTCACTGTCATAGGGGGCTACCTTTCACACCAAGGTTGGTCACCTTGCTCTGTTTGATCCCCACATTTCTTGGGGTGTTTGTCCATGCAAAGACCTCCCATAGACTTGACCCAGACAAGGAGAGGCTCACACTTCCATCCTCTTCCTCACGCCCAAAGTCGCCTGAACCACTTGAATAAACCTGAGCTCGGCTGTAGCCTCTCCTGCCTTCTGCTCACCCAGCTGCCTATCAGTGTTCTTCATCCAGTGAGGATAAAGCGAGCAGGAGATGTCGGCGGCAGCACCTTCCCGTGCCCAGACTCTGGATTGCCTCTTAGCTTGTTTTAAGTCTTGGTGTCTCTCTTTCTGGCTAGTGAGAATTCTCAGAGGGGAGGGCTCCCCAGCTACCCCCTTCCTACACACACACACACGCACGCACGCACGCACGCACGCAGCGGCTTGTGTGTTATGGGAGGAGATGTGGTCACCGGCTTGTGTGTTATGGGAGGAGATGTGGTCCCATTTCACACCTGAGCAACTGAGGCACGCTTCGCTTTTGCACACAGGTAGTGCTGGCACTGTGGGATGGAGTTGGGAAAGGGGACTTCTGGGTGTTTGGGTTTTCTCCTGTTATTTTTAACTCTGGTTTTAAGCGTCCTTTCTTGGCAGCTATGGCCACAAGATAGGGCTGGGATGTTGTGAGACGCTTGATGTAACTAAAAGGGCCTGGCCTGTGAGTTCCTGACGGAGGAGGAAGTGGTTAGGTGGCCAAGAATGCAACCTGCACCTCCCAGATTAATTAATAATTGAGCGCTGGCCCCCGGCCAGGCAGAGCCAGCCGCGAGAGATACAGTGAACCCAGAGTGGTTAACTACAGTGGGGGAAGGAAGAGTTTGACTTGGCCTGTGGCTAAAAGGGAAATTCACGATGGCCATGATTTATGGGCTGAGTTACTTCAGGTCCCCCTTAGTGGGCCCAACTTGGGCATGTGGCTCCAGGAAAGCAGACGCTGGTGGCCTGCAGAGTCATTTGTGCCCACGGGGAAGGGAGGCAGTAGAGGTGTGGGGGGCTGGGGGCGGGGCGCGGAGGGGCAGGCACCAGCGGCGGCGGAGGAGGTACAGGTCTCAAGTGGAGGAGACGGCCGGGAGAGAGACTGCACAGATATCTGGTGGAACCAGTGTAGGCTAGAAATTGAGTGCCCCTTGGGTCACACTCTGCAAGGAGGGATGGAAGGAAGAGTGGGTGTGGAGTCTGGCTCCCCTGGGTTCACATTCTGGCTAATTGGCTTTGTGACCTTGGGCAGGAGGGGACTTAACCTCCATTTCCTCCTCTGTAAGATTCTGCACCTCCTAGGATTGTTCTCAGGGTTAAATGAGACGGGGTATGTGGACGGACAGTGGCCAATAGCAGCTGGATGCCCATAGGCTGACGGGAGACGAGGCCTCAGTAGCGACCCAGCGATGGCAGGATCATTACTTAGCAAAGCTCTGCTAATGTTCGCTGGGCCCATGCATGCCAGGTGTGTGCTGCTTGCTAAGGTAGACACGCTTATTCATTTCCCTTCCCCAAGAGCCTCTTCAGGCTTCCCCATGATTCAGGAAAGGCACTCCTTCCTCCCCTTATCACACAGGTCCCTGTGGCTGCAAACAGCCCTCAGGAGGGGGAGGCAGTTCTAGAAGGCACTTGGGCATTGCCATCGGTTGGGTTCTGCCCATAGGTCTCCCTGGTCCCCTTGTCTTTCCTAGAAGACAATTAAGGATTAAGAATTGGATCATGGCAAACAAGCCTTGTGCCCCTCTTGGCTGAAAAGTTAGCCTTGGGAATAGGAGGCTGAACGGAAGCACGGTTGACAGTTGTGACATTATTGCTGCATTGACTTGAGTCGTGCAGTGTGTGCCCATGTGTACCTGGACACAGACTAAAGAATTACTCTGAGAAACTGTTACTGAGCTGATGACTCATTTTCCCAAGGTGCTTGGCCGGGGGTGAGCGGGGGTGGGGCACCGCGCAGACAGTGGAAGGAGCACCTTTGGCCTCCGAAGACGAAGACGTGGATGAGCCCTGGTCCTCCTTCCTGGTTAACCCCCTGTGGGCGGTCACCCAACCTGTCTGGGCTTTATATTCCAAAACCTAAAATGGGCTTGGAGAATTGGAAAACCCTCCACAGTTAGAAACAGTATTCCTCCATCACTGTCAATGGGGGTAGAGCCACCTTCTTGGCTCGGGCTACAGGGGCTGTGAGAACCAAGCTTGGCCTCCTTCTGCTTTGGAAACGGGTCCTGGACTTGGGGCTGAGGCATGGGGCGCAAGTCTGTGGGGCTGTGTCCACCCGCTGGCCTGATGTGATGGACGGACCGCCTGGCACGCTCCCTTCTCTGCACCTCTAGCCCCATATCAAACAAGCCATCCCTTTCCAGGCAGCTCGGAGCTTGGGCACGGATGGTGCCGAGCAGCTTCAGTTTTACGCAGCAGCACAACCACAGACAGGAGGCCGGCTCGCAGGCGTGAGCTTCTGCCAAGCCCTAGGTCATCTTGCAACATTTTTGCAGGGAACCTTTAAAGCTCATGTTACTGTGCTCTTTACGGCAGATATTAGTATTTAATTGGGGCTTAATGGTCTCTCCAGTCAATATTAGCTTTTTGCTTATTATAAAGCACTCTTGTTTGTTCCAGAAATGTATGTGATCCAGGCAACCCTCACTTTAAGAAAATCCAGTATGTAGGACCCTGTGTTCACTAAAGAGGTGTGGATCATGTACCTTTGTGTTACAAAAGGATATTTTTAAGGGAAGGATTTAATTTGAATGCCCCCACCCCGGGACTTCAATTTGGGGGTGTTTATCCCAAAGCGCATCTTTAATGTACATAAAGCAGGTGTATTTGACTTGCAAAGGTCACATGATACTGGCTCGTTGGTAAACGACACCAGGCTGGTGTTAGATGAGGCTTATTTTTGAGAACTTTGCAAATAAGAAAACCAGCTCCCCCATCCTATTCTTTGGCTCTTCCATTGACAGCCATGCTCCCTGTTCCATTCACCCTCATAGACTTAGCAAGTCTGAGAAATTAAATCCACCCCCATTGCCAGACAACTGTAGGCTTTAGGCGTTTTTTTTTTGAGCCACTGAAACAAGTGTGGCACATAGCGAGCTCATCCGGCATTCCATTGGTGGGGCTGCGTCGTGAGGATCAGCAAGTAGGGATGCTGCCTCTCCCTCCCCCGCTCAGTGTCCTGGCTTCTGAGCCTCAGTGGTGTCGTCTGTTCAATGGGAACGGTACAGCTGCTGCATCTTTTTCAGACCTGGGGAAAACCCGATGATTTCCCAAGTGCCCTCCCAGCTCTCGGTTGTGAAATTCCATTCAGCGCCCATTGTTGACAGCGCCCCGGTCCGGTGGCAGGGTGCCAGGTCTCAGGGGGAGGAGGGGCAGAGATGAGTGACGACGCCTCATGGCAGGCCAGCCAGCTTGCAGGTGGGTGCGGTGGAGACACACGCCCTCCTGATGATGGCATCAAAGAGTGTCATGGAGGAGGGGCCGCGCGGTTCAGACACAGGGACTGAGGAAGGCTTTTCAAAGGAGGTGACATCGGGGTCTTGATGGTTGAGTAAGAGTCTGACAAACTTTGGGGAAGGAAGGAGGAAACTCATGTTCATCAAGTGCTAGTTACCGTTGTTAGGCCCGTCATGAACCTGCCCCCTGCCCTCGACCCCTTTGAGTGAGTTATTATGCTGGCTTCATGGGTGTCCAGTGTGTGCCCCACTCAGGGCCCGTGCTCAGAAGGGGCCTCAGCTCAATTTAAGGCTATGCTTTCACTACTGAAATTCTGAATACTCTCTGAACAAGGAGCCCTGCATTTTCACTTTGCACTGGGCCCCCCAAATTCTGTAGCTGGTCCCGGCCCTCAGAGACGTAGTCGCCTGCCCACAGTAACCCAGCTGTTAAGATCTGCACTAGTTCACCTCTCTGCTGCCTGTGGTCTCAGGGAATCTTCCAGATCAAGAGAGAGTGGGATGGACAAAGTAAACACAGAGTGGGGTGTTCAAAGCACAGGGAACTAAGGGATCCCAGTAGCAGAGGTGCCTCCCCTGGGATGTTTCTGCACCAGGGCAGGTTCCTGCCCCACAGAGCTGCTGAGACAGGCTCACTGAGGGCAGTTTTAAGGTACTTTGCTTTTATGGCTTTACACTGGGTCCAAGTAGAAGTTTAAGGCAGGAGGTTTGCCAGTAAAACTCAAATTGTATTTGGGAAATAAAAGAGAAACGGAGCTGTCCTGAATTCCCCCAGCTCTGGTAGCCTGCAGGGCAGGGAAGTACCCCCAAATGGGCTTCCTTGAAGCACACCGCCAACTGCCACAGATCGCGCCCCCCAACGCACCTCTGACACATGCCCAGGCTGTCCCCATCTGAACCCCCAAAGGGCCGATTTTCTTCAACAGGGAAGTCAAGGTTGGGCTGAGTCAGTGAACTTTGGCACTTGAAGCCTAAGGTGTGAAAACCCACGCTCCGCCAAGACAGGAACCCAGAGAGCAGCCAGGGGCCTGGTTCTTGCGTGAATTCAGGAGTTTGGCCATCGGCAGGGCAGACCCGCAGCCAGGGAGGACTGGGGGGCCCCTTCCCTTCTCACACCCGCCTTCTCTTTCCTGGGGACTGAGGTACCCAGCTTCATTATCGTGCACAGTGTGTTTTTAGAATCTTTCCAGGGGCAATGTGAAAAGCCAGGCTTCCCCATCCCAGGGGGTCTCTGGCTAAGAAAACAAACAAACACACTCAGAGTCTGACTTTGTGATAAAACAAAAGAAGACCTGGAATGGGAGCAA
The DNA here is from genome assembly GCF_963924675.1 of Phocoena phocoena. NCBI lineage: Eukaryota > Metazoa > Chordata > Mammalia > Artiodactyla > Phocoenidae > Phocoena > Phocoena phocoena. Next base: position 109,397,381 of record NC_089220.1, read on the forward strand.
AGTTCAGAGCCTTTTGCGGCAGAAACTGGTTCCTTCTGGAAAACGTGGGGCTGATTTTATAAGCCGCTTATCGCCGGCTCTCCCCTCCCCTCGAAGACAGATGCTTTTCACCATCCTTCCCTCCAGGGCACAGGGAACCAGAATTCTCCCACCCGGACCTGGTTCCCTGTTAGAAGTCTGAGTGGTTCCCCTGCCCTGCCTCCTTGGGGTCTTGTCTTTTCTGGCTTAGGGGGTTGCGCTTTCCTTTAGGAGCATCGGGCCAGGCCAGGCCGGCACACCAGTGTTTCTGGGGTAGGGTCTGAATGCTCAGCTCTGATGGAGAGTGATCTGATGGCGTCCTCTGTGGCTCTCAGAAGGTGGAGCTGCCTGCAGAGTGTTTTTAAGAAGGGAGCTTGGACCACAGAGTACCGAGGTCTGGGGAGAAAAGCCACTGCCCACTGGGCCCAGGGAACCTGGAACAATCTTGCCAGGGAGGCAGGGCGAGAAGGATGCTGATAGAAGTCATAGGTCCTGGTAGGTGCCAGGGAAACTACCTGTGGAGGAGACTGAGCAGGCCTGTGTGTATTAGGGCCCAGGTGAAAGCTTGTTTTACGTCAGGGTTACAAGAGGAGTTCGTCTTTTCAGGATCTGTTTTGACTACTGCACAAGATAGATGAATGGAAACCTTCTCCACCTCAGCCCAGGCCGCCACTTTGTTCAACCAGAGACCTGGGGCCGAGCAGGCTGGGGTCAGGGCGCCAAGGCCAGAAGAAAGGCCTTCCTGCCGGGCCCAGCAGGCCTCTCTCTAGAGAAGGCCAGTTACGACTCAGCTGGGCGGCCACTGACTATCCTCATACTCACATCCCTCTAAACCCCTCAGGGCAGGGGTTCCATGGACTCCCCAGAAGAGCAGAGGGGGCAGATGAGGGAGCACCAAGGGCACAGCAGAGAGGAGCTGGGCTCAGAGGCCGTCGGTCAGGGTTCCCGTGCTGCATCGCTGTGTGGCCTCTGTCCCTGGGGTCTGTCCTCTGAGAATGGAGGTGATTCTGCTTCCTGGACTTGGTGCAGAGCACAGAGCACCCGGCAGCTCCCACACTCCAGTTACTCAGCCGGGGTCAGCAGCCCTTTCCCAAGGTCACCCTTCGTTATTGCAGTGCATTTAGAAAATGCTCATTGTGTTGAGGAGGGGTGGTGGGAGTGCATGGGAGAAACTGTACTTACAAACCAAAAAAGTGTATGTGTTTGCAGGGCTGCGTAGGGGACCATAGATAGCTGTTATATGGCATGGTTTCTGAAAACCCCCTGTCTTCCTAGAAGGTGGGCAGCGTGTGCTGGGGTCCCCACATTGCCACATCCAGGGGCCACTTTTAACATCCAGTCTTTATAGAGTCTCCACGCGCCAGCTTGGAGTGGACACGAGTGGATTATTACAGCACAGTCCCTGTGCCATTACCCGGCAGGCCTCTGGAGGTTTGCAGCCCATAGGTTGCAACCACGGGAGAGTAATGCAAAGCCCCCTGTCTCTAGATGGATGTGAGCTTGAATCCCAGCTTTGCAACTTCCTAGCTGAGGACTGTGGACACACTACCTGACATTCAGGCCTCAGCTGCATCTTGAAATGGGAATTACTGAGAGGATTGACAGTATGTTGAGATACTGCATTTAAAGTGCTTCGTACTCTGCTCGGCACTTGGTAAAGGTTCATTAAATGTTGGCTGGTAACTCATCATCATTACTATTACTACTACTACTACTAGCTGCCTTATTTTATTGTTATTATTACTCCTCCTCCTCCTCCTCCTCCTCCTCTTATTTCCCCTTGGTTCTCAATTCCATTGGCACATTGCAGGTATTATTATTACCTGATATGAATACCCTTATGAGCTATACAGGCTGAGTCAATCTATTAAATAATTTATGCAAATAACATATAGAGATAAGATGGTGGTAATAATACTAGTAAAAAATAATAGCTGTTACTTGTGGAGTGCTTATTTTGAACCAGGGATTATTCAATGCACTTGAAATTAATCCCAGCAGCCCGAGGCAGTAAATTCTGATTGCATCCCCATTTTACAGATGAGGAAACTGAGGCCCAGGGGGTGAAGTCACTTACCCAAGATTTCACCACTAGCGAGTGGCAGAGCTGAGATTCACATGCAGGCAGCTTTGCTTCCGGGTCCTGTGCAGGAGACACCCAACTGGTCCTAGCCACTGTATTGTGCATTTTCTTTCTTTTTTTAAAAAAAAAAAAAAATTAAGGGTACTTTAATTAATTAATTTATTTATTTTTGGCTGTGTTGGGTCTTTGTTTCTGTGCGAGGGCTTTCTCTAGTTGCGGCCAGCGGGGGCCACTCTTCATCGCGGTGCGCGGGCCTCTCGCTGTCGCGGCCTCTCTTGTTGCGGAGCACAGGCTCCAGACGCGCAGGCTCAGTAGTTGTGGCTCACGGGCCTAGTTGCTCCGCGGCAAGTGGGATCGTCCCAGACCAGGGCTCAAACCCGTGTCCCCTGCATTGGCAGGCAGATTCTCAACCACTGCGCCACGAGGGAAGCCCCTCTATTGCGAATTTTCCCTGTAACCTTGGCAAGTTCCCTTCCCTCTTTGGGCCTCAGTTTTTGCATCTGCAGAATCATGAATTTTGGCCACATGGATCACGCATTTCCTGGCCTCCCTCCTCCCCTTGCTGTCATTCTCCTTTTGCACCACACACAGCACGCGCGCGCGCGCACACACACACACACACACACACACACACAGAGCAGAGAGGCTGGTCGACTGTCTGCAAAGTGGTGGCAAAGCACAGTCCTTGGCCCCAGAGACCAGCGGCTGAAAGAGCCCCCAAGGTGGACCCCGTGCAGGCAGTGGCGGTGGCTAGACCGCCCGTGATGTAATGACCGATTAGGAACTTCCTCTTGGAAGCCTGGCTTCCTCCGGGGGCCAAAGGTGCTGGAGCTGAGGTGGGGGTGGGGAGGGGCGGGTGGGAGCGAATAAGAGGAAACTCCTGTCAGCTGGGCCCTTGCTTTTGGAAAGCGTTCAGTGGAGAGGCTTGTTCTAAGCTGTTGACCATTAACATGGCCCTGTGCACATTCCTTCTCTGCTTTTACTGCCGGATCCCAGTGGATAAAGGACTGGTCTCCCCCTCCCTTAACAAAGAAAAAAAAAAGAGCTTCTAATTAATGCTGTATCTCTGGACTTGTTTCAAAACCTGAAGCCATTTCTGTAGCTTAAAATGACAAAGGAAGGTTAAGTGGAAACTTCTTTTTCCCTCTTTAGTTTGATAACAAAAACTACTTATCTAATGGGCAAACAAGGCTTTTAAAGGGGTGTTAGGTTAACCAGATGCAGGGCCACGTAATTACTCCCAGGCCTGGGAGCCTCAGATGAAAAAGCTGCTGGTTGGATGGGAACTTAAAGCCACAGGCATGACATGGGACAGAAGAAAGGAGTTTTCCAGGAGGGTAGGAGGCCCCAGTGGGGCCCTGTGCAAAGGGGATTGGAAAAGCCAGCCCTAGGCTCCTCTCTGGCTCTGCCAACAACTTGCTGGGTGACCCTGGACAAGTCACTTAACTTCTCTGAGTCTCTGAGTCTCCCTTCCCAGCTCTCGATGGGGACTGCCCATGTTTCATCGCTCATTGAGGTGCGGCTGGGCCAGCCCCAGGAGAGGCAGGGAGGCTGCTGAGGCCCAAGGGGGTGTGAAGCAGCAGCAAAAGCTTTGAACATGGAGGAGCATGAGCGGCCCAGCCAGGCCCTGGAGACCCGGGGACTCAGGGTCCAGCTTCCTGCGAATGCTCTGAGCCTCCACATCCAGCTTCCTTAGAGTCTAAGGGGTCGGAGACTTTAATCTGGGCATGTCTCTGGTTTGCCTCCCAGGATGGGTGAGTCCAAGGCGGTCTGGCCCAGTGGAAAGGGGGGAATCACAAGGAAAACAAGCTGCATTGCGTATGCTCAGGCTTTTGGAGCGTGCGGCCCACGGGGGAGCACACAGGAACGTTCCTGCCCTTTGTTTTGACAGAAAACTGCTGATTTGAAGAAGCTAAAGGCTTGCTTGGGATTTCAGCTCTCCCCGCCTCCCCCAGACGCAGTTGGCCCCCTTGGTGCCCCAGCACCCCAACAGAATTACACGTTGGGCTCGAAGCACCCTTGCTGGGCGGAGAGGCCAAGAGGAAGGAACGCCAGCCGTCGGAGGGGCCGGCTTCAGTGCAGGGGACCTACTGTCAGGCCAGTCTCCTCCTGCCCGCCGCAGGCATCACCACCCTCTGGTGGCAGGAATGTGGGTGCCACCGGGCGGCCAGGCCGCCCCTCTCTGGCCGGGAAACACAGGGCTTGTCCCTTGGACCACCTGGGAGCCCTGCTGGGACCACTCCAGGATGGCCACAGAGGGCTGGCCTAGCAGCACATTTCCACTATCTTCGTTGTAATTCTTTCAAGGCACCATACGTACAATGAAATGCACAGCTGTCTAGTGCATAGGTTATGATTTTTGACAATGTCTACACCTGAGTTCCCACTGTGCCAATCAAGATATCAAACATTTCCAGCACCTAAGAAAGTTCCCTCGTCCCCTCTCCCCAGAAGTAATCCCTGTTCTGATTTCTGTCATTGTAGGTTAGTTTTATCTACTCAAGAATTTCGTATTAGTGGAAACACACAGTACACATCTTGTGTGTCTGGCTTCTTTCACTCGGCCGGATGCGTCTGAGATTCACCCACATTGTGGTGTGTTTCAGTAGTTTGTTCGTTTCTATTGGTGAGTCGTATTCCACTGTATGGATGAGCCTTATTTTTGTCTATCCATTATCATAGTCTCTTTGGGCTGCTATGATAACGATACCATAAATTGGTGGCTTAAATAATGCATATTTATTTCTCACAGTTTTGGAGTCTGGGAAGTCCAAGATCAAGGGGCCGGTAGATCTGGTGTCTAGTGAGAACCATTTCCTGGTTCATAAATGGCTGTATTCTTGCTATGTCCTCACACGGTGGAATGAGGGAGCTCTCTGGGGTCTCTCTTTTTTTTCTTGCGGTACACGGGCCTCTTACTGTTGTGGCCTCTCCCGTTGCGGAGCACAGGCTCCGGACGTGCAGGCTCAGTGGCCATGGCTCACGGGCCCAGCCGCTCCGCGGCATGTGGGATCTTCCCGGACCGGGGCACGAACCCGTGTTCCCTGCATTGGCAGACGGACTCTTAACCACTGCGCCACCAGGGAAGCCCTGGGGTCTCTTTTAAAGAGCACTAATCCCATTCATGACCTAATCACTTCCCAAAGACCCTACCTTCTAATGCTGTCACATTGGGGTTTAAGATTTCCAACATGAATCTGGGGCGGGGTGGGGGGGGGGGCGCACACGCAAACATTTAGTCCATAACATCCATCCTCCTGTTGATGGACATCTGAGCTGCTTTCCAAGTTTGGGTGATTACGAGTAGAGCTGCCGTGAACGTGCATGAAATCACAGAAATGTAGAGCTCATTGGTCGGAAAGGAAGACTGAGGCCAGGAGAAGGGAGATGGCCTGCCTGATCAGGGCCAGGAGGCTGGACACCGGGCTGCAGGCCTCCTGACCCCCGGCCTGGTGCCTCTCCACCAGATCTGCCCCAGACATCGCGCCAGACTGCGCCTCTCCTCTCCCCCTTCCCCTGGAACCCTTCCAGCTGGGACCCAGAGTCTGGCTGGGAACTAGGCCAGGCCTTGAGCAGGGGGTAGCGAGCAGGAGTTTCGGTCAGAGCGCGGTCATCTTTGATGTTGTTCACTCGGGTCTGACTCCGCGGTATTTATTTGCAATTAAGGAGCTGGTTCCTAATTAGGCTGATGGCGGGACCACAGCCCTGGAGCCACGAGAAGCAAAAGATCTTCTGCAAGAGACTGTCCCCTCGCGGCCTGAGTGGCAGCCCAGGCCGCAGACGAGAGGTGTGGTGGGTCGGGTGGGGCTCTGCGTCTGTGAGGAGTGGAGAGGTGACCCTGGGTTTGGGGGTGCCTGCCTTCTCACAGAGGGCGGGTCAACTTGTTCTGAACACACGGCATGAGATCTGAATACGTGTGTGTGTGTAAATAGAACCCCAGGAGCACTCATCTGTGTCCCCCACGTTCAGTTATTCATTGCTTCACCCTTCATTCCTTCGCTTACTGAGCATCTCTTTGCATCTCACGTACCGGGCTGGGAGCTAAACCTTAACATTTGTGAAGTACTTTACCGTTTGCAAAGGGCATTGCCGTCCATTGTCCTATTGTAACTTCCCGTGCTGGTGACCCTGGGTCGTGACCCGTGACACCCCTAAGGAGCCCTAGCCTTGGAAGGGTTAGGCCAGCGCTGGGACGGATAAACAGACAGCTGCTTCTTTCTGCTCCCGATTGGTCTGCTGCCAGAGTTGCTAGAAAATCCAAAGACGGACTGTGCAAATGAGGCGCTCAGTTATGAGCAAGTCCGTTTTACAAATGGGGATACTGAGGCTTGGGGACATTCAGTGGCTTGTTCATGGCCACATATCCAATCAGTGGTGAGAGCTTAGGTCTGTCTCACTAGGAAACCTTTTGGATCATGTGACAAGCATTAGGTTAGAATCTGGGGTCTCTAGTTCTGGTCCCACTTCTGCCACCCACTGCTGTGTGTCCTTGGGCAAGTCACCCGGTACCCGCGGGGGGTGCCATCTTGGAGGCACAAGGACATTGGACTCAATTGATAGTACCCACAGGCCAGCCTCAGGACTAAGTTTTCATTGGCCCATGGTGAAAGAAATAAGAAAATTTCTTATAATCTAAATGTATCAATTTAAAATTTTCTGATTTACGTCCTACCTATTTTGTGAGTATCAAATTACTTTCTTCTGTGCTAGTGATAGTAGATGGTCTTGGGGTTTTTAATAAGTCTGTATGTGACAAAATAAAACCGTGGTAACCTTATGACATTCCCAACCCCTCCATTAAACAGTGTATTGGTTTGTGAAAGCCCAAAGCATCAGCGCTCCCTGGATGAGATGATGCCGGGGGAACCCTCCAGCTCTTGGAGCCCAGAGACTCTAAGAGCTAGGTGGAGACGGGGATGCCCCAAGCATGGTGATGGGCTCACCTGCCGGCCTGCTCTCTCAGGATCAGACCTGAGACCCTAGTCCTTGCCCAGCACCCCCTTGGGCCTGAGGGCATCGGTCCCACCTGCTGGGCGGGATTCCTGTGGGGGGTAGGGGTGAGGGCAGTGTGCCAACACTTGGGATCTATTTTATTTCCTTCCTTCTTCCCTTGTAGGTGTTCTAAGAGCACCCTGGGGATACATGCAGACTTGGGACAGCTGCAGAAAGGACTAAGACCCACCCCTTCCTCCTTGAGAGCTGAGGCCAGCCAGGGGCACAGACACCTGCTCAGGCCAAGGGAGGGACTGCATTTAAGGCTCTAGGCGCACAGGAGGGAGAAGTCAGAGAGGGCTTCTCAGAGGCGGCAGTCCATCCCCTGGAATTTGGAAGACGTGGCCTGGAGCCCAGGCCTGATGAGTTATTACCCAGTCTGTTCAACCAAAGAGGCCGCGGAAAGTGAGGCCTGGCCCGGGTAGTGTCCCTGAGCGCCACGGATGGGGCAGGCTGGGCCCTAGGGCAGCTCCGGGGCGGGCGCTGACTGGGGCAAGGCCAGGGACACAGGTGTTGATGAGATGGGGGTAGAGGGTGAGGGCTCATTTGGCTCGGCTGGGGTGGGAGGTACTGAGAGGAGGGGGACAGGAAGGCCCACTTGGCCTTGAATTGAAAGCCTTTTAGGAGCTGGGAGGGAGGAATTACCCCACCCCCTCAATCCCATTACCCCCACCCCCTGACTGTTAAACTGCTTCTTTGCCTTTTACAATAGCGTGGCTCCCTCCTGGGGCAGAGCTGCCACTTCATGACTCGGGTGGTCCTCTCTGAGCTTATCTGTGGAGGGGATGGCAGCACTCCCTCACTCGGTGGGACTGGCTGAGTCTTCAGGGAATGAAGATCTTTCGTTTCTGGGGCGGGCAGTGACTCACTGGCTTGTGGGTGAGCACCTCTAGGACTCAGACCACGAGAGCAGTCGTGGTTACAAACGGGGTGAGGTTTCGAGAAGGGGGGGATTTGCTTGGTGCATGGGTTTTGGGGGGTGTCTGCCCGGAGTATGGAGAAGAGCTCCCCTCGGGAGTGTGGCCTGGCACTGATGCTGGCTCCAGCACTCACTAGTGTGTGCCCTTGTCTGGTTATGGCACCTCCCTGGGCCTCAGTTACCACACCTGTGAACTGGGGTGATAACAGGTGCAACCAAGGCCGTTGTGAAGAAGGCGCCTGGCTCGTGCAAGGCACTCAGGGATGCCTGTTGTCTGTCTTGTCACCCGACATTCTCCAGGCATAGCTTCTTTGCTTCCCCGCCTCTCTGTGCCTAGTGCAGTAATGGAGTTCTTGTTGCTTGGTGAGAAGGTTGGTGTTGCAGTTTCACGGCCAGGCTGGGATGGTGCCGCTCTCCTGGCTCTTGGAAACTCTCAGACCAGTGCTTGATGGATGGATGGAGAAAGGGGCAATGGCTTGGGGTGTTCCTAGCTGTCCACCTGCTGGGGCTGGCCTAGTGCCCGCAGCTGTGCCACCTACCACGGGCTAGAGCTGTCTCTCTGCGCACTGGCTAAGGGGCAAGTCAGCTGAGGGCAGGGAGCAGGGCCTCCTTCCCCCATCCCGACCATCAGCTAGAACCACGAGGCGCCTGGATGGGGGACTGTGAGACAAAACGATATGTCCTCAGGGGCTGGCCTGGGGGCCTGCGGCTGGGATCTTAATGCCAGGCAGAGGGCAAGGGGCATGCCCTTTGGGACTGTGCCCAGCCCCAGGCCACAGCAGAGCAGGCAGCCCACAGGAGGCCCCTCAGGTGGACATTTTCCTGCTAGGTGGGCCTCCCAGCACATAAGACAATGTCAGGAGCCCTGTCACCCGGCTGCTCTGGGGCCTCTAGGCGGGGCTGGGCTGAAGGCAGAAAGAGCTGACCTCACCCAGGCTCCTGACGGAAGTTGTTGGCAGTGCTTTCTCCCTCCGGTTTGATTGGACTTTTTTTTTTTTTTTTTTTTGCGATACGCGGGCCTCTCACTGTTGTGGCCTCTTTCGTTGCGGAGCACAGGCTCCGGATGCGCAGGCTCAGCGGCCATGGCTCACGGGCCCAGCCGCTCCGCGCCATGTGGGATCTTCCCGGACCGGGGCACGAACCCGTGTCCCCTGCATCGGCAGGCGGACTCGCAACCACTGCGCCACCAGGGAAGCCCCTGATTGGACTTTAATCTGTTTCTTTTGGAGAAGCCGAGCCATAAAGGGCCTCAGTGCGTCCTCATCAGGCCTCCAGCAGACCTTCGCCCTCTGCAAAAGCCCCAGCCAGGGGCCTGTGTGGGAACACATAACCCCACCGGGCAGTCATGGGTGCCCACCTGCTTGTCAGAGCCCTGAGCTCAAAGGAGAGACCAGATGTCAAAACGCTTCAGAATCTGAGAAGCCGGCCACACCCGAGAGCAGTGAGGAGGGGGCTGCCCTTCAAGATGGGACCCTTGCCTACCTGGTATTACGCCTGGTCTCAGAAAATTGTTAAATTCATGCAGACATGTAGAGATGCCCCAAGCTGGAGTGCGGAGGGATCCCAGTCATCACCCAGGCCACCCTTTTGCCGTCTATGGGGAAACTGAGGCCCGGAGAGGAGCCGCTGGCAAACTGGAGCCCTCGAGGAGCGATTTCCTTTTGCACTTAGAGACCCTCTGCTTCTCTGTCTCACAGAGGCGGCTACAGTTCTAGTGGAAAGCTGCACTTCCTGCCCAGAGAGCCAACTTGAGGGGCCGGGGGTGGGGGTTACTGGGAGACCCTGCGTAACGCTCCAGGCTGAGGCTGGGCGCCGTCCGGCAGCCGCGATTCCCATTCTGGGCCGGAAGAGATCCTGGGGGCCACATTCCCCACCGCACCACGCCTTCCGAAATGCCTGAGTCCCCTCTGAGGGGCGGTTTATGCCCTCTGATGGCTTCACCCCGCTCTGTTCAGGTTGAGGCTTGGACTGACCGGGTTCAAATCCCGGTGGTGCCACTCGCCGGCTGAGTGGCCTTGGGCAGGCTGCTTGGTGGCTGCCAAGTCTCAGAAGCTCATCTGTAAAGTGAGAAGGTGGCCTCCGCACAGTTATGGGAGGACCCAGTGAGTCACGTGCGGAGTGAGGAGTGCAGAGCACAGCACCCGGAACAATGTAGGTGCTCACCAGTCAGTCCCTCCCTTGGGTGTGTGGGTGTGTGTCCCTCTCCTGCTGGCTTGTAAAATTCTACAGGCAGGAGCCGGGTGTGGCTCGTGTTTGGGTGCCCACAGGCACCTGGCACAGTAGGTGCCTTGCCTTCGTGTGTGTCTGGGGGTGCGGTGGGCGGTGAGGTCCTGCTGTGGGTTAAATCTGAGGACGGCCTGGCCCGCAGTAGTGCTCCCCATGTCTGTTGGGCGCCAGAGACCCCCCTCAAAGCCCACCGGCCAGGCGGCAGTGCCACTTCCGCTGCCCTGGAATAACACCCGCGTGCCCTGTGCTTGCCCCGCAGACGCCAGCATGTCTCCGGATGCCACCAAGCCGAGCCACTGGTGCAGCGTGGCCTACTGGGAGCACCGGACACGGGTGGGCCGCCTCTACGCGGTGTATGACCAGGCCGTCAGCATCTTCTACGACCTACCTCAGGGCAGCGGCTTCTGCCTGGGCCAGCTCAACCTGGAGCAGCGCAGCGAGTCGGTGCGGCGCACGCGCAGCAAGATCGGCTTCGGCATCCTGCTCAGCAAGGAGCCGGACGGCGTGTGGGCCTACAACCGCGGCGAGCACCCCATCTTCGTCAACTCCCCCACGCTGGACGCGCCCGGCGGCCGCGCCCTGGTGGTCCGCAAGGTGCCCCCTGGCTACTCCATCAAGGTGTTTGACTTCGAGCGCTCCGGCCTGCTCCAGCACGGGCCCGAGCCCGACGCCGCCGACGGCCCCTACGACCCCAACAGCGTCCGCATCAGCTTCGCCAAGGGCTGGGGTCCCTGCTACTCCCGGCAGTTCATCACCTCCTGCCCCTGCTGGCTTGAGATCCTCCTCAACAACCACAGATAGCGGCCCGCCACCCGCCCCGCCAATGGGGGCCCCGTGCCCAGAGACACAGCCCCCACGGACGACCCCCCCCAGATATCATCTACCTAGATTTAATATAAAGTTTTATATATTATATGGAAATATATATTATACTTGTAATTATGGAGTCATTTTTACAATGTAATTATTTATGTATGGTGCAATGTGTGTATATGGACAAAACAAGAAAGACGCACTTTGGCTTATAATACAGATATATTTTCTTTCTTCTCCTCCTTCCTCTTCTTTATGGTTTTTTGTTGTTGTTGTTGTTTGTTTGTTTGTTTTTTTTAAAGAAAATGATACAGCAGAGCTAGGTGGAAGAGCCTGGGTTTGGTGTATGGTTTTTGAAATATTAATGCCCAGACAAAAAGCTAATACCAGTCACTCGTTGATAATAAAGTATTCGCATTATAGTTTTTTTTTTTTTTTTAAACTGTCTTCTTTTTAACAAAGAGGAACATGCAGGGCTTCTGTGGGTTTCTGACCCATCAGGCATCCCGAAACTTGACTTCAATCTTTTACCAGTTAAAGAGTAGAGGGAATTACATTGAAAAGGGAGGAGGGGGGCTTCCCTGGTGGCGCAGTGGTTGAGAGTCTGCCTGCCAATGCAGGGGATACGGGTTCGAGCCCTGGTCTGGGAAGATCCCACATGCTGCGGAGCAACTGGGCCCGTGAGCCAGGGCCACTGAGCCTGTGCGTCTGGAGCCTGTGCTCTGCAACGAGAGACCGCAACAGTGAGAGGCCCGCTCACCGCGATGAAGAGTGGCCCCCGCTTGCCACAACTAGAGAAAGCCCTCGCACAGAAACGAAGACCCAACACAGCCATAAATAAATCAATAAATTTATTTTTTTAAAAAAAGGGGGGAGGAAGGTCATATGTTTGCTCTTAAGGCCAGAGAAGGTTCTGTTTTTCCTTCCCACCCATGGCTGTAGTGTGTCCACAGGATTCAGGGGGAAGAGGGAGAGTACATGGGCCATCCATCCTAGGTAAGCTCTTCCAGTCTGATGGGAGAGGCTCATGCTCTGGCCTAGAGGAACTCTCAGCCTGATGGGGAAGACTTGGGTCCATGCCTCTCATCTCTGAGCTGTCTGCAAGCTAGAAAACATTAATTCTCACCACTTTGGGGAAATGGCCTGTGGAAGAAAGACTGAGATGGTGGGTCTTGAACCCACCTACCATCTCACAGAAGCCACCTGAGCCCCAGGGTGAAACTCCTTTTAGGACCTAGATAAGCTACCCTCCCATCCCCCGACCAAGTAGCTCAGAACCTGCCCATCTGGAACTGTAGTCATGATTGATGCAAAGGCAGGTGGTTTCTTTGTACTCTATAAAAGGGAAAAGTTAAGGTTCTGGAAGGGTAAAGGACAAGCTCATGAGACAGATCAAGGTTAGAAGTTAACCAGAGCCATATCAATTAAATCAGTTTCCTCTCTTGAGAAAACTCAAAAAAGAAGGCCTTCTTGGCCAGATAACTAAGGTGAATGTTACATTGTATATCTTCTTTCTTGGAGATTTACATTAGCCTATTAAATGCTCTGAGAAGTCCTGCGTGTTATCTATTGCTGCGTAATAAATGATCCTAAAACTTGGCAGCTTGAGACAACTCGCATTTATTATCACACAGTTTCTGTGTTCAGGAATGCAGGAGCAGCTTAGCTGGGTGGATCTGGTTCAGGGTCTCGTGAGGCTGCAATCAAGCTGTCTGCCAGGGCTGTAGTCATCTGAGGCTTAACTGGGGCTGGAGGACCCACTTCCAAGCTCGCTCACGTGGCTGTTGGCTGGAGGTCTCAGTTCCTTGCCACGTAGGCCTCTCCATTGGACTACTCATGACGTGGCAACTGATCCAAGAGAGAGAGACCAAGTGTGAAGCTGCTGTCTTTCCTAACCTTATCTCAAAAGCGTCCTGCCATCACTTCTGCCATATTCTGTTGATCACACAAACCATTCTTGCTGCAGTGTGTGTGTGGGTGGGGGGGTTGGGGTGGGGGGACCACACAAGAGTGTGACTGCAGAGGTGGGAATCGTGGCCGTCACGTCCTCCAAGAACTACACTCTTTCACTTGGTTTCCCAAAGTTATATTCCAGTGGACTCCTTCTCCACGCCTGCTAATTCTGTCCCCATACCCAGGCCGACCAGCCCAGACCCTTTCACTCTACTCTACCACCCTCAGACCCGAGCTTCCCGGGAGGCCCTCCTCCTTCTGCTGTCCCCACTATCCAGGCCTTGGTCCTCCTGGGGCGCAGTGAGCAGAGCGGTGCTGTGCTGTGTGGGGATGGGCAAGGAGTCACTGTTTCTGTCTTCTTTTCAAGTCAGTGACAACTGACACTAACTCACTGTTTGTGAGTCCTTCCTACTCGTGAAGTGACTTTGATGCATCCTGTCTTCGCAGAAACCTCTGCGGGGGTGTTCTCTGCCATTCTCCTCTTCCAGATGGAGGAATGGATGCTTACACAAATGCTGTCATTTGCCCAAGCTCCCTGGGGGGGAAAGGAACAAACCTCTGTCTCAGATGTCGGCTGGGTGTCGTCTTATGTGCTGGTTGTGATCGGCTTTGCTGGAGTGGGCCTGCCCCTTGGGGATGGTCCGTGAGCCTGAAGGGCTGAACTCTGGGGGCCCAGGGGCCTCAACCTTGCAGCAATCTTGGTCCAAGGCCTGCCCTGTCCTGAGGCTGAGGACCTCCCTAAGGTCCTTGGGTGGCCTCGAGTGTTAGAGAGAAGGCCTGGTGGCTGCCTTTCTTTGTGGGGGTCTGAGACTCCAGTTCTAGCCCCTCAGTTCACACAGGGAAACCAAGTCCCAGACAGAACAGTCTGAGTTGCTGAGGGCACAAGTGGCGCTAGGACCTGCTGTCCTCCCCCTTTCCCGGTTGTGGTGCTGGAAGAAACTCTGTGGTTTCCCCCAGACCACCCAGGGATCCAGTGACTCAGGCTCCAAAGAAGACACTTTCTAAACAAGGCCCCGTCTCTGGAGAGCGTCGTGGGAGCCTGGTCCCTGGAGGCCCACTGGGAAGCGAGGTGGGTGGGACTTACTGCCCCCAAACCCAAGCCCAGGCCTGGGGTGAGGGCGGAGAGGGAATGGATTTCCTTCTGTTGACTAGGTTCTTTGAGAGGCCTTAGTCCCTCCATTGCTTCTTCGTCTCAGCTTCACAGCCCACCCCCATGTCCAGTCCCTTCCCTGCTTAGTCTCTGGGAATGTCTGTGGGTAGGGGCTGTGGAGGGATGGATCTACGAGTGAGGGAAGCACAGCTGGGAAGAGGGGGTGCCTGGAGATCTTGTGTTCATGCTTCAGGTGAGAAAACCCAAGGCTCAGAGAGGACCATGAGGAGCCCAAGGTCACACAGCAAGTACAGGGCAGAGCTGAGCCTAACACGCATGTCTCGAGACTCCTGGTCTGGCTGCTTCCTCTGTGTCTGGGCATGGATTCCCCCAGTGCTCTGGAGGGCATGCACACACCTCTGTTCACCTCTGTGAACTCCCCCATCCCCCTGCCACCTGTCCTGGAAGCTCCCGTCCCACACACACATTTCAGGGGCCTTCGTTGTTCCGGCTGCCTCTGGCTGCAGCTGCCTGTTCTAATCTGGACTCTGCTACTTACCAGATAGGTGATCTGAGGCAAGTTATATACTTAACCTCTCTGGGCCTGAGTTGCCTCATGGGAATAACAGGAAGAGTATCTGGGACTTCCCTGGCGGTCCAGTGGTTAAGGCTTCGCCTTGCAAAGGCAGGGAGTGCGGTTCGATCCCTGGTCAGGGAGCTAAGATCCCACATGCCTTGCGGCCAAAAAAACAAAACATAAAGAACAGAAGCAATATTGTAACGAGGTCGATAAAGACTTTAAAAATGGTCCACATCAAAAAAAAAAAATCTTAAAAAAAACCAAAACACAGTAAGAGTGTTTACATCCTAGTGTTGTCAGGAGGTTTAACTGAATTAATGCCTGTTGAGCACTCACAACTGGCAAGTATTAAGATGTCAGCAAGTGCCCCCTGGTATTATCTTGGGGCCTGGAAGGTAGCCCAGGTTGGCGAAGAAAACCTGGGTTGGGGTCTCAGCAGGTATGAGGACTGAAATCCAGATCTAAGTCGCTGTTGCCTTGGGCCATCAGCTGACCTGTGTGAACCTCAGTTTCCCCAGCAGGAATAGAGTCAGTGACCCACTGGGACATCCCTTGTTGGGGACGCCAGGGCCTCCCCCTGACAGCTGCTGTGGCCTCTTACTGGGCTTCCGTCCCTCTCCCACCCCCTCCAATCCACTGTTGACCCAGAGTCATGGTCTGCACCCAGATCTGACAGTGTGGGTGTCACTGTCAAATCTGTCAGTCCTCCGAGTGACAGTGACCTCTCTGGTGACTGCCTGTGCCCTCAGGATACAGCGAGTCTGTCCGTGCTCCCTCCTGCCCGATCCAAGACCTGCCCACGCCGCTGTCCCCTCTCTCCTCCCTGGGAGTCTCCCAGAAGCCAGAGATGTCTTATGTCCCTTTGGCCCCCCTGGCCCTGGTCCAGCCCAGTGCCGGGCACAGAGGATAGGCTCCCTGGATGTTTGTGGAATGAAAGGGTCATGGAGGTAATAGATGTGGGTGGGTTTTATAAACTCTAAAAGAACGAGCAGTCATCCAGAGGGGGGTGTGTTTATTAGTATCATATGTCTCCATGACAACCCCAGCTGGCTTCTCCTTACAGGCCCCTAAGAACCCTCATCTCCTCCCCTAGCCTCAGGCCCCAGGTCCTATAGCCTTATTCTACCCTCCTGGGGATGTGGTAGCAGGAATTCCTGATGGCGTGTTCCTTTGATGATTTGGAACACAGACTCAGAGAATGGCTAAGCTGGGAGGGCCCTTAGAGGACATCTAGTTCCATCCCTGTCATAGAACTGAGGCTCAGAGAGGTCAGGGTGGTGACCAGGGTCACACACCAAGGCAGTGGCCAATGGGGGCCAAACCCTTGACTTGGGGCTCCTTCCAGAGCTGATTTCTCAGAGATGCTGCAAAGGCTTCTGTGTAGACAGGGTCAGCCTGAGCAAAGCAAGTCAAGAGGCAAGAAGGGTAGGGGCACAGATCATTTTTTGGTTTTGTTTGTTTTTAATTGTGGCAACCTGGATAACCCAGGGGAAGTTGTGTGTCACCTTGGCCTGGTCGGGGGTTTGGTGGAGAATGCTGGGGAAGAGGGTGTCCAGTCTAGGCTGACCGTCACCCGGGATAAAGGCTAGAACAGCCTCTCAGCCTTGCTGTTTTCAACACAGGTCACAGCGAGGCTAGCGGAGTATAGATGAAATGCCTAGAATTTCTGAGGGTGACACTGGGAGCTCATGTGATGAGGAGGGGACACGGATGGTTTTTAATGTGACCTCCTTGGACTTCCTAGGGGCACCGTGGGAGACCTGGCTGAGTGATGCTGGGAGAGACCCCTCTTACTGGGCTTTAACTTCCCTTCAAAACTGAAAGGTCTAAACCAGATGGCTTGATGGTGCCTTTTGGGGGAGCCCAGGGGCTCTAGAGAGCCCCTGATGCTCACTCCAGAATCTAGGGTGGGCTTTCCTATTAGATCTGCTGAGAGGAGCTGAGACAATTGCTAGTAACAGAACCCTTACTTTGTTTAGCAATAATTATAACAGTTATCATTTACTGAGGGACTTGTTATGTACTAGGCACTTTGTATCATCTCATTTAATCCTTATTTCTGTTTTATAGATGAGGCTCAGTGGAGTCAAGTAAGTTGCCCAAGGTCACACAGCTAGGAAGTATCAGATGGGGGATTCCCACCCAGATCTCTCTGGTTCCAGAGCTGGTGTTCCTACCCACCCTCACCCCCAATCCTGCTAATGAATGGCAGCAGTTCTGAACTTGACTTTCCATGGCTGCTAAGCACACAAGCTTTGGAGGCAACTCCCAGGGCTCCAGGCCCAGCTCTGCCTCCAGCTAGGTGACCTTGGGTAAGTTACCTAAGGTCTCTGAGCCTCAGTTTCCTTATTTGTTAGAATGGACACCTCCTAGGATAGTTAGGAAGATGAAATTAAATGGGTTTATATTTGTAAAGCAGTTAGAATAGGGCCTGCTTGTAGTCACATTTAGCATTTGTTGAATTTTTAAAATACTGTGTTTATTGCCAGCTTTTTGAGGTCAGTTTTGTTTGAACCAGCAAATTAATTGGAAATGTTTATTTGTAATAGTTTCACTTTCTATTTCTCATCTTCGAGCAGTGAACAAAATGGAGCTTTAGGAATGCCTAGAAAAACACACACATAAACAACACTGTGTACACGCATGCAGTCTAAGATGTCCTTTCCTTAACATTTCAACAGAAACACATCTATTCATAAGTTTTTGTAGAGAAGGGGAAAAAAATCTTCTCCATAGGCCATAGAATGTTGGCCAAGTTCCTTAAATTGTCTGAAATGGGCAGCATATCGGTGCTTTCTAAGTGTGTGTATTGGAAGCAGACCCTTTGGCAACGGTGACCCCACTCCCACCCCTGCTCCCTCTTCCCTTTCCTCGTCCACCCATGGAGGGAGGATGGTTGCTGTTCCTGGACCTGACGACAACTATTTTGACTCTTTAAGAATCCCCTGCTTTGTGTTGCCCAACATATAATGTCAATACATGTCAAAAACCACATCAGTTCCCCAGAAAGCCGAGTGGCGCCTTGGTGACAGGCCTTGGCTGGCTCCTAGGCTCTCCTCACTCTGGGGCTCCAGGGGGTTGAGGTCTGACCCTTGGGGCCACTTGGCCCCATCCGGGCCCACAGCCAGGATCTCTGCCAGGCCCTGGCTGTGCTGAGGGGTGTCCCTGCCACGATTCACAGGGAAGAAGAACCAGCTTGAGCCACACAAGGTTTTAAATTGAGGAATCGTCAGTTTGTATATTTGGGATCCCATTCTGTCTGATTCTGAGCCTGATGATTCCAGGGGTGCCCCGCTAGGGAGCAGGCAATGTCATCGAACACCTTCTGTGACAGTTTCTAGGCTTCAGGGGTGGGCCCCCAAGCGACCGGGAGAAGCCAAAGGCCTTTGAGGTGAGTCTCTTCTGGAATGTGCCACGGCTGGGGAGAGAGGGGACACAGAGCCGCTGAAAATCATCTTTGAACACGAGATCTTGCCACCTTCTCCGTCAAGCCTTATGCCCGAGCTGCTGCTGCTGAAGACGCAGGGCCAGCTTTGGAGAAAAGTGAAAGCGTGTGGATGTTTGAATCTTGGCTCCGCCATTTTCCAGTCTCTGTGAACCTGGTCTTTTCATGTGTTTCCTCTGGGCTGTGATTTTCTCATACGTAGAATGCAGATGATATCCTCTACCACAAAGGGACCAGATGAGAACGTTTGTACTGTTGGGCGACAACTCTCCGTGGGTCCCTCTGAGAATCTTGCAAGCAGAGGCACTGACTGCCTTCTAGACTCTCTTCAAGGGTATATGATAGCCAACAGACTTAGAAGATAGAGATCGTGTCTCCCTCTTGTGCAAAGCACCATCGTTTTACTGCCCGTTATAAAAGATTTGGGCTCCCTAAGCTCAGGGTTCCTCTCCTATAAAGCACCCCACTGAGTGTGAAGGCGTCGCTCGTCTCTCTTTGCACCACAAGAAAACCAGTACTGCTCACATTTGCCAGTGGTGCTGTGAGTAATAAAAGTCTGTTGTCTCTGACCCAGGAGTCTCGTGTCTTCCACCAGCATCCAGGAAACAGGGCAAGCTAACTTATTGTCTTACAAATAGGCTAAAATCTCAGATCCTTCATAGATCTTGACAGTGATGAGAAAGGGATGCTGAGAGAGACATGGCTCTCTGAAAGAGGAAAAAGGAGGGGCTTGCAAGCCTATTAATGGGATTTTGAGGGAAGCAAATAGGTTGACCGAGTTGTATGGCCAAGTGGGCAATAGATGGCCCTCTATTTTATGGCCTTTTAATGAGGAGGAATTGGGGAGGTGGTTGCAGGCTGAGTACTAGGAAGGAGGTTCAAAGACAGCTGCCAAAACACTGCCCTGGTCGTGGCTAACTCTCCGGGTGGTGGGACTTCCTCGTCAATCTAGTGTTCCGCCTCCATTCCTCCCCCATGAAAACAACCACCACTAGGATTTCTCCTGTGTGGACCGAGGTCACTCTTGCCTTTCAGATAGCAGTTAGGGAGACGGGCACTTATGCCAAGAAAGGAGGGAAATTCACCACTGCTATGGGGAGAAACCAGCAGGATTCTTAGAACTCTGGCTCGTTCACTTGGAGACAAGAGGGTGGGACAGGTCACACTCGCTAGGGAAGGATGATGACTCAGCCCCTCATGCAGTCTGTCATACCAACTTTAGATCCAGGCAGAGATGACAGTCAAAGGTCTGTGGGTCCTAGCTGCTCTAAGGAAGTTTTGACCTTCTTGGGGAAATTTCCCCGAGACAGACAAACTCCCAGAGGAAACCATAGGTGGAGGATGGACAGGTATCAGGGCTCTTACTGCTGCAGGTTGGGTTTGTCCCAATGGTGTCTACTGGACGGCTGCAGCTACTCTACCTCAGTGGGCAGATCTCAAGACTGTTCTCACAGCTCCAGCCAACACTGCTCTTGATGGAGCTTGCTATAGTTTTACTGTCTCTTAGATTTAGCCAATGACCTAGCTGTTTCATCTACTGCTTGGAAAACTACAAGCTGGCAGGTTAAAGACACCTCTCTGTAGGGTCACAAACTGTCACGACAAATTGAGGCTATTGATTGAACTTTGTGGGTCACTCCTGCAGACGCCTACGGGAAAGGTCTGTTCTCTGATGAGACCGACTGGCATGCCTGCCCTGCCCAGGCTGCCCCCACTGCTGCCTGGACCTATCATCCCACGACTAGCCTCAGAGGCCTGAGCAAGTAAAGGATGCCATGTTCCTACACTGCCCACCGACCTGTGACTGCCGCCCAAAGTTGACCTGGCTGTCTTGCAGTGGGCACGGGTCCTGACCGCTTTTGGGAGATTGACTGCCCTGGACCTTTGACCCCGTCTTGGGGCTGTGGGTGGGTGCCTCCCTGCTGCTGACACATTTTCAGGTTATGGTGTTGCTGTTCCAGTCTGATCAGCCAATTCCGGCCGCCACGTCGTGGCACCTGAAACTGATCTGGGTCATGTTTTCAGCTTTCGGGACCATTTACACTTTAATAATGGTGCAACTGTATTGCAGAAGGCACTTGACCGTGGGCTGACGGTCAAGGTGTTCATGACTGTCCCTGCTCCCTGCCATCCATAGGGATGGTCTTGTCGAGTCAACATTCCCAACTTTATCTCCCTCCCCTCCACTTGGTCCATACACCTGAGTAAGGCAGTTTGGTCTTTGATGGTGGCTGCCCGCAGAAAGGGATCATCCACTCTGGGCCACCTCCTGGGTGATAACCAGGATGAAAAGGGTGGGGGTTTATATGGAGATTCTGCCCTAACCATTCCTGGGCTGGCTACTTCTTACTTTTCCTGAAAGCCCAGCCTAGTTAATGCAACCTATGCATGGTAGTCCGACCAAAGGGGAGTCAAATGGAATTCGGGTTAAATTGTATTAAAATGCCCTGTCACTAGCGTACCTGGCCCTTATGGGAGAGAGGTCTGGGTACAAGCAGGGAATGAGTGGGGAAAAGATGAAAGTATAGACACTGGGAGAGAACACGCAGCTTTTCTGGCAGTGGAGGAAGAGCAGCGACCCAGCACCTGGGAAGGGCACACCTTGGACACCAGGATCTTCCTCACGATGGACAGCACCCCGTACAACCCTCCCACACTGATGCGCATGCCTTAAATTTACTGCTTGGTTAGCCATCTGCCGCCAGATAGCTCTGACCATAATTTGATCGCCATTTCCCTTAACCTTCCCAAACCAAGAAGTTATAAGAAACAGCATGAGATAGCCCCAACTCCATGCAGAACACCTGTCAGCACCTCTGAATGTCTGCTCCCATCACTCAGGCATCTGGTCAGGCTGATAAATGCCATCTAACTGGTGGTGTTGACAAACGGGACAGGTTGGACTGACTAGTTCGGGGAGATAGTCTCTCTAAAAACAAGGCAATTTGTTACACAGCAGTAAATAACTAATACACCACCAGTTCTCTCATTGCATGCCCACGGCAGTGCTTCAGCATCTGTGGGATGATGCCTGCTTTATAGATGAGAACCAAAAGCTCTGAGAGGTCAAGCGATCACCTGAAGGTCACACAGCCAACTGATGGTGCTGGGTTGTTACTGGGTCTATCTGATTCTTGTTCCAGTGCTCACTAGCTTTCCCTCAGCCAAGGCACTGGGATTCTTTCATGTGCCTCACAGACCCTGGCTCATAGCTTTTCATGCCTCTCAGCCTGTGCCCTGGCTCTGGACACCATGCTTGGGAGGCTAAAAAGACTAGGGGAGCATGGAGTAGCCAAGGGGCTCACTAACACCTCCTCCCCATATGGGGATGGTCTCAGTTTCTTCATCTGTGACATGGATCTAAGGCCTGCTTTGACAGCGTGGTGGCAAGGAACCAATGAACTCAGGAGCAGGAAAGTGCTTTAGAAAACTAGAGGTACTGATGGGAACATTGATGTGGTCTGAGACGTGACTTAGGAGAGAATAAGGGCTTGACAGAGGGCTGGGATGGAAAGAAAGCAGAGTGGAAAGGGCTAGTCAGACGCAGAAACTGGGCCAGTGTTCTTTTATAAGCTGTAGTTTGTCGGCTGCGATGCCACCTGCCTTCCTGGACATTCCTTTGGGTTAAGCAGGGCCTTTTCTAAGCTCTCTTTTTAAAACACTTGTCTTCTTTAGGGCGGTGGTGTTGTACTGACATAAACTGAGCCTCTCCCACAGGCAAGGACCTTACATACACGGTCTAATGGAATACTCACACTGGACTCTCACACTACCACTTTTTGTAGGTATGGCTGTCCCATTTTATATATATGGAAGAATGAGGCTAGGAAGATCTCAGTACCTTGCCTAAGGTCTCACGGGAGGTGAGGGATAGAGCTAGGGTTCGATTGACATTGCTCTTGCTTCAGACTCTGGTTGCCTTTGGGCTCCGTGGTTTTTATATCCTTGACCTTCACCCCCAGAGAAGCCAAGCACGCTGAGTCTGGGGCCTGGGCCGAGGGGGCCCAGAATCCTCCCTCATGGGTGGGATCTCATAGTGACTGAAGGCCAGGTGTGCACAGGCTGAACTTGTTCAAGGACAGACTTCCAGGCTGGAAGGGGCAGCCCCAGACCACCATGGCTCTGGCACATCGTAATCTTTCTGTGACATTGCCACAGCCGCCTTATAATGGGTCCCTCCACAGGCCTCCAGGAGCTCCTTTTGTTCCCCTCGCTACACTGCGGCCAGATGGACCTTCCTAGAATGCAGCTTGGCAAGTCATTCCTCTGCCCTAAAGCCATCCATTGGCTGCCCATCAAAGTCCAAGCCCCTTATGGGATGTATCGGGCCCTTTTTGGTCCCCTCACGCTCCTGAGGCTGAACCAACAGTGGTCCCTAAATAGGCCAAACTGATTTGTGACTCCAAGCCTTTGCTTAAGCTGTTCCCTCTTCCTAGATACCCTTCACCTGCTCCAGTGCTTAATTGTCAAACTCCTTTCCTGTCATTTAGAGTAGTCACCTTATGAGTGTTGAATGTATGTATTAGGAGATACACACATGTGTTACAAATGGATGGTGGGAATCATCTTCTCCCACCCAGGCCCCCTTGGGTCACCTGTTTGTTGGGTGCTTTTATGTCCTTTAATATGTTCACTTCTCAATGCTGCAGCTCCCTGTCAGTTCCTCTGGGACCCATCCCTTAACAGCCATCCCTTCACCTGGCCCAGGTAAACCTGCCTGCGGAGACTCACACGGCACCCAGATGTCCGTCCTTGTCTGTTGATTGGCCTGTTTTCTCTCTACTTGTGAGCTGCTTGAGGGTGGTAATGGTGCTATGGTGGTTTCTGTGTCCCCAGTGGGGGACAGAGAGCCCTGGTGCCTGATGTATATACGTTAAAGGTATTGCTGGAGGACTGGGGGTGTCTTCAGGTGGTGACGGCCCAGTGCCTAGGGCTGCTACACTTCATAGAGTCCCCTAGAAAGGAAGGTTTGCTTCACGAGTGGTGCTGGGGAAAACAAGGAGATAGAGGAGGGGGGAGGGGAGGAGAGTGAATAGCTCCATTTTCACCTCACCCTATAGAGCAGAATAAATTCCAGATGGATGAGACTGCAAAATGTGAAAACAATGAAACTACGAAATAGCTAGAATAAAATGTTCATGATTTTGATCTCTGGATGGGAAGGGTCTCTCTTTTTTTTTTTTTTTTTTTGAAGGGTCTCTTTAAGCACAGCAGTAATGGAAGAAATAATAAAGAAAAAGACGTATATATTTGTGTGCTTAAAACTGGAAACTTCTGTACATCAAAATATCCCATAAATATAATTAAAATAACAACACATATGTAAAGAGCACTTGCAAATCAAAAAGAAAAAAATTTAAGAACCTCAGTAGAAAAAAAAATGGGCAGCAGACACAAAAAGAAAATTAACAAAAGGAAAAACAGTGACTAAGTTTATGTTTATGTTTAAAAGTAAGTGACTAAGAATATGTTTAAACTCGTTAGAAAACAAAACCTCAATTAAAACTGCGAGATGTTATTTTTCACTTATCACCTTGGCAGGACTATAAAAAACAAATAGTGCTCAACGGGGCTGAGACGAAGTGTGATGAATAAGATGAATGTTCTCTTTCTATGCTGAAGGGCTTGCAAACAGGGGCAGTTTTCAGGAAATCAGTTTCTCAATATGGATCAAAAGGCTTAAAAATGTTTATGCCCTCTGTTCCAGCAGTTCTGCCTCTGGGGATCTTTCCTGAGAAATACTCATTTTTTATGGCAGCAAAATTTCTAAAACAGTCTAACTGTCCAAAAATAAGGAATGACAGAAATGATGGCACATCTATGTGACAAAATGTTATGCAGCCTTTAAAAATCATGTTTAACTGCTGATGGCACTTGTGCCTGAGAAAATGGGAGGGGAGATCAAAGTGCACTTGGAGAGTTTTTTCTTTCCACTTTCTATTTTTCTGAATTATTTACCCTACCGTAAGCATGTGTTATTTTTATAAAGAAAAATTATCATGTTTTAGAATATTTTCAATTATTTGGAAAAGTTATGATATAATGCCAAATGGAAAAAAGCAGGTGATACATCTACATATATGTAAAATACTTCATTTACATATATATACACATAAATAATGCAGTAAGCACTGGATTCGGTCCCTGGCACATATAAAGTGCTGACTATATACATACATATCAATATTGTGGTATTAATGCATATACATGTATATAAAATATAACCAGTGAATATTTCTGGGTTGTGGACTTAGGGGTGGTTTCTTCATTCTTTTTTTTTTTAAATACATTCTCACATTTTTCAAATTTTCTACAATAAGCATGCATTATCTTTATTATATTAAACTTTATTATAAATTATAATTATAAAAAAGACTCTCCACTATAAATGTTGAACCAAAGGGATTTGGTGGTGTCTTAATTAAACATTTCTATCTGCCAGTGTTCTGCTTAGTTGAAGTTTGACTGTATTAAATGACGCTTACATTTGTATAGTGTACTTCCACTGGCTCACCTGGCTCCCTTGACCCCTGTAGCACCTCTGCAAGGTCCTGAGATTAAGGGAACTTGACAAGACATAATGGGAAATGTGGACACACATACACACACACGCACACAATCTGCCGTGACCTTGGGTGAGTCACAGTCTCAAGGGCTCCAATCTCGTATAAGCCTCACGCTGTGGCTTTAGATGACCAGGCCACAGCATGGCTTTCTAACTGGGCTTCCTGGCCTCGCTGCCATCTGGCAGGCACAGGTGGGAGCTGGCAGGGCAGGAGGGGAGGAGAGGAGCATGCCCACAGTTCCCAGAGAGGTGATGGGGTGCATCTCCCCTTTCATTTGACTTTCAGAGAAGACCTCCTGGCTACTGTTCCTGGGAGACCCCACCCTGACGAACGAGGCTCCTGTCCCTCCGGATGCCCCACAGACCCACCCTTCTCAGCCCAACAGTGGGTTTGGCAAAGAGAGGACATTTCCTTGGAAGAACAGAAGATCATGTCCTGCAGATGCTTCCAGGGTAACTGCTTTCCGTTCTTTCAGTCATTGGATTCATGTGTGATTTGTTTCTGGTGTGCTCAGGATACAGAGGGTTCTCAGAGCCTCAGTGCAGAAACCCTAGTTCACAGATAGACTAAGAAGTCTTTGGGGGAAAGGGGACACAGCTCAAGCAGGATTATGGGGCAGCATTGCCCTAGACTTGTTGTTCCTACACGCTGGAGGCCATGCCATAGAAGAGAGTTTAGGAAGAGAATAATGATGATGATGACGAAATAACTATCGTTTATTGAGCACCATCTATTATCTCATTTAATTATCCCATCATCCTGTGAAACAGGTAATGTTGTGTCCAATTTACAGATGGTGAAACTGAGACTCAGGGAGGTGAAATAACCTGTCCAGATACTCAGCGAGTAAATGGCAGAGTTGGAATTCAAAGCTAGGTGGTTCTCCCTCCTAAACTAATTTCCAAAACTTACCTGGCTTATGGTATTCTCCGTGGGAATTGTTTGAAATAGGTGGATTTAAGGAGTATCTGCTGAACGCCAAGCCCTGGCTTAGGTGCTTTTTATATGGTATCTCATTTAATCTCCAGAACAGCGTTTGTGGGGTATGTGTAATTACTCCCATTTTACAAATGAGAAAACTGAGGCTCAGATGTTTGTCCAAGGTCACACCGAGCCAAATAAAGGTCTTTTTAGGGAAGCAGTCCCGGGGAGAATGAATCAGGAGCAATCTGGACCTAGGATCAGAGCCCAGGAGCCAGAAAGGAGTAGGGAATTGGGGTGATGGTGCAGCTAATTGCATGCTGTCTCCACCCGCAGAAGGCAGCAGAGGGTCCAGGGGTAACTGTGATTTTGGACAAGCCACCCCAGCCTCAATTTCCTCATTTGAAAAATGGGGCCACCAATACCTTACTGTACAGGGTTGTCAAGAGGATTAAATGAGATAATGCACATGACATGCTCGGAGCAATGCCGAGCTGACGACTGTGAGATCCCGCTCCTTCTACCCACTTTCCCTTCTCTACTGGTTTCTGTCAGTTGGTCAACATTCCCGGCATCTGTAAGACCGGCCCGGCATCCCACCCTACCCGTCCCCGTCCCGGACCCAGCACCAGTGTGTCATGAGGGTTTATGGAACGAGAGCCAGCTGAGCTGCTCCCTGGCCGTTTGCACTTATGCAGCTCACTTATCCTCTCTGGGCTGCAAGGGTGGGCTGGGGGCCGGGGGTGCTGACTGGATCATCTCTGGGGGCCCCACCGTACCCAAGTAAGCCCGTTATCCCCTGGCTCTCCCTCCCCTTCACCCCGACCCTGTACACGAAGGCTCTGGGGGCCAAGCCAGCTACCCACTCCCCAGGGACCATCCCTGAAGGCATCTCCAGAGGGTGACAGACATGTCACCTACACGTGCCAGGTGACAGGCCCATCCTTCTTTTTCCCACAGCTCCTGGTGGGGCCCTGCCACTCCAGCAGGGGACAGGAAAGTAACTCAGCCTTCACAACCCCTCCTCAGACTCACACACTCGCAGCCTTGCTTTGGGAAATGGGTGGTTTTTCTTTCTTTCCCTTTTTTTTTGTTTTGGTCTTCAAGCACTCTTACTCGTCTGTCCCTGGGCTGTCTCTCCCACAGGCCTCTGTGGTCTGGGCCAGGAGCCTGTGGCCAGCCCTTCTCCATCCTCTCTCGGCGGAAGGTCCCGCCATCAGGGCGGGTTGTGTGGCCCTACTGTGCGTGGTGGGAAAGAGGCTGGCCTCTGGAGGCCCCAGCTGGCCCCTTATTATATTGGCTTCTATTAAATTGAAACACATAGCACATCTATTACACAATAAACCACAGCTATTTCATGGATCAAATTAAGTTTTATTTGGGCAAATTACAACCTTTCCTACAGTCGTGCCTTTGTGAGGCCATTCCTTTTTAATAAAAGCAAGCATTTCTGGGGCTGGCCCTCCTGGACCAAAGCTCCATGGTGGGTTGGGGGCTCAGGCCAGGGCTGGCCAGAGTGTGTGTGTGAGTGTGAGAGAGAGATGGGAATTCTTGGGGCCCCTCTTGGGAATGGATTTATCCACCTTCTCCCCCTGCCTCCCCATCCTGAGGTTGCCATGGAAGTCTGCAGAGAACTTCTCATTAAGCAAGAAAAAAGCAGCAGCAGCAACAGGAGGAAAGCATTTCCCGGAATCTGGGAGGAAGCGTGAGTCGCTGGGGCTGCTAAGTGAGCCCTGCGTGGCCACTGCAGCGCCTGCCCAGGAGGCCTGGAGCGTGGGGCCAGCCATCAGGACTGCGCCAGGCCTGCCCGCATAGACGTGCCCGCTGCCCTGGCTGACGCAGGCTCTAGGAATGCAAACAGAGCCGGGTGGAGGGGCCTTCTGAGGGCCGGGGCGCTGGGCCAGGCAGGAGGGAATGGGCCTGGAGGAGAGGCCTGTGGAGGGGCCTTGGGCCTCAGATGAGCCCCTCTCTGGTGTCCTCGGAGCCCAGGCTGCCGGGAGGGCTCCTACCTCTCGGCCTGACCTGCCCTGGCACTGCCAGCTCTGGCCTGGCCTCTAGGCTTCCCGTCATGGGGCAGGGGCAGGAGTTCCCCTAGATCAGAGGATCTCAAAATTGGCGCCTGGATCAGCATCACCTGAGGACTGGTCAGAAATGGAGGTTCTCAGCCCCCACCCCCCAGCCCTACTAAATCAGAAACTCTGGGGGGTGGAGTCCAGAGATCTGTGGTTTAACAAGCCCTCCAGGTGATTCTGATGCTCACTCAGGTTTGAGGACCGCTGCACTTCATTATCGGTAAGTCAACTTCAAACCCACATTTGCTGGTTATTTATTGACAAAATTCAGAGGTAATGCTTAAGGAGTGCCTCTTGTGTGCCAGATTCCAGGCTAACCGCTTTCCACGTGCTAACTCATTTAATCCCCACATCAACCCTGTGAGCTCAGGTTGTCATCATCTCTCCATCTTACAGGTGACATAAGCGCTGCTTTTCAGCCAGAAGCCAGTGTTCTGGGACCTCAGAGGTGATGGGAGATGCTGGGCCCAACTCACATTTGGCCCATGTCGATGAACTAGTTTACAGGGCTGACCTTTCCCAGGGTAGCTTTTTCATAAATGCCCTTCAGAGGCTGCCCTGCCTCATAAGAGGTGGCGGTGGGGAGAACTCTCACTCCAGAACTGGGAGTACAGGGGGAATCAGGCAGGTGGAGTGTGAGAAATAAGAATGATG
This sequence comes from Phocoena phocoena, assembly GCF_963924675.1. Lineage (NCBI taxonomy): Eukaryota > Metazoa > Chordata > Mammalia > Artiodactyla > Phocoenidae > Phocoena > Phocoena phocoena. The sequence continues at coordinate 109,425,713 of NC_089220.1, forward strand.
GAAGAAGATGGGCCTGAGATGCAGGGTCCTGTAGAATCTTGTTTCTTCAGATGTGGTCCCTGGAACAGCAGGATCTAACTTCCCCAGGAGACTGTTAGAAATTCAGAATCTAGGATCCTGCCCCAGACCTGCTGAATACAGACCTGTATTTTAAAAAGATCTCTCTGGGTTTGTGTGCACATTCGGGTTGAAGAAGCGTGGGGTGGGGCACACAGGCATGTGCCCCAGCCTCTTCCTGCCACACAGAGGGACAGGATAACAGGATCTGGGATCTGCACCAGCCTCAGCCCAGCTCCTGTGGGGCTCCGGCTCCCGTGTTAGCACAAGCATCCCCTGAGGACCCTGGAGGGAGCCTCCAGCCCTTAAAACCCACAGCCAAAGTATCAATAATACAATGGGAGGGACTCTCCCTCTAATGAGCCCTCTTCTCAAGTTCCAGGATCTTCACTCCTTTCCCCTCTCTTCCTAGAATGTGCACTCTGGGTTCAAACCCAGGCTCCGCCACTTACTGGAATTATTGTTGTAAACTTCTCAGTGCCTTGATTTTCCTTTTCTGTAAAATAGGGTAACAATATTTCCTAGATCATACAATTTTGTGTGTGCAGATTAAATCTGTGAATACACATAAAGTACTAGAAACAGTGCCTAGTACATAACTCCACGAACAGTAGCTACTTGCTTTCAGCCTGCCTTCTTTCCCTCCTCTGGCTGGCCCTTGAGCTGGAGTGGGATGGAGGAAAGGTGGGGCTGACCTGTGAGGTGTCAGGGGCCAAGGCAGGGCTACTGGATTGGCTTCTGAAGGTGACAGGGGCTCCTGTGAGGGGGAAGAAGGAAATGTGTTTGTATGATACCTGTGATATGCCAGGCTCAGTGCCAGGCATTTCCCTCGTCTCCACAGTTGTACCAGGGAGGTACGGTTATTAGCTTACAGAAAGGATTGAGGCCCCAGAAGTGCAGTGACCAACCCAAGGTCACACTTAGTGAAGGATAGAGCTAGTGCTTGATGGGTCTGCCTGGCCAGCCTGACCTCAGTCCCATACCCACTTCGTGTGACCCCATGCTTCCACCTCCACTACAGCTCAAGCTGGTCCCTCAAGGAGATAGGGGGATCCAGAAGGTCAGAGTTGGCAGAGGGATGAGGAGGCAGATGCGTCCTGGGGATGTGGTTCACGACTCTTTCCCCAGAACCTCAGTTTCCCCTGGTGTTACCTCACTCTTGCAAGGAACAGGGAGGGTCTTCTGAGTGGACCTGTAGTGAGGTTAGCTGCTCCAGGCTTTGCCCCCCACTGCCCCCAAAACAGTCTGCCCTTCCTTCTGTTCCATGACTGGAAGGCAGGCTTTTGGCAAATCTGTTAAGACCCCAGGAGGGGGGACCTCTGGTTTCAGCGCCCACGTATAAAGCGCTTGGAAGTTGTCCCTCCCATCCTCACAACGAGAAAAAGCTGAACAAACTGGAAGTCAAAACTTTTAGATCCATCAGAGAATTAAGGTCCCAGGGCAGACTGCCACTCTGAAATCTGGAAAAGCAGGTGGATACAGAGAATCACAGCTAAGATCAGCTTACCGAAAGCAAAAGCTACCAAAGCTAGTAACTGTTAGGAACACTTAAATTGTAATTTTTTTAATTAAAAAAAATTTTAATTGAAGTATAGTTGATTTGCAGTGTTGTGTTAGTTGCTGGTATATAGCAAAGTGATTCAGTTATATCCATACGTATATATGTATATATATTCTGTTTTTTAGTTTTCTTTAATTTTTAAAATTTTATTGAAATACAGTTGATTTACAATGTTAAGTTCTGCTGTACAGCAAAGTGATTCAGTTATACATATATATACATATGCTCCTTTTAATATTCTTTTCTTTTACGGTTTATCACAGGATATTGACTATATTGTAGTTCCCTGTGCTACACAGTAGGACCTGGTTGCTTATCCATTCTGTATGGATAGTGTACCTCTACCAGCCCCAACATTCTGCTCCACCCCTCTCCCAAACCCCTCCCCCTTGGCAACCACAAGTCTGTTCCCTATGTCTGTGAGTCTGTTTCTGTTTTGTAGATAAGTTCATTTGTGTTATATTTTAGATTCCGCATTAAGTGATATTATCTGGTATTTGTTTGTCTTTGACTTACTTCACTTAGTGTGGTAATCTCTAGGTCCATCCATGTTGCTGCAGATGGCATTATTTCATTCTTTTTTTTTTTATAAATTTATTTATTTATTTATGGCTGCCTGGGGTCTTCGTTGCTGCGCATGGGCTTTTCTCTAGTTGTGGGAGTGGGGGCTACTCTTTGTTGCGGTGCGTGGGCTTCTCATTGCGGTGGCTTCTTTTGTTGTGGAGCACGGGCTCTAGGCGCGCAGGCTTCAGTAGTTGTGGCATGCGGGCTCAGTAGTTGTGGCTCGCGGGCTCTGAAGCACAGGCTCAGTAGTTGTGGCGCATGGGCTTAGTTGCTCCACGGCATGTGGGATCTTCCCAGACCAGGGCTCGAACCCGTGTCCCCTGCATTGTCAGGCAGATTCTTAACCACTGCGCCACCAGGGAAGTCCCTATTTCATTCTTTTTTATGGCTGAGTAATATTCCATTGTACATATGTACCACATCTTCTTTATCTATTCCTCTGCCGATGGACATTTAGGTTGCTTCCATGTCCTGGCTATTGTAAATAGTGCTGCAGTGAACATCAGCATGCATGCCCCCTTTCAAATTATGGTTTTCTCCAGATATATCCCTAGGAGTGGGATTGCTGGGTCATATGGTAGTTCTATTTTTAGTTTTTTAAGGAACCTCCGTACTGTTCTCCACAGTGGCTGTACCAACTTACATTCCCACCAACAGTGTAGGAGGGTCCCCTTTTCTCCATACCCTCTCCAGCATTTATTGTTTGTAGATTTTTTGAGATGGCCATTCTGACCGGTGTGAGGTGATACCTCTTTGTAGTTTTGATTTGCATTTCTCTAATAATTAGTGATGTCAAGCATCTTTTCATGTGTTTGTTGGCCATCTGTATGTCTTCTCTGGAGAAATGTCTATTTAGATCTTCTGCCAATTTTTTGATTGCGTTGTTTGGTTTTTTGTTGTTGAGTTGTATCAGCTGTTTGTATATTTTGGAGATTAAGCCCTTGTTGGTTACATTAAATGGTAATTTTTAAAACTGCTCTTTTGAGGTATGATTGACATACAAAAAGCTGTACATATTTAATGTATACAACCTGATGAGTTTGTATATACATATACATCCATGAAAACATCACCACAATCTATGCCGTAAACATATCCATCACCTCCCAAAGTTTCCTCCCTCCCTCTTTATTTTTTTATTATTATTTTTTAATTTTATTATCTTTATTTTTTAATTTTTCTTTATTTTTAAATTATTATTAAACAGTAATTTTGATGAACTGCTGGAAGCTGAGTGTGGACTAGCTTGAAATTTAAAAACTTCAAATAGTTTTTAGGGGGGACCTCCCTGGTGGCCCAGTGGTTAAGAATCCGTCTTCCAATGCAGGGGACGTGGGTTCGATCCCTGGTTGGGGAACTAAGATCCCATATTGCTGCGGGGCAACTAAGCCCGCACACGACAACTACTAAGCATGTGAGCCACAACTACGGAGCCCACTTGCTCTGGAGCCCATACGCTGCAACTACATAGCCTGTGCACCACAACTAGAGAGAAGCCCGTGCACCGCAATGAAGGGCCCGTGTTCCACAACTAAGACCCGACGCAGCCAAAAATGAAAATAAATAAATATTAAAGACAAAACAAAAACAAACAAAAAAACAAATAGAGGCCCAGTCTTAGGCCTACCATACATTCAGGAGTCTTACCCCCAGGAACCCTACCAGGTTCACATGGTAAAGATCAGAGAAAAATCCCCTCTCTTTTGGGCAGGAGAAATAGACCTTTGAAATACGCCCAGAACTTTTTCCATAACAAAGGCCTATCCCTCTGAGAAACTACTTTACCAGAGCCTTGTCTGACCTGGAGGAAGGGCAGTTAAACAACTGCAGCCCTCTTTAGCCATACTGTCCCATTTAAGGGGAGAAAAAAATAAGGGCTAAGATATGCTTCTAAAGGTCACAGCCCAGGGACTCAGACCAACTAAAAAATCTGAGATTTGGGCTTCCCTGGTGGCGCAGTGGTTGAGTGGCCGTCTGCCGATACAGGGGACACGGGTTCGTGCCCCAGTCCGGGAAGATCCCACATGCCGCGGAGCGGCTGGGCCCGTGAGCCATGGCCGCTGAGCCTGTGCGTCCGCAGCCTGTGCTCCGCAATGGGAGAGGCCACAACAGTGAGAGGCCCGCGAACCGCAAAGAAAAAAAAAAAATCTGAGATTTAATAATAAGAATATAGAATGTTTTCCCTCCCCAACATCTTACTGCTAATACAGCAGGTCTTCAGTATAATAACAGTGGATTACAGCTGAAAGAGCTGCAGACACAGGCTCTTTCTAAGAAAGAGTTCTTAGGGAAACCCAAAGATAACAGGGGAGGAGAAAACAAACAGACAAGGAAATTCTAGGGAACTGAAGCCTCTGATACCTACAGCTACAGCAAACCTTAAACACAGATCAACTCCTAGCCAGATTAACATAAAGCCTTGTACTAAAAGTCTCATTACCTCAGTACCCATAACCTGATATATCATGTCTGGCTTTCAACAAAAAATTAAATGGCATGCTAAAAGACAAGAAAAAACTGTCTGAAGAGACAAAGCAAGTGTTAGAACCAGACTCAGATATCACAAAGATTTATGGAATTAAACAGATAGAGGATTTAAAATAACTTTGGTTAGTATTCCAATGGAAAAAGTAAATAACATGCAAGAATACATGGGGAATGTAAATAAAGTGATGGAAACTCTAAGAAAAGATCGAAAGGAAATGTGAGAAATCAAAAACATTGTACCAAAATGAAGAATGTCTTTTTGTTTTTTTTTTTTGCAGTACGCAGGCCTCTCACTGTTGTGGCCTCTCCCGTCGTGGAGCACAGGCTCCAGACGCGCAGGCCCAGCGGCCACGGCCCACGGGCCCAGCCGCTTCACGGCATGCAGGATCCTCCCGGACCGGGGCACGAACCTGCGTCCCCTGCACCAGCAGGCGGACCCTCAATCACTGCGCCACCAGGGAAGCCCAAAGAATGTCTTTAATGGGCTCATCAGTAGACTGAACATGGCCAAAGCAAGAATCACTGAACATGAAGATATGTCACTAGAAACTTCCCAAACTGAAATGCAAAGAGAAAAAAGAATGGAAAAAAACAAAAAGAACTGTGGGACAATTACAAAAGGTGTAACATATGCATAATGGGAATACCAGAAGGAGAAGAAAGAGAAGAAGAAGAAGTAGAAGAAATATTTGAAGTAATAATGGTTGGTAATTTTCCAAAATTAATGACAGACACCAAACTATAGATCTAGGAAGCTTAGAGAAGACCAAGTAGGCAAAAATATAAAAATATCTACACCTAAGCATATCCTGTTCAAAAACCAAAGACAGAGAAATCCTGCAGAAAACCAAAGACAAAGAGAAAATCCTGAAAGAAGCCAGAGGAAAAATACACTTTACCCACAGAGGGATATATCGGGCTTCTCTTCAGAAGCCATGCAAACAAGAGGAGAATGAAGTGAAGATTTTAAAGTATTGAAAGAAAATAAAACCCCATCAACCTAGAATTCTGTATCCAGGAAAATTATACTTCAAAAGTGAAAGAGAAGTAAAAATTTCTCAAACAAAAACTGAGGGAATTTGTTACCAGTGGGCCTGCCCTCCAACGTATATTAAAAGAAGTTCTTCAAAGAGAAGGAAAATTATGTAGGTCAGAAACTGAGATCTACATAAGCAAAGGAAGAATATCAGAGAAGGAGTAATGAAGATAAAATTAAATCTTTTATTTTTCTTATTCTTAATTGATCTAATAGACAACTGTTCAAAGTAAAAACAGCAAAAATAATAGCAAAAAACCGGCAACATAAGTATTGGGTGACTATAGTATATGGATAGGTGAAATGAATACCAGCTATGTTATAAGGGATGGGAAGAAAAATTGGGAATACTCTGCTATAAGGTACCATGAAGCAATATAGTTATTGAAAGTGGACTTAGATTAGTTGTAAATGTTTATTGTAAACTCTAGGGCAACAACTAAAAAAAGTTTTAAAGAAATTTAATTGATGTGCTAAAAGCAGGGAGAAAATGGAATCATATAAAACCAGATAAGTCAGGAGAAGAAGGGAAGATTAAAAAAAAGAAACAGGGGCTTCCCTGGTGGCGCAGTGGTTGAGAGTCCGCCTGCCAATGCAGGGGACACGGGTTCGTGCCCCGGTCTGGGAAGATCCCACATGCCGCGGAGCGGCTAGGCCCGTGAGCCATGGCCGCTGAGCCTGCGCGTCCGAAGCCTGTGCTCCGCAACGGGAGAGGCCACAACAGTGAGAGGCCCGTGTACCGCAAAAAAAAAAAAAAAAAAAAAGAAACAAATGCAACAAGTAGAAAACAATTATAAACATGGTAAATATTAATCCAACTATATTAGTAATTACCTTAAATATGAATGGTATAAATATACCAGTTAAAAAACAGAGACTATCAGGCAGAACAGAACAGGACTCAATTATCTTTTGTCTACAAGAAGCCCACTTTAAAAATAAACAGATGAAAAGTAAAGGGATTTAAAAAAAAAAAAGTAAAGGGATAGGGGAAGATAGACCATGCTAACACTAATCAGAGAAAGCTGTAATTTCAGACAAAGCAGACTTCAAAACAAGAAAAGTGATCAGAGATAAAGCGGAGCATCACATAACGATAAAAGGATGAATTCTCCAAGGAGGTATAACAATCCTTAATGTATATGCACCTAACAAGAGAACATCAAAGTACATGAGGCCAAAAACTGATAGAACTGCAAGGAGAAACAGACAAAACCATTATTATATTTGGAGACTTCAACACCCCTCTATCATTCATGGACAGATCCAGTAGGCAGAAAATCAGTAAGGATGTAGTTGAACTAAACAGCACCAACCAGATCTAATTTATAGAATACATCATCCGACAACAGCAGACTACACAATCTTCTCAAGTTTACATGGAACATTCACCAAGATAGACCACATACTGGGCCACATAACCCACCTTCACAAATTGAAAAGAATGCTATCTGGGGGATGGGCATTTGGTTCTGTTTCCCAAGAGACCAAGTTTGTTTAGGGAACAGGGCCTCTGAAGCCTGACAGACGTGGGGAACCATCCTAGGTCCATCACTTACCTGCTATGTGACCTTGGGTCAGTCATTTAATCTCTTCATCTGTAGAGGGAGGACAATAATAATAACTACTTCATGGGTAGATGTTACAAGCATGAAATAAGACACCCCATGAAAAGTGATTTAAACCCTCCCTGGCCCAAGGTAAGACCTCAGTCAACTTTCCCCGCTCGCTCATGGTGTTAGTAAGGGAGAAGGAACACAGTCTGAGCCCCTGTGGACAATCTGTGCACCATCCCCTGCGGGTCACGGGAGACTCAGACCTCAAACTTGGGCTCCCCTTTAGTCCTGGAGGTGCGTCACCTTACCACCCTCAGGGAGCAGATGCCACCAGCTCCTGGCAGGTGGGAGTACAATGTGAGGCAGGCTTAGCTCAACTGAATTCAGGGGCACAGGGTTGGAAGGGTTCCTGAGATGGAGCATTTGAGGAAGGTCTCAAAGATGGGAGTCCATTCCAAACTGAGGACACAGCCTGAGCGAGGCTTGGAGGGTGGCTAAAGCACAGTGCGTTCCAGGCCTGATGAACAGGCTGGAGTGGATCATGGACCCCAGAGATGGTCAGGGTGCAGAGGTCACTTGGCCCAGTCATCTTGCCTTGGAGATGAGGAAACTGAGGCCCAGAGAGGGAAGAAGAGTCCTCCCAGTTGTCACACTACTAGATTTGCTTCCATCCTGGGACCTCACTGAACTTGGAGAATGCAAATTTTGATTAGAAAGAATGGTAATTTAGCGATGATGAGGGAATGATATCTATTGACTGGTGAATATGTGTCAGGCACTGCTGTAAGGGCTTTATAGGGGATATGTGATTTTATCCTCACAAGTAACCCTATGAGGTAGGAACCATTATTTCCATTTTATAGTTGAGGAAACTGAGGCACAGAGAGGTTACTAATGCCTCCTCAGCGCTTTTAGGATTTTAGCAGACACCACTCACTGCCTCGTCCACATCCACCCCGGCATTTCTCCCTTGCTGGCAGAGCAACCACACTTCCTCTGTCCCCGTATCCCACAACTGCAGCTTCAGGAGAGGCCTGCTCCAGGAGAGGCTCTTCACCGGCCTCAGCCACTTATGATGGGTCCATTCCTCCTATGAGAGATTGATTCAGGGACAGGCATGGGATGCTTTCTGTCCTGTTAGAAGTGGAGGGAAGTTAGGGGAAATCTGGAAGGAGATTCTTTTTTGTTTGTGCGGTACGCGGGCCTCTCACCGTTGTGGCCTCTCCCGTTGCGGAGCACAGGCTCCAGACGCGCAGGCTCAGCAGCCATGGCTCACGGGCCTAGCCGCTCGACGGCATGTGGGATCTTCCCGGACCGGGGCACGAACCCGTGTCCCCTGCATCGGCAGGCAGACTCTCAACCACTGCACCACCAGGGAAGCCCTGGAAGGAGATTCTTGATTGTAAAAGGGAGAGAGAGAGACCTGGAACATATCATGGCCCCTCTTCCATCTCTGGACATTGTGATGTCTACATGTGATGTTGGAACTATGGCAGCCACATTAGGTCTATAAGGGGACAAGTCTGAGAATAGTCTGACACACTGAAGATGGCAGAGTAGAGGCAGGTATTAATGGGGTTCTCGAAGATGTGGATGAGCTGCTGAGTTAACTAACCCAGGATGCCCTTCCTCTCATCTCCTTGACACGTGAGCACTTACATCTCTTATTTGCTAAGCTGGTTGCATCAGTGTTTTCTGCTCCTTTCAGCTGAAAGCATTTTTGTTGGTGCAAGGATGAACCCCAACCCTCTTCAAATGTCACTCAAGACTCAGAATCCCGGCAGCTTTGTTTCTCATCAGCATCTGCTGTTCTAGCCAGAGTCGAAGACTGGCTAATCCCAGGATGGGCCATGTTCTCCGGGGCCTCCAGGTCTTTGCCTTTGCTGTTTCCTCTGCTGGAGGTGCCCTACCATGTGTCGGGCACACCCCCCCTCTCCTCTGCTGAACCGGTGGCTCTGTCACCTTCTGTGCAGCCCCACAGCACCGGTCTGTGTGGCCACCATCACTCTCGTCACCCAAGTTCTCCCCTGTCAGTTTATATATCTTCCCCCTTTCCTGGACTGAGCTCTGGACCAAAGGCAGACCCTGGTCACATTCATTTCTGTGCCCTTGTCACCCAGTACAGCATACACACCCTCTAAGGGGCTACGGAATAAATAAAGGTGTGGGAGCTCTCTGGGTCCACCGGAGCTCCCGAGGGAGACTGGGGGGGCAGAGCCCAGGACACCAGCAATAATAACAGCCATCATCAGTGAGCCAATGAGCCTCCTGTGCTCTCCACGAGATCACCAGTCTTCTTGTTTTATAGATGAGGAAACCAAGGCACAGAGGGCTAAAGTGACGTGCCCAGAGCTGGGATTTAAATGCGAGTCTGTTGGTCTTCAGCAAAGTGAAAAAAGATATATATTGAATTGTACATATATGATTGTGTATGGGAGTGTGTGTGTGTGTGTGTGTATAATGTGTGTTTAATTGCCTTATAGTAGGAATATTGGCAATTGACTTTTCCAATTTTCTCAATATTTCTCATTTTGTTTCAGAAGCATAATGGGGAAAATTTTTAAATATACAGCCAAAGGTTTAGAGAATTAATGTTAGGTTGGGCTATGTGCCCTGAGGACTTCATTTTCTTAAAGATTCTGTGGTGGAACAGGAAACCCACATCAGTCTGTGTTCCCCAGATGCTATCTGAACCGTGTAATGTCAAGATTTCCTGATCCCCTATTCTCTAATCTGTGCACTCATGAATCTGGGGACGTTTTCATTTGTTTTTTCTTCCCTCCCTTCCTTCCCTCCTTCCTTCTTCCTTTCTCTTTCTTCCTTCCTCTTTCTTTTCTTTCTTTCTTTCTTTTTTTTTTTTGGCCAGAAAGTGAGGATAAAGAATAAACACTGGGCTTCCCTGGTGGTGCAGTGGTTAAGAACCCGCCTGCCAATGCAGGGGACACAGGTTCGAGCCCTGGTCCTGGAAGGTCCCACATGCCGCGGAGCAACTAAGCCCGTGCGCCACAACTAGAGAAAGCCTGCGCCCAGCAACGAAGACCCGACACAGCCCAAAATAAATAAAATAAATAAGCTTATATTAAAAAAAAAGAATAAGCATTGTTGACATTTTTCTAGCACAACTTAAATTTTTTGCACTTAGAAAAGGTTAAATCATTAGGTTGTTGGCATGTGGATGGGGGGTAGGAGAAAACTCATCTCCAAAAATACACCTCTTGTCTTTCTTATTTATATGAAACTTTGTTCTGAAGGCTTCTCAGGGGCCAAAGAACAAGCACACAAACAAAATCAGGTCATCACCATTCTGCTCTCTGCCCCTCGCCCAGCTGGACCGTGGGTGGAACCCCAGGACAAAGTTCTGGGGGGCACCAGGAAGCAGAGCCAGCGCACCCCAGGAGGGAGGCCCCGCGTGCCCTGCTCAGCCTCAGAAGTGGAGATAAGCAGTTGGAATGAGCAGCCAGGCCCCCCATCCCAGCAGAGGGTCCGTGCTCAGAGAGGGGACGCCCCGGTTCCCGCCTCTGTGAGATGCGACTGTTGTGAGAACCCAGTGGGATGACACAGGCGCCCGGTGGGAGGGAGGACCAGGCTGGGCCGGGAGCTCAGGCCGTGTGGGCGGAACCCAGTCTGTGAAGATGGGCTGGGTGGAGGGAGTTTTTGCAAGTCAAAAAGCATGTGTTTTGAGAACCCCTTGTTCTGTTCTCCGCTTGGGGATCCCGTGCTCCTGTGAATCACTTCTTCTCGCGGCACTGGTGTTTTCCTCATCTCGCATCAAAGTCACGTGAACCCTTAGCGCCCCTTTCTGCTTCCCCCTGGGCTGGCCGCCAGTGGCTGCCTGTCTTTGTCGTCTTGAGGCCGCGTGAGGGTCAGACAAGGAGGCTGCGGGGCAATGTCCTCGTCCCGGGAAGAGGCCGTGCCCTGGACTTGCCAGGTGTTAAGATCTAGCGTGGGGCAGTGGAAAGAACTCTTGATTTAATCAGAAGCCCCGGATCCCTCTCGGTCCCGCCATGAAGCTGCCTGTGCCACCTCAGACCTCAGCTGCCACCCTCCGAAATGGGACGTCTGGCCTCAGCGTCGGGAAGGGAGCTGAGCCGTTTCTTGTGGGCCCCCCGTCTCCATCCGGCCCTGGTCCCCGGCAGAGCTTGAGGCAGTGGCAGCTACTGGGTAACGCAGATCAGATGCAGCCCCTTCCTGGGCCATGCTCGGAGGCCTTCCTCCTCCAAGGCCTTGGGGATATTTGAAACTCCGTGGAGTTTGGCTTCAGAGCCTGGAGTGGAAACCACAGCTCCATTACGTGAGCACATGTGATCTCCCTGGGAGAAGAGAGGCAACCGGCCTCAGAAAATGAGAGACGAGCTGGAGGTCTCTGGCTCCGGAGGACACTTAGGACGGTGTCTGGGAGCCCCGGGGAGGGCAAGTCCAGCGCACTTGGCCAGGCCACCCTGGTGTGACCTTGGAGTTGGTGGGCTCCCTGATACCAGAGGATGGAGCAAAGGCCAGGGCCCATTAGAGGGTAGACCTGAACCCTGAATGAGAGCTGGACGTGCACCAAGGAATCATTCTATCTCCCCCACCCCAATGTGATCGCATATTTTGAAAGCTTTATGTTTGCCAGACAAATTGTTGAGGAAGAAAAATTCCTTTGAAAGGGAATGACCTCCCCCTCCCCCTCCCCCTCGTCCAGGGCAGACCAAGCAACTAAGTTTACACAAATGAGTGGGAAATGATTCCAAAGTCACTGCCAGTTAAGATACCCCGGCTTCTACCACTGCCTGGTTGGGGTAACTTTGGGCCAATAATTTTTTTTCTTTTCTTTCTGGCTGTGCAGCATGCAGGGATCTTATCTCCCCAACCAGGGGTCAAACCCACGCCCCCTGCAGTGGAATCGTGGCATCTTAACCACTGGATCGCCAGGGATGTCCCTGGGCCAATAATTTAATACCTCCAGCCTCAGATTCTCATCTGCCCAGTAGAAATACTGAGCCTCACCTCAGGGGGGCTCTAAGATGTGCACGAAGGGTCCAAGCAGAGGCTCACAGAGACAGGTGGGTGTTACTCCCAAATGACATCGATTAACCCTCACTTCCCATTTCTAAGTAATCCGAGACCATTCATAACAGCTCATCAGCACTGTGGTTGGCAAAAATAACTGAGACACCCCTTGATGGTGGCGGTGGTCCAGGCTGAGGCGGCCAGTTGGTGGCCTGAGACTAGCACCTCCTGGCTGGAGTGATGGTCGGGGATGGGCACTTTGAACACTGCTGGTGCTTGGCCGTCATGACTCTTAAGGGCAGAAACCAGGGCTGAGACCATCTCTGCCGGCCCTTCCAGCCTGAGGTTCTTTCTCTCCAGGGGCGGAAGCTCAGGCAGGGCACTGGGACCCCAGGCTTCAGTTCTGCTTAGCATCCACTCACCTGGGGCGCTCTGGGCTGGTTACTTGGCTTTTTCTGTGTGATACAGAACTGACCTGCTAGGTCACTTAGCAACCTCAGTTTCCTCCTCTGTGAAATGGGAACAGCAGTCATGACAGCTCCCTGGCAGGGTATTGTGAGGGGTAGGGAGAGCGGTCAGTGGGTTTGGTTGTGTGATCCTTTCCACCGTGCAGGGGAGACCTCACGCTTCAGGGCACCAAGGAACCAGAATGCAGAGTGGGTGGCTCCTCTCAGGGATCAACTCCTAGGAGAAGGTATACTCTTGGCACAGGTTCCGGGAGTGGGTGGGGCAGGTTCTCGGTAAATCGAAGATTTGTGGAAGGAAAGAGATTGGACTTGGTAATGGACTTTGAAACAGGCCACCCAGGCCTGATAATGCAGGCTTTTCTACCCCTGCCAAACCGTGCCTTTCCTCATCCATCTGTTCATTCACGCAGCTACTCATTCCACAAATACTTCCAAGGCACCCTCTCTGTGTCCTGCACTGGGATACAGCACTGAGCATGGTGCCTGCCCTCATGGAGCTCCCACTCCACATGGGGAAGAAAGACCTTAAACAGATAGCTGCACACATCAGTACAAAGTTACAACACTTAACAGGAGCTAGGAAGGAAGAGAGGGGATATTGCAAGTGCGTAGCAAAGACCAACTCCTCCTGAAGGCTAGTACTTGCTACCTGCCTGGCAGGGCCCTAATCCCTTGACATTGTCCCACTGAATCCTCGCCACGTCCCTGTGGGGTGGGAGCCATCATTACCTCCATTTACAGAAGCAGAAACTGGGCAGAGCCCAGATCTCAATCGTTCCCCCAATTCTGTGCCCTAGGAGGGCAGGCTTCCGTCTTCCTTTTTCCACAAATGAGGAAACTGAGACTTTGGCCGGAGTCAAATATTTTTCTCAAGGTCACAGATAGGAATAGCTGAGTTCCCTGGTCCTTCTCCTCCTACCAAAGTCCAATCAACCTAGGACAGAATTTTTAGCCCAGTGAGGAGAAATCCTCCCTTGAGGAATGAACGCATGGTCTAGTAGGAAAGATGGACATTGTGGAAGATCAATTGTATTCATAGTCCCATAATTCTTCACCCCTCCGTGTATCTACATCCTTCACCCAGTAACTCCACGATGCCCTCCAACCCGGGATAGAGTGTTCTGCCCAATCTTTGATGCTGGGCTCAGCTCTGTGACTTGCTTTGGCCAGTAGGATGTTAGCCCACTTGGTGTAGAGGCTTGACAAAGCACTCCCGAGTTTCCTCTTTTGCCCTTTCTCTTCTGCTGTGGTCATGAGAACATAACAGCTAACTTGCTGAGTGACTAAGACATGTGGCCCTGGGCCGAGTCACCCCATCATCCCAGCCGAGGCCATTGCAGGTCAGCAGCTGACCCCAGCTAGGATCAGCTGAGCTAAATCAATGAACCAACTCATGAGCTGAGAGAACGTTTGCCACTGGGGTTCTGGGTTGTTTGTTATGCAGCATGACTGTGGCAATCAGTGACAGATGCACACGTGTATGTGACCAGTTCGACTGTAGATGCAGTGCGAAGGGCTCTGCACAAAGCAGGGGAGGAACAATACGTTCTGAGCTGAGAGGTCAGAAATGAGTCATAGAAGCGCAACACAAAGCTGAATCTCGAAGAAGTAAGAAAGTGTCGCAGGCAAATAAAGCAGGCTCAGGCATGAGGTGTACAACTACGAGGCGTGTTTGGGGAAGGGCTGTTTGTGGCTGGTACACGTAGGGCAACGTGGGAAGTAAGCCTGGGCTGCTCCATCAGGGAGCCCGATGGTGGCAAACCCCGAATGCCAACGTGGCAATGCTAAGTGGGCAACAGAGAGCTATGGAAGGTTGACAAGCTGTGAGGGAGTGCAATGGACTGAATGTTTGTGTCCCCTCAAAATCCATATGTTGAAATCATATTAGGAGGTGGAGCCTTGGGGAGGTGATTAGGTCATGACGGATAAACCCTCACGTATGGGATTAGTGCCTCATCAAAGAGGCCCCGGAGAACTCTCGCTCTCTTTCTGCCATATGGGGACACAACGAGAAGTAGGCCGCCCGCAACCCTGAAGAATGCTGTCACCAGAACCCAGTCATGCCAGCACCCTGATCTTCCACCGTCCAGAACTGTGAGACGTAAACTTCTGTTGTTTTTAAGTCACCCCGTCTATGATACTTTTTTATTTTTACATAAATTTATTTATTTATTTTTATTTTTTGGCTGCGTTGGGTCTTCGTCGCTGTGCGCTGGCTTTCTTTAGTTGCGGTGAGCAGGGGCTACTCTTAGTTGAGGTGCGCGGGCTTCTCATTGCAGTGGCTCCTCTTGTTGCGGAGCATGGGCTCTAGACACACGGGCTCAGTAGTTGTGGCACGTGGGCTCAGTAGTTGTGGCTCACGGGCTCTGGAGCGCAGGCTCGGTAGTTGTGGCGTACGGGCTTAGTTGCTCCACGGCATGTGGGATCTTCCCGGACCAGGGCTTGAACCCGTGTCCCCTGCATTGGCAGGCGGATCCTTAACCACTGCACCACCAGGGAAGCCCTGTGATCCTTTGTTATAGCAGCTCTGACTCAGACAGGGAGGTTGACGCTTGTTTTGTTTTGCCCCTCTATTCAGGTGCCAGGCCCTGCACGTTTGGTCCGTGCTGGTGCCCCACTCCCACCACTCTGGCCTGATTCTGACCTTCTCATTGGGGCTTTTGCTCATCCTCTGTATGGAATCCCAGACCAACCCCAACAGTCCTTCCCTAGAAAAAGGTTAATTAGAACTTCCATCTCACAAGAGCCTTTTCTAGCATGAAAGTCAAGAAATTCATTTTTGAAGCTCCTCTAGGACAGGCCTTTGCAGCTGGGAAGGCTGTGACCTTTGGAGTCTGAGACGACCTGGGTTCCAAGGCTGTGTCACCATGTACAGAGGGCATGACCCTGGGGAGTCCCATCCCCTCTCAGAGCTCTCCTAGCCCTCACTGCCTTGAATCCTCACTATGCCCTGGAAGGCCAGTATCCCTGAAACTTAGAGGCTCAGAGAGGTGGGGTGATCTTCCCGGGGTCACATAGCTAGAATGCAGCCCAGGCAGGATGGGACCTAGTCTTTGTGTCCAGGTGCCATTGGGACTTGGCACCTTCTGGGACTCCTTCCTGAAATCCTGTGAGGTAGGATGGTACATTTTCTCCAAAGGCAGTTGCCGAGAATTTCTCCCTACCTGAACACATAGGATGCTCCTCCTGGAAAGAGGAAGGCCTGTTCCCCCAACTCCCTCCCCCACCCCACCCCACCCCCGCCTTGAATCTCGACTGGCCCTGTGACTTTCTTTGACAAAGAGAATATGGCAGAAGTGACCCTGCCAGTTCCAGGCCTAGCCTTAAATGGCCTAGGCCTTCTGCTTCCTCTCTTTCCTTTGGAGGCCAGCTGCCATGCACAGCAGCCTGGGCAGACTGGAGTGATGGGAGCCATGTGGAAAGAAAGGCCATGTGGAGGGGAGCTGAGGCACCCCAGCACAGGCATATGAGGGAGGCCTTGTAGACGTTTCAGCCCAGCCACGCTCCCAGCTGGACCCAGCCATGCTGACTCCACGTGGAGCAGGGGATCCTCCCAGCTGGCCCACGGACTGTGAGAAGTAGTAAATCACCATTATTTCAAGCCACTAAGCTATGGGGTGGTTTGTTACACAGCAGAGATAACTGAAACAGGTGGCCCCGTGGATGCCTGGGTTCTATAAGTCCCCGGGGACCTCTAACCCCCTCCAGAGCCCTGAACCCTGGTTGCCATGGTTCCCAGGCAGATGGTGAGTGTTTCCACCTGTTTTACTCTTTCTAAGGAAGGTGAGGGGAGTTGTGTGGTTCCCCCCACATCCCATTTGAAGTCGTGCCTATGACAAGCTAATGGAGCTCCTATGACAGAAATGACAAGCTAAGAACTTGAAGTCTGTGGTCAGACTCCTGAGATTTAAGTCCCAGATCTGCCACATTCTAGCTGTGTGACCTCGGGCAATTTACTTACCCTCTCTGTGCCTTGGTTTTCTCATCTGGAAAATGAGGTTAATGCTCATGCCTATCTCATATGCTCAATTCCTATGAGGATTAAATGCAGTAATATACACAAACTCAAAATAGTGCCTGACTCATTGTAAACCCTCAATAAATATTATCTGTTGTTTCACTACTATTAGTATTACTAGGCTCCAGGGATTCTGAGCTGGATATTTCAGTATTCTGGAGAAGTATAGCTGACACCCAAACAGGAAAGTTGTAATACAGAGGGATACAAATAAAAATAGGAACATGGTCAAGTCTAGGAGGGATTTCTTCTACCTGGGAATTAGGAAGTCTTCCTGAGGGAAGTGACAATTGAGCTGGGTTTTAAAGACTGACAAGGAGTTTGCTGGTTTTATCAGTTAGGTTTACACTTGGCTCTGAAGGAAAACATAAACACAAAATAACAGTGGCTTAAACAAGATAGAAGCTTATGTCTGACTCAAGTAGAAATCTGGTGGTGGGAGGCCCAGGGCTCATAGGGTGCTCCACGGTGACAGGTACCCAGGTTCCTCCTATCTTCTTGTTCCATGTGCTTGGGCTCTAGCCCAGGCTCTCCTCCTGGTGCAAGGTGGCTGCTGGAGCTCCAGCAACCATGTCTCTTTAAGGACACTCCTGAAAGTTGTACACTGCACTTGGAAGCCATTGTCTAGGCTCTGTCCCATGGCCAATCTAACTGCAAGGGAGACTGAGAAACATATTCTTTATTTTGGGTGGCCATGTGCCCAGCTAGCTAAGGCTTGGGGGTTCCATTGCTAAGGAAGACTTGGGGAACAGACATTGGAGGTCATGACTGGCCAAGTTGACCACACAGAGGACAGATGTTAGGAAAGGATTCCTACTAGAAGGAACGGCATATGCAGAGGCCTGTGTACATGAAGCACATGGCTGGTTCTGTCTCCACAGGGCCTTTGAGGGTCTTCACTCCTCTCCTGAGGCAGTCACTGCTTCAGCGTGGCTGCTTCCATGGACTTGCCTTTAGATCAGCTTCTTGTCAGGCAGACACGTCCCACTCCCAGCTCTCCTGTTACTCTGGAAACTCCCACCTACCCAGTGTGTCCACGGGAGAAACTGAGATGCCCGGAGGAGCTTCTGGTCACTGAGGAGACAGAACTGTGAGTGGAGGGGCCACAGGGAGAACGGCCCGAGCTCTCCTCGGCCTTCTGACCTAGGCCTGGACAGGGGCGGGCCCATTCCCAGGGCTCCCAGGCCAGGGGAATGATGTAAACGAAGGCCAGGAGGTGGCTCTTAAGAGACTAAGGGGGCCCTTGAAGGGAGCTCTCGGGAAACAAAAGCCCACGTGCCTACAGGTCACATCACACGGATGTGCCGGTCAGTCATGGCGGGCTGGGGCCATGGAGTCAGTGCTGTTGGAGATGATTGGAAGGCACAAAGGACAGGATACTGAAGCGAGCAAAGGAAAGCACAGGCCTCACTCCCAGCCCCCTCTGGGGCTGGAGGCAAAGAGTGGGAGATCCACCTGGCACAGGTCTTTGTGTGGGACTCCAGTTCTGCCTCAGACATGCTGGGTCACTTGAAGCCTCGGTTTTCTCATCTGTAAAATGGCGCCTGCTTCTCAAGGGCATGATGAGGGTTCCAAACGATGGATAGGAAAAGCCTGTGTGAGAGCTCAGATGCTGTGCACAGTGCCAGTTACTGCGGAAACTTCTGAAAGAAGGGCCTCCCACGGGCCTGGGCTTTCAACGAGGCAGGGTTGCCTGGCCTCCAGGGCCTAGCTGGGGCCTTGGTTTCTCAGGCAGCCGCCCTTGACCGCCTGTGCACCCCTGCCCTCACCTCCTAAGCTTTCATAGCCTCTGGCTCCAGGAGCTCCAAATGCAGACTCGAGCCTGCAGCCCAGTCCCCGCTAACAGGCCATCTTCCAAGAGGCTGGAGACTCAGGCGATGGTGGCCTGGTGGCTAGAAAACCCCAGTACTGAAGTGAATACTCACCCAGCGAGGACTCACTGCTCACACGCCACAGCGACTAGGCAGGCAACCCATGTGGAAAGAGGCTCAGGTGGGTGGCAGGCAGCCTCTTTCAGACTGGGGGAGGGTGTGCCCACCCAGCTCAAAGGAAGCGTCTTTATACACTGTATTCAAAGCACCAGCACTAAGAGGCAGAACTGCAGACTGGAAGCTTTGTGACAGCCAGCTTGGAAGAGAGCAGTACCCATTTGCTTTGCTTCTGTGACAGAGGTGGGGTGGGGGTCCTGAGTCTGACTTGGGGGTAGAGTCTGAAGCATGCAAGAGACGCCTATTGTTTTGTTTGTTGAGTGTTGCCCCCTTGCGGGAGCTGCTCTCCATCATCATTGGCTACAGGTTTCCGGCGGGATTTGCCATATTGATTCTCCCCAGGTGGGGATCACCTGACCGCACTGAGCCAATCTCTGACTTCTGCAGAGAATTTGGAATCAGAACCAAAAGACTTCAGCTAAGGCCGGCTGTCTTCACATCTAGAGGCCCCGGAGGCTGTTGACAGCCGTGCTTTCTACTACTGGCTGGAGAGGTGGACGGAGCCAGGGGCTGTGAGGAAGATGAAGAGACAGCAGAGAGCAGCAAGGTAAGAGAAGCGGGGGAGCCCCGCTGGGCACCCCGCAGGGCTCTTAGCCCTGGCTGCACCCTTTCCTGAGGCCGACTAGGTCCTGGTCCGCTGGTCTGGGGTTCCAGAAGGTACACGCCGGCTCCTTTCAACAACTTCCATGCCCCCATCCCACCCCTCACCCCCTGCCAGTATCTTCCTTCTCTTGCTGTAGCTAGTTTAGGTGAGTTTGCGCTTCTACTCAAATAATCCCACCGATATGAAGAAAAGCAGAATAAGCCCTGTTTTTCTATGACTGCCACTCACTGAGCCAGCTGCTTCACCTGCATTATTTCATTAAATCCTTATGATGACTCTGTGAGGTAGGTGTTATTCTTATCTCCATTTGGCAGATGAGAACATTGAGGCCCAGAGAGGCTAAGCCATGTGTCCAGAGTCACACAGCAGACAGGAATGAGTCTGGGCTGGCTGATTCTAGAGGCCAAGTAGGAGTCTTCCTGTGCACTTACCCTCCCTGCTGGAGGGGGTTGCATTTGAAAGTCACTGGCCTGGAGGGTTCTGTTCGGCCTCATGCAGAGCCTGTGATTCCGTGGGCTTGTTCGACTCTGTTTTCTTAAATAGGTTTGAACATCTTGAGAAAGAGCCAACCTGGTTGGGCTTTAAGTTTTCAGAACTGGGCTGGAGGTGGCCTCCTTGGGGAGCCCAGCCAGGGCCTGGCCGAGCCCCCGGACCAGGCCGCCTGTGGATGCTGACATCATGTCCTGCCACAGCTTTGAGGCCCACCTCAAACCTAAGTCACCCCCTCCAGGAGGCCTTTCAGGGCCCAGGCGGCTATGACCTTTCCTCTATTCTCCCTGACACTCATTTTGCCGTGGTCCCGTCTCAGGACTCTGGAACCTTTGACTGGGTTCTCCTGCTGAAGAGTCGTGTTGGAGAAAGCCAACACCTGGGATAAGCTTGGCCCCTGTCCCAACCTTGGGGGGCAGGGGGCTGTTTGTCTTTGGAGGCAGAGAGAGAAGACCCAGCACTGGCTGGGCCATGGGAAGCCATGGGGTCTTGGAAGAAATACCAGGGGACCTGGCAGCTCCAGGAGGCTCAGGGGAGACTCTCAGGGGCCTGGCCGTGTGTAGACAGGGGGAGACAGAGACAAAGACCAGCTGTCCCACCCTTTAAAAATCTTTAAAATTTGCTCATTAGAATTCTATGAATGTATAGTTTTCAAAGTAAATGGGATCATATGATATGTTTTATATCCATCCATCTATATTTATCTATCAGTAGATAACAGACATCCTTCCAAATGAACAGAGATCTATGTCATTCTCGTTATAGAATGGGCAGCTCAAAGAAAACTCAGGACTGGTTTCATTGTGAATGTAGATAAAAGAATTCAAAGCAATATATTAGCAAAAGAAATCTAGCACTGTAGTCAGTTAAAAGAATAATACCTCGTGACCCAGTAGGAGTTGACTTCGGGGATGCCAAGATGGTCACTCTTGGGAACTCCACCAGCAGTGTTCACGGCACTGACGGATAGTGGAGGGAAGCCATGTGATTCTCTCAGTCGATAGTAGAAAAGGTTTGCATGCCGATTGGTAGCCCGTCCTGATAAAGCAGTGAGAAAGAATCCTAAACATGGCCAGAAGTATTTACCAAACCCTAACACCAAACAGAGGGGCAGGTGTATTAAAAGCATCCTTGTTTAAGCCCAGAGCAGACAAGGCTCAGGGTCCAGCCCATGATTGTTATTCCATGTTGTCCCAACTAGAGGCCCAGGTAGAGTGGAGGTGAGTGGGGACCAAGGGCAGTGGTGGAGGAGCTGGTGCCAGTGGCCTCTGGGCTTTCCTCTCTCTGGAGTCCCTTTTGCCAGAGGTGAATTTACCCTGAAGCTAAAGCAGTTTCAACCTCAGGGCCCCTCACTTGCAGTGGCCCTTCCAAGACTCTGTAACCAATTCTATATTCACAATTTGGTATTCTTGTTCTTAAAATGGCCCTTGAGCTGTTTCAAGCCTCAGACCCTCACACCTGGACCCTCTTCTGACTCCAGCTCAGCTCTTTCCCCCTGGATTTTAGTCACTGCGCCACCTTGAGTCCCCAGCACCCAGCCCAGTCCTGGCCAGGTGTGAAGACAGGTTGTGGAGTGAATGAATGAGGAAAGCAGAGGAACATGACTTGTCCAAGGTCACTCTGCTGTCAGTGGCAGCGCCGAGACAAGAGCCCGGCTCTCTACCCACCCTGTGCAGGGACCCGCCCACCTCACCAGGTGGCAGCTTGGCTTGGGTTTTGCCCTCATGACGTCCAGGAGGTGCTGGAAGCATAAAGAGCGTTGAGTTCTGACCTTGGGTAACCAGAGAGAGACCCGGCTGTGGGAAGATACCCAGGCCGCCCATTGCATGTGGCTGTGGGGCTGGCACCTGTGTTCCTGACCCTCCACCCGCCATCCCCTTAGGGACCCTGTAGCCAAGCGTTCTGGGAGCCACCCTCGAGACAAGCCTAATTCCTGAGTCCTCTCCCTCCCTGGGTCCTTCAAGCCCTGTTGAGTTTCTGTCACTTCTGGGACAGCCTTGAGGAGGGGGTGAAACAGAGAACAGACAATAAACATGGCCGTGTGCCTTCCCCACTCGGGCTGTACTGTATTAAACGAAAACAGCAGCTTGGACGACAAGATGATCCCATTTTTGTGAAAATGAGTATATATTGATATGTGTGTATTCACATGGGGGGAAATCTAGAAAGACATACACCTGAAACTTTAACAAAAGTGATCTCCAGGTAATGGAATCCCAGTGGTTTCTCCTTTTTCTTTGAGCTTTTCTGTATTTTCTAATTTTTCTATCATTTTTATGTATTACTTGTGGAGAGGCAGCGTAGCGCTGCGTTTACGAGTCAGGACAGAGTTCGCATCCGAGCCCTCCCTCATTCTAGCCGTGTGTGTGTGTGCGCGTGCCGGTCACTGGAGGTCTCTGAGCTTCGGGCTGTTCCTCTACAAGGTGAAGTGGAGGTGAACATTGAGCCTAACTTATTACAATGGAAAAACCTGCTGGACCCCACCCGGTGATGAAATTTAATACCACTAGTAATGGGGCAAACCCACCCGAGAAGCACCCAGCACCCAGGTTCCTGCTGGAAACCACGACCCTGGATCTAGTCTTGAGGAAACGTCAAGACAAATCAAATAGGGTGACATGATGCGAGGCATCTGGCCTGGACTTTTCAAAAACGCCAATGGCATGAAAGGAAGGAAGAAAGAAAAAGTCTGGAGAACTATTCGAGGTTAAAGGAGACGCGAAAGGTGATGCTTGATTGGATCCTGAGTAGGATGGGGAGGCTACGAAGGGCATGATTGAGACAATTGGACAAATTTGCAGATGGAGAGTACATTAGGTAACAGTAGGACAATGTTAACTTTCCTAAGCGTCATCACCGTATAGGGACGGTGTAGGGAAGTGTCCTCATTCTGCAGAGGTATTTGCTGAAATACTTAGGGAAGAGTCCAATGTTGTCTGCAGCTAACTCTCCAACGGTTCAGAGATAAAGTAAATGTAGCAAAATTGAATTGAACAGAATGCCCAGCACAGGGCGGATCTCAGTCCTGGCAGCCACTACTCCACCCGGCCTAGAGCTGCCTCCGCCCTGTCTCCTTTTCCTTCCACCCCCTCCCCTGAGCCCCCTTTCCCAGGGGAGGTGGCCACGGGGGACGCTCTGGGAGAACGGCAGGGTGCAGGCCACTGGCCATCTCCCTGATATTCAAGCCTTCCCCAGACTCATGTTCCAAACAGCCTCATTCCAACTCTGCCCACACGCCCTGGACCCTCATTCATTACAGACACGCGTGGGCCATCCCCCTCCTCCAGTCTGCTCACACAGTTCCCTTAGCCTAGAAAGCCACCTTTCCCTTTCCTGTCAGTAAAATCCAACTTACCCTTCAAAGAAAGCCCACTTATGTGCTCAAAGGGCTACCTCTTTCCCAACCCAGGGAAGAAGCATGCTTTCCTGGAATGGCCCCCCTTGGGCTGTTATCCCACTCTGCAATGCCCAAGTTGATCCGTCACCTCCACGAGCCTGGGAGCTCCAGTTCGCAGGGACCAGGTTGCAACCACCCCTGTGTCTCTAGGACATATCGAGGGCCTGAGCCGTAGGAGACACCCTCCATGTGTTTACTGCCAAAGGGTTGGGTGCCAGCACGAATCCACTGCCATTCTGGAGACTAGTTAAATACACGTTGGTATGTTCATATAATAGAATTACTATACCGGTATCAAAAGAATGACTTGGACTGGTATGGAATAATCCAAGATATAACAATAAGTGAAAGCAGTGAGCTACTTACTATTTGTGTAAGAAAAAAAGCATGTATACTTGTAGTAGCAAAGGTTGCCTCAGGAGAGAGGCAGCGGGGGCTAGGGGGACGGGGAGGGAGTGAGAGTTTTTGAGTTTGTATCTTGCATACGTGAACCTATTTAACAAATCTACATGATTTAGATTTATAATAGAGCACCCACTCTTTGGGGGAGGTTCAGGGAACCCCAGAAGTTGGATGCTGAGGAAAGAGGGGAGAAGCAGGTGAGCATTGCCCCCGGTGGAGGAGGAGTCTGGGCTGCTTGCCTGCGACTCTTGCTGGAGGACCCTGACCTTGAGAGGCGGGCAGCAGCCTCCCAGAATCCTCAGCGCCATAGGCATTTCTCACTTATTCGAGTGCCATCCTCTGGGCCCTGCAGCATCTTATGCCATGACTTCACTGGAAATGTCCTGCCTCCATTTTCATGTGTGGAGTCCTACACCCACCCAGTTCCTGCCTCTGGCCCAGTGTTCCCCTAAGGCCCCCGTCAGAGTCCTCCCTCTCGTCATCCTGCTCCCCGACGTCCTCAGTGTTTGCTCCGAAGTCCTCAGAGCTGAGCGGGCCCAACTGAGAGGGAAAAGGAGGGAAGAGCATCTAGAGATTTTGGCCCTGCTGGCCTTTCTCAGGCCCAAGGCTTCCTGCTGCCCAAGCCCTTTGCTTGTTCGTGTGTTGGGATAGAGGACTGCCCACCCCAAGCCCACACTCCCCTTCCACTACGGGGAAGCAGTGGGAATTTCATGCCTCCTGGGGCCCGTTTACACAGGGAAGGGACTGGAACGTGTATATAATAGGATGCATGGTTAAAGGAAAGTTATTCTGCCATTTGTTAAAATGGTTAAAACAGGTAAGGAAGACTTTATTCGGGACTATTGCCATAGGTGTCAAGACTCTCACAGTAGTGGGGAGAGATGAGGCTCAACACTGAGTACAGCAAAGATAGCCAGGGTTTATAGCCAACAAGCAGAATGAGGGGTCAGTGGATGGAAAATTACTAAGAGGAGACCTCAGGGGGAGGCGTGATTCTTACTAAACCAAATTAACAGGATTCTTGCTGAAGGCAGGCCAGGGTGATCAGATACCAAGGGTGGAGGATTCTCACTAAACTGATTTAGCAGGATTCTTGCTAAACTTGGGTGAGGTAGGCCAAAGACAAGGCCCAAGGACAAGGCCTAGTTGAAAAGAGGGCTCAGAGGAGCCTCTCTGAAGTTTGGTCAAGGACAGAGTCTTTGCCACAATGTTATAGGATCTGGGGAAAACTCCCGTTTTTATAGCTGAGGAATGGAGGCCCAGAGCAGTCATTTGCCTGGGGTCCGCTTTAATCTCCCTCACCCCCAGGAAGCTCAGCCCCAAGACTCCTGCTGCACCTGGCCCACAAGCTGTGGGTAAAAGGGCCTGAGCTCCAGCCCCGCTGTGGCTGCCAACTCATTGCTGTGTTACCCTGGTTTAGTCTGGCCCATCTCTGGGCCTCGCAATGGGACCCAAGAACAAAGCCACCAGAGTACTCTGGCCAAGCCATGGGAGCTCAGGGGAGCCGGGTGGTCCAGGCCTAGGACGGGCAAGGCAATAATTAGCTGAGAGCTCCTCTGGAATGTTAAGTACCCAGCCCTGGAATGCAGCTCCTGCCGGCTGCAAATACCCCCCACCATCAGACAGGCCCTGCAGTAAGATAAAAATCAGGGTGGGCAGGCACTGGGGACCCTGTCTTGGGAGCCCTCCCCTACATTTCTCTGGCCTCTCCCAGGATCTCCTCCATTTGGAATTCCCTCCATCTTAGGGCTCGCTTGGAACAAGCCTTTGCAGATGTGGTAGGGGCTTCTAAGATGACCCCTGCCTCCGGGATCAGTATAATCCCCTCTCCTTCAATGTGGGCTAGACCCAGTGACCGCTCCTGACAAACGGAGGACAGCAAAGTGATGGAATGTCACTTCTGATATTAGGTTACGAAAGGACCATGCCTTTCATCTGGGGCATGCTTTTGCTCTCTCTGAGGGAAGCCAGCTGCCAAGCTGTGAGCTGCCCAACAGAGAGGCCCATGCAGCAGGGCTCCGGCCAACAGCCAGCGGGATCAGCGAGGCCAGCGAGGAGCCGAGGTCTGCAGTCCAGCAACCCACGAGGCCCCAAATCCTGCCAATAAGCACGTGAGTGGGCTTGGATGTGGAGCCATCCCCAGATGAGCTCAGATGACTGCAGGCCTGGCTGACGGCTCGACTGCAGCCTGTGAGAGACCACGAGGCGGAGGGCCAGCTAGGCTCTGCCCAGACTCCTGACCCACAGAAACTGACTTGCCCAAGGTCAGAGAGCCTGGGACTGCCAGGTCCAGGATTGGAACCAAGGTTTTCCAACTCTCAGCCCAGTGTGCAGGGCCCTAGACCAGTGGTTCTCAAACTTTAGTTTGCATCAGAATCATCTGGAGGGCTTGTGAAAACCAAGAGCTGGGCCCCATCCTTGGGGTTTCTGATTCTGTAGGCCTGGGTGGGGCCTGAGAATTTGCATTTCTGACAAGTTTCAGGTGGTGCTGATGTGGCTGGCGGAGGACCACACTTTGAGAACCAGCGCTGTAGACTCTCTGTCTCCCACATCACTCTCCTGATGGGCCCCCAAAGCACAGACCAAGGGCAATTTGCCACGTCATGAATGCCTGTCTAGGCGCCATTTCCTCTGAGGGAGTGGGGTGTGGTTGAAAGAACCACAGAGGGCAGTGCCCTGTCTTGTTCATCTTTGCAACTGTTTCTGACCCATCAAACCCACAGATACATGTGACATTCCACAATTTTATAAGGTTACATTTTGGGGAAAAATTAATTTCTTTTTATCAAAACCATACCAAAAATATTTTACTTTGTTCAGATGATCAAGTATTATATGCAGGAATCGTTTTGTTAAGGAAACTACCGATAGGACATCAATAGGAAGTGAAATAATTCTCTCTCTGCTGTAATGTTTTCCATGTTTTGTCACTTAGGGGCTGGCTTTATCCATCATTGTATTTTACCTTTTGGGCACTAAACCTTCTTAAAGTTGTTGCTTTGGATACTAGGTAATTGGTAGATCTATTGATATAGATATAGATTCATATGTGGATGTGGATTCAAATACGGATACAGATGAAGATGTAGCAGTGATGTTCCCTAAGGAGAAAGGACATGCTCCCTCCCTCTGCTTCCCTCTGCCCAGAATGGGGATGGTGGGGCAGCCAACTTGGACACATCAAGATGGCAGAGCAATAAGGTGGAAGGGGCCTGGATGCCTGGACAAGCTCGTGGAGTAGGATCTCCATTCCCGTCCTAGACAATCTACCCCTAGGTCATCATAGGAGAGAGAAGTGAACTCCACTCTGCCATGGCTCTAATACATCACACGCACGTGTCCCCCCCAGCAGACCACAAGCTCCTTGAGAGTAGGGCTAGAGGCCCCATCTTTCTTCCTACGGCTCTCAGAACAGGGCCTAGCACATTTCAGTTCTGGTTCTGGCCCTTAGTAGCAGGCAACCCGGGGCAAGTGACCTCCCTGGCCTCTTCTACAAAATGGGGCTAAAAAACATTCTCATAAGAGTCTCATCGAGCTTAGTGAGATGATGTGCATAAAATACTTAGCCCTGTACACCTAATAGGAGCTAAATAAATGGTGGATGTTATCATCTATAAGTTTTCAGAAATCGGATCCTGTCCCCTCCCACCCTGCTTTAAACCCCCGACTTCCCTTAAGATAACATCTAACCTCCCTACCGTGGCCCTAAGACCTTTTATGCTTCAATCCTGACCACCTCCCTAGTCTTATCACTCATACCTGAACTCTACAGCCAGATAGAGTTGCTCTGGCATCCCGTCTTTTCCCAAGGTCAGAGTAAAGGGTGAGAAATGGAAAGAAAAAAAAAAAAAAAAGTGAGAAACGTACCAAGTCCAAATGACCCTTGAAAATCCCTTAAACTGAACGTAGGGACAGTATCCAGACCTAGTACCTCTCAGTGAGGCAAGTCCAAAACAGGTTTCCTCCAGTGTAGAAACAGGGGGCTATATCTTCAGTTGAGCCCCAGATAAAGTAGCTGGCTTGTGTTTAGGGGCCTCATGAGACCAAAAGTATGTGTCTTTCATCAGCATCACGTTCAGGATGAAGCGTTCATTGATTCTTCTCTCCTGTACTCCCAGTCCTTGTAACATGCACTGCCTCTCACGTCCAAGCCTTTGCACATGCTGTTCCTTTTGCCCCCAACCCCCCACCCTCCCTGCCTCCCCCTCCACTTGGCCTGGCCAATCCTCATTCCTCTTTCAGGCCTCTGTGCAGGTGCCACTTCCTCAGGGAAGCTTTTCCTAACTTCCATCCCCTGAAGCTCCTCTGTCCTGTGCAGCAGGCCTCCCGCTATACAGTCAGCCCTCCCTCATCCATGGTGCCTGCCTCTGCAATTCCATCAACCCTGGATGGAAAATATTTGGGGAAAAAAAGCCAGAAAGCTCTAAAAAGCAAAACTTGAATTTGCTGTTGGCCCGGCAAGGCAATTATTTACATAGCATTTACATTGTATTTACAACTGTTTACATGGCGTTGTATTAGGTATTGTAAGTAGTCTAGAGATGATTTAAAGTACACTGGAGGACGTACGTTTGTTATTTTGGAACTACGACCCCATCTTATATAAAGGACTTGAGCACCCCTGAATTTCGGTATCAATGGGGGTCCTGGAACCAATCCCCCCCAGCCCTCACACGGGAGTGATGACTGTATATTTTTGCGTGGCTGCCTGTGGGTCTTTTCTAAGAAGTCTTTCCTTCTCTTTTGTTCAGTGCTCGGTCCCCAGCGCCTAGCACAGAATTTGGCGCACAGGCGATGCCCCGATAAGTGCTCACGGAATGAATGGGCCCATGAGGAAACGGGTGGCAGTAGTCCGGGATGCCTTTGCCTCCATCAGCCAGCATCCTGGGGAGGGCAGGAAGGGGAAAGGGAGCCCTGCGGGGGCCTCTCCTTCCCCATCATCCTCCCAGACCCCTTCCCTGCCCAACAGGGCGCCACTGGCCTGTCCCACACCCTCTCTGCCGCCTGCCCAGTGACCTAATTATTGTTTTTTCTTCCAGCCCCGCGGAGGGGAAAACAGAAATTCCTGGTGGATGACACAGGCCCGGCGGCCGCCTGAGAGCCGAGCACGGGACCGGCTGGGCCGGCTTCGCCCGCCCTGAACCCACCGCCCGCCCCGCCACCAGGGCCGCGGGAACCCGTCATCAGCCTAAGTACAGAGCGGGCGGCTGGGCGGGCGGCCGGGAAATTGCTGGTTCCCGCTGACCCGCGGGGCCTGCGGGCGCCCCGAGTCTGGGGGCCCGGAGCGGGCGGGCCGGGGGACCCCGGGGGTCACGAGCGCCCGGGCTGGGTTGGCCCGTCCTCACTACCCGACGCCTGGCAGGCCCGCGGAAGGGGAAGGAGCGGGGGGCTCGCAGGGGCCGCGCTCGGGCAGCTGGGGTGGCAGGGGGCGGCGGGAGGCGCCAGCGCGGGGGTGGGAGGGGAGGAATTTGAGCGGCTCGGCCCAGGGTGCGGCCCCGGCGCGAGGCCAGGGCCCTGCGGCGCACAGCCCAGCCCAGAGTGCTCTGCGAGGGCTGGGGGGCCTTCAGCACCCCTTCCCCCTTCTGGGCGCCAACCCCCAATCTTACAAGGAGCATTGGGCTCGGAGCCAGACTCGTGGGGTCGCGCATCCCCACCCCAACGGGCTGCTTCATCTGCCGTGTGCCATCTTTCCGTCCGTGGGCCCTTGATGCTGGAGGGAGCCTCAGTTCCCCCATCTGTGAAGTGGGTTAACATCTAGGGATGACTGAGATGTGCGCGGGTTCACTGTCCTCTGTGCCTAGCAGATAAGAGATGCTCCATTTTCTTTCAGTTATTAGGGGAAAAGGCACTCCGTCTCTCGTGCTCTCCCTCAACGAATACCGATTGAACACCTACTCGGTGCTGTGTTAGGCTTTGTGTTATAGTGATGAATAAGACAGATAAAATCTTACATTCTCGGAGGAGACAAACAAGCAAACAAGAAATGAATATGCACATCAGATAAGATAGCGCTTCAGATGGTGATAGGTGTTACTCTAATGGGCTAAGGAGAGTGGGAGGAGTTGTTCAATTTAGACTCAGTGGTCCTAGAAGGAAGGTCTTCTTGGTCAAGTGCCCTTTGAGCTGAGATCTGAGTGAAGTGTGGGAGTGAGCAAGGCCGTTATCTAGGGGAAGGCCTTTTGGATAAAGCAAACAGCAGGTGCAAAGGCCCTGGCTCCCCTACCCACCCCTTGTTGGGTAGATTCTACCTTGTTGGCAGAACCCACCTCTCAGGTTCCTGGCTTCTGAAGCACAAAATACTCCCCTTTCTACCTCAGTCCACGGGAAGGAAGCATGGAGAGCAGATGTGGAGTCAGACCTGGTTTTAAATCCTGGCCCTGCTACTCCCAGCTTTGTGACCTTACGTAAGTCACTTAACCTCACTGAGTGGTAATAGTTCTTCCATCTGTCAAATGGGGAGAATAATGACATGTTTCTTACAGGCTTGTGTGCGATGTCAGTGAGGTAACACTGACACGCGGCAAGCCCAGACTTGGGTGTATGTATGTGCTTGAATGAATGGTCTGTGGGATCCCTAGGAAGACCTCGGTTTTCTTCATCTGAAAATTAGGTCTCTGACTTGGAGTGAAAAGTTTGGGCTAAACTTTTCCTGGTCTTGGTGGTGATGGGGAGACATAGTAGAATTGTGAGCACCTTGGGCAAACTCTCGGAGACAGTTCGTAGCTGTGGTCTGGTGTTGGTCACCCTCTGGGACTCAGAGCCCTGTTTACAGAGAGAGAAGCAGAACACAGCTCCCCCACTCACCTGCCCAGATTATCCAAAGCCCAGCCAGGCATTCAGTGGAGTTCAGAGAGGAAACGTCTAGCAAGCCCAGGCCAGAGCAAAGGCGTAACACTGGCAAAGTTCATACTTTATGTCATCACCCTCTTCCTTGACTCCCTCTCCCTATATCCCTGGATCAACTTGTCCTTCCTTGGGAAAGAACAGGAGGTCAGTCATACCTGAGGGAGGATTTCAGTCTTTGGAGATAGTTCTGCCACAGTCCCGCATTTGACACATGGGAATCTGAAGCCCAGAGAGGGCAGGACTTTGCCAGAGAATACACAGCAGTCCTGAGGTATGAGAATTCATGCCAGCAGACCTTTGATCTAGGACTGTACTTCATGGCCAAATTCCACCCATTTTATAGAAGGAAGAAATGAGGCCCAGGGTTGTAATGTGAATCAGCAAAGGCTTCCCAGACCAGCAAGTGGCAGTAGGGAATGAAGAATGTATTCTAGGCAGGGGTGGAAGGAGGTGGGAACCTTCCTGGGCCCCTCAAATCATTCATTCCCAGGCCCATCATTTTTGAAGATGATCTCTAGGACCCCCTAAGGGAAAAGTCATGTGGGGAGATCTGTGGCCACTGGCTCCCTCTTCTTACCCAGGAATCCTAAATTCCCCCATCCTGAAGGGCCAGCCCAACAGGTATCCAAGTGCACATTGGTGCCCTTGTCCATCTGGCTCCACTGAGAGCCGGCCGTGATGGCTGAGTTGCCGCAGTGCCTGGAGGCCACCAGGGCACCGCCTCACCCCAGCCAATGGCTCTAGCCCTGGCCTGTGGGAGCTTTATCTCAGAACGTGAACGTGGCAGCCGGATCTGGCACCAAAAGCCCCTCCTGGCCTGCGACCTGCCACCAGCTGCTCCTGGGGGTTGCTTTTCATTCATTCATTCAACTCGTATTTCTGGAGGGCCTCTCAGGTGCCAGGCACTGCCCCACATATTGAAGGTGGAGCGGGCACATAAGATTGTGAGGCCTGGCCCTCCGGAGGTCACATTCTAGGGTAGGGGACAGGCAATAAACAAATATACACAAAATATTAGGTCATATGGAGGGGACAGCGTGTGATAGGGGTGCTCTTTTCAACTGGGAAATGAAGCAGAGGCCCAAAGAAGTGGGGGAGAGGCCACGTGGCTGTCTGAGGCAGGAACAGTTCTGAAAGTGGGAGCTAAAGGTGGAAAGGCCGGTGAGGCAGGACCCCGGGTGTCACTTTCAGGGTGTAGCAAGGAAGGCAGTGTGGCTGGAATGAGTGGGAAGCGAGAGGGAGGGTATGAGACCTGAGAGTGGAGGGGCCAGACCCTGCGTGTTCTTTACAGCTCGGAGATGCTGTGCTTATT
Source organism: Phocoena phocoena (assembly GCF_963924675.1). Classification (NCBI taxonomy): domain Eukaryota; kingdom Metazoa; phylum Chordata; class Mammalia; order Artiodactyla; family Phocoenidae; genus Phocoena; species Phocoena phocoena. The sequence goes on from NC_089220.1 coordinate 109,457,486, forward strand.
CTGTGTCTGCCTGGGAGTGGAGCTGTGCCCTCCCAAGGCGGCTTGGACATGCCAGGAGCCGATTACAGAGCAGGCTATCAGAGTCACCCCTTTGCTTCCCCTCTCTTTTGGCTCCCTCCACCCTTGCACCCCCTTCACCTGTTCTAAAAAGCAGGATTAGGGCTTCCCTGGGGGCGCAGTGGTTGAGAGTCCGCCTGCTGATGCAGGGGACACGGGTTCGTGCCCGGGTCCGGGAGGATCCCACATGCCGCAGAGCGGCTGGGCCCGTGAGCCATGGCCGCTGAGCCTGCGCATCCGGAGCCTGTGCTCCGCAACGGGAGAGGCCACAGCAGTGAGAGGCCCGAGTACCACAAAAAAAAAAAAAAAAAAGGCAGGATTAGAAAGAATTTGGAGTCAGAAATCTCTGGATTCCAGACCAGGCTCCATGACTTAGTAATTGTGTGAGCTTGGTGAGTGATTTAAACTCTCTGACCCTTGGCCTCTATGTCTGTGAAATGGGGCTGAACATACCTACTGCCTAAACAGCTATGAAAGCTAAGCGTCCACCCAGCCCTGACCCTGTGGGTGTGCTCCTAGGTACTTAACCGAGGGAGGCGAATGTGCATGTCCAAAAGCCATGGGCAGGGTGATCCTGGGGGTTGGTCACAATAGCCCCGAAATGGAATCAACTCTGGCGTCCATCCGCAGAAGAATGGCTGAATGAGGTGTGGTATCGCCCTGCAACGGAACAATACACAACAACATAAAGAAACTGCGGAGAGACGGATGCAGCAACATGAATGAATCTGACATGCTGTTGAGTGAAAGAAGCCAGGCGCAAAGAATAGGTACGTGTTATTCCATTAATAAGAAGTTCAAGGACAGGTAAAGCTAATCTGTGGTGAGAGACGGTGAGATAGTGGTTGTCCTTAGGGGTTGCGGACTGCAAGGGGGCTTGAGAGAATCTTCTGGCATGTTGGAACTGTGTTTTGTCTTGATCTGGTTGTCACACAGGTTGATACGCGTGTCAAAGTCCATTGAGCTTGAGCTCCATGAACAATTTGAGAGTCATGTGCATCGTGCTATGTATATTTCAAGTAAAAGGTCAAAAGAAAAAAGTGCACTACCTGGAAAACTGGTGAAGAGTAAATGAGATGGAGAACGTAGTTGTGCGTGTCTCAGAATCGGCACCTGTGGACATTCCCTGCGTCCCAGTGCCACCCTGAGGGGCAAGGACTGCCTTCCAGCACCCGTGTCCAAGCATTAGCTAGGCTCAAACGACGCCCTGCTGTTAGAATTGAGGGATGGAAGGGGACTGGGTCTTTTTTTTTCTGTTGCTTTGCTTTGCGATGAGAAGATTATAGTCTTTATCATTAAATGTGGTAACTCGCTGGTGCTCAGGTCCCCAGGGCTGCTGTGCGGTGGAGACGCTGAAGTGGGAAGCGCTTGGCTTTCCTGGTCGGGGGCCGATGAGATGGCATTGAGAGCATCCCCTCTACTTGCAGATGGGCAGGATTCCCCAGAGAGAGCCTTGAGGACCCCAGGTTCACCCAGCAATGGAGTGGCAGAGCCCCACCCTCACCTTTCATTGGCCCACGTCCAAAATGCCCTCAGGATCAACTGGCTGGGGACAACTGTACCACTTCCATCCTTCCACCCTGTCCCGAGGTCACTGTCCCAAGCCCAGGGAGGGGAGTGACATCCCCAAGGCCACACAGCAAGTCTGCAGCAGAGCCAGGCAAGGCCATGGGCAGAGGGGAGAGTGAGAGGCTGAAGGCTTGGACCGCCAACCAAGCTCTTCCCTTATGTCCGTGGGGACATGGCCCCTCCTGAGCAGAGGCTGGGGGTGTGTTCCTTCTGCTCTGAAGAGGGAGTGCATCTATAGTATTAATGCGGGGAGTACTTGGCATGAGGGGGGCTTCTCTGCCGGGTACTGTGGAGGGTGAACCCCAGCCCCTCAGCCCTTGCTATCTTGGGGTCGCGATCCAGGATCCATCTCCCCTTGGTGCCACTCCTTTGCCTGCTTCCAGCCGAAATGTCACAGACTGGCCCTGTTTTCAACCTGCATGAACTTGGCCTGACACAGGCACCCCGGTAGGTGTGAGGCGGGGGCAGCTGGAGGGAGATTCCAGAGATGAGTGACCCAGCCCAGGACCAGCCCAGGACTCATCTCTCACTTCTCACCTGCCTCCAAGTGTCAGTTTCAGTGTCACCTCCTCAGCAGGGCCTTCCCTCCCTGACCGTATGTTCCGCTTCCCGCCCTCTCTCACAGCCCATTCTGCTTCTTCACCACCCTTGTCGCTCACCTGTAGTTCTCTCTTCAGAGGTCTGTCACGCCCCACAGGACTGTAAGCTCGTCCAGGGCAGGAGCTGGGTCTGTCTCGTTCACCATTAGGCCCTTGTGCCTGGCATATACGTGTAGCAGTAGATGTTTGAGGGGAGAATAAATGAATGCACGAGGAAGAGCTGCCATGGCAGGGATGTAGACACCAGGGGAGGGAGTGCCAGGGAAGGAAAGGTTTGTTCCGGGGTGTGTGTGTGTGTGTGTGTGTGTGTGTGTGTGTGTGTGTGTGTCTGTGTGTCTGTGTGTTTGTGTGTGGTGGGGAGGGCCACTTGGGCTGAGCCTGTGTGACTGCAGGGGTTTCAGAGGGAGCTGCCGTAGGTGGGGGAGGGCAGGAGGCCTCTCTCGCAACCTCTGGAACTCAGGTCCTTCCTTTATGAGCCAGAGACCCCCTGCGAAGCTATGTGGAGTCCCTGCATCCGGGAGAGGCAGCGCCTGGGTCCACAGATGCAGGAAACCTGGGTCCCCTCCCTCCACAGCACTCCAAACTAGCGGAGCTGGAGAGACATTCCTCCTCCTGGGGGAGGGGAGGCAGCCCAGGCCTTCTCCCGCTGGACACACAGGCCCTTGGACAGGGACTCTCCCTTGGGGCTTCTCTCCCTGGGAGGCCTTAGAGGGCCCCTAGCCCAATCCTCAGAGAGAGCCAGAGGCCTGCCCTGGGTCACACGGGAGGAGAAGCCGAGCTGAGACTCACTTCCGGCCTGGGGTCTCCAGCTCCCACCGTCTATGTTGTGTAAGGGTCTCATTCAGCTTGGTCAGCACAGAGCAGGCAGCTCTCTGCAGTCAGACTGGGAGCCCAGTGTCCCCACGCAGTCTCGGGGAGCAGGGCCGCTGCCGTCGGGGGGCATCTTCTCTGCCAGCGCCCCCCGCCCATACCTGCTCACCTATACCATGCTCAGGCTGCAGTGAGGGCTGACTTCAGAAATGCCTGTGCTCTGGGCCTTGTCTTCTGACCCCCAGGGCGGGACCTGTGCCTCCTCCACCAGATCCAAGACTCAAGGTCCCAATTCTCTGGCCCTTTGGCAGTGAGTCTCACCCAAGGCTGGCTAGGACCCCCTCATATACCTCCTACTCCAGGCCAGACCCTCTATAGGCTGGGGGTGCAGGCCTGGGTCAGGTCAGGGTGGGGTAGGTCTTCCAGCACCCTCTTCCTGGAAGCTCCTGTACTCGTGGACCATGCCTTATTTGTTCCTGTGCCCCCCACACCCATCCTAGAGCCTGGCATAGAGTGGGCTCATGTGACATGAAAGAGGTGACTCGGGATGTCATTTGAGGGGCTCTAGGAAGAGATTCCAGGCCCCCCCAATCCCTCTCCCCCAACTCCCCAGGAGCCACAGTCTGGAATTCCACTGAGAGAGGCGCATGGCTTGACATTCTCTTCATGGGAATAAATGAGAAGATTAGCTTATTCTGCTCCTGGGCCCAAAGGCCTCGGGAACTTCTGAGAGCCAGACTGAAGATACGGGTGGGGAGGGGTCTGCCAGCCTGGAAGAGAAGGGCTGAGACCCCAGGGAGGGGCGGACCTGTGGAGACAGGCCTGGGCGGCAGGGGCCCTTGGGGCTGGCGGGAACAGCAGGGCCCGTCTGGGAGGGAGCCTCTGACAGACGCTTTATCAGGCCCTGTCGCCAGCGTTATCTGTGGCTTCTCAGCAAAGAAGGAGTCACAGTCCTCAGCCACCCTCAGACCACTCCAGGCCTGGAACAAAGCAGCCGAGTCAGCTGGCAGCCCCATGGCTCCACTGTTAGACCGTGGGTTCTGCAGCCCTGGGGCCCACGTGGGGTGTTCAGGCAGGCGGCTGACCCGGCCTGGCGACGGCCCGTCTACTGGGACTCCCCCGCCAAGTACCGGCTGCTACAGGGACCCCCTCCCTGGAGCCTGTCTGCAGAATGGGGATGGGGCACCGGGTCACCCCAGCCCCTGCAGGGCTCAGCTGAAATGTCAGCCACAAAGGACGGGACACAGAAGGGCCTGTCCAGGAACAAGGGCCAAGTGTTGGCATGGGATGATGGCCGGGGCTGAGCTGGTCAAATGTTTACTTGGAACGGTTCAAGTGGACACCCTCCGGCCACGGGGGCAGCTGGCGTCTGGCACGGGGCCCTTCTACCCACCACCGCAGGGCACTGCAAGGGTTCAGACCCATCCCAGATGGGCTTGACTCCCAAAGCACCCAGAGGGGGCTGCCAGTGTAGGCCTTGGCATTGTCACTCCCCCCCCCACCCCATCCCTACCCACTGTGGGGGAGAGAAAGAGCTGGGAGGGCAGGTTCAACCTCCCTCACTCTGCAAGCACCCGCTTCTCTGGCCTCCTGCAGGGCTGCTGTGAATGGTTGGGCAGGTTGTGCTCTGCAACAGGACACCTTTGCCACCGAAGCAAGTGGACCTGAAATCCTTGCAACTGGGAGAGGAGCTGCATCAGCCCTTAGGGTGCTTTTTTGCAACTGTCTGCTAGGAGGGGGCACCTTTGTGTGCCGAGCATTGTGGACTTCAAGATGACAACATGGTTCTTTTGGTAGGACTAGCTCATAGTCTGTTACAGATAGAGTCGCCTGATATAATACAGGATGCCCAGTTGCAACTGAATTTCAGGTAAACAGCAAATACTTTTTTAAAGGTATAATTGTGTCCCATGCCATTTTGAATGTAATGGGTGAGTAAAGTCTGGTCAAATCAGACTTCCCCCCAAATCCCCCTCAGCACATAGGGTTCTAGGGGTCATGAAGGAGACTGCGGGAGGCTGAAGAGAGGCCAGTGTGGCTGGAGAGGAGCCTGAGAGGTAGCAGGGGCGAGGTGGCGTGGACTTGGAGGCTGGGGTTCTCTGAGACGAGGACACAGGAGGGTTGGAGCAGGGGACTCACGTTGTAACAGGCTCCCTCTGGTGGTGTTGTTGAGAATCGTCTGGAGGGGCCAGGCCGATGCAGGCTGACCTGTGAGGTGATTGCAGCCATCCAGGCCAGATGACCAGGGCAGTGATCGTGAAGCTGGACAGAAATGGCTGATTCTGGAAACAGGAACTTTTTGTTACGGAAAACAGCAAACATGCACAGAAGGAGTGAGAATAGTACAAGAAATAATACAAGGATGTCCCCATCACCCACTTTAACCATTATCAGCTCACAGCCAATTTTGTTTCATGCAAACCTTTCACCCCTCTTGACAACTGGATTATTCTGAAACAAACCCCAGATATCATATTATTTCATCCATAAATATGTCAGTGTATATCACTGAAAGATAAGGCCTGGATATATTTTGAGGCAGGAGCCACCAGGAATTTGCCCCAAGACCTCAAGCAGCTATTAAGAGAGAGGAGGCCCCTGACCTCATGAAACCCATTGCTGTGCAGTTAGTGCCCTGGTCTTAAGACCACCTCTCCTAAAGCTTTCTCATGTTTTCCTCCTCAGGCACCCTGTCTCCCATCCTCCTGTCTGCGTGATGCCCCTTAGGCTGGGGTCTTGGGACGCTGGCATGGACCCCCTGTTGAAAACTCCTGCCTTTTCCCCAGACCTCACAGCAGCCCGAAGCCTCTCCTCTTTCTGGTCTCTTGATAACAGGACTGTGCAGTGTCTGGAACTGAGGCTCCCTACGAGCTCAGGAAATGCAGGCACTCCGGGCGAATGCGAGGGAATCATGGGAAAGTCACAGAGTGAGGGACAAGGACAGAGATTCAGACATGAAGTAAGTTCAGGGAGGCTCTTTGCTTTCAGAAGGCCAGCCCCCAGGAAGCACCCTGGCTTTACCTGTAATTTACTTGGAGATTTTGCGTGGGTTCCTTCCCCTCTCTGGGCCTGTTCATGCAGGGCTTCTTTTTTTTTAAAATTATTATCATTTTTATTTTATTTTATTTACTTTTGGCTGCGTTGGGTCTTTGTTGCTGCATGCGGGCTTTCTCTAGTTGTAGTGAGCGGGGGCTACTCTTCATTGCGGTGCGGAGGCTTCCCATGGTGGTGGCTTCTCTTGTTGTGGAGCACGGGCCCTAGGCACGTGGGCTTCAGTAGTTGTGGCACGCAGGCTCAGTAGTTGTGGCTCGCAGGCTTTAGAGAGCAGGCTCAGTAGTTGTGGCGCACGGGCTTAGTTGCTCCGCAGCATGTGGGATCTTGCCAGACCAGAACTCGAACACATGTTCCCTGCCTTGGCAGGCGGATTCCTAACCACTGCACCACCAGGGAAGCCCCCATGCAGGGCTTCTACCTTCTCCCCTCCTCTCAGATTCTGTTCCCCAAAGTCCCTGGAATGGGAGGAGTTGAGGGGCAAAGGTGGACTTGAGGAGAGCATGCTGGGAACATGCTAACTTTGGACCCAGCCACACACGCGTTGAACCCTGTGATGCAGGCATAGTAGCCCCACTTTACAGAAGAGGAAAGTGAGGTGCAGAGAAGGAAAGACACTTGACTAGGATCCCCTAGTTTGTAGGCAGCACGACCCTTGGACTTGGGTCCAAGGCCAAATGCTCAGTGTTGGTGCCCAGGTGCCCCCATGTTTTTTGAGGCCCCACCCCAGGGCAGGGCCCTCCTCAGTAGGCCTAGTTCCTCTAGTGCAATCCAGATTCTGGCCATCCTGCCACCTCTGAGCCTCCTGAAGCCTGGTGCTCCTCCCAGCCTCCTCATGGTGACACTGGGAGGCTGACCCACCTTCCTACTCCGATCATTTTCGCTCACTGAGCCCTGCCGAGGGCTGGACTCCATGGACACCAGATACACCAACACGTTTCTCTCATTTCATCCTCACAGCAACTGAGTGGGGTGTTATGCCCATTTTACAGATGTGGAAACTGATGCCCAGAGAGGAGCAGAGGCCTGCCCAAAGCCACACAGCCCCACTGTGGTGGAGCCAGGATTGAGACCAGAGTTCTCTGACTCCACGTGCTCCATCCACTGCATTGCAAGGAACTGGCTCAGAACAGTAACCCAGTGCCATTTTGTTGTCCTGGGTTCCGGCAGCCTTTTCTTTTCTTCCCCAGATAACTCCCCTGTCTCAGTTTCCCGTACGTAATCACACTCGATCTCTCTAATAATTGTGGGAGGCGGGTATGATGACTGGGTTTTATAGGTGAAGTGCCACACGTGTCTCCAGGGAGACTGTGTTCTGAAACTTCCTGAAATTTCCCCAAGGCTTGAGTTGCTCCCTTGAGCTGCCCACGGACGCTTATGTTCTTCTAGCGCCCCCTGCAGTCTTTCAACGACATTGACTCACCCTGCTGGGTCATTTAGAAAGCTTTTCCTGCAAAGTTATCTTTCCCCTTTTAAGTCAATACCTCCCACGGTTGCCACATCTGGTCCTTCCCCTCACAAGTTTGGACCCACCTTGTCCCTCCTTTGTCCCCATATTCAGCAACACTTAAAATACATGTGCCTTCTGTAACTCCGTCTTCAGGAAACTAGGATATTAACAAAGGCTTAACAAACTACGGAGGTTGTCAAGCTTGAGAATCACAAAAGTGAATCTGCGTTTCCACCTACCTGGGAGCTCTTTGGGGTGAGATCTGTGTCCTCCCATCAGATTAGACTAATTGTCTTCTAGGGAAGGGACGGTGTCTCCCGCAGGGTCCCCATGCCCTGGGTCGAGGCCCTGCAGAGCAATGACTCTGGCTGTGGGTGGAGAGAGGTGTCTCTAGGCTCTGCCCACCATCAAGCACGTGGGTGGCACTCCATGCCCAAAGGATGAGAGCCCTGTGTTTCCTGAGGCTCAGGCAGGACATAGGAAGAGCAGGAAAGACCTGGTGGGGAGCCACTTTTGGCCCCTCTCTGAGCACCCGCCTGTCTCAGAACTTAGAGGAACTTGAACTTGGGCAGCAGTGGGACTGAATCCTTCCACGAGTGAGCAGGTTTAGATTGAAGCTATTGTTCCTTTAGGTGGCAGCCAGGGACTGGGCATTCACTGTGGGGAAAGGGCAGGGTCAGGAGAGGGGAGGAGGAAAAAGGTCAGCTGATGTCAAAGGCCCGTGGTCTTGGGGACCCCACCCTGCATGTCCTGCTGCCCTTGGTCACCCCCACTCCGGGCTCCCATAGGTCCCCCAACCTCCACCTCAAACAGGCCCATTCCTACTCTCACCTACTGCTCTTTCTGGGTTCTCTTTGTTCACTCATTTATCCGGTATTCAATCAGCATTTAATCCATCATCTACCAAGTGCCCAGTTTTTGTCTGTTTGGGGGAGAGTTTATTGAGGTATAATCCACATATTGTATATTCACCCCTTTTTAGCGTATGAGGTTTGGCAAATGTTTCACAGTAGTGTAAACACCACCATAATTAAGCTGTTGGATATATCCACCAATATTTCCTTCCTGCTCCTTTGTTATCAACACCTGCTCCCACCCCTGGTCCCTGACAGCCTCTGATCTATTTTCTGTCCCTATAGTTTTGCCTTTTCCAGAATGCCACGTAAATGGAATCACACAGCAGGTAACCTTTTGCATCTAGCTTCTTGTACTCAGCATAAATGCTTTTGAGAGTCATTTGTGTTGGTCTGTGTGTTCGTAGTTGGTTCCTCTTTTATTGCCCAGTGAGTTGTATTTCCATCGTATAGAGGTACTCAGTGTATTTATCTGTTCACCCGTTGATGAACGTTTGGATTGTTTCCAGCGTTTGACAATTATGAATAATGCCACTGTAAACACTCCACGTGTAGGTTTTTGTGCAGACGTGAATTTTCATTTTGCGGGGGAAGCTACCTAGAAGTGGGATTGCTGAGTCATATGTAAGTGTATGTTTTAACTTTAGAGGGATCTGCCCAACTGTTACCTGGAATGGCTGTACTATTTTCAAAGTAATAATAAACTTTTAAAGTCTAAACTCTAACTTGAGTTGTCAAGACTGACAAACGCCAGGAGGAATTCCATTCCTAACTGGAAGCATCCCTTCTGGGGCAAATGTCAGCTTTCATTTCTCCAGGTAAACATCCAAGAGTGGGGTTGCTGGATCGTAGGTGAAGTGTATCACAAGACACGGCCAGACAGCTTTCCAAGATGCCTGCACCATTCTGCGTTACCACCAGTAATGTAGGAGTTTCAATTTTTCCACTTCCTTACCAAGTGCCAGGTTTGGTTTTTTTTTTTTTTTTTTTTTAACATTTTATCATGAAAATTTCTAACATCTAAGAAAGTACAATGAATAGTACTTTAATGACACTCCGCTTACTCACCAGCAGCCTTCAGCTACCTCCTCACCAGCCTTAGATCTTGTTTCCTCACCCCTCCCCAACAATGACCAAATTATTTTTGAAGCAAATCCCAGATGTCATTTCATTTTATTCATAAATACTCAATAGTATCTTTCCTGGAGAAAAGGGAACCCTCTCGCACTGTTAGTGGGAATGTAAATTGGTACAGCCACTATGGAGAACGGTACGGAGGTTCCTTATAAAACTACAAATAGAATTACCATATGATCCAGCAATCCCACTACTGGGCATATACCCTGAGAAAACCATAATTCAAAAAGAGTCATGTACCACAGTGTTCATTGCAGCTCTATATACAATAGCCAGGAGAGGGAAGCAACCTAAGTGTCCATCAACAGATGGATGGATAAAGAAGATGTGGCACATATATACAATGGAATATTACTCAGCCATAAAAAGAAACGAAATTGAGTTATTTGTAGTGAGGTGGATGGACCTAGAGTCTGTCATACAGAGTGAAGTAAGTCAGAAAGAGAAAAACAAATACCGTATGATAACACATACATATGGAATCTAAAAAAAAAAAAAAGGTTCTGAAGAACCTAAGGGCAGGACAGGAATAAAGACTCAGACGTAGAGAATGGACTTGAGGACACGGGGAGGGGGAAGGGTAAGCTGGGACGAAGTGAGAGAGTGGCACGGACATATATACACTACCAAACGTAAAATAGATAGCTAGTGGGAAGCAGCCGCATAGCACAGGGAGATCAGCTCGGTGCTTTGTGACCACCTAGAGGGGTGGGATAGGGAGGGTGGGAGGGAGGGAGATGCAAGAGGGAGGAGATATGGGGATATATGTATATGTATAGCTGATTCACTTTGTTATACCGCAGAAAGTAACACACCGTTGTAAAGCAATTATACTCCATAAAGATGTTAAAAAAAACACATTAACGATGTCCCATCTAGCCAATCATTTTTTAAAAAAATAAATGTATTCATTTATTTAAAAAAATATTATCTTTCCATGGTACCGTTATCACACCTAAAATGTGTGCCATTATCCCAGTTCATATCATCACATGTCTAGTCAGGTCTCCCATTTTCCTGAATGTCATCATTTTTCCTTTTTTTTATAACTTGGGTGTTTGAATCAGGATACAAATAAGGTTCAGACGTTGTGATTGGTTCATGTGTCTTTAAGTTACTTTGCTTGGAAGTCATTTGGAATCGTTCTTCTCTTTGTGGTTGTATCACTAACTTAATGTATAGACTTGGTTGCTTCATTTTACTTGCAGTTTTTATGAATTTATTTAAAACTTTAAAATTTTATTTATGGTTCCAAAGTCTATCATACAGAATATATTTACAAAGGTCTAACTTTTATTTGTGCCCATCTCCTTCAATCCCCCCTTCCTAGAACTATTAATTTTAAAAACTTATGCTTTATCCTTACATTGATTTTCATATATACACACACATATATGTGTGTTCCTTACATTGATTTATATATATACACACACACGTGTGTGTGTATGTACGTATAACATACACAGATGTCTACACGTATATTTGTATCCCTCCCTCCTTTTCTTACCATACAGGCACATTTTCCTCCACCTTGTTTGATTCACTGTACATCTTGCCCTGCGATCTCACCCACAGTGGTCTGTTGAGGTCTCCCCTGGTCTTTGCCGCCAGAATCGTCCTTTGTGCTGAAAACCACAGTCTCCTGCTGGTGGACATTTTCCTTCTTTCCAGTCCTTTGCTGTTACAAATAGAGTTGCAGTAAAAAGCCTCACGCTTCCATCTTTCGGCGTACTGGTTGAAGTCGATTCCCAGCAGTGGGATACCCGAGTCCCAGCTTGAACACACAGTGATTTTGCTGGCTTTTGCCCAGTTCCTCTGCAAAGGGATCACACCGTTTTACATTCCCGTTAGCTGCACAGGGCTTGTTTCCCCATGGCCTCCCCAACAGAATGTGTTGCCAAACTTTTGGATTTTTGCCCATCTGATAAGTGGGAAACGGTATCTCAGCGTAGTTTCAATTTGCATTTCTTTTATTTGATTGAGGTTGATCATCTTTTCATATGGCTAAGGGCCATTTGCATTTCTTTTTCTGTGAACTGTCTGGTAATATTTTTAGCCCATTTTTTCTAGAAGGTTGTTGGTTTATTCCTTCTCTACTTTTATTTATTTGTTTATATATTTTTTATATCTTCTAATTCCTGTACCTTTTTTAAAATATAAATTTATTTATTTTATTTTTGGCTGCGTTGGGTCTTCGTTGGTGCACACGGGCTTCCTCTAGTTGCGGCGAGTGGGGGCTGCTCTTCGTTGCGGTGCGCGGGCTTCTCATTGCAGTGGCTTCTCTTGTTGCGGAGCACGGGCTCTAGGCGTGCGGGCTTCTGTAGTTGTGGCTCGCGGGCTCTAGAGCGCAGGCTTAATAGTTGTGGCACACGGGCTTAGTTGCTCCACGGCATGTGGGATCTTCCCAGACCAGGGATCGAACCCATGTCCCCTGAATTGGCAGGCAGGTTCTTAACCACTGCGCCATCAGGAAAGCCCTCCTTCTCTACTTTTAGAAGCTGTTTATAAGTTAGAGACATTAATCTCTTGTCTATGATAAAGGTTCAGGTATTTTCCCCACTTCATCATTGGTCTTATTTTGTTCATTCATTCATTCATTCATTCACCAATCTCAAGCCACCTGATGCTGGGGATGCAACAGCTGTGAACAGGGTGGTCCTGAGGGACTCCACTGCCATGTGATGCTCAAGCCAGACCCTTGGACTGATCCTGGACAGTCCCTGCCCCTGCCCCTCCCCGTGCTGTCCTTTCTGCCCCCTGACCCCTCTCCTGCCGCCCAGTGACCGCCCTTCCTGAGTCCTGCCCTGATCAGGCCCTCAGCACCTCGTAGTCTGTGCTCAGTGGGGGCCAGAAAGGGAACTATCTCTCTATCTCCCCCAACATGCCTGGCACCTGATGAGTGAGGGAGTGAAGAAAGAGCAAGTCAGTGAATGAATGACTCTTAGGAGGATGAAACAGCCTCTCAGCCCAGGAAGCCAAGTCAGAGGGGAGTTTGGAAAAGCAGCTTTAGGGTCAAGGTTTCTTAACCTCTCACATTCTCTTCAGACCTAATTCAGGTCAGAATTGCTACTCTCAATTTGCTCTCAGCCAATATATAATACTGCTGCATTTCATGATTTAAAAACATGTCTGCTTTTTGTAGAAAATGTGGAAAATACAGAGAGGTACAACAAAGAAAATAGAGATCACCCATTACCCAGAGTAAACCACTGTGGACATTTCGTTCAACTTTCTTTTGTTTCATATTTTATTTTTACATATCTATATTTACATGTTTTACATATTATGTTTTTTTAATTTTTTTTTTTTTTTTTTTTGCGGTACGCGGGCCTCTCACTGTTGTGGCCTCTCCCGCTGCGGAGCACAGGCTCCGGACGCGCAGGCTCAGCGGCCATGGCTCACGGGCCCAGCCGCTCCGCGGCATGTGGGATCTTCCCGGACCGGGGCACGAACCCGTGTCGCCTGCATCGGCAGACGGACTCTCAACCACTGCGCCACCAGGGAAGCCCTGTTTTTTACATATTTGATATTTATATGTACATGCACAGACACACAATACCCCTTAACAGTATAACGTACGTATTTCCTCATGGCATTAACCTTCAGCACATCATCATGATTTTAAGTGATCGTATAATATGCCGTGAAATGAATGTATCATATCCCATCACCATTACTTAACCTCTCTGTGTCTCAGTTTCCTCATCTATAAAATGGAGATAATAGTTGCTTCCTCGTAAGTTCCTTGTGAGGGTTAATTGTGATTCTATTCATGGTAAGCACTCAGGGGGTGTTAGACAATGCCATTCTTATTATTACTATTATTTCCTAATTGTGGACATTTAAATTCTAATTTATTCTGTTGCAAGTAGCACCGTAATGAATGTCTCTGCTCATGGGGGCATGTGAGGGGGTGCTCCACTCCCACCTCCAGACTAAGCACCCCGGTGACAGAGTGTGAGCAAGGCTTGCTGGGGAGACCCCCTTGGCTGAAAGTTAGGACAGCAGGCATTTGCCACTGGGAGCCTGGGGACAGGGCAGTCCAAGCAAGGGAACAGCATTGGTAAAGGCTCAGAAGCTTGAAAGAGCGTGGGAGCTCTGACGCGCTTGGTTTGGCCACGGTTCTTGTCCCCATTTTACTCCTTTCTGGAGTAGCGGTGGTGTGAATGCTGTGTGTGCTGGCCCAGGGGGTGCCTCTTTCTCAGGCTTAACCCTGTTGATTTTCAAATTGAAGTTTATGAGCCGTCTGCTCACATCCAGCTGTTGAGGTGGCCACTTCCTCCTCCTTCCCCTTGACCACATCACTCTGCTCTCTGAGCCTGGGTTTCCTCATAAGTAAAACAAGGCAGGTGGACTCGGTGGTTTCTACCCTCCCTTCTGCCTGGGGTGGGTGCTTAAGCCCACTCTGGGCTCTCTCTTTGCTGGGATGCTGGAGGCGCCCTCTGGTGGCCAATATTGGCCATGCAACCCAGAAATGGGCTTGACAACCTGCCTGGCCCTCTGAGTGGGTTTAAGTGTGCATGTACGTGTGTGTGCCTGTGTATTGGAATGGTACACAGGGGACACGTGACAGCCTCATGATACATAAAATTCAGAGCTTTTCTAACTCTCTGATGGCAAAAGATAGCGAAAATTTTCTGGGGCCTGCCAGGGACACCCAGGGTTGCAAAATTCCCTGGGGCACCCATCTCACTAGTACACATGGAGAACATTACTCCTCTGCTCAAAATCTCATCCTTAAAAAAAACAAAACAGACAAAAAAAAACCTCATCCTTGTCCCTCTGATGAGCAGGGTAAATATCAAACTCCTGGCCAGGACATTTAGGGTCCTTCAGAAGCTGACCCCTGCTTGTTACCAATGGCCCCTGTGGCCCCATTTTTCACTCTTGTCTTTCTTTCCTGTCCCACTCCAGGCAAGCTACCTGACCCATTCCCATCTCCTAGTCTCTGCTCATGCTGGTTCTTTTTCCCAGAGTGTCCTACCCTCTCCTTTAGTCCCCATAGCATCTTTCAAGACTTGGCTAAATGCAACCTCCTCTAGGAAGACCTCTTGGATTTTTCCACTTGGGTCTGAGCTCGCCTTCCTCTGAACCTCCCAGTAAATACATCTGTCTCCTGGTATACAGAGAACTAGGGCTTACCCAGGTAACTTGGGTCGAAGATATTCAGTTCAATAGACCCTCAGATATGGCGCAGACTCCATGTCTGCTCCATGTCTGAGTCCTTCCAAACATTGGTATCCAGGCTGCCTTCTGCAGAGCCCTGACTCCCATCCTCTCCTCCACCTCCTCTGAGCCCTTGGCTTTAGCCAGGAGGGGCAGCTTTCATGGAAGGAGGTCTGGTGGTAGAGGAGAAAGTCATGAACCTTGGGCCAGACTCCTATTGGACACTGCCATTCAGAAGGCAAATGGCTGCCCAGCACACAGCCTCCAGCTGCTGAGCTGTGTGTGGGAGGCTGGTCTCTGGGTGAACGAAGGGTCAGATCCAGTCACTGCCCAGTTCTTTCCTTCAAGGACAGAAGTCATAACTGCAGCCCTAGCAATAATACTCTTGGTTATTTGTAGAAGTCTCCTATTGTCAGTTTGTTGTGCTCTCTAACATGAAATTCTCATACAACCCATTTGTAGATGAGGAAACAGGGGATCAGAGAGGCTAAGTAACTTGCTCAAGGTCACACAGCTCTGAGTGTGAATGCTCAAACTCAGTCTCTGCTTTCCAAGCATCTCGAAATCCTGTGCAGTTCCTGGAATACTCTGCTGTCACTGTGTCTTGCACAGAGTAGGTGATTAATGAATTCCTGGATAACAAAACACGGACATAATGAACATATAGCTATCCCTTTCTGCTTCCAGGCTGCCTCAGGTCCACATGTTCACCTTTGTGTGTGGGAAGAGTCCCAGAACTGGGATTGTCCAAGAGGGGAATGGCTCCAGGGGGCTGAAGGGGTGGTGGTACCTGGATCCCAGGAGGGGTGAATTCCCTGCGTCTGGGTTTTAGGGGAAGTAGGTCTTGGGCATGGCGAGGACTGGCACCTGCTGGCCCACTGGCCCAGCTGGTGTATGGCCCATGGATATTGCATAACTTCAGAAGCCACAGAACGGTGCTGTGGCCAGGACTGGCCTACAGGGTAAGGACCCGGAATTAATCCAGATTCCCTGAGGAGGGAGATACCAAGACAGACGAGATGTGCAAGAGATTTATTAGGGGACATATCTGTAAGGGGAAATGGGGAGGGAGCCAGGGGAGCCTGGGAAAGCATCCGACCTTGATGTGGATCTGACCCCGATGTGAAGGAGGAAGGGAAGGGAAGAAGGCTGAAAGGAAGCATTTTTGACTCTAAAGGATTCTAAGAAAGTTCTTAAGGCCAACGGGAGTCTTCTAGCCAAGATGCCTGTCGGAGGGGTCCCACCTCTCCTCAAAATGGGTCTCCTTTGTATTCCTGCCACGCGCAGTCACTGGTGTGTGGGAAGCACAGCCTCCGCAGGCACGACTCATGCCTAGTGGTGGAAAGGCAGACATCATAAGTGATGGTGAGAAAACCCTTTCTGGAGTGGTGCTGGTGTGAGTGCTGTGTGTACTGGCCTGGGGGTTCCTCTCTCTCACCCTTAATACTACTGACTTTCAAACTGAAGTTTAAGAGCAATTTGTTCATGTCCAACTGTTGAGGTGGCCCTCCCTTCCCCTGACCACGTCATCCTCTTCTATGAGTCTCGGCTTCCCACATGTAAAATGGTCATTAAGGCCTAGCGCGCAGCTGCTGAAGCCATTGGTCAGTTATGTTCCCCAGGTAGAGATCTGAGAGGGGCTTTCTCACGGCCGCCGCACTGGCCTCCCGGGTCCCCCTGTCACCAGCCTGGCCTGGAGAACAGCCACAGGTGACCACAGCTGGAGGGAAGGGGAATTGGGGCCCCTGGAGAAACCCAGGAGAGAAGCTGATTGGCCCAGCCTGGGTCAGGGGTCTGGCTCTGGTCCAATCAGCTATGGCCAGTGGGTGGAGCCACTTGCCAGGCTGCCCATTCTGTAGGGTCTCGGGAGCCTGCTCTGTGAAGTGCAGGTGTCATTCATGGGGCAAGGGCACTGGCAGGGCAGGTGAGGCAGTGCAAGGTGTTGGTGGCATTCTCTTGCTGAATGTGTCAGTGTGACACACCTGGTGGCTCCATGAGGCCAGGAGCTGGACTTTTTTTTTTTTTTTTTAATTTATTTAATTTATTTTAGGTTATATTGGGTTCCACATTACTGCACGCGGGCTCTCCCTAGTTGCTGTGAGCGGGGGCCACTCTTTGTTGCGGTGTGCGGGCTTCTTACTGCAGTGGCTTCTCTTGTTGTGGAGCACGGGCTCCAAGCGCGCGGGCTTCAGTAGTTGTGGCATGCGGGCTCAGTAGTTGTAGCTCGCGGGCTCTAGAGCACAGGCTCAGTAGTTGTGGCACACAGGCCTAGTTGCTCCACGGCACGTGGGATCCTCCCAGACCAGGGCTTGAACCCGTGTCCCCTGCATTGGCAGGCGGATGCTTAACCACTGTGCCACCAGGGAAGCCCCAGGAGCTGGACTTTTGTTTGTCGTGGTGCTGGGGCCTCTGCTCTGCCTTCCCCCAGGAGGGTGTGGGCTGGCCTGACCCGCTATTGCCCACCCTGAATGGCTGACCTCTGCTGGATGGGACAGGCGCTATGCCTACCTGATGGCCGCCACCCCAGGGAAGGAACTTCAGGATCTGTCTTCCCATTAGCCTGGAAGCCCTGGGTAGGCAGGGAGCACTGAGATTAAACAGCCCAGGCTATCGTCTTGGGTTTGGGTCTGGCTCTTCTACTAACTTGAGCAAGTTCCCTCTCTCCTCTGGCCTCAGTTCCCTCATCTGCGAAGTGGGTGTCATCACACTGAGCTTGTGGAGAAGAGGCTGTGTGGTGTGGAGGTTTGGGGCTCAATGTTCAAGCCAATTTGAATTCAGCTTATCCAGTTACTTGCTTTGTGACCTTGGGCAAATTAATCACTCTCTAGAAGCCTTACTTTTCCCGTTTATAAAATGGGAATGAAGAATCTCTCTTTCGTTCTTCAAAAGGTAATGTGCTCTGCACCAGCTGGGGGTACACTCACTCATTTCTTATCCTCTCCTCTTCCAGGACCCCAGCCCTCACAGCTCCCTGGCTAATGAGTCAAGCAGTGATCGGTGTCAGGCCCACAGTAGGGACTCAACCATGCAGGAAGAGTGGGACTGTACCGCAGAGCTCCTGCCCGGGTGGCCGCCACATCCTCCATTCAGAGTTTATGGAGTACTTCCTGCCTGGCAGGTAGGTCCTGGCCCTGAGGGGTTCCTGGGCACTTCTGCACAGGGCAGGCTGTGTCCTTCCGTGTGAACACTCACTGCAGGCTTGAGAGGAGCCTGTCTTGCATGTCTGGACATCTGGATATCAATCCAGTCTTTGCTACTCAATCCCTGTGTGGCCCCCCAAGCTAAACAAAGATTACATGAGTTGGGGAGGGAGGAGACTCATGGGAAGTGAGAGGAGAGGATGGATCTCCCCGTTGGGTCTGGGGATCCAAGCATGGAGAGGCCTTGGGCCTCTGGGGCAGCCGAGGAGGTGGGAGGAGCCTGGACCTCCTTGTGCCATGACAGGTACTGGAGTAGAAGCGGAAGTCATCTGGTGGGCACGCCTAGGCAGATGGGCCTGATGTAGCCTCACACAGCTCCCAGGAGCAGCAGAAGGGCTCCTGTGTGCCCAAGAGGGTTTCCCACAGCCTGGAGAGGTCTGGATTCAACAGCGTGTGTCTGATATGCCCAAGAGTGGCACAGACAAGGCACAGAGGGTGGGAGGATCTGGAGAGGCTGAGGTGGAGCCCAGAGGGAGGCCGTTTGTGCTCAGTGGGCACCGATGTCTGATGTCCAGACATCTTGTGGGAGGACAGCAAGGCAGATGCCCAAGAACTGCATCTTCCCCGTGTTCCCCCTCCCCTGCCTCAGCACCACATAATCGCCACCCCAACCCAAGAACTGAGATGTAGTCTTGACTAAGATGAAGAATGCTCCATCCAAGTGAAATGAGGGCTCAAAATAGAAATACAATCAGCTAGATAAGAAAGTTCTACTTCTCATGTACCTTGGTTTGTAGTCTGAGATTTGTACCCGCCACCCAGGGATAAAGAGGACGTGACACAGGTTCATACAGGTGAGAAGAGGTGGCTTTCAAAGATAATCAGACTAACATTAGTCTCTACATCTGTAATGCTGGACAACAAAACTTCCACAGATTATTAGGGAAAAGATTTGTGATCCAAGTCTTTGTCCCAGTCAAGATACCATTAATTCTGTCAGGGCATTTTGGGGTCTCGTGAAGACTGAACAAAATACTCAAAGAAATCCTCAAACCAAATGAAACTGGGTTACAAGAGAGATTTCAAGATATGGGATGAAAAAGCATATAAGAAATAATAGGAAGAAATGGCTACATATAGTTAAATCTAAATGAATGATGGTGTGATTAATAATTTGTGATTTTTTTGGGCTTCCCTGGTGGCGCAGTGGTTGAGAGTCCGTCTGCCGATGCAGGGGACACGGGTTCGTGCCCCGGTCCAGGAAGATCCCACATGCCGCGGAGCGGCTGGGCCTGTGAGCCATGGCTGCTGAGCCTGCGCGTCCGGAGAGGCCGCAGCGGTGAGAGGCCCGCTTACCGCAAAAAAAAAAAAAAAAAAAAAAAAAAAAAAAAAATAATAATAATAATTTGTGATTTTTTAAAGTATAGATTCTTGAAACAAAGCCATTCTGTAAGGGAAAACTTATTAACAGTCAGAAATGAAATAATCGAAGTCCGCAGTATCCAGTGGGGCAGCCACTAGTCACAGGTGGCTCTTTACGTTTAAATTAATTAAAATTAAATACAATCCAATATTCAGTTCTTCAGATGCACTAGCCACTTTTCACGTGTTTAATGGCCACACATGGGTAGTGGTTACTGAATTGGACATAGAACATTTCTATTATTGCAGAAAATTCTTTTGGACATCGCTGGTCTAAATTATCCAAATAATACAACAAATCCATGGAGGGGAAAGGATGTTTTGGAGAGTAGAGAATAAAAATATTCTAAAGATCTTTTAAAAGGATAGGAGAGAAGTAAACAGGCAAAACCAGCAGCAAAACTGGAAAGCAGAGTCAAAGTTCTAAATAAGCAAGTGGTGATGGTGGTGGTGATGGGATTTGACATAAGGAAGAAAGAGAAACTTGACCAAGCCAGAAAAGGCAAAGGAGAAAGAGGGAGAGAAATATAATCAGTGGTAAATATGAAATTAGGTGGGAGAAATAAATCATTAGCTATCACAATAACTGTGATCTGGATGAATTCCTCTATCGGAAGTCAAAGATGTCATTTCCAATAGATATATAGAGAAAATTCCGCTGGGAGAGAACATCTAAAATGCTAGATAATTTATGTCATAGCTTAGATGACAGAACATAAGGGAAGTGTCAAGGTTCGGAAACATCAGGAAATATTGAGTCCACAGAGGTAAACATGTTTTGGAGCCAGTATTTGCCCAGAGGGTATCTGCCTATCTCTGGTGACTCAAAGTCTGGCTTTAACAGGCTACACAGCTCATGGAACAGAAGATAATTCCTGGGGCCCAATCAACGTGAGAAATAGGGCTCCTGCATAAAGCTAGGATCACAAAGGGCTAGTAAACTAGGAAAACAAAGTGTCTACAGAGATTTGTCTGTCTCTATCTTCACTGGGGTTGGAGCACAGGAAAGAAGGGTCTTCCCTGAGAATCTCGGGACAAGCCCAATTTCAGGTGGGTATGCTGCCGGAATCACACTGCCTATATTTCTCCCCGTGCTCCCCTCCTCCAAAACAATTAACTAAAAATGCAATCTAAAGTGTTCCCCAGATGCCTGATGAAGCAATTGCAAATGCTCCCTGGAGAAACACACTTTAAATCTAGGCTTCAAAGAATTCTCACAGATAAACTTCCAAGGAGCAGGAAGTCAGAGTGAAAAAAAAAATCATTAAACAGAAACTACATGAAATGAGTGTCAGCAGAAACAAACTGCTGAATCAGACCAACAACGATTGAAGATATTGGAATTATCTATTATAAAATATGAAATAATTATATGTGGTTTGCTTAAAGAAATTAAAGAGGTGATAGGATCTACAACAAAAGAATGACAGTATCAAAACTGATCAGTTGAATTTGAAAAAGAACCAAATAGAACTTCTAGAAATGACAAATATAATTGAAATTAAAACCCAATGGTTGGGGCTTCCCTGGTGGCGCAGTGGTTGAGAATCCGTTTGCCAAGGCAGAGGACAAGGGTTCAAGCCCTGGTCCGGGAAGATCCCACATGCAGCGGAGCAACTAAGCCCGTAAGCCACAACTACTGAGCCCGTGTGCTACAACTACTGAAGTTCGTGTGCCTAGAGCACACGCTTTGCAACAAGAGAAGCCACTGCGATAGGAAGACCGTGTACCGCAACGAAGAGTAGCCCCCACACGCCGCAACTAAAGAAAGACCACGCAGCTACGAAGACCCAGCACAGCCAAAATTAATAAATAAAATAAATAAATTTATTAAAAAGAAGAAGCCACCGAAGCAAGAAGCATGCACACTGCAACAAAGAGTAGCCCCCGCTTCCTGCAACTAGAGAAAGCCCACACGGGGCAACAAACAGCCAAAGCAGCCAAAAATAAATAACATAAATAAATTAATAATAAAAAAAATTAACCTGAAGAAAGAAGGAAAGGGGAGATAGAGGAACAAAAAAACAGAGCAAACAGAAAATAATGAAATGACAGAACTAGGTCTAAACATATCAATAATTACATTAAATCTAAACAGACTAAATACACCAACTAAAAGACAGAAATGATCAAAATGGATTTTTAAAAAAGATATAACCATAAGCTACATATAATTATATTGATATAATTATAATGATATAGATAGGTTAAAAGACTAACATACATGTACTAAAAATAATTGAACACTACTCTTTAAATTGGTGAATTTATGATATGTGAATTGTAGCTCAATACAACTGTTAAAAGAAAGATTAAGATACACCATGGCAACACTAATCAAAAGAAAGCTGGACTGGCTATATTAACATCAAAGTAGACTTCAGAGCAAAGAAAATTACTAGGGATAAAGAGACACATTACATAACAATAGAAGGGCCAGTTCACCGGGAAGACATAACAATCCTAAGTGTGTATGCATATAATAACAGGACTTCAAAATGCATGAAGCAAAAATTAATCAAACTGAAAGGAAGCCCGCAGTGTGCGGGCTTCTCATTGCACTGGCTTCTCTTGTTGTGGAGCATGGGCTTTAGGCGCGTGGGCTTCAGTAGTTGTGGCATGAGGGCTCAGTAGTTGTGGCTCGCAGGCTCTAGAGCGCAGGCTCAGTAGTTGTGGCGCACGGGCTTAGTTGCTCCACAGCATGTGGGATCTTCCCGGACCAGGGATCGAACCCATATCCCCTGAATTGGCAGGAGGTTCCTTAACTACTGCACCACCAGGGAAGTCCCTGGGTTAAACAATTTTTAGTATTCCATTTTGGCTTATCTGTTGGTTTTTTTGGGGGTTGTTTTTTTTGTGGTATGCGGGCCTCTCACTGTTGTGGCCTCTCCTGTTGCGGAGCACAGGCTCTGGACGTGCAGGCTCAGCGGCCATGGCTCACGGGCCTAGCCGCTCTGCGGCATGTGGGATCTTCCTGGACCGGGGCACAAACCCGTGTCCCCTGCATCAGCAGGTGGACTGTCAACCACTGCGCCACCAGGGAAGCCCTATCTGTTGTATTTTTTACTGTATTCTTAATTTTTTTGTGATTGCAATATACATACTTAACTTTTCACTGTTTACTTAGGAGAAATACTTTACCACCTTAACTGGAATGTAGAAATCTCACCACTATGTAAGAAAGTCCCTTTACACTCCTTCCTTTATAGCTGTCATATATTAGATCTACATTGAAAACTTCATCTACCAATGCCATAATTTTTGCTTTCAACTGTCAATCATATTTCATATGACTCAAGAGAAGGCGAACAGTCTGTTTACCCAGCTATTTACCATTTCTGTAATTTATTAAAAAAATTATCTAGCCATTCAGATTGCCTGGTTCAGGAACTTGACCTGACTGTACGGAAAGAACTTGCAGGTGGGAGCAGAACGAAAGGATGTAGACACTGGAGCAACGTTCTGCCACTGGGAGCCTGGTCTTGTCCTGGATTCCTCATGGCCTCTCAGCAGCCTGGCCCATGGCGCTCCAGCTCAGATCTCCATGAGCTTCCCTCCCAGCTCCCAGTGCAGTCATCCCCACCACCAACTCTCTCCACCTGAGCTAGAGGGTCTCTGCTGCTTGCAACAAAACATAGCAGCCCTCAGCAGTTTTAAATCAAGGTCATCAAGTGCTTCCTATAGAAATTCAGGAGATTTGAATAATGGAATCAAAGTCAAGCTTTTGAGAGTTCTTCCTGGGGAGGGTGAAACATCTGACATTGTTATAAATATTCTTGCAAATTCATTTAAAAAGTTCAGCATCGAAGATAGAATTCTTTGTGCTTGCAAGTATAAATATAAATTTTAGTAGAACACAGCAGCATGGTAAAAACAATATTCATATCCAATTAGGAAATTCATGGAGCAGAAATGAACTTGGAATCGGTGTGGTGCAAATATAATTGAAAATTGGGATAAAACAAGCTGTGATGCTACATCAATTGAAACGGAAACTGTAGTTATCTGTATGTACACACACACACACACACACACATAGTGATTACACTACAATATTTTCGTGGCAAAGGTGTTTAATATAAGACATATTTCATTATGGCCACAGGGCCAGGACTAGGGAGAGGCGAACAAGGCACCTGCCTCAGGGGCAAAGTTTAAGGGGCAGCAAAAAACTCAATAATCAAGACAAATAGTATTTTAATGCTATATGTATTTTAAAAATCAGAAATAAATGCAAAAACCATGATGAACAAAATATCCAAGTTTTAAATAAAGAGAGGATCAGTATTATCAATTTTCTTTCTGCCTCAGGCTCCAGCATGACCTGGCAGAGCCCTGCACAACAGTATGTTTTCTCTCTTTGCTGTCTGTCATCAGTCACAATTTTTAAGTGTTTGATCCTTGGAAGAACTTTGTAAATCATTTTAAGTGTTTACAATGGAATTGGACATTTTGTAAATGAATCCTCAAAATTTTGTTCAAAAGCAATAGAAAACCTTTAATCACAGTGTTCAACAAGGGTGTCAAAATAAACTTTAACTTTTATCAACTTAAGGTACTGTAAACAAAGCTTTCACCAAATTTCAGTTATTTCACACAAGGACACATTTTCATATATCCCTCAAAAGCAAGGGAGTTGCTGAACAAAGTAATGAGAACGCAAACGGTGGCCAAGATTTAATTTAGAGATTCTCGAATTTTTCTTTGGAATGCCTGGATTTTGGGAAGAATATTTTGATGGAGTTCATATCTTAAATTGGGAAAATTTATATTTTGTACTTGGATTGAAGGGAAGACAGGCTTATGGTTTTGCTGCATTTACAACTGGCAAAATATTAAAAAGAATTGTAAAGTCAACTTATATGAGAATTTTATCTTCTCATAATATTTGTTAAAGAAAGGTATTCTAAATGTAAATACACTGCATGTGAAAATATTGGGGCTGAAATAGTTACCCATTCCTACCTAAAGAAATTAGAATTGAGAATGTCCTCCATTTAGCAGAATCTGCTCTGAGCTTATCAGGTACCTCTGCGGAAAAACTATATTCTTATTAAGAATATTGTAATCTATAGAGAAGAGTCCATGAAGGGTGTCAACAATTTCCATTTTATTAATCATAGTAACTTTGAAGATAATTGCATGCAATCGTTGGGGAAAAAAGAGACCATATTTCTTTCTCTTTTTTTGCTTATTTTATTTTTTTAACGTCTTTATTGGAGTATAATTGCTTTACAATGTTGTGTTAGTTTAGACCATATTTATTAAAAACACATATTCTTTAGAAAAATACCAGTGACAGAATATTAGAAACAGATATGGCTAAGAAATTGATTAAAGTACATGAATGTATAACCAAATTTCTTCTTTTTATGTTACTTTTAATGCTCAGATAATAAACACAAAAGTTAAAAATAAATTAATGCACATATTAAGTAACAATTCAATACATGATTTTAAAAATAAACCTTAAATTTTAGTATAGCTTTATAATTACAGAAAAAAATTACAAAAATGGTACAGAGAGATTCTGTAAGTTCCACACCCAGCTTCTCCTGTTATTAACATCTTACATTAATATGCTATACTTGTTATAATTAATCAACCAATATTGATACATTCTTATGAACTAAAGTCCATACTTTATTCAGATTTCCTCAGTTTTTACCTACCGTCTTTTTTTCTGTTCCAGGATTAAAGGTACATCCTATCAACATAATTTATCATGGTTGATGTTGGCCTTGATCACCTGGCTCACATAGTGTCTGTCAGGTGACTCCCCTGTAAAGTTACTCTTTTCCCCATCCCATCCTGCACTCTTTGGAAGGAAGTGACTATGCACAGCCCACACTTAAAGGTTGGGGGCTTATGTTCTCCTTCCTCGAGGGGGGAGTATCTACCTAAATTATTTGGAAATATTTTTCCGCCAGAGATTTGTCTTGTCTTCCTTGTTTATTTATTTAGTCAATCATTCATTTATAGCACTATGGACTCATGGATATATGTTTTATACTTTGGGTTATAATGCAGTACTTCTTTATTTGGTTGGTTGCTTACCTTGTTCCAGCTCTGGCCATTCTTTTTTTTTTTTTTCGTGGTACGCAGGCCTCTCACTTGTTGTGGCCTCACCTGTTGCGGAACACAAGCTCCGGACGCACAGGCTCAGCGGCCATGGTTCACGGGCCCAGCCACTCGGTGGCATGTGGGATCTTCCCGGACCGGGGCACAAACCCGTGTCCCCTGTATCGGCAGGCGGACTCTCAACCACTGCGCCACCAGGGAAGCCCTGGCCATTCTTTTGGTTGGCTCGTGTGTCTTTCTGATATAGTCCTTGTGCGGTTTTCGTGGGAGCATCTGGATTGTAGCATTGTAGACAACTTGGCAATTATATCTTATATACTGATTGATTTTTAAGGAAGGAAAATTAAGTGTAATCCAGTCTAAGATTTTATCCTTATCCTTGAAAGTGGCTGGAGACCAATCCCACCGGGTAGTGCCCTCTCCAAAGTCTGGGGCCCATGGCCTGAGGAGGATGTTACATGGGTGTCACCGAGGTTCTGGGACTACCCCAAGGGTTCAGCAAGCCCCCAGCAGCCCTCTGGCTGGCCACAGTCCTTGTGGGAGCCCTGCAGGGCCAGCCCTGGAAAGCCCTGGGAGGTGTTGAGTCCAGCTCCCCAGATCTAGAGATGAGGGGCTGAGGTCCAGAAGGAGCAAGCTGCTTCCTCAGGGTCACAGGGTCCAGGCCAGGCCTTCCCCAAGCCACGCAACACACCGTGAAACTCACACTGAAACTGACAGAGGCATGGCTCCAAACCTGGGCCTCTTTTCCTCCCCTCCCCAGGGCAAGGGGCAGTTTAGAGGAGAAATCCCAGGAGAGCCAGGCCTAGGTTTGCTTGGAGTGGATCTCCAGTCACAGCCTCACCCAGGAACCGGGCGGTGTGGGTTACTGTTAGGGCCTGTGCCCCAATCCTAGCTCCCCCATTCACTTACTTCAGGACCTTGGGCAAGTCACTTCACCTTTCTGAGCTTCAGACCCCTTATCTGCAAGTACAGGTAGTATTAATACCTCCCTCGTGGGGTAGGCAAGAGGGTTAAAGGCTCTAACGTGTGTAAAGTGTTTAGGATCCTGACGTGGAAGGTAAGTGGCACATAAACAATAGTTTGTTGTTACTGCATGTTTTATTATTACTAATAAATGCATTCCAAGGGGCATCTCAGTTTTGAAAGTAAATGATGTGATCATGAAGACAGATGGATTAGCAGTTTGTAAAACCCCCAAACCCAGCCAAACTACGATGGAGGAGGCTGGTGGTGCCCAGAATTGTGACCAAATGGTTCTCTGTGACTTCAGATGATGAACCTGCTGCAGGTTTGCTGGGGGAGCTCGTAAAGAGCATTTGAACGGAGTGACTGCTGAGGGTGGGCTGGGGCCGCCTTCTCACCCAGGCCATCCACTGCTGGCACTGCCCGGCCTCCCAGCACGGGGCTCCCCAGCCCTCCCCTCCACCCTGATCCCAGCTGGGAGGGAAAGGTGACCTCACTGGCTGCAGCTAGGCTGCAAAGGGAGGCTTTGAGGGGACAGCGGCAGATGGCAGCTGCACGCTTGACTGTGCTGGAATGCTGTGTGCATGGAGACGCCTTAGTTACCAAGCGCCCAGTTCTGCAGGCTCTGCACACACCCACACATGCACTTCCACGTGTGGTGGGAAGAATTATGGCCCCCAAAGAATTATGGTGCAAAGATGTCTACATCCCAATTGCAGAACCTGTGAGTATGTTACCTTACTTGGCAAAAAGGGACTTTGCAGATGTGATTAGGGAACTTGAGAAGGGGAGATGATCCTGGATTATCCAGGTGGACCTAATGTAACCACAGGGTTCTTTACAAAGGAAAGAAGGAGGCAGGAGAGAGAGAGATTTTCTGTGGGCTTTGGAGATGGAGGAAGAGGCCACAAGCTAAGGAGTGCAAGCAGCCTCTGGAAACTGGAAAAGACAAGGAACAGGTTCTCCTCTAGTCTCCAGAAGGACACAGCCCTACCAACCCATTTTGGACTTTTGACCTCTAGAACTGTAGAATAATTAATTTGTTGTTGGTTTAAGCCACTATGATTTAAACCACTAAATGTTTTAGTACACCTTTTATATTCAGCATTCAGATTGAGAAACAGAATGTTGCCAGCACCCCCAAAACATCAGCCATTCACAGATCACCTTCCTGATTTTTGCCTCGTCCAGGTACCACCACTACATGCCACCTTTGGCATTTTTCTTACAATTATTTACTTAACATTTTTCTTTAAATATTTACACCTCTACTTAACCCGATCTATTTGAAAAGAAACTTTCTATCACTTTGTTGAAAGTTAAAAACCATTACAATGACCCATTATTTATGGCAAGTATTCTATTTGAAGGCAAGTATAAAAATAATTGTTATAAATTCCAGCTAGACCCTCCTACCTGCCGGAGGCTCTGGACCTGCGGGCTGCTCTTTCTTTATTAAAAAGGGCAGTTAGGGACTTCCCTGGTGGTCCAGTGGTTAAGAATACGTCTTGCAATGCAGGGGACACAGGATCCATCCCTGGTTGGGGAACTAAGATCCCACATGCCATGGGGCAGCTAGAGAGCCCACGTGCCGCAACGAAAGATCCCGAGTGCCGCAAGTAAGACCCAACACAGCCAAAACTAAATAAATAAATAAATTTTAAAGAAGAATTCTTAAAAAAAAAAAAAGGGCAATTAGCAGAAGGATTTGAGAGGTGTTAAGGACTGACTTGCACCACGCCCAGGCTTTCACTTGTATCTGATCATAAGGATCAAAAGATAAATGAAAAAGAACTTTAGATAATGCCATTTAATGCCAAGTCTGCGTCTGCCCCTCTCACTTATGTCCCAGGCCACCAGCATTTACCCCCAACATATGAAAAAGCAGAGGGCTTGTTTCTGACTCCTCTCAGAATGACCTGCAACTCACTAGCTGTGCAAGCCCAGACGGGTGACTTAGCCTCTCTGAGCCATAGTTTCTTCACCAGCAAAGAATGAAAACACAGCTGATTCTCATTATTCGTGGTAGTCATGGTCTGTGAAGTAGTTGGGAACACTGAATACTGAGCCATTATTCCTAGGGAAAATACACGATTAGGTTTCTTTGAGCCTGTGGTCACATTTTTTCAATTGATCAATACCTAACCTTGTTTTATGTGTATTTCTGTTCAGATACCTTATTTAATACATATTGTTGAAAATGAACATACCTGTTTTCTCTGTAAGGCACATCACAGCCTTCATTCAGTTAGGAATACTAGAAAGCACTCAGCACTACGCTTGGGGCCATTTAAAACAGCGGATTGGGACTTCTCTGGCGGTCTAGTGGTTAAGACACGCTTCCACTTCAGGGGGCATGGGTTGGATCCCTGGAGGGAGAACGAAGATCCCTCATGCCACACCATGAGGCCAAAAAAAAAAAAGAGCGAAATCTCCAACAAAAAGCACAAAATTGTGAAGAGCTCAGCACTAAACGGACCACGGAAAGGACACGTTTAACAGTGTGAGCTGAAACAGGAAGGCGGAGCATCGGTCGGCTTGCTGGACTTCAGCTGGGAACGCGCACGGGGGGCGACTCTGCGCATGTCCGCCAGCGGCCCTGAAGGCACAGTGAGTATTGATTGGGGGTTAAAATACATTTCATTGAGCAGGCGCATTGGCAATTCCGGAATCCGTGAGCAATGAAGATGGCGGGCAGCACCAACTTCCCTGGGTCATCTCGAGCGTTAACAAGGTAATAGAGGCCTTCAGCAGCTTCCCCGTGGTGGGTCTTCAACCCAGGGGGTCTTATAGCGCGCGTTGTTTGCTGCTAGCTGGTTCTGTGCCTTTAGTGCGTCAGACTCAGGGCGGGGAGGTACCTGCTTTCAAAACGGGGGTGCTCTGAGGCCAAGTGACAGGATGTCCGGGGAAGCCCAGCACCGAGCTGGCGGCACTCGGAGGCTTTGTTGGACCAGACTTGAATTTTCTGCAGCACCTTTAGTTCAGCCTGAGCAGCCCATGGGTATGCCTGCTCCTGGGCCAGGAGGGATGGTGGAGGATACCCAGTGTAAGTGCTGTGGGCTGGACCCTGAGAGCAAGGGCGTCCTTAAATTTTGCACTCTGGACATCTCTCCCTTCAAACTGGTGCTGGCCCTGGCAGCTACCTGGACAGGTTTTCTAGAAAGGCTGGTTGAGGCCAGGTGGTGGAGGGAAGCAGGGTACAGGTGCATTTTATGTTCAGGGTAGTAGGGAGCCATGGAGGTTTGTGGAGCAGGCCTGTGATGGGGATGAAGCCGGTATTCTGAAGGCAGCTTTGAGGAGGGGGGCTGCAAGCAAGCCTGGGGGAAGCCTGCCTGGTGGGTGGGAATGACTGAGAGAAGGCAGCTGCTGAGGTCTCCTGGGTCTTCCGAAGCCTCATATCTCTCCCTGTGTGTGGCTCCCGGGAGCCCGTGATGAGGAGAGGAACAGTGAGCACTGTGGGCTCCTCTCCCTGGGGCTTCATCTGCCAAAGCCACCGAGCGTGCAGGCCTCCCCAGATCTTGACAACCAGTCCTGTTCGCTGAATTTTTCATTAAGAAAACTGGTCACCAAAGAGCAGCGGCTAGGGAAGGTTTCAGCAGCACTGCTTGGGGTGTGAACCAGGCAGACCCAGAAGCGTGGGGGTAACTCCCTCCAAAGTCTCCCACTGCAGGCGTACACTGGCCCACACACATGCATGTGTGCATAGCACCCCCGAGGGCCCATATGTAAGTGCACACTGTCACATTTCGTAGTGTGTAACACAAGAACGCCGTGTGCCACACCGACAGGCTGACAGGACACAGCATAACTCAGGGCTTTGAAGTCAGATCTGCAATTTACTAGGGAGTTATTAATCTTCTCAAGCCTCAGTTTTCTCATCTGGAAAACGGGGATAATAATAGAACCTCCCTCATATGTCTGTTGCAAGGGTCGAATGAGATCGTCCATGTACAGTAGTACATCAGTAGTAGCTGTTAGCATTTCTGTTATGATGGTGAGGACGTACACCACACAGACCAGCACCACAGACATCCTCCTTCTCAAACTCCTTAATCTCTGACTCCTGCCCTTTTATAACCTCTGCGTGGGGAAGGGCTTAAAGGGAGGGCCTGTGGTTCTCTAAGCAGCTTTTGACCACTTACTTTTAAACTGAGCACAGTGGACTGTTCGTTTCTCACTTTGGAAATGGTAGATCTATCGTGTTAAGGGGGTGAGCATAAACTTCGTTATAAAATCCTGCAGAGAGAGGGGAAAGAAGCAGGGCTGAGAGATGAAGGGGAAGACGAGAGGGAGAGCCGTTTCTGGTTTCAACCTCCCTAAGGCCAGCTGCCGCTCCTTGGGCCCCTCCTAAACTACATTCATGGCCTTCCAGCAAATTCCCCTTTCTCATTAAGTAGCTTCAGTTGGATTCTGTTACTTGCAGCCAAAACCAGGGCAAGGCCTGGTGAATGAGATGTGGCTCCTCCCTTCCCAGAGCTCAGCCCAGTGCAGGGATAGGAGGCGAACAGGAAGCGACCACCTTTGGGAAGTGCTGGGACGGGGGAGGGACTCGGGAGCCACGCTTGCCGGCGGGGAGAAGGGGTTTTTCTGTGCAAATGTCCTCTGAGGTGAGGAAGGGAGGAGAGGGCAGCCTCAGCAGGGGGCACAGCTCATCAGACACCCAGAGGGGAGCCTGGCACGGTTTATACAGAACATCCGTATCTATGTCTTTAACCGGATCACAAACATTAACAATCCCTGCGGTTTCACCGCCCCCAGTACCTCTCCCCTCCTGTGGTCGTGGTGGAAACAGTGTTATTCTCCCATTTCTAGGGGCAGAGCTCAAGGTTCAGACAGCCCTACCTTTTCTTCCAGTAGATTCCTGGAGATACTCAGAACCTAGAACCCCAGGCTGAGGTGGCGCTGAAGCAGCTGTCTGAGGCTGTGGAGAGAAGGGGAGGAGGTGCCTGTGTCCTCGTCAGAGGCAATGGGGACAAGGGGACCCGGTTCCGGAGGCAACAGAAGGCTTCCTGAGCGGGGGTGGGGGTGGGGGGGTGCGTGGCAGGGCTGAGGGGAGGGTTGGAGGCCGGCAGAAGGAGCTGGGACTGCAGGGCACGTTAGAGAGGCTCTGGGGGAGCCTGTCTGGGCACTGAGGGCCTCTGGTCAGAGGCATCGCAAGGAAGGGCCTGGGGGAGATTTGATGGCCTACTGCACGTCCCCAGTGACACACCCCAAGTTGGCGCGCCTGAACGTAATTGAAAAATATTTATATCTACGTCTTGGAGACAGAAAGAGGGAGAAGCTGATTACTTCATGCCCCAGGTGCCTAGCACATCTCATTTCATTGTTTCAGCCGTCCTGTGAGGCAAGTATTCTTATTCTCATTTTTCAGATGAAGGAACCAAGACTCAGAGAGGTAATGCTACATGCCAAGGTCACACAAGTGGCCACAGCACTGCCACGTTGTTGCCGAGCAAGGGCTCGTGTGCCTGAGGTGCAGAAAGCCAAACCCTGACAGCGGGGTTTGCAGCAAAGTGAGGGTTTATTTGCAGGGAGCCAAGCCAGGAGAACAGGCAGCTCATGCCCCAACGACCTGATCTCCCCCATGGCTTTCAGGCAAGGGTTTTTAAAGACAGTGTGAGGGGAGAGGGTCGTAGGAAGCTGATCAGCCCGTGGACCTTCTTCTGATTTGTTGGTGGTGAAGTAATAGGGTGATGTTTAAGGAATCACAACCTTCTGGTTCCAACCAGTCTGGGGTCTAGTGCTTGTGGTCAGCATGTAGTCACCGTCCTCCCTCCACCCGGGGGGGGGGGGGGTGGGGGGGGGTGGGGGGGTGGTGAGTCTTAGTTTCTATAGAACAACTCAAAGATATGCATCAGATTGTTATCTGTATCCCCTGAGGAGGCACTAGGAGGCCTGTGACTCTGTTGTCCTAATAGTTAACTGCTTGAGTCTGCTCTTTGGAACTCTGGGAAGCCGAGGAGACTAAAGCCTTTTTCTACAAACAAGAAACGGGAAAAAAAAAAAAAAAAAGAAACGGGGGATGTGGAGGGGTTTTTGTACCCAGAAGGCCCCAAAGGGTCCTGCTTCATTTCAATCCCCGCTTTTCTTTGATACTCTTCAATCCTGAGGGGAATGGGGGCGGGACAAGAAAGGGAATGAAGTTTGGGATGGAGACGTTAATCATAAACTCAGTAAGGGAACTGGGTTTCAAAGTTATGGTAAAACCACTGCAGTCCTGCCCTCATCTTGTCAGCAGACTGCTGAAACACAGCCTGTGCTGCAGAGAGGAGTGTGTGCCCTGAGCAGCCAGGAGGAGCCTGTTAAATACTCACACGCCTTCCTCACAAGCTCATCATCCAGGCAACAGCCCCATGGTATTATTATTATTAATTTTAATTTTATATTTGGCCACGTTGGGTCTTTGTTGGTGCGCACAGGCTTTCTCTAGTTGCGAGGAGCGGGGGCTACTCTTCGTTGAGGTGCGCAAACTTCTCATTGCGGTGGCTTCTTTTGTTGCGGAGCACGGGCTCTAGACACGCGGGCTTCAGTAGTTGTGTCTCGTGGGCTCAATAGTTGTGGCTCGCAGTCTCTAGAGTGCAGGCTCAGTAGTTGTGGTGCACAGGCTCGGTTGCTCCATGGCATGTGGGATCTTCCCGCACCAGGGCTGGAACCTGTGTCCCCTGCATTGGCAGGTAGATTCTTAAGCACGACGCCAACAGGGAAGCTCCCCCCCCCACCCCCACCCCCCCGCATAGTATTACTATCCTCATGCTTCCCCACCTCCTTTCCCAGAACCTATTTACACTTTGTTTATACATGCTTCTAATAAGCTGTGTGGTGGAAAGAGCACAGGTCAGAAGTCCTGAGGCAAGTCTGTTAGCATCTCTCTGTGTCTCCTCCCCCATCTGGAAAATTGAGATAAAAATAAGTGCCTCGGGACTGAGGTTTTCCTTCAGGTCGAGGATCGTAAGGTCATGGTGTTCCTCATAGACCACTGTGACATTCAAACATACATAATTCCATAATACAAAAGCACATTTATGGAAGAAAATACAACTATGTATCATGTCTCTAGGATAGTGTATCTTTTTTTTTTAAGTATACATTGAACCTAAAATCAAGAAAATACCTCTCTTGAAATTAATTTTTTTTCCTCTGTACACTGGGAAAGTCTCACTATATGATGTTTTAGGCAGGACACCCGGGTCCAGCTCATCCCACGAGTGCCAGTTTGAGAACCCCTGGGCTGGAGGTGGGAGACTAGTCCCTGCCTGACCAATCACCTTGCTGTGTGACTTTGGACACGTCACTCACCTGTTCTGGGCTTTTGTTTCTCCTGGATGCAGCAAGGGGGTGAGGGTGGCCTAGAGATCATCCTAGGTCCTTTTCAGTTCCAGCCTTCAAGGGTGGAGTCTGTTCCTGCATCTCTGTCACATTCAAGATCCCATGGACCAGGGGCAGCTGTGAATCCATCTTTTCCTCTAGTTCCCCATCTGTGCATCTATTCCTGCCCTGTGGGAAACCATACATGGGAGTCTTGGGCCAAGGAAAGGCTGCTCCTTCCCCTCCAGGAGACCCCTAAACAATGTCTGAGGGGGATCCAGGCTATTAAAGTAATTTACATAGTAATTAACAAGGTTCCATTAGTGGATTCCTGGAGCCAGAGCGCTCTGCTTCCATTTCCCTTTAGGGGTACACAGTCCTGGGCTGGGACTGAGGTTTGCTGGGGTTCGGCTGGTGGAGCAGTGAGGGGAAGAATTTTCCATGCTCACGTGTCCCAGCCCCACACCCAGGGAAGAGAAGCAGTGACTGTGCGAGGGCCCCAGCTGGCTGGGTAATGAGGTCTGGGGCGAAGGGGTACCTCGTGAACACTTCGGGCCTGAAATCCCAGGAAGAAAGGCAACCGTGAGTCTCACAGCCATGTGTCTGTTCTGCAGCCCAGGGCCTAGCGCCTCCAAGAGCTCCTCTTTCAAGATGACACAGAATTTCTCATGTCCTTCTGGGCCTCCGACAAATTATATGTGTGACCACAGTAGGGTGCCAAGCTTCCCTGGTTATCACCCCTTTGAGCCTCTCAGCAACCCTGTGAGGCAGATGTTAACTTTTCCATTGTGGGGTTGAAGAAACCTATGCCCAGAGAGGTGAGGTAACTTGTCCAGAGTCACACAGCCTGAAATAGCAGAGTGGAACTAGAACCTGGGTCCTCTGACACAATCCAGCTCTTGCCACTTGGCTAGTGGTTTCTAAACAGCTCTGTGGAGCCCTAGGGGACTCCCAGAGTGGTTTGCCTCAGGATAAGGGATCGTCGAGAGGACTGGCAACTCCACCCCATGTGTCCCCCGCTTCAACCAGGGCAATTATTTACATGTTGGACGTCTAGGTGGGATTTTGTTTGCATTCCAGTTAGAAAAGCTTTTAAAATCACTGCACTTTTAGAAAATTGTCCCAGGAAGGGACCTGTCACAGGGCCGCTTCCTTGCTCATCTCTGACAGTGAATGGAGCTGTGTAATGTGGCAGAATTGGCCTTCTGAGGCTCTGGTCTGGGGTCCCAGATCCCTGGCCTTGGTCTCCCCATCAGGCTTCCTGCAGGTGAAGCCCAGTACCCGCTGCCTGCCCAGCCCCTCCGGCTCCCTTCTCCCACCGAGCCCGGCTGGCCTGCTGCTCGCCTGCCCCACCAGCAGCCTTCTCACTGCTCTGTAACAGCTTCTCCTTGGCTCCGTTGTTTCCATGACCAACCAAGGAAAAAGACAACAAAGATGGGGAAAGGACCACGATTCTGGGGTCTCCACAAGTTTTGAATGATTTTCCTACACTTCCTCACTCAGCAAACATTTCTAGAGCTGTAAGAGCCAGCATCTGAGGATAAAAATGTCCCTGAAGGCGGTGCGACAGCCGCTGGAGGGCAGCGGGGGCGCGGCCCGTCCTGTCCTCGCCATGAGGCCGCAGCAGATGCCAGTGTCCGGGAAGGTTTTTATTCAGCGAGACGACAGCAGTGGCACCCGCTGCCAGTTCCAGACCAAGTTCCCCGCGGAGCTGGAGAACCGGATTGACAGGCAACAATTTGAAGAAACAGTTGGAACTCTAAATAACCTTTATGCTGAAGCAGAGAAGCTCGGGGGCCAGTCCTATCTTGAAGGCTGCCTGGCTCGTCTAACAGCGTACACCAACTTCCTGTGCATGGAAACTCACTACGAGAAGGTTCTGAAGAAAGTCTCCAAATACATTCAAGGGCAGAACGAGAAGATCTATGCTCCCCAAGGCCTCCTCCTGACAGATCCCATCGAGAGAGGACTTCGAGTTATTGAAATCACTATTTATGAAGACAGAGGCATGAGCAGTGGGAGATAAACCATAGAATTAAAGGCCCACCTCCAGCTGGGACCCTCATCTGTGCACCGGCCGACCAACAGTGCCCCCCACCTCCTCTCCAGAGCATCATTCCTTCGTATCTGCTGCCAGAGCCACGGTGCCATTCGCTCCAAGGACTGACTTTCTAGAATTCCACTGCTAGTCGCTCAGCATCCACTTTGTGTCTCCAAATGGTGGAGGACTCTGTAATCTTTTGATTAGTTTTTGACAAGACGCAGTGAAGCATTTCACTTTTTTAATTCAAAGCCATTAATAAAATATGCAGTTGGTCAGCCCAACACAGTTTATTTCTTACCTGCCAGCAGTGCCAGTGGCTCTCGTCATTCCCTGGGCTTCAGCAAGTCGTAAACTAGCCAGTGCTCGGGTCTTACTCCCCCAGATCCATAAAACGCTTTTCTCCAGGATTTTGGTGAGGGGTGGGCTGTGTCTGGTTTTGCTAATGCATCTCCCAGATTTCAGAGAATTACCAGTTTTGCCATGACTCAAAGCTTAAAGATCAAGTTCTGCTGTTCAGATTCTCAAACTGAAGCTCATTGGAAAAATAATGTATAATGTTACTTGTTTTATTATAGCAATTCCTGATTAAAGCAGTATTTAATGCAATTTCCAGGTTTTTGTTTTTTGGGGTTTTTTTTTTTTTTGAGAATTCTGTTATTAACTGCATTACCTTGAACATTGGGAAGATGTGGTATGTGTTGCTTGTTCCTTATAAAAATAAGTAAGCACCATAAAGTGGATGCTAAACCATCAAACACAAATGTCCCTGAATGAGCAAGTGTTAATAAATATTTTAATTATCGTTTTGTTATAAATATAACTTAAGAGAAAAAAATTTGATAGGAATAATACTATATATTGCTGATTTTTAACTATCCCTACTGGCAAACCGTATGACTCCTAGACTTTCCTCATATACGGTATTCAGTGCGCAGAAATACTATGATTGGTTCAAGTTCAGTAAGTTAAGTGGTTTCCAACTAAAGCTCTCAAGCCTGGGTCACTGTTTCTAGTTCTTCTTTTTGTCTGTGTGTTCTTAGTATTGGGACTTCCTGTGCCCTTCATCTTTAGGGTTTGAGAGCCCTGTATTTGGGAGAAAGTTAGGACATGTACTAGGAGAGAATGAAACGGTTAAAAGTTTTACTGTCCGAGATATTGTAGGTGCTAATGCTGGATTTAACCTTTCAGATTTAATTTCTTTTATGGGTCTGTTAGTTATTCAGTAAATCCCATAGCTCTATGTAATATTTCAATTGTATGAAACTTGTTACTTTATAGCCTATAATAGGGTGTCTGTCTGCCTTTTAAACCCGTTGCAATAACTTTGCTGAAATGTTAACACATTAGTAAAACTTTTCTTAAACAAACAAACAAAGAGAAATGTCCCTGAGCCCGAGTCTGGCCCTTGGAGAGCTAATGGGAAGACATAGTACAGACTCATCACAGTGGTTCCCCTGGGACGACTCGCTGGGTGCAGTGCTGGAGGGTCTTCCAGACCCCATGGAGGGGCAGGGGGAGTGGGTGACTGCTGATGGTGAGAGCGTGGCAGATGTCAGGGAAGGCTACGCGGAGCTGGAGAAGCCTGAGCCCCTTGGAAGGCAGAGGAGGAGTTGGCCTGGGATGGGGGGCCCCGAAGCACTGTCTAGCTAGAGGGAGCAGCACGTTTGGGGGCTCGAGGCCGGAGAGCAGAGGGCGTTTCGTGTGGTTTCACCTACGCGTATGAGGCAGAGTGGAGGAGTGGGGCCTGGGGAGATGGGCGGCTGCCGGGTGAAGGTGCCGAGGAAGGGGGCCGAGGCCCCCAGGCCTTCTGCTGCCCACTCCCCTCTGCAGTTCCCTCCACAGGGCCCCTGTCCTCAGGGCATCCCGAGGGGCCACTTAGGCTGTGGGTAGGGGTCAACAGGGGATTCATAACCCAGGGGCACCCCGACATCGGTGCCCGACTGCCCCCGTACCCTGGGCCTTACCTCCTGAGACCTGGGGAAGAGACAGG
Organism: Phocoena phocoena; assembly: GCF_963924675.1. Lineage (NCBI taxonomy): Eukaryota > Metazoa > Chordata > Mammalia > Artiodactyla > Phocoenidae > Phocoena > Phocoena phocoena. Next base: position 109,495,124 of record NC_089220.1, read on the forward strand.
GAAGGTCACAGCTAGTGACGTGGCAGCTCCTCCTTTTCAGGCCTCAGTCACTATGTACAGCAAGGGGGTTGTCACAGATGATGGCTAAAGCCCCTTCTGGCCTGGATTCCTCCTTTACAGACAAGGAAGGTATTTCAGTTTGGCTCCCCCCAGGAAACGGAGCCCGAAACCAGATTTGAGCGCTAGTAGTTTATTTGGGAGGTGATCTCAGGAAGCGCCAGTGGGGATGTGAGAGGGGGAAGGAAAGGAGACAACACAGGGTGCCTGATGTGCAGAGGACCCTGCAGGTGACCGGGGCTCCGTGTAACGCACCCCTTCAGAGTTGTCCTGTTCGAGGGGACAGGAAGCCGGGTGTTCGCCCCCCAACTCCTGTCTGTCTTTTGTCGAGGGCTGCTCCTGGGGGCCTGAACTCGCGGCACTTCTGGCCTGCCCCACCTGTAGGCACAGCATCTGCCTGCAACCCCAGGAGGCCTACAGACAGAGAGTGGCAGAGGCTGCAGTAGGAAGCCAGTGGCGTGATGACAACGGTGTGTAGCAAACAGCGCTTACAAAAGGAGGTTGTGCGCTCATGGACAGCATATTCTTCAGAAACCTAGACCCAAAGGGACTGAAGTGACTTCCCCTGGGTCACGCTGGACCGAGACTTGTCACCCAGGGCTCTTTCTGCCACCCATCCCTCCCCTCCCCCACCTCTGTTGTCAGGTCTGTCAATCATCCTTGTCCCTCCTCCTTCACACGGTTTAATAAGAAAGCTTTGGTAGTAGATGCAGAGATACCTTGAAAAACATCAATTGGTTTACATCTATGAAACTTTTGAGCCCTTCTCTGAAAAAGGCTTTATCATCTCCATCTTTGCATTGCCATCTCTGCACATGGTAGCCCCTTTATACACAAAGGATGAGCGATGTTTTGGCCATTTGTGCGGTATGGGGTGATGCCTGTGTCTTTATGGCTCTCAGTTTCCTTGTTTGAAAAATAGGCATGTGATACCAGCGTGCTAACATCCTAGGCTTGTTGTATCAGATAGTCGGCATGATGCATGGCACCTAGTAGGTGCTCCACAGCAGTTTGGAATGCCGGAGGACGTTCAGGAAACCACATCGGCTGTCACGCCAGAGGGAGGGGCGGTCACGGTGGTGAGCCGGCAAGAGCCATCGTGAGTCAAAGGATCGCGTCCCTCCCCCGCCCTTCCCACCAGCCATGCCCCCCTCCACAGGTCTGAGGTCGGGTCGGGTTGCCCCCTCCCCCCTGCACTTTCCCCACATCCCTGAAGCTCTGAGTCAGGTTTCCCACCTCCTGCGATTTCACAGCTCCCCGCCAGCCAAGCTGTTTTGCAGACCCAAGTTGGTAATGACAGATTCTTCTCTCCTGGCCCTCCACTGGCGAAACCACGGAAAGTATTTGAAACACGCAGCCTGGGAATGTGCAAGCTTCCATTCGCCGGGCTTGGCAGGGGCCAGCGATTTCTCAGCCAGCGCTTTTGACTAAGACTTGTACGGCTCAGGTTTCCCAGGAGCTCTTCAGCTCAGTTTTTCAACAGCATTTATACTTTTTTTTTTTTCTCCACCCTTCAGAACATTAACCCTAAAGTAGGTTCTGAATCATACAATCCCTGGAAGCATGGCTCTCTCTCTGTTAGAGGCACGGTTTTGGATGGGCCTCAGGAGAGCTGGCCTCAGCCTAGGACGGGGATCTCCTGCCCATCAGGGCTCCTCGGGCCCAGGCGGCGTGAATCAGAGGATTCTCTGCTGAAAGGGATCCCCAGAGGACTTCCAGATCTTCCGCCTCTAGAGAGATCTGGTTAACCCATTCCAGGCCTCTGCAACTTTGATTTTAAAATGTCCTCTGACAGGGTTGAAGGAAGGGAGAGAAGATGCAAAGACCACAGACTCTGGACCTAGGTACACGTAACATGTCAATTAGGCATCTGCTCCCCCTGGGTTTCATCATCTGTAAAATGGCAATGATATTGTAATACCCACCTCCAGGTTATCGTGAGGTTTAAATGGCAGCACAGAAAATCACCTAGTACAATTCCTGCACACAGTAGGTGCACAGAGTAGTTTCCTCTCTCCCTTATTTCTTGGCCACGGATGCTACGGTCTCATCACAGAGTTGTTTGGTGAATGAATGAAGGTCTTGACCTAAACACCCCCTTCTTCTCCTCTCAAGGCAAAACCATGGAACAGGTATTTCCTGAGCATCAGTTCTGTGCAAAGAGCAGAACTAGGCCTTGTGGTGACACCCCTGATGCCAAAGTCCCTGTTGTAAAGGAATTTCTGGTCTCGTGAGGGAGCAGGCACCACGGGAAAACGGCAGGTGGATAAAATGTCCACAGGAGAGACAGTCACAATGATTTTGCTCACTTGCTTACATACATTCACTCATTCCTGCAACAGGCATTACTGCAGGAGGAGGGCCTGGCCACCCCTTGCCCCTGGTGGTGATTCTGGGGGCTTCTAAAGCAAGCTCTTTCCACTTTACATCCCTGGTTCTGTTTGCTGTGACGTGATACTTGGAAGTGCTTTGGAAATTCAAGGGCTTGCTGTTCCCTCTGCCTAGAACGCCCTTCCCAGCTCACTCACCCCTTCTCTGAGAAGCCCTTCCTGACTCTGAGGCACATTCAGCTGTCCTCTGTCTGAGCCCCCCAGCACTTTAGTCATAACAGGGGTACTGCCCCCTGTGCGCTGTGTTGTGATAGGCTGTTTCCAAGTCTGCCTTTGAGGAGACAGCACACAGGCACCAGGTACCGAAAGGGAAAATGGGGTGCTTAGGTTGGGCTCCCTAAGAGCAGAGCCTGAGATGGAGATTTGGACACACACGGCTTATTTTTTTTACATTCTTAAGAAAAAGCATTTATTATTTGTCATCATTCTTATTTTCATAACTAGAAAAAAAGTTGGCAAATGATTAAAGGAAGTATGTTCTGTACATCTGTGTGGTGTAGGAAAATGCATTGCCCGCAATACGCAGCTATTTTTATCTACTTAGGGCAATCGTTTCAAATCTTTCTTTTAAATTTTCATTTTATTGGAGTAGAGTTGATTTACAATGTTGTGTTAGTTTCAGGTGTACAGCAAAGTGATTTGGTTATACATATACATATGTTCATTCTTTTTTAGATTCTTTTCTCATATAGGTTATCACAGAATACTGAGTACAGCTTCCTGTGCTAGACAGTAGGTCCTTGTTGGTTATCTGTTTTATATATAGCAGTGTGTATATGTTCATCCCAAGCTCCTGATTGATCCCTCCCCACTACGTCTCCCCTTTGGTAACCATAAGTTTGTTTTCTACATCTGTGACTCTTCTTTCTGTTTTGTAAGTAGGTTCATTTGTACCATTTTTTTAGATTCCACACATAAGCGATATCATATGATATTTGTCTTTGTCTGACTTACTTCACTCAGTATGACAATCTCTAGGTCCATCCATGTTGCTGCAAATGGCATTATTGTTATTATTAATTTTTTTTATGGCCAATATTCCATCGTATATGCGTACCACATCTTCTTTATCCATTCCTCTGTCGATGGACATTTAGGTTGCTTCCATGTCCTGGCTATTGTAAATAGTGCTGCAATGAACACTGGGGTACATTCATCTTTTCAAATTATGGTTTTCTCCAGATATATGCCCAGGAGTGGGATTGCTGGATCATATGGTGGCTCTGTTTTTAGTTTTTTAAGGAACCTTCCTGCTGTTCTCCACAGTGGCTGTATCAATTTACATTCCCCCCAACAGTGCAGGAGGGTTCCCTTTTCTCCACACCCTCTCCAGCATTTATTGTTTGTGGACTTTTTGATGATGGCCATTCTGACCGGTGTAAGGTGGTACCTCATTGTAGCTTTGATTTGCATTTCTCTGATAATTAGTGATGTTGAGCATCTTTTCATGTGCTTTTGGGCCATCTGTATGTCTTCTTTGGAGAAACATCTGTTTAGATCTTCTGCCCATTTTACTGGTTGGGTTGTTTGGACACACACAGCTTATTAAGGGGCAAGTTCTCCAGAGAAATGAGAGAGGGAAGCAGGATGGGGCAGCAAGGATGCGGGTGCAGCTGGAGTCCAGCCGCAGCCTGGTCCACGGGGAGCTCTGGAGTGGGAACTGCCCCCCAGAGCATGACCCCCAACCCCTTCAGTCCATGGGGCCAGACTCTGTACCCCTGAGTCACTTAGTCTGACGTCAGAGGGGCAGGCGGAGGTGATCTCCCAGGTGAGGTGGCTGCTCTTCGGCCAAAGGCAATTCTCTGTGGAGGAGGGTGGCTGTCAGCTGTAGCTGCCAGCACTCCTAGCAGGCAGGATGGGTGGGGCACCCACAGCATGGTTCTGGGAGGGGAGGATCAGGAAGGAGCATCAACATCTCCACCACATCTTTTCTACAATGGTGTACAAGTTGTGTGCATTTGTCCCCCATCCTCGTCGTTTGCTAAAAGGACTCACAGGCAAGGACGGAGGTGCACACCTACGGGTGGGGGCAGGGCCCGTGTCCCTGAGAGCTTTGAGGATGGGGAGGGCACTGAGAGGGGCAGCAAGGAGAGGGCGGGTCCCGGCTTGTTACCATTCACCTGACCGAGTGCCCCGCTGTCCTTTATGTACCAGTGGCCTTGACCTTTCCTGCCATACACAGGCCCACCATGTCTTTCCATCCTCTGAGTACCCTCCGCACTTGACCACAGACCAAGCAGGCAGTGAGCACTTGCATTGCTTCCCTAAGGCAAAGCAAATTCTTAAAAGCAAAGCCTTCATCTTATTTTGATTTTCCAAGTGCCCGTCTCAGTGCCTTGGCACTTACTAGGTGGCCAGTATGTATTATTGAGTAAATAGGCTAACAGATGCCTTAATTTTCCTATGAGGTCGTGAAAAGGGCCAAGAGCCCTTCTGATGGCAGCATTTGCCAAGGGTGCCCTAGGGCTCAGGCAGGGCCTGGGCTGTCCTTGCTTTTCCCACTCCAGCACCCCCAGCCCCAGGCAGGGCTGAAGCCTCCGCATGGCCCTACCCGCATCCTGGGGGGCAGCCTTGGGCGAGGGTGGCCAGTGGGACAGGGAGCTCCCGCTGGCCTGGTGCACAGACTCCTCGGCCTTCATTTATATGAAACGTGACTCCATCACTCAAAGCCGGCTCCTGGCCTTGGTCTGTGCAGGTAATGATGATACAGGCTCATTTATGCAAGATTATCCTTTTATCACATTTCCAGACTCATTTGTGAGGCTCATGTTTCCCCCCCGAGGGCGTCATCAAGCAAGTTAAGTTGTACTATTTCCCTCCTGCAGAGAACTGGCGGGGGCCTCCCTCCTTGACGGATGAGGCCCGCTGCCTTTGCCAAATAGGGTCGGTGTGATGGATCTTTTACTTGTGAATATTATAGCTGGAAATTAGCATGTTTATTGAGGTAGAATGTGTTTGTTTACATTCCACTACCCATGGCACTACCTCTTAGGACCTGACTTATTTAGTTGAGGATAAGCGCAAATGATCTGCGTTTGGGCACCCACAAAATAATTAATGAACTTCCAGATATAGAATCCAGCCTTAAGTAAACACGCCAGCGAGGTGAGTGGGGGCAGAGGGGCTGGGAAGGGCTCTGGGGTTTTGGGTGGTGAGCAAGGTGGAGTGTCTGGTACTCGAGGGATGGAGACAGGGCGGGGATGTGGGTTCAGGCGTCCTGTGAGGGGCACAGGGCGGGTGCCCAGCCTGGCTGTCGAGTGGAGGTGACTTCTGTCAGTGGAGAAGACAGGCAGAGGACGAGGACTGTGAGTCGTTTTCCCAGGGATTCTCCTGGGCTCCCTCTTGATTGTCTCGATGCAGGAGTGAGAAGGACGGCCCAAGTGTGCGGACTAAGGGTGGGGAGGGACAATGCTTGGGCAAGGATGATGGAGACCCAGGTGAGTGACGATGGGTCCCAAGAGGCCAAGTGACCACCTGGAGTCTGCTCCCCTCCTAACACTTTCACCTGTAACAGCTTTGAAACCTAGCTTCTCTTTCCATCCCCTGGCTTGCCAGTAGGCCACACAACCTGGGATGCAAACGCTCACTAACCCAACATCCTCTTGTTTTAGAAGAAGAATCTGAGGTTCAGAGAAGTGGAAGGACTTAGCCGAGGTCTTGGAGGCAGAGGGACAACCGCCGCCGCCTCCCTGTGGCTTTAAGCCTGATGCCTGCCTTGTAAGAAGTCACAGAGAGTGTATCCTCTAGGGTGTTTCTTCAGGGACCCAGGAAGGCTTTGCCCCCTATGCCTGGCCAGCAGAGGCCTCAAATTTCACCCTTAAAACCAGTTACCTTTGTAGCTTAATCCCCTTTAAAGAGCAGATGCTCCTGGGAAGGGCCTTGTTCTTGGTGCTTGCCTCCCCAGGGTGCTGAAGTGACCTGTGAGAGACTGAGGGAAGCAGGAGAGCTCATGGTTGAGGGTCAAAGCCCCCCAGACAGGGCTTCCCTGGTGGCGCAGTGGTTGAGAGTCCGCCTGCCAATGCAGGAGACACGGGTTCGGGCCCTGGTCCGGGAAGATCCCACATGCCGCGGAGCAACTGAGCCTGTGCACCACAACTACTGAGCCTGCGCTCTGGAGCCCGCCAGCCACAACTACTGAAGGCTGCACGCCTAGAGCCCATGCCCCGCAACAAGAGAAGCCACCGCGGTGAGGAGCACATGCACCGCAATGAAGAGTGGCCCCCGCTCGGCGCAACTACAGAATGCCTGCGCACAGCAACGAAGACCCAACGCAACCAATAATAAATACATACATACATACATAAATTTAAAAAAAAAAAAAAAAAAAAAAGCCCCCCAGACAGCATGACCGAGAGACCCAGGAACAAACTTTTCCCCCTGCATAAATTTTTCCAAGTGAGCAAAGCCATTCTCATTGTCCCCCAGCTCCGAACCGTGAACGTAAAGATGGGAGGGGTGTCCTGTCTGGACGTCAGAAGCAGACAGACCTGGGTTGTAACTCTGGCTCTACCTCTTCCTAGTTCTGTGAGCTCTGTGACCTTGAATGAGTCATTCAAACCCTGTGGTCTCCATTTCCCCAGCTAGAAAACAGGGAGGGGAATTATAACACCCACCTGTCAGTGTCATTGTAAGATTAAAAGAAGAAAGTATCTACCATGCTTATCACATGGTAGCACTTGGTAACTGTCCTTGAATTAGTGGTCACTAGTATCATTATTTTCCTTCCCAAACAAGGTGCTGTAACCTACCCTGGCTTTCCCATAAGTGGGAATTGATGGAAGGGATTGAAAGAGACAGGGGGAGAGGGAGAACGAATCCCCCCGTAATCCCCATCCCTTTCTCCCTGTTGTGTCCTGATGTGGGTGTGTGGGCCCTTCCCATGGAGCCTGCAGAGTTCCCACGAGGTGGAGTGGGACAGAGCGAGGTGCCAGACTGGAGTTTGGTCCATTTCAGCCACATATCTCTCGGGGATCAAGGGAAGCACGGTGGTTCCGGATCTCAGTCTCCTCATCTGTGAAATGGGGCCAGCCTCACTGCTAACCTGGGAAGCAGGCGGGTCCACAGCTAATTTGTCTCCGAATCACCAGCACCCAGCAGTGTCAGGCATGCAAGAGGTGTTCAGTGGTGGCGAACAGACTGGAAGCTGTAGATCAGGTTTCAGAAAACTTTTTCTGTGAAGGGCCAGGGAGTAAATATTTTAAGGTTTGCAAGCCATACAACCTCTGTTGCATCTACCCAACTCTGTCGCTGTAATGCAAAAGCAGCCATAGACAAGGTGTAAACCAATGAGTGTGTCTGTGGTCCAGTAAGACTTTATTTGTAAAATCAACTGGTGGCTGGATTTGGCCATGGCTCTTGACCTCTGTGTAGCGAGGCCATGGCAGTCTTTGGATTCAGACAGCTAGGCTCAAATCCCAGTACCTCCACTCTTTAGCTTTGTGGCCTTAGGCAAGTGCCTTACCCTCTCTGAGCCTCCATTTCCTCCTCTGTAAAATGGAGGACACTGGCTTGTGCTTTTTGGTATTCCCCTCACCATACCTACTAGGGCTGGGCTCAGAGAAGGAGCTCAGGAAAGACATACAGATTGGCTAAAAAAATGATCTCTGACAATAATCGCAACTCGAGTGTACTGCACTTTCGACTTACAGTACATTTCACATCCATCTCATTTCCTCCCCCCATCCCCTACAGAATGGGTACAGTATCGTTATTATTATTATGCTCATTTTACAGATGAGAAAACCAAGGTCCAGAGAGACTTAGAGAGTCACCATCCAAAGGTCACTTTCCAGAGGTCACTGTCTTTGTCTGTTTGGGCTGCCATAACAAAATGCATAGACTGGGTGGCTTATAAACAACAGAAATTCATTTCTCACAGTTCTAGAGGCTGGGAAGTCAAGATCAAGGTGCTGGCGGATTAGGCGTTTGGTAAGAGCTCGCCTCCTCATAGATGGCTGTCTTTTCACTGTAACCTCACACGGCAGAAGAGGCTAGAGCGTTCTCTGGGGCCTCTTTCCTGAGGGCACTAATCCCATTTATGAGAGCTCTGCCCTCATGACCTAATCACCTCCTAAAAGCCCCACATCTCCTAATACCAAAACATTGGCCCTTAGGTTTCAACATGTGAATTCTGGGGGGGACACAGACATTCAGTCTAGAGAGTCAAACAATCAGTAAGGAACAGAACAGGGATTCAAACCAGATATTTCAGCAGCAAATCCTTGAATTTTCCACTCTACCAGAGCTGTCATAAATAAACCTCCTCCCCAGTCTGTCTCCTCCTACCGTGGACAATCGACAGATGGACTCCTGTACAGACACTTGGAAAGTATGTAGACCAGGGGCCTCTCTCTCTGTGAGAAGGGGCTACTGCTTTTCTCCTCAGGTTCTGAGACTTACAGGCTAGAAATATGGGGTTCTTGGTTCTGTAGGGAAGATCCTGAGCTGAGTGGGCCGACTGGGGCTGGAGTCAGGGTGAGGGTAATGTGACACTGTCACAGTCTGAGGGGTCTCTCCTGGTGCAGAAAGGTAGTGAGCAGGCAGTTTTGACTCACTCAGAGATCCAGCTTTTACAATTCTGATAGAGAAGGGAACGCTGTATTAGTGAGGGGCAGCATTTGGCATCAAGTAACCAAGACCACCGAAAGCTAAGGCTTAACAGAAACAAAAACGAAACAAAAGATAAGGCTTATTTTTTTTCTCATGTGCTGCAAAGTCCAGGGTGGTCAGGGCTGGAGCAACAACTCCACAATGGCATCTTCTATCTTTCTGCTCGGCCAGGTGGCTCTGCAAGTGGCTTCCACCCTTAAGGTCACCTCATGGTCGCGAGATGGCTGCTGGAGCTCCAACCATCAGGGTCACATTCTAGGTGAGAAGGAGAAGGGTGGAAGGGGTGCTTGCCAGATGAGTCAACTCCCTTTTAAAGGAGACTTCCTGGGAACCCCATCCAAGAAGAGAACAACTTTGGCTTTCATCTCATTGACCAGAATTGGTCACGGGGCTAGCCCTACCTAGAAGGGAAGTTGGGAAATATGGATATAGTACCTTGCTGCCCCAATCAGGACCGTGCTAGCAAAGAAGAAGGGGAGAATGGATGTAGGGTGGCTAAACCTCTGTCTCTGCCTCCTTCCCCTAATTTGCCATCTGTGTAAAGACCAGGGAAGGAAGGAAGTTGCCCAAGACCACACAGAAAGCTAGGGGCATGCCTGAGACCAGACCCCAAAGTTTCTGACTCCGGGTCAGATGCTTCTTCCACTGTCTCCATTGCTTCACTCTGTGGCCACACCTGTTCACAAATAATGTTATTATTTATCAAGCATTAACTATGTGCCAGGTACTATGCTAAAGGCTTTCCAGGCACGTTCCATTCAATCTGCTACCAATCATTTGAGGTGGGCACTACTATTATTCCCATTTTACAGAGGAAGAAGCTGAGGCTCAGGCAAGTGAGGTGACTGCTGCAGGTCCCAGAGCTCTTAAGGGTCGGCGTGGGCTTGAAACCCAGGTTCCCAGCGCTGGCTGTGAGGAATACAGTGCATGTGATTGAAATGAACCAGGGACATCCCCAGTAGGCTGTTGCGTCAAGGTGGTTCTCTCAGTGACCCTGTACCATCAGGAACACCCACAGACGGCCCCAACAGTCAGGCAGCAAGACACGCACCAACCGAGGGGGCTCCCGACTCCCCATCCACCTGGCCAGCCTCTGTCTCTGCAGCTCCTCATTCCAGCCAATTACCCCTAATGGAGTGATATGAAATGTAACTAACTTGGGGAAATATCTGTATACTTTAATTAAATCAGTTCACAATTAGCCATCTGAGTAATGAGGCTAAGGTGTTTTATCTCCCTGTGAGCCAGCGGGCCGGGGGAGCCAAAGGCAGGGGGATTTTGTGCCAATAGCGTGGTCCTAGTGACAAACTCCTTTGGGGTATGGAGGCAGGTGCTGGAAGCCCCAGGAGAGGATTTGGCCCAAATCCACTATGATTAAATAAATATAGCACCTCAGAGAGGAGCTACTAATTTGTGGAACTAAATTTTTAATGGCTACAGCCGGTTTTTCACACTAAAGAAATACCAGGGCCTTTGATCCAAACACCTCATAGCAAAAGGCTAAAAATTACACATGTGCGCTGTGTGGCCCCGAAGTCCCCAGATGTGGTAAATGCTTGGCTGAGCAGGTTGGCCTGTCCAGCAAGGGCTCCCTAAAGGCCTCCAGAGGCAGGGTCGGGACCAGGGTAGGGCGGGTGAGGCCTTTGCATTGGGTACAAAATTTAAATGGGTGCCAAAGTACTCAGCCATGAAATAGTATTTTAATGCAACATATTTTATTTTATTTATTTTATTTTTTATTATTTTTTTGTTTTGGGGTTTTTTATTGTTATGTATAACAATATAAAATAATGCTTGTCACTGTCAAAGAGTAAGGAACAAGGTAAAATCATCTGTAATTACACCACACAGATAACCACTGTTTACATTTTCCTTATTAAATACATTTTTAATACAGTATTTCAGTTTCATTTTATTATTTTTAAATATTTATTTATTTATTTATTTTTGGCTGTGTTGGGTCTTTGTTGCTGTGTGTGGGCTTTCTCTAGTTGCAGTGAGCAGGGACTACTCTTCGTTGTGCGGGCTTCTCATTGTGGTGGCTTCTCTTGTTGCAGAGCATGGGCTCTAGACTTGTGAGCTTTAGTAGTTGTGGCTTTAGTAGATATGGCACGTGGGCTGTGGAGTGCAGGCTCAGGAGTGCAGGCTCAGTAGTTGTGGCTCACGGGCGTAGTTGCTCCACGGCGTGTGGGATCTTCCCAGACCAAGGCTCGAACCTGTGTCCGCTGCATTGGCAGGCGGGTTCTTAACCACTGGGCCATCAGGGAAGCCCTAAGTACATTTAAATAAAACAAAAATAAGATCAAGTTAATTACTGTTGAAAATCTACTTTTCATTTAGCTATAAATCTTTAAAAAATCTTTCAAGGAATTATGTATTCTCTCATTTCATTTTTAAAAGATACACAATATCACATTGTATTGATTTCTTTTTTAAAAATAAATTTATTTTATTTATTTTTGGCTGCGTTGGGTCTTTGTTGCGGCACACAGGCTTTTCATTGCGGTGGCTTCTCTTGTTGCGGAGCACAGGCTCTAGGCACACGGGCTTCAGTAGTTGTGGCACATGGGCTCAGTAGTTGTGGCTCACGGGCTCTAGAGCGCAGGCTCAGTAGTTGTGGCGCACAGGCTTAGTTGCTCTGCGGCATGTGGGATCTTCCCGGACCAGGGCTTGAACCTGTGTCCCCTGCATTGGCAGGTGGATTCTTAGCCAATGTACCACCAGGCAAGTCCCTGTATTGATTTCTTTATCCAATCCTCTGTGTATAATGCAACATATTTTTAAAAAATGAAAATTAATGTAAAAAAAAGATGATAAAATTACAAAATTTAAATAAAGATGGGGTTAGTATCAATGCCATGCCATGCTGAGCCATATCAGAGTCTGGAGCCAAGGGGACAGTCAGTAATACTGATTCTGTCTTTATTTAAAAGTTTGAGATTTTGTTCATTATGGACTTTTTTGCATTGATTTTGATTTTTTAAAATATTACATTAAAATATCGTGTATCTTGATTATTGTGGTTTTCGAGGCCTCCTTAAATTGTGTTCCCGGAGGTGAGGGCCTCAGTCTCCGAACCCTAGTCCCAGCCCTGCCAGCTGGGTTGTCTCTCAGAGTTTGTGTCTTATCTGGTAAAATGGCCATTCTGCGTGCCACTCCAGGACCCAGCTGGATTCTTAGGGCCTCTAAGTTGCAGACTTTATGGGTGGCTGAGAACAGGTGTGACACTTGGAATCCTAGACCATTAAAGCAAAGTGCAGCCTCCAGCAAGACCCGGAGACCAGAAGCAACTGGCCTGAGGCTACCCAGCAGCTTTGTGGTAGAGCTGGAAATCAGTTTCCTGGTTCCCTACAGGGCTTTTCTACTCGTCAGAGGAGACAAGAGCCTTTAAGATGACCCAGGGTGAAAGGCATTGCAAGCCACCCTTCACATTGGGAGGTCCTAATAACATGACCCAGGGTGGATGGTGCTGACTGGCTAACCCAGTCCCCACACACAACCCCTTCTCTCTCCCAGTGACTGGTGCAGAGATGACCATGTGACCCAGTTCTGGCCATTAAGACACAGAAGTCATTGGGTGGGGCTAATGGGGACAGACCCAACTGATGTCCCTTTGGCCTTTTTTGCCTGTTCCTCGTCCCCCTTCATGTCTTGAGCTGGCCCTCTGTGTCTGGAGGTGAGCAGCTGCCCCGTGACCTTGAGGACAATAGCCAGACGCTAAGGATGGCAGGACAGAAAGAGAAGAGGAGCCTGGGTCCCGAGGCCCCTTTAACCCTCTGTTCCAGCCCTGGGCTGCCTACTGCATCCCTTTTACAGTGAGTTGAAATTAATGCTCTCTGCTCAAGCCACAATCAGCTGGATTTTCCGATGCTCACAGCTTGAATGCAATCCTAGCAGCTCTATCACCCATGGTGACAAGAGCAGCTTTGGGTGAAATTCATTTGATATTCACATGGCTCACTCCCTGCTAGTTGAGGTCCTTGCTCCCTGTCCCCTCCTCAGAGAAACCTTCCCTGACCACCCTGTCTAACACAGCAGCTCCCATCACTCTCTGTTCTTTTGCCCTGTTATTTTTTATAAGCCTTATCAGTCATTACCTGACATTACATTATGTAATTTTTTGTTTTTTGCCTCCTCCAACTGGAATTAGTTCTGTGCAGGCCAGGCTCTTCTGCCTTGTGTCATGGCTGTATCCCCAGTGCCTAGAACAGTGGTTGGCATGTAGTAGGTCCTCAATCAATATTGTTGAATAAATGGACATACTCTGAGCCAGTTGGGCCCTGAGCCTTTGCCTCTGACATCTGCCGGCTCTCGGTGGTGGCAAGTCAGCTTGGTCTCTGGAATTAGGATTTCCGCTTCCTCTCTGGCTTAGCCTCTCAGAACCAATGTGAATTCCCTCTGCTCCCCTGCCATGACACCCCTGGACACCCCAGATCCCAACCATCTTGACCCTGGGCTCTGCCACTGCCAGCCGTGTCTTACGGGACACCCACGCCGCCCATATCCAGTGGTGGCTGGGCACCCTCTTCCCCATCTTTCTTCATCCTCATTCTCAATGTCATTGTCCTTGTGGGATCCCAGGCAGTGACGACATTGCGTGAGAATTTCTGGATCTCCCGTTGACAGTACATCAAAAACCATTACCTCCTGGGGCTTCCCTGGTGGCGCAGTGGTAGAGAATCTGCCTGCTAATGCAGGGGACACGGGTTCGAGCCCTGGTCTGGGAGGATCCCACATGCCGCGGAGCAACTAGTCCCGTGAGCCACAACTACTGAGCCTGTGCGTCTGGAGCCTGTGCTCTGCAACAAGAGAGGCCGCGATAGTGAGAGGCCTACGCACCGCGATGAAAAGTGGCCCCCGCTTGCCACAACTAGAGAAAGCCCTCGCACAGAAACGAAGACCCAACACAGCCATAAATAAATCAATTAATTAATTAAAAAAAAAAAAGCCATTACCTCCTGGTTCGGATTTCCAAGATGTAGCCTGCCTTGAAGAAAACAAAATGAATGGGTTTGGTGTGCCAGACCCCATTAACGGGCTACCCAGATTAATCAGCGGCAGAAATTCAAGGAAATTGCTAGAGCAAATTTAGATGTCAGATTATTTGGGTCTCTTGATTGAGATTGGAAGAATAATTGAGGGTTCCATTTAATAAGCTTTGTTTACTAACCCCAGATCCTGTTTTGATATCTCTGCCTCAGTTACTTGGGCTAGGGCCACACTGAAAGAATAACTTTGACATTGTTGCTGATAGGAACCTCAGAGCACCTCCACCGGAATCCTTTCATTTTATAGGTGGAGAAAATGAGGCCTGGAGAGGGAAAGGAGCCTCCCAAGGTCCCCAGAAATTAGAGACTCAAAGCCAGGGCGCTTCTACTTCTGAGAAAACCAGCAGGAGATTCAAGGAGCCTCAGAGGACGTCCTTCTGACGTGGGACATCAGTGCATGCTGAAGGGGTTTAAAGAACTGAATCTCCTCATTTGTTAAGAAAATATGTGGACAAATATGATGGGTGGCCGGGGGGGGCAGCGTGTCACTGACTCCAAGTACCTGAGTCTTCTTTGGAAGGTAAAAATGGCGCCCACATAGGTACCCACTTCTGCCAAGGACCCGTCTTTACCTGTAGTTACAGAGAACACCATGGAGCCAGAATATTCCAGGGAATCACCACGTGTGAGGGGCAGTCTGGAGAACCTTTCATGAGACCTGGAGTGGAGACTGGAATTGCCCAATTCTCTAGCAGCCAGGGCTAGAGTCCCGGTCTCCTGAGTCCCCAGTCAGGATCCTGTTCCCGACCCCACTCTGCCCAGACTCAGACGGTCGTCCTTGCAGTTGCCCCCCAGTTCCCAGCGGAGTCAGGGAACAGGGTGTGGAACAGGCAGTGAGTTGGGGAACCGGAAGAGGCAAGGAGAATCATGGCTGCGTGTGGTCAGGGAGATTTCCTCATGGATAAGGCGAGGCTCTGCCTGTAAAGAAAGAGCAGAGTTTATGGGCAGAGGGGTCTTTGTTATTTATGGAAACCAGTGGGTGCATGAGAGGTGTTCAGAGGAAATTCATACATTCTGCACAGTTTTGGGGGAGCCTCTATTATGTGCCAAGTTCTTCACATAATCCATTCTAATCCTCACAACAACCCTATGAAAGAGGCAGTAGTTTTACTTCCATTTGGGAGTTATGGAAAGAGGTACAGAGAAGTTAATTTGCCCAGGCTTACATAGGAAGTGATAGAGTTTAAACCCAGGAGTGGATGTCTCCTTCTACTATAAGATATGCAAATTACTCATCATTGGATTTCTAGGAATGGACTGTCACAGATGGGTGTGTGGGTGGGCTTACAAGAAAGGGGGCCCTGGTATCCCTGGGCCCCCATTATAGTTGGGCCCTGACTTCCTTTTTCCTGTGCAAGTCCTTCCAGCATTCGAAGAAAGCCTTCTGACTCCTCCAATCATTCATGCATTCATTCTTTCGACAAATATAACCACACCTTCTCGTCTCTCAGGTACTTAGTGGATATTGGGGATGAAAAAGTGAAAAGGATGTGGTCCTTTCCCTCACAGTTGTCCACCAGGGACTATATCTGTCCCAGTTTCCTTCTGTAGTTCAAGCTAGAAGGTTACTCATAGCAAATGACTACAGCATCCTGACCATCTTGGTCACTCATCCCAGAGTACTTAGTGGGTCCAGCACCACCACCATCTTTACCACACTTGCACTAATACCACCTAAGCTGGCACTAGTTCCTTTAGCAGCTATGTACCATCTTTAATAAGGAATCAGCTTATGTATTATTAAAACCACAGAGAGGGACTTCCCTGGTGGCACAGTGGTTAAGAATCCACCTGCCAATGCAGGGGACACGGGTTTGAGCCCTGGTCCGGGAAGATCCCACATGCTGCAGAGCAACTAAGCCTGTGCACCACAACTATGGAGCCTGCGCTCTAGATCTGGCGAGCCACAACTACTGAGCCCACGCACCACAACTACTGAAGCCTGCATGCCTAGAGCCCATGCTCTGCAACAAGAGAAGCCACCGCAGCGAGAAGCCTGCGCACCACAACAAAGAAGCCCCCGCTCGCCACAACTAGAGAAAAGCCCGTGTGCAGCAATGAAGACCCAACGCAGCCAAAAATAAAGTAATTTTAAAAGAAAAATAAATAAAAATAAAACCACGGAGAATTTCAACAGGAACCTGCTGTCAAACCAAGTATTTCCCATCCTATGCTTAGCCAATTGACTGAACTTAAATGGAAAACTTTACATTTTTGTCTGTTAAATGTCAACATAATGCGTTCAGCCTATTTTCATAGGCTGTTAAATATTTTTCCAACCTATATATATATATATATTTTTTTTTTTTTTTTTTTGCGGTACGCGGACCTCTCACTGTTGTGGCCTCTCCCGTTGTGGAGCACAGCCTCCGGACGCACAGGCTCGGCAGCCACGGCTCACGGGCCCAGCCGCTCCGCGGCATGTGGGATCTTCCCGGACAGGGGCACGAACCCGTGTCCCCTGCATCGGCAGGCGGACTCTCAACCACTGTGCCACGAGGGAAGCCCTCCAACCTATAGTTTGTCACTCAAGTGTTTCTGCCGTGCCTGGAAATGTGGAAAGTCTGCTTTTAAGAGTCTTCATTCAAGGCAGTAAAATGTAGAGTAGAACAGAGTTAAGGATGGCCGCTACAACATTTCACCAGAGGACTCCTCCCAATCAATTGCGCCATGTTCTTTGTGTGGGGTTTATTAACCAGCTGTGAATCTGTATATCTAAACTCTCATCTTGCCCCATCTCTCCATTTTGTTCAAAGGCTAACAAGAAAGACAAAATGCAGGAATCAAAATGCATTCTGTGTAAAGCATCCCATCAGAAGGGAAATCAGGTGCACTTGGCATGGCTTTGCCTAGTGAATCCCCGCTCATTCCTAGTGGTCTCCAGTTCTGTTTTTCTAACTGCCTGTAAACTAGAGGAATATCATCAGTTGCAAAAGGAAGTTCTATAACGGGAAGCAGCAACTTTACAGACCAAGGATGACATGATTCCACTGCAGCAGGAGACCCAGCTTCCCCCACGAGCAGCAGGAGGAAGTACAGACATGGTAGATACTGGCAAAGGAAGCGACATCAGGGACAGTGTGCCAAGAACAAAACCACAGGAGGTTTTCCACGAGGGCACAATTTAAAAACCGAAGCTGCAAAAGATAGTAGAAACAGAATGAGCTGGAACATTTGCTCTCATCTCGGGATCCAGCCCATGCAAGGCTGCTAGGACTGAAGTGTGCAGCCCTGCACCAAAGGCAGGTTATATACAAGAAAACATCATGCAGCACTGGTTCTTCTGGGAGCTCAGGGTACCAGAGGGAGCATGACAGCAGCCAGAGCTGTGGGGTGTCTTCAGGAGCAGCTCCCCTTGCCGTCACTGAAAGGAGCTGGCTTTTGAATACAGCTGTGTCCCCTCAAGTCCTGGTTAATTGCCACCTAGGCATCCTACCTGCAAATCTCACTACAACTGCCAGAGGCGGTATTTGCCATAATTGATAAAGGTTGGGTTTTCCAAAACACACCACCTGGTGGCTGCTGTTGGAATCACAGGACCAGTGTTAACAGATAAGCATTGGTAAGGATAGCAATGCAAAGGATGAAACATTCCAATTACAAGCGAGCATGCCAACTTGCTTTAGTGTTTGTAGAGTCACAGTAGCCATAAACAATTCCAGGTGGTGAGAAAAACCACTTGTGGAGGGGAAACAAAAAAAGACCCATGGAAAGACATGTTAATAGGAGTGTTTGTGTGTGTTGGGGATGGGTGGAGGGGTTATCCAGACAAGACAGAAGCCAAGAGGGAGAAATTTAGAAGGAAAGGAAAATGGGCCAACTTAAGGAGATTGGAGGAGTTCCTGATCTGTGTTAGACCTCAGTGAATTCTGTTACTCTTAAGGGTCTTCCTCACTTTACCACTTAATTTAATTCAACAAACCTGTATTGAACACAGAAGTGCTTCACAAGAGGTGGGCGGTCCTGAGCCATCAGGAAGAGGTAGGTGTCCTCACCTCTTCCTCAGGCTACTCAGAGAGTTTAGCCCCTGAATTCTGTGACATGCTTGGGGTCTTGGGGAAGATGTCTTCCTACCTCACGCATTAAAAACAAAATTTTTTTTAATTGGGTAAAATACATATAACGTAAAATTTACTACCTTAACCATTTTAAAGTGCATAGTTCAGTAATTTTAAGTACATTCACATTGTTGGGCCGCCATCACCACCATCCATCCTCAGAACTCCACTCATCTTCCCAAACTGAACCTCAGTAATTATTAAATACTAACTCCCCATTCCCCCCTCCTCCCTGCCCCGATGGCCACCATTCTGCTTTCTCTCTCTATGATCTTGACTATTCTAGGTACGTCATATAAGTGGAATCATACAATGTTTTTTTTTGTGTGTGTGTGTGACTGACTTACAGTCACAGTGTCTCCAAGGTTCATTTATGTTATAATTTGTGTCAGAATTTCCTCCCTTTTTAAGGCTGAATAATATTCCATTGTATGGATATATCACATTTTATTTATCTGTTCATCCCTCGATGGACACTTGGGTTGTTTCCGCCATTTGGCTATTGTAAGCAATGCTGCTATGAACATGGGTGTGCAGATATCTGTTTGAGGCCCTGCTTTCAGTTCTTTTAGGTATATACCCAGAAATGAAATCACTGGATCATGTGGTAATTCTATTTTTAACTTTTTGAGAAACCACCATTACTGTTTCCACCACAACCTCATGCATTTTTGTGAGGAAATGCCAACCCTACTCAAGCCAAACACAAAGTCCCCCAAGGAATGAGAGTTGGAGAATTCCTGAGGTGGAACTCCATCTCCAGGTGGGAAGGAAGGGCTTGTGTTTTTCCAAATTCACCTCTTGCTTCTCTCCCTCGTAACGCCCACCTTGGAGATGACTAGCACCCATATATTTAAGCCAAACTTCAAATCCACCAAGGCTGGCTTGGAGAAGAACCTTGACTTTCTTGGTGGATTGGAAGGGTTAGGTGATGCCCTCTGTCCACATGAAGCCTAATCCTCTTGACCCTGGGGAATTTGGGGTCCATACTGAGGACTCAGCAGAAGCAGAAGGAAAATCAAGCCTTAGTGTTGAAGGAAAGACCCACAAAATTATTATCTCCTACCCTCACAGCACCTGCCTTGCTGGTAAGGAGGACAGCTCCTCTTGGAACAACAACAAAAAAAAAACCAAAGAGCTCATTCCTGCCATTGCTCAATGTCCCCTGAAGAGGGCAGCCTGGCACAAAGGAAAGTCCAGCTTTGGAATCAGAGAGACCTGAGTTTGAATCCTTCCTCTGGTGCTTACTGGTCATATTACCTTAGACGTGTTTCTCAATTTCACCAAGACTCATTTCAGAGCGCACAAGACCAGCGATGATCATGTCGACTTTTTCACCGTTGTAAAGATGACATGACACGGCAGGTGTCGAGTGCCAAGTGCAGCCCCCAGAACATAGGGGTTCCACGGATGTTACTTTTCTTTCTTCTTTCCTCACCAGTCTTTTCTCAATTATTGACTTTGTTCATGTTCCTCCAGAGTTTTCACCTCTCCAGGCTACCAGGGCCAGTCTCTGGGGGCTGTTCTCACCACCAGTGGCTCCCCCTTCGATTATTTCCAGTTGAATTCTTGGTCCAGCTGGTCTTCTCCAGATTAGCTCAGACACATCCCTCTCAGGCCTCCCAATTCAGTGACTGACTGGGGCATGGAGAGGGGCACCACCCCCTGTTGGGCCTAATTCCAAGATAAGGCAAGTGTTCTTTGCTCCACCATGTCCTCTGACTACCGGCTCTGTGCGAGGGGAGGTTGCCCAACCCAGGCGAGCACAACTAGCCCAGCCCCGACCTTGTCTGGCTTTTGTTAGATTGTGTTACAATCTTAACGTTACTTAACCGTAGAGGACTTTGGGGTATGTGTGTGTGAGTCTGTGTGTTAATAGCAATTTGTGATAGATGCCATTGGCTCCCGCACATTCAATAACGCCCACACTCACAAAAAAAGGAAGGGGGGAGGGGAGTCATTTTTATGGGCGATAACATAACTGCTTGCAATTTGGCTATTCATTGTATCTTTGGCATTTTATGTACTGCATTAGCAGAGGCAATTTCATGCATATGGATATAATGCATTAAGTGGAGGCATTTAAATATAGTGAAACTAATTTTATGATGATTAGTTGAAGGAAAACATTGCATTCGTATCATCTATATAGAAGCCAATTTGCATGAAAATGCCCAAAGTTGCTATGCCAACATTTTCTGTGCTGCTGGTCGGGGTCGTCTCCGAGTCAAGACTTTGTATTAAAAATCGGTCTCCAGTGCCCATGTCTTTTAATTCATTGCAAGCTGTAGGCCATTTGCTCACAAAGCGCTCGCAGTAAAACAAATGAATAGCTAAAATACTCATTTGCATGACTCCCGTTTGAAAACGATTCCCCTGAAATTAAAAAAGCGTGTTACTCAGTTGTGAAGATGGATGGGCCAGTGAGGCAGGCAATTAATATTTTCGGCGTTCTGTTTAAAGCCCTCCCAAGACTGAGAACAGCACATGCTAGACAAATTGGGCCCCAGAACAGTTTTAGGGCCTCAGCAGCGGCAGCTTGCTTCCACTGTCTCCCCTTTATTGTCTCACTTACATTATGCAGTAATTAAAACTATTTACCATTCCTACTTATCCGCCATCTGCTACCTCGGGAGGTTCCTCTTCTTTAGAAAGCTTCTTAAAAGCAGCAAGAAGAAGGGGAAGGCTTGGCCCTGACTCCGAAAGGGGCTTCGGGGGTCTTTCCTCTCCTCCCAGCCGTGTCCACCTGTCCCTCCGTGAGAGGAATGAAGGAAAGATGGAAGAGGTCGTGTAGTGATGCTGAGTTTCTGAGTGAGTTGGTCTTCGGTGGTGGAAGGGCTAGAGCACAGCTTTCTTCTTCTTCTGGGGGGAGTCCTGGCTTAGATCTGGGGTGATCTAGGGGGAGCAGAGGCCTGGATCTTCTCACCAATGACTGCAAAGGTCTGGGGGTTTTGGCCATGTGGTTGGGGTCTGGGGCAAAGTCACCCACTACAGTTGTTCAAGTTGTTCACTGCACAAGTGTGCCCAGCCCAGGGGGCTATAAAGGCTGCAGTCTCTCCTGTGACCCATGCACCAGTCTGAGGTCCTGCGGGGCCGTGTCTGCCCCAAGGGGGTGTCTTCTCTGGATTCACACAAAGGTACTCTATAACCTCACTGTGGCCTCATCTGAGAGAAACCATTTTGAAAGCAACCAAGTTGCTGCCTCTGTTCTGTGGTGACTGTTGCCTCCCAGACTGGTTCAAGCCTGGGACCCGGCCCTGCACAGGCTTAACGTTTGTTTGCCAAGGCTGAGCTAGGATTGTCCAAAGAGCAGCGTCCTCTGCGAACATTTCCATTTCCTCCTGGGCCCAGCCCCCAGAGCCAGCACAGACAGAGGAACCAAACTCGGCAGGAAATGGGGACTGACCCTCTCAGCAGGACAAAGGGTGGACCCGGAGCTCGCAGACTTGTGGCCAGTGGCTGCCCCGGGAGGACCGCGTCTGCATGGAGAACGCCTGCTGCTTCCTCTTCTCTCCAGAGCCTGCCTGGTGCTGGGCACATAGCAGGTTTTCCAAAGTACTTGTTGAGTTAAGCCAGCAGTGAAGCTTTCAGTCTTGACGTCGCTGCCCAGTCATGAAGCCTCCTCTGCAGCTTCATCCCGGCTCACATCTTGCCTGCTAGATGGTGTTTTTCTGGAACTTAACCAGAGGGTTTGGATTTGCCTAGAACTCGGCCCCTTGGCTGTGACTTTTCTGAATCCACTCCTCACGGGAGGCCTCGGGGCCACGCACGCGGCACACGCGTCTGCCCTAGGCCTGGAACCCCCTCCCATGTCTCCTCTCCTGTAACTTCACCTCTGCTTTTCCCCGTTCCTAGGACATGGGACCTTACTTGCCTAGGTCCATAGAGGCCTCAGCTAACTTTTGTGGGTTGGCGCTTGGCCTGGTTGTCACAGTCTCCCTCTCCAGGTGACTCTGGAAGCTCTGGGCAGATCAAGAGCACATGCCTGGCCATTCATAAGGAAGTGATAACGCTTTACAGACAGTGTCGGTTTGGGCTCCACCAGGAAAGGTCAATTTCAGACCAGAGCTTTGTCGAGCCATGGTGTGGACTGTCTCTGAAGTTAACGAGTTCCGTGTCCTCGTCACTAAAGATACGATGGCATCTGGGAGTCACACATTGGAGTCTCCACCCCCAACACAAAGACCCCTTCCAGGCACTGGGAGCTCTCCCGCTGTCTAGACTAACCAGAAACTCATGCTCACTAATGGGACAGAAAAGGACCGGTGGTGAATGGTGTGGGTTGTATAATTAAAATAAATAAACACATATGTGGGGAAAAGGACAGACTTAACCTAGAGGACACTTCTCTTTAAGGCTTGGCCACAGTCAGGAAGGGAACCAGGGGTGCTTTCTGGGGCCTCTTAAATGCTGTCACATCAGCAGCCGTTTATACCACCAACAGGAAACCTGCTTCCTGCCCAAGCCTCAGCCACGATCTCCCTGGGCTCCTATGAACCAGCCAGGAAGCCCGAGGCGGCCAGTGTGCTAGAAAGGGCACTGACCTCGGAGTCCATAGTCCTGGGTTGGAATCTCTCCTCGGCCATCAGCTGTCTGACCTGAGAGCAGTCATCCAAACTCACTACCAGTCTCCGTTTTCTCTATTAAATGGGGTTTCACGCCTGTCTTTTGACAGGTTGTCTTTTTTTTTATAATCTTTAAAAAAAATTAATTAACTTTTGGCTGCATTGGGTCTTCATTGCTGCGCGCGGGCTTTCTCTAGTTGCGGCGAGCGGGGGCTACTGTTCGTTGTGATGCGCGGGCTTCTCGTTGCAGTGGCTCCTCTTGTTGCGGAGCACAGGCTCTAGGCACTCGGGGTTCAGTAGTTGTGGCGTGTGGGCTCAGTAGTTGTGGCTCGCAGGCTCCAGAGTGCAGGCTCAGTAGCTGTAGCTCATGGGCTTAGTGGCTCCGCCGCGTGTGGGATCTTCCTGGACCAGGGCTCGAACCCATGTCCCCTGCATTGGCAGATAGATTCATTAACCACTGTGCCACCAGGGAAGCCCTGACAGGTTGTCTTGAGTCCATCAGTTAACACTGTATTTCAGTGCCTAGTCTGTATCCTCAGAGCAGGTGTGTGCCTTCTTGGAGCGGGTGGACTCATCTTTGTACACTGGAGAAACTCTGCAGGCGTAGGCATGTGAGATGTCAGCTGCCCTTAGCTTATGCCTGAGCATCATCGAGCTCTACAATTCAGAGCCAGGCACTTGAAAGACAGAACCTGGGGTGGAGGAAGGGCAGTACAGTTATACCCGTATCTAACATTGCTGAGGATCCCCTGTGTGCCAGGTCCTGTGCTAGGCCCTTCATGTGAGTGACCGTCTTGAATTCTTAGGGTCTTTATTCTATTAATGGAAAAATTGGGGCTCAGAGGATCCAGGTTGAGTCCCAGAGTCCAGTGCTCTTCTTAACTTGCTGTGTGACTTTGCTCATGTTACTTGCCCTCTCTGAGCCTCCATCTCCCCATTTCTACCCCACAAGTGCTGCAGTTCTCCATCCCACACTGCCTTTCAAATCCTCCACTGGCTGCTATGCTGTATCTCCTGGCAAATCATTATAATTATTACTGTGAAGCTTTGTTATTTTTTATTTTAATTAATTAATTAGTTTATTTATTTATTTATTTATGGCTGCTTTGGGTCTTTGTTGCTGCACACAGGCTTTCTCTAGTTGTGGCGAGTGGGGACTTCTCTTCGTTGCCGTGCACGGGCTTCTCATTGCGGTGGCTTCTCTTGTTGTGGAGCAAGGGCTCTAGGCACGCGGGCTTCAGTACTTGTGGCACGTGGGCTCAGTAGTTGTGGCTCACAGGCTCTAGAGTGCAGGCTCAGTAGTTGTGGCGCACAGGTTTAGTTGCTCCGCGGCATGTGGGATCTTACTGGACCAGGGCTCGAACCTGTGTCCCCTGCATTGGCCAGGTGGATTCTTAACCACTGCACCACCAGGGAAGCCCCCTGTGAAGCTTTGTTATTAAGATGTGAGCAAGAGAGAAGCATTCCTAGTCGCTGAAGTAGACATCAGTGAGAGTAAACTGGGAAGCAGGAATCAGGAAACAAGATGGGGGAAGGGCAGACAATGCAAAATCAAACCCAGGGAAACCTTCACCTGCTTCAAATTTGGAGGGATTGGCCAGAGGCAAAGGAGGAAAAGCCAGCCCCACTTAGTAACCACCACTAAAGATCAATACTGGACCAAAATAGAATCCCACGTAGGAAACGATCTTGCTTCACAGCCCCAGGAAAAAAAAAATTTAACATAGAGAAGCCATTTAAAGCAGAAAAAATATTTGTATGTAAAAGGAAATATTTTAGGTAGGAGTTGAATACCAAATGATTTTGGGTCTCTGTGGGGAGTAATGAGGCATAGCAAACACACAATTCTATATGCATGTAATATTATCATCGCACGCCTTGGAAAGCTTTTAAATCACAGAAATGCAGTTAGGGACCATTGTACAAAATAAACATCCCACTTGGTGTGTTGCCTGCCCGAAGTTCCTTGATCTAGAGCGGGACTGCCAGATTTTTACAGCCCCATAAATTAACGTGGTGCTGATTTGATTGAGCTAAATTAATAAGACTTGTGCTTTGTTGCGAAATAACCATTACAGTATGTTGTGGGGAAGCACTGCCGATAAGGAAATTACCGCCTTTAACAATCCCACTGAAGTTTCATGGAGGATTTCAAAACTGATTTTAATTAAAACAAAAGCCGATGTGTGGCAATAACGTGGGCATTAAGGAGAGAAAATGCAAAATGTCTTTCTAAATCCATTTTAATATGTCTTAAGGACTGGATGATCGATGTGGCGAGAGCCGGAGGCTGACACCGCGCTGGTACCCGGCCTGCGCTGCCTGCTTCAGCGACGGTGGCACCTCGGGCCCAGCCTCGGGCCTCTGTGCTGGCTCTCCACTTCTGGCTGAGGGCTCATCTCCTGAGTTGGGGCTCCAGGAAGTGGACTCCTTTTGCAGGTGCTTTCTCAGACCTTGGCAGAGTCCTGTTCTCCTGGCCACTCCAAGCTGGAGTCAAGGCTGGCAGGGCCGTAGCCCCCAGGCCTGGCTCTGGCCTTGAAGACCAGGCTCCCTCCTGTTCCTTGCTCGCCTGTGACCGGCTGTCAGGGCGCTGCCGGTGCTGAAGGTAGCCTCTGGAAACCCTGAGGAGCAAGGGTTTTAAATAAGAAAGAGCTGGAGTATGGCAGCAAGAGGTAGGGCAAGTGCTTGAGGAAACCGGGGCAGAGCAGTCAGGCCAGGCACCTGCAGACAGGGCAGCTAGGGCCAGCCCAGGAGGACTTTTTGACAAACAGCCACCACCCTACCACCCAACTACCCAGTCACCCCACCACCCACTGGACTGGACCATCCCATTTCTTGTTTTGGTTTCTTCGATCGAGAAAACACCTGCTAATGGCAGGTTGGGTTATTTAGATCAACCCTCATGGTAGAAACAACTAGAAATGCTGAATAAAATGAAAAATATTTTCTTAAAAGCATTAAAGAGCTGACAAGATGATAAGAAGCTACAAGGCCAACAGCTAAGTGAGAGTGGAAACTCCGAAAGCACTGAACCTATAATACTTATACCCTGTGGGCATTTGCCCAACCAACAAACTTTAGTTTCGGTCTTGACGTGGCTGAGGGTATCTGGGGAGAGAAGATAAAACTCAGGGCTCACCAGAGATGCAGAATCTAATATTGACAGGATGTCCTCCTTCATAAAGGTGGGACTCCGAAGGGAAACCCTCAGGGTTAAGTGTGAATCAGAAGAAAGACTGCCTTACGCCTTGCACAACCAGGGACTGTAAGAAGGGTTGCCTTAATTCTGAGCAGGGCAGGCGGGAAAAGAGCCATTCCTGAAAAGTGGATTTGCAGCCTGAGTCTATATCACCTGAATGGTCAGAATAACTATAGCCATGAACTTAATTCAAAGTGTCTGGGCTTCCCTGGTGGCGCAGTGGTTAAGAATCTGCCTGCCAATGCAGGGCACACGGGTTTGAGCCCTGGTCCGGGAAGATCCCACATGCCGCGGAGCAGCTAAGCCCGTGTGCCACAACTACTGAGCCCACGCTCTAGAGCCCATGTGCCACAACTACTGAGCCCGTGTGCTACAACTACTGAAGCCTGCATGCCACAACTACTGAAGCCTGCACGCCTAGAGCCCGTGTTCTGCAACAAGAGAAGCCACTGCAATGAGAAGCCGGCACACCGCAACGAAGAGTAGTCCCCGCTCACCACAACTAGAGAAAGCCCACGCACAGCAACGAAGACCCAATGCAGCCATAAATAAATAAATAAACAAATCTATCTGTCTATTAAAAAACAAACAAAACAAAGTGTCTTGGATTGGTAATGTCTTTATGGTACCTGGCAGAAGTAAATACAGATCTTCTCATCCCAGACCTCCAAAAATTACCAAAAATAGTTTTCCAAGGAAAATGAACAAAAAAATAACCGAGTACACAGGAAGCAAGGCTCCAGAAATGAGAACCTGAGGAAACAGCAGAAACAGATCTACATGATTTCAGATATTGGAATAATCAGATACAAACTATAAAACAATGGTGCTTACTATTTGAAAGGAGTAAAAAGATAATATCTTCAGGGAACAGAAAATGTTAAAAAAGAGAAAGAGAGAGAAACTTAGATTCTAAAAAGAAGGAAATATTATATTTAGAAATAAAATCATAATAATTGAAGTAAACACTCAGTGGATGTGTATAATAGCAGATTAGACATAGCAGAAGAGAGAATCAGTGAACTAGATGAATGCAACAGAGAGAAAAGGAGATGGGGAATAGGAAAGAGGAATTAAGAGATATGGGAGATAAAGTGGAAAGATCTAATATACATGAACTCAGAGTTCCAAATGGAAAATAGTAAGAGAATGGGGAAGAGGCAATTATTCAGGAAATAATGGCTAAGAATTTCCAGACCTGAAGAAAGATATTGATTGATAGCTTTAGAAGCTGAATGAATCCCGTGAAGGTCAAATAAATGAAATTCATGTGTAGATTAATCATAGCAAAACTGGAAAACACCAAGGACAAAGAAAAGCTTTCTAAAGCTGCCAGAGAAGGGAAAAAACAGGTTACGATCTATTCAAAAGAAATATCTAGATTAGCAGCTGACTTTCAGCAGCAACTGTGGGAGCCAGAATAATAGAATAGCTTAGCATACGTTGATTTGAAACAACCACTGACATAGAATTGTGTAGTCAGTGAAAATTTCTTTTGAGGATAAAGTAACATTAGGGCTTTGCAGATTAAAAAAAGAAGAAAAAAAGTTGCCATTAGCAGTGCTACCTCTAAAGGCAAAGCCAAAGGTTGTACTGAGGGGAGAAAGAAAGTGATCCCAGCAGGAGGAACTAAAGTATATAAAGAAATGAAGAGCACAGAAACTGGTAACTGTGTAGATAAGACTCAATGAACATCAGCTGCTTTAAGCTATAATAATAGTGTTGTGTGAGATTTTAAAATATAGACTTTAAAATATAAAAACACATAAATCAGAGGTAAAATGGATTTAAAGTGTTTTAAGATGCTTGTAGAGTCTAGGAGGAGGGTAAAGGTATTGATTAATAGTAGCTATTGATAAATTTTGAACACATGTTCTTGTAATTTCTAGGTTAACTATTGAAAGAATAGAAACAGAATATACCTTTTGAACTAATTAAAAGAGCAATTCTGAATGGTCAGAAATATTCCATTAATCCAAAAAACATAAGAAAGGAAAGTAAAAGTACTATAGAAAAAGTGGAGTAAATAGAAAGCACAAAATAATGTAGTAGAAATAAATCCACATATATCAGGAATTACATTAAATGTAGGTGGAGTAAATGTTCCAGTTTAAAAACTGAAGATTATCAGGCTACTTAAAGAATACTAGAAAAACATATAAAGTGCAAGAATACATCCAAATGGATGAAAAAAATCATATCATGCAAATGCTTACTGAAAGAAAGCTGGTGCAGCTATATTAATATCAAACAGCATAGTCTTTAAGGCAAGAAGTATTATTAAAGATAAAGAGGGCCTTTGAACAACCAAAAAAAATGAACAAAATACAGCTACATGCCAAAGCATGTATGAAACTCACACATGTAATGAATGAAAGAAGCAAGACACCAAAGAATCATTACAGTACAATTCCATTTACATGAAGCTCAAAAAACAGAAAACACTAAGCTGCATTGTTTAGTGGCTCACAATTGGTAAAATGATAAAGAAAGGCAAGAAAATAAAAAGCATAGAAGTCAGCCTAGTGGTTATATCTTGGGGGAAAAGCAGTTGTAATCACAAAGGGGCACACAGGAGTTCAGGGGTGCTGACGCAGTTCTAGGTCTAGTAATCTGGATGATGATTGCTCAGGTATTCATTTTATAATTACACTGCTTTACACTGTATATATGTATTTAATGTATGTTTGCATGATTTATTTCCCAATTGAAAAAAAATTGGGCAATCTGAGTTCTAGACCCTGTTCCATCGTGTGATATCCGTGGATTCTTTGGTATTCCTCCCGTCAAGAGACGGAACCAAATTCTCCTCTCCTTGAATGTGAACTGGACTTAGTGACTTGTTTCTTACAAATCAAACAAAATGGATGTGATGATACGTGACTTCAGTGATCAGGCCATAAAACAATTCCTCATTGTTTGTTTTCTCTTGGATCTCTTCTTCTGGGGGAAGCCATGTCATGAGGAGACTCAATCAGCCTATGGAAATATTCATGTGATGAGGAACTTGGGCCGTCAGCCAACAGCTAAGTGAGTGAGCTTCCTTGGAAGCAGATCTTCCAGCCCCAGTCAAGACTTAGATGACTCCATCCCCTGCCAACATCCTGATTGCAATTACATGGGAGACCCTGAGTCAGACCAACCAGCTGAGCTGTTCCCAAATTCATGTCATACAGCAACTATGAGTCAATAAATATCTGCTATTTCAAGCTGTTGAGTTTGGGGATAATTTGTTATGCAGCAAGAGATAACTAATACACATCACTAATTTGCAGTGTAGCCAAGTTGCATTTCCTTTCTGGGTCTCAGTTTTCTCACCAGCATGGTGGAGAAATTGGACTAGATTATGAATGGCAAATATATTTCATCCTGCCACAGAAATGCCAATCAGTTGGTGCAGTGTGAAGGATTCTGAGACTTGCCCTACATCAGGGTGTCCAAGGGCAGTAGTTGACTGGAGGAGAGCAGGAGAGTAGCAGCTAGTTTACCGTGTGTATTCTGCACTAGACTAAAGGAGCACTAAGTCCACAGAAGGGAAATCATCTCAATTTTTCCCCCTTACTAGATACAACTCTGTTGGAAGTCTGAAATCCTTATCATAGCAGTGATAAAGGAAGTCCGTTTCCTTCTAACACAGGTGCTTTGTCCTCCCAAGTCCTCATGTCTGAAATCACTCAACTAAGAAACATTGGCCAGGGCTCTGGAAATGAACCTGGGATCAAATCTTCTCTGTCACTTAATAGCTATGTGACCTTCGGTGACTTACTTCATCTCTCTTAAGCCTCAACTTCCTCACCTGTAAAATGGAGATTTCATCAAGGATTGAATGAAACTCATGGTAACTAGCCCATCTGTTCATCAGGAGTCATTGGCTCAAACACCATGAGCCCATCCTTGAGCTAGGGATGTCTCGAGGGATATAAAGAAGTAGCCCAGGGCTTCCCTGGTGGCGCAGTGGTTGAGAGTCCACCTGCCGATGCAGGGGACACGGGTTCGTGCCCCGGTCCGGGAGGATCCCACATGCCGCGAAGCGGCTAGGCCTGTGAGCCATGGCCACTGAGCCTGTGCGTCTGGAGCCTGTGCTCCGCAACGGGAGAGGCCACAACAGTGAGAGGCCCATGTACCACAAAAAAAAAAAGAAGTAGCCCAGAGTCCCTGCCTTCAAAGAACCTGCTGTTTATTTGAGGAGACAAATCCTGGCTACATGCTACTATCAGAGAACCTTTCAAGCCAGTACAAGCACAGTGCCTAATTGGCTGTATGTGCTCTAGTAGTTCTCAAAGTGTGGTCCCCAGATCACCAGCATCAGCATCACCTGGGGACTTGTTAGAAATGCAGATTCTCAGACCCCACCCAGACCTATGGAATCAAAAGCTCTAGGGGTGGGGGCCAGCAATCTGTGTTGTAACAAGCCCCCTCGGTTATTCTGATGCATGTTCAAGTTTGAGAACCCCTGTACTGGGAGTTCAGGAGACAGAGGGACCAGGAGAGGACTAATGGAGGAACTGGAATTTGAATGCATAGGAATGATTAGAATTTGGATAGACGGAAGAAAGGATGAACCTGGTTTCAGGTAAGGGCAACAGCTGAGCAAAAGCAAGGAGATGGGACAACTTGGCATGTTCTGGACCCAGTGGGGAAAGCAGCTGGATGGTACAGAGTACAGATGTTGGAAAGAGCAAGAGCTAGGTTCGGGTAAGGGGAGCCTAAAGTGCCAAGCAAGGAGCTTGGCCTGGACTGAGCAGGCCACAGGGAGTCCTTGCAGGTTTTTGAGCCGGAGAATGACCGCAGTTTGGCACCCCATTTAGACCCACCAGCCAGAGCCCTTCCCTAAGTCTCAGTGGGCTCCTGATGCAGAGCAATGCCTCTGTCTATCAGCATCCTCTAAAGCCGAGGAAACCCTGCTGCCAGGAAGCAGTGAGGAGGCTGTAAGGGAGGAGGTGGCCCAACAGCAGCTACATGGCTCCCACCTGCAGAGGACCTCCCAAGCCCCAGCCTAACATGGGCCTTTGCAGGTATTGAATTATGGATGCAAATTGCCCAGAAATAATTGCAAACATTATCGCCTCCCACACGTGTGTCCTCTGCGAGGCTGCAGCAATAGATGTTGTTGCTTCAACTCTCCAGGGTCGATATAAATTAGAGCTCTCACATTAACAGTGGGGCACGGAACCTGCGGAGAGGGAGAATCCCATCTGCAAGGCCTAAAAGTGACAGACCCCTCAACCGTGTGCATCGGTTACCCTCAACTTTTCCTTTTGCTTGATCTATTCCACCCGTCCCTATTAAATAACTAATTATTTAACATCTTCTAAAGCTTTGTTATATATTAGAACAGGCAGGACACAAATGAGTGCCTTTAATAATATAAAAGCCCATTAGCTTCATTTACTGTTAATGTTAAAATAAACATGAGGCAATTTAGATATACTATTCCAATTTCACGGAAACTTTGATGTTTTTCTTCTCTAGTCACATAATTAAGGGAAAAACTACTAATGATATTAAGTTTGTACAGTGTTAATGACAGAAACAGGCACGAGCTGAAATTACAGCCATTAATATGAAAAAATAAAATATTTAACAGGGAAGATAGATGAGTGCAATTTTAATAAACCAAAATGAAGAAAATTCATTTTAGTAAGTTCCACAGTCTTTCACATGCTACCATTACACAAGCTGTCTAATGTATTATTTTTGTGGTCTGGATTATTTGTCGATGGTCCAGAGGAATGCCCTGGTTTTTGCGTATTGTTTTGTGGACGATGAAGATTTTGCTTTTGTCGACCTGTAGGTGAGATGCAAGGGGGGCATCATGCAACCTCCTGAGAGGGCCTAGCAGTGGCCGCTGACCGCCAGGGCCTGGGTGGTTACAGGGCCTGAAGTGTTGGGGTTGCCTCACAGGTGACAGTTGTCTCCAGAAGGAGCTCTCTTGTCTGGGCGGGGCAGATTCTGCTCCATCTTCAGCTTTCCTCTCTGGATGTGGACCTTGCCACTTGTAGTGGGTTGAATAGTGTCCTCCCCAAATTCTTATCCACCTGGGACCCCAGAATGTGACCTATTCAGAAATGGGGTCTTTGTAGAAGTGTGATTAAGGTGAGGACTGAGATTGAGGTGGGCCCTAAATCCAATGGGAGACAGAACAGACACACAGAGACACAGAGGCGAAGGAGAGTGGAGATTGAACAGGTGCTGCCACAAGCCAAGGAATGACTGGGGCCACCAGGTCCAGAAGAGACAAGCGTTCTCCCCTAGGACCTTCAGAGGGAGTGTGGCCCTCCTGACACCTTGATCTCAGACTGGCCTCCAGAACTGTGAGAGAATACATGTCTGGTGTTTTTTGTTTTGTTTTGTTTTGTTTTTTTGCGGTATGCGGGCCTCTCACTGTTGTGGCCTCTCCCGTTGCGGAGCACAGGCTCCGGACATGCAGGCTCAGCGGCCATGGCTCACGGGCCCAGCCGCTCCGCAGCATGTGGGATCCTCCCGGACCGGGACACGAACCCGTGTCCCCTGCATCGGCAGGCGGACTCTCAACCACTGCGCCACCAGGGAAGCCCGTGTCTGGTGTTTTAAGCCGCCAGGTTTGTGGTTATTTGTCACAAGAACCCTAGGAAATCAATACACTGCTGAAGAGCAACTCCATGGAAGTAAGCACCCTGATCCATCTTATGGAGGCCATGGAGGGTCCAGGGACGGGGAGAGGACAAGCTGCTGGGAGGGCAGCAGAATGCAGAGCAGGACCATATGTGGCTGCAAGGAAAGGAAGTCCAGGCTGACAGCAGACATGGCATCTGCAGGTCATGTAGCACGTGTGACAGAGCCGTGGCAACAAGAAGGTGTCACTCTGACCCGGAGACACAGGGAGGCGGCCTGGGGGCAGGCACGAGGCAGGTTAAGGAGCCAGTGATGGGAGGGAGGCCAGGGAGGTACGGCACGGAGCCCGGCTCTCCCTGTGAGGCGCGGGGTGGAACTGGGTTCTTTGGGAGCCAGTTCGAAGCCCATTTGTCAGAATAGCGGTACGTGAGCTGATGGCTGATAACGGAGCCAACAGAGGGCTTAGTGTACGTGAGGGGGTCGCGCATCAGCACCGACACAGACCCTCTGGCTAAGTCTGCACCAGGAGCCAATGAGACACCTGCTCTTAATGCCCTCATCGTGTAGATGAGGAAATGGAGGCTGGCAGCGGTGAAAGTGGGCCTGAAATGGCATATGGAGAGCAGAGATTGAACCCAGGAGTCAGAGTCCCGGCCCCTGGGCACCGCACTGGCTGCACGGAGCTTCAGTTGAGCCTCATCAATGTTTTCAGTCGGCGGGTCCCGCACTAGGCCCTGTGGGGGACCAGAGCTGAGGCAGCGCTGTGGCTGTACACGTGCTGGGTCAGTTACAGGACCAGGAGCAGCTTATGCCCAGGGATGTGATTTTCTCTCACGACAGGAAATCTGAGGTAGGGCAGCTCCCTGGTTTTTTTTTTTTTTTTCCTTTTTCTTTTTAATTAATTAATTTATTTCTGGCTGCGTTGGGTCTTCGTTGCTGCACACGGGCTTTCTCTAGTTGTGGCGAGCAGGGGCTACTCTTCGTTGCAGTGCACGGGCTTCTCACTGCGGTGGCTTCTCTTGTTGCAGAGCACAGGCTCTAGGCACGTGGGCTTCAGTAGTTGTGGCTCACGGGCTCAGTAGTTGTGGCTCGCGGGCTTTAGAGCACAGGCTCAGTAGTTGTGGTCCGTGGGCTTAGTTGCTCCGTGGCATGTGGGATCTTCCCGGACCAGGGCTTGAACCCCGTGTCCCCTGCATTGGCAGGCGGATTCTTAACCACTGCGCCACCAGGGAAGCCCCTCCCTGGTTGTTTACGTCAGTGTCTTAGCGCTGTCTTCCAGGATTCAGGCCCTCTCCGTTTGTATCAGTTCTTAGGCTGTTGTCTCAGCTCTGGACACACCCTCCTACACTCCGCTTTGTGACTCAGACACTGGAATGCCACCAACTCCATTTTTGCTTCGCCAGCTGCTCCCTGTCAGAGTCCATCAATACTGGGCGCTGGAGGGAGCCTGCAAGGCTGGAGGAAGGCTTTCCTGTTACCTTCCCGAGGGCTTCCCACTCCTGCCAGCATTGCTCCGGCAAGGTCTCTTCACCATGGCAGAGGCCATTCCTCCGAAGGCTGAATTAATTTGCTGTTCTTCTGACTCTCACAGATACAGCGTCATTGCATCCCCTCCAGGCCCCAGTGGGTTCGTCCTTCAAGCTCAGAGATGCCAGCACCAGGCACGCAGCAGCCGCTTCCCAGAGGTCTGCATTTCAACTCCACGCATCCCTCCTCTAAGTAAGTGTTAAGAATTCCAGCCTCTTTCCTTTGTTCTCCCAACCCTAAAAGTTGCATCTTGCTACCTCCCTTTTTATCCTCTCTGTTGCTTAGTTAACGTTCTCTAGTTAAACAATTGTTCACCGTAAATTCTCCCTAACATAACTGGTGTGGTTCCTACCTCCTGCCTGAACCCTGCCTGATGACGCATCTATCTGCCCTCCCACCCGCAACGTGTAGGTG
The DNA here is from genome assembly GCF_963924675.1 of Phocoena phocoena. NCBI lineage: Eukaryota > Metazoa > Chordata > Mammalia > Artiodactyla > Phocoenidae > Phocoena > Phocoena phocoena. Next base: position 109,529,585 of record NC_089220.1, read on the forward strand.
ATGTCGCCCCTCAGGGTTACGGGCTGGCTGCGGCAATTTCACTTGACAAATACTGACGAGCAGGCCCAGAGGCAGAAAAGGACCTCTTTCCTCTTGTCCCGGTCCCACGTCTTTTTAAGCACAGAGAAACATGCAAATTTCCCCTCACATTTCATTGGCCAGAATTAGATCACATGCCCCTTCCCCAGCCAATACCTGGGGAGGGAATGGGTTACTGTGATTGGTGTAAACTAATCAGGCTTCGTCTTCTTGGAGCTGCCCTGTGGTTCTGGCTGCAGTCACTGACATGGCCAGGCAGAAAGGGATCAGCTGAACAAAACCTGGGCTCTAAGAAAGGAAGAAAAAGGGGGGATGGATCCAATCAGCACTGACTGCTCCACCATCCCGCCGTCCAGCTGATTACAGATCTGGGTGTTAGGTGCTGAGATGCTGAGTAGGGCGCTGTGGGAGCACAGAAGAGGGCACACGAGTTCAGGGGAGGCCTCAGAGAGCAGGTGTGGTGTGAAATGTGAAGGATGAGGTGGGTGTTACCAGGTAGCAGGTAAGGCAGTACTTTCCAGACTTAACTTTGCAAGTTATGGTCCTTGCAAAGGCACATGGAGGTGGGGAGAATACGGCACAATTAGGAACAACGTTTTTGGGTGTGATTTGAGCACAGGGGGATACAGGGGAGTGGTGAGGAATGTGGCCTTCCAGGTCAGCAGGAATGGAGCAGGGAAGGTCTGGTAGGGTACATGGAGGCCTGGGATGTGTGGCTCCAGTGCCTGCTTCAGGCCAGGAGAGGGTGGAGTCAGGACCACGGATCTGGACGAAGGGCCCATGGGAGATGCGTGCTGTGGTGGCAGAGAAGCGGATAGACCCCCACAGCTCCCATGTCTGAACCCGGTGGGCCGCTGACCCAGAGATGCCCTTCCCTTTCTCCTCCCCTTCTCTCCACACAGGCATTGCCTTTGTTGGTGTCACTGAACAGAGTCCAAAGACGTAAAAACTACAGGCCCTGCCCACAAGGAGCTCAAGGCTTAGGTTTATTTTTTTTCTTCAGTTGTTTTAAATTGTGGTAAAATATGCATAACATAAAACGTTTATCATTTTAACCACTTTTAAGTGTACCGTTCAGTGGCGTACATATAGTCACGTTGTTGTACAACCATAACAGCCGTCCACCTCCAGAACTCTTCTCATCTTCCCAGACTGAAACTCTGTACCCACTAAACAATAACTCCCCAGCCCCCTCTCCTCCCAGCCCCTGGTAGCCTACGTTATACTTTTGTCTCTATGTATTTGACTATAATCTTCGTCTTTGTGTGTCTGTCTTATTTCACTTATGTCTTCAAGTTTCATCCATGTTGTAGCATGTATCAGAATTTCATTCCTTTTTCAGGCTGAACAATATCGGGTTGTATGTATATACCACATTTTGTCTCTCTGTTCGTCCATCAGTGGGTATTTGGGTTGTTTCCATCTTTTGGCTAATGTGAGTAATCCTGCAGTGAACATGCGCGTACAAATATCATCTTTTTTTTTGTCCCTGCTTTCACTCCTTTTGTGTATATATCCAGAGGTAGAATTGCCGCATCAGGTGATAATTCTATGTTTAATTTTGTGAAGAGCTGCCACGCTGTTTTCCACAGTGGCTGAACCATTTTACGTTCCCAACAGCAATGCAAAGGTTCCAGTCCTTCCAACGTCCTCATCAACGTTTATTTTCAGTTTTTGTTTTTGATAATAGCCATCCTAATGAGTGTGTAGTGGTACAGCTTAGCTTTTGAGCACGTGTGAAAATTAACCAATGATGATACAGTGAAAACATCAACAGCCATGAGAAGGCAGGGGACACGCAGACGGTAGAAAGCGTGTGAGGTGTGAAGGCTGCCGCAGATCCAGGAGGACATGACATCCCAGGAGGCAGGGACCTCAGGGGAAAGCCTGGCCTTGGTTACTGCCTGGTTGGGGGAGTGGCAGGTCATGGGTGTTGAGGGCCTGTGGGGAAGGCCGTGAATTCGCAGGTGGGGCCTGGGCCTGAGGGTTTGTCCCAACTGAATAGTATTCCCACCTGACTCACCCAGCTTGCACCCTCTCTCTGGGCCCTCCCCGTGCTGGGCCCCTTCTCCATCCCTCTTCTTTCTTCCTTTTCTGCAGTTATCTTCCCTGTGCCCAGCCCAGAGTCTGTACACACCAGGAAGGAAGAGATGATGGGTGGAAGGAAGATTATTAGCCCCCATTTAACAGACAAGGAAACTGAAAGGGGAGCTAGATCTTATTCACAGAGATGCCGCCCGGGCCGGGTTTTCGTGATGTGCGTGAGCTCTGAGCCTCACCCCTGGCCCTGAGAGAGGAAACCACCCGCTTCAGATGGCTGCTGCACACATTCTGCCCAGTGACCATCCCACTTTCCCACTCTGAGCACTCCTCCTTGGGCCATGCCAACCGCTTGTGGCCTCTCAAATGAAACTCCCCGTGGAGAGAGGACGTGAGGATTTTCCCCATGCACACGAATTACGGGAAATAATTGATTACAGGAATTAATGAGTTAGTGACAGGAGATATTTAACTGAGTAAATTACTTTCACTTGCATGTATATAACTGCTTGTTTGGGGGGCTCTGTGTGCAAATGAGAGGGTGCAAGAGAGGGTGAGGCCTGCCAGGCAGCTCGAATAGTGGGCACAGAGTCATCTATCTTCTCCACTCTGCCATCCATGAATCAGGCCCTTACCTGGAGAGCAGGACCTCAGTGATGTCAGTGAGGCATGTAATCTGTAACGTGTAACAGGGTGGCCGCCGTATCCCTGACTGTTGCCAAGACTGATCCACAGGCCAAAGGGAAATGCATTAACCAATTTAACTGTCCAGAGATCCAGCATCGTGAACATCCCAAGGTGTCTTATTACTAGCTCACTGTTGCTTGCCTTTACTTATTTGGTAACATTTACATTTTTTCTGAAGTTAATTCTTGTTTAGGAATACTTCCACAAACGCAGGCCTGGGAAAAGGGCTCAGAATCTTGCAGTCAGTGACATGTTCAAAGTCTCAAAGATCTGAGCCAGCTGGTGTTTTTCAACACCAGCTGACTGGCTCAGCGGCCAGGCTCAGCGGCCATGGCTTACGGGCCCAGCCGCTCCATGGCATGTGGGATCTTCCCAGTGAACACTGCTAATGAAGTGTTCTCATTAAACTGTGTCAGGGAGGTGAGGCAAGGATGATTCTGAGACGTGACAACAGGGGTGAAGAGGCTGTGAGGGGCGTGGTGACAGAAAAGGCCCTCGTCGATGCGTCCAAAGACGGGCCTCTCTTTTCAGGCTGTTGCTAACTTGTGGTGTGACCCAGAGAAAGTCACTTCACCCGCTTCGGGTCTCGGTTTCTCTAGTAAATGCTGTCAGGGCCCCACCAGCCAGCATCCCCTGGAAGTACCGTGTCCCTGCGTGGTCACTGTCCCCACACACGAAGGTTTCTCAGCCTTGACGCTCTCGACACTTGTGGCTGAAGAAACCTTTGTGTGGGAGCTGTCCTGTGAACTGGAGGATATGTAGCAGCCTCCTTGGCCTGTAGAGGCCAGCAGCCCCTTCTTACCCCTCCAGCCCAGGTGGGACAACCAAAAACGTCTCCAGACATTGCCCGGTTTCCCTGGGGGCAACATTGCCCAGTTGGGAGCCACTGATTTATATGTGGGTGTGGGCTCTGCCTGCGGCCCCTTGTTCATTTCTCAAACACTGTGAGGCAGCTCCCCTGTGGCCGGTGCTGGGGGTGCAAAGTGCATTCTTTTTTTTTTTTTTTTTGCGGTATGCGGGCCTTTCCCATTGCGGAGCACAGGCTCCGGACGTGCAGGCTCAGCGGCCATGGCTCACGGGCCCAGCCGCTCCGCGGCATGTGGGATCTTCCCGGACCGGGGCCCGAACCCGCGTCCCCTGCATCGGCAGGCGGACTCCCAACCACTGCGCCACCAGGGAAGCCCCCAAGTGCATTCTTTACAGTGCTTCTCATGCAGTTCACAGTGCAACAGGGAAGGCAGGTCATCAGGGTGGTGATGGTCAGAGAGTCTTTGTCTGAGTGGCCCCTGTGCCCGTGAAGCACCTTCTTGAGTCTAAGTCTTGTCTTGCCCACTCAAGGGTCACCTCATCCTGGAAGCCAACCCTAGCACCACTGCCAAAGTGAGCTCTACCTCCTGGGACCTCTCCCAGCCCATTGCCCGCCCCCCTCTAAGGACTGAGTTCTCTCCTCTGGCATTAGCCGTGTCCTCAGCCTAGATCCATGGCAAGACTTCAACTGCCCGAGTGCTGGAGTGAAGTGTAGTCGCTCTTGCAAAGCATGGTCAGAGGTGAATGCAGTGAGGGTTTGTTTCTGGAACTACTGAGTGACCGTGGCAGAGGCAGGGGATACCTGACCCTGTGACCCAAAGCAGGGCCCAGTGGGTGTAGGGAAGTGGAGGATGGAAACTGACACCTAGCATTAACTATGTGGTAGCACATACCTCAGAGCAACCTTTGGAGCCTCTGTTGTAACCTCATCTGACAGATAAGCAGTGTAGGCTCAGAGATGTTAAGCTACTTACTCAAGGTCACACAGATAGTAGGGGCTGAACTGGGATTCAGACATCCATCTATGTGGCTCCAAAGTCCACGTTTGTCAACTATGCCATGAATTGGTCTCAGAAAATCCACAGTTCAGGCTGTGCTGTGCAAGTCAATGTGCGGCCGAGATTTACTGGGCTAAATTTTGAGGTCGTCTGGTCCAGCTCCTCGTTTTTACTGCTGGTAAACTGAGGCCGAAGGAGCAGAGAAATGACTTGTCTGAGGATGTGGCAGGGCCAGGACCAGACCCCGAGTCTGGGTGACATCAAGGCCCAGTCCCTCTCCCCTGTACCAGACTCAGCGGCTCGAGAAAGCTTCTGGGCTTGAGTAATCAGGAAGCCATCCTAGAAGGGAAGATCCTTGACGTGAGCAGGGAAGGGAACCCTACCAGGCATCTGCGTCACGCCAGCAGGAAACGCACCATCTTGTGTAATCTTCCCAACAGCCCTTTGCATCATCCCCATTTTACAATGTTAGGAAAAATTGTGAAAGTCTTTGAAATGAGCAAAAAAAAAGATTCCTTGACGTCTTGGTTGGCTCCCTTCTAGGTGATCTCTTTACTGTATTGTCTTTGAGCTTTTTTGCAACTCCAGAAGTTGTAGCAAACTGATAATAATACAAATGATCCTTGTGCAGGGATGCAAATAAATTTTGCCTTTTGGAATGCCAGTGACTATCGCCCTGAGGTTATTGACAGTTTTGCACCAGTTTATAACTTCATTTCAGATTGCCTTATGTGTGTAAGGTCTTTGAATTCTCCTTTGAACCAGTATTTAGCACCTGACTGGTTCCTTCATTAATTAGCTAAATAAAGTCTTTTTGACATTTGTTCATCTTTACATTTGTATTAAAGTGGTTATTTTACATTTTTTAAAAGTTTACATTTAAAAAATTATCCTTTAACATAGATGACAAGACTTAAAATGTAAATATCTTGCCCAGGGTCACAGCTTATAAGAGCTACAATGCAATTCAAAACCTTATGTTCTTTCTGCTACCCACCCCCATCGCCAGCGTTACCAGCTTATAGCTCCTGGTTTACAAGGGGTACAGCTGTGTGGTCCCTTTAACTTCTTGGACCTTCAGTTCCCTCAGTTGTTGGTTGAAGATCTGAAACCTTCCCCGCTTACCTCAGTTAGACAGAGTCACGTATGTGGAAGCAGTCTGAGAAAGATGACAGCCAAATGGTGTATTATACTAGAGGAGGCTGTGGACTCTGGACCTGGAATTAGAAGTTCTGAGGGCAGATTCCTGCTCCTCTACTTGGCAGCCCTGTGATCTTTTTCAAGTCACTCAGGCCTGTCTTGGACCTTGCATCCCCTCAATTGTCAAACGGGCTTGCCCTTTCTCCTTTACAGAGGTGTTGTAAGGATGGAGGGACATGATGGATGGCAAGTGTGTTACAGATTAAGTGCCGTAGTGAGGTTAAGCCTTAGGTTGAGTGTGACTACCCTTGTGGTTGTCCCCATGCCAACTGCTCTAGACAGGATGGGTGGGGAAGTCTGAATCCGCGACTTCTCTGGGGACAAACCAGTGCTGCTGGGCTGGGGAGTTGGGGGAGTGGGAGGGGGCTCCCACCTCCAGCTCTCCACCCCTCACCCTCCTCTCTGCGTCCGTCTCCTCTCTCCAAGCCAGCCACAGTTGTGGAGTCTACCTTTTTCCAGAGGCGCTTTCCCAACAAAAGTTGGAGAGGGATACATTTTCCCGGGCCCTTCAGACGCCTGCTAAGCCAGTGCAGGTGTTCCACGATAAGATCATTCACAAAACCCTCGCGTCAGCTCATAGGCACTTCCCAGTTTGTTTATAGCTACTGGGTGATTCTGGAGCCCTGTCCACCTGGATGCTTCCCCGAGATGACTTTTCACCAGGTGTGAGCTTCTCCGAGCTCAGCCAGCTGAGCGGCTGTGCAGCTCCTCTGTGTTCTGGCATGAAGAGAAGAAGGAAAGGCAGGTCTCCCACCCTTCCCTCCACCAGGATAGAGCATCACAGAACCTCAGGGTCAGAGGCAGGCAGAGATTTCCAGTCCAAAAGCCTCTAAATCTGGCTGTTAGTTTATCAGAATCACCTGGTGGGGGGGCTTTAAAAAAACAATCCAGATTTGAGGACCCAGGCCCTTTAAATCAGAATCTGAAAGTGCCAGGCATGGCAAGCTTCATTTTTATTTATTTAAAAGTTTTATTTTATTTATTTTTGGCTGTGTTGGGTCTTCGTTGCTGTGCGCGGGCTTTCTCTAGTTGTGCATGAGCGGGGGCTACTCTTCACTATGGTGCACAGGCCTCTCATTGCGGTGGCTTCTCTTGTTGTGGAGCACGGGCTCTAGGCGCGCGGCTCCAGTAGTTGTGGCATGCGGGCTCAGTAGTTGTGGCTCATGGGCTCTAGAGCGCAGACTCAGTAGTTGTGGTGCATGGGCTTAGTTGCTCCGTGGCATGTGGGATCTTCCCGGACCAGGGCTCAAACCCTTGTCCCCTGCATTGGCAGGCAGATTTCTTAACCACTGTGCCACTAAGAAAGCCCAGCCTTTATTTTTAAAACCTTCTTAGTGGCTTCTGGTGTCCAGTAGCCTGGTTTGGAAAGGCTTTTCCAAAGCAATCTTCTTTCTCTGAACAAGGAGGAGCCCTTGACCCAGGGATGTGAAGTCAAGTGTTGAGGTCACCCAGACTACCTGCATCCCCTTTTGGATCCATTGTTCCAAAGGGACAGGTTCTTAGGAGGTTGGCATTTTCTTTGAGTGAAGCTGCTAGCAGGAGCTACTGCAGGGGGTATGGAATGGGGAAGGAGCTCTTTGCTGCATTCCAGAACAGATCTGGCTGTGAACAAACGAGGAAGAGCTTTAGTGTAAGCCTGGCGGAATGGATAATTAAACAGACAGCAAAATGGAATGCTGTTCCACACACCTCCTGGGAGCTGGCTGGGGGAGATAGAATGCTTTCCTGTCGTCAGAAGGCACAGGAGGAAAAACAACTGGGCCTGGCCGTTGGCTGTTTAACAATATTGCTTTTGTAAACAAGTTGAAAAATCCAATAACTGTAAAACTTACGGCGTGTCCTTAAAAGCCTGTGTCTGTATTCCCCGTAAATGGATGAGCGTTTCCGACCGAAGGTGTTCTAATTAAACAGTCCACATCCCCAGGGGGATGAGGCCATCCTCTGGAAGGAGGGTCTGATCTCTTCCAGTGGCCTCAGGACCGGAGGTAGGGGTGGTGAGCTTGGGGGGCTGCCGTGGCAGTTATGTTACAGCTGAAAACTCTCCTCCTTCCTGTGCCCGACCATGTCCTCCAAAGGACAATCTTGCACCAAGCCAAGGCAGCAAACTCTTAAGATGGAGTTTGCGCCACCATAGGGGCCCCCTGAAGGCCAGTGCTTCGGACGGGGCAAAGGCAGGCTGTTCAGTTCATCCACAAAGAAACCCTGTGGTGGTGGGAGCAGCAAAATACTAGAAAGTTCCAGGCCTAGAGGAGCTCACAGCGTTGATGGGGAATGAACACACACACCCGCACACACACACCACAGAAAGGAGGGAGTCAAGTGGAGAGTGAGTGGATCAGATGGGCGTGTGGGCGGGGCCTGGGGTAGCTACAGCTCCATAAAGTACATTCGCATCGCTTTGCAGCCCACCTCCAGAACTCTTTTCATGTTGCAAAACCGAGACTCTGTACCCATTAAAAACTAATCTCCCTGGGCTCCCCTGGTGGTGCAGCGGTTGAGAGTCCGCCTGCCGGTGCAGGAGACACGGGTTCGTGCCCCGGTCCTGGAAGATCCCACGTGCCGCAGAGCGGCTGGGCCCGTGAGCCGTGTCCGCTGAGCCCGCGCGTCCGGAGCCTGTGCTCCGCAACGGGAGAGGCCACAACAGTGAGAGGCCCGCGTACTGCAAAAAACCCCCCTAATTTCCCATTCCTCCCTTACCCCAGGCCCTGGCAACCACCGTCCACTCTCTGTCTCTATGAATTTGACTACCCTAGGTATTTCATTCGTGGAATCATAAATATTTTTCTTTTTGATGATTATAGTTGCATTATAGCAAAAGGTTACAAATCCAAACAGCCAAAGGGAGAGACACATAGGGCGAGGTCTGGGAGGGTTCCAAATGCAAAGCTGCTGTCCTCCTCAGGGATGTGTTCCATGTGTTACCCTCCGCACGGAAGGGTGACAAACTCAAAGCGTATTGCCAACCGGGGCGGTTCACTGAGCTTGGTGTCCAGAGTTTTTACTGATGCTTCATTCATTACTCAGGCACGATTGGTCAAATCACTGGCCATGTGATTGAACTCCATCTCCAGCCACCCCCACCGCCGCCCCCGCCCCCATCTCAGGTCAGGCTGACATCACTGACTCAAAACCCCAACCCTCCAATCACATGGTTGATCCTTCTGATCTAGCCAGCCCCCTACCCTGAGCTATCTCGGTAGCATAAACCATGGAGAGGCCCACCATGGATCACCTCGTTAGCATAAACTAGCAGGTGTGGTCTGAGGGACCCACAGGGAATAATGGAGACAACCCTACCCTTGGGGAAACTCCACGGGGTTAGAAATCACCTCCCAGGGACAGGGGACAAAGGCCAGCCAAATTCTTTATTATACATCATCCCAACATTGCAGCCATTATCCCATTCCTCCCAGAGGCTTTCCTAGAAGACCACTGACTCATCCACTGGTGAACAGCCTGGGGACCCAGTTCTGGGCGTGGTCTGGTCATTTAGCTCCATGTGGCCCTGGGAGAATTACTTAACCTCTCTGTGCGACAGCTCGGTTCCATGAGGGCAGAGATGTTTCTCTTGTTCATTGATAAATGATCCCCAGGGCCTGGAACAGTGCCTGATAGGCACAAAATAGGTGCTCAGTCAATATTTGTTGAATGAATGAATATACTTCAGTCACTTTACCTGAACCGTTAGGATTGTTGCTAGAGTCCGATGTATGGGGGCCCTTGGGGAGCTGTGGGGCTTCGGGCAGGGTTGAGGGGCAGTAACTCACTCCTACCATCGCTGTGGTTGTGGCTACGTTAGCCCCTCCCAGGTAACAGGTGCAGCCGTATCAGAGGAGCCTTCTAGAGACCTCGTGCTTTGATTCAAGGGAGTGACTGGGAACCAGAGGCTGAATAAGGTCCTATGACCTTCACAGGGGACCTGGAGGTGTTTTACTAATAGCTCATCAGGCCCCACTGCCTCAGTTCAGTTCCCAAAAAGGCCTTAGTTCCCTGGAAAATGGGTGGGAATGTCAACCTTTTTCTCTTAAGGGGCAAGAAGCATTAGGACAACATGTTGCCTCCTGATAATTTGCCAGGCCTTTTTGCCTCAGTTACTTACTCGTTCAGGTCTCTGTTTGGCAGATGAGGCTGCTGTAGCTCAGAGGTCAAGCCTTTTGGGGGCCAGTGGGAGAGTGTCTATGACTCCAGGCCCTGCCCCTGCAAGAGCCGGGGCTGGGCTGGGCTGGAGTGAGCAGAGGCCCTGTAGTGGCCTGAATAGTGGCCCCCAAAGATATGTCCCCATCCAGGAACCTGTGAATGTTACCTTTTTTGAGAAAAATGGTCTTTGCAGGTGTAATTAAGTTAAGGATCTCGAGCTGAGGTTATCTTGGATTACCCAGGTGGGCCCTAAATACAAAGACAAGTGTCCTTATAAGAGACACACAGAGGAGAGACATTGGGAGGAGAGGAAAAGGCCATGTGAAGACAGAGGCAGAGACAGGAGGGATGCTGCCACAAGCCAAGGGACAGCTGGAGCCACCAGAAGCCGAGAGAGCAAGGAAGCCTTCTCCCCTAGAGCCTTCAGAGGGAGTGGCCCTGGCAGACACCTTGGCTTTGGGCTTCTGACATCCAGAACTGTGGAAGAATCAAGTTCTGTTGTGTTAAGCCACCAAGTTTGTGGTGATTTGTTACAGCAGACCTAGAAAACAAATACAGAGACTCTAAATGTTACCCCACACTTACCATGGTCTCCCTTCAGGACTAGGAGGGAAACTGAGGCCAGCACTCAGGCAGAAGGGACAGTGAGAGGCTGTGGCAGATGTGGGTGACAGCCCAGCCCATAGACTTTTCCCTCTTCATCCTGGCGGGAGAAGGCCCAAGGCCTCTGGTGTCCACCTTCCTCTGTGCAGGGAAGAGACTCCCTCTTGAGTAGTCTAAGCCAATCATGCTGAGCCTTGTCACCTTTGCCAGTGATTGGTTAAGGGGTGGGCATGTGACCCCGTCCCGGCCAATGAGATGTGAAAGGTTTCCTGGCTTCTAAAAAGGGATGTATGGGACCAGACAATCCCTCATCCTCTCATGGACTTGTCAGGGGTAGATGGAGTCCCGGTAGCCACTTTGTGACCATGAGGACAGTGAGCTGGCTTACTGAGGAGGGCCGAAGGCAAAGGGAGAAAGGAAAGTACCTGACTCCCTATGATGTTGTCTGGTAGTTGATTAACCAGCCCTGGAGGGGCCCTGCCCTTGGACTTCTTATAGTGGTGATAATAAATCTCGTTGAGCTTGTTTGAGTCAGAGATTTCTGCACTTGCGGCCAAAGCATCTCCAGTCAGTGGTTTTCAAATGTTTTATCAAATCTCATAGTGAAAACATTTTATTTTATTTTTTAAATTTATTTTTTGTTTATTTATTTTTGGCTGTGTTGGGTCTTTGTTGCTGTACGTGGGCTGTCTCTAGTTGTGGCGAGCAGGGGCCACTCTTCATTGCAGTGCCCGAGCTTCTCACTGCAGTGGCTTCTCTTGTTGCGGAGCACGGGCTCTAGGCATGTGGGCTTCAGTAGTTGTGGCGCACGGGATTCAGTAGTTGTGCCGCGTGGGCTCAGTAGTTGTGGCTCGCGGGCTCCAGAGCGCAGGCTCAGTAATTGCGGCGCACGGGCTTAGTTGCTCCATGGCATGTGAGATCTTCCCGGACCAGGGCTCAAACCTGTGTCCCCTGCATTGATTGGCAGGCGGATTCTTAACCACCGCGCCACCAGGGAAGCCCGTGAAAATATTTTATATTGGAACCCAGTACACGCAGTCACGTATTGATAGAAAATTGAAACAAACAATTCACAGGATAGTATGTTCAACACATTCTGGTAATTTCTGTTTTATTTTTGTTTGCTTGTTTAATTGCTGGTCACGATCTAATACATTGGTTTCATGACCTACCAACGGTCATAACACACAACTTGAAAAACATTATTCTGAAAATATACAGAAGGAGATGCCAGAGAGAGGGAGAGAATTAGAGGGAAGGAATCAAGCAACTCCAAGGAGGCGAAGTCACACAGACCCGGCCTCAGACCCTGAGGTGTTACAGACGTCACCCAGGTGGCCCGGGCATAAAGAGATGGAGAGGGAGAAGCAGGGAGGGAGATGGAGAAGGAGAAGCAGGGAGAGAGATGGGCGGGAAGGACCAAATAGAGCCACTCACCCACAGATGCCGGTGTGACACCATGAGAAGGGCAGAGAGGGAGACAGGTGAAATCAAGTGGAAAACACAGAGGCCCAGGGATAGGGAGTTGGAGACAGAGAGACAGGAAATTAGCAATGAGATGCAGGGACAGAAACACACACAGGCTGGAAAACAGAGATTCTAAGACTGAGATCAGGGATGCGCTGTAGACGGAGCTGCGAGGATGGAGACAGGCCTGTGTGAGAGCAGTGGTCCTGGAGAACAGAGGCTGGGTTTGGGGCTGGGATCGGTCACTAATTGGCTGTGTGGCCTTGGCTGAGGTCGCATGGCCTCCCTTGGCCTCTGCTTCCTTCTCTGACATTCTCCTGCACACGAGTGTGGAGAAAGTCACGATGGGCATACTAGGACGGTCCAGCCTCTGAAGAGCTGTCCTCACGGACCCCTGCCCTTGACCGACCAGTCTTTTGCTGCCACACACCCGAGGCGTCTCCAGTGTCCCTCCCCCGACGGCCACCTCCCCCACTCCTCTGCCCAAAGGAGGGAAACGCGTTTCCCTGGGAACAGCTGTGTTCCCTCCACAAGCAAATGTTCCCTTAAAACATTTCTGAGGAAGAGCGGATGGTAATAAGTGCACATCTGGCCCATCGGCACACTTCCGTTTTGGCAGCTCCAGAGCCCGCCAAGTGACGATTCCCCAGTGTTCACCACGTCCCAGCACCTGCTATTCCCAATCAGGCTCGTACCGGTACACCTCAATTAGGAGCAGGTGGGGGGCGGAGCGAACGAAGAGGGAGAAACCCCCTTCCCCAACATCCCTCCGTTCTGCTCAAAAGCCAGAGAAGAGGTCTGGGAACCAGCGAGGGTACCCGTTTCTGCCTTTGCCCTTCCTCCCTCCCTCCCTCTCTCTATTCCTTCCTTCCTTTGCTCACCCAGCTACCTGTGCTGTGTCCTTCCGGGATGCAGCTCTAAATGACGCATCCTCGCCCTCAAGTTTCCCACAAGCTCCTAGGCAGACAGGCTCCTCCCTGTAATATGGGGGTTGGCAGACTTGTTTTGCAAAGGGCCAGGTAGTAAATATCTGGCTTTGCGGGACACACAGTCTGTGGCACAACTCTCCTCCCCTGCGGTTTATTGCAAGAGCAGCTGTGGACGGTACTTCAATGAATGAGCGTAGCTGTGTTCTAATAACATTTTATTTCTAAAAATGGTGGCAGGCTGGATTGAGCGCCTGGGTCATAATTTGCTGACCCCTGCTATAGTCTAAATTCGGGTAGTCACACCTTGCGGTGTCTGCCTTTACTATCCCTCCCACCCACTGTATAACATGAGCCCCACCTCCCCTCCCCCCCAGCTGCTGAGGGGCACAGTTGATTGGACCAGGGTGACACCTGGCCCAAGCTGGGCCAATCAGAGTCTTTCCCCCTGGCTTGGCATTCGGGCTAAGAGGGTCAGCTTGCATCTGGAGCTGATCTCCCTGGGAGCTGAAGTGTGGCGTCTTATTTCTGCCCCCCTGGACAGAGAAGCAGAAAAGGCCAGGCCTCAGAGCATGTGGATGAAGCAGCCCACGTGGAGAGAGGCTGCCTGGGATCCCAGTGCCCTTCCGGACTCTGCAGCATCCCTTTCTGAGCCCTGACCGCATCTCCTCCCTCTGTTCCCAGAAGCGCCCCCCCGGATCCTTATCATAATGCCTGCTTTTCCGTTTACGGTAGCTTAGATTGGTGCCTGCTTCAGCTAACCAAGCAAAGCCTCCTGAACCACTTTCTTCTTCTGCAGGCCGTTCATGCAATTATTTGACATTGGTGCCGGGGCTTGCTGTACGGTAGATACAGACGTGAGTGGGTCATGTCCTTGCCCTCCAGCAGCCGATAGGGTAGCTGTCCTATCCACAGGGGAGATGGACGTCCCTGTTCCTCCCCCTGGCACGACTTGCAGTGGACTGATTAGGACCACATCACCTGCCAGGGAGCAAGGGGTGGAGAGGAGGCAGGGGAACATGAGGGCCTTGGCTGCAGAGGGGCCATTTGTAGGACTTAAAGAATGAGTTGACTGTCACTGGGCAGAACAATAAGGGGAGATGGCATGAGGGAAGAGCAGCATTTTCCAAAACAGTTTCACGGAACACCAGTCCCAGGAGTTTTATGGTATCCGCTCTCCTGTTCTTCCTCGCCCAGAGACCTCCAATTCCATCTGGTTGATAATGGGCCCTTAAAATTACTCAACCTTCCAGGCTCCCTTGCAGCTAGGGTGCTCATGCGACATGCTTCCGGCCGTTGAGACGTAGCAGAGGTCTGCTGGGGGGAGCTTCTGGGATATAAAGGTTCAGTTCACCTTTACTCTTTGTCTCTTCCTGCCTGCAGTATAATTGTGGTGCCTGAAAGGGCTGCAGTCATTTTGCCACCGGGGGTGGGGGGTGGGGTGGGGTGGGGTGGAAGCTATGTGTTAAGGATGGCAGAGTAGGAAGCTGGAAGGAGACTGGGTCCCCAGTGCCATGGCTGAGCCACCACATCGGCCCTGGACTGCCGATCTCTGTGCTGGCTCCTGGCTGCTACCGGGGAGCTGTTTCTCAACCCGCAGCCCAGCACATTCCTAACGAATACCATGTTGTGTGATAAACGGGGGACCAAGTAAGTGGGAGCACACCAGTTTCCACTGTCAGAGATTCAAAAGATAGATTATTACAGCCTCCGAGAAGTCTTAATGCAAAGATGGTTGTCTAACCCAATGCTTCCCAAAACGTTTGTCCACCAACAGCTGCCCATCCCCGCCCTTTCCGAGACAGCAATGGACATCCCATGGAACACGCTTTGGGAAACAAGCTGTAGAGGAAAGAATATGGGCTTTGGAGTTGAGGAAGACCTGAGCTGGACCTCTCTGAGGCAGAGATTCCCACTCCATAAGACGAGGGAGGGTCGTATAGATCAAAGGTAATCTAGATAAAGCACCTGGCACTGTACCCGCTTCCTACTCAGTTGTCAGCAATTCTCATTAACTACGGATCATGTTTTGGAAAGAAGGTGGCATTGGAGACAGAAGATCCTAGCTTGAGGAATAGGTCTACCACTTTCTTGAGACCCTGGGCAGGTGACTTCACTTCTCAGGGCCTCTGTGTTCATCTGAACTGTAGAGTGGAGATTATAACGTCCTCTTGGGGGAACGGAGTTGTGTGAAAAAGTCTGACACAGAGAGGTCTCACCCAATGTCAGAGGCAATGTCTGAGCGGAGCTCTGTCCATCAGACCCTGCTGCTAGACCCTTCGGGCCAGCTCTGCCCCCAGCCTCCCCACAGGAGGCTGCGTACACACTGAGCAACTTGGTGCAGGAAGTCGGGCAGGATGGCTTTGGCATTTTCATTTTGTCAGGTGTCCGCCTTGCCTCCCAGCCCTCCTCTCCATCTTTCTCAGGGTCACCACTGGACCCCCGGGGGCTCCCCAAGGCAGACCCCCACTCCAGCCCAAGCCTTGTCGCCCAAGCCTCGTCACCCAAGCCCGCAGAGCTCACTGCAGCTCCCAGGCTTCACCCCGCCGGCTTCCCCGGATCACAAGCTCCAAACCACAGACGTGGGGTGGAGTCTTGATGCTGCCACGGAGACCTTGGGGAAATCACTGCCCCCTCTGAGCCTCGGTTTCCTCCTCTATAAAAAGAGGGGGTTGCAATGTATGGTCTCGAAAATGCAGTTGAGGAGCTGATGAGACTTGCTTCACAGGGCTGTGAGGAAGACCGAGAAAAAACTGCATCTGTGAGTGTTTGTGATTGACGCCGTGCGATACTCATGATCACTACCGTTCTCCTTTGTCGTCCCAGCTTCTCTCTCGAGGCCTTTCATTGTCCTTAGGTGCCCTCTCCCCGCTCCGGAGCCCAGAACTTGGCTTTTTCTTTAACATTGGTGGCGTGCTAACTGCTAACAGCTGCTTTCCCCCTACTCGCTCCCCAAGGTTCCCAGACCCAGAGCATCTCTCCGTGGTTCCCTGTGCCTTCACTCCTACAGGGCCCACACAGGGACCAGCCACCACTCTTCCTACCACCACTCTTTCCACGGGAAGCCTTTCAAGTCTCACCGTCTTCAGCAGGCCCCCCAGCCAGCCCTGAGTGCATTTTCTTTCGTTAACAATCCTTGGTGCTCTGTTGTGCGTGTACCCCGTGCTCAGCGCTGCGCTGGGGGCTGGGCTCTGCCTGGTGCCCCAGTCCTGCCGACAGGTGGATGAGGCAGCTACCCTCTTACCCATCCCAGGCGGAAACCCAAGTCCAGAGCTTGGGAGGAAACGCACCCAAAGTTTCCCGGCCACCCAGCGGTTGGATCGTGACTCTTGCCCCAGCACTTTCTGCTCAGGGCTGCCCACTCGGGCCATGTGGAAAAGGTACTTTTTCCAATTGGCTAATTTCATGGGGAAAGTCGCGGGGCATGTTTGGGGCAGGGAGGGATTGGTGGGAGAGAGGGGTGATGGACTTTGGCTTCTCCTCGGGAAGAGAACGCAGAAGGCCGAGTGAGCAGACCCAGCTCTGAGAAAGCAGACGCCCAGGCCCCCGGAGCCTGTCCCCAGGCAGGGCCAGCTCTGCGGGGCCTCCCCTCTCTGTCCTTCATCCAGGGTAGGGGCTGCAGGGAAGGAGGACTCTGACTCTCTGGGCGGCGTGGAGGGCCCTTCAGCAACAGGCGGAAAGCAGAGGAGACAAAACAGGGAACCAGTGGGAGAAGGACACTTCCATAGAGTCCCACCCCCTGGCCTCTCTCCCCTTCTGGATGTTAGAGCCAGAGGCCCAGGCGCTCGCCCCCAGGCCGTCTGCTGTGGCCCCAGATCCTGGGCAGGAGGGGCCCGCAGGCTGCCTGTGTCTGTGTCTAACGTGCGAGGGGCTGGCGGCAGGGAGGGACGGTTCCCAAAGTCGCGCAGCTGCCAGACCAACTTCCCCTCTTTGGTGCGCCCGGAGGGGAGGCGAGGCCCTCGGGTCACTGCTCTGGGTTGGGCTGTCAACCTGGCACCTCCGCTCCCCTCCACAGTTAGCTCAGAACTGCCTTTCCCAGAATCCCCTTCCATGCAGGGTTTGAGTCGGTGAGATTTGCAAGATGGAAGTGAAGTCCAGGGCTTGGGGTCAGGCCAGACACATGGAGGTGCCGGGTGGGCCCCAGCTTGTCACTACTCCCCTCCTGTCCCACATCCAGCCTGTCGTCCTGACAGCTTCAACCATCAGCGGTCCCCAGGCCACCACCAGGCACTGTCACAGGGCGGTATCCTCAGACCTCTCCACAAACTGTCTCTCCATAGCCCCATTTTGCCGATTTTCCTTCAGGCTCGGGCCTGCCTACCACACCAGGGCCCGAGTCCCAGAGACGCACAGGGAATGAGGGACAGAGCTGGACTAATCCCAGCCCATCACTGACCCACCTGGGAGAGCTCAGCAGAGCCACCGTCCCCCAGGGAGCTTCCATTTCCCCATCCGGAAAATTTGGGTAATAGTAGTTCTCTGCAGAGTAGTTGTGAGGGTTTGAGATCACGTCCTCAATCCCCTGGCCGTGGAAGGTAACCCCTAAATGGTCAATGGTACGGTGACCTCTTATATGAACATTCATATTATTTTCTGGAACATATGCCGTTTTCACATGAATTTAAAAAATAGTGATAAAGGAAAATGAAGCTTTAACTTCACATATCTGCGGCTCCCCACCCCCAGCTCCTCCCCAAGAGCCTGGTCCCTTTCTGAGGAGCCTGTTTAGTGACTGGTCTGAGGGCTCCTCTACACTTGGATCTCAGAAACCTGTTCTTGCTTTCCTAAATCAAACTCAGCCTGAACCCACAGGCCTCCTGAACCCGTTATAAGGGCCAATTTTGTGTATTTCTATAGCACCCTATTTTCCATCCCTTTCTTAGATCCTATAGCAAGTCTGATTACATGGCGTCTGGGGACATAGGGCAGGGCCTGGCCTGTCGTCTGGGCTGTGGCTGTTGACGTGGCCTCTGCCCCTTCCTCTGCACGTGACCGCGTGGGGCCTGGTCTTTCTCCTCTGTTCCCTGCTGCGTGGGGCTGGCTGCACTTACAGCCACTGAAGACCCCTGTCCACCCCCCTAACCTCCACGACCAGCCCATCAAGCCCCCGTCCACATGGGGAGCAGGCACAGGACGCCACCTCAGAACTTACAGCTCCCACCCCTCCCAGCAGGGTGTGGAGAGGAACCCACCATCTTCTAGGTGCCAAGTTACCGCCTCTCTGACCCTCAAGGCTCTCTAGCCCCCAGGCTCTCCCCCGACCCCCTGGATGGACCAAACCTGGTGACGGCCCCTGAAACGTATCAAAGGCTGTCACTCTGCCCACCTCTCCCTGACCCTGGAACTCATAGTCATGGACTCCCCTTCCCGGGGAGACGGTGAGAGATGCTTTCATTTTCCTCCACCACAAAAGTATGATATTAGATTTTTTTTCAACAAGTCCCGTGTAACCTAACTTCCAAGGCCCCTGGGGCCCACCTGCCTGCCCAGACTCCTGGATTTCTGGAGAAGGAACAAGTTCCCTGCTAGCCAGTGCCCAGCCACTTAAGATGGGTTTAGCTCAGACCAGGATTTGTTTTCTGTGATTCTTTAAGGGTGATCTAGGTGAGGAGAAACCATGGCCTGAGACAGGGGACTGGATGAGATGACCTCTGAGGTCGTGAAAATCTGGGAAAGAGTAGCAGAATCCCAGACCCAACCGAGTGCGGGGGTGCTGCATCGTACTATAAAAACCACAAGAGGGCGCCCTTGCACCAACAAAGGCACATGCCATATAAAGTTCTCCCACGGCTGCTGAGCCAAGAAAGGCCTCACTTTTTTTTTTTTCCTTCTTCTTTTTTGCGGTACGCGGCCCTCTCACTGTTGTGGCCTCTCCCGTTGCGGAGCACAGGCTCCGGACGCGCAGGCTCAGCGGCCATGGCTCACGGGCCCAGCCGCTCCGCGGCACGTGGGATCCTCCCGGACCCGGGCACGAACCCGTGTCCTCTGCATCGGCAGGCGGACTCTCAACCACTGCGCCACCAGAGAAGCCCAGGCCTTACTTTGTTCGATTGTTTTCGTTTTTAATATTTTCCTTTTTGAAACAACGTCATACATAAAGAAAAGTTGCAAGTACAGTGCAAGTGGTTTTTTTCCCTGAACCAGAATAAGTTGCTGAAATGATTCCCCAAGTACACCGAATTCTTGTGTTATTTCCTACAAACAAGGACATACTCTTAACCACACTGTAGCCCTCAAAATCAGAAAGTCAGCACTGAAACATCTCTGTCACCTAATCTGCCGCCTCCTTTTATGTTTTGCCATGATATTCTTTGTAGCAAGATAGCCAGAACAGAAACATGCTTGCATTTAGTTGTCAAGTCTCTCCTCATACTTCTTTGATTTTCAGAAGTACCAGGCTGTTGGAGGATGTCCCTCAGTTGGGGGTGGTCTGACGTTTCTCATGACTAGATTCAGGCCCTGCGTCCGTGGCAGGAATTCTGTGCTCTTCTCTGACGCTGTCTTCTCATGGCATCCTACCAATGGACAGGATTCAATGTGTCCAATTCCTGATGACATTCACTTTGATTACTTGATGGGGGTGGTGTCTGCCAGATTTCTCCACTGCAATGTTATTCTTTTGCCGTCTGTAACGGATAAGTATTTTTGTGGGAGGTACTTTGACATCACATAACTAGCCTGTTCAATTTATTTATTTGAGTATGGACTCACGGTTTCTGATTCTGCTCAATGGGTTATAATCTGTTACCAACGTTACATAATTTGGTGCTCAAATTGTCGCAGATTTGCCTAGTGGGAGTCCCTTCCAGGTGGCACCTGCGTCCTTTTGGCACGTCCCCCTCATTCTTTGAGCATTTCTTTGCTTTCTGGCACCACAAGATGTTTCAGGCTCATCTGGTACTTTCTCTGCCCCAGTTCTGGAATCAGGCATTTCTCCAAGGAGTCCTGGGTCCCAAAGTGGAGAATGTATTTCGAAGCCAGGATCTGGGGGCTAGGTGTACTTGTTGCTATTGGTGTGTTGTTGCTCCCAGACCCTCTCTGTGGTTGGGGCTAGGGGACGTATGTGTATTTATTGTGTTTACATGTTATAGCAATACATAATGTGTTTATATCCATCTATCTATCTATAGATATATGTGTATTTATTGTGTTTACATGTTATATCAATACATAATGTGTTTATATCCATCTATCTGTCTGTCCATCCATCCATCCATCCATTAGTTTAACCTGAAACTTCCCATTCCAGTCACCACCCCAGTTCCATCTAGTTCTGTCCCTTTTCATATTTGTAACTCCCTTCTCTGATGCTGAGGAACCTACCTCCCATTATCTCTAATATTCACTTACCTGATTAATCCTTCTTTATGGAACCAGTCTCCCACTTCTGCCACCTCCCACCACCGATGCCCCCCCTCACCCCACTCAGGCTTTGACACCCCTCTGTCGGTCACTGCAGCCACCTTCCTCCACAGGGATGCTGTCCTCCCCTCTCACCAGGCTGCCCCTCAGTGGGGGTACCCGCCTCACCTCACATGGTTTTCAGCACTCTGTGTAACCTGCACCCCAGTGCCTGACCCCAAGAAGACACCTGTTATCCAGCTCCACCTAATGACCTTTGAACTGTTGAGGAGGGGCAGAGGAGAAGGGTGAGGAGGAAGAGCTACTTTTGTATGGCATTAACTGTTATCTTTTTATAGTATCCTGTTTTTGTTTCCTGATTGTAACCTCATCTTGTATATTTCTGAGGGTGTTAATGACAGCGTTTGCTTGTTGGTTTTGCGGTTTCTTCTAAGTGCAGAGTCTGATTCCTCCACGTTGCTTTTTCTGTTTGCTTATAGATAGATAGAGGTCTTTCAGGTCAGGGGCTCTCTTCATTGTCTGGGGACCCCTGGCCGCAGGCTCACATGTCATGGTGAGGAATTAACCAGCTCACTGGAAGCTCAGAGAGCTCATCAGCTGTGAGAGTCCCTGTGGGCCAGCCGCTGGGGCATTTGGTTGGGGAACTCCTGATGTCAGGACCTTTAGACCACTCTTCCTGAGCAGCTCAGATTCTGCAGAAAAGACTTTTCCAGTCTCAGCCTGGAGGGGGAAGCCTGGCTGCCAGGGCTCCGGGGGCCGAATGGGGCAGAGGGTTAGGGTGGAGGTGGTGTTGGCAGTAATATGATAACGCTCGCGCAGTTCTCCAGCGGGTGGTATATACCCTACCCTCCACTTCTGCCGGTGCTCTCGCATCAAGAGACCCTCCGATGTTACCCCCCAAGAAAATAACCCAGCTGTTGAGATGTGGAGAGAGAGAAGCCGGGCCTGTGTTTTTCTTAGACTTTCCCTCAGTTCTCCTTTTGTTAGCCCCTCTCTGCTCTGCCCCTCCAGAGCTTCTGGAGCCTCCAGGTCCTGAGCCTTCTAAAGATTCTGCAGTGCAAGCTGTGTTGGTGCTTTTGGCTTTCCTCAAGTAATACTACTGTGTTACTGTCCCATTGTCTTGGGTTTCTATCTCCCAAAGTTTTGTTGCCATTGTTTCTTCTCCTGTCCCCCAGTCTTTATACTTAAAAAAAAAAAAAGTCACCCTTTCTGGTTTTTGTGGTGAGGACTGAGGGGGCAGCAAAAGAAGATGTAGGTGTCTAATCTGCCATATTGACCTAGTCCCCTTCCCTCGCCCCTACAACAGACTGACGTTTGGGCTGTCATCTGCGTCCATCCCTCCTCCCCAGCTGGACTGTCAGACTCTAGCTGGACATCTGGGAGAAACTCAGTACCCCTCTGATGGACAGAGGGGGTCTGTGACATCTTACCACCTGTCATTCACTCAACACTCCACAAATTAGAGCATCCCCACCGAGGTTTCGACCCCAAGGGCCTGTTGACCACATCCTATCCCCGGAAGGTTCTTCAGCCAGCTCCAGGCTGTTCCTGGACCCTGGGCAGCCCCTCTCAGGGGCAGGATGGTACCAAAGAACAGCCCCAGCTTTGCAGTGGTCAAGTGCATCAGCTCCCAGCCCAGCTGCTCCCTTGCATGCTCTTGGGTGGGCTTCTAACTGCCATGCCCACAAATGTAAGATGGGGATGATGCATGCAATTTTCCTCCTGCTGCCAGGTATTTCTCAGCACCTGTGTGTTTGGGTGGGGCCATGTGACTAGTTCTTGCTGACGATTTGTCAGCTAAAATGATGTGTGTAACTTCTGAGCCTGATTGTGTAATCACTGATGCAAGGCCCTCCAGAACCTTCTTCGCTCTGCTGCCACGGTCAGTAGTATTTCCAATGGTGGCTGTGCTCTGTCACTCTGGGTCTCAGAGTGAGAACAAGGATGAAGTGGAACAGGAGTCCCAGCCAGGCTGCAAGATCATAAGTGAGAGGCAAGTCTGGTATAGACCGTGAGCTGTGAGGGGCTCTTTGTTACTGCAGCATAACCTGACTTCCCTGACTGATCCACCTCATAGAGTTGTGAGGATTGTGTGGTAACGTAGGTGAATGTGCACAGCCTTTGCCTGGAACTCAGCAGGTACTCAACAAATGTGATCTCTTTGGTGACTCAAGGAGAGCTGAGAGGGAGCGTATGACTCGGGCAGCCTGTTGCACATCCAGACACAAGAGGCAAAGGTCCCTAACGGGGTCGCCATGGCCACCTTCGGGGGCAGTAAATGTACAATTATTCAGCTCCCAATTCAGTGTATTGAGCCAGTACACTGTGTGGCAGGCCTGCAGGCCGGTGCTCATAATATGAAAACAGGGAGTCGTGGTCTGGTTGGGGTCACAGACACGGGGCCAGCTCATGTGATGAGACAGTGACAGGAGGTCACAGAAGTAGTTGTGACACTTTGGGGGTGCTGGGCCCCTTGGAGACTCCAGCGAGTGCCGTGGGCCTCCTTTCTGGGATGTCACACGTGAACATCTGTACATACACCTCCGCGTTTTGCATACACTTTCCGGCGGTTCCAGGCCCAGGTTAAAATGCCTGTGCTGGGGAAGCCCAGGGGCCTATGCAGCTGATGGGCACCTGGCCACCTGTGGCCTCAGGGAAGGCTCTTTGTGCAGGAACAACCAGGGCTAAGAGCCCGGGTCCCTGTCCCCAGGAACCCTCAGTCTAGGCATGCGGAAGAAAACCCAGCACCCAGCTAAAGAGAAGTGGCCTCTGGGAACACTGGTGCTGGCTTGGGTTTTGGGAGGACTTCAAAGGTGAGAGCCGAGCGGGGACAGCGCATGAGGAACAACCACCTGGAATTCACTCACTACTTGTCAGTCTGTAAAGACCCCGAGTCTCCATATGGTCAGTTTGATGCTGGCTGGGGAGTGGGCACAGCAGCTGCTGAGAACCCGGCTCCACGGGGGTAGAAACCGAGGCTCAGGGAGAGGAGCAATATCCTCCATTCGGTTCAATTGGACAAACCTTTCCTGACCGGCTCCGGCGTGCCCAGCCCCGTGGCAGGTGCTGGGGAGTCTGAGCGTCACCGGGTCCATACGTGTTAAGTGGTAAATTGACGACAGGGATGAGCGTGGAGCTAGGCGTGACGGGGTTCAAGCCCCAAACCCACCGGGGTAGTTCCTCTGGCAGGAAAGGAGGCTCTCATGGAGTCAAAGATGGGCAGAGGGAAGGTGTTTCTGGAAGGAGAACCAGCAGAAGCGAGGGCACAGGGATGGGCCAAGTGTGGGCAAGAGAGGGCATGTGAGGACACAAGACAGATTGCAGGGACCGCTGGGCAGTGGAAGCTGGGCAGGGCCCCACAGCAGGAGGGTGGTGGCTGCAGAGGCTGGGGTGTGTGGCAGTCCCAGCATTTGACCTGGAGCCCTGATGCAGGGCCTCCCCACCCAGGGCCGTGGCCAGGTGCTTGCATTTGGTTCCACATCCCATTCTTGTGGCCCCGTTGTCTCTGCAGTGCTCCTTCCCACCTGTGACGGCATCTTGACATCTCTCCTCCTCCTGGCATCATTGTGAACAGAGAACAGGACCTGGAATTAAGTCCAGGCTCCACCTCTAACTAGCCATGTGACTTTGGGCCTCGGTTTCCTCATCTGTAAAATGGGCATGATAAACGTGTTCTGCCTACCCCACAGGAGCCCTGTGAGGCTCAAATATGAAAGTGGGTATGAAAGGTCTTTCCAAACTTGGCAGTCCTTTAAGAACATAAATTTATTTCAGAGTGAAATCTTACCCTTCCTTGGGAGCTAGGCAGAGCAGCTGAGTTTATTCCCATTTCACAGATGAGGAAACTGAGGCACAAAGAGATTAAGTGATGTACCCAAGGTCCCACAAACAGTGAGTGGCAGAGCCTGGGTCACAATCCTGTGAGTCTGAATCTCGTCTCTGCTTCACCAAGCCATTTCTCTACAAAACCGCCATGAAAAGAAAATCCCTCTGGATTCCACCCTGCAGGAACAGACTTCTCCAGGCCTGGGGGTCCACTGTTCTGGGAGCAAATGAGTAGGTAAGGTGACATCACTCAGGTGTACAAACACAGGAGAATGAGCCTCTGTCCATCGTGACACTGGAATTCAGGGACAGAGTGAAGCCCATGATGAGCTGAAGCTGGAAACTGACAGGATGTGGCGGAAATGGTTAACATGGCTGCACATCCTACCAGGGTCAGGCCCTTGCTGATCACAAAAGGGACTCTGCCTCAATTCCATGTGCCAGGGAGCTGGGTGACTTATGGTGCCCTTGGTCTGTGGTTATAAAATATGTCATCCTCCCATATGCTCCCCAAACTCAGCCCCTGTGTAGCCAACTGTGACTAAGCCCACCTTAGTCAACAAGCTGGGGACATTTGGTGGGTGAAAGCTGTCGAGGGTATCGGCGGGGCTGTGTGTTTTTTCTGGCACCAGGATCAGGGTGACTAAGAGAGGCATGCATAACCATAGGAGCAACCCCTCCTACTTATGCAGTCTCAATAGTCTTCAAAACATTTTTGTACACGTGATCTTGCTGATCCCTGCAGCTATTATGTAAGCGAGGGAGAGCAGAACTATTCACCCTGGGGCTTAAGGGAGCAGAGATAGCAAACAGTCTGCTCTTAGGCGGCACTCCTCTATTCCCTTGCTCATGGCAGACATCATTAATCAATCACACCGCTCTTTCCAGTTCAGCATCTTTCTCTACACAGCCCTTCAAGTAACCATTACCAATCGATTGACGATCACCATCCCTGATGTAGAGGATGGAGGTCAGTTACCTACACAGCTGGGTGACCTGGGGCAATTCTTGTCATGTTTCCCATCTGAAAAACAGAAAGATACATTAGAAGTCTGTGTTTCAGTGGAATGGTCTCTCTTCTTCTCTGCTCCCTGCAATGCCATTGTAGGTCCGTCTTGTGTTACCTCTGCAGGGACCCCCATGCGAGTCTCCTCTCTGGGCTCCAGTGCATTGTGACAACTTGGCAGCATGTTCTTCCTAAAGTTCTCAGCTCAGGAACTTCTAAAAGTCCTCTGCAGGCTTCCCAGGAGAGTCCAACTTCAGAGTGTCTGTGATCTGGCCCTTCTGCTCATCTCCAAACTCAATTTCCAGACTACTCGTCACTCCTGTTAGGTTTCAGCCAAGGTGAACATGTGTTTGTCCCTGTATGGCCCACACTGTCCCACCCGGGCCTTTGCCCATGCACCTCCCTCCATGTGGGGTGCCTGCCCTCACCTCCACTCTCCATATTGACTTCTCAAAACCTTTTCTGTCTTCAAAGGCCACCTTAGTTAATACTCCCACCTCCTTGATGACCTCACAGTTCCCCACAATAGGGGGTGCTCTCTGCCTCTTCTATGTTTTAGTGCATCGTGTTTTATTTTTCTTATTCTCTTTCCACATGCCTACCCCTTCCCCTTCCTCTACCTTCTGACTCACTTAGGAAATTCCAGGTGACTCACAGCCAGCACTCCGGGCAGCAAACAGGAGCAGCACCTGGTCTGTCTCCCTTCCATCCAAACAGAAGTCATAAGGAAGGCATTTTGTGAGAGCCGCTATGTGCAAGGTGCTGAAGGGGCCACCCAGGGCTCTTGGTGCCCTCAGTTGTTCTTTTCCCCTAGAGAGAGCTGCAGACATCAGAGGGGTAGCTTCGGTTCTGAAGGGGGACCACCTTTGCAAAGACTGCACCCTGATGGGATAGGGAGGGAGAAGAGGAAGACAGGCGAATCAGGGGATAAGTCTCCTCCCCTCTTCTTCCCCCTCTCCAGGAACCTTCATGTTCTGTGCATATTTACTGAGTACTTCCTGACACACACTGAGGACCTGGGCTCTGCCCTAACTGTGGGGACAGGACACTCACAGGCCTCTGTACTTGTGCTCAGGCTGTTTCCATCATTTGGGCTACACTTCCATTCCCCCTGCCCCCCCACCGCCGACCCTGTCTGGATCCTTCCATCTCACCTCCTCCAGGAAGGCCTCCCTGATTGCCCCACCTGGAAATGACCTCTGCCCACAGACTCCCTTAGCCCTTTAACCATGCTTCTCATGGAGTGTTCCTCTAGTCCCACCTTGCCTGCAATCACTTATGCTTGTGACACCGCCCCTCCTAGTTCAGGGAACTCTTTGAGGCCAGGGTCTCTTTCTGAGGCTCTCTGACTGCCCCGAACTTAGACATCCTGACTGATGGGGACTCACAAAGATCTGTCCCTCAGAATGAACAATAAGCGTCTGGCTATAAGTGGAAATTCAGGAACATAAGTCTCCCGATGCCCTTTTCTGAGAGGCTGTCTAACCCCGGCACCATCTCCTGAGGAAAAGGGCCTGGAAGAGCAGGTTAGGCCTCAGGGAGCAGCTGAGGAAGATTTAGGGCACTCCCCCTGCCCGGATGGGCTAAATACCTTCATGCCGAGTTCAAGGGCGTGATAATAAGAACCAGCCTCTCCTTGGTATGTCTAGGCCTGGACCCAGGTGTCCGGGCTTCCCCACAACTGCCCCTGCACCTGTGACACTGAAGGGCCTCGGCTGTTCCACCAGAGCAGGGACGGCTTGTGAGGCCCGGCTGAGTCAGAAGGGCAGCGTGGGCCTGTGAGGGCAAAGGCAGCCTGTGCTCCGGTGCTGGCTGTGTCATGTAGTAGCTGGTGACAGTAGGTAAGTGGCTTAGTCTCTCTGGCTTCCATCTCTTTGCTTTAAAATGGTGCTAGTAATCACAGAAAGACAAAAACCGTCTGATTCCACTTACACGAGGTGCCTAGAGTTGGCACATTCAGAGACAAAGTAGAACAGTGGTTGCCAGGGACTGGGAGAGGGGAGATGGGTAGTGGGTGTTTAATGGGCACAGAGTTTCAGTTTTGCAAGATAAAAGAGTTCTAGAGATTGGGTGCACAGCAATGTGAATGCTCTGGACGCCACTGAACTGTACAGTTAAAAATGGTTAAGATGGGGCTTCCCTGGTGGCGCAGTGGTTGAGAGTCCGCCTGCTGATGCAGGGGACACAGGTTCGTGCCCTGGTCCAAGAAGATCCCACATGCTGTGGAGCAGCTGGGCCCGTGAGCCATGGACGCTGAGCCTGCGCGTCTGGAGCCTGTGCTCCACAACGGGAGAGGCCTCAACAGTGAGAGGCCCGCGTACCGCAAAAAAAAAATGGTTAAGATGGTAAATTGTACTTCATGTGTACTTCACCACAGTTAAAATTTTTTTAATCTAAAAAAAAAAAAAAATTGGGGCCAGCAAGAGATCTTACTTCATGGGTTTGTTGTGAGAATTAAATGAGATGATCACCTCCATCACTCTGTACCATGTGTGAAGTGAAAGGGACACTTAATAAATCCTGCGCCTCCTTCCTGTCCCTTTTCCTAAGAGGGGTGGTCCCTGGAGCTGAAGCTGCAGTGGGTGTTAGATGCAGCTGTAGCTGCTGGAAATGCTCGTGGGGTCAGGGCTGCGGTGGGAGGTGGTGAGCTTCTCGGCAGAGGTGGTATACAAGCAGAGGTTGGCGGCCCAGCGCTGCTGTGGGAGTGGTCTCTGAACTCCCTTCTCCACCAGGGATTTTGCTGGTGGCTGAGCCCTGTCTCACCACCACCTTAAGCAGCCGTGCTCACGTCCTGGTCATTCTGCCCTCGCAGCTACATCCCATTCAGACCAGGTCCTGAGCACGGGCCACGGGCCTCCCCAGGCAAGGCCCCGGCCCTGCAAGAGCTTCCAGTGGGTTCAGATGAGCAACGGAGGAACCAGCTGACAAGCTGCCACATGGAAGGGGGGCGGTGGGGAGAGAAGGAGCGAAGGGGAAAGAAGGGCAGTAGAGGGTTAAGGCCAAAGCCGGGGGCTAGACCTCCCTTCTCTGAGCCCACGTCTTCCTGTGTGAGAGGCTGTGATAACAGCACCTCTTTCGTGAGGTCGGTGTGATGGTAAGTGACAGATGCAGGAAAGTGCTTGGAACACACTGAACCCTCGACAAAGGTGGTTTATATAAATTGTTAGTGTTTGAGTATTGAGTAGAGTGTGCATAATTTGTTTTTGAGACAGAGGGACTGAGAGAGGGAGAAGCAGAGGGTCCTGCTGGCATCGTTCCTGGGGTGAGGTGCCTGCAACACTCTGTCCCCCTCACCTCCTGCATCCCCCAGCCATGACCCCCATCAGAGCAGGGGCCAGAGGCCCAAAGACCCAGCTCCCCAGAACGCCCAGGGCCCCCAAAGGACCCTCCTTCCTCAGCCAGTCCGCCCCCTCCCCATACAGAGGCCTGGAGGCGGGCAGGGACACCCAGGACCCGAGTTTTCAGCTCAGGGCTCCCTCCTCAGCCCAAGGAGAGGCCCCTCAAAGCCCACTCCCCACACAGGGTCTTTGGCTTTGCCCACCCCTTGCAAGCTCGCTCCATTTCCTCTGTCCCAGGGGAGTTCACCCAACCGTAGGAAGCTCTCAGTAAAGAGGAAACCTCGGCCAGTGGTCAGAAGACAATTTAGAAGTGATGAATTCTCAGGAGCAGTATTGGAAAACGCATCCCAGGATAGCCCTGGGTCTCATCTGGTGGGGCAGAGTGGAAAACACTGTGGAAATCAATCCTCTAACTTCCCGTGAGCCTTCCGGGAGAGGAAGCCAGAGGCCATGGCCCAGGCGGGGTTAGGGTTCAAGTGAGATTGAAAGGCAGGATGAGTCCGGGTAGTTTTCTGTTTACACGATGACAGTAATAATCATACAGTAACAACAGTAAAATCATAATAATTTTTAAAAAGAGCTAATAATTAACGTGCACTTGCTGTGGGTCGCAGCGCTGTTGCAAGTGTTGTGACCTAGATCATGGTTCTCAGTCTTTACCATGACAATAGTAGGCACTATTATTAACCCCTTTTACAGAGCATGAAACTGAGGCTCAGAGAAGGGAAACTGAAGCCCCAGAGCTAAGTGGGGAGGTTGAGATTCGAGTCTATCTCTCAGTCCCTCTAAAGACCCAGTGGGCACAGGATATGAACCTCTGGCCCAGGCACTTCTCGTGGGGGTCATGTGAACCGGTGTGTGTAAAGGCACCCAGCAAACTGTAAACAGAGTTATTAGTAAAATAACAGCCTCCTTCTCTAGATAATCTCAGAACATATAACCAACCCTCTTTTTGTTTAGGAACAGTCAGCAGGGTCACACCTTCCCAGAGGAGGCCAAGGGAGAGGCCATTTCAATAACAGCTTTAGAGCAGAAGAGGCAGGCCGAGCTGGACCCCACCTGGACTCAATGAAACCAGTCAGCATTGCTTTGATCTGAACAGTGCTGGTTTGATCTAGTTAGATTTAGCCAGAACCTACTTTAAAAGGACTCCATTGGTGTGATCCTATCAGATCGCATTGGACCAGTTTTCATCCTGATCTGGTCAGAGTTGGAATTAGCTAGAACCTGCTTGGACTGGTTAGAAGTGGTTTGAGCCTGTTGTGACCAGTTTAAAGCCAAAACCTGTCTGGCACAGTCAGAACCCCTGGCTCTGGTTCTTCAACAGCAAGAGCAGCTTCAAGAAAATACTAGAAGTTCGGGTGCAGTGTGATGAGTGGTCGGGACGTGAGTAAGCAGGTAGAGGTGGGGAGGGCCTGGAAAGCTGAGCTTGAGAGCAGATGACGTCACATCCATATTCACGCCATATGTAACCCTCCAGAGCTCTGCACAGACCACATGCCTGTAAATCAGTTAGCCTCTTGCCCAATGATTAATGGGTAGGAAGCTTTCATCACTTGTTCTGGATAAATTATTGCACATGGAAGCACATCTTTGATTTTATGGGTTCTCTCTGGAGCATGAAATTTCTTGGAGGAGGTTCCCTGAGGAACGTGGAGCCCCTGCAGTGCCTCCCCCATTCCCCGTACATGCACACACAAGCCGCTTCCTGCTTCCTCTTCCCCCCACCCACCTTTGTATCTTCCCAGACCAAAGGGCTCATAAGAGCCCAAGAAAGGAGGGCTGGGGGAGGCAGGGTTCACCAGACCCAGGGCCAAATGTGCTTTGTAAATAACAAGTGTGGTGGAGAAGGGAGATGGCAGAGCGCAGAGACTGACTTATCGCCGCCCAGAACCAGATATGATGCTCACAGCCCAGGCCAACCTAAGGACAGGAAGCTGGGAGGAGAGAGGGGCCAGGCCATACACGGGGTTTCCTAAGGGGCCTACAAAGCCATGGGTGGCTCCAGATATGAGTCCGAAGTAGAAACCTGGATGGTCGGGAGTTCTAGGGAAGATCCTTCAGAATGCACATGGGCTAGACCCTCATTTTTCCCAGAGGCCCTGAGTGGGAGGGACTTGCTTCAGGCTCCACCACCAGGACCAGCTAGTCAGCACTGCCTCCCTCGGTAAGTGATGTCTGTCTCTTGGACTCTTCCATCCAGCCTGCCCACACCTGGAGCCCCAGCCTGCAGCCCTCAAAGCCCCACCTGCTGGGCGGGGGTTCAGATCGCTCCGGTGTTTAAGAGCACAGCCCCTGCAGTCTCTGGAACCTGACAGCCCAGGGTGTGAGTCTGTGACCCTGCTTTATTAGCTGAGTGACCTTGGGCAAGAGTCATCACCTCTCTGAGTCTCAGTTTACTTGTCCACAAAATGGGGATCATTCTAGAAGTCAGCTCATAGGATTGTTGGGAAGTTTAAATGAACTAATATGCAAAGTTCATGACACAGTGCCTGGCCGTTCACCTAGTGACTAATACTAACTGTTAGCGTTTGCAGTACTAATAGTTGTTATTTTCATTGAGTCCTTGTTCTTGGTCATAGAGGCACTGGAGGAGGACCCTGAAGACCTGGCTTAGAGGACCTGCTCAGCACTATCTCACTTGATGTGCAACCTCAGTTTGCCCGTCTGTAAAGTCGGGTAAGTACCTCTGCTCTGCTTGCGCTCCAAGGTGGGTGCAAGATTCAGGAGATGTGTAAGTGCTGAAAACTATGCTGGTGGACACAGAAATGACCGCCCACTTCCCGCGTTGCCAGGAGTGGGGTCAGTGGTCAGCTGGCCTCCAACTGTCAGCGCCTTCAGCTGGTCTCAGCTGCAGAGACCCGCCCTGCCCGAGATCACGCCCTCCCCGGGGGCAGGCTGCAGCCAGGGACGGAGCAAGCTGGGGGCATAAAGACCCAGCCGTGTGGGTCCATGTGGGACACTCTGATGGGCACTGGCCAAACCTTCATAACATCTTTTATTTTTCTAATTGAGGTATAGTTGATGTACAGTATAAGTCACAGGTGTACATAGTGGTTCACAATTTTTATTATAAAATATTGGCTATATTCCCTATGTTGTACAATCTATCCTTGTAGCTTATTCTATACATAGTATTTTATACCTCTTAGTCCCCTACCCTTATATTTCCCCTCTCTTCTTCCCTCTCCCCACTGGTAACCCCTCGTTTGTTCTCTATATCTGTGAGTCTGTTTCTTTTCTGTTAAACTTACTAGTTTGTCGTATTTTTTAGGTTCCACATATAAGTGATACAGTATCTGTCTTTCTCTGTCCGACTTGTTTCGCTTAGCGTAATGCCCTCCAAGTACATCCGTGTTGTTGCAAATAGCAAAATTTCATTCTTTTTTTTATGGCTGAGTAATATTCCATTGTATATATATACCACATCTTCTTCATCCATTCACCTGTTGATGGACACTTAGGTTGCTTCCATATCTTGGCAATTGTAAATAATGCTGCTATGAAAATTGGGGTGCATGTGTCTTTTTGAATTAGTCTTTTCAGGGCTTTTTTGGATATATACCCAGGAGTGGAATTGCTGGGTTATATGATAGTTCTCTTTTTAGTTTCTTGAGAAACCTCCATACTGTTTTCCACAGTGGCGGGAACAGTTTACATTCCCACCTACGGTGGACAAGGGTTCCCTTTTCTCCATATCTTTGCTAACGTTTGTTATTTGTTTTCTTTTTGATGGTAGGCATTCTGACAGGGGTGAGATGATAACTCATTGTGGTTTTGATTTGCATTTCCCTAATGATTAGCGATATCGAGCATCTTTTCATCTGCATGTCCTTTTCGGAAGAATCTCTATTCAGGTCTTCTGCCCATTTTTCAGTTGGGTTGTTTGCTTTTTTGATGTCGAGTTGTATGAACTGTTTATATAATTTGGATATTAACCCCTTATTGGCCATATCATTTGCAAATACTTTCTTCCATCAGTAGGTTGTCTTTTCATTTTGTAGATGGTCTTTATAACATCTTGCACCCCAAACTTCACCTCCAGCTGCTTCGGGGGAACCTAGCCTGCAAAAGCTATGTAGTAAAAAGGGTTATCTTGCTAACACGACTACCCTTATTACATAGAGAATACAATCCCCAGGGCCTGAAACACCCATCCCTGAAAAATCGGGCCTTTAACACCTGGCTCAGATTCCCGTAGATCTGGAAATACAGTTCAGTTTGGATGGAGGCTCTCCTGGTAAGAGTTGTTAGAGTTGCAGGAAAGATAAGATGCAGGCTGGAAGGTGAGAAGGGCTACATGCCCTAACTCACACCTCTTTCTAGAAGACCCCTGACGGACCCTCAGCCGCGTTTGATGCACAGAGGTGACCTGATTCTTGGTGGGCCACCAAGGCAATGGTCAAGCCACTGACCTCTGGAGGTGGCAGTAGAATTTTCACAGTTCACAATGAAACGAGAAAAGTGGGGATGATACAGTGGATTTAGGGACGTGACTAGGCTAATCGTAATTTTTTGCTACTAACATGACTACATAGTGCTGATAATAGATTGTAGGGTTTAAAAAAATACCTTTACTTGGCAAAAGAGCAAGCAAAAGAAGTTCTGCACCCTGGAGATCTAGGTCTGGGGACCACTGACAGGTCCCAAGTCACCCCAGGTAGGCTCCTCCCTGTGCCTTTGGCTAAAAGGGCTGATCACAGGAGAGGATTAGCAGACTGCTGACCTCAGTCTAGAAGGCAGGCTGGGCACCTTGGGCCCTGGCCACATCTGGAACTGCTGATGGCTTGCCGACAGCCCTTCTTGGGGCCTCGGCCCCTCTGTAGATTGAGATGTAGGGGCGGTGCCCAAAGTGAGATTCTCAGAGAACTCGGAGGAGGGGCTGGTAAGGACAAGCCAGCCTTAAGGTCTGCCCCTCAGCCCCCTTCCTCATGCCCTGCTAGAGGGGTAGTGAGGTCCAGCGTGGGTCAGTAGTGCCCCCCAGATGAGCTGTGAGATCCCACATCATCACTCCTGGACTAACTGCTACCCTACCCACCCACCAGGTGCCTGCCTGTGTGTCTCCCCGGCTCTGGGGCCGCCGCTAAAGACATGTTGCAGCAGCTTTACGAAGCGTGGCTTGGAACAATTTTACACCTCATTTGATTTATGTTCTGGGATTCGCTCCTCTCTAAGGCTCCCTTCCCCTGGAGGGAAGTGCGTATTACCCACCCCGGCTCTCCTGCGCTCCCACAGAGCCAGTGCCTGGGCCAGGAGGGGCAGCATCGGACAGACCCTAGGTCCAGAGTAAACAGCACTGTGACCTGGCCCTTCCTCCTGGGCTTTCTCTCCAGGTGTTCCTGAGCCAGGACGTCTGTGACTGAGGCCTTCACATGTGGGTTTGGTAATGACCCAGAGAATCCCAGAACAGGGAGAGTCCTTGGGGATTGGTCAGCAACCCTCATCTCCCTCCTGTTAGAGAGAGTCCCCAGGGCCCTTGAGACCCTTCTGAAGGCCCCATTGCCAGTGTGTGGCGGACACCTGCCTCCCCTCTAGCAGTAAAGGGGGAGGGGTTGGCATGGGGAGTCACTGGGTCAGCTGTGAGCCGGCCTTCCTGACAGCAGGAGCCTCTGGACTGGACCCTTTGTCCAGCAGTAACGTTGACCTAGGCTGAGGAATGGATAAGCTAAGAAAGCATCTGGTCTACCTCCTTTATTGCAGGGGGAAAGAAGGCAGGTTCAGAGAGGGAGAGTAATTCCCTGCAAGACACACAGCCAGTAGGATACAGAGTCAGGGCTAGAACCCTGGCTTCACAACTCCAGGATTTCATCACCTTCTCCCTAAGAGGCAAGATCATTTCTACAGCCACATCCTCTCAACCATTCAGTTTTGAATGAATGCCTCCCAGGAGCCAGGCTTGGTGTTCAAAGAGCTTCCAGGTTGGTGAACACCTGCATGTGCTGGGATGCCCACATGGGAGAGACAGAAACACCTGCTCTTGGAACCCTTCTCATCCTGTGTACTTCTTCAACTAGCTGTTCCTTTAAATGCCACCAGTAAATTTAAGTGTTTCCCTAAATTCTGTGAGTTGTTATAGCAAATTATTATTATTATTATTATTATTTTCGGTATGCGGGCCTCTCACTGTTGTGGCCTCTCCTGTTGTGGAACACAGGCTCCGGACGCGCAGGCCCAGCGGCCATGGCTCACGGACCCAGCCGCTCCGCGGCATGTGGGATCTTCCCGGACCGGAGCACGAACCCGTGTCCCCTGCATCGGCAGGCGGGCTCTCAACCACTGCGCCACCAGGGAAGCCCTATAGCAAATTATTGAACCTGAGGAGAGGATCATGGGAACCCTCAATTTGTAGCCAAGTCAGACAGAAGTGTGGGTTACCCGGACACCCACCACTTGTGGTTGGCCTTGGAAGTGGGGGCAGTCTTGTGGGACTGAGCCCTTAACCTGCAGGGCCTGCATTAATGTCAGAATTGAATTAAATTGTAGTACACCCAGTGGGTGTCTACAGAAAACTGGAGAATTATTTGGTGTGGAAAATCCACACATTTGGTGTCAGAAGTGTTGCTGGTTGAGAAACCGTTTTTCTTTCAGAGACTGCTCTTGTTTTTGATGACCTTGACCAGTTTTGAGGAGTACTGGTCAGGTATGTTGCAGGAGGCCCCTCTGCTGGAATTAGTCTACTGTCTTTTTCATGATTAGACTGAGGTGATGGGTTTTGGGGAGGAAGATGGCCTAGGTGAAGTGCTGTTTTCATCAGTATATACCATCAACATGATTTACTGTAGTTGCCGTTGGCCTTATTCACCTGGCTGAAGTAGTGCTCGTTAGGTTTCTCCACTGTAGAGTTATTCATTTTCCCCACCCATCCCTTCCACACTGTACTCTTTTGAAGAGAGTCGCTACGTGCAACCCACATTTAAACAGTGGGGAGTTGTGTGCCTCCTTCTTTAGAGTGGAGGATCTATGTAATTTATTTTAAAGCAACTTCCAGACATCCTATCATTTCACTCATAAATACTTCAGTATATGTCTCTAACAGATACGGACTTAACAACCACACAAAGAGCTGCATTACCACCATGCCAACCTACACCACCAACACTGATTCTTTAAAATCATTTAATACCCAGGCCGTATTCAGTCTTCCCTAATTGGCTGAAAAAGTATTTCTGTGGTTGGTTTATTCAAATCATGATCCAGACAATATTCACCCATTGTATTTAGCTAACATGCTCTTAAATGACTTTCCATTTCTAAAGATTTTCCTTCTTTTATGGTTTTTGTGCCTCTTATTTCCTGAGGAATTATGGTCAGTTTTCCTAGGGAATCTTCTATGCTCCGGTCATGGCTGATTGCTATCTTATAGTTTTGTTTAACATGTCTTCTGGCCTCTGCGTTCCCTGGAAACTGCTAATTACCTCAGAAGCTTGGTCAGATTCGGGTTCATTATTTTGGTAAGGTGGTGCATCAGATCAGGATTCATAAATGTCCAGACGTCCCACTTTTCATGGAGCTGAAATTGGTCAGGGGTTGACATGTTGTTAACATTTCTCCCATGGGCTTAGCACTTGTGGCTGGTTGATGCCTAGACAGATAGCCTCTTCATAAATCCCTTTCCTTCTTAAAGAAAGAAGTCAGTTTCTATTGCTTGCAACTAAGAACCCTGATGGATAAATACAGGGTACCCAGTCTGGTGCTGGAAAATGCCCGATTAAGTGCCTACTCCTGATGTGGACATAGCATGGAAGTTGGGAGAGGACTCTGGAACCAGAACTGCCGGAGTTGTGGTCCCACCTCTACCACTGACTAGCTGTACGCTTTGGGCAATTTTCCTCAATTTTCTCATCTGTAAAATGGGGATGCTGATGATGAAAGCAATGCGTAGCTCATGAGGTTATAATCAGAATTAAAGTACTTAATGTTTGCAGAGCCTTTAAAACAGTACCTGGCACACAGTAAGCAGTCGATTAATTGTTAACTGATATTACAATACTAATAATTTTTTATTTTATCTTATTTCCTAGTTCTCTTCTCTTCCTACCGCACATCTTTGCCTTAGGTAATTTCACCCATTCCCATGAATCTGGCTATCATTTTCCCTAATACCTCAATGCCAAGAAATAACTTAACTGAAAGATATTCACCATTGATATAAGAGCTTTGTTTTGTTTTGTTTGGGGGGCAGGGAACCTACAGTAAATGCAAACACTAAATGTCAGTTTCAGAATTGATAAAATGGCGGGTGGGTGGGATTTGTGCTCAGCACTGAGAAAATTAGAAATACTCTGACAACTTCCTAAGTTACACTAGCCAAAACAGCTCTCTACCCTGGAGGTTAGGGGCGTCTTGGTTGTGACCCTTCCTACTGATAAACTTGATTTACCTACAGCCTCTGTATCCTGGGGAGAAAAATATGTGACGAGGGGCCTGGGCTTTTTGCTGAGTGCTGTGGGTGTTGGAAACTGGATGCTACCAGGGCAGGGAGGTAGATTTGTCCCTGCCACCCTTGTGGAAAAAGGGCTTATTCTTAGATGAAAGGGGTCAGTAGACATGGTCTCTGCCTTAGGACCACCAAGATGAAGCTGAGAAAGCAGCCCAATGTCTGGGTCATTGAGTGGCTGTTCCCAGATACAAATCTACGGGGTTTGGGCACTTTCTATAATTCTATTATAGTTGCCATTAGGGAGTTCATTAGGAATCCCACCATGAGCGCATGTGGAGAGAGGTCCACGGGTAAGGGACATAAGAGCTGTGCTGAGGCCACTGGTGGCAGCTCTCCAGCACTATAGGTCCACTCAGAGATTCCCTGAAGGACAGTAGTGAAGGGAAATCCTCCCAGTGGGCAGAACTTCGAGCAGGACCCCTAGATGTTTATCTTACCTGGAAGGAAATATGGCTAGGGGTTTGGATCTATGTTCAGTCATGGACGTGGCTAATGGTTTGGTCAGGGATTTGGAAAGAGCACAAGGAAATTTAATGGCGAGGAGGTCTGAGAAAGAGGTATTTGGATGGGTCTCTCAAAGTAGGCTCAGAGGTGAAGATATTTGCATGCCAAGTGAATACTCATCGAAGGGCAGTCTTGGCACAGAACGATCCTAATCATCAGGTCAACAAGATGAGCCATTCTGTGTGTGTCACTGGGCTTATAAACGAAGCAGCCATGACAGCACGAATGGAGATTTTGCGTGGGCCCAGTAACATGGACTTTTACTCCCCAAGACCAATCTGGCTACAATCACTTCTGAATACCCAACCTACCCACCATAGCAGAAACCAACACTGAGCTCCCAATATGGCACCACTATTTGTAGAGACCAGCCAGACACCTGATGGCAGGTCAATTACATTGGAACACTTCCATTTTGGAAGCACTTTTTTGCTTCTCCCACTGGGGGAGATGAATATTCTGGATATGGGTTTGTCTTCCTTGCCCATGATGTTTCTGCCCATATCACCATCCATAGACTTACAGAATATCTTATTTACTATCACGGCATTTCACACAGCATTGCTTCTGACTGGGGAACTCATTTCACAGCTAATGAAGTGCATCCATAGGCTTGTGCTCATGGAATTAGCTAGTCTTACCATGTTCCCCATCATTCTAAAACATCAACCTAGTAGGACAGGGGGAATGCTTTTTGGAGATCTGGACTTGGAGTCAGACAAACCTGGGTATGCGTTCTGCCTCTGACATGTACAGTTGGGTAGATTGGGTAAGCTACATGTCTGCTTCCAGATAAAGTAGAGTGAACACTAAAGATACGGTAACTATTATCATCACTCTTTTTTCTTTTTGGTTTGCTTGTGGTATATTATCATCATTCTTAACAAATAATTACAGGTGCTCCCAAAGATGTAGCTGTGTGGATGTCCATCATAGTATTGTTTACAGTAGTAAAAACTTGGAAACTACCTAAGTATCCATTAACTGAGGATTGTTTAATTCTCAATTAGTCACCACATCAGTTGAATTAAATACTCTGTAGCTATGTATGTTTTAGAAGAGTATTTCTTAAACAGATATTCATGATGCACTACTAAGTGGAAAAAGCAAGTTATAAAATAGTATATGCTGGATGATTTCATTTTAGTGTTTTTTAAAAGCTATATATCATGCATAAAAATAATGCTTGAATTATATAAAGTATAATGGACATAGTTATTATTATCTCTGGGAGATGGGAAATTGGGTGAATTTCATTTTCTCCTTTTGCTTATCTATAGTTTCTAAATTGCATTTGTAGTATAAGAAAAAGTACCCCCCCCCCAAAAAAAAAAAAACCCCAGTGTTTTTAATGTAGACAGGCAGAGGGAAAGACTAGGTGAGGTCTGAAAGCCACATCCTAGGTAGGCTTATCCTACATCTGGGAGGATACTGGCTGGCTGGAAGGAGATTTCAGCCACCTCATTTCTGTAACCTCCAGAGCACGAGCCTTCCTTGGCATGACTCCATCCTTCCTCTGGCAGCCCCTAGCCTCCCTGTAAATGACTGGGAGAGAATTCCTTAACCCTGTCCACTGATAGGATGGGAGAATGTCACAGCAGTCGCCTCTGGGACCAAGACCAGATATGCCATATTCAGGACATCAGACAGGAATGTGGCTGGCTGGGACAAATGGGCCTGGATCCAATACCTGGACTGTGTGTATTGGCTGAGGTTCACAAAGATGCTGGACTTCAGGCTGGCAGATTGAAAATATTTTTCAATGGAGCCCCAGTATTTGACTGGAGAAACAATATTCCTTCTCTGGATGTCAAACATCCGGATAAATAGAAGCCTTTTTTTCCACCTTCGCTCTTCCCCAAGTGTTACAAAGGATGCTCTGACATAGGTTTTTGGAAGGGAGTCACCTCACCAGGGTGAAGGCCAGCTTGAGCCACAGGGAGTGCTTATTTTTAAAGGAGAGGGAAACGTGTGGCCCATCACAGCTTTGCTCAAAGGGCCTGGCTTCCTCAGGAGAAAGGGTGTGGGCTAGCAGGACCTGTCTTCTTGACACAGAGGACTCAGAGAGTGTGGTGGGTGTCTAAGCCCCTGCCCCGGCAGGAGGCTGGGGCAGGGCAGGACTGAGGAGGGGTCTGGCAGGGAATATATCCCACCCAGAGCTGAGCTGTGGGTACAGCCATAGTCAGGGAGCTGTGAAGGGGTCAGGAGAAGAGAAGGAGGTTGAGGGCAGACATTAGTTGAAGAACTCCCATTATTTTCACTGAACTGGAACCCAGGGACGACCAAGCCACAGAAAGCCAGTCTCACCCAGCAGCTGGGCAAATCCAGTGGATTTGGCTAAACCCAGAAATTAAATGAAGGCATTCCTAGCAAGTCTTTCCCCAATTACAACCGGCACTTGGGGTATCCACAGGGGAGTTTAAGGGAAAGAGGGTAGAGAGGAGAATACACCTAAACCTTTCTCAAGTTGGAAAATGAATCACGAAAATGTCCCCAATTCCTTGGGTTCCGTTGAGCAACATCTTAGCTCCATTCGGCCAGTGACCCCTAGGCTGGGCTTTCTGTCCCCTAACTCGCTGCTTATCTCCACCTTGCAGGCACAGCCTGCTTCCTGACACATGGCCACTCTGCCTGGATCTCTGGACCCCTCCCCTGGGCCCGGATAAAAATACCTCCTTCCAACCATTCATCCTGGTCCAGCTCATCCTGAGCCAATGGGCAGCCCTGTGGGGCGGACCCACTGACCTGTCTTTTCCTCTGATGGGACGTGGTGACCCTGCCCATCTCAGTGTCAGGCCTTTACTCTGTAATAATCATACCTTTACAGGCAGAACCAGCACTCCCTCGAGTAGCCTTCTGTCACAGATGCTCAAAATGAAGACTCAACTGCTTGGACTTGGTGGGATAAACTTGAACCTCTTCATCAGGATCTTTTTGGAGAATCTAGTATAGGGCCTCCCTGTTCGTATAGACTGGATTCAGCCCAGCCCCCGGGGCTTGTATGGAAATCCCAGCTCCTCTGCAGAGGCTCCAACACTGAGCCCTCTCGATTCCATTGCCAATCTGTCACTTCCTCTCCACCTTCACTACCTCCCCCTGGTTCAAACCACCTTTCTCTCTTCTGGATTACTGCAATAGCCTCCTTCCTCTTTCCACTCTGGTCTCATCCAACCCCCTCACTACATAGAAGTTCCCCTGCTGAAATCCTTTCCCTGGTCCGCCATCACACGCAGAAAACAATCCAGGCTCCTCAGCCAATGACCCCGACATCTATCCTTGCTTATAGCTTATCTTCACCTGGAGTCCTCTGTACCTTGGTGTGCCACACTGGCCTTCTCTGTGCTCCTCTCTGTGCCCACCACTTTCCTGCCTCAGGGCCACCCCAGTAATGTTCCCACTGCCTGGAACACACTCTCCTCACTAGGTTGGCTCTTTGTACTTCTTTATCGATCCAGTCCAAGTTTTAGAGAGACTTTCTCTGACCATCCGAGCCAAGAAAGTCCCTCATGGCATTCTTCCCTTTCCTCATGGCACTTACCGTACTTGAAGGTGGGTCTCTAATTGTGCCCTCACTTGTTTAATGTCTACCTTGACCACTGGACCATGAATTCCATTAGGGCAAAAACCACCTCTGCACTATTCATCCCTGTCTGGCATCTCCCATGTAACAGATGCTCAGAACTATTTCCTGAGTGAGTGGATAGGTAAAAGAAAGAGAGAGACTGGGATGCGATTGGCAAAGGGTGCACCCTGGGGTTGGATGGTCCTTGCCTGGCACTGGGCTCTGTGGCATCCTAACCGTGTGATGTGGGGCAGATTACTTAACCTCATTGAGCCTTAGTTTCCTCATCTGTAAAATAATGATTATAATAATTTCCTTTCTGGGTGGTCTTGAAAGTTAAAGGTAATGTATTTAGAGAGTCTGACCCAAATGCCTGGCACTAAACAGGTCTGTTTATCCAAAAAATCCCACATATTGGAAGTACATGTATATGAAATAGATAGACAACAAGGACCTACTGTATAGCACAGGGAACTCTCTCTCTCTCTCTCTCTCTCTCTCTATATATATATATATATATATATTTACACACACACATCTCTATATATGGAACTGAATCGCTTTGCTGTACACCTGGAACATTGTAAGTCAACTATACTTCAATAAAAAAAAAAAAAAAAGAAAGTACAGAGTGGGCCGGACCCGTGCTGTGGCCAAGGGCCTACACAGGCCCCACACTCAGGGAAGATACCATTTAGAGGTTCTATAAATCTCAGCTATTCATAGTAATAGTCCTACTAAACAAAATGTTAGGAAATTCTCTAGCCAGAGTGAATGAGCCAAGCCCCGTGAAAGCCCGCCTGGGAGAACCAGGATGTGAGAGGAGGGAACAGGGTGTGAAGAAAAAATACAGGAGCGAGTGTGTGGTTTACTATAAATCGTCCTTTGATCTTTCTTTCATAGTTGACTTAGATTTTCCACTTAACTGAGTTCAAGAATTCTGTGACTAAAGTATTCATTCACTGAATGGATATTTGTGTGTGTGTGTGTTTACATATATATATAAATTCAGGAGGGAGAGGTTCAGAGGCGAATTTGACATAGTCTGTCCTCAAGAGGCTTACAGGGGAACAAGATACACACAAAAAATCCTATCCCAAGGCAGACTTCAAAGAGACACAGATGAAGGACAATGGGGGTGTGGAGACAGAAGTAATAGACTTCATGGGGACGTGGTGTTTGAATAAACTTAAGGACACATGAGCGAGAGAAGGGAGGAAGGAGTGTGATAACAGGGAGAGAAATAGGACCTGTTTCCAAACCCTGGCTTACAATTTGCACCCTGAAAAGTTGGTTTCTCAGAGCCTCAGTTTTCTCATTGCCACATCCTGCCTGGCTCGCTGCTCCACACCCTTCCACTTAAACCATCTGAGATAGAAACAGCACTTCCCGAAATCCCAACTCACTCCCATTCGCAGTGAGAGGACTTTCAGGAACCCTGGGCTGGGCCCAGTATCCAAGCCAGCATGAGCCACGAACCCAGGTTACCCAAGATGCCAATGGGCTGAAGTCGCGCATGGCAGACACTGGCCAGCTGTTCACCCAACCCACTTCCTCATCTTCCTGGGCTCGCAGCTAGACTCCATCCTTGTAGTTGGGCAAGGCCATGCAGCACGGTTCTCATCAATGAAAAATGATAGATGTGGCCTCTTTCCAGGCCTGACCAATAAAACCTTTCCATACTCCTTCTCTTGGTCATCTGATGGTGATCCCCCAGCCCGAATTTGGAAGATGTTTTAAAGGTAGCATAGCTGCCATCAGCCACAGTCTCTGAGTACATGGAGAAGGATGGTCCCCTTCCCCATTCACCACACTTGAACTCCAATCCAGGACTGCCCTGGACTGTTAGATGAGACATGAAGTGAACTTCCTTTATGTTTATCCATTATATGTTGGGGTCTATTTTCTTTTCCTCTTTTTAAAAAATAAATTTATTTTATTTTATTTTATTTATTTTTGGCTGCATTGGGTCTTCGTTGCTGCCTGCAGGCTTTCTCTAGTTGTGGCGAGCGGGGGCTACTCTTCGTTGCGGTGCACGGGCTTCTCATTATGGCGACTTCTCTTGTTGCAGAGCACGGGCTCTAGGTGCGCGGGCTTCAGTAGTTGTGGCACGTGGGCTCAGCAGTTGTGGCTCGTAGGCTCTAGAGCGCAGTCTCAGTAGTTGTGGCGCACGGGCTTAGCTGCTCCGTGGCATATGGGATCTTCCCAGACCAGGGCTCGAACCTGTGTCCCCTGTATTGGCAGGCAGATTCTTAACCACTGCGCCACCTGGGAAGCCTTTGGGGTTTATTTTCTACAGCAGCAATACCTAACTAATACACCAGAGTAGGGGCTCTCCCACCTGAGGGGGACCGAAGCAGGAAGGGCCAAAGGAGCAGTTCTCAGTCGGCATCCTTGGAGGAGGGAAGATGTTGTGACCAAGGTGCCTAAATAGGAAACGAAAGCTCTGTGGGGTGAAAATGGAGCTGAGGGTTAGGAGCTGGGCCAAGTAGGGTCAGAGATAGAGGGGGATGGGTCACTGGGGGCTGTTGAAAGCAGTGCAGTTAGGCCTAGCTTGTTCTTGTGAGTTGAGCTGATTTGAAGGTTGCAGCCATTGCTCTTGTAGTGGAACCTGCCTCACACCTGGCGTTTACGTCCTGCCCTCGACCCAATCCCTGCCTCAAGCCCAAGGCTTGGTAACTGGGATCCCCCTGATTGGTACCCACTCTGCAGCCTGACGGCCCCATCTGTTTTACACATGAGGAAAAGCAGGCCCAGAAAAATGAAGGGACTTATTCATAAAGCCCAAATTGATCTTTCTACCTGGTCTTGGCCAGAGAGCACAATTTCCAGCAAAGTCCTACCTCTTTAATGCCATGGTCAGAGCCTTCCCAAAGGACTGCTTCTGGAAAGCTAGATTTCCAAGCCTGGCCATTGAGAATGAAAAGATGCTGGTTTCTTCTGGTCCCCAAGATAAACAAACTGGTCAATTTTCTGTCGGTCCCAAGGCAGCGCTTCACTGCCCTGGAGCCAAGCAGACACTAGGCAGTCTGTGTGCAGGTCTGAGGCTGCAGCACCCCTTGGCTCGTAACAGCTCCTTGACTTCTCGGAGGGTGCTGGCCTCAGCTCAGACCACTTGGGTGGAGGGAGAAGAAGTTGCAGACACAACTGCGCTTCTCGTAAAGGTCTCTAAAAATAAAGGCAGAGTTAACCTAGTGAGGGTCTGCAGGGATGCTGGTCTGAGAGAAGTGTATTAATCTGAATTCTCCAGTTAAACAGAACTAATGGAATATATAAATATGCATATACATATACATGTATATATAAAAACATATACATATGGGTATATATAACATATACATGTAGATATATAACATACATAT
Organism: Phocoena phocoena; assembly: GCF_963924675.1. Taxonomy (NCBI): domain Eukaryota; kingdom Metazoa; phylum Chordata; class Mammalia; order Artiodactyla; family Phocoenidae; genus Phocoena; species Phocoena phocoena. The sequence continues at coordinate 109,573,888 of NC_089220.1, forward strand.
AGTACTGATTTGAATCAGTACTGATTCAAATGTTAATCGCATCTGGAAATGCCCTCACAGAATAATGTTTAACCAAATATCTGGGTACCCCATGGCCCAGTCAAGTTGACACAGAAAATTAACATCACAAGAAGGGATGCAGCCACGCGGAGATTCCTGACTAGGGCAACCAGGCTAAGAAAAGAGTGCAAAGCAAGCCTTCTCCTAACAAGATCTGCATCCCAAGATCAAAGCTTTCAGCTTCTGATCAATCTTAGGTTAAGGGCGGTTCTGAGGAACTGAAAACTAGACTCAATCTAGTTAAACAATAAAAAGAATGTATTGGTTTTTGTACCTGAAAACGTTAGAAGTGTGAGCGGCAGGCAAAGCTTGATCCGTGGTTCAAATATGGCACTAAGAGGGCTTCCCTGGTAGCGCAGTGGTTAAGAATCCACCTGCCGATGCAGGGGGACAGGTTCGAGCCCTGTCCGGGAAGATCCCACGTGCCGTGGAGCAACTAAGCCCGTGTGCCACAACTACTGAGCCTGCGATCCAGAGCCCGCGAGCCACAGCTACTGAGCCTGTGTGCCTAGAGCCCGTGCTCTGCAACAAAGAGAAACCACCGCAGTGAGAAGCCCACGCACCACAACGAAGAGTAGCCCCCACTCACCACAACTAGAGAAAGCCCGTGTGCGGCAACAAAGACCCAACACAGGAAAAAATAAATAAATAAATTTATTTTTAAAATATATATATATACATATGTATGGCACTAAGAATCCAGTTTCTTTCTGTCTCTCTTTTCTTCCTTCCATGGAATCACTGGGTTGTCTGAGTTAGCAAAAAAGAAATACAGGCTGTCTACTTAAATTTGAATTTCAGATTAACAATGAATTTTTTTTAGTATAAATATGTCTCATGCAACATTTGGGGCCTATTTATACTAAAAATTATTTGTTGTTTATCTGAAATTCAAATTCCTCAGGGTGTCGTATTTTATGAGACAACCCTATCCTAAGCCTAGCCCTGCCCCTCTTTGTTTGGTAGCTCCTATAAATAAGAGGGGACAGTTCTTTTCCAGAGCCTCAAGCAGACACCTCCCTGTATCTTGGCCTGAAATGCCTGTTTCTGAACCAATTTCTGTGGCCAGGGAATGAGATGAATTGATTGGCTTAGTAAGGAGGCCAGAGGCCTTTGGGGAAAGGAGAAGAGGATAATGGATGTTTTGGGGGGCACCCAAAAGATGTCTACTACCTTGGACTTTCCAGTATCAGTCACAGAATCCAAGGTCCTCAAGGTTGGATGGGACCCTAAAGATCACTTAGTCCAACCTGTGATATGATGCCTGAATCCCCCCCATAATATCCCAGTCTTTATGTTCATATCTCTAGTGACAGGGAATTCACTTTCCTCCAAGGAGCTCATTCCATCAGCAGCCGTGACTGCTGGAAAGTTCTAGCTGAAATTTTCCTTTTCTTGCATCTTCCATTCATTGGTTCCAGTGCTAACTAGAGGTATCTGCAGGGCGGTTTTCTAAACCAACTTGGGATGAATGAGTACATAGTATGCACCATGCACTTGGCTATGTGCTTTCACATTTCACCTCATTGCATCCTCCCAATGCCCTGTGAAATAAGCTAGTCCCTTCTAATGGATACAGAAACTTGGGAGTTAAGCCCCTTGCCCTGATTACACAGCTAGTGGCCGAACTGGATTTGAGCACACATTAGCCCTGGTGTCCCACCCACCTGCCCCTCCACCATGATGAGGAACCCACAGACTTTCACGTATTTGATGACTGTGTCCCAGTTCCCTTGTTCTCTTTAGGACCTTGCTCTCAGGGACCTTCACTCCTTAAAGTTGGTATCCCAGACAGAACACGCTGCTCAGATGTGGTCAAGGGTGAAAGGATTGTGGAGGAGGAGAAGCAAGCAGTCCGCGGAGTTTCATATACAAATCACTCATCGGTTGATTTCATTCAGTTGTCAGCAGAAGCTGAGTGCCTGGTATGTGCAGACACCCTGTGAGGCACTGAGGATGAGGACAGAAAGAGTGAGAGCAAGAGAGAAGGAAAGCAAGAGAGAAGATACAGGTTGTAGCAGGAAGGAGCTCATGCCCCAGAAGGGGAAACATGTGAAATCAACAATTACAGTAAAATGTGATATATACATACTTGACTATATCAGCATGGATAGAAAACTGTGGGTCTGGTTACGAGAAGTCAAGGGGAAAATGGCCCTAGAGGCAGGAAGAACAGCCTAGGCAAAGCACAGAGTGGTGAGTTCCCGCCTTCAGACAGAGAACTGAGGGAGAACCTAGACGGGAAGGTGCTTGGTTGAAAGACCACTGTGTCCATGTACCACTGGGATTCTAATAAGGTGAAGCGTTTTTACTCTTGGCCCAGGCCTTCCTTCTTGAAAACCCATACTGTTTCTGCAGAAAACACTCTCCATACATTTCAGCAAATTGGAGATTTATTCCCACAGAGGAAACTGGGTTTTGGCATTTGAAAACATCATAAATGGGCCAAGGACACGGGCAGTTCACACAAAAGGAAATATGGTTAGTAACCCAACGTGAGGAAACACAGCCGACCTGGCCAGGAATCAAAGAAATGCAAATTGAAACAACGGAGGTGCACACTTCCACCTATTAGATTAACAGCCATGACAAAAAAGGTTTCGGTGGTTAAACCTTTAGATGGTTAAACTGTTGTACAAAGCAGGGACAGCTACAAGATCTTCAGGGCTCAGTACAAACTGAAAATGCAGGATCTCTTGTTCAAAAATTATTAATAATTTCAAGACAGCAACAGCAGAGCATTAAACCGGACTCGTCTAAGTCCTTGCTGGATCTTGTATAAATGAGTACAGCCCTGTTATGGGAGAAGAGGTGTCCCTTCTCCGACCCAAAGTCCATCCCTTTACCTGTGTTTCAAACCTCATCCCTCCCACCTGCTCAGGGACTATATTATCTATTGTCACTTCTCTTCTGCTCGCAACCAGTGTTCACCATACACACATGCCCTCCTTTTTGGGAAAAAAAAAAAAAACCCACAAAACCAAAAACCCTCCCTCAAGGTTTCACCCTGTCTTTTCCAGCTGCTCTCCCAGTTCTCCATCTCAGCCATGCTTCTGGAAAGGTCTGTATAGACATGCTATCCCAGTGTCCTTATTTTCCATTCATTTATCCAGGCTGCTTGTCCCTCCATCATTACATGTCTTGCCAAGGTCACCATTGATCTCGACTCATTTGCTGGGACCTTTCGGCAGCATTTGACACTGGTAACCACTCTCTCCTTCCTCTACCACTCTTCCCTTGGCTTCTGTGACATCATGTCCTCCTGGCTTTCCTCCCATGTCTCCTTCAGTCTTTTTGGCCAGCTGTATCCCTCCATCTGAAAGTGAAAGTTCTTCGCTCACCTGGTCTAGACTCTGTTCACCCTCAACCTTTCTCCTTAGGCAAGCTCATCCATGCCTGTGGCTTTAGTCACCATTTGTCCATTGATGACTCGTAAATTCATGGCTGTAACCCAAACTCTGGTCTGAGTTTCAGACCCATAGTCCAGCTGCTCACTTGGCAGCTCCACTTGCTTATCTCAAAAACACCTTGAACTCCTTATGTACAAAATCAGCCCCCTACTGGTCCTCTTCCATTGTTCTCTGGATCTGTGAAGGGCATCACTGTTCATCCTGTTCCTTATACCAGAAATCTAGCAGTTGCCCCTCATATATCCTTCTCCTTCCTCTTCCCCACACATCTTAAATTTGCTACCGAGTCTTGTCAATCTTACCTCCTCAATATTTCCTAAATATGTCCACTGATCTCCATTTCTATCCCTATTCACATCCTCTAAGCAACTATCACCTTTCACCTTGACCACCGCAACAGCTACCCATTGGTACCCCCATCCCTTCTCACACTACCTCCCCCTACATACTACAGCCATATTGAGTGTTTCAAAGCCCACACCCAGTTCAGGAGGGTCCCGTTGCTCTCAGGATAAAGACCAACACCCTTCTGACGGTCTGCAGGCCCTGCCTGATCTTGCCTCAGGCTCTCCCAGCAATTTGAGCTCCATCTGTTGTGGTCTCCTCAGCTCTGCCGAAAGGCATTTGTACACGCTGCTCCCTCTGTCTAGAATGCTGTTCTTTCCTCCCTTTTGGTCAAATTAGCTCCCAGTCATCCTTATTCCCCAGCTCAATCACTTTTTCCTTAGGAAATTCTTCCATTAAACACCAAGCAAAGTAGGGTTCCACCATGAAATGCTTTTATAGCTTCGTGTCTCTCTCCTTAGTAATGCTTAACATGGTTATAATTTTATCCATCTGTGTGATGACCTGATCAGGTTCATGTCCCCAGCTAGAGGGTAGGGCCCATGAGTGTAGACTGTATGTTCTTCCGTAACCCCAGTGCTTAATCTGTGTCTGGCCAGAAGAAAGTGCTCAATAAATATTTGATGAATGAATGAATGGACATGCATTTAAGAGTATATGTTGAGAACTATAGAAATGTTCATGTTTTGATCCAATAACCCCACTTCTAGGAATTTATCCCAAGGAAGTTATCCAGAAAAAACAAAAGGGAGAGATAGAACATTTTTTATACATGAAGATATTACCACATTCTTTTTTAGTAGAACATTTTTAAAAGACATATAGGTGTCCAGCAATATGGGAAATGTTATAGAGTAAAGATCCGTAAAGTAAACAACATGGTCATTTAAAAACAATTGTGAAACTAAGTAGCAATATGGAAAACACTTTACAATGTTACAATTGTTTTTCAAAAGCTGAATGCAAAATTGGAGTTTCACAACTATGTAAAAATGTTTTATGCATGCAGACAAGTACCAGATGGGAACAAGGAAAAATGAGTTGATTTGTCAGAAAAAGTGGATCATGATTGAATTTTCCATTTCATTTTGATTCCTCTTAGTGTAGTTATATTGTTTTTGCTCAAATAATACCTTAATGTATTCTGTGAGTTTCATCTATAATCATAAGCTGAATGGAATGTCCATGTTAAGCTGAGGATCCATCAAAGCACAAATGCCTAATAAATAGTGTTATTTTAGAACAACCTATTTACCACTTTTAAAACAGATCCCATGATAATTATACCTTATGTTTATAATATTTTATGTGTGGACATGTGTTTTGTAAACACAGGAGTAAATGAGATGCATTATATGGTAGGTGTGTGTTAAACTTTTAATTTCCCCACTTCTGTGAACCAGTTATTATTATTATTTTATTTAAAAATAACAGTTGTATCTATTTAAGGTATACAACATGATGATTTGATATACATACTTTAAATTTTTTATTGAAGTATAGTTGATTTACATATGTTGTGTTAATTTCTGCTATACAGCAAAGTGATTCAGTTATACATATATGTCCTTTTCATATTCTTTTCCATTATGGTTTATCACAGGATATTGAATCTAGTTCCCTGTCTATACAGTAGGACCTTGTTGTTTATCCATTCTGCTAATCCCAAACTCCCAATCCTTCCCTCCCCCATCCCCCCTCCTCCTCGGCAACCACAAGTCTGTTCTCTACGTCTGTGAGTCTGATTCTCTGTGGTAGATAAATTCATTTGTGTCATATTTTAGCTTCCACATATAAATGATATCATACGGTATTTGTCTTTCTCTTTCTGACTTACTTCACTTAGTATGATAATCTCTAGATCCATCCATGTTGCTGCAAATGGCATTATTTTGTTCTTTTTTATGGCTGAGTAGTATTCCGCTGTATATATGTGCCACATCTTCTTTATGCATTCATCTTTTGATGGACACTTAGGTTGCTTCCATGTCTTGGCTATTGTGAATAGTGCTGCTGTGAACATAGGGTGGTATACATGTACACGCTGAAATGATTACTACAGTCAAGCTAGTTAACATATCTCCTCACATAGGTACCTTTTCTTTTTTCTTTTGGTGTGATGAGAGCACCTGAAATCTACTTTTTTGGCAAATTTCCAGTATTAAATACATTATTATTAACTATAGTCATCATCAGGCTGTACATTAGATCTCTTGAATTATTCGTCCTATATAACTACAACTTTGTAGACTTTGACCAACATCTCCCCATTTCCCCCACCTCCCTGCCCCTGATAACCACTATTCTACTATCTGCTTCTGTGAGTTTGACTCTTTCTTTTTAAATTTATTTATTTTTGGCTGCATTGGGTCTTTGTTGCTGCGCTCGGGGTCTCTCCAGTTGCGGTGAGTGGGGGCTACTCTTTGTTGCGGTGCGCAGGCTTCTCATTGTGGTGGCTTCTCTTGTTGTGGAGCACGGGCTGTAGGTGCGCGACCTTCATTAGTTGTGGCACGGGCTCTAGAGCGCAGGCTCAGTAGTTATGGCGGACAGGCTTAGTTGCTCCGTGGCATGTGGGATCTTCCCAGACTCAGGCTCGAACCTGTGTCCTCTGCATTGGCAGCAGGCAGATTCTTTTTTTTTTTTTTTTGCGGTACGCAGGCCTCCCACTGTTGTGGCCTCTCCTGTTGCGGAGCACAGACTCCGGACGCGCAGGCTCAGCGGCCATGGCTCACGGGCCCAGCCGCTTCGCGGCATGTGGGATCTTCCCGGACCGGGGCACGAACCCGTGTCCCCTGCATCGGCAGGCGGACTCTCAACCACTGCGTCACCAGGGAAGCCCACAGGCAGATTCTTAACCACTGTGCCACCAGGGAAGTCCCGAGTTTGACTCTTTTATTTAATTAATTTATTTTTTTAACTCCACTTATTTATTATTATTTTTAAACTATTTGGCTACGCCAGGTCTTAGTTGCGGCACACAGGATCTTTAGTTGTGGTGTGCGGGATCTTTTTAGTTGCAGCATGTGAACTCTTAGTTGTGGCATGTGGGATCTAGTTCCCTGACCAGGGACTGAACCCAGGCCCCGCCCCCTGCATTGGGAGCGCAGAGTCTTAGCCACTGGACCACCAGGGAAGTCCCGAATTTGACTCTTTTAGATTCCATATATAAATGAGATCACGCAGTATTTGTCTTTCTATGCTTTGCTTGTGTCACTTAGCATAATGTCCCCCACGTTCATCCATGTTGTCACAAATGACAGAAAAGGGAGAATAATATTCTTCTGTGTGTGTATATGTGTGTGTGTGTGTGTAATCTTTATCCATTCATCTGATGATGAACACTTAGGTTGATTCCATATCTTTGCTATTGTGAATAATGCTACAATGAACATGGGAGTGCAGATATCTCTTCAAGTTACTGATTTCACTTCTTGTGGATATATACCCAGAAGTGGGATTGCTGGATCACATGGTAGTTCTACTTTAAATTTTGGTGGGGGGAACCTCCATACTGTGTTTCCATCATTTACATTCCCGCCAACAGTGTATTACAAGGGTTCCCTTTTCTCCACAGCCTCACCATTTGTTGTCTTTTTTGTAATGGCTGTCCTAATAGTAGTGAGGTGATTTCTCACTGTGGTTTTTTAAAGATATTTATTTATTTAAGCTACACCGGGTCTTAGTTGCGGCACGTGAGATGTTTGTTGCCATGTACGGGATCTTCATTGCCGCATGTGGGCTTTTTAACTGTGGCATGTGGGATCTTTAGTTGCGGCATGCATGTGGGATCCTGTTCCCTGACCTGGAATTGAATCCGAGCCCTCTGCATTGGGAGGGAGGAGTCTTAGCCACTGGACCACCAGGGAAGTCCCCTCACTGTGGTTTTGATTTTCATTTCCCTGATGATTGTCGATGTTGAGCATCTTTTCATATACCTTCCAGCCATTTGTATGCCTTCTTTTGAGAAATGTCTATTCAGGTTCTTTGCCTGTTTTTTTAATCAGGATATTTATTTTCTTGTTGTTGAGTTATTGAGCTCCTTAATATATTTTGGATATTAACCTCTTATCAGGTGTATGGTTTGCAAATGTTTTCTCCCATTCTGTAGGTTGTCTCTTCACGTTATTGGTTGTTTCCTTTTCTGTGCTGGAGCTTTTTAGTTTGAAGCAATCCCACTGGTCTGTTTTTGCTTTTGTTGCCTATGTTTTCGGGGTCATATCCAAAAAAATCATTGCCCAGACCAATATCAAAAAGCTTTTCTCGGGCTTCCCTGGTGGCGCAGTGGTTGAGAGTCCGCCTGCCGATGCAGGGGACACGGGTTCGTGCCCCGGTCCGGGAAGATCCTACATGCCGCGGAGCGGCTGGGCCCGTGAGCCATGGCCGCTGAGCCTGTGCATCCAGAGCCTGGGCTCCGCAACGGGAGAGGCCACGACAGTGAGAGGCCCGCGTACCGCAAAAAAAAAAAAAAAAAGCTTTTCTCTGTTTCCTTCTAGTAGTTTTATAGTTTCAGGTCTTACATTTAAGTATTTAATCCATTTTGAGTTGATTTTTGTATATGGAGTGAGATAGGGTAAAATAGGGACACATTTCATTCTTTTGCGCGTGGATAACCAGTTTTTCCAACACCATTTATTGAAGAGCTGTTCTTTCCTCGTTGTGTGTTCTTGGCATCTTTGTCAATGCCAATTGACCATGAATGAGTGGGTTTATTTCTGGGTTCTCTAGTATGTTTCATTGGTCTATATATCTCTTTTTATGTGTTTTGATTAATATAGTGTTTTATTATACTTTGAAATCAGGCAGTGTGATGCCTTCAACTTTGTTCTTTTTGCTCAAGATTGCTTTGGCAATTTTGTGGTTCCATATTAATTTTAAGATTGTTTTTTCTATTTCTGTGGGAAAATGCCATGAGAATTATGATCGGATTACATTGATTCCGTAGATTGCTTTGGGTAATATGAACATTTTAACTATATTAATTCTTCTAATCCATGAATGTAGGATATCTTAAAATTTATTTTTATCTTCAGTTTTTTTAAAAATCAATGTTCTGTAGTTTTCAGTGTATAGATCTTTCACCTCCTTGGTTAAACTTATTCTAAAATATTTTTTGATGCTATTGTAAATGGAATCTTTTTCTTATTTTCTTTTTTGTATTGTCCCTTATTAGTGTATAGAAACACAACTGATTTTTTGTGTGTGTGTGTGGTACGCAGACCTCTCACTGTGTGGTCTCTCATTGCGGAGCACAGGCTCCGGACGCACAGGCTCAGCAGCCATGGCTCACGGGCCTAGCCGCTCCACGGCATGTGGGATCTTCCCAGACCGGGGCACGAACCCGTGACCCCTGCATTGGCAGGCAGACTCTCAACCACTGCACCACCAGGGAAGCCCACAACTGATTTTTATATGTTGATTTTATATCCTGAAACTTTACTGAATTCATTTATTAGTTCTAACAATTTTCTTGGTGGAGTCTTTAGGGTTTTCTATATATAAAATCATGTCATCTGCAAACAGAGACAAATTTAGTTCTTCCTTTCCAATTTGGATGACTTTTATTCATTTTCTTGCCTAATTGCTCTGGCTAGGATTTCCAATATTATGTTAAATAGAAGTGGCAAGAGTAAGCTTCCTTGTCTTGTTTCTGATCTTGTAAGAAAAGCTTTCAGCTTTTCACCATTGACTATGATGTTAGTCATGGGCTTGTCATATATGGCATTTATTATATCAAGGTACATTCCTTCTATACCTAATTTCTTGAGAATTTTTTTCATAAAAGAATGTTGAATTTTGTCAAATGCTCTTTCTGCATCTTTTGAGATGATCTGATGGTTTTTATCCTTTATTCTGCTAATGTGATATATCACATCTGTTGATTTGCATATGTTGAACCATCCTTGCATCCCAGGGATAAATCCCATTTGATCATGGTGTATTGCGGGATCTTTTAATTTTGGGACTTCCCTGGTGGTCTAGTGGTTAAGACTTCACCTTCCAATGCAGGGGTTGCGGGTTCGATCCCTGGTCAGGGAGCTAAGGTCCCACACGCCTCATGGCCAAAAAACCAAAACATAAAAAAACCCAGAAGCAATATTGTAACAAATTCAATAAAGACTTTAAAAATGGTCCACATCAAAAAAATCTTTTAAAAAATTAATCTTTTCCCAGTGAATCTGCTAAATTCAGTTATTCTTTCTAGTAGCTTTTTTTTGGGTAGATTCCTTATAATTTTCTGCTGAGATGATTGTATCATCTGCAAATTAAGAGTTTTATTTCTTCCTTTCCAATCTGTATGCATTGTATTTCTTTTTCTTGCCTTATCACACTGGCTAGAACTTCTACTACAATGTGAACAGAAAGGGTAAAAGTACACAACCATGCCTTATTCCAGGTCTTAGAGGAACATATTCAGTGTTTTATCATTGTGGTAGCCAGTCTTCAAGATGGCCCCAATGACCCTAACCTACTGGTATTCATGTCTTCACTAGTTTATATGTATCTGGATTGGCCTGTGTATCTAATAACAGGGAGGTGACTGTGTGAATTCACAGACTAGATCATAAAAAGTCACTGTGGCTTCCATCTTGGTCACTCTCTTTAGAATCACTTGTTTGGGGGAAAGCCAGATCCCATACCAAGCAATGTGGCAAGGAACTGTGGCCTCCTGACATTCGCCAGTGAGGGACTGAGCCTTTAACTATCATGTGAAAGATGCCGTATTAGAAGTGAATCCTCCATCCCCAGTCAAAGCTTCATGATTGTAGCCCTAGACAGCAAATTGATTGCAACCTCACGGAAGGCCCTGAGTCTGAACCAACTAACACCAAATTCCTGACCCTCAGAAACTGATAAGATTATAAAAGTTCCTGGTTAATGCTGATAAGTTTTGCAGGGTAATTTGTTACATAGCAGCAGATAACTAATACAGATGTTGGTATCTGGAAATGGGGTGCTACCATTAACAAAACTTTAAATTTGGGAGTGTTTTAGGAATGGAGAAATGGGCAGGGGTTGAAAGGACTTTGAGGAACTACTGATGAGGACTTAAGGGAAAACGAGGAGCATATTATTGGAAATTGGAGGAAAGGAGATTCTTGATATCTGGTTGGAGAAAGTTTAGCAACACTGTCACCTGTAGTTATATGGAAAGAAGAAAATGATCATAATGAACTGGGCTAAGGAGATTTCCATCCAGACTGTTGAAGGTGCTGCCTGTTTCCTTGCTGCTTTTAGCAAAATGCTAGAGGAGAGAAATAAGCTAAAGGAAAGAATTAAAAAAAAAAAAAAAAAAAAGGAGATAGGGCTTGCTGTTTATGAAGATCCCCACCACTCTAGATAGCAAACAATGTTAAAATTAAGACATGAGTTCTGAGCAAAGATCAAATCCAGGGATCTCTCAGGAAATCATGGTCTAACGATGAAGCTGAGGGAGGGTATGACCATGAAACCCTTTGTTAGTACTTCAGCAAGGTCAAAGTTGGTACCTGAGTACTATTTTCTTACAGTGTACCTCTAAAGATCTTAAGGGTTTGACTCAGTAGAAACGAGTCACTAAGTGGGACGAGATTCTGGAGCCAGACAGCTGGAAAAGGTGGCAAGGGAGGGATGTATGGAACAACAAGAGGGATGTATGGAACACTAAGAATTTACAGGAACTGCCAAGAGAGTAGAGTTTGTGACCAACAACATAGACTCTGGTATAAATCCCAGTTCTGCCACTTATTGGCTATGTGACCTTTGGACAGATACTTTGTCCCTCAGTTTCCTCAGCAGTAAGATGGGGATTATAGTGCATACTTTATAGAGTTGCTGTGAGGGTTAAATGGCTTCATACATGTGAGCACCCAGAACCATGCCTGATATATAGACTGTGATAAATAAGCAATAGTTACTGTATTTGGGTAAGGGGAAGTGAAAAAGCCAGTATTTCTTACAGCAAAGCTGAATGTGGCCTAAACTGTCATTTGTGTAACAAAAGGAACTATAGCATTAATTTGTTGTCGCAGGCTTGAGAGGATCTCCCAAGCTATCTAGACATGGCAGTAACCCGGGGCAAATGTGAGACTAGGTCCTTGAGCTGTTCATTTGCGAGTGGCACACCAGTGACACAAAGAGCTGAGAAGTGAAAAGGAGCGGGAGATTGCTATGGTCTGAGAACACTTAGATAATCAGAGCTAGAAGGGATTTTTACAAACTTGTCCAATATCATCAATTTTGTCAGAGGAAGAAGCTTGGAGAGGAAACCACCAAGGAATCCATAGTTTCCTGGTGCCTCTAACACAGAGTGGGCATCAGTACAACCTGCCCTCTCTGTACCAGTCTGGGCAGGGCCTGGTCAAAAATGGCTGGTACTCACTGTCAGAGAAGGGCTGAAATAATAATAAATGTTAATTCTATTTTTTACACTTTCAGCTAGCATTTATTAAGCACTTAGTATGCGTTAGTCCAACTGTATGAGGATAAACCATTTCTTGACCAATAAAAATTTTGACAATTTCATATAGATCAACCTAATACATAACTTTATTTAATCATAATAAAACTCTGTGAAGTGTATACTATCATTAGCCTGATTTTACAGATGAGGAGACAGAGGCGCAGAGAGGTTAAGTGCCTTACCCCAGGTCACACAGCTGGTAAGTGATAGAGCCAGTTTACAAATCCAGGAAGTCTGATTTCAGAGCCCATGCTTGTGAACCCCTCCTCCAGACACCAACATGAAAGTGCCCACAGTCTCAGCAGGCTGGCCCTGGCACCTGGGTCCCACACTGACCCCCAGAGTCGGTGAACCAGCTTCCCTTGGAGAATTAGATCAACCCAACCTCCTGGGGCCTTATCAGAAAAAGCACGTGCTGGACCAGCCCTGTGATCTCATGCTGGCGGGGCTTTGAGACAATGGAACAACTTGTGAGCACCAGGCATCACCGTGGAGACAATGTGCTTCTCCAAACACCAGCCCCCAGAATAACAAACACCGTTGACTTCCACGGCACCGAAGTCTAAATATTGAAGCGGAGCGTCCGTGCCTCACCACGTGTGATGATCTTTTAGTGGAAAAAGTTGACAGTTGCTATTGTCTAGATTCCCCAGGGGGAAGATCTGAAGTCATTCCTCTTGTTCTGCAAGACTTCTGCCGCCTCTCTCTAGCCCCTAGTCTGAAAGAGGGTTTGTTTGATGTGAGCCAGGCTGAGGGACCCCCTCAACATCCCACTGTGATCTTTACTGACCTAGAGCAAAACAAGAAAATAAGGGCAATATGGAGAGTTTTTCCTGAAGCTAAAAGTATTCCACTTACAGAACTCTATGATGCTCGGCGTCCTTTCCATGGCTCCTACGCTTTCTACTACTCCATCCACCTCGCTGTACTCATTGCACAGGTGCTAATGGTGGCTTCATGACTTACCAGTCTCAGTTTCCACTGCTCACTGTCTCATCCTCTCAATATTTCTATTTTTAAAAACTATTTATTTATTTCGGCTGCGCCGGGTCTTAGTTGCGGTGCACGGGGTCTTCGTTGCAGCATGTTTAGTTGTGGCACGTGGGATCTTTGAGTTGCGGCAGGCATCGAACCTGGGCCTCCTGCATTGGGAGCTCAAAGTCTCGCCCACTGGACCACCAGGGAAGTCCCTTCTCTCAATATTTCTTTGCTCACGTTTTCTAGAGAGAATCTGATTGACCAAACAGGCCTCTTTTACACCAGACGACGTCACGTGTTGCTGGCCAACCCGTCGGCCAGCTGCCTTTGGGCCAGGTGGCCGGCACTGGTTCAGTCAGCTGGCATGGCCTAAAACACAATTGCTCTTTGAACAGGTGGTAACAGTGGGCCAGTGCCCCTTGAAAGGGGCTTAAAGGGCAGGTGCTGTGAGTGATATGGCTGGCATAAAAGTCCAATTTGGAGATTTCACACCAAAATCGAATTTACAATTCTCAACTTAGGAAGGTTTTGGAGTCCTGGTGTGGGAAGGTCCGTCTGAGCCATACAAGGGATACCAGCACAGTCAGACTCTGGAGGAAATAGCCAAGGGGAAAACTCACACCAAATGGGCAGGATTCAGTAAGGGGGTGGTTGCAGAGGCAGAGAGGAAGACACAGATTTAGACATAATTTGGAAGAAAATCAGTAAGCCTTGGTGAAAAATTGGATATAAGGAATGAACTAGAAGGAGGAGAGATGGTGGCATCGTTCACTGAGAAATAACATAGAGGAACAGTTTGGGAGATGAAAGAGAAATGACCAGTTCCATTCTGACACGTTGAGACATGAGACATCCTGCTAGATTTACCAATGGGAAGTTGGCTGTTCAAGTATAAAGTTTAGGAAAGAAGTCTGGGTTGGGAGAATAGATGTGAGTAGCTTCAGCATATTGGTGGTTGAGACCATGGAGAGGATGATTTCACCCCGGGAGAGGTGGAGGGCATATCTGATGCTTGACAGGTTCTTGTTGGGTGAATGAGTGAATGAGTGAATGAATGAATGACCTGGTCAACATGGATTTGCTCATGTTTCACTCCTTCCCAAGCGAAAGTCACTCACTGAGACCTTGCGCTATGAAAAAGCAGAATGGTGAATGGAAAGAGTGTGGGCTTTGAAGCCAACAGCAAGTTCAATGGAAGGTTGAAACTTACTAGTTCTGTGCCTTTGGGCTTCATCCTTAACCTCTTGCAGCCTTAGTTTCCTCATTTCAAAATGGGTGTAATGATATTTACTTCATGAGGCTGTCATGAGGATTAAATAAGAGAGCAAGACTAGAGCTTCAAGAACAGGGTTTGGTACATATGGTAGGCACTCGACAGCAGTTACAGACTCCTGCTTCCCGCTGAAGCAAGCTTTGAGATACCAAAGAGCATTTTGGGTAAGAGCCTAACAGAGACTCTGAGGGGGTCATACCCTTAGACGTCTCAAAGGGACCCACTGATAATGTAAATAATCTCATTTGGAGCTAATGTCAAGAGTCTACATCTGAGGCCTGGACCAAAGAGCCCTCCTGCTGCCCACTCCTACCTCCTGCATGGGCCCTCTGTGACAGGCCATGCCCGTTCACGTGGTCAGACTTCCCAGTGGGTTCTTCCCACTTGCAGGACTCCCACAGGCACCCAGGATCTTCCCACCATCCCTCCTCCCCCCACCGCCAGGGAACCTTCCTTCCACTGCCTGCAACTGTCCAGGCCCCTGCCACACTCCAACGTGAACACCCAGTTTCCAAGTCTTTGACACCTTCCCTTAGGCCGAGAGCTCCCATTCTGGCCCATATACCAGGCCTACATAGATAGGAAATAGACAGGAAAAGGTGTTTCCTTCATTTAACATCAAATACCCAGTGCTTGACATTAGTTTACTTCAAGTCATAAGATTTTTTCAAAGAAAGTTATAGAACCCTAGTGGGAGAAATAAAGCAAGATCAGGGCTTCCCTGGTGGTGCAGTGGTTGAGAGTCTGCCTGCCGATGCAGGGGACACGGGTTCGTGCCCCGGTCTAGGAAGGTCCCACATGCCGTGGAGCGGCTGGGCCCGTGAGCCATGGCCACTGAGCCTGGGCGTGCGGAGCCTGTGCTCTGCAACGGGAGAGGCCACGACAGTGAGAGGCCCACGTACCGCAAAAAAAAAAAAGCAAGATCAAAATTAATGGAAAGCCCACCAACGCCAGGCTAGAAGATTAAAAATAGCGAAGGCAACAATTTTCCTCGAGTTTCTATATAGATTTAGTGCACTACGTATTAAGGCTCCCAAGGGATACTTTACAAGAGTTTGAGAAATGAATAGTGATGTTCAGTTACCCAGATTAAATGGTTAAAAAAACTAAAGCTTCTTTTTAAAGGGTATGATAGTATATTTAGCTTACCAGATTTCATAACATGTTACAAAGAGACAATTATCTAAACCATATGGTAACAATGGGAGAAAAAGATCAGTGGAAGAGATTAAATGATCCAAAATTAATTCAGTATATAGTAAAACTATAAATAATCCAGCAATGAGGAAAGTAATTACCATATAATAAATGTTTGGGAGAGAACTGTAATTAATACAGAGAAAAGTTATACCTTATACATTTACTGCAATAAATTACAGACGAGATTTCGTGCATATCTGAAAAACAAACCGTAAAAAAGACAAGAAAGTATAAATCCACGTTTATCATATTGGAAGAGAATCCATCACCAGAGACAACAAAGATTTTTTTTTTTTTTGCGGTACGCAGGCCTCTCACTGTTGTGGCCTCTGTCGTTGCAGAGCACAGGCTCCGGACATGCAGGCTCAGCGGCCATGGCTCACAGGCCCAGCCGCTCCGCGGCATGTGGGATCTTCCCAGACCGGGGCACGAACCCGTGTCCCCCGCATCAGCAGGCGGACTCTCAATCACTCTGCCACCAGGGAAGCCCAACAAAGATTTTTAAATTAAAGCATAGGAACGTTTTGTTAAAGAAAATATACGGCAATTAATTGCAAGAGGAAAATATCAGTGTGGAAAAAAAACCCCACCGATATATCTAAAATATATTAATTTTTGCTTTTTCACAAAAAGCTAAAATCAGTGCCCAGTAAGCAACAAAAGAGATGAACAGTTTACACAGGAAGTACAGATGGTAAATCAAAACATGAAAAACTACATAACTCTACGAGAAAGGAGAGAAATGCAAACAAAATCAGCTAGGAGGTGTCAGCACGTGCTCATCAAACTAATCAAAATAAAATAAAATAAAATGGCAAAACCCTGTGCTGGTAGAGCTGTGGGAAACAGGCAAGATAGTATAGAGACGTTTGGGGCAGGGACTGTGGAGCCAGGCTGCTGCAATACCAGCTCCACCACGGGCCACTTCTGAGACCTTCCGTGACTGACTTGATCTCTCTGTGTCTTGGTTTCCTCATCTGTCAAATGAGGTTTAAATGAGTCAGTAAATATATATATTTGACTAGAGCACAGGCTCTAGGTGCACGGACTTCAGTAGCTGTGGCATGCGGGCTCAGTAGTTGTGGCGCACGGGCTTAGTTGCTCCGTAGCATGTGGGATCTTCCTGGACCAGGGCCTGAACCCGTGTCCCCTACCCTGGCAGGCAGATTCCCAACCACTGCGCCACCTCATCTGTCAAATGAGGTTGAAATGAGTCGGTAAATATATATATAGTGCTTGGAATAGTACCTGGCACATAGTAAGTACTATATACGTGTTAGCTGTTATTTGTAGATGGAGGTGCCTTCCCCCTCATTTTCCCTCAATTGTAGTAGGAAGGGCATGGGCTTTGGGGCCAAAAAGATTATTCATTCAACAGATTTTTACCAAATGCCAGATCCAGGTGCAAATCCCAGTTCCATTAGTGATGTCACCTTGGGAAAATCGCTTCGCAACATTGAATCTCAGTTTCTGTAAAATGAAGTAACAAAATTTGTAAAATGGAGTAACAAAATCTACTGCTTAGTCTGCCTTAGGGGGAATGAGATCGCACAAGAAAGTACCTAGAATGGGGCTTGGAGCGTAGAAGTCCTTAATCTACCTTCGATTCCTCACTTCTCCTACTAGAACTTCAGCCCAGCCCAAGTGCCCAGCCCATATCTGTGGTCATGGAATTTGCTCTCAGCTGCCTGCCAGTTAGACCAGATTAAGATCTTCAGATGGCCCCAAACCCTGAAGCTCACGATGCCACCTACCTCCAAAGTATGTGAATCAAAAAACAGTACTGGGTCTTCCCTGGTGGCACAGTGGTTAAGAATCCTCCTGCCAATGCAGGGTACATGGGTTCGATCCCTGATCCAGGAAGATCCCACATGCCACGGAGCGGCTGGGCCCGTGAGCCATGGCCGCTGGGCCTGCACGTCCGGAGCCTGTGCTCTGCAACGGGAGAGGCCACAACGGTGAGAGGCCCATGTACCGCAAAACAAACAAAAAAACAAACAAAAAAACTTACTTGTATGCTGCCAATACAATTGCTTATTTCTGTATTTTCTCTCTCACTCTTGCTTATTTTTTGGTTCCCCTGTTTGCTACTGGGCTTTGTTCCCTGGTGGGTAATCCCAGCCCGTTGCTAAATCATCCCCATGACGTAGGGGCCATAACGACTTCAGATTTCTCCCTCCCCAGGGGTATTTGCATTTTAGGTAGTGGGGAGCAAGAGCTCTTGGGGGCTGAAAGCTGGCACAGAAGGGGCATTCAGTAAATATCTGTGGAATGCAAGAAACGAAACTGAGTTCTTTGTAGTGAGGTGGATGGACCTAGAGTCTGTCATACAGAGTGAAGTAAGTCATAAAGAGAAAAACAAATACCGTATGCTAACACATATATATGGAATCTAAAAAAAAATGGTTCTGATGAACCTAGGGGCAGGACAGGAATAAAGACGCAGACGTAGCGAATGGACTTGAGGACATGGGGAAGGGGAAGTATAAGATGGGACGAAATGAGAGAGTGACATGGACATATACACACTACCAAATGTGAAATCGATAGCTAGTGGGAAGCAGCCGCACAGCACAGGGAGATCAGCTCGGTGCTTTGTGACCACCTAGAGGGGTGGGATAGGGAGGGTGGGAGGGAGACGCAAGAGGGAGGGACTGTGGGGACATATGTATACGTATAGCTGATTCACTTTGTTATAAAGCAGAAACTAACACAGCATTGTAAAGCAATTATACTCCAATAAAGAGATTTAAAAAAAAAAAGAATGAATGGATACATGAAATCTCTGAATGGTGGAATTTCAGCTGTGACGGGAGACAGAGGAGGAGGATGTCTTTAATGGAGAGACAGTGACCAGAATTCCTCAGATTGCCCTAGGTACATGGAGGGCTGATATTCAAAATATGTAGCAGGTGGAGCAGCATAAGTACTGACCAGGCACCTGGAGACCCCTGCTGGGCTAAGCATCATCTCTTTGCTTGTGGGTAATGGGAGGCCCAGGGGTCCCAAAGGGAAGGGCCTGTGAGAGAGGGGGGTCTAGGGGCTCCCAGCAGCTGTTATTCGCCAACAGGTATGAAAGTACTTCAGGATTCCAACAACCAGCACGGCCGTATCACACGCACACAAGGACAGAAGCCAGGCCCAGTTAGGAGGCTGCGTAGGAATCAGGAGACTTATGCCGTCCCCCTCCCTAGGCTCCGATTTCCCATCTATAAAACAAAGAAGTCAGACTTTCTAATCTTTCTGATCCACTCCAGCTCTGGAGACCTGTGATTTCAAAACCAATTTGTAAAAGGCCATGGTATAGTAGAGAAAACACGTGCTCTGAAGCTGGAAAACCAGTTCAAATCCCAGCTGTTACTGTGTAACCTGGGTCCAAATCAGTTAACTTCTCTGAACCTCCACTTTTCATTAATTCAGCAAATACTTACTGAGCACTTTTTATGTGCCACATTGTGAGGACACACCAGTGAACAAGACCTGGTCTTTGCCATCATGGAACTCACTGTCTACTTAAGACTCCTTGGATGCAAGTGACAGAAACTGACTCAAGCCAACTCATACAAAACCAGAATGCATTATAAGGATGTAGGCAAATCTGGGGGCCACAGGGTGGGAAGCACTGCCAACCATTCTATTTTTTTTTTTTTTTTTTTTTTTTTTGCGGTACGCGGGCCTCTCACTGTTGTGGCCTCTCCCGCTGCGGAGCACAGGCTCCGGACGCGCAGGCTCAGCGGCCATGGCTCACGGGCCCAGCCGCTCCGCAGCATGTGGGATCTTCCCGGACCGGGGCACGAACCCGTGTCCCCTGCATCGGCAGGCGGACTTTCAACCACTGCGCCACCAGGGAAGCCCATCGCCGACCATTCTGTTGCCCCCAGCATACCTGCTGTACTGTTCATCCCCCTCCCAGACCTGATTCCTGTGAGCCTCAGTCAGTAGGACGTCCAAATTCCAAATCTCAGGAAGGAGAATCTGATCATCCCAGCTTGGGTCGTGTGTCCACTCCCAATCTAATCATCTGTGACCGTGGGGCAGGGCCACTCGATACAAACATGGCCTCGGAATCGCTCATCTGGATGGAGGAGGGGTCCGAGTTCCAAAGAAAGAAGGGCTTGTGGATCCTGGTATCCACTCCACAGCCTCATAGGTTGGTTGTGAAATTAAATGCGATTCCATGGAAAGTAGCTGGTGCCTAGCCTAGCTGTAGATGCAACACTGTGACACCAGGCTGTGTTCATAGCTGGCGCTTGACTGTGAGGAATTCATTTGTTAATGATAATGTCTTTCATGTCTCTGGCTGCTTTGTGTCCATTTTCTCAGTGACTTTCTCCCTTTGCTTTGATTGTGGGCCCCACCTGGCTGAGCTGAC
Organism: Phocoena phocoena; assembly: GCF_963924675.1. Classification (NCBI taxonomy): domain Eukaryota; kingdom Metazoa; phylum Chordata; class Mammalia; order Artiodactyla; family Phocoenidae; genus Phocoena; species Phocoena phocoena. The sequence continues at coordinate 109,593,966 of NC_089220.1, forward strand.
TTGTAAGTTAGCTGGGCACACAAGGCACCACGGCTGACCCCACCCAGCGCTCAACACCTGGCCCACACACCTGGTGGGTACCTGATATGCTAAATGAATGAATGAATGAATGAAAGAGTGAATGAGTGAATGTTCTCCCACCCAGCCCTCAGTGCTCCAGTGGGGGCAGATGGACGGTTGGGGCAAGGGAGGGTGGTCTTTGGAATTTGTCTTCTTTCCACCCAGGTCTTTGTTGGAGGACCTCTCTTTCCCCCTTTGCTTAGTATCCAAGAACCAGGAGCTCAGCTCCTCTTAAGAATTCTAGGAGGGATCAAGGACTGTGTTCAAGTCCTCCCAGCCAATTCTAGTTTGCGGAATAACATTGAGCCACTGACTTCACCTCTCTGGGCCTCAGTTTCCCCAATGGCAAAAGATACGGCTATGGATGCGAGGACTGGCCGAGGTCAGAGATGGGAAAGGGCCTTGACAAGGCCAGGCTACAGCCCTTCCCCACCACCCGCAGGGCCCCTGCTGCCTGGAGGGGGAGATCAGTGAGGCCTTCCGCCCAACTGCTTCGTGCCCTCAGGAGCACCTCTTCTGCTGGCCCACGACGGATGACTTCACCGGCTGTGGCTGAAACCTGAACCCTCTCGCTATGGGCTGAGCAGGAAGTTTCTTCCTGCAGTGGGAGCTTTTGTTCTGCAAGCCTTGATCGCTGGGCAGAGGAATTTCCAGGCGTCTGACCTCAGCCCAGACTCTGGCCAAGCCCATTAGACCTGCAGGGGGCCTGTGGGAGGGCTGTGGGCAGGTCAGAAGGTGCAGGGTTTCAGGCACCAGGAGGCGTCTCTCCTTCCTCTTCTTTTGTATCATCCGGCTGTGCCTCGGGTCAGTTCCCCATCGATCACTCAGGGGGAAAGCCCAGGGAAAGCTCATTCACCCTGAAAGTAGATAGAAAGGTGGGTGGAAAGTGGATTCTAATTCTGGTCCAACTACTTACTGCTAGCTGAGTGCCTCGGACTAGGCACCTGACCTCACTGGCACTCAACTTCCTCATCTATAAAATGGGAATAATACTGCCTCAGATCTCCTGGCAGGGGGTATTAAATATAAAGCATTGAAAACTGCCTGGTACCTAGTAAATGCTCAGTAAAGATGAACAACAATTTTTGTTATTATTATCTCTCCAGTGAAGAGGAAATGAGATGCCATGTGGAGGCACCTAGCAGAGGGTTCAGATCAAAAACAGAAGCTCCCTTTGCTAAGAGAGCATCCTTTTCTGTTGCACGAATCTGGCTGTGCATCCCTTCCCAGGGTCACGCGCCTCGACAAAGGTGACTGTGTAAGATTTCACAACAGAAATGTATCGTCTCGCAGTTCTGGAGGCTAGAAGTCTGAAATCCAGGTGTCAGCAGAGTTGGTTCCTACTTAGGACTATGAGGGAAGGGTCTGTCCTGGGCCACTCCGCTCCGTGTGTGGGTGGCTGTCTTTTCCATGTGTTCTCTTCACCTAGTCTTCTCTCTATGTGTATCTGTGTCCAAATCCCTTTTCATGAGGAGACTAGTCATATCAGACTAGTGCCCACTGCAAAGACCTCATTTTAATGATTACCTCTGTAAAGACCTTCTCTCCAAATAAGGTCACATTCTGAGGTACTGAGGGTTAGGACTTCAGCATATGAATTTGGGGGGGGTACACAATTCACCCCAAAACAATGACCTAGGGGGAGAAGGTAATGCTTAGCTGAAAGGTGGATTTCATATCTTTCAACACCAGAAGAGATGAGATAATTTGGAGCAGAAAGACCTTCTTGAGGTCTGTCAAAACTTCCCTGGGACATGGCTATCAATTCTAATAGTGTCAAGTCTTAAAAGCATCAGAACCTAGTTGTGGAGCCCGTATGATTAAGTTACTTATTTTGTACTCTAAATTTCCTGCTACCCGCCCCCCCTCCAAGAAAGCTATGCCATCCTCGCTTCCCTTGGCAACAGAGTCGGGTAGAAGGAGCACTGAATAGGGAGTCGATGGACCTAGATTCTAGTTTAGGTACTTGCTGTGTGACCTTGGGCATGTGACCTCCTCTCTCTGAGCCTCAGTTGTGAAATTGTGTGTCTGTGCATGCAGATACAGGGAGGTAGAAGCAGAGTGGTCAGACTCTGCTACTACTCTAACTGGGGGCACCATGGGGCAAAGCTGGCACATCTTCTTCGAGTGTCAGTTTAACATAGAATGTGATTTTAAAACTCCAAAACACACAATTACATCACGGAGGAGAATGCAAAATTGCATGGATTTTTGCATGAGGCTTTAGAAAAACTAGAGAAATGCTAGGCTGCTGTTCTGTACTCCATTTTGACCCCTGATCCCTGGGGTAGGACCTCTTTCCCGTGTGCCAATACGGGTCCTTCACTGGAAAAATTTGAGATGCTTTGGACTAGGTGTTGGCAAAAACGTTTCAGCTTAGACTCCGTGGAGCTTTGGATCTGAACTCCCTCGAGCGCACTGAGAACCACAGGGCATCTTTCATTCATCACCTAGTTTGAGCCGCCTCTTCACCGTGCACTTGACAGCCAAGCCAGGGTCAGAAGTTTGTGCGAAATCACAAAAGCTGTAGCTGGGAGAAGAGGTGTACCAGCAGTGCGCTTGGTAGCAGAGGAAGTGGAATTAACCTCTGGAGGAAGCAGCCTCTGGCATGTGTGTGGGGAAATATCTCGTCGGGGCTTCCCCCATCTTCCAGTTCCCCTGATAGTCAAGTGGCAGGAATTTGAAAGTGAGAGTCCGCCTTTCCGTCAAGCTTCGCCCTCTCTCCTCTCCTTTACAGTGAAGCTTCTTTTTCAAAAAATTTTTTTATTTTTTAAAATTGAAGTATAGTTGATTTACAATGTTGTGTTAGAATCTGGTATACAGCAAAGTGATTCAGTTATATATATTCTTTTTCAGATTCTTTTCCATTATAGGTTATTACAAGATATTGAATATAGTTCCCTGTGCTATGTATTAGGTCCTTGTTGTTTATCTGTTTTATATACAGTAGTGTGTATCTGTTAATCCGAAACTCCTAAAAATAGAGCTATCATATGACCCAGCAATCCCACTCCTGGGCATATATCCGGAAAAGACGAAAACTCTAATTCAAGAAGATGCATGCGCCCCAGTGTTCATAGCAGCACTATTTACGATAGCCAAGACATGGAAGCAACCTAAATGTCCCTCAACAGATGAGTGGATAAAGAAGATATGGTGTATATACATGGAATATTATTCAGCCATAAAAAAGAACGAAATAGGGGGCTTCCCTGGTGGCGCAGTGGTTGAGAGTCCGCCTGCCGATGCAGGGGACATGGGGTCGTGCCCCGGTCTGGGAAGATCCCACATGCCGTGGAGCGGCTGGGCCCGTGAGCCATGGCCACTGAGCCTGCGCGTCTGGAGCCTGTGCTCCGCAACGGGAGAGGCCACAGCAGTGAGAGGCCCGTGTACTGCAATAAATAAATGAATGAATGAATGAATAAATAAATAAATAAATAGAATGAAATAATGCCATTTGCAGCAACATGGATGGACCTAGAGATTATCATACTAAGTGAAATAAGTCAGATGGAGAATGACAAATATCCTATAATATCACTTATACGTGGAATCTAAAAAATGATACAAATGAACTTATTTACAAAACAGAAATCGGCTCACAGATATAGAAAACAAACTTAAGGTTACCAAGGGGGAAAGGTACGGAGAAGGGATAAACTAGGGGTTTGGTATTAACAGGTACGTCCTACTATATGTAAAATAGATACACACAGTGACGCTTCTTGAAGGGCGGAGTCTGTACTCACCTCCCACTCCCTCCTCCGTCAGCTGTATTCTGGCTTCTGCCCCCAGCGCCCACGTACACTTGTTCTTGATGAGACCGTGAGTGCCTCCTTGTTGCTAATGGCAGTTAGTCCTCTTCTGTCCTCATCTCATGGGCCTCCTGGCAGGACAGTCTGGTTTGGGGGCCACTGCCCACCCTGGGCTTTCCCCCTCCTCTCCGGCTGCTCCTTCTCTATCATCCCTGTAGCTCTTCCTTTCTCGAGCCCTCTTCCTTGTGCACACCCTCCCTATGCCTCCTCACCTGCTGCCGCAGGTCAGTCCTCCACCTCCATCTTTAAACCCTCCAATCTTCGTCTCAGGCGCAGAATTCTGCTGGAACTGCTGGCCTGGCCACCTCACTTTCCCCTGGGTATCCCACGGGGCTTGCACATCAGCAGGGCTCAAATGGAGTCATCACCTTCCCCTGGACCCCGTCTTTCCACCTGTGTTCCAAATCTCCGAAACCACCTGGGGGGCTACCCATGGTACCTCTCTCCCCTCCTTCCTTCTCTCATTTTATCTATAGATTAATTGCTTGGCTTCTGTCTCATGTCATAATCACACTCATCTCCCTGAGGTCAGGGTTTGTGAATTGCTCCTCTCGGCATCCTTCACAGGGCCGGGCACAGTTGGGTACACAGTAAGACCTCAATAAGTACGTGTGATTTGATCCTGAAGGGAGGTTAGGCCCAGGTTCTGGAGACCACTTTCTTTCTTCAACATTCTGAGAAGACCCACCAATGAGCATGGAAGGGGGTGATCCAGAGACCTGGAATTTTGTCCTTGTTCTATTACTAATTACCTGTGTGACTCTGGGAGAGACACACCGGTCTCCCAGCCTCAGTCTCCAAACGGTAACCTGGAGGTTGGGGAGTGGATTCCTTTGCAGGGAGGGGAGGCCTAGAGGGGTCCCAGCGTCCTCACAGGGCAGCGTGTGGTGGGAGGAACATGCCAGAAGTAGGGACAAACAATCCTTGCTCTGTGTTGGTCCAGACCAGCCACCAGACTCACCTACCTCACAAGGCAGGAAACAGGCATGCCCCCCATGATCAATTACTCAGAGAAAAACTAGGAGGCAGCCCAGGATTCCGGACCAGAACATAGTGAAGAAACCTAGCCCCTCGTCCACGCTCTCCTGCTGCTCCAGAATTCGGTCACCTGCCCAGGTGAATGTCCCGTGTGGTCAGCCAGCCAGAGCACCCATCTGCACCCCTCCCCTGTGGTACATGAGCAAGAATTGGTGTGTCCAGCTGGCTTGCAAGCTGCACTGGGGGGAGATTGTTTCCCTGAGACCAACTGATCCTAGATGACCTGATAAATGGGATTTTTAAAACTGAAAACCCAAGGACCCTTGTGAGGATCCCCCTGGGAGCCCTGGTGTGAGCAGCCACCTGGAGCGTCCCTCCTGGATGCATCTCAGATTCCACAGCCGGCGCCATCCAGTTCGCTTGGGTAGAGGGGCTTAGCAGTGAACAGCCCTGGCTCTAGACCAGAGGTTCTCAGTAGGGAGGGAAATCTTGCAATGTCTGAAGACACCTGGGGTGGTCATATCTTGGGTGAGGGTGGAAGTGCCACTGACATCTAGGGGCCAGGGTTGCTGCTAAACCTCCTACAATGCACAGGACAGCCCCCTCACCAGAGAATGATCAGAAGTATCTGTTCCAATACGTCAGTAATGCCAGGGTTAAGAAATCTTAAAGTCAGACACTTGGCTTCATCGCCAGCTCTACCTGGAGCAACTTACCTACCTTCCAGCTGCCTTAGTTTCCTCAGCTTTAAGATGGGTATAACAGGGAGCTCCCTGGCAGTCCAGTGATTAGGACTCGGCACTTTCACTGCCGTGGCCCGGGTTCAATCCCTGGTCAGGGAATTAAGATCCTGCAAGGCTCGAGGTGTGGCCAAATAAATAAATAAATAAAAATAAAATGTGTATAATATCTGTATTTACCCATAGGGTTGTTGTAGAGAATAACTGATCTAACTTACGTAAAGCACTTGGAACCATGCTTGTTGCACAGTAAAACACTCAGGAAAGTTTTATCGTTACTGTTATTATTTGAGGGATGATACAGGCATTAATTGTGCAGCTTTTCAAACCAGCGTGGATGCCAAGACATTCACATATAGTGACATCTGCATCTTGTCATCACATGTGGTGCTGGAATCAGGAAGTCCTGTGTCACCATGGGGACTTGGCCTCTGACAGAGGTGCAGTGCCTCCCTGGGATCAGCTTGTTGATTCTAGGGTTGCTGAGATGTGTCTCTGAGACTTGGAGGGGCAAGGAGCTCGGGCCTTCCGCCTGGATGGATTTAGCAGCTCACCTTCCTGGGCTTCCTTCCTTGTCAGCCTCTCCAGACTCAGATCCCAAAGCTGCTGGTCCCCTCCTGGCAGAGTCCTAGGCTGCTCCAACCCAGCTTTTGCTGGGGAACTAGGTATGGGCTCCCTGCCTGCTCTCTGGCTGGCACTCCGGCCTCAGCTCACCCCAGGATTGCTGCTGGGGCCTCAGCTGGCCTTCTGTCCAGCGAGCACACTAGCAAACATTGGGGAATAGTATGTCTCTATTTCACTAGTTTTCAGGTATACCTGATACCTGGAATCTTCGAAACGTTCAACCAACAAAGGTAGCACTGGTGGAAGATTGTGAGAATGAAAAGAGATTTCAAAATCTATGGATTATAAATATATCCAGCCTAATTATATATATATATATATATATATATATATATATATATATATATATATATATGTGTGTGTATATATATATGTCATTTTGGTGAAGTGTATTGGTTACCAAAATATAATCATCTCTCCCCCCAACCCCCAACATGCTTTAATTATTCAGGAAGAAGTGTTGGTAAGGAGAGAAAGAAGAGAGGAGAATATTTAAAACTCTAGAATTTATATAAAAGGAAAACCAACACTTTCATGGAAAGATTAGCTAGAGTTTTAAGGGAAAAGATCTGTCTTCAAAAGGAAGAGATTAAAATGCGCTATCACTTGGGGAACAATCAGCTTTAAAAAGGATCCCCAGAGGAACCCACTCCTGGGACTCTTGCGGTCGGAGGGTCAGCCAGCATTCTGCTAGCAGGCTGCAGCTCTCAAGCGCTTACCACTCAACTCCAGCGAGGCAGACAGTCGTGCTCCGAACCTGCTCCTCTGTTGGACACACAGACAAGAGGGTGCTGGGCTTGCCACTTCTGCTGGTCATGAAAGACTGGCTTGTTTCTTGCAAACTGACTGTTCCTCTCTTTAGGAAAATGGGCGTTTGAAGAAGCTTTTCTCACCCCCACTTGATCCTGATGACGGGCTAAGCGCCCATTTTCTCGCTAGCAAACCATTAGCATGGTGCACTTCAAGATGCAGGCATCCGCTACGTGATAAATTGACGCTCTGTTTTATCAAACTGGAGTTTCAGACTGGCTGTGAGAGAGAAGAGGCTACATTTTCCCTCATGAGATCACGGCTTCGAAGATGCCAAGACCTTGGCCTTCGTGGGGTCAGGATGCTAGAACTGAGGCTGGCTCTTTTGACTCTAGGATATTAGTACTAAAGACCTCTTTATTCATTTACTCCTTCATTCATTCAGAGAATGTTTATGGAGTCACTACTGTGTGCCCCCAGGCATTATACAGACCCTGGGATTACAGTGGAGAACCAAATAGAAAAAGTCCTGCCCTCATGGAACTAATAGTTTAGTGGAGGGAAGAGGCAGAGTGTGGGGGGAAGAAATGATGCCTTTTAGGGAGATCTTTAAAGGCTTCACTCAGATGCTGATGTTTGAACAAAGGCCTGAGAGGTGAGAGGGTGCTCACAGACACCTGGGCAAAGAGTGCTCCAGGCAAAGCAAACAGACAGTGCAAAGGCCCTGAGGTGCGGGTGGAGGGGCGGTGAAGCCAGATGTGTTTGGAAAACCAGGGATAGAGCAGGGCAGGGTGGAAGATCAGGTCAGTGGGGGGATGGGGCAGATCATGCAGGACCTCCTGGGCCAGTGGGAGCCCTTTGGATTTTTCTCTGAGAGATGGGAAGCCATTGGAAAGTATCAGGCAGAAGCATGACACCACACGTTTTATAAACCACCGTTAGCTCATTTCTCAGTTGTATTATTAGCCTCATACTTAAGTTGAGGAGACTGAGGTTCGGAAAGGTTAAGAGAGTTGCCTACACACACACAGCATGAGCTGCCAGGACTCTAAGTCGGACTCTTCTTCCTTCTAATCCAAGGCTCTTTCCTCTCTCACGTGTAAACCTCTGCTCCTGCCCGAGAGGACTGGGAAAGGGGAGGACAGAGCTGGCTCTTCCTGCGTCTGGATTGCTGGGTGGATCTGGACCTGTTCTACAGCATCATTTGAGAGCAGGTGCAGAAAGTGCTCTGGAAGCGATCAAGTATTGCACATATGGTGAGCACTATAGTAGCTCAATAAGAAGCTCCTAACGATTCTTCCTGACCCTAGGTCCCCAGTACCTGTCAGTCTTTCCACTGCGTTGGGCTGAGCACTGCTGGTAGCTGGTATTCATCTGGGAAGCTTCCAGTGCCAGCTCCTGTTTCCCTTTCCCACCCCTCACGTGTGGATCTGCTGGTTTCAACTCCAGGTCCAACCTTGCCGTGGTTTGCAGACCATTCAGCCTGTATAAGGAAGCACCTACACAGCTGGATATCAGGTCACCCTTCCTATCGGGTGGCCCAGCGCTGTGCCTGGCACACAGAAAGGGCCACATACCCATTAGTCGTCTTGAGCACTGGGCCTTGCCCCTCTGTGTGGCCCACAGCCGCTGGCCTCTGCAGCTGGGTCTGCCCTGCTCATCCAGTGAGGGCCGGGGGCTGACCCCAGGGCTGCCCTGGCTCAAGGCCGCTGGGTCCTGCTGTAAGTAAACAGCCAGCCTCGACACATCCAGGAAACAGGCTTGCGGAAGGAGTGTGAAGGGCACAGCCATAGTTTGGGGTGCTCATCTCCAGTATTGCTTGTTTCCCATCAGGCTTGCAGGGGAGGAGGTGGGGGCAGCAGCTGGCCTAGTGGAGGGAAAGCCCCGTGCACCCTGAAGAGGGCACCCATCTTTCTTTGTGGGTCAGCTCCTCATAATACTGTCACCAGAAGGGTTTTCTTCCCCGTGTAGATTGCACAGAAAGCAGATGGACTTGTACTGGCAGACACAGAGTGGCCAGAGTTTGGAAGGCCTTCAGTACCGTTAGCTCATACCCTCAAAGCAAAACACAGGGAGATGCAAAATTAGAAGAAAAGAAAGAAAGAAAGACTGTAAAAGTTAAACAAAACCACCCACATATAACCTGGAAAGAAAAAAAAAGACTCCCATATCATGGCAATCGTGGACAGCTTGGCAGCTGAGCCAGCAGTGACTCATTCCTAGACTCTGGTTGCATAACCCTCCCCAGCCCAGGCAGGAGAATGAAACTAGGAAACGAATGCAGTGACATTTAGTAGCAGAAAGGAAGCCCATACAACATTCGTGCAAAGCCATCCAAAAATAGCGGGCTCCTCCATGCTTGGATTTGGAAACTATGCATTTCACTTGAAATGCTTGAGTCGTGGCACTCTCATCTAGTTCATTTCACACCCTAATCTAGTTCATTTCAATTCAGCAAATATTCATTGCAGGGCTACTGTGTGCAGAGCCCCATGTAAGAGGATTTAGGGGTGGGAAATCCAGGGATGCTGGAGACACGATAAGGAAAACGTGGAAGGAAGAATGAATGGGTTTTGGAGCCAGAGAATGATGGAGTCAAACCCCAGCATGGTCCCTTACCAGCTCCAAACCTTGCTTTCCTTGTCTGTGAAGTGGGGATAGCAATGCCCACCTCATTAAATTGAGTGAGGGTTCAATGAGATAAGGTATGTAAGTCCCCAGCACGCTGATGAGCATGTAGTAGAGCTTCACCATATGGCAGCTGCTCCTGCACCCTCTGGAAGAGTCCTCAGCGTGTGTGTACACACGTGTGCACTGCAGGACCAAAAGTGCCACTGGAGATGCGTGAAGCCATAAAGGGGCTCAATGAAAGGAGCTCTCAAATCTGGTTGGCATGGTTCAGGGGGTCCAGCAGGGAGGAAGGGGCCTTTGAAATGAGCTTTGACTCATTTCAACCGAGCAGTGGCAGTTTTTTTCCTTCACTGCTCACTGGGTGTCCAGCCTGGTGCCAGGCCCTGAGGATGCAAAGACAAAGGAAACAAATCTATCATCAATTTTTAATAATCATAATAAAAATAGAAATAATAATACGGGGAAGCAGTTTGGCATAATAGTTGTGGGCGCTGGTTCTGAAAACAGATTCCCTGTGTACAAATCTCAGCTCTTCTGCTTCTAGTTGTGTGGCTCCAGCAAGTTCTTTCACCATTCTCTGCCTCAGTTTCCTTTTCTATAAAATGGGGGTACAAATAGCAACTCCCTTATAGCGTTGTTGCAAAAAGTAAATTGAAATAATGCTTGGAAAGTACTTAACATAGTACCCAGTGTATGAGAAGAGGCTGAAAAAGGTAAGCTACCGCCATCTTCATCACTGCTATCTTCATCACCATCACACAACCCAGAAGAGAGGGCGGAGCAGAGTCATCCAGGAGCAGAGAAGAACTTGGAGAGTCAGGGAATGACAGAGACAGGAAGTGAGTTTTGAAGGACATGTAGGCGTTTGCCAGGAGGATTCTGGAAGGAAGAAGTATTTTAGGCAGGGGGATGATAGGAGAAAAAAGCATGAACGTGCTGGAGATAAATGTTCAGGAAACAGGAAACAACTTGGGCAGAAAGCCAGGCTGAGAGGATGACCTGAACAGGGTGAGAGAGGGCAGGCGGGAAGGGAGTGAAAATCCTTCCTTTCCTGGCACAGGTCAGGCAGTCCGGAAGCTCAGTGCCTGTATGTGAGCACCAACTCTCTCTTAGAGCCCTTCAGCTTCTTTCCAGATGTCAGACACAGGCTCACTGAGAGGACAGGCGTGGTTACTGTCCCATTTTTATTGAAAATACTGTCCCTGACATTGCTTAGAGCTCTTTGTATAAGGAAGCCTCAAGATACATTCGTCTTAGAATTCAGCCAGGAAAAGGTATTGATAAAAATGATTTCTAACTTTTATTGGGAGTTTACAATATGGCAGGCTCTGAGTGCTTCACATGTATTAGCTCATTTAATCCTCAGAACAACCATATGAAGTAGGCACTGCTGTTTGTCCTGTTTTATAAGCAGAGGGATGAATCACAAACAAGTTAACTAATTTGCCAAAGCAACACAACTACTAAATGGCAGAGCCAGGGCTTAAGTCCTGGGAGCCAGGCTCCAGAGCATGTGCTCTCATTCCTTTGTAACATGAAAACCTCTTTTCCTTTTCACATTTCTCTTTTCGCCTTGGCTACCAGGAGCCTCAGCTAAGTTTTGTGATAAAGTGTAGTGTCCTCCTTTAGCCCAGATTTTCTGGCATAATTTTTTTTTTTAGCCTTTAAGGCCCTCTAATCTCCAGATCCAAGTGACCTATCCAGGTTTTCTTCCACTATATTCCTCTTTGTAACTTGTGCTCCTGCTACTCTGGACTCCTCACTTTTTCCAGACTTGCTTTGCATTGTCATCCCTCCGTGCCTTTGTTCAGGCCAGTCCTCCTACCTGGGATGACTTTCTTTTTTTAAAATGTGGTATTTTACTTTATTATTATTATTTTAACATCTTTATTGGAGACTTTCTCTTTTTATTTTTACTTTAATGACATGGAAATTTTTTAATTTAGTGAGTGGAAAGAGCAAGTTACAAAAGTGTACGTAGAGAAATACAATAAGCTCCCATCTTTAGTAAATAACCATCAAAACATATGTATGAAAACAACCCCGGTGAGTTGTGCATTAAAATTACACTATTTATATCTGAATGGTAGAATAACAAATTATTTTTTATTTATTTATTTATTTTGGCTGCACCGGGTCTAAGTTGCAGCATGCAGGATCTTTAGTCGTGGCATACGGACTCTTAGTTGCGGCATGCATGTGGGATCTGGTTCCATGACAAGGGATCAAACCTGGGCCCCCTGCACTGGGAGCGTGGAGTCTTACCCACTGGACCACCTGGGAAGTCCCTATTTTATTTATGTTTTGATTGACGATCTCTATCATCTGAATGTTCACAGAAAATATGTATCACTAGAGTAAGTTGTGATTTTAAAGAAAATTGTACCTTAAGTTTTATTTTTAATTTTAAAAAATCTTAATTAGCGTTTCAGCGATTTTTAAGTGGACAGTTCCGTGGCATCAAGCACATTCACGTGGTTGTGCAGCCGTATGGGATGACTTTTTGTTTGTTTGAGCTTTTAAACATATATATTAAAAGCATTTAAAGCTCGCAAGTGGATTTTTAAAAAAATTTACGATGTTGTGTTTAATTTCTGTTGTACGGCAAAGTGACTCAGTTATATATACATATTCTTTTTCATATTCTTTTCTATTATGGTTATTACAAGATATTGAATATAGTTCCCTGTGCTATCCAGTAGGACACTGTTGTTTATCCATCCTATATATAATAGTTTGCATCTGCTAGTCCCAAACTCCCAATCCTTCCTCTCCCCTCCCCCTTGGCATCCACAAGTCTGTTCTCTATATCTGTGAGTCTGTTTTTGTTTCATAGATATGTTCATTTATGTTGTATTTTAGATTCCATATATAAGTGATAGCATATGGTACTTGTCTTTCTCTTTCTGACTTACTTAGTATGATAATCTCTGGGCCCATCCATGTTGCTGCAAATGGCAATATTTCATTCTTTTTTATGGCTAATATTCCATTGTATATATATGCCACATCTTCTTTATCCATTCACCTGTTGATGGACATTTAGGTTGTTTCCATGTCTTGGCTATTGTAAATAGTGCTGCTTTGAACATAGGGGTGCATGTATCTTTTCAAATTATAATTTTGTCTGGGTATATGCCCAGGAATGGGATTGCTGGATCATATGGCAACTCTATTTTTAGTTTTTTTTAAACCTCCATACTGTTTTCCATAGTGGCTGCACCAATTTATATTCCCAACAGAAGTGTAAGAGGGTTCCCATCTGGGATGACTTTCTAACCTCATTCTCAGCCACACGCACTCTCTCTCCAGGACTAGAGCAATTTTCACCTTCTTTTTAAAGCTTTCCCCATTTCCCCCGACTCTGCCTGCAGAAATGATGGCTCCTTCCTCTCTACTTCCTTGTTGCAGGGACCTCTGTGTGTTCCTCATGTCATTCTGCAGCAGTGGTCAAGTGAACAGGCTCTAGAGTCTTCATATCCTGTATTTGACACCTGCCAGCTGCATAATCTGGGGCAAGTCACTTAACCTATCTGTGCCTCAGTTTCCTCATCTTTAAAAATAGACAGTATTGGGACTTCAGTGGTAAAGAATTCATTCAGTTCAGTGGTAAAGAATCCGCCTTCCAATGCAGGGGACACGGGTTCGATCCTTGGTCAGGGAACTAAGATTCCCACATGCCGTGGGGCAACTAAGCCCACGTGCCACAACTACTGAGCTCGCGTGCCTCAACTAAAGAGCCCACGTGCCGCAAACTACAGAGCCCACGCGCTCTGGAACCCACGCACCACAACTACAGAGCCCACACACCCTGGAGCCTCCGCACCACAACTAGAGAAGAGAAAACCCGCATGCTACAACTAGAGAGAAGCCCGCGCCCCACAACGAAAGATCCCGCATGCCTCAGTGAAGATCCTGCGTGTGGCAACTAAGACCCGACACAGCCAAAACTAAATAAATAAATCTTTAAAAAAAAATAAATAAAAATTAAAATAGACATTATTAGTCCCATTTCACAGATGAGGAAATCAAAGCTTATAAAGGTTAAGAAGTTTACCCAAGATCCCAAAGCTGGTAAGCGGTAGAGCGCAGTTAAAGCCATAGAGCACACACACACACTGAGTCTCTGCCTCCGTATAGGTAATAACACCACCATTTATTGATCACTTATTATGTGGCAGGCTCTGTGCTAGGCACTTGATGTGAAAACCCACTGAATCCTTACAACTAGCCCCGTGAGAAAGGTTACTGTTGTCCCATTTTACAGATGCAGAAACTGAGGCCCAGAAAGGTGGAGTTGTTTGCCTAAATCCCTCAGCAGAGCCAGGATTTAGTGACTATAAAGAATGCCTTCTTTTTCACCACACTATGCAAAAACAATTGATTTCTAAAGTATATAACTAAGGACTAAAATGAGGGGTGCAAATTTTATTGATACTAAGGCTTTAAGAGTTCAAAGAAGGGGGTTCAGCGAGGACTCAAGAGTATGAAGAAGCCTTCACAGAATAGGTGAGGCCGCACTGAGCCCTAAAGGCTGGTGGTGGAGGGCCTGTCCTACCTTGGGCCAGTGGTGAGGCTGTGGTCCCTGTAAGCAGTCAGCTCCCAGTTAAGACTAGTGAGGCCAAAATGGGGTCTGGGCCTGGGTCTACTGCCCAGGAGAGGAGGCTGAAGGCCAAGGCCAATACATATATGTATATATATATATATATTTTCTCTTTCAGATTCTTTTCCATTATAGGTTACTACAAGATATTGAGGATAGTTCCCTGTGCTATATAGTAGGTCTTTTGGCATTTACCTATTTTATACTTTGTATTTTAAGCAATGAACTTTACCAAATCTAGAGATGTAGAGAAGCCAAAAAATAGATGAATTCAATGGCATGTGTTGACAGGGTGTTATGGGGACTCTGAGAAGGTAGCTAGTCCAGATTGAGGGGAGACTTTTAGAGGTGTCTTGAAGGATGGAACATCTAAGCTGAAACGAAGGAGGAGTAACAGTCAACCAAGTAGAGAAAGACGAAATGGATTTAGGCAGAGATTAAGAGTTTGGAGTTCAGGAGAGAGGTCTGATTGAAGGGGAGAATTTGGGAGCCCTTGGCATAGATGAAGTTTGAGGCCGTGGGCTGGTGAGATGACCTAGGGAATGAGGGCTGTCATTTTACCCATTCTTCCGAAGTGGGGTAACAAGCGAATCTCCCTTATCACTTGTTGTGGGGATAGAATGGGATGGTGCAGGGGTGGGAAACATCCGATCTGTAAGCACACCAGGCAGGGAAACAGTAAGCCCCCAGCAGTCAGAAGCAAGAGACCCACCAGACAGTAGCGGGTGTAAAGTGAACATGAGGGGAGCAGGGCCTGGGTTTTGTCTTGACGGGGCTGGGATGTCCAGACCTCCCTCTAGCTGGGTGCTGCCTGCAAGGAGGACTTGTTGGTAAGACAGCCTGGATTAAAGGATCAGGGTCCAGAGAGCTCCTGGGAATCTGATCTCTGCAGAGACAGTGACCCCTTCTACCAGGGGTGGGGAGTTTAGGGTCTACCATTAATAATCTATGCCTGGTCTACCCTTTCCAAGGTCCCTGCTGCCCGCAGTGACCCTCCCTCTCTGATCCTCCCTGCATCCGTCTGTAATAGCTAAGTATGAGGCGCCAGGCACCTCAGGCTGTCAGGCTAAGCACCTCACATTCATCATCCCTTTTCATCCCCACAGTATCTCTTGTGGGAAAGGTTCTCTTGTTACCCCACTTCAGAGAAGAGGGGTAAAGTGCCGACACTCACTCCCTAGGTTACCCCATCCAGCCCATGGCTTTGTATATCATCTATACTGAGGGCTTCCAAATTTCTCTCTCCAATCAGACCTCTCTTCTGAACTCCAGGTTCATACATTCAACTGTCTTCTGAGAAGTCCCATAAAATATGGTCCAAAGTGGAACTCCGGATCTTCACTGCCCCAACCTGTGTCACCCACATCTTCCCCATCTCAGTTGATGGCAACTCCATCCTTCTAGCTGTTTAGGTAGGTAGGTAGGTAGGTAGGTAAGTAAGTAACTAAGTGAGTGAGTGAGTGAATGACTGACTGACTGACTGAATGAATGAATAAATAAATAAATAAATAAACATAAGCATCATCCTTTATTCCTTGGTAGCTCTCAGGCCCCATATGGCTATCAGCTTCCCTCTGCTCGCTGTGGGGTGTACTTGGTTTTTTTGTTTGTTTGTTTGGTCGGGTTTTTTTGCGGTACGCGGGCCTCTCACTGCCGTGGCCTCTCCCGTTGGGGAGCACAGGCTCCGGACGCGCAGGCTCAGTGGCCCTGGCTCACGGGCCCAGCCGCTCCGCGGCATGTGGGATCTTCCCGGACCGGGGCATGAACCCGTGTCCCCTGCATCGGCAGGCGGGGTCTCAACCACTGCGCCACCAGGGAAGCCCTGTACTTGGTTTTAATGGAGCCATCTATGAGGTCACAGGGGGTGGGGCGACAGTCTTCTGGGAAGCCGGGGAAGGGGTAACTATGAAGGGATGTTTCTCCTCCCTCAGGGCCTCAGAAATCAGTGATTCCCAACGAAGAAGAAAGGCAAAGTTCCTTGCGGGAACCTGGGGCAGCAGAAACCTAATGGAGGGACCCTGGAAAGAGGGAGAACCAGAGACATCAAGAAATTATAACAAAATAGGGCAAGAAAAGAGCCCAGCTCTGCAGATGTTTTCCGTGAAGGGAGTGCATGCTCGGCAGGCCGGTGGGCACACCCATCTACTCTCCACCGGGCATGTGCACCTGGGCCCACCCCGCTGGGTACACCTGCACCCGCTTGCGCTGCCCTTGGAGGAGGGGCCCTGCACACCCTGTGGCTTGTGACCCCGGCCTGGCTGGTTGCGGAGCACCCCACCTCCCTGCAGATTCCATGCTTCTGGGGTCTCCCTCTGCAGTGTCAGGACTGGCGTCACAGATGGCCTTGCTGCATGTGATAAAAGGCCATCTGCTGGCTGGGGACCCTGAGAACCTCTGACTTCTTGGTGGAAGAGGGTGCCTCTCTCTGTCCTTGAGACTCAAAAGAGCAGAGGGCCTGTTTGCTTCTCACCTGGGTGAAGTACATGTGTGTGGAGCTGGGGGAGACTGCAGCCTGGAAGGAAGCTGAGCCACCTAGATTCCGGTCCCACTGTGTGACCTCACACCAGTTACTCACCATCTCAGATATCCTAACTTTAAAGCAAGCAGTGTTAGATAAAATGATCCCTACCAGTTCCTCCAGGACAGGACTTGTGTCTTCTTTGTGGTTTCCTGTGGTCCCTGAACTGAGAGGCAGGAGAGTACATTCAGTTTAAGAGTGATTGTCTCTATTGTAATGTGTTCCTGTTGGGGTGTATGTGTGTGTGTTATTTGAACCAGACGTTCTCATTCCATGTGCAAAGTTATAAATGGCCCCCATTGTCCTGCAGCTGGGGACACAGAGCAGAGATTTTACACAGATGCCAAATATCTCAAGGTTCTGTTATACTCCAAGCTCCAGGGACCAAAGCACAACCCTCTTGGCCAAAGTCAGGCTCCCCCCAAGTTCTATTTCCCGAAAACTTCCCTGCACCTTTGAGGAGCGGTGATGTCCCAGAGTTATGGATCTGTCCCAACACCCTCATGAGAACGGCTGAGCCTCAAAGTCAAAGATGGAGGGAGTGAAGAGCAGCTGTATGGGAGTCATAGTGGACTAGAGTGTGGTCTGGTTGTAAAGACAGGGTCTGCGTGGTGGCAGGGGCAGTGGGAAGGGATAGGTTTTTCAGAGCTTTTGATGGAAGCCATCTGAAAAACAGTGCACTTTACAGCTGCAGCGGCATCTGGCATTTTTAAGTGCCTCTCCATTGCCAGGCATTGTCCATTATAGGGGGGTACTGCTGAGCTCTCTGCTGTGGGCAAAGGGGGGCTCAACTCAGTTGGAACCTCCAGAGAAGCATAGGGAAGGCCTCCCAGATTTGTCTGAAAGTAGAGTTCAGAGAAATAAAATAGCTTGCCCAAGGGCCCACAGCTAGTAAGGGAGTCTTGCCCAGCAGGGATTAAAACCCTCTGCTTTCGGAGCCAGTGCTTTTCCCATAATACTTTGCAGAGGCTAGTTAGGGCTCTGACGTGCCAGGGGGCTTGGGGCCCATCACCTAACCTCTCTCTGGAGGTGGTTTAGTTTCTCCTCTGGGCAGAAGCATGATGAAGATATCTGCCTGCTTCCTCACCAGGGATGTGCTGAGAACCCAGGGTGCAGAATCACAGGAGCGTGGGAGGTGCTCTCACAGCATCACAAGGCATGAGCAGGGGGAGGGGGTGGGGGTCGTACTGGGTACAGAGACTGAGGGTGGGATGGGGAGCCCTGCCTGACGGGAGATTCTGGGAGGCCAGGCTGCCCACCTGACTTCCCTCCCCCCTCCCCCAGGCCACGGGTCTCCCCAGGCCCCGTTCCCTCAAATCTGATCACACTGACACCTGGTTTGCATCAAGAAGTCCCTGACTGCTGAGGGGAGCCTCTCATGGAGACTTACCTCTCCCAGTGACGTAGGGCTTTATAGTTTACCAGGTATTTCCCATCACTTTTTATTTTGATTTTGCCACACCTCCCTGAGGTGAGCAGGAAAGGCATTATTATCCCAACTTCACAGCCGCATGGAAGGGATCCTGCAGATGGCAGCCCAGACCCCTCCCTTTATCGAGGCAGAAAGTGAGGCCCAGAAAGGAGAAGCCACTTGCCCAAGGCCACACAGGTAATGAACAGCAGAGCAGGGCAAGAAATGAACTCTTCTGGCTCATGGGTGGTGTTCTCCCTAATACATGATTTGACCCAGGGTGTCCAGACCCCTAGGACTTCCCCTGGAAGTTACCATTTAAAACAAATCTCCTTCACAGTGTTTTTCCCCCAATATCTGTCTTTTCCCTTGTGAAAGTCGGGGGAAGATTAGGCAAGAAACAAGATTGTGCCATGATTCTGACCCTGCTTCCTCTGCTGGGTTATGCGAGGGGAGGAGGAGGATGGAGGGGGCCGTGAGGGACGCGGCAGCAGCTGGCCCTCAGTTCCCGTGGTGCCCTGTGGCCACGTGGTTGGGGGTGCGGCTGACCCGTGTCCTTCTCCTTTTTCATGCCCTCCTCTAGCCCCAGCCTGTGGTTATTGATGACCGCACCACTCCTCTGTGGCCGCAAGAACCCTCTTCAGCAAGAATCCACTTAATCACAATCGCAGGGCAGAAAGAGTGTCTCAGACATTTTTTTAATAACTAGCAGCCAGACAGAAGACTGAAACAAATTGAGTTTTATCAACAGATCTGTCCATTACCCAGAAAATTTCATTACCCCATACACCCCCGTGCCCTCACTCCCTGAGCTTTCTGCCTAAAAGCTATTGACTGAAACATATTAGATTTCCGAAGTCTGGCCTGAGAGGAGTAGAAGGGGAAAACCCCAAATAATCAGAAATGCAAGAGATCTTGCTGAAGTTTTACTCCCCCTGATAGATTTGGGAAGGATGCCGGAAAAAAAAAACAAATTAATTAAGCAAGTACCAGGCTGAGGTCCAGCTTGAAACAAAAGTTTTGTGGATGAGCCATATAAATAAATGTTAAGTGTCTTAAGAGTTAATCAGGGAAAACCCAGCAGAATTTTAACCAGCAACTCAAATGGGGGCTGCTCCATCTAATTCCACGGTGTGCACCAGATCTGGGTAGCAGCTGGGTCTTGGTTCCCAGCAAGGAGAGTGTGTCCTTGCTGTCTAACCCAGTTGAGAAATTCCTCTTCCACTTTGTAATTTGAAATCTTTAATAATTCACTCCCTTCCTTCCTCCGCCTCCCACCCCCCAAATTAGCCATATGTGTGAATGGCCTTCATAACCAACTCATCATGTCAATACCGTACCAGGGAAATTAACTAGTGTCCTTTGGAGTAAGTAGGGAACCATCTTCAGCCCAGTCTTCCTTCCCAGTATGACCCTGAGCATTCAGTGGCTCCCTGTTGCCTTAAAGAAAAAGCTAATTGGGACCCAAGTTATCTCTCCAGTTTCATCTCCAACAACTCCACATCTTATACCATCAGTCCCAGCCAAACTACCTCGGCTTTGGCCTTGGCTACCTTCCCACCTATTTATTCATATTCTCCCCAAACATATGAGGGAGATAATCAGTCAAAAAGATAATTGGTCTCAATGAAATCCCTTTCCTTCCCGAACACAGTGATGCTTCCCTGCCATGCCTGCAACATGGTTCTCTGGGGCACTTTTTTGACCATACGTAGTAATAAGAGAGACCAATCTCATCCATCATCTGTATTGTATATATATCTTATTTCTTCAGCCATACAGTAAAAACAGTGAATTTTCTGAGTGAATGAATGAATGAACGAATGAATTTGCAATTCGCGCTTCACAGATACTGCATGGCAAGGCAGGAACAGAATGATTTGCTCAAGGCGTCTGCAGTTTAATGTCCCATACACTGAAAAGCACCCTGTCATAACAATCTATTAGTAGCCTAGAGGTTAGCTCATTTAACTGAACAGCTTCATTAGGGGTTGTTAGCACATCAAAGCAGTGTTTATTGAACCTGGAAAAGTGTCAAATTGTGCGGAGGTTCTGCAAACTTCTCCAGAGCTAGGTGATAACATCTGCTTTCTTTTCAGGAGAAAAATAGTTTCCTTTCCCTGAACACATAATATCTTTGTTCCTTCTGTTGACTAAGATGTCAAGCTGCCTTCAGTTATTTAAAGAGACAGAAAGTGTCTTTGTTCCTCAGTGATATTGCCCTCGGATTCTTTTCACTGACGATAAACAGCTTCACTATTGTAAGATGTCTCTGCTGGCTTTAAAAAGGAAACCACTGTCCACCTCCACTCCATTTTTCCGGTTGCTGTCTTTACGTGGAGTTGCTCTGGCTCCTTTAAAGTTGTTTCTCTGGATATCACACTTTAATGTTGATATAAAAGACCCCAGGCTTCGTGTCCCCTACCTCCCCTTTTTTTTTGAGGCTAATAACTCCATTTTGCAAACATGCCATTTAAGCCCCAGCAGTTGGAACCCAAGAATACAGCTGCTTCGCTGAAACAGATAAATGCGGAGGCTGCCCTGGTTACCATGGAGACAAAAGCACACTTCCCAGGATAACAAGGGCCACACCTGGGAGCCTCAGACCCTCGCCCCTTCCCCCTTGCTGAGGCCTTTTGCTTTCTGTTCAAATAGGAGTAGAGAAAGAATAACTTCTACTACTCACTTTTGACTCGGGGGGGTCTAAGTGGGGAGCAGAGGTGGGGGGGAAAGCTAATCAAAGACATGTCTGGTCTTTGATGCTGGGGGCCTGCAGGCCCAGGCTCACACCCCAACTCAGCCAGCTGCTTGGTGACCATGAACAAATCCCCTTCTCCTCTCTGGGCCGCAGTTTCCCAGCTGTAAACTGAGGGAGGTTCATTAACTGTCTTGGTTTAGTTTGCCCCAGAAGCTGAACTTGAGTCAAGGATTCAAGTGTAAGTAGTTCCTGGAAACTCAGGTCGAGGCGTGTGGAAGTGAGACCCAGGGAAGGAAACCAATACAGGGTATGCTGTTGAGCATGTCATCACCATGGCAACTGGGGCTCCATCTAGCTGGGGGGTTCTGGGAGACTGAGTTGGAGCACACCTCAGAGTTCTCCTGCCCAAACTGGGGATTAACCCACCACATCTGCATCCCTCTTAATAGAGGGCTGTTTCCAGAAGCATTCGTTCTCGGCCACTTCAGGCTTTGCCCCACAATGGCCCACCGTGCTTGCACGTATTGGAAGGAAGCAACCCTCAGTGTCAGGGTGAGTGCTGACAAGACAGAGGGAAGGCCCTGACAACATCTCTATAATCATTGACCTTCAAATCTCCCCCAGCCCTGCCGTTCCTGCAGATACCCTGAGAGCACCTTTCAGTGTATTGATCTGTCAGAATTCAGGGCCCAACCCAAACCTCACCTCCTCCAGGAAGTACCTCCTCCTCACCATCCCAGGGTTGGAAATCTTCCTCTTCTCTCTGAACATCTATTGCCTCTGACATCAGCTAACCTGATTGCACAAGACTCTGGCATTTCACAGCGACGCACCTGACCTTCCTCAAATGGAGAACACTCTTCTTTCCACCATTTGGCTGTCTATCTTCCAGTGCCTGACTAGTGTCCAAGAGACCAGAAATAACTGAAATAAAGAGTGAGCCAATTAATTCAATTCAGCAAGTGTTGGTTATGCATCTCAGTATACAGACACTGTCCAAGGAGCAGTAGGGTAACTCAAAGGTAAATAAGATGCCATCGAGACTGTGCAGAATCTCAGAGTCAAAGTTGTCCGAGGTAACAGAAAGCCAGAATGTGTAAGGATGGCCCTTGGAGATCAACAAGTCCAAACTCCTTCCTTCACAAATGGGGAATCACAGGAGAAAACTGACTTGCCTAAGGTCACATAGCTGATGAGTAGTTTTACATGTATTTATTCACAAAGGAAGGTCCTAGGCTTTCTTTTTTTATCATTTGTGCAAGTTCAGAGACAATCTTCTTTTCCTTTGTCTTTTTTCCCCCACTTTGAAGGAAAATGAAATTTAACGGCTTCTCTTTCTGAAGAGAAGGGGCAAAGAATAAAAATATCAGTTATATAATAGTCATTTGCCTACTCATGCAGCCCTGCCAGAATGCCGTTGGAACAGAAAGATGATTAAGTTGAACACTGCGTGTTTATTCCCCTGCGGTCACCCTAATTGGCTCTGCCACTGTAATTGATTTGACAGGTTATTTTTACTCAGAACGAGCTGGGTTCCTCTGCTGGCTCGTAGATTTGCTATTGTTCTCAAAGTCCAGGATGGCAATGGTCCAGATGCCCAGATATGCAGATTTGGGCTGGTTTCCACTGGAGGATGAGTGGGGGGATCTCCAGCTTAACCTGGGGGGAACTGAGATCCCAGTGTATGAGTGTGAGAGTGTTTAGGGGGTGCCCGGGGAAGAAATGGGTAGAGAAGCTCAGTGTAATGCTCCAAGGGATCAAATGGAGAGATCTAGGGGAAAACTGAACGTGACGTGCAACGATGTTAAGGACTTAATCGTGAGGGTGGAGGGGTCTTGCAGGGACTGGGGCAGAAGAGTGGGGGATAACTTTTTGCCTATGGAGCCTTCTGTACTTTTTGTCCATCCCCGGCAGCCAGCCCCTCCCACCCCTGCAAACTGCTCCCCAGAGTACAGAGTACAGAGAACCAGCATTCCCTGTTTGCCTGCGGCACTGGCCACCTACACAATCTTCTCCATCTTTGCACATGGCTCAGTGCCTCCCCCTGTGTGCAGGCTGGGAGGGGAGGGTGTGTTGGCAAGTGCTCAGAAACCCATGGGAGGGCTCCAGGGTGAGATGGGACCCTTGAGGCACCCTGTGGAGACACAGGCCGTGGATTAGGGCCATTTCAGTGACCGTGTGTGACCTTGGATATCATTTAAGCTTTGAACCTCAGAGTCCTAATCATCTCTCAACACAGAGTAACCTTAGTCTGTCCCATCCCCTCACTAGTCTGTGATAAGAGTAATCACAAGTGATAATTAATTACTGAGCACATGCAACACGCTGAGCTCTGGACTAGTACTTCCCAGGCACCATTGCATGTCATCTTCACAATGCGATGGAGAAGGTACTATTATTATTATTCTTCCTTATAGATAGGGAAACCGAGGTTCAGAGAAGGCAAGTAACTCTTTCACGGGCACACAGCTCATAAGCAATGGAACTCAAGCAGGCTGACTCCAGCCCTTTTCTTTTTTTTTCTAATATTTATTTATTTATTTGGTTGCGCCAGGTCTTAGTTGCGGCACGTGGGCTCCTTAGTTGTGGCACGTGGGCTCCTTAGTTGTGGCACATGGGCTCCTTAGTTGTGGCATGCAAACTCTGAGCTACGACATGCATGTGGGATCTAGTTCCCTGACTAGGGATCGAGCCCAGGCCCCCTGCATTGGGAGCACAGAGTCTTATCCACTGCGCCACCGGGGAAGTCCCCAGCCCTTGTCTTTTAACACTGTAGTACTCCATTCAGTATTCTATGCCAGAAAAAATAATCTGAATTTTCAATGGCTGAGGGGCTTATTAACGTGAGAATGTTACCATATCCAGCATAGCATAATGGTGTGGCAAGAACATGTGGAAAATGCAGCCCCACCATTCGCTAGTTTTCTAACTCCTGGGGCATCTCTCCATCTCTTCTGTAAAATGGGAATAGCAATAACCATGTCACCTGGCTGCTCTCAGGAGTGTAGGACGGCCCATGGAAGGCACCTAGCACGGGGCCTGGTATACAGTAAGCACCCAATAAATGGCACCTCCTTTCCTCCCTTCTCCTGAATTCAAAAGCTGAGCCAAGAGAACCCCTCCTGGTCCCAACTCCCCTGGAACGGGGCATTTCCTCTGTGCACGTAACTTTGAACAAGGGTGTGGTGTTGCATGCTCTAGAGCAGGGAGTGAGGGATGGCATTGGCCTCACCAAGCCCGCACAGCAGCCCGAGGGGGTCTGAGCCACGTCTGATCCTTGCATCCACACAGCATCCAGGCTGGCGGGGAGGAGGCCCACGCTGAACTGGGCTGAGGAAGTGAGGTCACAGCCTCGGACAGCAATTCGGAAGTTGGGAGAGTCCTGCCAGCCCCTGCCAGTCGCAGGGCCTTCCCAGAGCAGTTGTTCCTTGGTTCGGCTGGAATTTCAGGCAGGAGTGTTTAGCAGACGGCGGTGGGGCAAGTGTAAATTCTGGAGGCTGAGGCTACACTTTGCAGAGGAGTTTTCCCCTGTCAGCTTCCAGCCTCGAGCAAGGCCCTTCTGGGAGTGAGAGGTACCTCTCGGGTTGGAACAAGGCCAGGGGGGCCTGGGAAGCAGCTTCTCCCAGGGTCCAGGGGAAAGAGTAGGTGCACCTCGTGTGCCAGGCACTTTACACAGATGTGGCCACTTTATGGTTCCAGCTGGATTCAATATGCAAACAGAGATCAACTTCACATTTTTTTCCCTGTCCTTTTTAGACTGTTCTCTTTCCTCCCATGCCTAAGTAAAATCTCAGGTCTGGGAGCTTTTCTGGGCCTTCTTATTCTCTAAGAGTTTCATTTTGTTAAATAGAAAATCGAGTCTAGTTTAATATCAAAACTCCAAGCTCTGGTCTAACTAAGGCTTTTCCGCTCCTGTAGCTCAACCCTACTCTAAGGACTGTAAGGTTCAGACATGGCAGTGGAAGCCATGGCCACTACTTGGCTCTCTTCACTCCACCGCTGTCCCACTGGTCACTGCTTTGGCCCCTGCAGGGCAGGCACTGGGGTGGAGGAGAGGTGAGGGGCAGGAAAGGTCACCCACGACTGGCACCCTGGCATCGCATCCTCTCACGTGGTACCCTGCTGTGCCCATGCCTCTCTCTCCTCTGCTACTTGCGACCCCCCCCTCAGCCCTGGGCTTTCAACTGATCAGCGCCCTGTTAGACCCCTTCCCCCTTCCCGGTGAAACCCAGTTGGGGACACCCCAGTTGGGCTGTCCTTGACCTGATAGCACTGGGATGCCCCCTCCCCTGCTCCAGCCTGTCCAGCCAGCTTCTCACCTTTCGATTTCCTAGACAGGTGTGAGACACCATCCCTGTGTCCCCCAAACTCTGGGGTCACATATCAGATTTTCCAAGTGCCCTCTTGAAGCACTACCTCCCTTTGCCTGCATGTCTGGGGAAGACAAGACACACTTGCAACTCTCTTCAAAGAATTTCTCACAACTGTGCTCTTTCCGGTCTACTCTTTGTTACCCTGGAGGTGCTGGCAGAATGTTCCACAGTGTCTTAGTTTGTCCCACACAGATGGCCCAGGCCCTTGCTTTATGATGCGGAGGTTCTTGACACCTGTTGTGTTATTTCAGGGCTTTGGGGTGATGGCTGAGGTAGAGACGGCAAGCGCCCCATTGTAGCACCTTGTTAAGAGAGTTTCCTAGTGTAATGATCGAGATGGGGGCACGCCTGTTTCTTGAGTACTGTGTGCCAGCCACTACATCAAGCAGCTGGGATGCGTTATTTCATAGCAATTCCCATGTTACAAAGGGAGGAATTGAGACTCAGAGAGGTTAAGTGACTATGAAGGTCACAGAGCTGGTCGGTTATGGAGTTAGGATTTGAACCTGGACTCCCAGACCCAAGTTCACAGGGCGGCTCCTCTCCCTGCTGCCCCGCCCTGAGTCCTCTGCTCTAGCCACATCCTCTTTCTCCCCGTCATCTAAACACGTCTGCGCTTTTCTCCCTGTCCAATCTGCACTCCTGGAACGACCCCTGCCCCAGTCATATTCTTTAAGGTCCAGTTAAAGCCCTACCCTCTCCATGAAGCTATTCAAGGTAATTTCTCCCTCCCTGCATAGGAAACACTTCTGAATGTAGTACTTATCCTGAACTGAGTAATTTTCATTCCCGTACACATCTTTATGTTTTGTAAGTTTTTTATTTTTACTTAGTTATTATCTTTGGCTGCACCGTGTGGCATGTGGGATCTTTGTTCCCCAACCAGGGATTGAACCTGTGCCCCCTGCAGTGGAGGCGCAGAGTCTTAACCACTGGACCGCCAGGGAATTCTGTAAGTTTGTAATGTAATTTCTTGCATTAAGTGCACAAGTCTTAAGCGTACAGCTGATGAACTTTACACAGGTGATGCCTGTGTCACCACCACTGAGATCAAGGAACTCAAGAAGTCCCCTCAAACCCCTTCACCGGCAGCACCTCCCCAAAGTCCCACTAGTCTGACCTTTATCACATAGGTTCATTTTGCTGGCCTTTGATCTTCATATGAATGATATACAGTATTTGCTCTCTTATAACTGGTTTTTTTCACTTGTAAGATTCACTTATAAGATTATTGTGTGTACCGGTCAGAATGGCCATCATCAAAAAATCTACAAACAGGGCTTCCCTGGTGGCGCAGTGGTTGAGAGTCCGCCTGCCGATGCAGGGGACACGGGTTTGTGCCCCGGTCCGGGAAGATCCCACGTGCCGCGGAGCGGCTGGGCCCGTGAGCCATGGCCGCTGAGCCTGCGCGTCCGGAGCCTGTGCTCCGCAACGGGAGAGGCCACAACACTGAGAGGCCCGCGTACCACAAAAAAAAAAAAAAAAAGATTGTAGCCATCCTAATGGGTGTGGAGTGGTATGGCATGCCGTTTGAATTTGCATTTTCCTAATAATTGATGTCGAATATCTTTTTATATGCCTAGTGGCCTTTGGATAGCCTCTTTTCTGAAGTGCCTGTGCAAGTTCGATTTTTAATAATTGAATTGTCTTTTTCTTATTGATTTGTAGCAGCTCATTATGAATTTTGGATGTGGTCCTTAGGTATATGTGTTGCAAATATCTTTTCCTCTGTGTTGCTTTTTTTTTTTTGGCGGTACACGGGTCTCTCACTGTTGTGGCCTCTCCCATTGCGGAGCACAGGCTCCGGACGCTCAGGCTCAGCGGCCATGGCTCGCGGACCCAGCCGCTCCGCGGCATGTGGGATCTTCCCGGACCGGGGCACGAACCTGTGTCCCCTGCATCGGCAGGCGGAGTCTCAACCACTGCGCCACCAGGGAAGCCCCCTCTGTGTTGCTTTTGAATTGCTTTTTAAATTGTGTTACTTTTCTGTTTCTTGTCATTGTCTCTTTTCATGCACTTCTTAATTTTACTGCAGTCCAGTTTATCAGTTTGTTTATGGCTAGTGCTTTCTTGTGCCCTAAGAAGTCTTTGCCTGCTCCCAGGTCATGAAGATATTCTCCTAGGTTTTCCTCTAGAAGCTTTATTATTTCCCATGCACATCTTTATATTCTAACTCCATGTATGTATGTATCATAAGCAAATATGGTATTGTTTTGTATATTTGTAGGGGTTTTTTTTGTTTTATACAAATAATATATAATAACATAGCATGACACAGTAAATTATATAATAACATTCTGCAACTTGCTTTTTGTACTCGACGGTACATTTATGAGATGAATCTTTGTTGACAAGCGTAGCTTTCACTCCTTGCCTTTCGCACGAGCGAAGTTAATTACGCTGTATACATATAACGCCATCTGTTTAAAACCCTTTCTCCTTCTGATGAACGTTTGCTTGCCTCCAACGCTCAGTAGCACAAACAAAGCTGCCATGAATCCGCAGGCAGGTGCCTCCTTGTGTGAGAGAGTCTGTGGGGTGCCTCACAGGTGAGACTGTGGTTTTAGA
Organism: Phocoena phocoena; assembly: GCF_963924675.1. Classification (NCBI taxonomy): domain Eukaryota; kingdom Metazoa; phylum Chordata; class Mammalia; order Artiodactyla; family Phocoenidae; genus Phocoena; species Phocoena phocoena. Next base: position 109,621,735 of record NC_089220.1, read on the forward strand.
GCTGTAGAAACTCAGCACTCTGAGGAGAGGCCTCAGGGCTACTGAGGAGCCGGACTGGGGAGAGAGATGGGTGGGTGGATGGCGGTGGCGGATGCTGGGTAGTCCTGGCTCTGGGCCCCCACCCGTTTCAGCTAGAACAGATTTGCTTTCATGCATTGGGACCCGGGGTTCTGTTTAACGCTTGGTTTGAAAAATGGGTTCTGCTTTAAAAAACAAAAATAGCGTGAAAACACGTAACTGAGTGAAGGCATTGTTCACAAAGTGTTACAGGTACCATTGGACTGTGTCAACTGCGAGGAGGTGATTAGCTCCCCCTTCAGCCAAGCCAGTCTGCTACTTTGCTCTGCACTGTTCATTAACTCTTCCCGTGCAGGCCTCCCTTTTCTTCTCTCCAGGTAGACTCTATTTCTGTATCCTCGGTGTCCAATTCAGTAAACATTTGTTGACGGATTAACTGATGGATAAACTTTTGAATAACCTGGTACCATTGTTATCTCATATCTGTACGTTTTGCAGTTCATAAACAAACCACTTTTATTTTTAAAAATTTTTTATTTTATATTGGAGTAGAGTTGCTTTACAATGTTGTGTTAGTTTCAGGCGTACAGCAAAGTGATTCGGTTATACATATATCCATTCTTTTTCAGATTCTTTTCTCGTATAGGACAAACCACTTTTATATCTGTCTTTCCCTTCAGATCAGCCTAGTCAGAGCTTTGAGGCTTACACAGTGGAGGAATGACTATTCCCACTTCACAGAGGTGAATATTGAGGCTCAGGGAGGTGAAGAGGCTTGAGGTTACGTGATTGGTAGGTGGCAGGTTCAGGACTTGGACCCAGGCCTTTGAATCCTGGCACTGGGCCCATTCCACTGGTGTGTGTGGCCTGAAAACACAGCCTTAATCCAGACATCAATTAATAAGTAACCTGTGCGTTACCCTCTGTAGTTTACAAGCGCTCTCCACACCCTTCTGTGGGGTGGATGCAACCTGTCTCTCTGCAAAGAGGGGGAAACTAGTGCTCAGAGGGTGGAGGTGTCTCACGCAAGGCCGCACACTGTGAAGTGACTGAGCTGCATTCAATGTCCAGCTCCATTTCCCCAGCCCACTCTACTCCTTCCCTCACCTTTACTCCCTAATGCAGGGCCTGGGGGCATCTGGGGACAGTCCGGCTTCTCAGCAGCCCTCCAAGTCCAGCCTCCAGCAGCCGAAGGCCTCACCCTCCCTGGCAGCCCAGGAAACAGGGTTGGCTTTGAACTGCCGAGCATCCCCTCCCGTGAGGCCTGGGGTTGTTTTTCTTATCTAAATAAACTCTGCACAAACATGGTCACATTACTCATGAGTAAGTTATTTGCGATAGCATAGCCCAGAAACGGGGAAATTAGTTCACACTGGAACCATGTCTTAACCTGGTGAAATGAATGGGGAAGAGGAGTTTTAGACCCAGGTCAGTGAAATCTAAAACCTACTCTTCAGAGCACTCACTCTACCCTCCACCTCGAGTCTGGGGAACACTCTTGCCCCTGGTCCTACTCCCCGTGGGCCCCATGGAGGACAGACAGAATCCATCTGTGCCCGGGACAGAGGGCGAGTGAGCTCCAAGGGCCCAGGACCCTGTCTCCCGTGGACTCCACCTCTTCCCACCAGCTTCTTAAGGGAAGAGGAAGACACACCCACGGGGGAGGGAAGCTCTGCTTTATCCTCAGGCCTTTTGTAAAATGGGTGCTAGAATCAACACCTGGTTTAACTAAATTCCTTCAGCTTCTGGAGTTGGCTCTTTCACAGGAAAGCCCTGGGATCAGGGGAGGGAGGGGCTTAGGAGCTGTTATGTAAATGAGGATACAGTGCCTGGCAGAGCATCCTTGTTGTTACGACTGTCCCAGGTACTAAGGTGTGGGAAAGAGAGAAGATGCTAAAAGTGGTGTATCTTGGCCTACCACCACGGAGCTTTTCAAAGGTGTTCACATCTACACTCTCAGGTGTGTTTATGACCTCATCTTACAGGCGAGGGCCTGACTCACAGAGAAGCTCTGTGATGTGCTCGAGGTAGCAATGGGGAATGGATCATAAACCACGGACAATGGGGTTTGCATTTGCAAAGGACTCTTGGACATAAGATCTTAACGGAATTCCTGGCAGAGCTGGGAAAGGAACCTTAGTCCCTGACTCCTCGTTCAGCAGATCCTGGTTTCAGCAGAATGTTTCTCAGATGCCGCCTCTAGTCCCAGACATGATTATGTTGGTCCCAAGTAAGATGGGAACTACATTTGGCTTCTGTCCAGGACTCTGGAACTGTGGTGCCCAGGCTGTGTGGTCACAGGGAACCCTTGCTTCTCTTCACCAGCTTTAGGACAATGGGATGGAGCTTGGAGAGGCTGGGTTTATTGCATCGTGCAGGCCTTGTCCTGGGGGCCTCTTCTGATCATCTTGCACAAGGACTGGGCTGGGACAAGACCCTGAGATGCCCTGAGAGATTCAGCCTCCTCATACGAAATTCAAACAAATACCTGATAATGTGTCTAAACCTGATGATGTGCCTCCCGTCCATATGTGCTGGACTCAAATAGCTCCTTTCTAGAGATTCTGATTGCAAAAATCCTATATGGATGCAAGGAAGTTGAACTTTTCTCCTTGGCTGGGAGAGGGGCAGGAGGGGGAGGGGGCTTTGCGGTTGGCCTAAGCGCCTTCTTGCTGTGCTTCTTGTGTCCCCCGATCTACCAAGGGGGCCTTGCACGTAGTGGGTGCTCAGCCCCCATCTTCTAAATTGGGTGAGGTGTGCCCCCTTCCCAGAAGAGGATTGTGTCTGAGCAGTACTGTGTGAGGTGTGGGCAGGGAGTCCGTGCCAGCCCAGCACGGGTGTGTGTGCGTGCGTCCACACGGAGGGGGCGTGGGGGGAGAATATGTGTGGCCTCAGCAACCTTCCTTAGTTCCAGCTTAAAGGGACAGCGAAATGAAAACGTGTTATTCCCTCTCCTAATTAACATCCAAGTTTGGGATTTCCAGACCTGCCCAGGTGTGGACCGACCCCTGACGCTGACTGTCTCTTGTGGACAAGTCTCCCACAGAAGGATCAACTCCTAGCGCTGAACGGAATGGGATAGAATGCTGAGCCTGGAAGCCACATCTTCGCAGAAGATGCAATTCCACAAGGGGATTTTAGAGTTTCCTGACACAACCCCAGGTAGATGCATCGTATGGGTAATGCTTTCCTGCTTAAAACTGCCCTGGATCTGCTTAAAAACTAAAATCGGAGACAAAAATACACTTAATGAAGGTGTAACACACCACAAAACCATGGCCAGTGGGGTTTGAGTTTGAGGGGAAGTGTATAATTGTGTGTGTTTTAGACATTAAGTTAAGGTAACATGGCCTCACTTGGAAAAATCTGAGGGGAGGAGGGAGAGAACTGTGAAAATATGAGTCCATGCTGGCTGGGAGTTCAACTCCACCCTCGCCAGCTAAGCTTACGCGTTGTTAGTGCCTGCGTACGTTCATTTTTTTTCATTCATTCAATCAAATATTTATAGCGAGGCTGCTTCGTCCTGGACACTTGGTGACACATCCGTTAATTAGACAGATGAGCGCTGCTCTGTGTATGTGGGAACGGCACTTGTACTTTCTGGCTCCCGAATTAAGCTGCATGCTACCCAAGGGCAGGAGGCCAGGCTCTCCCTCCCTGGGCATTTCTTCTACCCATTGCCCTGAACAAGGGTGCCTACAGTGGAAGTTCAGGCACCGGGCCCAACAGGCTCACAAGTGCACACCCTTTCCTTCTACCACCCCCACTCCTAGAACTCTCTCCTGGGCCTCCTGGGTGGCCGTGGCAGGAAGGGGCCCTGAGAATTTAGCTATCGATTGAAGCTGACAAGAACTCGAGGTGTTTTCCTCCCACAGTCATTTGCATCTAGTTAGGGGATTCCCAGAGATCAGAGGATGTGTCTCTATCAGTGAATTCGAAGGTTGGAGCTAGAAGAGGCACAGAGGCAGGCAGGCTCCAGCTAGAGGAATGACAGCTCCTGGCAGAGTTTAAAGAAGAATTCCAAGGCAGGAAAGAACTCAAAAGCCATTCGTAACGTCTGCCATGGGTCAGGCAAAGGAGGGTATTTGAGTCTTGTATTTATAATACCCAAGGCCAATCCGATCCCTTCATTTTACAGATGAGGAAACTGAGACTGGGGCTGTAAATAATGTGCAAAGGTAGAGCAGGTCCATTGATAGAACCAGACCCTTCACCCTCCCCATCCCCTCCCCAGTGGCAGTCTAGTCAGTCAATTCTCCTGCCACTTAACCAGGCTTCAAGCACTTCAGAGAAAATTTCTCCCCAAGTCACAGCCATTCTCTTCATCTGTGGGTGAGGTCAGTCCAGATGAAGGGCTGTGGTGTGTCATCATGCACCCTGCTCCTATGTTTCTTTTGGTCCCCGTCATTTCCTCGTAATTGTTTGAGGGCAGTAAAATATAGTGCAACAGAAGCTGAGTCCATACCGGAAATAGCAAGATTGTGGTCCAGGTTGCCTGGATTTTAGCAGCTGGCACCTCAAACCGATCTCCATGTAAATCCTTACATGCATACCCTACAGATTGGCTTTCTGACATCCCCTAACCCAGTGGCCAAAGAAGCACGGGGCTGAGAGCCTGCGGTGTAAGTCAGGATACCATGCTTTAGTTATGAGACTGTGGGAACATCACTTAATCTTTATGGGCCTCGGCTTCCTAATTATTAATTCAGTTCATCACCAGACATTTATTAAGTACCTTCAGTGGGCTCAGGCACAGGTGTTGCAGAGAGAAAAATATGACAAGGTCTTGGACTTTCAAGGGCTTAAAATCTACTATAATGAATCAGGTAATTAAGCAGATAAATGCCCTAATGGGTCCTACGTATCAGCGTAGAGGTCTGAACAGGATAGTCAGAGAAGGGAAGACTTCACGAAGTGGGTGATGCCTGAACCCAGCCTTGGATGGGAGGAGTGTTCATCTAGTTGAAGGGGTGAGATGTGGAGATTGAAGGGATAGCGAGGACACCAAAGGCCAGAAGGAGTGGTATGAGCAAAGACACAGTGGCATGAAAAGAGCCAGGGATATTTGTGATGTGCCTGGAGAGAGGATGTGATATGGGCACAGCAAGAGGGCTGAGGCCAGAGGTAGGCTGGGTCCCATCACTCAGAGCCTTCACTCTGTATGAAGGACTGTGGACTCTGTTCTCTAGGCCTGTGCTGTCCAACAGCATAGCCACTGGCCACATGTGGTTGCTGAGCATTTGAAACGTGGCCAGTCCAAATTGAGATGTAAGCGTAAAGCGCACAACAGATTTCAAAGACTTTGCACACACCCAAAAGTAGAGGTAGTTTTTATATTGATTACATGTTAAAATGATAATATACTGGATATGTTGGGTTAAATCAAATATATTAACTTCACCTGTTCCTTTTTCCTGTTTTTTTTAACATAGCCTCAAGAACATTTAAGATTACATAGGTCACTCTCATATATTTCTATTGGACAGCACTGCTGTAGACAATTGAAAGCATGTTTTACAAATCACTGAAAGTATTTTTTACAAAGCAGGGAGATGTAGATGCGATTTTTGCTTTTAGAATGCTCACTCTGGCTGCAAGTAGAGAAGGAAGGCAATTAGAAAATTATTGTAATAATTGGTGGTGAGCAGTGATAGGGGCCTGGATTAAGGTGAAGGCTGGGAGATGGGAGGCAGATTCTATACGCTTTGGTGGCAGATTGGATGTAGGGGAGAAAGAAGGGAGGAGTTTCCAGGTTACTAGTTGGGTGACTGGAGACAATGGTGATGCCCCTGAGGATGGAGGACTGAGAAGGAGGTTCATGGAGGAAGCTGATGTGCTCAGTTCTGAACGTGAACTTGAGATGACTGTGGGCCTCTAATTCCAGGGGACAGTTTGAGACCAGAGCTCAGGAGAGGGGTTTGGGCCAGATACTCAGATTTGGGAGTCAGTTTATAAAGGTTAGGTGAGACTCAGGGTGAATAAGATCACCCGGGGAGAGGATGTAAAAGGAAAGAAGCAAGTACCTGGCCCTGGGGAACACCAATACCTGTGGGAGGGCAGGGGAAGAAGACCGAAAAATGCATCCTTATACTGCCTGCCAACAACATCACCCTGTGATTCCTCACCTATGACTCCTCTGCTCCATACTGAGAGGTCTTTCAGAAGAGACCCTTTTTCATGTGTTGATTTCAGAAGGAAACAAACAAACAAAGCCATAGCTAAAGCTGAATGGAGCTATTGATGACTAAGTAAGACAGACGATAAGAAAAATTCTGCCCCAGGTGCATTCTCGCTGTATAAAGCTGGTGTGGTGAGGATAAGCTGGTACAATGGCTTTTCAGGGACCATTCAGTAACAGCATCAGAAGTAGCCATTCTCCTTCCAGGGACTTATTCTAAGAAAATAATCAGAGATGTACACAGATGCATACGTACAAAAATGTTTAAAGCAGCACTTCTTACAATGCCAAATAACATGGAGAGCCACCTAAAGGTCCAATTGTGGGAAACTGGCTTCATGAATTAGGATAGATCCATGTGGCAGAATGTTCCACATTCAAAATAATGGAGTAAATGTATATTTCTTGACATAGAAGGATGTTCATGATATGTTTCATGAAAAAATTAGGGGACTGCAGTGTGATTATCTCTAGTGAGTGGTTGTTTGTCTTCATCATGGTTAAGAGCAAGTGCCCGGCTTGTCTGAGCAAGGTTACTCACTGACGTCACCTCACCATGCCTCAGTGTCCTCTTGGAAAGGGGACGATAATAACACCAACCATAGGCAGTGGTAGAAACTAAATTAGTTAATCTCATCCACGTAAAGCACTGAGAACAGGGCCTAGCACTTGTGAGACGTTCAATAGGTGTTAGCCTTTATTATTATTATTTTTTAAATTAAATTAAATTTATTTTTGGCTGTGTTGGGTCTTCGTTGCGGTGCACAGGCTTCTCATCGCGGTGGCTTCTCTTGTTGTGGAGCATGGGCTCTAGGCACGTGGGCTTCAGTAGTTGTGGCACGCGGGCTTAGTAGTTATGGCTCATGGGCTCTGGAGCGCAGGCTCAGTAGTTGTGGCGCATGGGCTTAGTTGCTCTGCGGCATGTGGGATCTTCCCAGACCAGGGATCAAACCCGTGTCCCCTGCATTGGCAGGCGGATTCTTAACCACCGTGCCACCAGGGAAGCCCTTTATTATTAGTTTTAAAGACATCTTTATTGAGCTATAATTCACGTACCATACAATTCACCCGCTTAAAAATGTACAAGTCAATGGGGTTTAGTATATTGAAAGAGCTGTGCAACCGTCACCCCAGTCAACGTTAGAACATTTTCATTCCCCCAGAAAGAAACTCTGTACCCACCGGAAGTCACTCCCACCCCACCCCTCCACCAGACACCCCAGCAACCAGTAATCTACTTTCTGCCTCTATAGGTTGGCCTATTCTGGGCATTTCATAGAAATAGAATCCTGTAACGTGGTTCTTTTAAACAACAACAGTCCAACTCATCTCTCTTTTAGCTGGTGTCCCTCCCTTTGGTCAGATTGAATCGCTTGGGAGAGGGACAGCTTTACCCCATTCCTGTGACTTTCGTTTCATTCCTTCAAAGTCTGAGTCAACCCCAGGAGGTTTGTTTCCAGATGCTGGGTTGTGTCTAAGGGACAGAGTACTCTAGTCACGTGTGTTGTTTCGAGCAGTGAGGACTTTTCTTCTCTTTTCACATGCCCGGTGTTTGACTACACAGAGGCCCTAACAGCCCTCCCACCCCATACCCCGCCCACCGCCCTAAGCATCAGAACCCCTCTCAGACCTGACCAGATAGTCCAAGCCACCCCTGCCTCATTCCCCTCCACCCTCCAGAATCCACATTCCTTACCCCGGAGAGACCTAACTCTACTTTCGCCCTACACCTTGCTGTCTTTCTTCAAAATCTTTGTTTAAATTGAGGTACGACTTTGATATAGTATATTCCATTCACTTCTAGTGTAAAAATAACTTGCAATATATTAAAGGTAATACAATCTCACTGCCTTTCTAGAGCTATATTTTTATTTCAACACACCACTCCTTGGTGTTTGTCCATGTGCACATGTGCTTTTAAAAATAAATGCAATTATAATGAACCAACAATTTGCCAACAACTATTTTTTTTTAGGGCCACATTGTAAATTGAACACTGGGCCGAGGGAGATCCTGGGTCTGAGCCAAGGCCACATTTGTGACTCTTATTATCCCAGAAAATAGGAAAGAGCAAATAAAGTGACCTCTACAAACGTAACATAGGTACAAGGTGCAAAGACGAAGACATAAAAACACATGAACCGAGGGAGAAAATTCACACAACGTGTATCCATTTCTCTTAAACATATGGGGCTGGACTCTGAAATAATGTCATCTGAACAAGACAGATCTCAGAGGCATGGGCAGACAGAGACATCTAACACACACACACACACACACACACACACACACACACACCCCTGAATCTCAACAACACCTATGTACACAGAGAGAGTGACCAACACACCAGGACATACACAGATGGTATAATCAAGCATACATGCACTCACACACACAACTCTACACCTACCAGGATCCTCTCCTGGTCCCTGACTCCCAGGCCTGCAATTTCTGAACGCTGGGAAGGAGCTCCTGCAGAAGAACTCAAAATAGCTCTGTGAACCCTGCCCTGGGCTCCAACCGCCTGCCCACAGGCCCATCCTGTCCTCCCCCGCAGCCCTGGCCCCGTGCCTTGGTCTGCACACAGCGGCGGTTGGCTATGCCTACCCCCAAGTCCAATCCCCTGCCCCAAATCTCCTCGAGTCAGAACTGGTCTCTCGCCTTACCTTCCTTGGACAGTATCTGCACCCGGCTCCTTCTGTCCCAGCCCCCTTCTCCCAGGGACGGTCTGTAATCAACCCCAGGAACCTGCTGGGCTGGCAGTCAGGGGTCAGCCGTCCAGTTTGGACAACAGCAACTTAAATTCCTGAGTCTCTGGTCCCTCCTCTGCAAAGCAGCAACCATAGCAACCATCTTTTGGGGACTGAGAACTTCAAACAAGACCCTATCCTTGAAGTCCTGGCCCAGAGCCTGGCATAGAGCAGACCTGCAAAGGGTAGTGTTCCCCCAGCCCTCAGTTCCCTAAGCTGTCAGGTGGGGGCAGTGTCTGAGCCTGCATGGTCCTAGGGGTGGCCCTGAGGCAGGCGTTTTAAATGATTTTGACGGGGTTCTCCAAATATGAGATGTCACCATCACTGGGTTGGAAGGTACTAGAAACCAAAGGCTCTGTCTTTTGAGCAAACTAGAGAGTAGTTAGTATATTGACTACCACGTGCTGAGCACGGTGTACTATTGCAGCCCTGCAGCGGAGGGTGAGGTTAACATACTCCTCAGTACCACGCAGTACTTCATCATTACAGGTTCACAGATCCATTTATTTATTCTCCCCCTTTAGCCTCCTCTCCAATTCCCATATGCCCACCCTCAAACACTTATTTTGTTGTGTTCAATGTATGTTTTTTCTCTCTCTCTCTTTATTTTTTATTGTGATAAAATACAGATAACATAAAATTTATCATTTTAACCATCTTTAAGTGTACAGTTCTGTGGCGTTAAGTACATTCACGTGGTTGTACATTCATCACCACCATCCATCTCCAGAATTTTTTCATCTTCCCCATCTCAATCCCCATACCCATTAAACACTTACTTCCCCTCCTTCCCTCCCCCCAGTCCCTGGCAAGCACCGTTCTACTTTTTGTCTCAATGAATTTGACAGTTCTAGGTACCTCACGTAAATGGAATCATATGGTATTTGTCCTTTTGTGACTAGCTTATTTCAGTTTGCACAAGGTCTTCAAGTTTCATCCATGTTGTAGCATATGACAGGATCTCCTTCCTTGTTAAGGCTGAATAACGTTCTATAATATTCTACAGTACGTATATACTGTATTTTGCTTATGCATTCATCCATCAGTAGACACTAGAGTTACTTCCACCTCTTGGCTATCAAGAATAACGCTGCTCGGCTTCCCTGGTGGCGCAGTGGTTGAGAGTCCGCCTGCCGATGCAGGGGACACGGGTTCATGCCCTGGTCTGGGAAGATCCCATATGCCGCGGAGCGGCTGGGCCTGTGAGCCATGGCCACTGAGCCTGCGCGTCCGGAGCCTGTGCTCCGCAACGGGAGAGGCCACAACAGTGAGAGGCCCGCGTACACCAAAATAAACCAAAACAAAACAAACAACAACAAAAAAGAATAACGCTGCTGTGAACATGGCTGTATAAATACCTGAGTCCCTGCTTTCACTTCTTTAGGGTATATGCCCGGAAATGGAATGATTAGATCAAGTGTTAATTCCATGTTTAATTTTTTGAGGAACCGCCATACCATTTTCACGGGACTGCACCGTTTTACATTCCCACCAGCAATGCCCAAGGGTCCCAATTTCTCCGCATCTTCACCAACACTTGCTATTTTCTCTTTTTTTGATAATATCCATCCTAATGTGTGTGAGGTGATTCAATATTTATCTTGTTTGTCTGACTTCTTTCAAAATGTATACAGTTGTTTTGTGTCTATGTAATTTTTTACATAAGTAGCATTGTGTTATTTGTTTCATTCTGTGTGTTACTGTCTTCACCTAGAACTGTTTTTAAGGTCCAACCATGTGTCTCATGTACGCAGAACACATTGCTTCTAACTTGTGCATAGTACTCTATACTGAGCACCAGCCATGTGTATTGAAAATGTTCTGTGGGCTTTTAGAAAGCTCTCTACATGGTTATTTGAGTCCTTACAGCAATCCTAAGAGGTAGATGTTATTACTCCCATTATATGGATGAGGAAACTGACGCACAGAGTTAAGGGACTTGCTTGAAGTCACACAGCTGGAAACGGGAGACTGGACATTTTAACTCAAGTCCGTCTGGTGCCACAGGAGAGCTCACGTGTGTAAAGTTCTAGAAAGGGCTTAAAAATGGGGGCTGACTGCAGACAGAGGCTCTCTCTCGGATGAGGGCACTTTGATGAAAGTTCTAGTCCTGACTAGATCCTGACTTATCTGCAGGTTGTGAATGCCCTCCCTTCACCAGATGTCACTTTCCGTTTGTGTAAAATGAAGACAGAACAATTTTCTTGCTCTTTCTAGATACACCACTTATTGATTATTTATTTATTTATTTATTTTAATAGAGCTTTATTGGAGTATAATTGCTTCACTCACTTATTGATTAAACACCCTTTAGCTACTGGAAAAATCATCAGAATTGAGGGCAGGTGTTTGTTTCTTTCCAGTGTTCCACCTGGGAGCCACTCCAAATACATGAAAACCTTTTGGCAAATCCGCTTGTGAGGCTCCTCCCCCATAGGACTAACTATTTCCAGGAAAACAGAGGCTCTGCCTCTGGCCCTATCCCACCTCTCTTGAACTTTGCACTTACCGTGATGAAAAATTAACCGGGCTAACATTTCCCTTCCAAGGACAACCTCTGCAGAAGCCAGCCTGGCTGGGCCCCAGGAGACCAGGCACCAGAACAGAGTTTCTATCCATCTGGAGCCACCCACCCACTCACTGCCCAAAGTCAAGGGAGCGTGTGGGGTCCTCCTGGCACCCGGAGGAATCTAATCCTTAGCCCTCCTCACTGCTTTGTGAAACTGGGCTGATTTCCCCAACTCTTCTTGTGGAGAAACGGAGGCCAGGGAAGAAAGAACCAGCCCAGAAACGGTGCTTGCTGGCTTCATAACATGGGTCCAGCGCTGTTTTCTGCACGTACAGCTGTCCCTGTCCCATGATATGAAGGAAGCGCAGGAAAGCATGTTTCAGCCACACTAGCTGCTGACAAGTTACTGCCTCCCCTCAGGAAAATGAGAGGGCTGAACCTGGGGCCCTTTCCATGTCACAATTCAGAGGCTTAGGGACACGCTAGGTCCTTCCACTACATGCAATCCTCAGATCTCTCTTGGGCTCCTTACCTCCACAGCACACATTGCACTTCACCATACATGGCTTCTGCCTGTGTAAAATGAGGGCCTTGCACCGAAGGGGAACAATTTTAATGCTCTTTCTACGTTCGTAGTTGTGCTTCATTCTTACAGCTGAGAGGATAGACGCTCAGTGGGGAGAAGGGATGAAGAGAGCCAGGATCGAAAGCCAGGTCAGTCACTGATGAAGCTTGAGGTCCTTTAGCTCGATCTGACTGCCTCTCAACAGTGGGACCTGCCTCATTCGATGTTCAGGTTAAAATGAATGTTTTACTGGGATGACGGCAAGGGCCCCTTTCATGCGGGCACACACCTCCTACCCCTTGGTGCTTCTCTGGGCCGTGCGCTCCTGAGGTTAGGGACCTTCATCTTTCATTTCAGCATCCCAGAAATGAGTAGGATGGCAACACGGAGGTACTGCGTAGATGTGCACGTCTAACCGAAACCTGCTACCCCCCGCCCCCTGCACGACTCTCCATGGCACTAATGGTGGCCCCAAGGTGTGGTTCTATTCCTTTACAGCACTCGACTGTTTGCAAAGCTTTCCACGTTGTATTCCCACAACCACTCTAGGAGACTGAGAGGAAAGCTATCTCTAGCTCCATTTTACAGGTGAGCAAACATTTCTTCTAGTATCACAATAGTGCACCTGTGTAAAGAACTTTTGTTTTGCAAAGAGCTCCATCTGTGGTGTCACCTTCACCCTCCACGACTTTATAAGGCAGCTAGCTGGGTGCAGTGGCAAGAATGTGGACTGAGGCCTCCCAAAGCATGGGGATCAGATCCCAGCTCTGCTGCTAGTGCTCTCGAGTACTTATTATAATCTCTGTGCCTCAGGTGCTTTATCTGTAAATGGGAGACAGAGGGACATCTACCCCAAGAGCCATTGTGAAGGTGAAACCAGCGGACAGCACTCAGGCTACCTGGAATGAAGAAAGCCATCAATAAATGTTGATCGCCTTCCTCCTTTCTCTTTTTTGATGAGGGCTGGCAGGAAGGGAGTGAAACCAGATTACAGTGGCTGCTGGTTAGCCGGAGGACCAGCCAGGAACGGGAACCAGGTCATTAAGCCCCAGCTGGGGTTCAGGGATTCTCCTTTAAGGTCCAAGCAGGTGGGGAGTTAGAAGGAGGGGAGGGCGAGAAGCCCAGCGCTCAGCCCCAGCAGCTGACAGGCTTGTGAGAGGCCATTCTCTCCTACCAGGCAGGAACCCCTGCAGCTTCTGGGCTGACTGTGGATTAGGCCACACCTCACAGGGCTTTGTAACTCCCCACCCGCTAGAGGGTTTGCAGATAACTTCTTTCTCACCACGGGAGTTTCCTGCTGTTAAAAACAAACAAAGCCTAGAGGCCTGGTAGGGGGAGGGGCGGCAGGAGAAAGGCCCTGGGGGCCTGGGGTAACTCCTGAAAGCAGCTGAGTGAGGGGTTTGTGGGCAGATGCCCCTGAAGTGTGCTGGTAGGGAGAGAAACCCCAGAGCTCCCCCAATATCCCGGTGTTCCTTTGCTTCCCACCAAAACTAATTTGGAATACGTAAGGTTCCCCAATACTGCCCTTTTGCCCCACTTTTTGCGAGTTTACAGCTTTGAAAACAAAGCTCTCTCTCCTATTTATTGGGTGTCGAATTTCGGATCTTTCTTTATCATAAGATTCCAACACCCTGTAATGAAACCTTTCCTCCAAAGATAAGTTCTAAAGCGCCCCCATTCATTTCTTCCTGAACTCAACAGATGTCTTTGAGGCCCATTTTCTGCCGGGCACTTGGTTCCCAAGGCCCAGGGGACCCCCTGGCTCCAGCTATTATCCAGGGAGTCACTGGGGTCCCCAAATCTCCACTTCTGAGAGCCTCTCACTAATCCCTCTTTCGCACGGTCTCGGGGCTCTAAGCCGGTATGATCTCACCGGTGCGAGAATAAAAACAGCCCTAGAGTCACCGGCGCCGCCAAGGCCCCTGACCGGGATCGGCGCGCCCGCGTCTCGGTGCGCGCCCCAACTTCCTGGGCCTAAGCCTTCCGCGCGCCCTCTCTCGGACCGGGGTCCTCCCGGGGGTGCACCGCCAGCCTGCGGCCGGACGGCGCTCGTTCGTGCGAGTCTAACGCTCTCGGGCCCGCCACTCCAACTGAGCTTCCTGAGTGTGGGTTCCGAGAGCAGACGCCACGGCCCGAGCCCGGCCCTCCAGCCTGGGGCCCCTCTCGCCGCTCCTTTCCCACGACTTCCTCCTGGCGCCCGCCGGACTTCAGGTCGGGGCCGCGCGGGGTCCTGCGCGCCCCAGCCCGGGCCGCCGCTGTCCCCGGACGCCCACGTGGGCGTGCTCCGCTCCGGGCGGGGGAAGGCCGGGCGCCCTCCCGGAGGCGGGGGGCGGGCAGGGCGCCCGCGGGAGGAGGCGGCAGGGCGCGGGGGAGAAGGCGGGGAGCCCCGGCGGCAAGGGGGCGGTGACAGCGCTTGGAAAGGAGGCTGCACGCGGATTTGCATGAAACACAGACTGGCAGCGGGCGGGAGCGGGAGCGCGGCGCAAACCCGGGGCCGGCCCAGCGAGCGAGCGAGCGAGCGAGCCGGGAAGGAGGAGGGCAGCGGGAGGCGAGGCTACCGAGGCGGAGGGATCTGCGCATCAAAGGGAGCGAGGCGAGCAAAGTTTGGCTGGGAGTTGGACTCTCCTTCCTGGAGGCGGCACCCAAACAGCCACCCCGTGCGGAAACCCAAACTTTCTTCTGCCACTCCGAGCCCCGCGGCCGCCGTCTCCGCCCCGCGTCCGGGGCCTTCCCGATCCCGCGCCTCTGCTGCCTGCCCGCCCGCCGCCCCTCCGCCCTTCTCCCCGCCTTGGGAGCCGCCCGGGGCGCAGGGCCGCGCGCCGAGCCCCGCCGGCTGCAGCGCCGCGGCCCGGCCGGGAGCACCGGCAAGTTCGCCGAGAGTTGAGGCGAAGTTTGGGCGGCCGCTGCCTTCCCCGGCCGAGCACCCCGCTGCGCCCCCGGCGTCCCGCCGCACCCAGCCCCGCCGGGGGCGCTCCTCGCCGCCCGCGCGCCCTCCCCAGCCATGTCGTCCATCCTGCCCTTCACCCCCCCGATCGTGAAGCGCCTGCTGGGCTGGAAGAAGGGCGAGCAGAACGGGCAGGAGGAGAAGTGGTGCGAGAAGGCGGTCAAGAGTTTGGTCAAGAAGCTCAAGAAGACGGGGCAGCTGGACGAGCTGGAGAAGGCCATCACCACGCAGAACGTCAACACCAAGTGCATCACCATCCCCAGGTGGGGGCCCGAGGGACGCTGGGGCGCGCCCGTCCAGCCCCCTGGCGTGGCGAGGACGGCCTGGTGGGATAGGAGCGGGAGGGATAGCGTGTGTGTGTGTGTGTGTGTGTGTGTGTGTGCGCGCGCGCGCGCGCGCGCAAGGGGGGTGGGAACGTGGGCAGGAAGGGGGTGGGGGGGACCCCAAACAAAACCTTCTCTATATTTGCAAAGATTTAGAGCCTGGGGCTTCCACGCGGCACTCGCGCTCCTAGACCTCGCATTCGCTTTTCACCTCCGGGAAAGGGGTGCTGCAGGAATCGGCCGCCCCCACCCCGGGGAGCTGCGGGCTAGAACTTGAGGCCCGCTTTGTTCAGCTCCGCTGGCCGGAGCCCCTCCTCCGCCGCCGCCTCCCGCCCCCGCGGCCCGCGCTCGTGGAGGTGGTGGTGTCTCTCCCTTTCTTTTCTTCATTCCTGTCCCCCTACTTCTTTCCTCCTCGACAGGAATGCAGTCCGTACAGCTGGGGCTGTGGGTGAGGAGCGGGAGCCTCGTGATTGACAGATTCCTTCTTCATTCTCTCTTTGCCTTCGGGATTAGCATTTTTATCGAGTATTTTTAGATTCGGTTGTGCCAATCTCCCGCCCCCTCCGCACACACGCACTTTTAGTTGCAGTGCAGGGCTCTGGCTTTCAGATGAGAGAGTTAAGTGTTAGAGAGTGGGGTCCTCTCCTCCACCTCCCCTGACTGTTTTTTGCCCACCTTTCAGTCTGAGATTGCGGGTGGATGCCCAGAGGACGGGGCTCAGAGCTGAGATAACAACACGCACCCCAAAGTGGGCCTCGCATCGGCCCTCGCATTCCTACAGAGCCCTCCTTCCCAAAGCGCTTTGCCATCTGTCTGGATCTCCTTTATCCTCCACTTCGCGCCAGCTAGGTCAGGCGGGAGCTCACAGATGGCTGGTAAAGGGGTCAGTGACTTCACTCCCCACGGCCTTCTCTTAGCTGAGGTGTGCCAGGCTGGGAATTGGGGTGTCTTGGGGGGGCACCTTAGCCTCCTGTTCTCTCTCTCTCAGCCCCCTTTAAAAGTCTTATTCTGAACCAAGGGAGAGTTTGTGTGTGTGAGTAGGGGATGTTCTTGGGGTTCCAGGCTGCAGAGCACTGAGCAGAGGGTCCCCAAGGCCAGAGCCCCACAGAAATTGTCATCCTTGCTGCTGGGCCAGGAGTAGACTCCATCCTTGGCCACCTGCTTGGGGCAGCTGTACGAGGGCTGCCATCCGTGTCAGGCAGGCACAAAGCAACATCTGTCCACGGGAACCCAGGCCTCCTCTGGAAATAAATGCCACATATGGTGGGAGTGCTGACTTGAAAAATAATAATTTTTTTCAAAACTGGGTGGATCCAGTCCATAAAGCGGGAGGGAAGGCAGTGTGCTGTCCGGGAAGTGTGTTCTGGGTGTGTGATCGGGATCCAGAATTGACTTCAGAGAAGGTGGTGTGATGTGATGGTCAGTGAGCCCTAGGTCCCGGTCCCAGCCCTAGTTCTTCATTCTTCCTTATTCCTTTGGGTGAAGGGTGGGGAGTAGGGTGAATGAATGTCATACTTCTCCAGCCCGGGGAAAGCTTTGCAAAACCTGCCTTCTTACCTGCCTGAGTACATCGAGGACAAGTGCTTTATGTTTTGAAACAGGAAAAAAAAAAAAGAGCTATCAATTATAAAAGGAGCAGCTGTGTAAAGTGTTTGTTTCACAGTTTACAAAGGACTTTCACATGCTTTTATGAGATCAAGAAAAAGAAACTCCTGGAAAACAGATCAGGTAATTAGGCCTAAGATTTATCCCACGTTTCATGTTGAGAAACCTTTGGAGGAGAGAGGTGAAAAAGGCTTGGCATAGTAAACATGCAGTTCTGACCAAATGTGCATCTTCTACTGGCCCAGGCTGCTCCTCCCTTTGAAGGTTCTGAATACATTCTTTGCTGACTGCTCGAGCAGTGTTAACCAGGGGGATTGGGCCCCATGGATCTTTGTTGGTAAGGTTACCAGTGTTCAGTCTTTGGGCTGGTGACAGCCTGGAGGAGAGGCCTGGCAAGGTAGGAGTTTGCCCTCTGGGGAAGCATAGCTATGGCCTGCCTTTTCCAAAGTCCTGCGCAGCCTGAGGCATTCGGAACACTTTGGGTGTCTCTGAGAGTTCAAGTTAACTGGGCCTTCTCATGACTCTGTTAGGACTGGGCCATCTTCTTCTACCTGCCTGGCAAGGACTTAATGCTAAGGCAGATTTTTTTCCATCTTTTTCAGTTAGGGAAACCCAGTTCCTTGGGTGGATCCAGACAAAGTGGATTTCCAGCCCTGGATTTTGTGCCCACGCCTCTGGGTCACCTTGTCTCCCTTGGCAACAGCTACTGCTGTTTTTGGTCGCGGGCAGAGAACTAAAGGCCACATCTTGGGGAGGTAGCTAGCTGGCCTCACACTGGTGATATCGGTGTGTCTCAGACCTGTAGGCTGTGGGGTTTCTTGTCAAATTGTCTGTTCTGTCCTCACTGCCTTTTATAACTAGGGCTTTGGAAAGTTGACAAAAGGAAATGTTGAACCTAGTTATCCCACAGGGTGTGTGGGGTGGGGCACTGGGTACTTAAAAATACTCTGCGAGGTCTGGACCTTGGGGTGTTAGGAGCCCTCAGTCTGAGGAGATTTTAACACGCCTCTTTTGGCTAATACGAAATCTTGAGCAGCAACAGCTCCATGTGGCAATTAGAGCTGGATACTAGGGCCCCCCAGACCATACACTTGCTTCTGTTACCCCGGCTCTAACCTGTCTCAGTGATCAAGAGAGCTGGAGTGGTACAGGCTCACGGGTGTCAAGAATGTCCGGTGCCAAGGCAGTGGTAAGAGCCTGATTTAGATACACCAACAGAGGGGCTATCAGGGCACTGAGGTCTGGCAGGATGGGCAGAACTTTGGCAAGTTGTGTAACAGCATCCTACTTGTCACCTAGTTGAGTACCTGAGTACGGCTGCATGTATCTTCCTGGCCAGGAATGGAGTTACAGCATTTGCCACCAAGAGGTAGAGAAGGTGTGTGTAGGTTATGTCAGTGATAAGGAGCCAGGTGCACTTAAAGATGACTGTTCTGATGGACACTGATAACTTGTGTTTCCACCAATGGGACCCATGACTTGGCCCACTTGTTGAGAGCTGGACCAAACTTAGGCCTGGTTTGTTTGGGGGGAAATTTGGGCTTTCTTGCGTCGGAGCACCAGGTCCGGAGAAAAGTGGGAGGATTAAGCCAGACCCCAGGTCTGACACACACCCTCTCCTCCCTTTCTGTGCATCTGTTCTTTTGGTGCAGCCTCCTCCTGGCTGCTCTCACCCTGGGGAGAAAGGGAAAAGATCCCCATCTCTAACACTCCTTTCTCAGGCTTCTGGGGACAGACCGAGGGTGTAGGAGGGGCGTCTTTAATACCGGCTGCATCTCAGCGTCTCCTGTCCTCCCTCCTCTCTCAGCTGCCGCTCAGAGCACCATTCTTCTGTGGCCCATTGGAAGCAAGCTCACTTGCTTGCACCCATCCTCTCCTTTCTCTTGTTAACCTTGATTAGGGGAGCTCCGCACAAGGGCTGGGATGAGGAGGGTTCTGCAGGACACCGGGTAGCTGACTGTGGGGCTGGCTCAGAGGTATGGCCGAACCTAGGAGCCACTCGACGTTCCCTTGACATTTGGAACCTTGGAACTTGCTGCTTGCACCCAGGAGTTGAATGTGTGGGCCGGTGCATGTTGCAGACAGCCCGTCGCTCACACTTCCTCATCGAATGTTACAGGATTGGATTTTGTAATTGGATTTTGTTACAGGATTGGATTCATTGATAGATGTTAGCCCCTCCCATGTCTGAGTCCGTATTCCAGGAGGTGGAGGAGGATGCATAGATAAATTGGAGATGGTCCCTGCCTGTGAGGAGCTTACACTTCAGTAAGGGAAACAGCAATAAGGCATTGAGTGTCTATTTCTTCCTTATTCCCAGCCATCAGAAGAAGTATGAGCTCTAGAGTGGAGTGATATTTTTGGGGGGCAGGGGGGATTATGATGTGTTTTTTAAATATTACAGAGGTCACTGTGTTAGAAAACAAAATAATGACAGCCATCTGTTTTCTCCAGAAAAAGCACAGAAATCAGGTCCTGTGTCTTGCCGTTTTAATACCTGGATGGATTTAGCAGTTCACTTAATGTCTCAGAGCCTTCGTGCCGGCACCTGTAAAATCAGGAGGAGGTAAAGCCTGTGGAAGTGTTTTGTAAACCAGAGAGTTTGACAGATGTGTTACGTTTAGACCTCTATGTGTATCATTCATTCATTGACTACATTATTCAGTCATTTATTAAATACCTACTGTGATGAGCAGGGCAGGGCAGGGTGCCTATTCTCAAGGGGCTCCCTATCTAGAGTGGGAGACAGACTTGCCTAAAATACAGGCCATGAGCTGCAGCCAAGGGATGTACAAAATGCCCAGGGATGAGGGGGAACAGACCGTTGATTCTGTGGGAGGAGGTGGGGAGAGGAGGGAGGAGTCCCTGTGAGGTGGAAAACCACAAGGACAGGAGTTATTATCCAAAGGATGTTCCTGGACTGTAGTACGATCATACGAACTTCTGGGTTCATGGAGATCGTTGCCTACAAGACTGAGGATGTCTTTATCTTCTTTATCTTCCTTCTCTCCCTAAACGGAGCACTGCTATGCACTTGTTACCTCCCAGCTCGCACCGAACTAGCGACTAGTGACTTGTGTTGAGTATTTTATGCCACTGTAAAGTGTCCTCGCTTTGAAGTAAAGAGTCGTTAGTACTGCAAACCTGAAATTCAGGTTTCCTTGGTGGAAACAGTGACTTTAGATATATTAGCTCAGAATATAACGGACCATGTCGATAAGAAGTGGACAACTTGGAGGTGATGGTGGATCCTCAGAATTTCAGACTTTTGGTGTGACCTAGCTTTTCATTTCTCTGGTTAACACTCGCTGAAAGTAAATCCTATAAACCTGAGTTTCTATATGGACATAAGAGCTTTTAAGAAGTCTTTGCAAGGATGTGAAGTGTCAAATGACAATTCTAATAGTAGAAAAAGTCAATGAATACAGTAGTCGTTTCGTTCTGATGAGAAATGCAAGCAGCCGATGGCATTGAGAGAATGTGGCTTGAGCTTATCACATCAGCAATCCAATTAAAATGAGTTTGAAAGGTAAATATTGGTTCGATAATGTAAATTTGTAATTGCTGTATTATCATAATGGAAATAAAATTAACACGGTTTAATGGACTGAGCAACTGTTAATTTTCGCTTGTCAACTTATTGGGAGGTTTCTAAATGCCATTGGACGCACAATACAGCCGTGTCTCTGCATGAGTTCCTTTATGAATAGGACCAAGTAGCGCTTGCTTCGTTTATTTATTTATTTTTATTGAAGTATAGTTGATTTACAGTGTTGTGTTAGTTTCAGGTGTACAGCACAGGGATTCAGTTATATATAACATATATATATACTTTTTCAGATTCTTTTCCCTTATAAATTATTACAGAATATTAACTGTAGTTCTCTCTGCTATACTGTAGGTCCTTGTTGGTTATCTGTTTTATATACAGCAGTGTGTATGTTAATCCCAAACTCCTAACCTGTCCCTTCCCCCCAACCCCCTTTCCCCTTTGGTAACCGTAAGTTTGTTTTCTATGTCTGTGGGTCTATTTCTGTTTTGTATATAAGTTCATTTGTATCTTTTTTTTTAAGATATAAGCGATATCACATGACCTTTGTCTTTCTCTGTCTGGCTTTACCTCACTGAGTCTGATTAATCTCTAGGTCCATCTATGTTGCAAGCAGCGCTTGCTTTAAAACTTGAAGTCCAACTTTATTCCTTTACTTATTCTCCCACCTTCTTTATTCACCCCTCCCCCAGCCTCCTTTAAGCTCTCTAAAGTGGAATGCAGCTTTCTCAATCAACAAGGCTCATGAATAGTCCTAATTAACTTTGTCCTTGTCTCCTTTGATGTATTGACATATTTAAAAAAAAAAAAAATCCACCGTGCCCCCTTCCCCAAATCTATGTCTGGTAGTACCAGTCTGCTGGGAAGGGAACTGCCTAGAAAGGCTGCCGGTGAAGGGGCCTGGGAGACTTAGCAGCCTTTTGCAGACGCGAATGTCACGTGCAGTGCTAGACGAGACTAGCTCTTCCCCAGGAGGGCTGGGCATCATCTGTTGACCACTTCAGTCTCCCCATCTTCAAGTGCAGTGGTTCCTGGAAACGGTTGGAAATTACCATATTAAACCCACCCTGCAGAAGTCTGGTTTCTAATTTTACTGTATTCCAGGTTTTAGAACAAAGATCCGAGAGAACTTGTCCAATTCATGTTTATGCTTTCCTTCAGTGCGCCTACTGGGTGCCCAAACCTGCTCCAGGTAGCAGGGCCCCACCAGTGAATGAGGCAGACGCCTGATTCTGCCCTCCCGTAGCCTCTGGTCCACTGGCTGCTCAACACGAGGCCTTTGGAATTGTAATAATCATGTATGTGTTCACTCTGGTTAACTCGTAAGTACTGTTTTCTTAATGCCAGAGAACCAAATCCCCCAAGCTCTGCAGTTTATTGAGTCCGGATGAGGGGTGTGTGTGTGTGTGTGTGTGTGTGTGTGTGTGTGTGTGTGTGTGTGTGTAACATTATTCTTTGTTTTGACTTAATTAACAGTTTTAGAAATAACAAATCTAGAGCACAAGTCACACTGTCTGCGGTGATTATCTGGGGCCTCAGCTGTAAACAGCAGCCTGCCACCATGGCACACTGCTACAGAGTGTTTTGACAGAGAGACTTGGTTTAAAACGAAAACACGGTAGAAGCCTATTAATTAAGAAGTTTTGCTAGTGCTGGACTAGGCTGAAGTTTGTGTCGCAGGCCTTTTCTCCCCATAAATGTGGTCAGAGAAAAATTAGTCATAAACAAACTTTGGGGAGTCATTTTGGAGGTAGGAGTCAACAGACCGGAGGAGGTTCTAGACTTAAGCTCTGTTTCTAATTAGCTGTGTCACCTGGGCCGATTCACTTACCATCTCTGAGCCTCAGATGTTCTCAACTGGAAAATGGGCTAAATAAGCTCTATCAGAGGATCTTTCTAACTCTAAAGTGGTTTTCACGCAGGCATTTTAGAAGCTCCCTTTTGCATGCATCCGGTTGATCGCTGAATCACAGATCTTTCTTAATGATGCATATCCTAAGGCCCTATGAATTCCTATAGTTGAAAGTAATAAAACTATAATTCAGCCTTTAATTTTGGTTATTTTCCCCCTCTGCCCTCCTTGCCTCTCCCTCACCCTGTGAGTGTAAATCAGTGAAATATAACTATAAAAGGAATATAAAAATAACTGAATAGGAGGGTAACGAAGTGAAGGCTGTGTGCCTTGAGATGCAGTGAGCAATTTTTCTTCTTTTGTTGCTATTTTTGGCTATTCTCAGAGCAGGAAGTTTACTTAAACTAATGACCACAATTGCCTAAAAATGGTTAAATGTGAGAGGTAGGCATTATAGAGGATACCTGTGGAAAATGTTTGCTCATATGTCAGGGTTTACCCAGGAAGCTTCCTTTATTTATTTTCAAGCATCTATATAAAGAAAGGCTGTACTCGATTGTGTAAGCGTGCGCCTCTTGTGGGGCGACGTGGAGGTTACAAGCTGAAACCCCAGCTAGGAAATGAAAAGTGAGTTTCCCCCGAAATAGTACTTTTTCTGTATCACATGGCTCTCCCTGATTACATCTGGCAAGTTTTTCTCCTGACAGCTTTGCTGGGAGTTAGGACTAGGGGGTTGTTTAAGAAACCCTGGGTCAAGGTTTGCCTTTGAAACCTACAGCGTTATCAGTCTGGTGGCTTTCCCTGCTAACTCTTGCATCACAGACCGCCAGGCCAAGTTGTAGCTCTGAGGTGTCACCGTTTTGTTTTGTTCTTTTTCCTTTGAGACTGGACTTTTGAAAATAGTAATGCTTTTTGGGTGTGTGTTTTCTAAAGGTCTGTTTTTACGCTGTCACAGCTCAAAAATGCCAAAAGGCATTTTTTCCTTAAAAAATCACCTCTGGGCTAAGCCCAAATGTGGAGTAATGGACCCAGAAAGGACTTTTTGAGTAGTTACAAGTGGCTGAAAGCAGGCACTGGTGATGGAAGTTGGGTTTTTTCCTTTTGCTTCAAATGTGCCCCATTGTAAACTTTCTTGCATCCTCATGGAATTCAGACTTGAGGTGAGCCTTATTTCTCTGTGTGCCTGGAAGGGCAGGGTGAGTGAGCTTGTTTTGCTACCTCTTTAAACGTTTTGTGTAGCCATTTATCTCTACCCAAAGAGACTCTTAAAATATTGCTTGGGGAACAGGAGTGGGGGGTGTGGGTGGGCTGGAAGAGCAGAGTCGTCAAGGGAGAACAAAGGGCCCTGGAGTCTGACAGACCGGAGTTTGAGTTGGCCAGTTACTGGCTATGTGACAGCCTTGGGGACATCTGCTTCTATTGATTAAGCTCCATTTGCCTCATCTGTATAATGGGCATGGGCCCACTTACCTCCTGTAAGTCAACGCAAATGAGATAAGAGAGAGCAAGTACTTGACTGATACTTGTGGCTCACAGCACATAGTAGGTGCTTAGTAAACACTCATTTTTCCCTTTCAAGGGGGAAATCTGACTGATGGTGTCAGTAAATTCCAGTAAGGGCCCCACCCCCCACCCCCGACACACTTGTTCTCAGGGCTCGCTGTTCGGAGAACATTGGTTGATGTAGTGAGAGGACCTTCCTCTAGCAGGTGCGCACCAAGCGGCCACAGCCACACCACCTGTTGGTTTATGGCTTGGAAGGCTATCGAAAGAGAATTCATATTCTTCGGTGGTTCTCCCCTTCTCCATCATCATTTTAAAAATTGTTTGGCTGACTAAAAATAATAGTATTGAAAATAAACTTTGATGAATCAGTGCTCCTGGGGTGGGGGGTATAAGATCCTGAAGAAGAAACACCGTGACTCACAGGCTTGTCACCGATAGCCTGCCCTTCCGTGTGTGGAAGTGCATGATGTTTATTGTTGCTGGTGTGTTTCTGAGGCCTGGTTGGAAAGCAGTTTCAGCTCCAAGTACCACCTCACCAGTTGGCTTGGTTGTCAGGTGAGATTGTTCGGTGCCAGAAGCTCACAGCTCCAAAATAACCCAGATGTGGATGTCGGTACCGTGGGCTGCTCCTCGAGGTGGGCCAGAGGGCACTCACACTTAGTAGGCCATGCTTCGGACATCCTTCTGGATGTGGTCCTTTCCATGGGGCAGAGCTGCAGGGCCCGGGGATGGCCCACGTAGAGTCTGCACTTCCTCCTTCCAGACTGTATGCTGGGTCCCGACCCTTCAGTTCCCTGCCCACATGGTCTCAAGCCTGCTTGCAGGTCCATCTGCCTAAGGAAGGGCAGACTGCATCGGCCGTGGACCGTGTGTGCACCCGTGGGCCCCAGGCTGACAAAGTGGGCAGGGCCGGGAGATGGAGGGATTGGATGGAATTCAGACTTGGGGTGTCTGTGTGGGTGTACATGAAGCCCTTCTAAGTGTGGGGTGATGCTGGGGGTGGCCAGCTCTCCCTGAGTGTCCGCATCCCACTGTAAAACCGAGGGGTCAGAGAACTCTGAATTCAAACGTGGCCTCCCAGGTTGTATCAAGGTATTTGTCAATATGATAGAACATATTCTATTATCAGTCTGTTATCTTGATTTCTGTCTTCTAAATTTAAATAGGACATATCCTATGTGGGCCTTCATAGGTCCTCTTGCTCTGGGACCCATTGATGGTGAGGCAGGCCTGTTTTTAGCACCCTCCTCTCAGTTATGTAGCCACAACTGGGGCCCCGCTCAGGTGGCACCATTTTATGGGCAGGATTGTGGGTACTTCTATAGGGATTGATTTCCCTCACCTTGAACCCAGATCAGAGTGAATTAAATGCAGATCAGGGAGAAGGTGATACGTATGGCAGCTGCCCATCTGAAAGGTGGAGCAAAGAGCCCAACCACTGTAGTGCGTTTGGTTGTTGGATCTATTTATTGGGCACTGACTTTGTGCTGGGCCTCAGGAGATACAGAGATGCAGAGATAAAGTCCTGTCACCAAACTGCACAGAGGCAAAAAGGGACACGGTGACCACAGTTACGGTGGGCTCATGGGAAAGACAGTCTAGCAAAGGCTGAACAAAGAGGTATCTGGGAGCCCAGAGAAAGAGCAGCTCTTTTCTGGAGAAGACTTCACAGAAGAAGTGATGCTCCAGCGGGACTTTGAAGGGTGGATAAGAGTGTGGGAGTGAGGGGAAGGCTGCATGGAGCACTGGCCAGACAGAGGGTGGAAGGGCCTGGTGTGTGGGGCAGGGTGGCCAGAACGTGGAAGAGGGAGTGGCCAGAGAGGGTCGGGAGAAGGATGTTGCCAAGGGCTTCAGTTGGCCAGACTTGGCGTTTGGACCTTGCTCCCAGGAGCACCCAGGAGATTTTTAAGTTAGGGGAGTGGCGTGGCTGAAGCCACCATTCTATTCGCATTCCTCCCCCACCCCGAGGCTGGTAAGAGCAAGTTTTCTGCCGGAGTTATCCGGGTCAGAGTCATAATCCCTTACACCACCATGTGGACAGCTTTAGGCTATGTCTGGACCAGGGTGAAAATAGTGTTTTGTTGGCCGTCAGGAGAGAAGACAAGTTGTACAGCCAGGAGGGCTGGGGGAGCCCAAGTGTTCAGGTAATTAGCCAGTGAGTCATGCCAGCCTCTTGACATGGATTCCTTGGGAAATGAAGCAGGGTGTCGCTGGGCTCCATACAGAGGCCTCAACATCAGAACCTGGCCCCTCCCTGTGCCTGGTGCGGTGTCTTTGTGTAGAATATCTCTGGTCAGTGTTTTAAGTGTCTTCACTGATGATCGCCTAGGCCAGGCTTTCCAATTCCAGACCACACTGCAATCAGCAAAAATACCTAAATTCTCTACTGCAGACTCATCGAATGCTATCATGTATTAAAAACAGATCATATTCCTTAATAAGAAAGTAAAATAGTTTAAGTTCATATATTTTATCACTGAGAGCAAGCAGAAATTTTGGTGACCACTGAGAGATTGCATACAATTTACCTCATCTGTTTAGAGTCAGCTTTCTTTTGTTGTTCATTGAAGTCTATAGGTTTTTAGAAGATAAAAGTTTTGTGTCCACAGACTGATTTTAGTTCATGGACCATTTTTGAGAACCCTGATAGAGGCCTGCTGCTGAAGGGGCAGCCTACTGCAGTGGAGCATTCTGGGCTGACATTCAGAAGACCCAAGTTCGGATCCCTGCTCTCCCCTTTCCTGCTTTGGTGACCATAGACCAGTCACCTGATTTCTTTGAGCCTCCCTTTCCTCAGCAGTACAATGGGGAAAACCTTGCCTCCCTTGGTGGGATGATTGCAGTTGTTTATTTAGATGAGCTATGCATTAAAAGCTCTTTGCAGACTGTAAAATATTATGCAGTGTCACTCATTATTTCTTTATGAAGCACAGCTCTATAGTATTGCTAAAAGCCCTTCCTGACGGAGATGGAGTTAAGGCCTCCAAGTTCACACCCAGATTTGCACCGCCACCTTAGAGAAAATCATTAATGATGCACAAATTCAATAGGAATGTGAACTCAGGGCGTGTGTGCTGCAGGGTCTGGTTCCAAAAGCTTAGGTGAGTTGGTGCTCGTGGCCTTGTCTGAGGATTTGGGTCAGCTGTGCTGACCTGTGGCTGATCGCCTGAGCCCTCTCACCTGGGAGTGATCCTGGCACATGCAGCGTGGACTGGGTGCTGACTATATGCCAGACACCAAGGTGGGCCACTGATCAGCTGGTTGGTCTTCTTTACCCATCTTCTGGGAAGGGTGAGTAATCCATGTTTATAGAAGAGGAAGCAGGGGCTTCCCTGGTGGCGCAGTGGTTAAGAATCCGCCTGCCAATGCAGGGGACGCGGGTTCGAGCCCTGGTCTGGGAAGATCCTATGTGCCGCGGAGCAACTAAGCCCGGGCGCCACAACTACTGAGCCTGCGCTCTAGAGCCCGCGAGCCACAACTACTGAAGCCCGCATGCCTAGAGTCCGTGCTCTGCAGTGAGAGAAGCCACCGCAATGAGAAGCCCGTGCACCGCGACGAAGAGTAGCCTCCACTCGGCGCAACTAGAGAAAGCCTGTGTACAGCAACAAAGACCCAACACAGCTATAAATAAATAAATAAAAACGGCTTGGAGTTAAAATGCAAAGAAAAAAAGAGGAGGCTGAGGCTTTGAGGGGTCAGCGGCAGAACAGGAATCTGAATTCAGGTCTGGTTCCTGGCACCCAGTTGCCTGCCCCAAGGCTCCCCAAGAATGGGCTGCTGTTCTCATCCTCACAACAAAATCCATGAACTTGCTCAGGAAAGTTGCTGTAGGTCTCATGATAAGAGATGGAGCTGGATTTGCCTCTGAAGCTTTGCCCCTTCTGGAATCAGGGGTGACTATGTAATTTATTAAACAAACCAGGACACTTCTAAGAGTGTAAAAGGGCAGTGCTGTCATTAGTGATGGCCAGAAAATGGGCATCAACCTGGACTGTCCAGGCAAACCTGGATAAGTAGTCATTCTAAGTCACCCTGCCTCTGTGCCAGTGATCATGATACCTGACCAAGGAAACTGGGAGGATTACATCAGCAGCTTTCTCTGCCACTGCTGAAGTGTCAGGGACTGTCTGGATTATTTACTGCTATTCCGAGTGAGGGGACTTGCCTAAGATTATTCAGCAAGTTGGCAACGTAATTTAAAACTGGATGAGACCTTAGAGGTAATCGAAAATAGTCAAGTTAGCACCCGAGCTTACTTAGCTGCAGTAGGAGTTGGGGAACCTTTGGCTCTGCTGATGGCCACTCTGAAGGGAAGGGGGAGAAGTGGGAGGTGGAGGGGGGGACGTGAGGGTGGCAGTGAGGGGGGTGGTAGGGTGTTCACCTGGCTCTAGAACATCTGCATCCTCATCAGGCCGTGTCCCTTCGGAACCCAGGAGATGCCCCTAGGTGCAGGGCAGCTGAGATGGGATTTCATGTCCAGGAGCAGAGTCTTCTTCTGTGAGCTGACCTTTCCTGCCCCCCTGCTCCATTTTCGCTGAGGCCTCAAAGATATTACTGGCTGGGAGCTGGTGGGGGTGCAGTGGATAAACCTTCTGCTGAAGAGTTTTGGAAGGCATTGAGGAAGGAATTAAAAATAACAGCAAGCATGCCTTTTTTCTCTCTTTGATGCTGGTAAATGCATGGAATGTGCCAGGGTATGTGGCCCTAAATAACCCCCTCTGTCAGTGGGACTCCGTAGAGAACATGGAAAGGCTTTGCACTGCCCTGCCCCAAGTTCATGGGACTGGTTTCTGAGATCGTCCAAGCCTCATGCTTCCTCTCTTGCCCCAAATAATCTGTTGGAAATCTGGAGAGGGACTTGAGTTCTCTATACTCTGCAACCAAACTGTTTGCCGTGGGCGAGGCCCTGTCTGATGAACTCCAAGGAGAGCAGCTGGAGTGACAAAGAAGACTGGTTACAGGCTGAGAAAAGTGAAGTGTTAAATTCAAACCAAACTTGGCACTTGCTTGGAGAACTTCAGCTGATACGGCTCTAGTCGTCATCCTTTGTGGCTGTGCTGTGTCTTATAAATAGAACAAGATGCATTTCCTTTTTTTTTTTTTTAACCCCAGAGACACAAGGAGGCATGTGTGTCGGTTAGTATGGGCAGGGAATATTAATTATTTATGTTCCAGTTCATCGGAGAGTCAGCGTGGGAACTGGCCCCCGGGCTTCATGGAGATGACTAGGCCATCTTGTGGGTGAGGCTGGACTGTGCTTTATGTATCTTTGAGTTCCAGCTCTCCTCACCATTGCCACCCTCTCCTACTTAGTGGCGGCCCTCGGTTTCTCACACCTGGATACTGCAGTAAGCCCGTTCGCTCCTTCCCTCTCTGATCCATCCCATACTCTGGATCAGGGGCCAGACTCACTGTATTAGGATGCTTTGGGCTACAAGTAACCTGAAACCCAACTAACATCTTCACCAGTGTGAGGGCTTATTATCTCCCCTAAGAAGTCTGGAGGCAGGGAGGTTTCGGGCACCAGCAAGGACTTGGGAGCCTTCCATCTTTCTGCCCTGCCATCTTCAGCGCTCACGATCCAGTGACGGCCACAGCTGCTCCAAGAGTTACTGTCTCTACACGGTTGCATCTAGCGGCAGAAAAGGCTGCTTCTCCTTGGGGGGTGTCTTAATCCAGGAAGGAAATCTTTCCCAGAAGCCTCCTGGTATCTCGCCAGTATTTTGTCACATGCAGTCACGGCAGAAATAATGGATTGTAATAAGCCTTTTGATGTCAGAGATCCAGGCTATTTCTTTGGCTCATCAGTACCTGCTAGGCACTTAGTAAATGTCAATTAATATTTGTTGATTACTGTTTTCCTTCTTCTCTGAGTAGACTCCTGAATACTTATCTGATGTCTTGCTGATTTCAGAGGTTATGTTGGTAAACCAATCAGGGACCAGATCTTGCCCTCAGGGAGCTTACAGTCAAGATGGAGAGACCATTATTTGTGTTCAGAATATCTAACCATGTGGGTTGTAGCAGTCTGCTGTGGGGCAGCTTAGGAACAGGTGTGAAATTGGGGCTCAGGGGGACAAATGGAAGTGAGACTCACCGAAGGGGACCATCAGGGCCTCTGAACGCTGTGCCTGAGGACGACACATTTTCCAACCTAAGCAAGGTCTTTCAAGAAGTTCGGATTTCTGTCTCCACCCCACTACCAGTCTTGTTTTCCTGTTGACAAAATGAAGGTTAAAAATTTGCCCTTGAGTATGGAGTGGGGGCAGGTACAGAGCTAAGCTCCTTCTGCCCCCAGGGGAAAATTTCTAAAGGTTCTTGCGGTATTTTAGCTTCGAAACCCTGTGAAATTGAATTGCATGTTTAGCGTCTGTGTGTCTCACTGGCTTTGAAGCTGCTGGAAACTTTCTCTGAAAGCATATAGATGAAGAAATAAGAATTCTATAAATGTTTGGTGGTTAAAAACAA
Source organism: Phocoena phocoena (assembly GCF_963924675.1). Taxonomy (NCBI): domain Eukaryota; kingdom Metazoa; phylum Chordata; class Mammalia; order Artiodactyla; family Phocoenidae; genus Phocoena; species Phocoena phocoena. Next base: position 109,652,003 of record NC_089220.1, read on the forward strand.
ACTGCTGGCCAGTTTATAGAATTTTGGGGTCATTTTCTGATGGAACGTTCTGCAGACACGGAATACCCTGGAGTCTTCCTGTCACAGTCAGCTAATAACTGACTTCAGGTCTGCAAATGCTTTTTCATTCCAATTCAGAGAAAACAGAGCCTGTCCCAGGGCCTCATGGGCCCTTATTTTCCTATTGATCTAGGAGCTGGGCTAACTCAGGACCGCCCCCCCCCAAACATCTCAAAGCTAATTAAAGATGTTTGTTTCAGGTTTGCCTGTTTTTCTTGCTTGATTGAAAAAGTTGCAGTTTTGGCTTTTCTTATTAAAAAAAAAAAGGCTCTATCTCTACAGCTCATCCAGGAGGTGGGAGTGGGGGGATTGCACACTTCAGCGCACATGTGACGTGTTGCCCTCCTGCCCTCTGCACGAGGCCCTCACAGAGTGGCATCTCTGAGCACAGGGCCGGGCACCAAAGCAGCTACTTTCCTTGAAAATTCTTGAGTCTCCAGGAGGAGAGACCAGGTGAGCCTGGGCATGAAACCCAATGAAGTGGTTCCAGGGTGAGGCTGGTTCTGTTTGACCAGCTTGAGTTCTGAAGTTAATGGTCCAAGGTCCCCACTCAGAGGGAGAGTTAGTATGTGGGGAGATGGAGGCCCTGACAGCTATTCCAGGGTGTCCCCCGACCCTTTGTTTAACTGCGGCTGTGGACCAGTGGTCTCAGATGTTTACCGTCACCTGTTTATAAGAGGGAAGTGTGGTCATATTTCTCTCTCTCTTGTGGGCGGCACGGTTGCCTTACTGGGGCTTATGTGGGAAGTGGTTACCGTTCAGAGAAGGGTGAAATACCAGTACTCACAAAGGGACTTTCATCCGACAATCTTTTTGAATGTCACTTTTTGACCACTGTGTTTTTTTATTTTTATTTTTTGTCTATCAGCCTTAACTTCAGTGACGAGAAAATCAAACCACATGCTGGACCTCGTTCTACCCAGCTGGGTATCCCAGTTCAGAATTGCAGCTCAAAGTGCTTCTCCTCTCTCTGGGTTTCACTGGGGGGTTGACTTCCAGATCTGTAGTTCTGCCCAGCTAGAGACCCTCAGCTTCAGCGGTTCTCTGGGCGTCCACATCTGAACATCCCAGCAATGCCTGGAATCGAACATGGGCCATTTCTTTCTATCCTCCTTACACGACCGACACTAGTCTTCATCTTCATCATTATCGGAGCCCCCAGGGTCAGTGAAGCGTTGAATCAGTCAGAGAACAGACACACGTGAACACGAAGGAACCTTGGCATCCCGTTTCTCTGATGAGGCTGAGAGCCCTTGGCCACTCTTTGGTGGAGCTTGGCTTTCTGACTCCAGGAAGGTCAGCTTGGCTTTTCTGGGTATTGGTCTTTGCATCTAGAAAATGACAAGCTCCAAGAGAGAACCTCAGAGGTCTGTATCGGCTCTAATACTTCACGACACCTTTCTGCCCTCTCTTCCTTGGCTTCTGGGTTTTCACTCTTTTCTCGACGCATATATTTTCCTGGGAGGCAAGTGTAATTTTTCATCTGCTGCTCTACCTTCAGAGGCAGCCCATTCCTTATTTAATTCTATTATAGTCACGGTTTAACTCACCAGGTACTTACGGAGCATCTTCAGTTGTCATTGGTGGTGGCAGTACCGCCAGATATCGTGGTCCAGGAGGTGTGAATGGCCTGTGGATTTGGACAGTCATACCTACTCCTGCTGCCTGGAGCCACCAGGCTTCTATTCCCTATTCCCGGGCTAGGGGAAATCAGCCTGCAGGCAAAGAGGAATTCTCATTTAGCCCAAAGCACAGGCTTCCTGTGCTTCTGGGACCAGCTGCATTGCGGCCGAGGTGCTGTAAAAATACAGGAAGGCAGGGAAACGTGTTCACAGGTTGGTTAGAGATTTTGAAACCAGCAATCAACTCTCTCTTATCCACAAGAAACCAGAATCCACTGCTGGCTTTCGGGCTCTCACACCCGCCACTCGACAGAGTGCTCTTTCAAAACTGGGGTAGACTCATTTTGCTAATGGCTTTTTCCATGAACCCCAGCCAGCCAGCAAGTATATTCTTTGAGGATTATGATTTGACCAGCACGCTCAGGAATCTTTAAAGAGAAGAACCATCTTTATCCTCAGCTGTTTTAAGGCCAGTCAGGAGACAGAGCCTTCTAGAGATGAAGTAATGAGAGGCTGGCCACTGAAAGTACACAAGAAGTAAACAGTGGCCATTCCTGTGACTCTACTTTTTTTGGGAGTCTGTCACCCCAGGGGCTCCTGGGTGATGCGCAGGAGAGAGAACCAGAGGTGGAAGACCCCGTTTCTAGGCCTGCCCCATTGTGAACCAGCTTCGTGACCTTGGGTGAGTCACTTTGCTACCCCGGCCCCTGGTTTCCTCCTTGACAAACCAGAGGCGTTGGCTTAGCAGGATTTTAATGTTTCTGCACCTTAAACATTCTAATTCTGGAGCTTGCATTCAAAGAAAGGACCGACTCTGTTAACTCATTCGGATAGTTTCAGGATTACTGTACAATTGCTCTGGGGGCTGGAGATTGGGGCCCGCAGTTGAAGACAGGATGGAAAGAGCTCTGAGGTGCGGGGTAAGCCGTGGCAGCTGGAACTCCTGCTTCCTAATGACCACATTTGGTGGTCGGGCTCACCATGGAAGTTACTTGTAAAAATTCTGATACCCAGACCACACCTGAGACCAATTCAGAATTTCTACAGGCGGGGCCTGGGAATCAGTATTTTTAAAGTTATCCAGGTGATTCTGGGGTGTGGCCAGCATTGAGAATCAACAGCCCTAGATCTTAAGTAAAGCTGTGGTTCAGTGTGCTGGGCATCTCTTTTAGGGGAAAAGTGATAGTGGTTGGTTTAAAAAAAAAAAAAAAAAAGCACAGTACACAGAGAAAAAAAGTTCTAGATTTGAGAAGCATGTTGATTTGGTAATCACAGCTGTTGATGGTGAGTAGTTGCCCTGAGATTTGGATCCCCAGTTTTCTTTCTCTGGGTCAGTGGTTTCTCAAACATCTCTGAAGGAGTAGAACCATCTGTAGTTGGTTATTTCTGCTTGGGAAACTCAAGAGTACTAAGTGGGGGGGTGGAGCCAGGGCAGGGGCGGAGCAGGAGTGGATTAAACAGACCGTAACACGCAGCCACGCATAACACGCAGCCACGCCTTTTTCATGAAGCCAAGTCAGAGGCCCCAGCCAGCGCTGGCATACCTTAGTGTCAGATCCTTGGCGATGCCCCGGTGGATGCGAGGGGCTGTGAAAGTATGTGCTATGCCGTTTCCTGTGCCTTGGTGAGTGTCCCTGCCCTCGGTTGAGAGGATCCTACCACCCTCATCAGCCATAGCATCGAAACACTTCCGTTTATGCCCAGTTAGTAGTTCATGCTTCCCTGCGGGGACTCCATCCCTACAGCCAAATGCAATCTGAGGGGACACAGCTGTCCAGAGTAAACATTCATGGGAAAGGACAGCTCAATTCTAGTATCTTTTCAGGCAGAGGGGAGGGTATATTGTGATGGTGGTGGGATTGTGAAGGTGACTGCTTAATGGGTGTGAAATGAGCTTCAGGTATTGTTTAGCCCCGAAGGGCCTCGTGTATGGGGAGCAGGGTCGAGGAGCTTTTACAGTGATAGGGTTTGAGATGTGGGTGTAGACACAGATGCCAGATGGAGGTTGTTATTTCTCAGCCGAATGAGGAATCCGTCAGTCACTAAATGTTTATGAAGCAAGGCACTCAGAGAAATGGCAGATACGGCCTCTGCCCTCAGAGAGCTTACAGTCTGACTTGGGGTTTGAATACACAAGGGTGGGATAGTATGAAGGTCTTCTGTGCTGTGGGCACATGGTGAGTACCCAGGGGTTCGGAAGGAGGGGCCATGGAATGGGTGGGACGGGACAAATGCATCAAGGGATGTGGACCTGAGCTAGTGAAAGGGAGACACATGGGCCCCACTAGTGAAGTGTGCCTGTCTCCTCACTCCTAACACAATGTTGATTATCTTTGGGGAGCAGCCCCGAGGGGCACCCCATTGCTAGTAGGAGCGACTTTATGTTCTTGGCTCCCATCAAAATTCTCTGCTTTCAGGAGTCGATTTTCCTCTAGCTTTTTCCTTCTCCTGTGAGGGGTGGTCTCTGCCAACCCTCTGCTTTGATGATTACCATCTGCCCACCTTAATTTCCTGCGTAGTTTCAGCTCGAAAGCCTTTTCTCTCTGGACCCAGAAATATCATGTAAGATGATTGTTCTTGGTTCCAGTAGCCACCTGGCACCCTCTCAGCGGTGGCTGCATTTCAGGTATGCATGGGAATGATTATCTGTGCATCAGCGAACTCCAGTTTGTCCTGTGAGCGAGTTGTGTGATCATTGGTAAATGCAGGACTGGCTTTGTTAGGCCCTGACTGTGGCCAAGGCTATTATTTCTCTGTGGGTAATTATTTCAGGCTTCACGGTCACAAGCTGAGCATAATCAAGGGCAGATAAGAAAGCCATATATAGAGCAAAGTACATATTTCTCGAGGTGGGCGGCAGAGGCCTCATATATATGTGTGTGTTGGTGTATGTGTGTTTAAAAAAAGACCTATATTTTCTGGGCAGTGGAACTTAAGTTTCCAGTAAACATCTCTTCCCTTTTTACTTTACCTTTTAATTTGGTGTTTATGGTCTCTGTGCTTTGAAATTGTTTTGCTGTGCTGCCAGCTCTGCCTGAAAAGGGGGGGCGGGGAGAGAGCCAGGCCCTTGGGAAGCCATGGTTTCGATCAGAGTTCTTAGAGCTCCTCTGGCCCAGCTGATTGACGGCTCAGCGGTGATTGCTGGAGCTCATCTAGAAGAATAAAAACAGACAGCTGGAGTTCGAGGTCGGAGGGGATATGCATTGATTCGTTTCTCCCCTGTTATTGCCTTTATTGCGGGAGGCATCATCTATATGTAATTCTGGTCTGGGGTTTGTTTTCTCTGTTCCCCATTTGCCCACATTGATGCTTCTGCTCTGGAAATCAGAAGTGCCCAGAGCCCCAGACCTGGAACTAATTCTCTGAGACTGTGGCTTGGAGGCTGGGCACACACGAGGCTCAGCTGTTGCTAAGTGAGAACAGCCTCGCCCGGTAGGCTTGCTGGATCCCTCCCCCTTTACCTGTCGGCGGGGGTGGAAGGCAGAGGGGCAGGCAGGGGCTGGGGAAGCCCACTGCGGAAACAGGTGGGTGGAGGCCAGGTGAAATGCATCGGTGAGGGTGAACGTCCGTGGAGGAGCGGAGAGCAGGCAGAGCTGGGGAGAAAACCCACAAGAGCAGCAGAGCTGTCGGGCTGCATCGCGGGGGCAGGCTCGAATGAAGGAAACACAGGCGGTGTTTTGCTGCTTTTTCACACCTTCTAGTTGGGCGCAGCTAGGAAGGCTGTTTCAGAATCCCCCTCGATGAACTGAGGGAGCAGCTCCCGCAGCGGTTCACACCTGGCGTCCGTCAGCACCTGGGAGCACGCCGTGTGGACAGGGCTGCTCAGACCTCTGTCGGGGTGACCTTTTCTCCGGACAGAGAGAGCCCAGTGAACCGAGAAGGGCAGGCCCTTCCTCAGGGACGCTCGGCACCTGGCCACGCAGAGCTCCCAGGAGACCCCAGGAGAGCATTTGACACACAGCAAACAGTCTTGAGTGTGAGCACAGCCGACAGCTTTCTCTTGCAAGGTAGGCTTTTTTTTTTTTTTTTGGCTGGGGGAATTGGCTGCTTTTGTTTTGCTTCTGTATTTCTGAAGACACCAGATTAGGAGCCCCCAGAGAGGTGAGAGAGACACCCTGAAAACCACACACCCCTTCCGGTCAGCTCTGCCTGCCTGACGACCATTGCTCCCTGGCTGCTGTTTCAATGCACTGTCCTTTCCCCCACTTTCTTCTCCCTCTGAGCCTCTTGGTGATTCTGAATAGCAGGGAAAGCAGCCAAGTGTCCTCCTGTCTGTGACCTTCATCTGCCCCCTCCTGTGGGCGGGGTGGGGAGGGGATGTGGAGCATACTTGAGGGTTTGCAGAGCGCTTTCCCATGGTCCTATCTTCACAGCAGCCCTGGGAGAGGCAGGGAAGTGGTCTCACCCCTATCGCGTAGGTGACGGGGACAGTCTCTGTGTTAGTGGAGAAGCAGAGACAGAGGCCCTTCCACCAGTTCTTCGGCGGGGTCGTTCTTTTACTGCACCGAGTGGCCTCAAAAATAAAGGCACGAGGTGTGTGTGCTCGCGAGGGTTCTCGGTGTATCCCTCCGATGATACCAGACTCTTTTCCAACCGCTGTCACTGGGAAGGGGAGACACCACCGTGACCTTTTATGTACTGTATTTTACAGTTTACAAAGTGCTGTCGCCTACCTGATTTTATATCATCTCTGTGATAATCTCTGGAAGTAGATGCTAGTCCAGACTAGCATAGGGAGCCCTGGAGATGCTCAGTGACTCAGCCCAAGGCCCCCAGCTGGTCGGCGGCCCCGTGGGAAGGGGGTAGCACCAAGCTGGATGGGGAAGTGAGAGTCCAGCGGAGCAGGGGGTGGTGAAACCAGCAGTTGGAGGCGTTGAGTTTTGCTGTTCTTGCCTCCAAAGCCGCACAGGGACATGGTTCCTGACCTGACCCTCCCATGGAGGGCTTGACTGTGGATGCCCTGCCTTGAGTGGAAGCCTGGACCCCCAAGTGTAAGGCGGAGGCACAGCCAGGCCGAGTGAAGGGCCACCCCGAGGGAGTGGGGACAGGCTGCTTGGGAGTGGCCGGAATCGGGGTCCATCCTGCTCGGCTCACACAACCGCGAGGCCGACTTGGCAGGGCGTGTGCAAGGAAGACGGCACTTCAGAGCAGGGCGCCTCTCATGGGGTAGTAGGAAGACCTGGAGTCTGACAGATTTTGCTGAAAAATCCCAACTCTGCGACTTAGTAGCTGTGGGCTCTGGGGACACTTGCAACACTTGGGACCTCAGCTTGAGGGTACTCACTCCTTCAGAAGCATGGGGTCCCTGCCACAGTCTGGGTCATACACAGTAGGTACTCCCCGGGTCAGAAGTGACTTGATAGGTTATCTAGTCCAACCCCTTCAACAGATGGAAACTGAGGCCCTGAGAGGAACAAGGACTTGCCCAAGGTCACAGTGAATGTGCGGCAAAGCTAGAGTTCGAGCAGGTCTCTTGATCCCCCTGCCTGGGTGTTTTGTTTACTTGTGCTTTGCCTGAATGAACCCGGGGTAGCTTTTGTTGTTAGTTCACACCCTGGCCAATAGCCCTGTCCCCGAGTAGTTAGTTTTCTTATGAAGTGGAGTCAGCCAGCACCCAGGGATGAAAGTGTAAGGCCTCTGATGTCAGGTTCTTAGGGAGAGGGGAACGGGTGGGAGGACGGGGCAGAGCGGTAAACACTTTTTGATGCTTGCCTGATGTGAACCATCCTGGTTTTCCAAGAATGCTCGATGGTAAGCATGGTTCTGACGCTGAAATGTTCCACTCAGAGTTTTGGAGAGTAAGACGTACATTTCTCGTAAAGCCCTTGATGCTTCTCTCTGCTGCATTCCCCACCCCCATTTCCCTAGGGCTTTAAATCATCTTTGGCTTGGGGTTGAAAGTAACCCATTACAGTGGTGAGCCTTGTGGTCCATTTTGTGCAGTGTTGTCAGGCTAAAATATTATAAACAGACCACCAAACTGTGTCTGGTCCGAGGCCAAGAACCTCCTTCTCCACTTGAGCGTTTGATTATCTGCTACAGCGTTCAGCTTTGAGTTCAGTGCAGGAATCCAGCATAATTTCTTATATTGTTACCATCTGGTTTTGTGGAGTCTTGCTTTTGATTTTAATTGTGCCCTTTGGGAGAGAGAAACCCTACAAGTGGTGGGAAAATAAGATCCCCCTTCCTCACCCAGGCACCCCAGGCACACACACGTTGCTGCCAAGGTGCTTGGTGGATGTGGCTGAACAGAATCCTCTGAATTTCTGAGCGTCCCTCTTTCATTATTCCTGCTCTCCCAGCAGTCCCAGGGCCCTTGGCTACCTCAAAGGGATTGCTCAGATCGGTCCCAGGTCAGAGCCTGACCTGAGATGGAGCTGCCTCCGTGGTAGTGAGGGCTGAAGGTAGTTTGGGGTGTTGCCCAGTGTGACCCGCCCTGTCCGGAGACCAACATTGCGGTGATAACGTTATGTGACCTCTTTAACAAGTGAGTCACTTGCCCTCAGATAACCACCGGTACTTTCATGGGGAACTGCTAGTACCATTGTGGCTGTGGCCATGGTTTCTGCAAAAGAAGGTGTTTTTAGAAATGAAGGCACAGAGATTGGTCTCCTTAGATTTGTTGTCATGGACTCCTGGCTCCCCAACCTTTTCCTTATCAAGACTCACCTTTTCTCTTCAACCATGTGCTTGGTACCAGTTTTAAATATTAGTAATTGGGCTTCCCTGGTGGCGCAGTGGTTGAGAGTCCGCCTGCCGATGCAGGGGACACGGGTTCGTGCCCCGGTCCGGGAAGATCCCACATGCCGTGGAGCGGCTGGGCCCGTGAGCCATGGCCGCTGAGCCTGCGCGTCCGGAGCCTGTGCTCCGCAACGGGAGAGGCCACAACAGTGAGAGACCCACGTACCGCAAAAAAAAAAAAATACATATATATTAGTAATTGATGATAAATAACACACTCTTCTCACATTCTTGGAAGACAACCTTCATATTGTTACCTCTTTTAATTTTTCACGTTATCTTCTAGAGTTGTCCGTTGGCATAAGCATTTTTGTGTAGCTGTAATCAGAGTATGTTAGTAAGTCTAAACAGGAAAGTAGGAACACCATCAAGTATTTACCACAAAGGGAATTTAATACAGGCCTTCGTTACACAGGTGATAAAGAAGCTGAGAAGCCAAACATGGAAAGGCGAGGTGACCCAGAGCTTAGTGGCAGGAGGTCACTGCTGCCTATGGGCTGGAGGGCCCAAGGGAAGAGGTGGTGTGACCGGAGCCCAGGGTCGGGGTCAGCGGTGGGCCTGTGTAGAGCAGATGCAGCTGCTTCTATTAGAAATGCCCACCCAAGGCAGAAAGGGAGAGAGGGGAGAAATGCCCTGGCCGCTCCCTTCCTCCCACCTTCCACTCTCCCACAAGTTCCTGCTGTTGTCCAAACCCCCCTGACATGAGGCCTAGAAAGTCAGGAGTCAGCCCTGGGGATACAGAGCAGAGGACAGGAAGATGAGTAAGGGATTAGAGGACACACAGCACCTGGACCAGCCTAGGGTGCCAGCCTCCTGTTCTAACTTGACATTGTCATAAGCATCTCCTTGTGTCTCCTCATGGTCTTAATTACACGTTATTTCAAGTAGATGTACCAGAGTTAACCATTGGGAGAGTGCTTAAATCGATGATAAATCAGCAGCTCTCAAATTGTGGTCCCCAACCAGCAAGTGTCAACATCACCCAGGAACTTGTTAGAGTATCAGGCCTTACCCCAGACCTTCCCACTCAGAACCCCTGGGCGCATGGCCCAGAAGAAGTCTGTGTTTCCTCTGGAGAATGCTGACACACATTAAAATTTGAGAACCACTGTTACAGGTGATCCTGCACCTCACTAAAGGTGGGGACGGGATACTGAGGGTACTGTTGGTCAGGGGTCTTTATAGAGAGAAGTGTGGTGTGGAAGAAAAGGCCCAAGACTCCAGGGCTGTACACCTCTAAGGTCAAGCCTTCTCCCTGCCCTTAACTTCCCTGGGTGATTGTTTTCTATTTTGTTCAACAGCTAAAAATATCAGATCATACCAGTGGTGGTATTATGAGGATTAAATGAAATAAAATGGGCATGATCCCTATATGTTGGGTCTTCTGGAGCTTTGGGGAAGGAGATGTGGCAATAGCAGCCCACTTCTGGGCCATAGGAAATTGGCCCTGGTGCCAGTACCTGAGGGGTGTAGTCTAAAAGTCAATGATGAACACTTAGGAGGTTGAAAGTGAGCTTTAAGGCAATAGGAATCTTGGACTGAGGGTTCCATATCTGTAGTCAAGTTTCCCCTCCCCACCCCGTTTTTATTAGTGGTGCTGACCTGACTCTGTGATTGCCACTATCTTGTCACTCTTTCTTGTCTGGCCATTTGGTGCCGTGGAAAGGACCCTGATCTCAGGCCAGGACCCCTGGTTTCCCGTGCTGGCTGTGTCTTCTTGGGTGAGTCACTTATCTGAGCTGTACTTTTCATATTTGTAAAATGTCCTCCCCTCACTGACCATGGTGCAGATCAGGTGGGATGATGGATGTGTAATCGGCCTTGAACTTTAGTGGACCCCTTGAATATAAAGCTTTAGGGTCCACACCTCCACCGGGGCCCTTTGCCAGCCTTGCCATCTCCATAAACCTCTTACTCTACTCCCAAAGCAGGAGGTGCTTCATCCAGCCAAGGCAGGCATCTGGGTGCATCCTTGTTCTAACAGTGACCTGTAGGAAGGCACCAGGCCAGGGACCTTCCACACATCTTTCTCTTTCAATCCTCCCAGCAACCTTACCGAGGAGGGAGTCTTACAAGAAGTTACCAAGGCCCAGATAGCTGAAGAGGAAGGATGTAAACGAACCCAGTCCTGAGGGGACAGACTGAGGCCCAGTTGGCCTCAGAGTCATCCACAGAGTTGCTGTTACTAAGAAGGGAAAGGGGAACTGGGTAAAGGTCCTGCTGACTTACGGTGATATATCAGGCCTGCAAGTATTGTGGATGCAATTGACAAGCCAGTTGGAGCCTGGCTCCCCGACAGAGACCCACGCAGCCAGTGTTCCCATCTTATTGCCTCTGGCAGCACCTGAGAGAAACCTCTTGGATCAGTGGGAGGACCAGCCAGCATCCTCCTGCAGACCTGGATGCCTTCCACATTTAATGGCTGAGGAAGCTGAGGCTTAGAGAAGTCAAATGGTTTACCTGAGGTCACCCAGGCCAGGAATCGGAGCCCAGATCGCATCTGTTCTGGTCCAGGGCTCTTTGCATGACCCCAAGTGCTTCCTAGATCCAGGCATGACCAGCACTTGGCAGTTTTCCATAAGCTTTCCCAGCCTCCCTCTGGGGGGTCCTCAGGGTAGGCAGTAGGTCTGCCTGAGGCGGCCGGCGTTGGGTGGTCTGCGGTGTGACAAGTACAGTGAATCAGCCTAAATCCGGGGGAGGTCAGAAGATGCGTCATCCCCCAGCCAGCAAACATTATCCGACCGTTTGGGTTGCAACTAGAAATGACATCAGGATGGGATGTGAAGCCTCTGGGACAGGAGGACACGCTGCGTCCATTCATCCCACACTTGGGCGTCAGTGGGGGCCGTCTTCCCACCTGTTAGCTCCTCCCAGGCAGGGCTGAGGGCGTCTACCTAGCCATCTCCTAAGGTGGATTCAGCACTAAATAATCTTATTGTGCAAGCTCTACTCAGAATCGCTGCCCTGAGGAGAAGGCTGGGGCAGGGCAGGGCAGGGTGTGTTAACATGGAACGGGCCTGCTCAGGCAGGTCCTAAGGACTCTAAAAACTGTGCTGGAGGCAGGACCTGAGCTTTTAACTTAGGAAATACATGGTATTTCGAATATAGCCCGGATGATCTGAGGATCACAATTACCTGAGACCTGCCTTACAGGCATTTAGGGAAACAAATGGGGGCTGCGCGCTAACCTAGGTAAGGATGCTGCCCCACACCTTACACTGAGGTATCTCAGTGACGCCTTCGCGGTAATTCTTTATTTAAATCCTGGCAGGCTGCAACTGACTTAATGTTCCAGAACTTTTGGAGTCCGTCGCTCTCTTTTTTCTTTCCTTTCTTAGACTTCAGTGCACTTGAGTTTTAACCCAGCTCTGCTACCGGCCTCTGGGCGGACATCCGGGCCGCATGGAGGGGTGTCTAGAAAACTCTTCTATGTGTCTTCTCTACCCTCCACGGTACTCACAGAAAACTTCACTACTGATGCTTCCGATCAATGTGTGTGTGTGTGTGTGTGTTGGGCTGGGAGAAATGGTGATTTCCCCACACCCAGCAATGCTCATATTCTCAGGACACCAACTGGATATTAACAGTTTTAGTCAATTCTGGCACTCTCTACCTGCAGATAGCATCAGATCCCACAGGTAAGAGCTCAGTCCCACAAGCCTGCTGCCCTCCCCAACCCCCCCCCCAACTTCAGATGCCAGTCACAAGCCCAGGTTGACACCTGTGCTTCTGACCCACCAGCTCTTGATCAGAGGTTCCCACTGCCCCCTCCTAGGGTTCAGTTAATTTGCTAGAGTGGCTCACAGAACTCAGGATAACATTCTACTGGTTTATTATGAAGGATATAACTCGAGAGTAGCTGCATGGCAGAGATGCACAGGGCGAGGTATGCGGGAAGGAGCTCGGAGCATCCGTGCTCTCTCTGGACACACAGCTTTCCCCTCATCTCCACGTGTTCACCAACCCTGCTCTCTGAACCCGGTCCTTTTGGGTTTTTATGGAGGCTTCATTACGTAGGCATGATTGATTAAATTATTGCCCATTGGTGATTAATTCAGCCTCTAACCTGTCTCCCTTCTCTGGAGGTGGGGGCAGGATTGGGGGGGGGCGCTAAGGCTGATAGTTCCTACCTTCTAATCACAAGGTTGGTTTCCCTGGCAACCAGCCCCTTATCCATGGAGGCTTTGCATAAACTCAGGTGTGGTTGAAAGGGGCTTGTTATGAATCACTAAAAGATGCCCATTTCACCTTTATGGCTCTGGAGCTATTTCAGGAACTGGGAACAAAAACTATTATAACAAAAGATACCCCTGTGGCTGTTATATAGGAAATTACAAGGATTTTAGAAGCTACATTCCATATATATATTTCTTACTATAAATCACAATATTACAAGCAGCCTCAGCGGGGCCTGGTGATAAGCCCAGAGAAGACAGCCTGAGTTGGCTGGGCGGGTCTTGGGCAAGTCACATCACTTCTCGTGCCTCAGTTTATCCAGCAGTAAAATGGGAATAATGATTGCTGTCTCTTAGGGTAGTTGTGAGATTGAGTTAATGCATATACAAAGCTTAGCGCAGTTTGTCACCTTGCTAAGAGTCGGTACATGGTTGGTCCCTTCTTCCCTTCCCTTGGTGTTTACCAGATCAAAAGATGCTGGTTGCCCACCTAACTTGCTTTACTGTGTTGACAAAGGAACTGTCACACGATATGGCAGCCTCAGAAAGGGTAAAAAATGCCAGGGAAGTGTTCCAGCCCATCAGGTGCTGAGCTGGGTAAGCTTTGTAATACAGATCCTTTTTGTGTTTCAGTATTGGAGCCTGTTGCGAACATTTCTCGGACCCACAGACTCTGGGGGTGGGAACTTAAGCTAATTTGGCTTTAGACCAACCTGCCAGCACAGGAAAGGACAGACTTGGTGGTGGTCTTGAGGCTGCCCTTGACGCAGGTATGCCTGGCATCAAGGCCAGCTTCACAGGCACACGGTATGTGATGTCACAGAGCCCCACGCTCAGGAGGGCCCTGTACTCGGTTTAATGCCTGTTGTTGACATCTTGAGATTCTTAATTTTCTCTGAGCTGGTGTTTTGTAAGCGAAGCCCAGTAGACAGTGGACATGCATGTGAGGTAGGAGCGATCCACCCTGACAGTCCTGAGCTTGAACCAGAGCTTGTTTGGGATACAGAAAGAAGGTGATGTCATTCTAAGAAACATCGACCACCAAGGAATCCCATCATATGCTTTCTTACTCGTGTTGCTTCCTGGTGTTAGCTAATCCCTCACCCCGAAAATGATGACATACAATGGAAAGGAAAGATCAGGCAACCCAGAGGGCCTTTTCCCTTCTTCCGCTTTTCCCTACTCATCAGTAAGCAGCGAGGGGGGAGTGTTGGTAGAACGTGCACCTATCAAGAAGTGAAGTGAAAACAGTGGAGTTAGTTTTATGCAGTGTTGCTTTTGTTCTGGTAAGTCATATGATGTATATGTGTATCTAAGATGTGAAATAGAAACAGTGCAATTTTGATGATTTCACATACTTAGTTAAATGCTCTTTTGTTTGCATTCAAAACTTGGCATTGCACGATATAAACATGAATGGCAAAATTCATGCCAGTAATTTAAAATTTTAATATTTCTTGACTTAGAATGATATTAATTAAATAGGAAAAAAACTCAAACCAAAACAAAAACCCACTATCGCAAGTCAAGAGAGAGACTCTGGAAGAAAGGGGAAAAGTTTTAGATTTTAATACCATTAATGATACAATTTTCCTGCTTTTTGCTCAGAGGGCTCTACACTGTCATTTTGCGTTGCGACCCACAAATTATGTAGCTGACGCTGGCTAGCATCCTGGGACTGGGGCGTCTCAGGCTGGTCTTGTCCACACAGGTCCTTTGCTAGATCTACTCTATTCCGGGTTGTAGAGCCAAGAAACAACATATGGATAAGTGAGCGCTGGCACTTACTCTGAAGATTCCAGGCGGTTCCAGGTGATGGTTGGTCTGTTGTTGATAGAGATCACAGTTGAGGAATTTCAGAGGCTACAAACATACCCTTGTTGGAGATGTTTTGCGGGCCCGCTGTGCATTCACTCTTGCAAATTGTCGAGCAGCCTAGTGTAGGGGCACAAGCCAGCAGTGGGCTGAGAGACCCCCACTTGGAATCCCAGCTCTGGCTTGGTCTCCTGGGGCAAGTCGTTTCTTCCTGGATCGGTTTTCTCATCGGGCAGTCCTCAGTCTCTCAGTTGCAGTGTAACTGTTAAGAGTGTGAGCTACTTGGAGGCCGAATTCTTGGGTCAAATCGCCTCTCCACCTCTTAACTAGTTATTGGACCTTAGGCAGGTTGTTCAGGCCCCCTGGACCCTCAGCCTCCCTGCCTGTAAAATGGTATGAAATGAGTGCAGGGAAAGGAGCTAACATCGTGTCTGATACATGGTGTTGAATATATGATAGCAATGGTCATGATGGTGAAAAGGTAAGAAATAATCCTTAGATGTTCTAGGACTGAAGGATTAGCGTCTTCAGGGTCTAACTTGAGAGATTCTGTATGAGAGCCCGGGGAGCCTCTGCCTCAGAGGCAGCTCTTTAGACTGTGTGGTTTTCTGTTTTGTTTTTTTTTTTAATATTAATTTATTTATTTGACTGCACTGAGTCTTAGTTAAGGCATGCAGGATCTTTAGTTGTGACGTGTAGGATCTAGTTCCCTGACCAGGAATTGAACCCGGGCCCCCCCCCACCCCCCGCATTGGGAGCGTGGAGTCTTAGCCACTGGACCCTCAGGGAAGTCCCTAGACTGTGTTTTTAGAAGTTACCAGAATGAGAGAAAAACTGTTGTGTTTGGAATTTGAAGATCTGGGTCCTTGTCCTTCCATCCTCTGTCACCCCAAGTCACGTGACTTCTGACAGTCCCTTCCCCACCAAGCCTCACTTTCCTCACCTGTGAAATGGGTCTGCCTGCCTCACAGGTTGGGGCCCATTTGAGATGACATATGTAGCAATCTTTCTTTAGCTTAAATTCAAGGTGCTGTGTTGGAAAGAACCCTCTGGTGAACGCTCACTAGTGTCAGGAGATAAGCAGCAGCTACTTTGCTTGGGCCTCAGTCCTTGATCTCTGAGATCAGAGATGTACCATAAACTGTCCCAGGAGCAGGTTAAAAAAGAAGGAAGGAGGGAGAAAAAAAGAGAAAGCAAACCAGCAGAATTTGGAATTGTTCCTCAAACCACAATCGCAGGTTTCAGGGACTCGGAAAGGGATGCAGCCCAGCCTTGTGGGCGAGAAACGTCAGATGTTGGGAAGAGAAAGGCCTCTCTTACTGTAGCAGGGTTTCTCACCGGCCCCTGCCTATTAAGCCCCGGTAGCTTGTCACTCCCTGGCTAACAGCTTGGCAGCACAGAGGCAAACCACAGAGTACATTTGAGGCCCAGATCTGCTCATTTCGAGGGTGGGGCCGCGTTTTTCTCCTGCCACAGAGAGCTAATTAAAGAAAACAAGCTATGGGAGTTGGGAGAAGACTGGCCACAGAGCACTTGGGGAGGATTGCTTTGGTTGTAGAGGCCTCCACAGCCCCCGGAAAACAGGTGGAAGTGGGCATCCGGGCCCCCGTGCATCCCCAGTGGAGCTCCGAGGACCCACTGGGAGACCTGGATGCCTACAGTAGGGGGGCCTGCATGGGATGGGAGGGTGATCTTGGTCTGTGAGGGGACCAGCTGGAAGAAGTTCAAGCTACCCGTCAAAGTGGGACAGTGTTTTGAAATGCTTCACAAATGTTGACTTGTGCCCCAAATTGTGGACAGAGCCTACGTTAGTTCTGTAACAGTAACTCACATCTCTGTGGCACTTTTGATTCTGGTACCAGCCTTAGGGAAAGTGGCTGTGACTTCTAACCAAGAGTAGAGTGACACTCAAAGAGGTGGCTCTTCAAAGTCTCAGGGCTGGAAAGTGGGGTAAGGACTCAGGACTTCTGTCTCCAGATGGAGCCTGCTGATTACAAGGAGGGGAAAGCAAACATCAGTCCCACTGACTTGGAACAAACGCTGTCATCCAGGATTAGAGCCCGACTCTTAACAGCCGTGCGCTGTTTTATGGGGCAGGTCTATTGCTGAAGCAGTGATGGTGTAAGTTGAATTATGTTTTAAGTGTACCAGGAAAACCATTTCAAGAAATCCTGTTGTGAGTCATTTTGAAAAATGAAGAATTACACTATCTCGCCAGCAGTGTTCTATTTTGGTACATTCAAGGAGCCAGATGGCTTACAAGAGGGGTCCCACTGTTCTGCTAGCTTGTGTTGTTGCCGCCTAAGGATGGTTTACTCCTCAGGTGCATCGAGGGGTTCTCACATCCTGGAGGACTGGGGGAAGATGTAGTACCTGGGCAGAATGTTTTGATTCACTTATTCAAAGAAGCTGGGGCCTATGTAGGGCCTCAGGGGGCAGCCAGGCCAGGGATTCTCGAGTGAGGAATTCTTTTAGTGATGGTAATGCCGATGAGAATGAAGCTGTTGTTAATTAAGCACTTAGTGTCTGCCTGGGACCTTACTGTAGATTATCTCATTTAATTATTACTAATAATACTGAAGTTTGTGAATGATTTCCTTAGCAGTTCATTCAAAGGCATATTCCTCTGTACAGTGGAATATTTTTTAGCCAGGAAATGAAGTAAGTGCTGCACCATGGATGAACCTTGAAAACGTTACGCTGAGTGCAAGAAGCCAGGCGCACAAGGCCATGTGTTGTATGATTCCATTTGCATGAACTATCTAGACTAGGCCAATTCATAGAGATAGGAAGCAGATTAATGGTTGCCAGGGGGTTGAGATGAGGTGGAATGGGGCGTAGCGACTGCCTCATGGGTACAGTGTTTTCTTTAGGGGTGAGCACGACATTGTACATGAACTAATGCCATCGGGTCGTACACATTACAGTGGTTAAAGTGGTAAATTTTCCCATTATGTGCGTTTTATCACAGTGTGTATTTTAATCAGTGTATTTTCCTCACGGAGGCTCTCTCACCGACTTGGGTTCAGATATGCTGTGTTGAGTGGGCGAGAAAGGGAGGAGGTCGTTCCTGTGTGCAGTGAGGCTGAAGCAAGCTTAGGGCTTTCCAATTCAGGCTCCACCTTTAGGAGAAACCAGAGACCCAGAGAGGGCTAGTGACTCACCCAAGGGCACAGAGCAAAGTACCTGGAGTTGGGATATAGATTCTAGCCTTTCTCACTTTTCATCGGGAAAATCACAATGGAAAAGTGCTTTCTGTGCCGCTGGGTAAATTCTGGGCTGCAGAAGTTCAGCTCTGTTCCACCTGATGTTTTGTACCTTCCTTGGGTTCCTGGAGAAACTGTCTGTCCCTCGCTGGTAGAGCAGCCCCTGGACTGACTCAGCTGTCAGGAGGTCCTCAGCCAAAGACCTGGGTTGTGTCCCTGGGCGTGTGTCTAGAGCAATTCCAATTGTGCTGCTTCATTTCAGCATTGAGGTAAAGGAACGAATTACGTGTGAACACATACGTTTGGTGTTTGATGGGGGACTTAACCACGTGACCCTGCTGCTGCTTTTCTTTTCTTTTTGACTGTGAACATCTGACACTACAGGAAATAAGAAACTTTCCAGTACCTAATTTGTGCTCACTCTACTTTCAAACCCTCTTGGCCCCAGCACAGGGTAAATGAAACTGTAGCTTATAGTAATATTTATGTATGGGAGTCAATGAGCTGTTTAAATGCTTGAATGTCAGAAAAGGTTTCAAATTTAGCAAGCCCCCAGGCTCTCCCACCCTCTGGTTATGTAGATAGGCCTGCCTACTCTCTTAAGGCAGGCTCTAGCCTCCTGTCCCAGTTGGTGGCAAGACAGCGATGATGATGATGATGATGATGATGATGATGGAGATGATGCCATTTAAAGAGACTGAGCTGTAATGGAATTCAATGTATATTTAATCCTTAGGAGAAGGGAAATCAAGTTCCAGAATCTTGGAAGTTAGACTCTTGGAAAGATCCATGGGCAAGGAATGACAGGACCTGAGTTTTATTAGTGACGTGACCTTAGCAAGATGGTCCAAAATTGCTAAGCTGGAGCTTCCTCCTCTTGGCCTGTGAATAATATCCCAGCTTCTCCCACGTCCTGGAGCTGGTGTGAGCATCTGAGTGAGGTGATGGATGTGAAAGTGCCTCGTTAGCTGTCAAGGCGCTTACCGAGGTGGCTTATGAAGCCATGGGGCCGAGGGACCGAAAGAAAGAATGAAGAACTAATGAGAACTGGTTTGTGTTGGGAGCTGTGGAGCAGAATTGGCCTTCACTTTTCGGGGAGCCTTATCGTGGGAAGCAGAACTTGGTGTGCATGGTTATTTATTTCTGCCATCAGACCAGCAGGGTTCTGAGGCCCCTGCTCTGTCGAAGGCAGTGTGAGTAAAACCCAGTTCCTGCCCTCCAGGAGTTCACAGTGTAATTGTGTTTTCATGGGTCACCTGGAAGACGAGTACTTGAGAGGGAGTGCAGGTGACCCAGTGCAGCCCCCGGGCCTACCACCCGCTGCTGTGCTATTCAAATCAGAGTCCTTGCGGAAATGCTTGTGTGTGCGTGTGTGTGTGTGTGTGCGTGTGCGTGTGTGTGTGGGATGAGTCAGATTTACCCACTGTTTTTTCCCTTTTGAAACTTGTTATGCTCACACACACACACACACACACAGCAGTCATGCACTTGCTCAGAAGTGTGTGAAAACCACATAAAATGTGCGAAGTGTGGCCCTTTTGAAAGTATGTCTGACATCCCCCTTCTCTGGAGCAGGGATGGATTTGTGAAGGTTCTGATCTTTCCTCATCTGCAGGAACTTGTTTGCCCCAGTTGCTGGCTCAGGACCAGCCCAGGCTGACTTGTGTGGGTGAGGTACAGATGGGAGCAAGGCCCCGGGGAATTCTGTTAGGTGAGTTCTGACCCTCTTGGTGGTCCTGGTTGGTCTGTAGCAGGCGGTGGCCTAGGACGGACTGGGCAGAACCGGACAGGACACCCTGTATTTCTGTAGACAAGGTACTCAGGGCCCATTGCACTTGGTATTTAAGATCCTCTAGGGCTGCCCGTTTTGTGGGTCGACCTTGTGTCTGGCCCTCTGCTCCCACCAGCTGAAGCTCCTCATAACACCCCCCCACCCCAAACCAGCCTGCCGTCCCCACGCCCCCCGCCTGGCTGGGGCTCACCCTTACGTTTCCTGGGGGTGCGTTCCCCGACTCCTCTGTCCCTTTCTGCCTTTAAAACTTAGAAGTGAGTCCCACCTCCTCTGTCACATTTTCCTCGACTGTCCCAGCTCACTGTGACCACCTCCCCTTTCTCTAAACGGTCTCCTGAATCACTCCTGGGTCTGGCACATAGCACATAATATTTTTGAATGCATGAGCTTGGCCCTTCTCCGTGGGGGATACCTTGTGTGTGTGTCCTTCATCCTCCCAAATGTCATCACCACCTTACCTCGTACGGGAGCTGTGTCTCAGGCTCGTTTTTTCGCTCCTGCCCCACTTCCCGCCACCCTGTGGAAGAGGGGTTAGACAGGCCTGGCCACTTCTTCCTGTTCGATGTGGCTTCAGACCTGTCACAGAGCCTCCATGGGACTCACTTTATGCCACGCACCGTGTGGATAGTTAGAGCCACCCTGCCTACACCGAAGGCGACCGTGGTGATCGGGAGAGAGCGAGGGATGGGAGAGCGTTTTGCAAAACTGCAGAGCACTGCGCAGACATGAGTTGTTAATGGCCTTGTGGGTATTCTGTCAATAGCTGTGACCTGACATTAATGCTGGCTTGAGCAAGGGGCCTCAGGGAGAGCTGCTCTACGCCACTGACCCAGAGTCTAGGACCCCTGAGTTCCACTCACCATCCCTGGGCCCCAGTTTTCTCAGCTCCACTACCCTTTCCAGCTCTGACGCTGGTGGTCATGGTGCTGTTTGGGGGAGGGGGCGGCAGGTGTGGAAGGTTTCCTCTAACCATTCGTGCTTGTGGATTGGCCATGGCAGCTTTGATGTCACCTTGAGGGACCACCCTGGACCTCTTTCTTTGTGCCACGCTTACAGCTAGATCTCCATAAGCACTCGCTTTGACTGTTAGGAGAGGCTGTTTGCACTATTTAAGGTGGCAGAATAATTTCACCCTTTCCAGAGATGTTGACATTTAAGGATGGTTGGGGGTGATGGTACAGAAGTAGAGGCAGGAAACTTGGAGGAAGGAAAGGGGCTGGTTGCTGAGAACGTGTGTATAACAGGTTTCGACTTTCAGAAGTGCCTGCCTCGGCTGGTTTTGTAGTGGTGGCAGTCAAAGGCAGGAAGACAGATAAGATCAGATTTCAGGATTTTCACCCACCCCACCCCCATTTTTGACAGCTGAGAGCTCTTCCGGGGCAGGGACTGGGTATCTTTCAACTTTTCTGTCCCCTGAGCCTGGCACAATACTTGGTATTTCAGCGTACTCAGTGAATGTTTGAATGAATGAATAACTTTCCACTTCTTATCCCAGCAGTAGTGTCAATGAAAGCCATGGTTAGTAGCAGGTCTGAAGGGTTAAGAAATACTAACCAACATTTCTGATTATAGAAGAAGACGGAGCTTCTAGGAAGAAAGGATGGCCCTTTGAAGCTATCCTCTGTGTCCCCATTCTTGTGCATTTTGTGGTCACCCTTCCATATTCCTGAGTTCAGGAACATCTCGGACTAGAAAGGCGTGAAGGCCCTGTTTTCCTCGGTTCCCAGGAGGGACTTTAATGTGTCCTGCACACGCTCAGTGATAAAAATTCATACCCTTTTTCCAGTTGATATCGCATTAGCCCCGCTCCGTTCTGGCAGGTGCTGTAGGCAGATAACCTTGGCAGGGGGCTTGGCACGATGGCAGAGTTTACACCGGATTGCTGTATTCCATGCTATCTTGTTATCTCGTTTCCTCGATGGTCATTGTCACACAAGAAAGTACTTCCTCTGTGGGCTTCCCTTCACAGAGACCTGTGGGCATAGATAAATTCGTAAACTGCATTGCACGAGTGAAACCATTTCTGTTAAGAGCTGGGGGTCTTGCTGAAAGCCTGCTTAGAGAAGCTCTCCTTTCCCCAGGAGCATTTCTTCTGGCTCCCAAGGCCCAGTTCTTCCCCCGCTTTTGGTTTGGCTACCGGCTTCTCATGTGAGAGTTGTCAGGGGAGGACAGAGGGTGTGGCATCCCATGTGCAGACTTCTTTGAGAGTTTGATCTTCTGGGATGTCCCAGTGGCCGCTTTTCCTGATCTGCTTCCTGTTTTCTCCCAGGGGTCTCAGTATCGAGCTGCCTGCAGCTCTGTCTCACCTACCCAAGCCCTGCTGCCTTGATTCTATGGCCAGGACCCCAAAGAATAAGCCCCGGCCTGGAGTTTTTGTCTCAGCTCTGCCGTGTGACCTTGGGGCAAGCTACTTGATTTCTCTGATCCTCAGTTTGCTCCTGTGAAAAGAAAAAGGTTGGCCAAGGTGCTCTCCGAAGTCCCTGCCATTCCTGTCCTTCCTCTCGGCAGGGAAGTGCTACCTCTGTCCTGCAGTGGAAACTGAGGCTGTGGGGGCAGGTTGGGCGAGGTCACGGTTTACATCCGTGGCCGCAGCGGAGACTCTGGACCTTGACCTGTAGGCAGTGAGTCCAGGAGGCTGAGAAGCTGGGGGGGTGGGTGGGGGTGGGTGTAGGGTAAGCAGAGCCCCTCTGGGAGGCGAGCAGTGTTACTCAGCCCTGAGGAATGCCGAGGCATGGCTGAGCTCGGGCAGGGCTGCTGAGAGCCTTGTGGCTGTAACCATGGGCAGAATTTCATGGCCTTGAAGAATGGCTACTGTATATACCAGTGATAAATATTAGTCACCCTGGCAGCTGAAGGGGTTTCCCGCGCTGCATTTTTGACAAAAAGGGAAAGCCTTCCTCCCTAACGGCACGAGAGGGAGAAACAAATGTGTCTCTGGGCTCAGGTGCCAAGAAATTCTCTTATTCGGATGCCCTGGCTGGAGATCCCATGGGATTTTCTACCACCAGTGACCTGAAGCCGCACAGGGCCTGTGAATGTCCCTTGAAATCTCTCCTGGGCCACTTCTTGGGGCCTTGCTTGAGCACATCCCGAATCTGAGCCTTGATCTGCCCTCCTCCCCTGCACCCGCCCTGCTATCTGCTCAGCCTCTTCCAGTCTTCCCTTTCTTGGTGAAAGGACCACCATCCCCTGAGATGCCTGAGCCAGACTGCAGGAGGAGTCATCCTCTTGCCCTCCTCCCCCCTTGCCCCACCCTCCAGTCCATCACCAAGCCCTGCCCAGTCCTGCATCCAAAAATGTCAACGTCCGTCTGCTCCCCTGTCTCGACTATGGCTTCCTCATCCAGATCAGGGTCTCTCTGGCCTAGCCTGCCTTCCACCTGGTCCCTCTGCCTGCATCCACCTCTCCCCCAGGCCCATTCTCCACCAGCAGCCAGAGTGATCTCTGGCACATCTGCTGAGAATCACTCAGGGGCTTCCTGTTGCCTTGAGGGTGAGGGTCCGAGTCCTTAAGGCTGTGGGGTCTGGCCCTAGCCTGCCTGTCCGACCTCTACTTCCAGTGGGCTCCCATGCCCCCTCTGGCCTTCTTAGATTTCCTTCCTCAGGGCCTTTGCACGTGCTGTGCCTTCTGCCTGGAATACTCTTTCCCCACGGTTTCCAGCTGGCACATGTGAATCAGGTCTCAGCTTAACTATCATCTCCTAAGAGAGACCTCCTTGATGCCCCTCCATTTCATTATACCTCCTGCTACACTCTCATGGCATGCTGTTCTTTTCATTCAGAGAGCTTCCCCAGTTTGTAGTTTTAATTCTGTGTGCTTATTTGTTTACTGTCTGTCTTCCCCTCCCCTCGAGGGCAGGGCCCATTTCTTTTATTCTCTGCTATGCCCAGGGCCCAGGACCCAAGAGCGCAGTAAATATTTGCGGGCATGAATGGTATGTGCAGGACATGTCTGCTTGTGCTGCCATTGCCCCAGCACCCGGATTCCCTCGGGATCTGTCCCCAGCTTTTCAATCCCCGCTGAGTGGCTCTTCCTGGCTTCGCTCCTCTGGCATCAAAACTTATCAGTCCCACATCTCAGTCTTTTGCAAGGTGACACTTCATCTGACCACCTAATTCACGCTAAGGCGTTAATGGTACTCATGACATAGTGTTTATTATTACCCCAGGGGATGCAAAATGCTGGTATCAAAACATATCATTCCCCAGTGGTTTAGAAACTCTCCGGTTAACTTCCCAGAGAGTCGGAGTAGAGTCTAGTCTCCTTAGCCAAGATGACAGGGCCCCATGTGCACGTTTGGCTTCCATCTACTTCTGCAGGTCCCCAAGCCTTAGTCATCATGCTCCCTTCCACCCCAGTACCCAGCACAGTACCTGCCATGGGCAGGCCCTCAATAAATGTTTACTATGTGAATTTAAAAGAAGTTGATTTTAATGACTCATGCTTTAACCAAGGCTTTTGGTGTCATTAGTCCGTGTTTAGGCCTTGGATGTGAGAGGAGTGACAAATGATGGGAATTTCAAGCACAGTGACCATGATAGTGCCAGGAGAGAGGGAGCTTTATCTGGGTAGAGGGGGTTGGCGTTTCAGAGCCCCTAGATCCAGATCTCTCCTCCTGCTGTACCGGTCACGTCACTTAAGCAACGTGTCCTTCTGCCCAGGATGAGGTTTAGCATCTCTGCTTTCCAAGGTGCCGGAGGAGGTGAAAGTCTTGTGACCACATCCTCCTACTCGTCTGATGCAGTTTGTGGTCAGCTGCAGGTTGAGGCCAGTGTGGCAGCAAAGGGCTAGAAATAATCCCTGATGGGAGAGCGGCTTCCCCGGCCCCCTCCTGCCCCTCTGAGCCCTGCCAAGGTCACGTTGGTTCGCATATAGCCCAGGCACTGACCATCTGACTGAGGTTACTGCAAGACGAAGCTTCCTTGCCTCCACTCCAACCCCGCCCCATCATCATCTTTTCCCCGTCATGTGGATGTGGCCTGAGAAAGCAGGAAGAAAGGAGGAGCCATTCAGCTTGGTTTTAAGAAAACCCTCCTTTTTGATTTGTTTTAGTGCTGGTTGCAGAGAGAGTGGCAACTGTTGTTTAAAATACGTGGGTAGTTTTGGCTTAGTTTAGTTTTTGGAAGGGAGGATTATCTGGCCTGAGGCTTCTATGACACTGACAACAGGGTTGCAGTCGTCCTCCCTCACCTGGAGGATGAACCTCCCGGCCTCGGGCACTCCCCCTGTAGCCTCCCCTCCCACTCCCTTGGATCTGCTCTCCCCACTTGCCCAGGGTAATCTTTCTAAGGCACAAGTCTTGCCCTGGCACTCCCTGCTTAGAAGCCGTCCTAGCGCCCAGCGCCTCAGGGACACTTCAGCTTGTCCCTCGGGGTCTGCATGATGCGTCTCATCTCCTCTCACTCAGCCTTGCCCTTGGTGGCTCTGGTAAGGAGCTTTCCAACCTGGCAGCTGGAGACACTCTGAGGTTCCACGTTTGCTGCAAATGTCAGGGATTCACGTGGACCCTGATATCATCTGTGGGGTGACTGATTTCAAGTACAGCTGCCATCCTGGGAGAGATCTGTGCAAATCGTTGGAATGCACAGTGATCACTCTTTGCCCATCAAGGTTGAGAACCCTCACTCTGACTTGAGTTCTGCATGCCTTCCCCACCCTTCCCCAGGCTATTTCTTGCCTCCTTGCTTTGCCTCATGCCCATGGAATGTCCCAAGCCTATTCAACTGGCTTCCTCCAAAATGTAATTCCATCTTGATCTCCTCCAGGAAACAGCCTCCAGACACCCCCTCCTCCCAGCCACTGCTCAGTGTCACACACACACCCCCCCCCCGCCCCCATCCCTGCTGAGCACACCTAAGTCTTAGCACAAAATCATATGTTTCTGGGTCCTTCTTTTCAGTCCCAGACAGTGAGGCCCTAGAGGGCAGGGGCTCCGTGGTGCTGACCTGTGGGTCGGAGGCTGGCAGGGTGCTGGCATCTGGATCACTCATTACACATCACTGCTCTGGACTGCAGGGCGGTCTTGCCTTGTGTGAGCTCTGTTCTCTGGACTGCACTGGTTCTAAACTGAGCTTTTGGCCCTTGCGTATGCCTTGTGGCTTATGACTTAATACACTGAAATAGTTGTGCTTCCTTTTCATTTGGGAAGAAGGGAAAATAGTGGAAATCTAGAGATTTCACTCATCTGGAGGTTAAGATAAAGTTTGAAGATCAAAGAAGCTTATTACTTATTATGAATATTAACATAATTCCAGGCTTGTTTGAATGTAAGGCATCTTTTTTGGTAGGTTCCAGCATTTTTTTGTCGATGATTTTTCAGCAGTTGTGATTTTAGTGTTTTCTTAAGGGGGGGTGAGCTCACGTCCTTCAACTCCGCCATCTTGAGCTAATGGTCCCAGGCTTATTTTCCATTGGTTGGTCTTTGTCTCACAGTTAGGTTCTCCTAGAAGGTAGAGGGACCAGTTCAAATTCACCGTCATGTCCTCTGAACCTAACACCGTGCCAGATAAGAGAGGGGTCACATAATAAATGCTCGTTGAATGAATGCATGGGACGAATACACACTTTGGAGTTTTAAATGCTTGGTGATTAGAAAATTCTCATGGGTTTGTAAGACACAATTTCCATTGTAAATTCTTTGTGTGTGGGAATGCTTTTTGTGCAGAATGCCTGCCTGGACTGAAAAATGCTTTGTGGTAGCAGTTTTGAAAAAATTGAGTTGTTTTGCTCTGATTGAAGCCGGGTGACCCAGTGTTAAGTCTCTGGAACCCTCTGGGACAGTGACCCTCATCTGTAAAATGGGTGGGAGGCGGCAGTGGACCACGTGGCTTCCGAGAGCCTCCTGCTCTCCTGCGGCCCTGTAATTCTCACATCCTCCTCTTTGGCGATTGGACACTGATCGTGTCCCCAAGGATTCATGCACAGAGTTGGAATTCTCCCCCGGCCTCTTTGACTGTGTTCCAGCGGGTGGAATGCCTCGTTTCTCAGTAGCAGAGAGAAATGTTAGTGTGGGGTTAGGAAAGCAAGCCAAGAGCCCTCGAATAATTAAAACACACACGCACACAAAGAAGAGCGGGAGGGGGAGAAACATGCCTCATGGACGGGGGATGAGTAAAACCCAATGGACTGAGAAAGCCTCAGCGCTGAACTTCACATGACCCCGCCTGCTGCCTGCTGTTGGGACACCCGCGTGCCCCCTGCGCACGGCCGGCCTCTGATGTCAGCGGCCCCACAGGAAGCAGCGCTGCCATCAGCCTGGCGGAGCGTGTGAAGCCGCGCCCCCCGCCCCTGCGGCCCAGTTGCCACCCACCCGTGTCTCTGGATAACAAGCAGCCACACAGCTCCCAGGCTGGTTGGAGGGGGACACCCACCCAGTGCTCTCAAAAAACAAAACCTCAACCCACTGGGGATGTCCATGCAAGAAAGAGAGGACCAAGAGAGGATTTCTGCTTTTTAGATGTTCTCTGCTGAGATCAGCAGATTTCCTTTGGGGATGGTGTTACCCCATGCTTTCTGAACTCTCCTAGGTCACCCGTTAATGAATGAATGAATGAACTCGTTTATTGCTTGGGTGTGTATCTGTGAGATGTTGGGGGAGTAGGAGTAAATAAAATGTTGTCTCTGCCCTTGGACTTCAGTTTGGTTGGGGGATGAGACTCAAACATGCAGAGGTCTACGGGGCTCCAGTTAAGGTATATGCAACGGAACATCAAGAGAATTACCACCTCTGCTGGGGGAGGGAGGGTCAGGAATGCCCAGCTAGGTTTCCCCGGACCCCAGCCCACAGCAGGCTGTGTCAGAAGGTTTGGCTTAAGAGGACAGTGGATTTGGCCAAACAGAATCGCATGTATATAAACAGTGATGGAAAGCTACCAGCACCTCGGGCTGTCCCCTTCCTGGGTGACAGGGTTTACCTCCCGGTATTGCAAGGCTTCGAGGAAAGAGTGAGAGGGAAAAGGACTGAGTTTGTTGGTATATGTACACCCCCTCTGCCGCTGGTGCACTGAGCATCTGTGGGGTCTAGACCCTGCCCTTGACTAGCTGCAGTCCGGAGGGGAGGTACCCTACAGTCCTGCAGCCTCATTAAACAACTACATAATAGTTAGCTCTAAACGATCCACCTTTTTGGAGATATACTTTTTATTTTGGAATAGTTGTAGATTTACAGAAACACTGCAAAGATGACTTGGGGAGTTCCCACGTACCCTTCACCCAGATTTCCCTGGTGTTAACATCTTACGTTACCGCAGTACCTTTGTCAAAATTAAGAAACCAGCATCAGTGTGTCACTGTTGGGTTTTTTGGTTTGTTTGTTTGTTTTTGCCGTTCGCGGGCCTCTCACTGTTGTGGCACAGGCTCCGGACGCGCGGGCTCAGCGGCCATGGCCCACGGGCCCAGCCGCTCCGCGGCATGTGGGATCCTCCCGGACCGGGGCATGAACCTGTGTCCCCTGCATCGGCAGGCGGACTCCCAACCACTGCACCACCAGGGAAGCCCAGTGTGTCACTGTTAATACAACTCCAGACTTTATTCAACCAACCTTAAAAAAAAAACTTTAAGAAGTTTTATTTGCATATATATACACCATGAAATTTACTCTTTTAAGGTGTACAATTCATTGATTTTTAGTATATTAACAGTTCTATAACCACTACTCGTATCTAATTTTAGAACATATTTACCCCCCAAAAGGAAACCTCATACCCATCAGAAGCCACTCCTCATCCACCTCCCACCCTCCAGCCCTGGAAACCTAACCTACTTTGTCTCTATGGATTTGCCTCTTTTGAACATTTCATATAAATGGAATCATACAGTATGTGGTCTTCTGCAACTGGCTTCTTTCACTTAACATAGTGTTGTCAAGGTTCGTGTTGTGGCATGTATCAGTACTTTATTCCTTTTGATGGTCAAATAAAATTCCATTGTATGGCTATATCACATTGTGTTTTTCCATTTGTCAGTTGATAGACATTTGGGTTCTTTCTACTTTTTGGCTATTAATAATACTGCTGTGAACATTGGTGTAAAAGTTTTTGTGTGGTCATGTTTTCATTTCTCTTGGGTACATCTCTAGTAATTCTACACCTACATCTCTAGGTGTAGAATTACTGGGTCATTTATTACTTGATGTTTAACTTTTTGAGGAACGGCCAGATTCTATTCCAAATGGTGGTACCATATTACAAATCCCACCAGCAGTGTTTGAGGGTTCAAATTTCTCCACCACTTGTTATTGTCTGTTTTATTTTAGCTCTCCTACTGGGTGTGAAGTGGTATCTCACTGTGGTTTTGATTTGCATTTCCCTAATGACTAACGATATTGAGCATCATTTCATGTGCTTATTGGTCGTTTGTCTCTGTTATAAAAATGTCTAGACAGATCCTTCGCCCGTTTTTTAATTAGGTTGTCTTTCTTTTGCTGAGTTGTAAGAGTTCTTTATATATTCTGGATACAAGTTCCCTTTTCAGATAGATGGTTAGCAAATATTTTCTCCCATTCTGTGCATTGTCTTTTCACTTTCATGATGGTGCCCTTCTGAGCAAAACCTTTTTACTTTTAATGAAGCTGCATTTATTTATTCTTTACTTTTGTTGCTCTTGCTTTTGGTGTCATATCTAAGAAACCATTATCTAACCCAAGGTCATAAAGATTTACTCCCTCATTTTCTTCGAAGAGTTTTGTAATTTTAGCTCATATATTTAGGTCTTTGGTTCATTTATTTGTTTTGTTTTTTGGTTCATTTTTATTTAATTTTTGTACATGATATGAAGTAGGGGTCCGGCTCCTTGTTTTGTATATGGGTATCCAGTTGTTCAAGCACTATTTGAAGAGACTATTATTTCCTCACTGCAGGGTCTTGGCATCCTTGTCAAACATTAATGACCATAAATGTAAGGGTTTATTTCTGGGCTCTCAATTCTATTCCATTGATCTATGTGTTCATCCTCATGCCAGTCAGGATTACTATAGTTTTGTAGTATTAATCAACTTTTTAAATGTATTTTTTTATAATGTACCTTGTTCCAAAAAGAGTTTGAGGTAACTCTCAAATGCAGTGAATAAAAAGGGATGGAGATAGACAAGGAAATTAGGGGAAGAGGAGAAAAGGACTGGAAAATAAGATGAGATCAAAGGTAATGTCAGTATACAGTATTGTATGTTATAAAATTTTGTGAGATTGTTAGATATGGCCTGCATATTTGGCTCTGAGCTTCCTGGCAGTCGAAGGTAAAATGGAAATGTGACCTGACAAGAGTAACATAACGTGTCCATGAGATTTAAAAAAAAAAATTTTTTTTTCTTTTCCTGAGGGAGAAATCCAGCATTCTCAGGGACTTCAACATGAGAGAATTTCTCCTGTAGGTCTTAGGAACCAGAGATTCTTGACCACATAATTGTTTCAGTTGTGTTAGTTCTGTCCATTTAGACTGATAGCTCTTTGGAGGCAGGAACTGGGTCTTATTTCCCTCACATCCCCACATCGTGCTGAGGACCGGACATAGAGGTGCTTAAAAAAATCTTGATTGAATTCTTTGTAAAATTCAGAATGTTTATTACATCCTTTGGTGACATTTCTACAATCGGGTTAGGATTTGTTGAGGCTCATTTGGAGGTAGAGAAATGAAGTACTTGCCCTCCTGGCTGCGTTTTAGAAGGCTAAGCAGTGTTAAGTACTGGGCGGCTTTGCTCTGAGAGTTGGCAGTGACCTAGAAGGGAGGCAGCATTGCTTCACCCATCTTGGAGTCCACCCACCTTTCCAACTCCTCAGTGCTGGAGCATCCTTTCTGTTCACTCTTTCTGACATGCCTTCCAGCTTCCCTGCCTGATGGAAAAATCCAGCATGTCTGAGGGAGGTCCTGGCCCAAACCGGACAGCTTCTGGTAGAATTGGGGCCACTGCCACCTATGGTTGTGCTTTGGCATAGGTGTGGTTGCTCTACAAAGAGGCCCACCCAGACAGGCTCCCTCACAGGGGACGGCAACGAGCCGCCTTTAACTGACTGCACGTGTCATGTTGGGTGGCCCTCTCCATCCCATCCCCAGTAAAGGGCTTTACTATTTCTTGGTAGCATCCTTTTTTTCTTTTTTTTAAATAGATTTGCACACCAGCCTCTAGGGGAGGTTATTATTTTACAGTTTACAGATGGGGAAATGGAGGCTCAGAGTGTGTTAGCCACTTGTTCTAAGTCACACAGCTAGTGACATGCCAAGGGATGACTCCAGCCCAGGGAATCCTGACTGATTTCATTCTCTCCTTCCTTTTCTCACGGCTGGTCCCGGTCTTGATCTAATTTAGG
This sequence comes from Phocoena phocoena, assembly GCF_963924675.1. Taxonomy (NCBI): domain Eukaryota; kingdom Metazoa; phylum Chordata; class Mammalia; order Artiodactyla; family Phocoenidae; genus Phocoena; species Phocoena phocoena. Next base: position 109,682,714 of record NC_089220.1, read on the forward strand.
GGGTGTGAGAGGCCAGCACTCTTTCTGCCTTTGGACAGGTAAGTGCAGTTTCCTTTACAGTTACATTTGCCTCTGTGGGGGCAGGTGTCAACAAGCAGCCCTCCAGGGATCACCCTCTGCACTGTTGGCCTTGTGCTGGGAGCAGCCTTGTAATCATGTAAGAATATAGACATCTGATTACCATCTATGGCTTACAAAGACCGTTTCTCGCCTGCAGTCTTATTTAAGCCTGGCCACAGTGAAGGAGGCAGGATGGGTGCTGTGCCTGTAGGGATGCTGAGTTGCCTGGGGTCACCAGGTGGTCAGCGTCAGAGGTGGGCTTAGAAACCAGTTCCTGACTCCGGGCCCAGTGTTCTGCCCCCGCGCTGGAACAGATGTGTGTCACGTCACGCCAGCAAGCTGAGAGTTCCTGGAACTCTCGCTGCCGTGAGCACCGCCGGGAGCACCTTGGCGCTTCGTTACCTGCATCAGGAGACAAAAGGAAAGTCTCTTCTCCCCCGGAAGTGAAGTCTCACCCACACTCGTGGATTTCTTTGTATCCTTCCAGCACGTCACTGTGTTCTCAGAACAGGGCAGGCAGAGTAGAATCAAATTGCAGGCAGAGCGTGGCCTCCCCTGAGTATCTATTAGGATGGAATCATGGTGCTGGACAACAACCACGAAACCCAAGTTGTTTTGGTCCATCCTGGAGGTCATTGGGTTCCCAAGTCTGTCTACTTGGGTCTCCACATCCCCTGTGTGCTCAGAGCTGCGCTAGTTGCCAAAGAATCCAACAGGAAAACTCCATCACCCTTTTGGGGGCACTTTTGTCCTAGTCTCGACCGTGCACCTGATCCCAGGTGAGAGACACGTGTCCTCTGAGCCACGATTTTCTCATCAGCGAAGTGGGGATGAGGATGTCCGGTAGCCTCTATCCTGGAGTGATGTTGAGGCTGAAATAGGGTTTAATGACATGAACTCACTGGTGGCCGTGAGAGAGGAAGACAGGGAGGGAGCCTGATAGCTGCAGGCAGGGAGACCTGATTCCGTTTGGGGAAGGAGTGGTGGTCAGGGAAGCCTTCCTGGAGGAAGTGACATTTGAGCTGTAGTCCAAAGGGTGAATAGGGGTTCAGTGAGCTGAGCAGATGGCTTCTCACCCCTGGGGAAATGACCCAGCCAGCTAGCTTTCTGCTTCATGGTTGTAGAAGAATCTTATGACTAGAGACGATGCTATGTCTGATTCGTAAAGCGAGGGTCAGGCAGTAAGAAAGCAATTGAATGCAATGTTTATCTTGAAAAAAGTTGTAAACTGCTTGGAAATCCCCATGCTCACTTCCTCCAGGAAGCCGTTCTGGACTCCCCAACCCAGTTCTCCTGGGGCCTCCATCTCCCCAGCACCCAAACACACGCTGTGTGGATGTGTCTTTGCCTCTCCTTTTTGGCTCCTTGAGGTCTGAGGCCATGGCTGGCCTGTCTTGTAGAGTAACTGGGGAGAGTAGTAATCCATTTCGGATGCATAAAGTTCGTGGAGGCCTCACAGACTGAAAATACTGATTACGACACACACTCAGGTCTTTTGACCTCAAGTCCAGGCACTTTCCTGCCACACTGGCCTCACTCAGGTGGTGACCCTGGGCTCTGCCCAGAAGGAACTAGTTGGCAGGGATTTGTTCGGTCAGACCTGGAAGGTAGAAGAGAGTCACTGTCAGAACCAGCAACTCAACCAGGGCCTCAGAGCTCATCAGCTCAACTCCTTCGTTTCACAGAGGAGGAAGCCATGTGCCCCAAAGCAGAAGTGATAGTGGGGCCACCCTCAGGTTCAGCTCCCGGTCCCCCAAGCCCCAGCCCCATGCAGCCCTCACTGCACAGAGTGGCCGTCCCCTTCTGATTATTAGGAAGTCACGAGGTCCCTAAGTGGGGTTAGAGCAGGTGGTGCCGGGCGTGAGACTCTGGTGGGTGTGAGGATGTTTCCCTTCCTTCTGGGAAGCCCTCCAAGTGCATGTGAAAGAGATGTGGTTTTATCGAGCACAGATTTTCAAACCTGTAGAGAGCTCTGTTTGCTTTAAAATGCCTGGAGACATGATCAAGTAGGGATGTTTTAGTGACAGTACAGAAGGCATACAACGCTGAGCACACAGCACAGAGATCATTTATAGCGAGAACTCCTTATTAAGAGTCTGAAATTCAGTCTTTCACCATGTTTGTGGTGGGCACTGATCCCGTGCCTGGCACAGTGCGGGGTGCCCTCTAACTCACAGCAGGGGGAGAGGAGCACATAACGCACCATCCAGCTTGGGGACTGCGGTGGGGACCCAGGGAGGGGCTGTCCAGCTCCGCTGAGAGGGGAATCTTGAGAAGGCAAGCAAGAGTGAAAATAGGGATGGAGCTCCCCTCTTTTTTTTTTTTAACATCTTTATTGGAGTATAATTGCTTTACAACGGTGTGTTAGTTTCTGCTTTATAACAAAGTGAATCAGCTATACATATACATATATTCCCATATCTCCTCCCTCTTGTGTCTCCCTCCCACCCTCCCTATCCCACACCTCTAGGTGGTCACAAAGCACCGAGCTGATCTCCCTGTGCTATGTGGCTGCTTCCCACTAGCTATCTATTTTACATTTGGTAGTGTATATATGTCCATGCCACTCTCTCACTTCGTCCCAGCTTACCCTTCTCCCTCCCCATGTCCTCAAGTCCATTCTCTACATCTGACTCTTTATTCCTGTCCTGCCCCTAGGTTCTTCAGAATCTTTTTTTTTTTTTTTTTAGATTCCATATATATGCGTTAGCATACGATATTTGTTTTTCTCTTTCTGACTTACTTCACTCTGTATGGCAGACTCTAGGTCCATCCACCTCACTACAAATAACTCAATTTTGTTTCTTTTTATGGCTGAGTAATATTCCATTGTACATATGTGCCACATCTTCTTTATCCATTCATCTGTCGATGGACACTTAGGTTGCTTCCATGTCCTGGGTATTGTAATATAGAGCTGCAATGAACATTTTGGTACATGACTCTTTTTGAATTATGGTTTTCTCAGGGTATATGCCCAGTAGTGGGATTGCTGGGTCGTATGGTAGTTCTATTTGTAGTTTTTTAAGGAACCTCCATACTGTTCTCCATAGTGGCTGAACCAATTCACATTCCCACCAGCAGTGCAAGAGGATTACATAGGCAGAACACTTTATGACATAAATCACAGCAAGATCCTTTTTGACCCACTTCCTAGAGAAATAGAAATAAAACCAAAAGTAAACAAATGGGACCTAATGAAACTCAAAACCTTTTGCACAGCAAAGGAGAGCATAAACAAGACGAAAAGACAGCCCTCAGAATGGGAGAAAATATTTGCAAATGAAGCAACTGACAAAGGATTAATCTCCAAAATTTACAAGCAGCTCATGCAGCTCAATATCAAAAAAACAAACAACCCAATCCAAAATTGGGCAGAAGACCTAAATAGATATTTCTCTAAAGAAGATATACAGACTGCCAACAAGCACATGAAAGGATGCTCAACATCACTAATCATTAGAGAAATGCAAATCAAAACTACAATGAGATATCACCTCACACCAGTCAGAATAGCCATCATCAAAAAATCTATAAACGATAAATGCAGGAGAGGGTGTGGAGAAAAGAGCTCCCCTCTTTAGAGAGCGTTCCTGACCAGCATTAGAGTAAAGCAAGTCTAATATGTTTTTTGCTAATAAATGGCAATTATTTTGTTTGATTCCTCATGGCCTTTGATGTTCACCAAAAAGATAATACCCCAGTGTAGAGGGAGGGAGGGACTGGGGCCAGCGAACTCTGGCCCAAACGTGTCTCACTTTTATGCCAGACTAGAATCTTTTGCAGGGAGGAGATTGATTTGTCACAAAGAACTCCCCCAGCCCCTGCAAAAAAAAGAGGTCTGCTTAGACAGTGCCTTTTTCTAGGTGGTTTTCATCCAACCTAGGATGCAAAATACCAGTTTCAAACATCCAGGTAAGGCTTTGTGCTCTCTCAATGTGATATGGGGATGCTGAGTGCTGATGACCTCATGGGATAAAAAGGCCGGTTTCCTGAACTGTTTTTCAAGACGTCACCCCGCATGCTGCCTTCTCAGTGGTGCCTTCCTCGGGAGCCCCGGCCCCGTGAGATCTGCCCTTTCTCTGAGATTCGTAACATTTCTTCGTTGGGTCCCCCTTGAACCCAGGGCCATGCATCTCCCGTCTTGCCATGCACAGAAGAGGCGCTGACTGCCAGTGCGCAACAGTGACGGTTTACGGAGCTCCTGGCACGGGCTACGTAAACCGGGCAGCTGGGTGGTTGAGTGTGGAGTTGTGGGCCAGGATCTGAGCTGAGATGCATGTTTGTGAGTCGTTATCATATGGGTGAGGCCAGGATGGGGAAGGTGCGAGGGTGGGACGAGAAGGAGGCCAGCACCTGAGGGACAGCCACCATCAGGGGACAGGGAGAGCGAGGCAAAGCGGGACAGCGCCCAGGGACACTGAAGGTGTGGTGACGAGGCCCACTAGGGAGAGGAAGGGAACAGTGCTGTTAAATGTAGCAGAGGAGCCAGGATGCTAAGGTGTGCAAAGCACGTGTTTTGGATTTTGTGACTTGGAGGTCACTAGTGGCCTTGGCAAGGGGGGTCACAGTGGCAGCTGGGGCGGAGGCCCACGCAGTGAATCCCAGAGTGAATAGGAGGTGAGGAAGGGGAAACAGGTGGCGTGGGTTACTCCTGCCACTCACCAGGGCAGGGAGGACAGCCACCGGACGGGAGCTAGACAGGGTCCTAGGTCAGGGATGACCCATGGGAGGGGAGAGCCTTGAGTGATTTCACGGGCCAGCTGAATGGGATCACTGGTTAAGGAGGTACATAGAACCCAGGCCGAGTTGTACTCAGACTCACCAAAGGCACCCATAAACTTCAGACCAATGCACACTCGGGGGAACTGGGCAAATGGGTTATTTTATAAGAAGTTTACAGTATAAAGGCAAAATTGCCTAAGATAGCTTCTGAGAGTAAAAACTCAAGGCAAGTTGGTATTATTAAAGTGAAATAACATAGGTTGGAATTTTCTAGTAATTTCAAAGGGTAAAGACTTCAGGTTAGTAAGCCTCTCGTATCTATCTCACTAGGAGTTTTTTGTTGTTGCTTTTTGTCAGTACCAGCCATGCACCCTGGCGTAGATGGGGTGCTTTATGGGGGAAAGAAAAAGAGTGTGGGGTAGACCTTGCCCCGAGTGAGGCATGGAGGTGGCCAGAGCCTCTGGCAGCCCAGGCAGACCTGCAGTGACTTGGAGTTGGACATGGGGTGTCAAGGATAACAGTCTTAGAAGCGTTCCGCGCTCTCTCTTTGGATACATGAGCGATTTTGGAGATCTCTCTATGTAGCCAGCTCACCTTGAAGGTATGAAGCATGGCCTCTGTCTGGGTGACATTAGTATCTGAAGGGGAGGCCTGGCAGAACGTCCACAGTTAGGATGATTGACATCACGGGGCTAAGACTAGGTCCTGCCGCAGGATGGGATGGAGGGGGCAGACAGGTGGGCTGGGAGGAGGCCGGAGGTGGAAGGGGGTTGCCCGGGGGATGCTCCGTGGGGAGGATGGGAACATGGTCCTGGGCGTGCCCCTGGATCCTGTAGGTAAGGAGTCAGGCCTGGGAAGGTTCAGAGGCTTTCTTAGGCTTAGTGGCAGCCTTGGGACTTGAACTGCAACCTCCTTTTATGGAACCTGCATTTTGCTGTGGTCTCTAGACGGCCTTGAGCTCTCACTTGCTAGGTTGGAGCCACTCTGTCTCACCTGCTTTGAGATGGCATCTGTAACGTAGTGAATAACCCTGAAGGACTCCCGTGTCCGTGTCTGTGTAGAGGCTGCGGAGCTTCCTGCGGCCCGGCCCCCTGGGTCCCGGCCGAGGGGCGGGAGGGCAGCTGGCCGGCCAGCCCCACTGAGTCACACTCTGGCGTGGGGCCCGGCGGGGATTTCCACGCGGCCCGTGTTGTCTTCTCCTGTTTCCTGTCGGGCTCTGACGCAGGCTGCCTGCCAGTGGGCGCCGGGGGCGGGGTGGGGGGGGCACGCCCACCCGCCCCCCGCCCTGTGACCCCCCCCCCCCCCCCCCCCCGCCGCCAGGCCCTGTGGGCGGCTCCCCAGCCCGCGGCCTCTGCAGGGTGTGCCCCGGGGCTGGGTGGGCAGCTCCCTCAAGGGCCCCCGAGAGGCTGCACGTGGGCCGGGGGTGGCTGCCCGTCAGGATGGAAGGTTTTGCTGAGTGTGAGAGCTTGCTCGGGGTAGTTCGTACTGGGCGTTGAGGGTTATAAAAACCCAGCTTGGCCTAAAACGCCCTCTCTCTCTATCTGCTGACAAGAACATTTGTGAAGAAAACAAAACTTTTAAGCCATGCCGTTTACACGCTTGTGGAAATGATTCCTATAGTATATCTGATTGCTTTAGGTTTTTCTAAGCTATCCATGTATCTCTTTGTCTATCTGTCAGCTTCTAGTGCCTCCATTTCTCAATGTAAGAATATTTTGCTTAAAAAAAACCCTCCATCAATGGGACCTCTGTATATTCATGCATTTTTCCTCCTGAACTTACTGCTTCCTATGTCCTGTTCTAGGCAGTTTACAGATGTTAGATGTCATATCACTACAGTCAAAGGCTATGTTATGTAATATGGTAACCACTGCCCACAGATGGCTATTTAAATATCAGGTAATTAAGTACAATTTAGAATCATAGTGATTTAGTCCTCAGTCCCAGTGGCCACATTTCAGGGCCTCAGTAGCCCCGGGGGGCCAGAGGCTACTGCATTAGACAGCCCAGAGGAGGACATTTTCATCATTACAGAAGATTCTAGCACTGATCCAGGGTCTGATTTATAGATGAGAAAACTGAGTCCCATAGGGGTTAAGTCGACTTGTTTACTTGTAGCTAGTAAATGGAAGAGCTGGAGTTTTAATCCAAATCTGCCTATCCCAGAGTCTCTACACTTTTTTTTTTTTTTAGAAAGCACGTTTATAATTAATATTTCAGTGCATTCACATACCAGTCCTTTTGTTGAATGAACACACGAGACATTTTCATTTTACAAATCAGGAAACTGAAGGTTATACTTATTTTTTTCCTTCTTAGAGAAGAGAAATTGACCTGTAGCTTCAGGGACTCTTCAGGTAGCCCTGGGGTGCTGTGAGGCTCCGCTCTTTCGCCCTTCCCCTGAACCCCATCCAGCCGTGGGGGGGGGGCAGGCTTCTGTTGGTTTCCTCACCAGAGTTTGGGAGTAAGCAGGGTAGGTTTGCTTTCCCCACAGAAAATCCTCTGGCCTATTTCCTATTGTAGGGTTTATGGATGTTGGTGATCTCTTGGGGATTTTTGCCTTTTGTTAGAGCCAAAAGAGCTCTCAGGAAATATAGACTCGTTTCATGGCCCAAAATCCTGAGGTACAGAGCGGTGAGGGCACTTTGAGCAGAACTGGTTCTTAAACTTTTGTTTTCAAGCCAGGATTTATCCGATAATCTTAAAGTAATCACTCCATGGACAAGGATAGTTTTTTCATGGAGAGAACACTGCAGTGACTTTCCCTGTGGCCTGAGACAGCACAGTGGGGTGGAGAACAACAGGGCTTTCGGGGTGAACAGACCACGGTTCAAATCCTGGCCCTGCCACTCAGAAGTTATGGGTTTCTAGGCAAGAACTTCAACTTTCTGAACCTCAGCTTCGTCATCTGTAAATTTAGGATAAAATAGCTCACTGGAACTGTTTTAAAGATGAAATTGTAACGTGTAAGATTTACAGTTCCTGGCATGTTGTAAATGCTCATTAAATGGTAGCCATTAATATCATGATGATGTCATCACCTCCTTCCAGCATTTTAATTTTACAGCATTGTGCCTAGTACGTTAGGTGCTCAGATATATGCCACAAAGTTGGGGAAGGCAGTAGACTTATTTTGAAACAGTCTTTTAGTTACATGTCCAAATAATATACTCAGTGTTTTTCTGCAGCCCTTGGACTTCTTTTCAGGTCAAAGACCTCTAAATTGAAAGTGATAAGTCCAACTGCTCACCTGGAAAGGTTTAATAGCAACATCCCAGAGAGCCCAGAAAGTCTAGAAAAAGAGGGAAAATAGTGTATCCTGTTTTCCAACTTTTAGGATACCCTATGGAATAAGACTGAAACAAATCACTGGAAAATAGGTTGTCATCAATTTTGTCTTCAGGCTTTTGTTCCTTGGAAAGAAAACATTGCCGGCGGCTGTCCTGGGGCGGCTAGGTGACCTGACTGACCGCACCTCTGCAGGTTACCAAGCTTGTTGATCTCTGCAGTGAGAATTCCCTTCATGATCCGGCCCTGAGTGGCTGGAGGGATCCTTAGTCTTAAAAAAGAATGTCTTATCTTTAGAGAAAACAGATTTCATTGAGGAAGAAGAATGGACAGATACTTTCTGGAATTGTTTTCGCAGGGAACTGGAGAAGGAAAAAAAGATTTCTGGTTATCCTTGGTTAATGAGAGTATTTGTAAATCAGAATGTCTCATTACCCAGTATCACAGTTGATCAGGGCCTCACCTGTAACGATGTTTGACTGGAAATTAAACATGGCTAAAGGGGACACCTCCAGCTTTTCATTTCAGCTTTCAAAGGTATACTTCCAGGTGTGACCTAGGAGCACCTTGAAAAAACCTCACAGCGCTGTTCCCAAATGAGGGTGCATCTGGAGGGGTTGGAAGGAACGATGTGATAGCCAGGGGAGGGCTGGTGGCCAGAAGATGGCCCTGACCTTGGTGAATTGACCTGGCAGCTGGGCCTGGCCTGGCCAATTCAGAAGCCTCATCTTGTGGGGCCCCAAGTCAGGACTGCGGCCTCCCACTAACTAGCAAGAAGCTGAAGCACAAGTCAGGCCACTAGTTTATTTGTTGAAAAGTGTGACCACTGTGAGGTTCTAAGCAGGGCGTTCTCTCCTTGTGGGCACCCCACCCAGGAAGCCAAATGGTCAGAGGTGTGGGTGGATCGGGATAAGGGGAAGAGGGAATCATGGGAAGCGGATTGGTTGAATGACTTGGGGCCCCAGTGGCCGGGTGCATCCCTGTGTGCTGGGCAGGCCCCTCCCTGCTGGACGGTGCTTACACGGGCAGCCTTGTAGCTGCTTTCGCGCACCACCCACCTTCCTTCTTTAGGGATTAAGACCCACTCCAGTCTGTGTACAGAGAGCCCCTTTGAGGTGGCGTTGCCCATCTCTGCCTGGATCCACGATGTCTCCAAGTGGGATTAGCCTTCAGGGTACTTGTTTTTCCTCTTTCCCGGTCCCAGTGAACGCATGAAGCCCTGACCTCACTGTTCCTGCCCAAGCCAGAAATCAGTTCTGCGACCTGGCCTCAGGCCCACTCTTGCAGCCCACCGTAGGTTAAGGCAGTAGGGACAGGATGATGTGCATTAACTACTTTTTCTACTTTTTCCACTTCCTCGGGTCTTCTTACTTGAATAACCCAACAGACACATCTGCAGTGGCTTTGCATCCAGAGTGCGTGGTAGTTATTTTTGATTTGAAATACGAAAAGCATTTTTTTAAAGACAACTGACTCTCTGAGTCATGCCCAGGGGAGCAAACGGCCTGAAATGTGAGCTGGTGCTTGCTGGAGGGGGGATAACAGGAGAGGCTACCACTGATTCTACGGGCGCTGGGCTTAGGTCACTGTGGGGATGAAGTGCGCTGACCATAAGAGCAACATGTGGGCTAGAGCCGCTGGTGGTGGGGTAATTTATTGCAGCCGCTCACCTAACCAGGAACCCCATGCACGCTGGGTTCCCACAGGACGGGGCGACTGCATGGAAACTCACACACGGGCCCTGTTGAGCAACCGTGCTTGCGTAAGAGTGATTGTATGTGGCAGGGCGGGTTATGTGTAGGGGGATTTGTCACTGAGCAGCTATGTGTTGGACGAGCAGCTCGGTATTTCTAGGGGGCTTGCTTGGTTTTTTTTTTTTTTCTTTCGGTGGGTCCCCTCTCACCAGAAGTGTGGTTTAAGAATGTACATAACTCCCATTTATCCAGCCCTTTATAGTTGACCTTCACAGCCTCCTTTGCATCTTAGTGCTACCCTGGGAGGGAGGTCAGGCTAACTGTTACGATGCTCATTTTTTAAAAAAATTTATTTTATTGAAGTACTGTTGATTTACAGTGTTGTCTTAGTTTCTGCTGTACAGTAAAGTCATTCAGTTATGTGTATATATATATCCTTTTTCATACTCTTTTCCATTATGGTTTGGGGTTATCAGATGCAAACTGTTGTCCACAGAACGGTTAAACAACAAGGCCCTACTGTGTAGCACAGGGAACTAGATTCAATATCCTGTGGTAAACCATAATGGAAAAGAATGATGCCCATTTTATAGATGACGGATTGAGGGGGAAAGTGTGATCCTTCATGGGTAGTAGAGCAAGGCCAGAGCGCTGTGCCCAGACCCCGGGCTGCTAGGGGTCCAGGAGCTCCCGCCTCCAGGCTCCTAGCCAGTTCCTAAAGATGTGGATTTCCTGGCCACTCCCTAGACTTGAAATCGAATCCCTGCTTGTAATGTACTCTGGGAATCTGCATTTAAACATGCTTCCTGGCGATTCTTTTTATTTATTTATTTATTTATGGCTGCATTGGGTCTTCGTTGCTGCGCGCGGGCTTTCTCTAGTTACGGCGAGTGGGGGCTGCTGTTCCTTGTGGTGCACAGGCTTCTCATTGCGGCGGCATTTCTTGTTATGGAGCACGGGCTCTAGGCGCATGGGCTTCAGTAGTTGTGGCACGCAGGCTCAGTAGTTGTGGCATGTGGGCTCAGTAGTTGTGGCTCTTGGGCTCTAGAGCACAGGCTCAGTAGTTGTGACACACGGGCTTAGTTGCTCTGCGGCATGTGGGATCTTCCCGGACCGGGGTTCGAACCCGTGTTCCCTGCATTGGCAGGCGGATTCTTAACCACTGCACCACCAGGGATGTCCCCTGGTGATTCTTATGAACCATCACACTAAGATGACCCAGTGGCTCAGCCCACTTAAACCTCCCACCTTAGCCTGTATCACCACTGAAATCATCTTAAGCTTGTATTCCGTGTTTGGGACCAGTCTCCTCGCATGGTACGCCAGTTCCCCAGGGACAGGCCCCTTCCCTGTCTTGTCCATGGCTGTATCCCCAGGACCGTCGACAGTGCCTGGCACACAGTAGGCCGTCAGTAAAATATTTGACTGAATGTTTTTCTCAGCTGTGTGGCTAGTGTCAGAGAGCTCAGGTGATGGTCTGACTGGGCAGGTTCACGTTTGCCTGCAGTATGACTGTGCGTGAACCGCGTGGCTTTGCTGAGTCTTGGGGTCCTGGAGGGATGCACGCACCCGTCAGCCTCTCCCTTCCAGCTCTCCACATAGACTCACACACACAGAGCGTTCCCGCTGGAGGTGGGCGCTCGGCAAAGGGCAGCTCGCTCTCTGACTCCCTGGTGTCTCCGTGTGAGCAGCGGGGTCATTATGACGGTCACTTTTTCCACTGCCATCAAATGCCATCCGTTGCTCGCAGACAGACAAGGTGTAGGGCTGGACTCTGTGCCACCGGCTAAACACTGGCCACCTCAGCCCTCAGATCAAGACCAGACACCAGCATAAACCCAGGTGTCCCCATTCGAGGGCACTCGCCAGAGCCAGGTTCATGAATGGATGAGTAAACATTTACCCTGTCTGAGGTCAGATGTGAACCGTCTGCCAGGCGTTTTGTTTTTACTCTGCCTCCTCCCTTTCTGCCTGCTGCCCGCCCCCCCCCCCCAAAAGAAAACCGAGAGATTGAGAGGTTAAGTGACGGGCTTGACAGAGCCAACCATCCGCATGTCTGAGCCCTGCTCCTCAGGCAGGCGCATCCTCCTCCATAAAGCCCTCCCAAACTGCCAGGCCCACCCTGATCTTTCCCTGCATGGAGTATGACCTGCAGGCCATTTCTCCTGGCGAGCTCGGATGGGTTAGACAAGGAGAGGCCTGTTCCACATTCTCCATCTGTGTCCTCCTGTTCGCAGACAGTGCTCGCTTGCTGGGGGGCTCCTGCATTGTCCTTTATTTTTCAGTTCATTTGTACCCTGTTTTCTGAGTTCCTTAAGATGCAGGGCTGTATCTTCTGGACCTTTAAAACTATTCCTTTGGTTCATTTCTACCTGCATCTTCTCACCCACCCATCCAACAGCACTTAAGGCCGGCCCGTTCTGCGTCCAGCTCAGGGCCTTTCCCCTAAGCCCTGATGCTGAAGAAGCATCTTGTGTAAGGCTAGAGTGGATGACCGGAGCCCAGAGGACAGCACGGCCTGGGAGTGGCAGGGAGGCGATTTTTAATGGGATTGAGCTTCTGAAACTTGGGGCTGCTCAGTCTTGCTAATGAGTTCCTCTGGAAAAATTACTCATCAGGCCCTTTGCTGTTCACTGGTTGTTTATTCCCAGGCTCCCACCTGCACCCCGGCCAGGAAGTTCATAGGCAACAAGATAGAATCACCTTCCCTATCACTCATCCCTTTTAAAATGTGACTCATTCTGAGCTAACCCTGCCCAGGCCAGATGCTGATAGAGTATGCATGGACTCCCTTTGGTGGTGTGTCATTTCTGACTTGCTGGGAAATCCTTTGGTGGTGAGGTTGGGGATGGGAGGCAGAGCGAGGCTGGGACTGGAGCTCTTCCAGGGTGGGTGTGATGGCGAGGCGCCACTTGAACAAGGAGTGGGGTCTCTGTGCCTTGGGTCCCATCTGTTGTCCCTGACCATCTGGTAGCCCTAGGCAAGTTGCTCAAACTTTCTGAACTTCAGTTCTGTTAATCTGTAAAATGCGGTTCCCGTAAGGATTAAATGAGCTGGTGTGTATTTTTACCCACCGACGTGGTTCCTGGTACCCAGTGAGTGCTTGATCACTTCTAAAATCTTAAGATTTTATTCATCAGATCCTTAAGAGCATTTCAGTATGCACCTTGAACACTGCGTGTTAAGCGCTATGGGGGAAAAAAAGAAAGCGCTAACAGGGGTCCTCTCTCCAGAAGGAATTGCAGTCTATGTAGGGAGAGAATAATGCCCACAGCGCTAACTCCTGATTGCTCGGTATCCTGGAGCAGTGCCGTCTGATAGAAATAGGGTGCACTGCTACATATGTATTTTGGAATCTACTAGCCATGTTAAAGTGTAAAAAGAGAAAAGGTGAAATTAATTCAAATAATATATTTTATTTAATACAGTATATCCAAAGGCGTTATCATTTCAGCATGTACTCAATATAAAGATTGTTACTGAGACATTTTACGGCCTTTAAAAATAAATCATACTAAATGTTTGAAGTCAGCATGTTCTCTCCACTCACAGCACATCTCACTCTGGTCTGGCCACATTTCCAGTGCTCAGTAGGTATGTATGGCTGGTGGCTGCTGTACCAGACAGCACAGCTCTAGGATTTATCTGTTAGGTCAGCTAACAGCATCTGCCTTTTGGAGGGGAATCATTGTGCTCACAGGGGCTGTGATTCACTGTGGCAGCCAGTGAGGAGCAGAGCATGGCTAGAGCTCGGGTCTCCTCTCCAATGGGAGCCGGAGACACTTGAATTTGCTGAGTGTCTGTTGTGTCCCAGGCACTGTGCTAGACACTCTACCCTTGTTATTCCGTTGAATTCTCACAGCAGCCTTGGGTGGTAGATGGAGAGCATATGCATTTTTACAAAGGAGGTAGCAGAGGCCCAGAGAGGCCAAGCAGCTTATCCAAGGCTGCACAGTCAGAGGTGGAGTTGGAATTTGGACCAGGGTCTGCTGACTCCAGAGGCTTCCATTCACCTGTCTGTTTTTCCGTATACAGAGAAAGAAAATTTGCACACAGCATAGCATTCAGGCCAAGTACTCGAGGAGAGCTCCAGGGCACAAGAGGGACACGTGGCTAGCCTATTCAACAAGGGCTTTGGGACATCAGTTCAGGAGGCCTGGGTCTGCTTTGGTTGAGGTGATGTGTGTGTATAAGCAGCATTCCTTCTAATCACAGGTTCTTAAGCCGGAGGTGAGGTGGGGGTGGGGGACCCGTGATGTGCCGTAACTGGAGGCCAGAGCGCGGGGCCCTGCTCCTGCTGCCACCTGGGAACGCCGGCCACTTCAAGAGACTCCAAGCAGCTGAGACTTTCTGCTTGGAGAAACCCCAAGAATTTGGGGAGGCTGGGATTGGGCAGGTTCTTGAATGCATGCATGCATTCACGCCGCCGCTCACTCACCAAATATTTATTGAGTACGCGCTCTGGGCAAGAATTATTAGGTGTTACCTTGTCCTGTGTGGTATGCCTTTTACCTCCGAGGAGCCTCCCCATCTGCATGGTTAGACCACACGGCAACCCTCTGAAGTACTGGCGTTATCCCCATTTCACAGTGCAGTCAGCTGAGGCTCCAAGAGGGGAGATCTCGTGCAAGAGGTCAGATGGCTATTGAATGGAAGATACCGGCCCTCAGAACCAAGGGGTTTTGACTCATTTGTCCATCTTTCTGTCTGTGTAGCCAGCAGGCAGTCATTGAGCTCCTATTTGCCAGGCATTGAGCTACGTTCCCAGATTTCTTGGGTTTTGTTTGCAGTGTGTTTGTTTTGTGTTCTCTTCGAGCGCAATCACAAAGCCACCGGATGCTGAATAGTGGCCGACGTCTGCTGTGTGCCAGGCACTGTGCACGGGGCTGGTTGCCATCGACTTCAGGGATTCCTCCCAGTGCTTTCATAAAGAGGAGGCAACTGTGGCTCAGAAACATGGTACTTTCTGAGGTCACACACCTGGTGGAGCTGGGATGTCAATCCCGGCCTGTCTCTCCAGAGCCCCATTTCAGCCACTGCACCTTACTGCCTCTCTGCGACTGGGGTCCAGTACTGATCCCAAAGTGAAGCCCAGCTTCCCCCAGTCCCTTTTTGTGCCATCTTGTCTGACCTTCAGTTTTACCAACTGTAAAATGGGGGCAGGGAAGGCCAGTGTCACACCCAGGACAGGATGCAGTAGCCCAGCCAAAGTAGCGGAGACCGTGGCCTCCCTGGCATGGTCTGTGCCTCCCTCCAGGCAGGCCGCTGTGACAGTCTGACTTTATGGAAGGGTGAACGCAGTGGCATTTGCTGAGCTGCCGGTGGGATTGGGGAAAGCCCTCTGGGACCCCTTATCTTCTTGCCAGAGGAAAAACTATGTCCCATTCAGCCCATTTGAACACTTCCAGGCTTATAGCTGTCATCTTCCACACTCTTAACATGAGATGCCAATAGTATATTGCCGTTTTTTTTTTTTTTTTCAGAAAAAACTTAATTGGAAATTTTAATGTATTTTTGGAGGGGTGGGCTGTGTTTCCATTTGCCTCTAAAAACAGTGAGAAGGAAAACAAAATATAATCTCATTGCCAGAAATTATGGAGCCAAATCTGAAATTAATTTACAAAGTCATTAGTATTTTCCATTTGCGAACCCCAAACCGAATGTAAGTGCAGTTCCTTGTAATTTAATACAAATTAGAAAAGAGTTAGGAGGACTTCCAGGGATCAGCACACGAAACTGGCAGAAGCAGGTGGGTGTGTGTGTTGAGAGAGGGGTGTAACACCCAGGACTTGCTCTGGTTTTCACTCAAATCTGAGTTTGGGAGAGCAAAACAGACTCAGATATTCCCCAGAAGAGAGCCCTTTCCAACAACTTAAAAACTGGCAGGGATCCTTGGAATGATCTCTTCTAACCTTCTCATTTTCTGAATGAGACAACTGAGAGATTCAGGGAGGGTAAGCGACTTGCCCGAAGTCACACAGCCAGGAAGGCCAGAGCTGGGGCCAGAGTCCACGCCCCAGTGCTCCGGCCACCGCTTCCTCTGCCTCCTGGAAGCTCGTCTGCTTGAGCCTTTCGTGTTCCACACCCTAGCTGGGCTCATGTCTAAAGCGGTGCTCCTTGTTAGAGTGGGGGGAACGGAATCATCGTGTCAGAGCCACCCGCTTCTGTACACTTGGGTCAGTTGTACTGCTGCATACTGCCTGTCATACTGGTTAAAGGGAGAACACGGTGGTTTCTGCCTCCTTTGAAGGAGCCTGGTTATTCCCCGAGCTCACCCCAAGCCAAGCCCCGGCCCTGCACTTTAGAATCTGCTGCTCTGTGAGCGAAGTTGGCCGGTGGTTAATGAGCAGGGAGTGTGTTGTCAGGGTTTCGATGTTTGTAGCAGGACCTCTTCCTGCGCCTCCCTAAGCTCAGATGAACTGCGGCTTTGAGATGTCATTGAGCCACCGGAGGCTTTCTGAATGCTGTCTACCTGACCCTTTCGAGGTAAAGCCCTGTTGATGACATCTCTCCCAGTCCCACGCACGCGTGCGTGTGTGTTAATTACACACACAGACTCCGGATTGACAGAGCAACTCTAAGAAAAGCCACTTCTGAGAGTTCCCCGTCCCTGCTTTGTTGTTTTCCTTGCTAACAGGATGTCGTAAAGGATGGAAGGGACCCTTCAGGGTGCCCGGCTCTTTCCTGGGCGGACACTCAACCCTGCCCCAGCCTCTCGGGCTTCCTCTCCTCCCCCGACGCCAGGTGCTGTGGGGCATGTGCCGTCACTAAAGGTACGACTCCCGCTCCCAGAGAAGCTGAAGCCCAGGTGCCGAGAGAAACTGTACTTACCTAGAGTTGTTAAGGCCCATCGTGCTAGTGATAAAGCTGTGTATGTGTGTCATCACACCCAACCTTCACAGCCACCGTGGGGGGTGGAGCCGTGATACTTTATTTTACAGATGAGGAAACTGAGGATTAAAGAGGTGATTTTGTTTGTTTTGGTTTTTTAATTTAATTTTATTGATCTACTTTTGGCCGCTTTGGGTCTTCGTTGCTGCACGCGGGCTTTCTCTGGTTGCAGCGAGCGGGGGCTGCTCTTCGTTGCGGTGGGCGGGCTTCTCATTGCGATGGCTTCTCTTGCCGTGGAGCATGGGCTCTAGGTGCACGGGCTTCAGTAGTTGTAGAGCGCAGGCTCAGTAGCTGCGGTGCACGGGCTTAGTTGCTCCATAGCATGTGGGATCTTCCCCGACCAGGGCTCGAACCCGTGTCCCCTGCATTGGCACGCAGATTCTTAACCACTGCACCACCATGGAAGTCCCTAAACAGGTGACGTTTAATGAGCTTGTGAAGCATGGGGAGGGGATGGGAGCCCAAGCCGTCTGCCCTTCAGAACCTCCCAGTGTCCTGATGGGGAAGATGTGTCGCCGGCGGCACTGCCCTAGGAGCATGGTATGGAGAGGTGCTGGGGGTGGAGCTGGCCTGGCTTTGGAACTGCAGAGACAAGATGGCATGGAAGGGCTGTGTTTGGGGAAGGTTCCTTGTCCCATGGCTTGGCAGTCTGGGCTCTGACCCTGTGAGGGTGACAGGTGGGGTGGGTTGGTAGGGGAGAGAGGGGGACCTCACTGTGGATAACCCCAATTGAGGGTAAGAAAGATGGGCCCCAGTGAGTCCCTCTTACCCCTGAGCCCAGCCTGCCTTTCTCAGCCCTCCTTGCTGAAGGCCTGCTTGGGCCAGTGGTTGCCTCCTTAGAAGTTCAGTTTCGGGCTTACCTGGTGGCTCAGTGGTTAAGAATCCGCCTGCCAATGCAGGGGACGTGGGTTTGAGCCCTGGTCCGGGAAGATCCCACATGCCGCAGAGCAACTAAGCCCGTGCGCCACAACTACTGAGCCTGCGCTCTAGAGCCCGCGAGACACAACTGCTGAGCCCACGTGCCACAACTACTGAAGCCCGCGTGCCTAGAGCCCGTGCTCTGCAACAAGAGAAGCCACCGCAATGGGAAGCCCGCGCACTGCAACGAAGAGTAGCCCCTGCTCGCCGCAGCTAGAGAAAGCCTGCGCACAGCAACGCAGCCAAAAATAAATAAATAAATGAAAAGAAATCAACTCCTTTAAAAACAACAAAAAAAGTTCAGTTTCCTTCTCTGGGAAAGGAAGGGGTCACAACACCCTTCTTTGTTGTTAAGATTAGATGAGCTGATACCCCAAACTTCTTGCAAAGTACCTGGTACCAAATAGGACGTCTCTAAATACTAGTTTTCATTTTCCCTTCCACTCATTTGTTTAAAAAAGAAAACAAAACTTTTTTTTTCCTATGATAACAAAAATTTTAGAAGGCAGAGACAAATTAATATGTTGTGTATATACTCTCAGGCCAAGAATTTCCTGAGTGTTTACATACCAGAGGACTTTGAACTTTGATTTTTTCAGCTGGCTGTGTGCTGATTCAGACACCCTCTCCAAGCCGCCAGAAGCAGCTCCTAGCCTTGGTCTATTGTTGGTGTTTTGTGTGTTTTCACTGTATTATAAAAATTGGAAACATACAAGTTACAGGTAAATTATAACTTGCCCATGGACCTTCCACCGGATATAACAAGTGTTAATATTTTTCCATATTTACTTCAGATATCTGTAATGTCTTATTTCTTTACTAAAAAAAAAAAAAAAAATCCCTTAAACTACTCTGTTGAAGGCCTCCTGTTATCCCACCCCCTTCCCATTCTTCTCCCTCCCTTCTCACAGGTATTTACTCTCCTGAACTTGGTGTGTGTCCTCCCCAGCCAGGATTTTGTAGTGTATTGTTTGTAAAGCCAAGTAACTCCATTGGAATGTGTTTGAACCACAAAATGATCAGCATTTGGGGGAAGAAGCCTGAATACCCAAGGCCAGGGCAGCAACTTGATAGAGCAAATCCACCCGCTCTCCAATTGATATTTATATAAAATTCCAAAATTATAAATCCATTGCCTTGGATTTAAAACTTGACCCTGCCCCCATGCTTAATTGCAAATAAAATCGAGCTTGTGCCATCTGGAGCTCCCAGGGTCATCTGGACCTTTCATGCGAGTAAATACATCCCGGAATCGGTTATTCTTAGAGCAGGTGTTTTGGCTTTTTTTCTTTAATGCTCGCCCACCCTCCTGCCCCATCACAGCTGTGATGTATGCTGATTGTAGAGAACCTGGAACACAGCAGTAAAGAGGAAAACACTCACTGCCCTTCTCCCTTGACCTCCGCCCCACAGAAGTGTTTTCTTCTCCATTCTTTACCCTCCTCAGCCAGGGTAGAAAATTGGAGGTCACCGGGTGCCCCAAGTAGGGCCAGCACCATGGCCTCAGGGTCTCCTAGCAAGCAGTGGTCCATCCTCCACTTTACAATAGGGTGTGTGTCACCAAGGTGAGAGAAGCAGTCACCTGCCTAAGGTCAGGTCAGTGGCCTGGTTGGGAACAGAAGACCATCTCCTGAGTGGCTGAAGATGTTTTTTCTACCATGTCTGCTCTTCATGCTGTGGTCGGAGCCTCCCTGGTACCTGGCCCTGATCCAGGCATGATGACAAGTGTCCAGCAAAGGGGGAGGGGTCCTGGTCCCTCTTCAAGGAAACTGGGAGGCAGCCACAGGCCAGGGGTTTTCCCAGGTGGGACCTTTGACCACCTTTCCTGAAAAAGTCTAGGACATTTTTTGTTTCAGCATTTTAAACTGGATATGTAAGTCATTTTAATACCTTGGCTGTTTTCTGTGTATGGTAGTTAAAACTGTTCCTGGCTTCTTCCTTTTTTGTTTTTTAAACTGAAATTATTTTCGTTCACATCTGTTCTTTGTGCAATGCCATTGGTACCGATTTTAGCTTCTGCCATTTTGGAATTTTCTTTTGTGCCATTATTGCCACTAAGTCCAGTTTTCCTGGTAAAATTTTGCATATCTGAGTTATTGGATTTTTGTCCATCAGTTTTTAGTCAGTGACTTTTTTTTTTTCATATCTTTATTGGGGTATAATTGCTTTACAATGGTGTGTTAGTTTCTGCTTTATAACAAAGTGAATCAGTTATACATATACATATGTTCCCATATCTCTTCCCTCTTGTGTCTCCCTCCCTCCGACTTTTTTTTTTTTAAGGATTTTTTTATTTTTATTTTTAAATTTTTTTGGGGGGGCTGTGTTGGGTTTTTGTTGTTGCGAGCAGGCTCTCTAGTTGTGGCGATCAGGGGCTACTCTTCGTTGCGGTGCGTGGCTTCTCATTGCGGTGGCTTCTCTTGTTGCGGAGCACGGGCTCTAGGCACGCAGGCTTCAGTAGTTGTGGCGCACGGGCTCAGTAGTTGTGACTCGCGGGCTTAGTAGTTGTGGCATGTGGGCTCCATAGCGCAAGCTCAGTAGTTGTGGCGCACGGGCTTAGTAGCTTTGTAGCATGTGGGATCTTCCCGGACCAGGGCTCGAAGCCGTGTCCCCTGCATTACCAGGTGCTCTTAACCAGTGCACCACCAGGGAAGTCCCTCGTCAGTGACTTTCATTGTCTCGAGTTTTAGCTGCTTCCAGTTTTATTTTGTGCTGAACTTTTTTCTCTGGGGTCTGTTTTTTCTCCTGGGTTGATTTTTGCAGTGTTTCAATGTTGCCAATTCACTTTTTACCTTCAACAAGTGTTTATGGTGTGTGATGATAGCCACTACCAGTTTTATTTTGGGATTGATTATTTCTCACAGGTCTAATTTCTTGTGGTCATCTGGTCAGAATGCCTGGGGAGATGAGAATGACAGGTTAAAATGTCTTCTTTCTTAAAGAGTTGGAAACAAACTTGTAAAGGATGATTCTCCCTCTGGATTTCTCCTTTCTGGGTGTTGGCACAGCTTTCTTTTAGCGACAGAGAAAATGGGAGCTACTAGGGGTCAGACCTCTCCCAGGAAGGGCTGTGTTGTCTCCATCTCCAGATTCCCTGCTTTCCGCCCTGTGACCTCCCAAGTTCACCAGCACCTACTGCTTGCTCAGAAGGGGCAGCTCCAGCCTGCTACGCCAGGTAGCACAGTGGATGGGGGTCAGGAGCTCCACACCGGGACAGGTCCCCTCTAAATCTCCTGTATGGGCTGGTCTCCCGTTCGGTCTGCGGGGTTGCTGGCTGGAGAGCTGTTAAAAGTCTTTCAGCTTTATCCTTCTCTGGGTGGGGAGGTGGATGCTCAGGGTGTCAGGAAGCCACTGTTCCTGCAGCAAACCCCCTGCACGGTTGAAGCAGAGGCATTGCTCATGGCCCTCTGCTGGGTTCCGGCCCCTGGGCCCCGGCTGCCCCGCCTGACATCAGGGCTGAGCAGCCACTGCGGCAGAACTTGCGGGGAGCCTGCTGACGAGGGTTGCTATTCGTTCCTTCCAGTCATGGCTGCTCTGAGTGCTCCCCGGGACAGTTGTACCCAGGGGAGCTGACCTCCTCTGGATAGGTGAACATCCACCTCCCCTCCAAGGAAAAGCCCCTGCTCAGCTTCTTCAGGCAGCTGGAATGCTGCTCCGTGGATCTGGGTATTTCTGTCCCTCCTTCCGGCCTTCCTTTGATTTCTTGCCGTCTCCTTCCATTAGGTCTGTGACTGTTTTCAAATGGCCATTTGTATATACAAGTCATGTCAGGCATCATAATTTGTGTTTGTCTAGATCAATAAAAGCAGCTCTGGCCAAAGGCCAGCAGAGAATTCATAAACACCCTTCAGCTCTTCCCCTCCCTACACGATGTTAAAACTCCATCCTAGTAACCCTCCAAACCGAAGCTGTTGGCTGACTTGATCAGGGAAGATGTAAAATACCATTTGGTTTGATGTGTTTTCTCTTGATCCTTTCTGTAGAATTTGATCAGTGTTTAAGCAACTGTAGCTGATTCCCCGCTCACTTCAAAGCACAAGCCCTTCTCTGTGTCTGTTTATAAAATTACCTTTGAGAGACTGAAATGTTGGGAACCCATTCAGACGCAGCTTGTACCTTACGTTAGCTCTCTGTTGCCCAGTAAAATGGGCTTGGGTGTATCTGAGGCAGCTACCAAAGGAAACTTAAAAACAGATTTCGGCTGCGGCGATTCTTATGTGATGTGCCCACTTTGGAAAAGGAGAGGATTAGGGATTTAAGTTCACGTGGACCTTAAGGATTTTAAGAACCAGATTTTCTTCTGTTTGCTCACATTAGGGGAAAAGAAAATAAGCCTCAGATGCCTTGTGATATCTAGTTACGTCAGGTTTTCGTATAAAATGTCAAGACAGCAATACTTGACTTCCTGCCTCGCCTTTCCCCTCTTGCATACTGTCTGCTCTCGCCAGAATTTTTATTACGAGGAGGGAGCCGGAGGGAGCCGTTTTGCTAGACTCCTCCCTCAGGGAAATCATTCCCTCCCTGGCCTTTAACCCTTTAAAGATTGGGAAAGGAATACTTTGATTTCTGGGTTAAATGCAAAGCTTCCCTATTGGCTTAGGCTTTAATTGAGGTGTATTAGGAAATCCTTAAGAATGTTGCAGCCTGGGGCCTGGAGCCGGCTGGGTGTTGCTATTTGGTATGAAAAGCAGCTCACGTTACCTGCTTCCTTTCCTGTGGCCGTGTCTTCACCAAGCATCCCCTCTAAAACGAGGTACCTCCCCTGCCTACACTAAAAGACCCCACAAATGTTGAGTAGCTAGATTTCTTTTTTAAACCCTGACCCAACTTCACTCAGTTGAAGGTTAATAAGTAAGTCTGTCTTTCTGTCGGCATGGGTGGAAGCCATGCTGCTGGCCCTGACAAGTCAATGTGTTTGATCCAAGAGGGTAGAAGGTTCTGGAAGACACAATAAGTACAACTTGATGACTTTTCTCACCATAAAAGCTGCCATTTTCTCTTCTTCCCTAAACCCCACTGAAAGTGGTGGCGAAGGATAGGGTAGCCTTAGTTCTCCGTCTGACTTCAAGCAAGGGAAATGGTACCCAGAGGTGGGATTGTTATTAAACCCCTTTCTCTCTTTGTTCTTGTTTCTCTCGACCTCTGCCTGCCCCAAGTGTAGTCCTGGCCATCCCTCCTCAGCCCTCCCTGGCACTCAGTGTTGCAGACCTTCTGGAGCTGGCCCTGGCCACTGCCATAGCCTCGAGAAAGCCACCATGAGGCTTTGAGTCTGCTCTGCAGGGTGTTTGAAGGCCTTCTGTGTGGTGTGAACCCCACTGGAAGTTTGACATCTTTAGGTTGGGAAGCTATATAGAGAGCAAGGGGCCTTCCTTCTTGGGCTTTGGGTACAGAATCCTTGGGGTGAGCCAGGCAGGTCTAGAGCTGGC
Organism: Phocoena phocoena; assembly: GCF_963924675.1. NCBI lineage: Eukaryota > Metazoa > Chordata > Mammalia > Artiodactyla > Phocoenidae > Phocoena > Phocoena phocoena. Next base: position 109,705,716 of record NC_089220.1, read on the forward strand.
AGAGGCTCCGGGCAGCCATACAATTTGTTACCCAAACCGGGACTCTGAGAGTGAAAGAGGATGCCATTAACAATGACACCAGGGACTTCCCTGGTGGCGCAGTGGTTGAGGGTCCGCCTGCCGATGCAGGGGACGCGGGTTCATGCCCCGGTCCGGGAAGATCCCACGTGCCGCGGAGCAGCTGGGCCCGTGAGCCATGGCCGCTGAGCCTGCGCGTCCAGAGCCTGTGCTCTGCAACGGGAGAGGCCACAACAGTGAGAGGCCCGTGTACCGCAAAAATAAATAAATAAATAAATAATGACACCAGGACAATAGGTGTGAATTAAACTATCCCACACAAAGGGGCAGTCATTGTGTGATTGCCCTACAAAGGCCAGTCCCCTGGCCCTTCAGGTTCCATTTTGTTTTATAAGGAGTGATGCTTCCCTCATTGAAAACGCAGGCTAGAGTTGCAAGCTCAGATGCTCCCAGGGACAGGCAGAGGGTGGGGAGGCTGGGACCTGGTGTAAAGACAGAGCGGGACTTGAGGACTCATTTCCCATCTAAAGGGGCATTGGTGACACAGCACCAGCCAAGTGTTGCCAGATCTTCTGGTTTTTTGTTTTTTTTTTTTTCAAGAGAAGCCAAAAATCTTAGGTTTACATATGAAATCTCCCAGCTTTTAAATTTGGCAACTAATTAAAAAAATGTAAAAAAAACACTGTGTAGGCCAAGCACAGCATCTGTGGACCGCTGCCTGTTTTTGACCTCCAGCCCAGACCAATTAATTGGTGGCTGTCTTCTGGGTCTCCAAATTCCGGCAATGGGAGGTTTCTTAGGAAGTTGCCCAGATTGACCACGAGTGAAGTGGGGAAGAGGAGAGAGGAGCTCATCTTGACTTCCGTGGAGCATTCATCTGCACAGTAAATGTTTATTGAGCACCTGTTATGTTCAAAGCAGTTTCTGTGTTCTGCCATGTTTTCTGTTTAATGCTTTGAGACAGCTGTGTCTTACTCATGCTGATAAATTCTTTTTTTTAATTTATTATTTATAAATTTATTTATTTGTTTTTGGCCGTGTTGGGTCTTCGCTGCTGTGCGCGGGCTTTCTCTAGTTGTGGCAAGCAGGGGCTACTCTTCGTTACGGTGCGTGGGCTTCTCGTTGCGGAGCACGGGCTCTAGGCACATGGGCTTCAGTAGTTGTGGCACGTGGGTTCAGTAGTTGTGGCGCACAGGCTCAGTAGTTGTGGCGCGCAGGCTCAGTAGTTGTGGTGCACAGGCTTAGTAGCTCTGCAGCATGTGGGATCTTCCCGGACCAGGGCTCGAACCCGTGTTCCCTGCGTCGGCAGGCGGATTCTTAACCGCTGCACCACCAGGAAAGCCCTGATAAATTCTTTATATCGTGCGCTGTTATGGGTCCATACCTCTTCCCTGAGACTCTAACAAGGATGGATGCAATGAGGGAAATCTCAAGAGAGAATGTGGGAAGGAGAACCTGGGGTCCAGTTCTCAGGCCCTGGAAAATTCATTGGATGTCAGCTTAACACAGAAGTCCACAGGAGGTGGTCTTCATCTGCAGAAAGGCCTGGGAATGAGGACCTGGAGCAGAGAGAGCCCAGCCAGGGGCACTTGTTCTGCAAGGTCCCTGAAGGTTGTATTGTACTAGGACCAGGAAGCAGAAATCACCGAGGGACAGACTGCATTCAGCCCTGTACATTCAGAACTTTCTAGTAGAGCACTGTATACTGAGGTTGTTGGGTTAGATGACCTCTAAGCTGGTCTTTTGTTATCCAGAAAATCTGATACCTTGAGGCTGCCTCCTGCACACCCACTAGACTCCTGGGCCTTAGACTCTTTTATTCTGATTAATGGTTCTTATTTCTAATGGGCTCCCAGCAGGTACTGGCTTATTTGTACCCTCTGGCAGCTGGACGTTAGGCCAGGCACCCCAGAAGAGCCAGTATAACTCTGATGAAAACAGATGCAGTTCACCTGGGGCTGGGGTGGGGTACAGGTGGGGGAATAGCGCTCTTGGAGAATCCGTTCTTGAGGGTGTGACATGTCACTCGCATTTTCTGGTCTCGCGCACCATGAATTTTAAATTGGGGGCGATAACACCTACCCCCAAGATGGTTGGAGGCAGCTAAGGCACAGAGAGCTTAAGTGACTTGATCAAGGCCACACAGCTGGGCTGGGAGGAGCCCGGTCCTAGACCAGGTAGTTGGCTTCCACTGTTCTCTTATCCACTGTGCTGAACTGTTCAGTTTTTAATTGCCTTTTTTTTTGTGTTCATTCTTCCACGTGTCCTTTTTCCCTCTATTGTTTCAGGACTATCAACATTCAGATGTTTAATAGCTAGGTTTTTTTCCCTTGTGCACTTGGCCAGAAGTAGGAATTCATCGCCATCTGTGAACGTTTATGGAGCCTCCATGGTTTGTGTGGAATTATACTAGAAACACTAGACCCCAGGGCTGGGTTGGCAATGAACGAGGTCTTTCTGCAGAACTTTTGAGGACAAATCACCAACGGGTTGGAAAAAATTTCCTTCAGGAATGGCAGCACTCTGTTTTTCACCTTGCTAATGTTGCCCCCCCAGCTTTGCTTCCCCCCAGTGTCAATCTTAAGTGTGCTAAGTGCTTTTTCTGCTCAGCGTGTCCTAGATAAGAGGTTTCCAAACGATGTGCCCTGATACACAGCCCTCCCACCCCCAAATCTCAGGCTTCTTGATGGACAGAGAGTTCCCCTCTGGTTTGTTTTGGAATCGGAGGCTGGAATGGGGAGTCTGGAGGCCTGAGTGCCTGTAGGGTTGCCGACGTCTTAAGACGTTTGAAAACCACTGTGCTAGATTACAGCGAAGCTGTAGTGACCTCAAAATTTAAAGGAGATTAAAAAAAAAAAGCATACAAGATAATCTTGTGATGCTGGTGAAAAGACCCCTGAAGTTCACCAGGTGGGCCCGCCACGTTGATCATGAACACAGGGATGTGAGTCCGTGTGCAGGAGGGAGCTCGACTTGCGGCACACCCAGCAGTTTGTGCCTGCGTTTGAACACCACCTCATTTCCCTGGCATGTCCCTTTGCTCAATGGATCATTCCTGGCCAGACCACACCCTGCCCCCCAGTCCCTGCACCACTGCAGAAGGGGTGGGGGTCTCTGCGTACAATTTATTTTCCAATGCCACCTTGAAGTTTGGTGACTGGCTCTAGGACACTTTGAAGGCTTTTCATTGATGAACAATTGTTACGAGCAGTGTCAGCCCAAAGCGGTACTCTTCACGTGATCCAGTCATGGATCTGGACACATTTTTATGTGAACAACTAGACAGCTATGACATTAATGTAGTGGCTAGACCATAACAACTTTTTCAACAAACTCTTTAGTGTGTATGTCACACTGTTTTAGAACGTCATAATGCATTCATTATGCTTTCATGTATCAACATTGGCTCTTCTCACTTTGTCATGCAATGAACAGAGGAGACATCTCTGACATAAGTCTGTTGGAGCAATAGATGTCTGGGCCCTTTGCCTGATTTACTACCTTTTTTTTTTTTTTTTTTTTTTTTTGCGGTGCGCGGGCCTCTCACTGTCGTGGCCTCTCCCGTTGCGGAGCACAGGCTCCGGATGCGCAGGCTCAGCGGCCATGGCTCACGGGCCCAGCCGCTCCGCGGCATGCGGGATCTTCCCGGACCGGGGCACGAACCCGCGTCCCCTGCATCGGCAGGCGGACTCTCAACCACTGCACCACCAGGGAAGCCCTGCTTTACTACATTTTAAAATCAGGCTGCTGATAACTTTCCCAACACAGAGTTTAGGGAGGGGTTTTTTAAAGAAACATTTGCATTGAGATAGAATTGACATACAATAACTGGCACATCTGGAAAGTGTACAATTTGATGAGTTTGACGTATGCACATACCCGTGAAACTATCAGCACGATCAGGGTAGCGAACGTGTCCATCAAAGTCTCCTTCTGCCCCTTTGTGCTTTTGCCCTCCTGTTGGCCTGCTGCCTCTCAGTCCCCAGGCAACCACTGGTCTGCTTTCTGTCACTGTATGTTAGTTTAAATTGCATAAAATTTTATACTAATGAAATTGTTCAGGATGTCCTCTTTTGCTGGGGGGGGGGGGTACTTTCTTTCACACAGCATGATTATTTTCACATTCTTCTATGTTTTTGCATGTTGCAATCATGAATTCCTTTTTACGGCTGGGTAATATTTCATTGTGTGGATAGAAACAGGAGTTTTGATCTTCATGTTTTAATAAGCAAAGAGTTTTAGCTAAGGCTGTCAGAAGTAGGTGATCCACGTAAAATATTATGTCAGGGGGGAATTTGTACACTTGTGTTTTCTTTTTGTTTTAAAAGTTTCCTTTTCTCTTTTATAAATTTATTTATTTTATTTTCGGCTGCGTTGGCTCTTCCTTGCTGTGCGCGGGCTTTCTCTAGTTGCGGTGAGCGGGGGCTACTCTTTGTTGCGGTGTGCCGGCTTCTCATTGTGGTGGCTTCTCTTGTTGCAGAGCAAGGGCTCTAGATATGCGGGCTTCAGTAGTTGTGGCATGTGGGTTCTAGAGCGCAGGCTCAGTAGCTGCAGTGCATGGGCTTAGTTGCTCCACCCCATGTGGGATCTTCCCGGACCAGGGATCAAACCCACGTCCCCTGCATTGGCAGGCGGATTCTTAACCACTGTGCCACCAGGGGAAGTGCCTGTTTTAAAAGTTTCTTATGGAGGAGTAGCTTTTTTCTTTTTCTTTTGAAAATGTGCTTTGAAAGAGCAAATACTTGTGTAGAATGCATTTGGCCCTGAATCTTCACTTAATTAAATCAGCAATTATTTAGTGTTTCCTGCTGGTGCTTGGGGGCACAGAAGGACTTCATGTCACAGCCAGCAGCTGATTTGTTTGTGACGTTTTAATATCCTACATGGGGTAGAACTGCAGTGCTTTTAGACACAGGACTGTGCCCTCTTGCCTACCATCAGCATCTCGGGGGCCAAATGCCTTCCCTGCCCGTGATTCTTCTGTGGCCAGGCATGGGGACGGAGTCTTGGAGCTGCAGTTTCCGCAGTTCTGTGATTCCTGCTCAGAGCATTGCGTGATAGGGGTCCAGGCAGGAAGTTAACCTCGTAGATTCCCTCATCCTCACAAAGCCACGCACACCAGGGTGGGGCCGGAGTTGACCATGGGAGTTGAGTTCCCGGCATTTGGGCAGTCCCCAGCAGGAGCCGGAACGGAATGGCATTGCTGGGTAGTTGGAAATGTGTTCCTTTCTTCATTGTTCAGAGAAATTCTCCTGAAGGAAGTCTTCTACGTGTGAGAAAAACCAGTGAGCCTCTTATTAATAGTCACAGCTTGTCAGAGAAGGGACCTCGGATATACCTGGTCTAACCTGCCCATTTTACAGATGAGGACTGAGGCTCAGGGAACAGGAATAACTCACACATGGTCACTAACAGCAGAACTGGGACTTGGGAAACCCAGGCAACTGCTTTAGACCTTCACTTCCATGATCTGCGAGGGTGGGAGTTTCAAGAAAACTTGGTGAACTTTGGTGGGCTTAGGGAGGAAATTGTTAATCTCTCAGCCCCTGCTCAGAGGTGCTGGTACCATTTAAAACACCACCACCAACAACAGTATAAATTGTCCTCAGATGAAGTTTCTATAATGTTCTCTTATCTCATAGTTTCCTGACCTTGTCACCAACTTGTTCGAGGAATAACTTAAAAATTCAGGGGCGGATGATCAGTAGCCTTGTTGGGTGGTATTTTCTGGCACATGAACGAAAGGTGCTAGGGGATACCTTACGGTTGTGTAGCGCTTCTCAGTGTATGGAGGACCTTGGTGTGCAGTCTCTCACGTGAACCCCTTGACAGTCTTCTCAGGTGGGCCCTTTTTTCCTGGTGAGGAAACTGGCCCTTGAAGATGGGCCATTTTGCTTAAGGTCACCCAGGTGGCAAAGAGGAGCCAGAGCTGGAATGTGGTTCCTGGTTCCCAGTCTCATCTTGTTCCCACCTCGTCTCCTTCAAGGGAAGTGAGCGTGCAGGGCAGCAGCCTGACACAATGGAAAGACCCTAGGCCTTTGTGTTTGGAGTTCAGAGGTTAACTCTGCTCTCCTCGCTGTGTGACCTTGTGGAAGAATCTTAACCTCTCTGAACTCCATTGTCTTCTTTTGGAAAATGGGGCCCTGCCCAGCAGGATTAAAGTAGATAAACATAAAATGCTTAGCAAAGAACTTGCTTATAGGAAGCAACTGATCAGTGTTACCTCTGGAATGAAGGTGAGGCAAGTATGGGAAAAGCTAGTTAAGAAAAGAGAGCCTGGAAAGCGAAACTAAGGACAGATGTGCACTAACGGTGGGGTGCCCTTGGCCCTGCTCTTCTTGCACACAGACTCTTCAGTGCCTTCTTATTTCTGTTAGTCCTTGATCCTTTGGAAAGTTAAGAAAACTGAGGTCCTCACTAAGTGCCTGGCACATAGGAGGCCCTCGGTAAATACAGATAGGCTGCTGGAGCCTCACCCTGCAGAGGTGTGGAGCAGCGGTATGCATGCGCCCGCAGCACTCCACACATTGGTTGAATGAAACAGGACAAAATTCTGGCAGAGGCCAGACTTCGAAGGTGCTGTGCAGGCCCGGGGCAGGTGGTCGGCCAGTGGAGGTGAGTGATGGTGCTAGAGGTGGCCGTGCCGTGGCACCAGGGCTGAGTGGGAATCAGTACAGACTAGGAGGGGTGCAGGGGAGGACGTTTCTCTCACTTAGATACAATCTCAAGTCATGCCCTGACATCGTCCCGTGTGTGTGTGTGTGTGTGTGTGTTTTAGGAACATCTCCATGTAAGTAATTGATGCTGTGAGCAGCGGAAAAAGGAGATGAAGCCCATTCTCTCTGCTGGGTGACTAGGACCTGACTAGTGTCAGGGTCAGACTGTTTAAGGGGTGTGGGGACAGAATTGTGGAGAAGTGGCTCTCCTTCTGCATCTCCACCTGGTGCAGGGAGCAGAGAACACCCGGGATACTTCTAGAAGCAGCCAGGATGACTCAGGGACTTGATCTTGCCTGGTACAGGAAGCCACGCAGAGCCGGAGGGCACCGCATTGTGGGGCAAGAAGAGAACATCCGGGAAACTTTCCCCTGTGCTCTCCACCAGGCCCCCCAAGCGGCCCCAGCCCCCTGCGGCCCCTCCCTCCGCCCTGCTCCTTCCAAGGAGCCTGTTTGAGAATTCAGTGATTCACTTCCCGTCTTCCACCCTTGTTTAATGTTCCCTCCATTGTTACCAAACAGTCCAGGCCCCGGTGGCAGGGGGTGTCCTGCACTCTGGCTGAGATGGGAGAGGAGGACAGAGCTGTTTACAGAGCCTGGGAGATGGGCCTGGCCTCCTAGGAAGACAGGCTGGGATGGCGCTGGGGCCCTGACAGCTGGCTGTGCGGGGGGTGGGAAGCGCCAGAAGGCGGTCTTCCTGCCCTGGAGGGGATCCCTGCCCTTTGCTGTGGGGTTAGCTTCCTTATTCCCCAACAGCTGAGTTTTCCATTTTGGGTCACAGATAGTTTTGGGATCATGGATTCCTGGAGTAGAAAAAAGGAACAGAAGGGTCCTTGGGGAGATGCTGTCTCTGCCTGGCCTCAGTCTCCTCCTTTGTGGGGAGAAAAAGGGGGAGGTGGTGACATGACTGACCTTTAGAGCCACACCCCCGCCCCCAGCTCCGAAGCCCTCCGATTCCTGAGCCTGGAACAAACCACACCAGGTTATCTGCGTTCACCCCCGCGTCTGGGGCGAGTCCCAGCAAAGCCACAGCCACGGATGTGACCACGTCTGTGAGCCACGGCACCCGCTTCCCGACCTCTGACCTTGCGGGTCAGCAACTCTGCAGCCTCCCTCACCTTTCTGGTTTGAAGCCACCTTCTCTTAGGAAGCTGTCTGATATCAGTTGAATTCTTCCCTATCACATCACAGCTGGGACTGCCACTGTTTTGCTGAAACCGCTGTTAAGTTTGGGCTTTGGGGCTTTGTTTTCTTCTAACCTGCAGAAAGATAGAAAGTCCTGAAGTTTTCCCTTTTACCCTTGCCGTGTGTTGTTTCGTTTATAAGTGGGTACTCCCTCTTCTTGATCACGTATTTGCTCTACTGCTGTTGGTGATTCAGGTTTGTTTCCTCCAAGGCCCTGCGTGCCGTAGTCAAGGAGCGAGAAGGTGTAAACACAGCCCTTTTTAAGCTCCTTTTCGCTGTAAGTTAGTGTATTTCTCAGGTATGTGGCATGTCAGTGCTAGAAGGCAGGGAGACACTAGAGATTGGTTGAACCCATCATTTTATAGACGGGATGCCCACACCTAGAGACCCCTCACTTTTCGGCAGCACAGCCAGCGTAAGGACCACGAACGCTCCAAGGTAGCCCACTTCCCAGGGTAGCCCCAGGTGCCTGCATTGCTTTCTCTTCTGGTAAATCCAACACTGATAAAATCTCCATTCTACAAATACTTGTTGAGTAAATTTATCGCAAAGCCTCCTGTCCAGTGTGTGCCTACAGCCTTAGCCACAGATGACTTGTCTGTCTTTGCGCCGAGTGAAGTAGGCAGACCTCTTCATCCACGAGCGTTTCAGCTCCCCGCACCCCGCCCCTGGCTGCTGTAGCAGAACTAACTAGCACCTGTGGCTGTCATTCCCCTGCTGTTTTTAACGGCACCTCTCAATACCAGCTGATAGCTTTGAGAACATTCCTGGTGTTGGGTTTCTGGCAGTAACTTGCGTCTGCGGGTCCCTTTACTATAAGGCTTCATGTCTTGTCTGGGTTCACAAGGCTGGGGTGCAGCCTGAGGTTTTTATCTGTTGCCTCCAACTTCTGATTGTTGCTGCCCGGAGGACTGAGTCGGTTGTCGTGACCTACTTGTGAACAAATGTCATATGCAAGCCCCGTGCTCCATCCAGGGGAAGTTAAGTTGGGTCTCCTTGCCCTCAAGGAGCTCCTGTTTTAGTTAGGAAGGGAAACCCAGACACACATGGAAGTTATTAATACTTAATCGTCCCAGGCCTTTGGTGATAGGGATGATGAGTTCGGTGAGTGTTGGACAGTAGTGTCTGTAAATCTTTGCAGAGGGGAGAACAGAGAGCGGTCATTCTGCAGAGAGAGCCACAGAATGGGATAATTTTTGAGCTGGAGGCATCATTGGGCCTGTCATAGGGCTGAAGGGAGCCTCTGGACCCCCAGACGATCTCAGCGTGCCGCCGCTGGCCGAAGATCTCTGGCTTTGGGGACGCGAGAGCCCCATGCTCAGGTGCTGTGGCTGCGATGTGTTACCTCTGCTACTTGAGCCAGTTAAGCCTTGTGCATTTCCTTACCTGTAAAACAGGCCTCCAGATATCTGAGCTGTTTGGGAAGTGGGGGTCTGATGGGCGGTGGGTGGGTGGGTACTCTGTGGGTACTTGGCTGGGACTTGGGTGCGCTGCGTGTGGGAGGGAGTTGTGAGTGTTGCGAGTGGACCCAGGGGAGGGAGCTTCACCTGGAAGCTTTTCTGTGCTCCTGAGTGGAGCTGCTCACGGGGGCTGCAGCTTTTAGCCCAGAGCCATTTAGTCAATGAGACCAGCTTAAGTAGGCAACAGCCACCCTGACTTGTAAGTTCTAAGTCCTCCCTTGTTTATTTGGAAACGCCATCTTCCTGCCCGTAGGGGTTCTTTGCTGTCTTAGGTGCAGTTGCCCCCAATGAACCACAGCCTTTTGTTTAAGGACAATAGGAAGTCTGGCCCCTTAGACTGAAAGGAATGCTGATTGGCTGCCTCAGTGTCCTCAGGATAGCGATGCCCAAAATATACCGGACACCCGCTCTTTGTTACCGGTTAGATGGAAATGGCTTATGTAAGCTTGTAAAGCTTTGGTCCAGAGAGAAGCAGAGCGTCTGTGGCATGTTAGAGTTCGGTGTCCTGCAAGCGCTGTCTCTTCCGCTTACAAAGGTAGCTATGTAACTTCATGGTCCTTCAACTCACTTCTTCTAGAAATGTGGTCATTTCCCACCCCTCCCTTGCTTCCAGCTCCCCCGCAGTGGCTGCCCTGAAAGGTTTGAGGATTCTAAAGGCTTTGGGGCCGCTTTTAAAAATAGGGAAATGTGGTTAAGGCTGAAACGCGGGAATGTTCCTTTCCTAACCCATATTGTATGGCATTTCACTAGGAATGGTTGTAAACTTGGAGCTTGAGTGAGCGCTTCCAGAAGCCTTACCTCTCAGTTTGAATGTCACAGAAAGTTGCCAGGTTTGCCCTTTGCTTCCATGCTCTGTAGCACTTGTGACATTGTTTTATCTCTCTGGCCAGTGATTCATAATTAAGGAAGTCAGAACTGAGCAATTAACACAAAACCTCCTCATTTGCCCTCTTCACCTCTCCCCCACCCCCCAACTCCCCTAGTCACGAACACCCGCCTGACGTTTTCTATAAGTCTTTGGAAACTTTGATTTGTTTTGATAGGATGAGGTAGCCAGTAATCATCACCATCGCCTGGTTCCACTCGTTTAAGCCCAACTGTCTGTGAGAATCTTCTCCAAAAAAAAAAGAGGAAAGAAAATCCCAGCCCCAAACGTGCAGTCTGCCCACAGGAAGTGATTCACGGGCTCGGTTCATGCAAACCTGATGGGGCAGGAGGTGGGAGGCTGGGAACTGGGTCTGGGAAAAGACAGCCCCGGAGAGGATACTCAGACCTTAATGGTTTCTGCTGGAAGAAAGTGAAAAACAGAATGACTAAGAGTCCTGTAAAAAGAATTGTTTGTTTAGTGAAGTGAGCTAGTACTGGTGTTCACTGGGAGGTAAGACAAGAGAAATAGCAGTTGTCAGGGGAGGTGACTTTTTGGAGCCCTGCCTTTTTATTTTTTAAGAGATCAAAGACATTTCTCAGTCTTAAGGCATTTATTAGTGGAAGGTTGAGATCTCTAGTTCAAGCCCCAGTTTTCTCTTCAGAAAAAAAGGGTCTAAGCCGAGATAATGATCTAATACTCTCCAAAAGCTCTTCTTTTCTCTTTTTACTTTTCCCTCCAAAGTTAGACTTTTGAGGCTAGTAAATATCTTTCCGTGACTGCTCACGGAGGGTCACGTTGTCAGAGAGAGAAGGAATCCTTTCTTCCTGCGTGCTTCTGTCCTGTGGGCTTCAGCCTGCCATTTTATTTTATTTTCCCCCAAATTGAAAATACAAATTAATCCGTTTCCCCAAAGCAGTTTGGAAACAGGCAACCTCTAAGTGCTAGCTGTGTGAACAGCCCTGCTGCAGAGCCAGGACCACAGGAGGCCAGAATCACCCAGTAGAATGAACAGAGAGATATCTAAACACACTTAGATTCACGATTTCCATTTCAAACTCCCCGTATTTTATGAGGTGAGCTTTAGGGGTGAGGGTTGTAATAAAAGCTGGGCTGAAGTGTGCATTTTTGCCTTAAGCCCATCAGAAAGAACATTGCCAAGGGCTGTGAGTATCCTGAAAGTTCCATGAGTGGTCTCTTTAAATAAACAAATAGATGATCTTCAGACTTAATTCCATTCTTGAATGTTAACTGGCAGAGTGAAACGGCCATGCAGAAAGTTCTCTGTAGCCCGGCAACGATTCTTTCTCCTTGTTTTGGTAACCAGAGACCAACCCAGACTTCTGTATGTAGCATCTTCCCTTTTCAACTTGAAACCTCTGTGTTCCTGCCGACACTCGAGAAGAAGCGATTCCCATCAAGTTGGTTCTTGGAGAAGAAAAAATCTATGAACACCAAAGCTGTGAAATAGAAAGATCTCAAATGAAACACTCCCTTTCCTCCTCCTTGTCTTCTCCCCCTCTTCCTCCTTCAAGATTTAACTACTTTCTTTGCATGGGTGAGGGGGAAGGGAAGGGGGGGGGGGGTACCATGACCATGGTTTCACCAGAGCCCAAGGAGAATCTCTGGTTCATACAGAATGATCACTGTGCTTTGCAGGCATGGGCAGCTGGGTTTGGGGTATCACACCCAGGCTACAAAATAGGGCACTGCTTCTTGCCGATCTGGGCAGCGTTAGGCAAGTCACTCAACGTCACATGAATCCTTCACCTGGGAGTGAGGAGACCCACCCTCCGGGATCCCTGTATCCAGTGAGATAATGAGTGAGAAGTGTCAGATAAACACCTGCTCTGAGGTATAAATTCCTTCTGTTTTCCCCAACCTGTGCCCACGTCCAGAGCACTTCCTTAACCCGCGGGTTCTCAAGGGGCCTAGGGGAGTGACTTGGCCCCCTAGGGGACCTTCGGCAATATCTGGAGACAATTTTGGTCAGCACAGCTGGCAGGGGGTGCTACTGGCATCTAGTGGGTACAGGCCAGAGATGCTATATAGCCTACGACGCACAGGACAGCTGCTACTCCCCTACCCCCGACATAGAATTATCTGTTCCCAAATGTCAGGAGAGCTGAGGTTGAGCAACGGGGTGGGGGTGGGGGGCTCGCCTTACTCGTAGCCACTGTTGAAAGTTTCTTGGTGTCCGTGTGCTTTACAGATGATTATGATTAAGCCAAAGTTTCTCCAAATCAGCCTCCTGCTTTTCTAGGACGTACACACTCTGCACATCCCTGGCCCCTTGGGAGGAAAGAAGCCCCGAGGTCCAGATGATGGGTTTCCTGTGGGGTCCAGCCCCCCTGCAGACGGCAGGATGAGGTGTTCCATGGCTTCTTCCTTCCAGGGTCTGCCCAGGGGGCTCCTGCCACCTCTGGGGCTCACACTCGGGCCCTGTCTGCTTGGAGCACTTGTCACGGACCTGAGCCAACTGCTCTGGAAATCTCTCGAGGGGAAGGGAGACTCAGTCCAGTGGGGAGGAGTGAGGGCCATCTGCTGGTCTGGAGTACAGCATGGGGGCGGCTTGAGTCTGGCATTTTATGGAGTGTCCCCCAGTTTGGCAGCCTGAAGCGCCGGATATTCTCCATCGGCAAGTTCAGATGGGAATTGGGTTCTTCGTGAAGTGGTTCAGTGACTGCTGTCAGGGGTTGTGAAATCCTGTTCTCAGCTCCTCGCAGACCAGTGTAAACTGGAACCTTAAAACATGTGCTTAGCTTACTTAACAGAACTTGCTGAGGACACTTATGAAACTGGGCCGGGGCATGTGGTCACTGTAGCAGGGCTTAACAACCGAACCTCAGTTATCCGGATCGCCCCCCGCCCCGGGTCTGGTTCCTCCTTGTGGCGCCAGGTGACAAGAAGGGGCCGATGTTGGAAATGTCGCTTTTTATTTAAACTCTTCACAACCAAAGAAAACTTTGAAAGGGTCTGGGGAATCGTATATTCAGTGTACAGCTCAATTTCTTCTTGCTTGTAATGGTTTATTTTAATATAACTTCAAACCTCAGAAAGTTGCAGTGATGGGACAGGAATCATAGTACACATCCTCCACCGAGAGTCAATTTTTTTTTTTCCATCCCGAAGAGTCAGAAATTTGGGCCACTTAAGATTCGGTACAACAAAGACAAAATTATGTTTTGTGGCACTCAGCCTACCGCGGGGAAAGTGTGGACTCACACACGTTTCTCAGACTTCATTGGTGGCGAGGCCCGGCTACAGTGAGATAGCAGCTGGGAGGCCGCCTTCTCGCTCTGTGTTCATTTGCTGGGTGACCTTGAGGTGCTTCATCTATCAGTCTGTTTCCTCAACCACAGAAGGAAGGGATTGGTCCAGATGCTCTCAAGGTCCTCATGTCGCAGCTGTCTGTAGTTCTCCAGAGGAGGTTTTCAGGCAGACACTTAGCCAGAGTTTAGCCGACCAGGACATTTTGTTCCCTGAATGTTAGGCCTCTGTGGTTTGTCACCTGCAACCTTGCGACTCGACACGTGACCCCTGTGCGGTACTTCTGCCTGGAACAAAGGATGCTTTGGTTTTCGCTGTGTTGACCAAAGGGAGAGGATCCTAGGTGAACCCCCAAATCCAATGGCCCTCTCGGCAGGAGTGTTTTCAGGGCTTTCATATTTGATCCTCTGTCAAACAGCGGTACTGGGCTGTCCTTGATAGGGAAGAGAGAAGGGCACATTCTGATACTTGCATATGAAGGAGAGGCAGAGTGGGAGATCTGAGAGCAGACACTGGCACTTAAAGGCCAGATGGAACCAATGGAACTATGGCTACTCAATGAGCAAGTCGAAAAAGAAAGCTGGTCTCCGGAAGAAGCTAGAAAGTTTAGTAGTGTGTGTGTTTTAAGTAAGATGGGTTTCAACAGAAATACGATTGTATCAACAAATTTACTTTCTGTTCACTTCTTCGGCTCAGGTAACCAGAATAGTGCCTGGGATTTGGTAGGTGTTCGGTCACTCTTTGATGATGGATAAGAAGTCAGTTTCCCTGGTAGGGATGCGGCATAGAACCGAGAAAAAGCACTGTTTACCTCTCCCTCTCACCCTCCTTTTCTCAGCACTGGTGTGGGCTTGAATTCTGACCCTGCTCTTGTAGAAGTTATATGACTTTGGGCAAAGCCCTTAGGTTCTCTGAGCTCAGTGAAGGTAGGATACACTGAGGTTGAGCCATGTTTGTACTCTCGCATTGTAGCAGTGTGCCCGGCGCATGGTTCGTGCTGTGAATATATCCCGGTGCGTTTCTGGAGCTTATGTGCCCAGCCCACAATTTTCTCCCCAACCCCCATGTCAAAGTCCACTGGTATTTCATGTCAGCCCCCAGATGGCTGTGGGTCCGCGATCACTGGTCACAGGGACGTGAGTGGCATGTGGGGCCCTGGCCCTGCCTCTCCGCCCCGAGTGTGCTGGCGGGCGTCACCTCACCAGCAGCTCTGGACCCTGGCATGTCCATGTCCTTGGCTGTGGCTCCCACCCCCATTTTGGGATACTTTACAGGTCCCACTTGGAGCCAACGGGAGGAAACCTAAGTTCCTGCCGCAGGAAATGGTTCGGCTGGTGAAGAATATATTTAAGGAATAAAACCTCTGTCAGAGGAGCTTGAGAGGGTTGCTGGAGAAAGGCTTTTGGGGGTCTCTCATCAGGAAGCCACTGGGTGTGGGGTGAGACCTCAGCCCAGAGGCGGATGCCTGGGACTGTGCTCTTAGCCCCAGCAGCTGGTCTTGGGTTACGACGAGGAAGGGCTGGGTCAGGGAGAGGGGCGGGTCATACATAGACCCTTTTCTGCAGTGGCGCATGCTTACGGTAACGTCTGCTCGGAATGAAGACTTATTGATTGGTTTTACTTAAGATGGGCTTGGTACCCTGTAAGGCTGGGGAGAGTGTGTACCGGACACATCAGCTAAATTAAATGCAGCAGCTGAAACTCCCAATTCACCATTAATCCTCTGGTAAGCATTGCTGTGTATTTTGAGTGGGACAGAGGGATAAAAGGAGCCCTATGACGGATGGCCCTGGGCAGCCCAGACTTGGAACCAAAAGGAGTGGTCGCCAATGCATAAAAGGACGTGCATGAGATGCCCTCCTTGTCGTGAGTTTGGGAATTGTAGGGCCCAGAAGCAGGGGCCTGGACCAGATGACTCCTGGAGGGTGCTGCCGAGCCAGCTTGGTGGTCATGTGCTCGCGAGCTGGAGAGCGTGCCTGTCTCCCCACCGTCGGGAGAGCTGCCCTGTAGCTGCAGCCTGGATGCAGACGGCTGTGTGATCCTAGGAGGCGAGCCTTGCCTCTCAGATGGAGCGGGTGCATAGTGAGGCGGGACTGTTCCAAGACTTGACTTACGACCTGACTGCATCGTGGTGAGGCTGCTCTGAGATAAGGAGCCCGGAAGCCTTGTGAAAACTAGAAGCATCAGGCCGCCCGAGGCCTCACTGCGGCCCCCTGGGCTGTGCAAACGGCTGGCCAAGGGGGCAGGGCAAGGGGTCTGGTGTTTTGGACCTCCTACTGGGAACCTTCTTTACCAGGCGCTGTCATAGTAATAGGAGTAGTAGTAGTTATACGACAATAATGACAATGGATTGGTGCCATTTATCGTGTCCTAACGATATGCCAAAGGCTTTCCGTAGAATGTCATTTAGTCCTCCCAACAGTCTAGCGAAGGGACTTATTTCAGGTGAAAGATAATTAAGACCAAGACATTATAAGCAATATGATCAAGTTTACATAGCTATTGACCAGAGTCAGTATTTGAATCCATGTTTATCCAGTCCAAAGCCCTTGCCTTTTTTTTTTTTTGGAAATGTGGTATAGTTGACATACAACAAAGTGCACATATTTAAAGTGTACAACTTGATAACTTTTGACATACGTATACACCTGTGAAACCACCGCTACAATCAAGGTGGCAGACGTAGCCTTTACTCCTTGATAAGCCCCCTCTCCCAGGCCCCCCCCCCATCACCCCATCCCTAGGCAACCGCTGACCTGCTTGCCGTCATGCAAATGTAAGTTTGCATTGTTCCTTTACTTTAAGTTACTCTGTATAATGTTACGCAAACGGAATCGTGTCTGGCTTTCTTCACTCAATGATTATTTTTTGATTCATCCGTGTTGTTTGTATCAGTAGTTCATCCTTTTTTGTCGCTGAGTGGTAGTCTTTGTATGGCTGTTTCACAGTTTATTCACTCACTTGTTGGGAAACACTGGGTCATCTCCAGTTTGGGGCCATTATAAATACAGCTGTATTTCATGCACATGTCTTCGTGTGGACAGATGCCTTCACTGCTCTCGGGTAAGCACTTAGGGGTGGGCTGAGGGGTTCCTATGGTGGGTTTCTGTTTTGAAATTTTAAGAAACTTCCAAACTGTTTTCCAAAGTAGTTGTGCCATTTTACGTCCCCACCAGCAGCGTATGACGTTTCAGTTGCTCCACATCCTTGCATGTGGCACAGTCTTTTAAGTAGCAGCCATTCTAGTAATGATGGAGTGGCATCTCGTTGTCGTTTTAGTTTGCACTCCTCTAGGGACTAGTGATGTTGAGCACCTTTTCATGCACTTGTTTTGCAATCTTTTTTATCTTTTTGTGTAGCGTCTGTTCAGATCATTTACCTGTTTTGTTTTTTAATGGGTGGTTTGTTTTCTTAATAGTGAGTTTTCAGAGTTCTTTATATATTCTGGAAATAGGTCTTTTACCAGATACACGCTTTTTGCAAATATTGTCTCCCAATTTGTGGTTTGTCTTTTTTATTCTCTTAACAGGGTCTTTCAAAGACCAGAAGCTTAAGCTTTGATGAAGTCCAATTTATCAACTTTAAAAAAAAAATGGAATGTGTTTCTGATGTGGTATCTTTGCCCATCCCAAGGTCACAAAGGTTCTCTCCCGTGTTTTCTATTAGAAGTCATATCGTTTTAGGCTTTTTACTATGACCCACTTGAGTTAATTTTTGTATAGGGTGCAAGGTACAGGTTGGATTTCATTTTCCTTGCATGTGGCCATCCAGTTGTTCTGGTACCATTTGTTGAAAAGACCTTTCTTTCTGTACAAAATTGTCTTTGGGCCTGTGTCGAAAATCAGTTGTCCATATATATGTGACTACTTCTGGACTCTCTGAGCTTCCATTGATCTGTACCTTCCTTAATTTAAAAAAATTTAAATTATACTATCAAACTGATTCATGTATGTAGTTTAAAAAACTCAAGAAGTCCTTGAAAAACTCAAGTCTCTCTTGAATTTTTTTTTTTTTTTTTTTTTTTTTTGGCTCTCTTGAATTTTTAATTTATATTTTTATTTCCAGGAGTGCTTTTCAGTAGTCTGTAAATGTTCCTGTTTTAGGATTGCAATAGCTCATCTCCCCAAGAGTAGTTTTTGTTTTATTTGGAAGTTTTCTTCTGCTCGCTGCATTGTCTCAGACTTCTTTTTTTTTCTCCGCCACTTATTTCTATCTCTGCGCCTCCTGTTAGAGGCTTTCTTTAAATGGCTGGGGATTCTGGCCTTGCGTTCACATTTGAGAGCGTGGCAGTAAAAAGCCGATTGCCTGTTCTGTGTATGGTGGTGGGAGGGGCCTGTTGGCGGGTGGGCTTCCCCGTAGGGAGAACTGGCAGAAACAGGGCTGTTTAGTTGGGGAATCCCCAAATGTCAGTATTTCAGGTCTTTTCTTGTGGACTGAGCTGTTTAATTCCTCCACAGGCAGGGATGGGGTAAGCAAGGGAGCTGAGCGCTCTGTTCATGAACTCCTGTTTCCTAGCCCCTGTCTGACCTTCACCCGCAGCCGTGCCCTGGCGGCCCTGTCTAGAGCCCCGCTCTCCCATTCATTTTCGGCAGAGAGCAAACCTGTCTCTGGCAGGGTTGGGGAGGTCCTGTTTATGGGGAGGCCTGGGGGGAAGGAGCTGGGATCTGCCTGCCTCTTCTGTAGACAGTTAACCCATCCTCCTGTTCTCAGCCAAGTCTTGACAAGTGTGTGTGGTGCCTCCAAGTTCAGACTCTTTCCCAGGTTCAGTCTGCTAAGTCTGTTCCCATTCGGCCATCTGCTTTCCACTTTTGTCTGCTCTCCTCTCCTACCCATTGTCTTGGGCAGGACAGAGATAAATGCATCCATTCAGTTTGTTGTATTTGACCGAAGGACTTCCTTAGCCTCTCCCGGCCCTCTCTCCCACCGTTTCTCCCTCCTCCTCCCCCCTCCCTCCCTCCTCCCTCCCTCTCCTTGTCCCCTCCCCCTTTCTCTTCCCCCTCCTCCCCTCCCCCTCCTCCTGTCCATCTCCCTCCCACTATCCATCACTTGCCTCCACCTTCCCTCCACCTCCCTCCCATCATCCCGTCCTGTGTCCCCTCTCCCTCCTCCCCGCCACCCCCTCCTTTTTACTCCCCCCACCCCTTCTCCCTGCTCCTTCCTCTGTGCCTGGAGCGCTCTCTGCCGTACTTCTTCAGGTAGACAGCCAGGCTCTTCAGGCCCTGAGAGGAAACAGCCCGTGTAATGCAGAAAGGATTGGATGAGGAATCAGGACATTGCAGTCTCTGCCTACAGATGTGATGAGCCTTCTGTGCTCCTTTACCACATCCTTGATTCTCCTTCCCATCCCTCAACTCCCAAAGCCCATAAGGGCCACATCACGCCCAGACCTTGGCCTCCGTCACATGACATGTCTGAGCCTCGTGTGCCCCGAGGTGTCCCATTTCTGCCCACTCCACGCCCTTTTCCCCCTTGCAGGCCCGTGAGCAGGCCCTGGGTCACTCTGGGTCTCTGGCTCGGCTGTCCCAGTCCTGGGGGTTAGGATGTTAGGGCGGCATGTGAGTGTCGCTCCACGTCAGGAGTGCCCAGGGCGTCCTGTCCCCGCACCTGCCCTGCCTAAGGCACAGGCCCAGTGCAGGGCTGATGGGAACTTGGCCTTTCGTGCCCTCTCTCAGGCCGTCTGCCCCGTGGAAGCAGGGACCCTTCTCTTGCGTTGTCCACCATCACCCCTCCTCCTGCTCTGTATTACTATTGTTTTTTTACATCTGTGATTCTATTTCTGTTTTGTAAATAGGTTCATTTGTACCATTTCTTTTTAGATTCCACATATAAGTGATATCATATGATGTTTTTCTTTCTGTCTGACTTCACTCTGTATGGCAATCTCTAGGTCCATCTGTGTTGCTGCAAATGGCATTATTTTATTCTTTTTATGACTGAGTAGTATTCCATCATACATACGTTCCGCATCTTCTTTATCCATTCCTCCGTCAATGGACATTTAGGTTGCTTCCATGTCCTCGCTATTGTGAATAGTGCTGCATTTTTTTTTTTTTTTTTTAAAGCAAGAGTGCTAACCCTTCCATCAACCAGGTGGGGGTTGGGGGCTCCCTTCACAGCCCACTCTTTCCTCGCTGCTGGTCTGAGCCTCTCTCCAAGGCCTCCCCCTGCAGAGGCCACTCCAGATGTCTAGCTGGCTCTCTGTTGGGGCTTTTGTCCAACACTGAAGAGCAGATGTGCCCACTTCCCTATCTATGAGCACACGGTGGCTTTGCAAGAAAATGGGAAGAGCTGAGTCCCTCTCTGTCCCCACACATCACCTCCCACTCTCCCTTTCTCTCGTCCTCAGCCCCACAGCTCACCTCACTTCTCCGGGGCCGGGTTTGCAGAGTGGCCATCGTGATGGGGAAGAATAACGGTCCTATTGGTGCTTCACGAAGCACTTTTGAGTGGATACTGAGCTGCGTGAGGTCAGGGGCAGCAGTGGGGGGAGAATGTTCCATTTTACAGATGAGGTAACTGAGGGTCCTGGAGACTTCAGGACTTGCCCAGGGTCTCACAGCCGGAAGAGGAAAACCTCCTCTTGACCCCAGGTCTCATGAGTCCACATCTGGCCATCTGCCTTCTGTATCTCAGGGGCGAGTCCCAGGCTGTCTTCTCTCGTTCTGCCTCCTAATTACTGTTTCTGGGCTGTTGGGGTTCCTTGGTCTGGGGCCCCACAGGAGGGAGGTAATTACATCCTTTGAGCTGCCCTGAGTCAGCAGATCCCTGTCAGTCCCTGTGCCCAAGTCCTGTTCTGACCTCTGTCTGTCCTCCCCCCTGCCCAGGCCAATGCCTTGGAGAGTTTGACTGGATTCCTGTTTCTCTCTCTTTGGTTGGTGATTCTGGTTGCATCTGTCAAGCCCCTCCCTCACAGAGTGTCCATACATTCCATATATTCAGGAAAATGGGTGCCCTCAGTCGTATGGGGGCAGGGAGGGAGAGCTTCAAATGCCTCTCCACCAGGCCTGCCCAGCTATTAGAAAAGTCCTGCCCGCTGGCCAGTGGGGTCCTAGGATCGGCCGTCTTGAAGAAAGAGCAGTACTGCCTCTGGGTGCCTCCTTATTTGTTCGTTTTTGCGGTACGCGGGCCTCTCACCGTCGTGGCCTCTCCCGTTGCGGAGCACGGGCTCCGGACGCGCAGGCTCAGCGGCCATGGCTCACGGGCCCAGCCGCTCCGCGGCGTGTGGGATCTTCCCGGACGGGGGCACGAAGGGTGCCTCCTTATTGATGAGCATCCATCTCATCCACTCCGACTCTCCACTACCCCCAGTCTGCTTGTCCCTGCAGCCAGGATTATCACGGGGCCTGTGTCTTGCGTAAGCACACTCTCAGCCCACTTACACATCTCAGAGGCTTCCTGTGGCTTTTAGAAAAAAGGCAGAACCTCTCACCATGGCATCTGAGACCCTGCAGAGGCACCCCTGTCTGCTACCCCAGCCTCCCTCCTCTCTGGTCACTCTGGCCTTCATTCTGGTATTCCTCCTCACCGTGTTTTCCACCTTCCCAGGGCCTTTGCACATGCTCTTCTCTCTACTTGGAGTGCCCTCCTCCCGTACCCCTTTGACTACTTAGTTCTTACTTATCCTTCAGACTTCCTGGTCAACCACCACCTCCTCAGAGATGCCCTGTCCCGCCCTTCAGTGCAGCAGGGTCCCCAGGGTCATATGCTCTTGTGGTTCCCTGCACTTCGTTTGTCATTGTAGCTGTCCTGATCATGTGATTAATGTCGGTCTTGCCCACGGAAGTTCTGTGGAAGCAGGGACCGCTCTGTGGTCTCTTTTACTCCCTTTCCCTCACCACTGTGACCCTGGTGCCACACGGAGTAGGAGGTCATTAAAGACTTGTTAGATAAAGGACTCTGTGTGAACAGAACCTCCTCACCTGTCTGATACCTGGCGTTGCTTGAAGTCTCTCAGCTCTCCCTCCAGATGCCTCCTGCCTCCGACCTTACTCTTGGTTGACGGCACTCCTGCCACACAAGCTCCCAGCTGTCGTGGCCTGTGGCGCTGCTCCAACTTTCTTGTCCTGCAGATGACCTGGGGATTTTAGAAAGAGGAAGTATCTGATATAGTGGGTTGGGGTAGCCTCTGAGATTTTGCCTTTTTCACGAGCTTCTGTGGACCCGTGCCGCTGGCCCACCAGGGACCACGCTCAGGCCTGGGGTGGGGGGCGCGGCGCCAGGTCAGCTGCTCAGAGGCTAAGTCACCACGGAAGACGCGGTTTGCACAGGGACAGGACACTGCCGTAGGGGGTGGGTTCGGCCCAGCCAGGCCGGGGACCGTGGCAGAACCAAGTCACAGGCTCGGTTCCTGCTCTGCTCACGCACGACCGCTTAGGCCTTAGCTCTGAACTGGGACACCTGGGGCAGCCTGCCAGCAGCCCTCACGCTGAGAGGGACTCCCGAGAGGTCTGCCGCGTAGCCTCTGACCAGTTAAAATTCCCCTTCATTGCCTTCCCTCCCTCCCTGCCTTATCACAAACACCAACTGAAAAAAAGAGGGTTGGGTTTTTTTTTTTCCTGGTTTCTCATGTGTGAGAGAGGAACTGGGTGAGTGTGGAAAGCGATTGGGGGGGGAGCTGTGTGCCGTCACCCTCCTCCTCAGCATCACCGTGGCCCTCACATCGGCTCCTGAAGGACTCCCGTCTCCTAGTTCAGCCCTGTCCCCTCTGCACACCTCCACCTGGCCCCGACCTTTCCAGAGCATGATTCGCTGTCGTTCCCCTCATGGGGCGGGTCCGAGGTCAGCTCTGCCAGCCTGGGAGCCCTCGGCCTTGCTGGGTGGGCCTCTGTGTTCTTCTCCTGGACCCCTTCCAGCACACACAGAGCTTCTCTGATCTCCTGGCCCTCTGCGTGTGAGACAGACCAGCGGAGGGGAGCTTCCTGAGTCTCTGCCAGCGAGCTCTCATGGAGCTCGGCAGGCCAGACTTGGGAGGAGGCAAGCCAGACCCGCTTCACTGTCTGTTTCTGCCCCTCCCGTTCCCGGCAGGTCCCTGGATGGCCGGCTGCAGGTGTCCCACCGGAAGGGGCTCCCCCATGTCATCTACTGCCGTCTGTGGCGATGGCCCGACCTACACAGCCACCACGAGCTGCGGGCCATGGAGCTGTGTGAGTTCGCCTTCAACATGAAGAAGGACGAGGTCTGCGTGAATCCCTACCACTATCAGAGGGTGGAGACCCCAGGTACGCCGCCTCTGTAGGGTCTGCGGCTTCCTGCGTGACGTCGCCCTCCCCCCCTCCCTCCCCACTTCCCCCTCCCTCCCTCCTTCCACCTCCCCGCCGCCTCTGTAGGGTCTGCAGCTTCCTGCGTGACGTCGCCCTCCCCTTCCTTCCTCCCCACTTCCCCCCTCCCTCCCTCCCTCCTTCCACCTCCTCTGCAGCCACCTACATGACGTCGCCCTCCCCTTCTTCCCTCCCCACTTCCCCCCCTCCCTCCCTCCCTCCTTCCACCTCCCTTCCTTCCCTCCCCACTTCCCTCCCTCCCTCCTTCCACCTCCCCGCCGCCTCTGTAGGGTCTGCAGCTACCTACATGACATCGCCCTCCCCTTCCTTCCCTCCCCACTTCCCCCTCCCTCCCTCCCTCCTTCCACCTCCCCTTCTTTCCCCTCCCTCTCTCCTCCCTCTCCCCCTTTCCCCTCTCTCCCTCTCCCCTTTCCCCTTCCCTCTCCCCTCCCTCTCCCCCTTTCCCCCTCCCTCTCCCCCTTTCCCCCTCCCTCTCCCCTCCCTCTCCCCCTTTCCCCCTCCCTCTCCCCTTTCCCCTTCCCTCTCCCCTTTCCCCCTCCCTCTCCCCTTTCCCCCTCCCTCTCTCCTTTCCCCTTCCCTCTCCCCTTTCCCCTCCCTCTCCCCTTTCCCCCTCCCTCTCCCCTTTCCCCCTCCCTCTCCCCTTTCCCCCTCCCTCTCCCCTTTCCCCCTCCCTCTCCCCTTCCCCTCCCTCTCCCCTTTCCCCTCCCTCTCCCCTTTCCCCTCCCTCTCCCCTTTCCCCTCCCTCTCCCCTTTCCCCCTCCCTCTCCCTTCCCCCTCCCTCTCCTCCCTCTCCCCCTTCCCCCCACCCCTTCCCCCTCTCCCTCTCCCCCTTTCCCTGTCTCCCCTTCCCTCTACCCCCTTTCTATACCCCACTCCCCCTTCTCCCTCCCCCTTTCCCCTCTCTCCCCCTTTCCCCTCTCTCCCTGTCCTCTTTGCAAGGAAGGGCCTGTGGTGCATTTGGGGGTGCAGGGGCTTTGGTGCCAGCCTGGCATCGACACTGATCCACCTCTGCTCTGTTTCCTCTGGACAGTTCTACCTCCTGTGTTGGTGCCACGCCACACAGAGATCCCGGCCGAGTTCCCCCCGCTGGACGACTACAGCCATTCCATCCCCGAAAACACTAACTTCCCTGCCGGCATCGAGCCCCAGAGCAATATTCCAGGTATGCACACATGGGCAGTGAGGCCGGCCCAGGGGGCGGGGGCCAGATAGACCCGTCACCCGGTCTCTGCACACACGCTGGGCCGAGGCCCCTGACTCAGAACTGCATCCCTGTGGGGAGAGGACCCGTGGCCTTGGCTCCCCACTCACTAATGATGCTTTTCTTGGCACGGAGGAGCGGCGGCGTGACCCTCCCGCCGAGGCCTCAGTGCAGTCATTTATTTTGGAAGCGGAAATAGCAACGCCGTGTTTCTCTCACCGCCCTCGCGGCCGGGGCTGGAGTTCAGGCAGGATCCCCGACAGTCTGGGGGCTGCAGAGGCAGCGGGCGAGCAGAGGGCCGAGGGCCGGGCAGTGTGCGGAGAACTGGCCCTGTAAGTAAGCCCGGGGAGGGTTACAAGCTGGGTGGGAGGTTTTATTCCACTGGGAGAAGCGGGCTGCGCCGGCAGAGTGCCAATGTTTTTAGAAGCCCCTCATTTACATGCAAATAATGTGTGAATCACCAGCACTCTGGGCGTCCAGGAAAACTGCTCGGCGAGCTTAGCCAGTCCCAGCGCAGGTGGCCGGGCAGTGGTGTGCCGCCTTACTTTCAGAGCTGGCTAGTTTGGACGCGCCTCTCACCCTGAGTGAGCTCACCGTGCTGAGGTTGGCCGCGGGCCTTTGCGCGTGGGTCAGAGTGTTAAGGAGGGACCCGCTCTACAAATCCAGGCTTACGGATCCGTCACAGGTGGTGCGGGTCCCTAGGGGTAGGTTGCCCACTCTGCTCATCCGGCAAAGCAGAGAGCTGAGTCGGGGTCTGGGGGTCGTTCAGAGAAGTAGATCGCAATCTCTGCTGTCATGGAACTTGCATCCCACTTCGGGAGCTGAGACATCCTCTCAAGAGACAGCAGATAACCATGGATCTGCACACGGGTAGATAGTAAAGCTAAAGGGCGCTTTGAGGCTGTTGCCCTTCAGAGGACAGAGATGAGTGAGGCAGGGGTGAGTCCACTGCCTCCCTGGGAGGGAGGCGGAGCTTAAACCTAACCTTGAGGGATGGGGAGAGGTTTAGCCCAGCAGAGGCTGTAGGAATAGGCATTTCAGACTTGGGAGTCAGGGATGGTGTGAACAAAGGTGGTCATGATCCAAGTGGGGAGCAGGAAGGAAGGAAGGGCATGAGGAAGGTGGGAGCCAGGGATCCAAGGCCCAGAGCTCCTCGGCGCCTACCCCCTGGCATAATGGTTTGAACGTGTGAGTTTGCAAAGGGCATCTCAAGAGGCAAACCAGAGAGGCCATTTAATGAACCACCTTTCTTTCAATTCCCAGAAACCCCACCTCCAGGCTACTTGAGTGAAGATGGAGAGACCAGTGACCACCAGATGAACCACAGCATGGACGCAGGTCAGAGTCTCGTGGGGCTCTACTCCTAAGCCTGAGTGCCCGCCCTCCCCCATCCCTCCCTCTGTCCCTCCATCCAGTACGTGCAGAGCAATCACTGGGCTCGGGTCTGGGACAGAGGAGGGGCGAAGCCGCTCACAGTTCGTGGGGGAGACCGACAAGACAGCCCGCAGTCACCGTGCCGTCTCATATGTGCCCTGATGGAGGATGCCGTGTGGCATCAGGGCACAGAGCGGGGCCACGTAACCCAGCCTGGGGACGGGGCGTTGGGGGTGCCGAGCGTCACCTTGCAGTGTAGGTTTCTCTCGAGTGGAGTGTCGGAGACGTGTAGAGTTTGGCCAGGCCATCAGGGCAGGTAGAGGGTGTACCAGGCAGAGTCGGGGGCGTGGGCAGGAGAGCTGGTGAGTTCTGAGATGGCTGGAGTGTACTCCGCCAGAGACAGGAGGGCCCCTCACTCAAGGCTTCGAGTGTGGCCGGGGGCTGAGGAGGAGCCCCCACAGCCTTTAAGCAGATGAGATGCTGCTGGCAGTAGGATGGAGGGTGGGCTCCATCACCTGAAGTAGCTCAGGAGAGCCAAAACAGAGGCAGGGTCTTTGCTAGTGGCAGTCGAGGCCCCGAAGCATCGATTTTTATGTGATGACCAAATGTGATCTGTGTGTTCCTGCCGTGAGGGACCCAGCCCAGTCATCTCCAGCCGCATCTCCAGATGTTCCCGCCTCATTTGTTAAGGGACCAAATTGGCTCCAGACCAGCAGTTTCTTGAATTCAACCCCAGCTGCCACATCACATGTGCACTGTGTTGGTATGGTTGGGTGAGGAGGAGGGGGCCGAGCAGATGTTCCCTCCTCCTGACGGCGGGCATGCCTCGTACACACAGAGCCGCCTGACACCGTGGGGCCACCTGCCCTGCACGCAGCCCAGAAGAGAGCGTAATTCCCCAAAGAAGGATGCGGGAGACTTGCACGTTTACCGTAAACGTGGTCACTTGATATGTAGCCTGGGCATCATGGCCCTTGGGGTTTAGCACACACACCCCGACACACCCCTGGTAGGTGGCTGACAGTGTGGACCCAGCCGGAATGCATCTCGAAGACCTTTCTGTATTCAATGCCAAGTGACCGCTGTAAGGGTACAGCTATGAAACGCTGGCATGGGAAGCAAGCCAGCTAAGCAGGATTTCTGCAGATGCTGTATCGCTTCTCCCTCTCCTTCCCCCCTTCCCTCCTGGTTGCTCTTCACGTTTGTGGAATGATCACAGGCAAACCTCCGAGATACTGTGAGTTCACTTCCAGACAACCACGGTAAAGCAAGTCACACACATTTTTCGTTTCCCAGTACATGTAAGAGTTATGTTTACACTATAGTCTATTAAGTGTGTAACAGCATTATGTCTAAAACAGTATACACACCTTCCTTAAGAAACACTTGATTGCTAAAAAATGTTAACACCTGAGCCTTCAACGAGTCATCATCGTTTTTGCAATAGTCACATCAGAGATCATGGATCGCAGATCACCATTACCAACATAATAGTGGTGAAAAAGTTAGAAATATTGTGAGAATTATCACCATGGGACAGAGGTGCGAAGTGAGCACATACTGTTGGAAAAACCGTGCTGGTAACACTTGCTCGACGCAGGGTCGCCACAAACCTTCATCATGTAAAAGATGGAGAATCTGCAGAGCACAGTAGAGGAAAGTGCAGTAACGCGAGGGCTGCCTTTACTGTTATAAAAGTGAACAGGCCGGGTTTCCCCGGTGGCGCAGTGGTTGAGAGTCCGCCTGCCAATGCAGGGGACGCGGGTTCGTGCCCCGGTCTGGGAGGATCCCACGTGCCGCGGAGCGGCTGGGCCCGTGCGCCGTGGCCGCTGAGCCTGCGCGTCCGGAGCCTGTGCTCCGCGGCGGGAGAGGCCACAGCAGTGAGAGGCCCGCGTACCGCAAAAAAAAAGTGAACAGAACAGAGAGGATCTTCTATGGGATGAGCAGCAACCTTTTCACCCTCTCAGCTCTTGTTCCTTCCCCTTCCTCTCCTCCCTTTCTGCTCCATCTTCTCTGTCTCTCCCTCCCTCCTCTCCTCCCTTAGTGTACCTGTTGTGAACATTACTGATTTATGGAATGTGTGCCTGGGCTTTGTGGACCCCAGCCAGCCCGTGGGTGGGGTCTCCTATTTATTCTCTGCTCTTCTCTCAAACCAGTCCAGTTGCTCATGGACTTGGCTTCCCTGACAGTTGAGATGTGGTAGCGCCTCATTTGGGGCCCGAGGATCACCTTGTCCAGCCCTGCTTCTCCCCGGACATGCACACAGGTCTGTTCAGAACAGTGAGAAGGTCCCCCTGCCTTCCTGGATCTCCGTCATTCGGGCCAGCACAAATCAGAAGACCAACATTTACTGAGCACATACTATGTACCAGCTATGGTATAGGCATTTTCATAGGCACGATTCCACTGCATTTCCACAAATCACACGCTAGGTGGTATTCTCCCCATTTTATACCTGAGGGGAAAAAAACCAAGGCTCAAAGAGGTCGAACCACTTTGCCAAAGTCCCATGGCTGGTAAGTGGTGCCATGTCCAGACGCCGTGGCAGATTCGGAAGCTCTGCTCTTTCTGTGACTCTTGCACGTCCCTCCGAAGATTGGGTGCTAGGGGTGAAAAAGAAACCCATGGTTCCTCCCGGGTCCTCAAGAAGGTTACAGCTGAGTTAAGAGCAGGCGCAGACCCCCGTTAACAGCTCGAGGCAGCGTAAGCTGTGCGGACTGTAGGCTTCACGGGGTGGAGCCGGGGCTGGAATCACAGGGCTGTCAGTCAATAAGCCACTCTCCAGAGCTGGAGCCCCATGGATGCAGGGACAAAGGAGGGGCCAGCCCAGTGTTGCTTTCCGGAAGAGAGTCACTTGGTTTTCGGAAGGCTGACTCCCTGTGGGTTTTTTTCTTTTTTGGGGGGGGAAAAACAGGTAGAGTAACGATATTAGAGTAGAAAGAATTGGGTAGTTAGGACTTTTTCCCACGTGTAGCATCACGTCAGTCTGGTTGCTGAGTTGTGGGGTGTCCGAGGCAGCTCAGTGAGTTTCCTAAAACCTGGGGAAAAGGCTGCGTTGGTATTTGCAGGTCCTGAGCCGTGTGAACAAGACTGGTGAGGTCTGGGCAGCTGCAAGCCTTACCTTCGCTGCCCGGGGTCTGGAGCAGCTGTGGAGAGGGTCTTCCCTGCTCCTTCTGTCCCTCTGGGGGCTCAGTTAACAGGGAGGGTCAGTGTGAGGTCTGTGCACCCAGGCTGGGAATGCAGCAGCCCTGTGCCCGGGGGCTTGGTTAGAAGCATCAAACCTTCAAGTTGTGGAAGAGACTCCAAGGTCATCCTCTCATCCATTGGTTCCACAGATGAGGAAGCTGGGGCCCGGGGAAGGGGAAGCACAGGCAAGGATGTGGGGTTTGGTCTTCTCCTGGACCGTGGAGGCTCAGTCCAAGGTTTTCTTCCTGCCCCACCTTGATGCAAATGTTCTGTCATCTGGCTCCCCAGGCCAACAGTCTTTTCCGAAGTCTCACAGCTGTGTCTCACCTCCTAGGTTCTCCAAACCTATCCCCGAATCCGATGTCCCCAGCACACAATAACTTGGGTAAGTAGCTCTTTGGATGACTCAATCCCCCTCTAGCTGTAGCCCTGCCTGGTGGCCCGTGTGTAGAGGGGGCCCTGAAGTTGAGGCTCCCCTGCTCCGACCCCCACCATCCGCCCAGTGCAGCCCATCAGGTTTCTGGTTACATTGTTTCTGGGGTCACCCACAGAACGGGAAACCTGAGAACAGTGGTGGCAGGAAAGGCAGCCGTGTGCCAGGTTTGTATTTCCCCAGGGAGGCGGTTAGACACGAGTGAATGAAAAACCCCCGAACCTTGTGCTTAAGAGACACGAGGGTCTCCGGTCAGTGAGCATCCGTGTGTGATCTGATGCAAAGCCACAGGCAGCGGTGCAAACCGCAGCCCCCGGCTTTCGGGGACTTGTTTCAGATACATTTACTTGGATTTTATCTGAGCACCTCATCTGACGATGATGTCATTTTTATTTAAAACAGTACCATATAAGGAATTTGGGGGGATTAAAAAAAAAGCCAAGTTACCTATAATGCCCCTGCCCTAACACAGACATTTTTGCTTCATCTCGGTCCCTCTGACGTTTGTGGATCAGGCACATATATTTGTGCTTTGCCTTTGAGATAATAGTTCATATCCACCTTCTCCTGTCTTCTCGTTGTTATTTTGTAAACACATTTCCGTACTTAGATGACGCGTTGATCATCTTGCATTATCTCATGATGTTTTGGAGCAGCTGGGCCATCACTTCCACAACCTTCCCTTAGATGTTTGATTTCTGGGTCATTTTTCTGAGATTCACTTTTCTAATCCAGGAGCATCCTTTGGCTTCAGCGTGGGGCCTGCCGGAGGGCTCAAAACAAATTAAATATTTGTTGAGTTTTTATTGAGGGGAATTTTTATTTCTGTGTTGGTCTGGTAGCTTTAGAAAAATGTGAGTTTGGTTCTTTTCCAGCCTGTATTGCTGGGTTTGATTTGTGGCTCAGGAAAAAGAAGGAGTTAATATCCAAGCTTGGTGAATCAGAGTGGATTGGCCTGGCTTTTGTTCCCAGTTGTTCCCAGTTCTTGACTGATAACATCAGATGAAGAAAGTCATCATTTGGAACGTGGGGAGCTGCTTGAAAACCTTTTGATACAGGCTGACAAGTGGGCAGTGTGAGCTGTAACTTTGGGGGATCTGTTTTATCATCTTTGTAAAATAATACCACTGTGAGTGTTGGGCTTTACAGCGGGAAGGTCACATTCCCGATGTGAAAGGACTGATGGAGTTTTTAAACACAAACTCTGAAGGCTGGAAGCTATGTTAACCCTTGAGAACTTAAAGGCCATGAGTGTGAACTTGACTCTGGGCTTTCAGCTTTGGAGGCTGAGCCCTCTTACCCCACCATGGCCATGGGCGCCCTGAAGTCGACAGACATCAGAACTGGTGCTTGCCTTGGCAACCCCACTGCCTGACTCGGTGGTTCAGGCCGCAGGTTGTCCTGGGCGGGTACTCACTGTGAATTCCCCTCGAGATTGCGTGGACCAGGATGACAGCGTGTTCTTGAACTTGGCCCCGAGGCAGAGTGCCCTGCTGGCACAGTTCTCCCTTGCCTCTCGTCTGAGGGTCAGGAATTCTTAGGCCATTTCTTGCAAAGGAAGGGACAGCCTCCAAGCCTGGTGGGCAGAGAGGGGGTGCCACTCGGCTGGGAAGATGTGAATGTGGGGGACAAGTCAGCCAACAAGCCACGGTAGGACTCACGGCGAGACACGGGCGCTGACAGGCCTGGCTTCCTCTCTGCTTGCCAAGCCCTCGAACCCCCGCCTTCACCCATTCAGTACTGTTGGTAGGGCCCCTACCATCTCACAGCCTCTGGCATCGTAGCTGCAAGGGGATGAAAGGATGGTGATGAAGATGGCAGACATTTCTCGAGAACTTGATATTTACTGAGCGTTGTTCAGAGTGGCTCACGCATGTTAACGGAATCTTTGTAACAACTGTCTAAGGTGGTGGTGCTGTGATTTTTCATTTTATGGAATAGGAAAGCAAGGAACGGACTGGTTAATGAACTTGTCCCCTTCACGCAGCTAGAAAATGGAGAAGCTGGCTTTGAACTCAGGCCATGGGGATCCAGAACTTGCGCCCCCACGTGCAGCAGGACCCTGCCTTTGCTCGGTCACTTAGACTAGCTCTCGCCCTTTTCACTCAGAAGAACTAGGCTCAAGGAGACACCTATGGACTTACAGTGGGGAACACATGTCAGGTGTGAGGGCCCTGGTGTCCCATGTTGTCCCTGGCTGGGAGCCCTCCCTGCTTGCCTGTCTCTTCCTCACTCAGTCATTCTCTGGGCACTTCCTGCTTGGTCACCGTATGCCAGTCCGAGTGGGGGAATTCAAAGAGGCGTCACAGACCCTGACACGAAGGTGCTTTTGGCCTTGCTGGGATAAATAAGGCAGGACGATAAATACTTTTTATGTAAAACAAGAGGGGGGACTAACCTGGTGGTCCAGTGGTTAAGTCCGCCTTCCAGTGCGGGGGTTGTGGTTTCGATCCCTGGTCGGGGACCTGAGATCCCACGTGCTGCGGGGCAACTGATCCCTCGCGCCGCAAGTACTGAGCTCATGTGCTACAACTAGCGAGAAGCTGCAACGAAGAGCCCATGTGCCGCAACGAAAGATCCCATGTGCTGCAACTATAATAAATAAATAAATAAATTAATTAATTAAAGCAAGAGGTAGGTGCAGATGAAGTACCCTGAGGGTTCAAAGGAGCAAACAGTGGCGTTCCCGTGGGGACATCATCCAGGGTGGCCAGTGTCTCCTATGTATTAAGTCATTCAGTCACCATTTGCTGAGTTCCTAGTAGGTACTGATGCTGGTGGTCCAGAGCCAGGGAGGACGTTTAGGCGTTCACAGTCTGGTGGAGTGGCTGGAGGTGTCTGTCCACCACCGGTGATGCACTGTGCCCGGTGCCAAGGGAGCAGCACACAGGAGGGAGGAACTGTATGTGCCCAGGAGGACAGTGCCAAGTAGGGTGGGGGGACCTTGGAGTTGTGATGACCTGTATGAGCTGGGCCTTGAAGGACAGGTGGGACACGGTGAGGCAGAGAAGGAGGGAAGGACACTGCCGATGGAAGCAATGGCGTGAAAGGGTGGGGTAAGCTCGGAGGACAGCTGGCGGTGTGGTTGGTTGGCTTGTTGGGAGGCACAGTGGAGAAGATGAGGCTCGGGGTTGGCGGGTTGAGAAGAGAGCCCTGAGGGCCACCCTTACGTAGCCCTGTCTTGCCTATAGGATAAGGCAAGATGGTGGGTTCTGAGTTGGGGGTTGGTGGTTATCTGACGGCAGCTTCATAATGATTCATCTGGCCACTGTGTGGAATTTAAAATCTCGGGGAAATTACTGGGGCTACCCCCCCCAAATACCCACTTAGGAAGCTGTAGCGCTGAAGGAGGCTGAGATGAATGCTTTAGAGAAATGGCAGCGGGAGAGGAGAGGGCGTTTAAGAGTGTCATGAATCATTGGCATTCATTGATCAGCTTTAACTGAGAAAACGATGATGCTTTAGCTTAACTGAGGCAGAGCCCCAGGAGATGGGACGGGGTTTGGGGCGAAGGGTGACAGGGAGATGCCGGTGCTTGCCTGTGTCCAGGAAGCGGCAGGACGGTCAGGAGAGAGGCTGTGGCTGGAGGTGCAGCTTTGGAAGCCATTAGCATGTTTGACAGCCTTGCCCAGAGTGGAGTCAGAGACGTGATTTTGTCATCAAATGAGTTTGGAAAGCCTATACTGTGCCCCCTCCTGGGCCCCCCAGGGCACCCGCAGCGTAAAGCCTCTGCGAGTCCTGCAGAAAGGAGGCCTGTTTGGTCCAGCGTTTCTCCCACGGGTCCAACCGCTGTTGGAACACTTTTCTCTTACGATCCTATTGACCCTCCCATAGATCTCACTTTGGAAACACTGATGAAGGTTCGGCTGAAGTCCTGGGAGTGGATGGATTCAGTGGAGAGGGAGACCCAGCTCAAGAAGGAAAGAGGGCTGAAGACAGACTCACGGGACCCTCTCGGGAAGAGGCTGAGGGTCAGGTGGAGGATGGTGCCTCAGGGAGGGGAGGAGGTGCTGAAGGACACAGTGGGCGGGTTCTGCAGAGATGCGAAGTGAGAAGTGAGAAGAGAACCCCTAGTGAGTTCAAGGGCATCCTTTGGGGATAAAGGGGTGGTGGGGTGGGCAGCACGCAGCAGCTGCCTCCGTGTTTCTCCTTTGTGGCTGGCGTGTCCCAAGCAGTAGGATGCTGCCAGGCACGCGGAGAGTTCTCCCCGGAGAGAGACAGGGCATCTCAGGACACCTATTATTTCTAGTAAAGGAGTTATTATACAAAAAGAAAGCAAGCATAGGACATCGGGCTGCTGCTTCATTTCCTCCCTCCTCCAGGCAAAAGATTGCACCTCCTGCCACAGTAAAGCCACTTGGGGTGCCTCGAGGAGGTGCCCCATGAGTGACTGAAAGGCAGCTCAGCTTCTGGCTAGGGGCAGGCTCTGGGGAGGTCCCAGGGCTTTGTTTTGCAGGGAAGGGATGTGAGCAGGTGATGTTCCTGTTATTACACATCATGCCGGATGAGTCACCTGGAATTTCCTAAGGATTTAGGTCAAGGATTGGAGCAAATGGAGGGGAAGGAGGAGGGAGGCGGAGAGAGAGAAGAAAGGTAACGAGCTGGATCCTGCCGGTGAGTAAAGTTGTTCTCTGCTTTAAAGTGAGACATCTCGGGAGGGGCCTTGACTGGGGGAAACGAGGTACCAGGGAATGTCCTGGGGCAGTGGCTTAGCTGGAGTTTAAGGAGGTGATGGTTTCCCGGAGGACGTTGGGCTGAGGCTGCCTTCCTCTCCTGCCAGGAGAAGGGGGCCCTGGTGGCAGAGTAGCAGGAAGACCCCTGGGCCCCGAGAGACGGCAGGGGCCCACGTTACAGGCCCTACCTGATCCCAGGTGTCTTGGGCTGCTGCAGAAGTTCTTTTCTGAGGCCTCGTTGGGCTTTAATCTTCCATAAGCTTGGGACACCACAGGCAGGCATCTTCACGGCAGGACGTCGGCTGCCGGCTGGACCGTCACGCTCCTGAGGGTCCGTCCAGCTCTTAAGACTTTTCCACTGTTCTTGGTTTCAGTAAACTGGTCCTAGGTTGAAAGAGCGTGGGGTCTTTTCTGTGTAAAACTGGGCTTGTTGCCCTAATCCTTGGTGAGACAAGTTGGAATGGGTGCCCGGCTGCTGGGACACAGCTGGCCTGGGCCTGCAGGGACCTAACCCTCAGGTACACAGGTGGCTCAGGCACAGGTGTAGAGGATATTTTCACAGCCACCTGCGCTGGGCCTCGAAGGTTGCGTCCTGGCAGACGAGGGGGACGAGCAGTCCAGGCAGGGGAAGTGCACATGGGGGTTGGGGCGTGGAAGCCTCCCGGCCTGAGGCAGAGCCTCCTTCCGCAGGTGAGCAGGGCACAGACTAAGTCAGCCGTTTGTGATCTGACCTTTAGCTTTACAGCATCGCTGCTCCCAGCCCTCACCCAGTCCCTGCTTTCGATGTATAGTAGAAAGTTAATTTCCCCGCTCCGACCTCCCCCCGCCCCTTTCATTTACCGGATTTGGATCTCTCGCACATGTTTTTAATAGGCATCCCTTTGCCTTCTGGGTTTTATTCTGTTTTCTTTTCCTTAAACAAAACAGAAAGTCAGTGCCAGCTTGGAATGGGGCTCAGAGCTGAAGCCAGCCAGTGCGTTAGGCTGGCAGGGGGCCAGTCGAGAATTAAGTGCCCCGCGCTCCTCGAGTGGTCTGGCCGACACCGCACCGGTGGGGACAGGGGGCCGAGAACGGCTGCAGCGGGAGGCTCCTGCGTCTGCAACGCCTCTGCTGCAGGAAGAG
Organism: Phocoena phocoena; assembly: GCF_963924675.1. Lineage (NCBI taxonomy): Eukaryota > Metazoa > Chordata > Mammalia > Artiodactyla > Phocoenidae > Phocoena > Phocoena phocoena. The sequence goes on from NC_089220.1 coordinate 109,740,496, forward strand.
AGATTGGCACAGACTCAGCAGTCTGGCCGAGAGCAGAAGCGTTTGAAGGGAAGGCCTTGGGCACACGCCATCAGCTGCCACTCCAGGTGTGCTGAGTCCTTGGCTAGAGAAGCGAAACCACTTTCCACTGGGGCAGGTCACTTTACCCTGTAGAGTTGTCCTCCCAGAGGAGCCTGTGAGTGGCATATGTTCAGGGTTCTTAGAAGCAACCTTACATAAAATTGCTTCTGCGTTTGTTGGGAAACTCTTGAAATTAGGGTAGGTTGGCTGGCTGGATTGATTGATATGGAGGAGGAGTAGCCACCTGAAGATGTCATTTAAGATTTAGTGCCCAGCTTCCCTGGTGGCGCAGTGGTTGACAGTCCGCCTGCCGATGCAGGGGACACGAGTTCGTGCCCCGGTCCGGGAAGATCCCACATGCCGCGGAGCGGCTGGGCCCGTGAGCCATGGCCGCTGAGCCTGCGCGTCCAGAGCCTGTGCTCCGCAACGGGAGAGGCCACAACAGTGAGAGGCCCGCGTACCGCAAAAAAAAAAAAAAAAAAAAGATTTAGTGCCCGGGACAAGTTTTGTTTCCCCTGCAGAACTAGTAAGAATTGTCTGTCCACCAACCAGAGCCATGTAGCATACTGTGCTCCCTTTTTGCCTTGTCTGCTAGGAAGCTTAGACCCGAGCGGAGTGCTCTTTCAGGAGCTGTAACTTCATGGTTAGCCTGTTTATAGTCTTCTCTTTTCCAGGGTCCTGACTCTGTCTTGTTCGGAACCATGGTCTGGATAAGTCCTTTGGTAGGAAAGAGATGAGGGCATACATGAAGTTTAAAATAAAGTGCCATTCAAGGCATAACCCCGAGGTGGTGATCATACTTGGGTCTGCAGCTCCTCTTACAGAAATGCCTTGAGGAAGTACCGAGGGATGATGGGAGGGAGAGAGGTGAAAGGCAGGGCTGACTGTCAGTTGTCTGCAGACAACAGTAAGTGCATGGCTGTGGTGCTGCTTCTGAATGTAGGTCGGCTCGTCCAAACAGCACTCCGTGAAATGGCAGCCTTCAGACTTTGCCTTGGCCTGACGGCTCTGTTCCCCCAAGTAGCATCTTCTTAATTATGTGTCAGGCTCCTGCATCCTGTGTTTTCCACAGCACTGTTCAGGGAGTGTCTGTGAGTTGCAGGGATGTTTAGATAAGGGCTCAGATCTGCTTGGGAGGGCCTCTTGGGCTAGGACCCCAAGCCTCTCTCTGATTCCGAGACACCTTGAAGCCCACACGTGCCCAGAATATGGTTCTGGCCCCATGTTACCCAATGGGTGGCCTGCTGGCTTCTCTTCTTTTGATGGGTGGGCTGAGTCAGTGTTCCTGGGAGCCTAGCTCGCTCACTTCTGCCTGGACTAAGCCCAGGGGGTGCTGGAAAAGGCTTTATAATTTGGAGATGAAGACTGCTCTGTTCTGTACTTGGCTAGAGAAGCCAAGGCCAGCCCAGATCAGCCGTAGCTGCCTCTTCATGGTGACCCATGCCAGAAACACCATGACCTACATGGTCTGCTTTCAGTGGCTTCCAGTACACTGCAGTCACTGTTCAGACTGGGCCACTGAGGCCAGAGAGGGACGTTATGTCCCTCAGGTTGCACAGCAGGGTCAGCAGAGCTTGCCTCTGGGAATTCCCCAGTACCTCTTGGCCCTGGCACGTTGCCAGACCACTTTGAAGGCTTGGAGTGCACTTGGATTTCTTAGGTGGTGGTGGTTGTTTTTTTTTTTTTTTTTAAGGTTTCCAAAGCAACATAGCTCACATTTTAGTGACCACATTGTTTAGAATATAGCTTATCTCATTGGAATGTCAAGCATCGAGCAAAGCCAGAGCCGGATGTGGCTGGCGTGGCTCAACCCAGCCTCGGGGGCACTGGCCGCAGGCCATGGTCGCTCCTGCCCCACCACGCCACTTTCACCATTAAGTAGTGTGGGCCCTGGCAAGGGAAGGAGGGGCAAGGACGCTTTGCTCGTTTCGGATGGAGGTCAGGACAAGAACAGGATCTTTTCAAGTTCATATAACCACAATTATTATAATTTCTGTTGACACCATCTGTTGAGTGCTTGATGCGTGCCCCGCTCTCCACTTGCATTATCTCAGTCCCTCCACAGACAGCGCCTGGTGATAAAGGAGATGCTCCACTCTGGTGACCCGTGGGGAGATGTGGACACGAAACTCAGTTTAACTGGTTTGCTCAGCAGCACGTGGCTGGTCTGTGTCTGAGCAGAGGGTGGACGATGGTCCATGTGGCCTTGAAGCTTGTGCTCCGTGACCTGGTCAAACATCTAGGGCAGTGGTTTTCAACTGGGGCCTATTTTGCCCCGTGGAAGACTTTTTGCAACGTCTGGAGGCATTTCTTACTGTCACAGCTGGGACGGTGAGATGGATGTGTGCCGCCGGCGTCTGGTGGGTAGAGAGGCCAGGGATGCTGTGCACATCCTAGAGTGCACAGAACCCTCTCCCCACAAAGACAGAATTATCTGGCCCCAAATCTCAGTAGTGCCGAGGTTGAGAAACCTGATGTAGGTGTCCCGACCCTCTAGCTGACTCTTCCAGGGTGTGTGGAGTGCAGGGATGTCACGGGCTGCAGCTCCTCCCATGTGTGCTGACCTTCTCTTTACCCTTAGACGGGATCGTGGGCGTAGACCCCAGAAGGAGATCAGGGCCACTTTGCCCTGCAGGGGGACCCGGGCCTCTCCTGGGCTTTACGTACTTTCAGAGGTCTGGTGAGCTGAGCAGAGGTTCTCGTGGGTTCTCGCTCTGGGAGGTTGCCCGGCGGGCGGTGAGCAGGGGTCTCCGGCCAGTGCTGAGACTTGGCACGGCGAGCCCTTCCCATCACTCTCACTGGCTCCCACAAAGACACGCCCTGAGTGACCAGGCGGCTCCACGTATATGTAAGAGCCAGAGCAAGTGACTCAGGCTGGAGGTCTGAGGCGGAGGAATGAGGGCAGCAGAATCCCTGATTCGCCAGCAGGTGGTGGGATTCAAGTAGGCAGAGAACAGGATGTGGCCCGGGGAGCAGTGCAGAGCAGAGAAGCAGCTGGAAGGGCTGGCTGGAGTGCTGGGGAGTCCTGTCAGAGGCGTGGCACTGCTGCAAGTGAGGAAGGACGAGGGCCCGGCCCAGGGCCAAGAGGATGGACCCTAAGGTGGGAGATGACACACAGATGGGCAGGAGGAGGGCAGGGGTACCTGGGCAGGTGTGGAGCCTGGAACAGCTGGAGGTGACAGGAGGCATAGGGAATCACGGGAAAGGTAATGTGGAGGCACGTGAGGGGAAACCTCTATTTCAGGGGTTCCCACCTCTTCTGAGAACCACCCCCTCACAGGATGGCAGTTTGCTCTGAGGAGCCCTTGACCGAGACACAGACTGACAACTAGGATAAATTCAGAGCTTCTTTTAGGTGAGTTTGTGTCTTAGCCACCCGACAGACGGCATCTGGATACATTTGGAAGATAAGTTTCCACAATAAGAGGCAGGGACCCAGTTCACTCTGTAGACGGTGCCTGGTGCCTGTGTGGCTGTAGACGCGACCCCCTGGGCCGCACCAGCCTTGTCATTTCACAGGCTTGGACGCTGCCGCCCGACAGGCTAGGAGTTAGCCCACGACCAGGCAGAGCCAGAAGCTGCAAGCCCTTCTGGGAGGCAGAGATCAGCATGGGTCACTCTGGGGACCTTGGGAGAGAGGCAGATGGTGTGGCCAGACCACAGTGGGCACTCCTGGCCTGTCCGGTGCATTTAGCCAGGTGCTTGTTGGTCTCGGGGCCTTTTGGGTTTGACCCAGCACCTCCTTGAATACTACTTCAACCCAAGGCCAGGCCGGGCGGGGCAGGGCCTTTGTGAGCTCAACTAAATAGTGCCAAGGCCAGTGGAATGCTTCTCCCAACACCTGAGGATTTTGTCCCACTGGATCCTGCGAGTTTTACACAGTAAAAGGGTGGGGGGGGATTCTAATGCCCTGAGAGGTGGGGAAACAGGCTTCTGGAGCATCTAGGGGACCCCATCCAGGAGCTGAGGGGCTGGGGGGCCCCCTGACCCAGCGGCCCGGCCTGTCTCCTCAGACCTGCAGCCCGTCACCTACTGCGAGCCGGCCTTCTGGTGTTCCATCTCCTACTACGAGCTCAACCAGCGCGTTGGGGAGACATTCCACGCCTCACAGCCGTCCATGACAGTGGATGGCTTCACCGATCCCTCCAACTCAGAGCGCTTCTGCCTGGGGCTGCTCTCCAATGTCAACAGGAACGCGGCCGTGGAGCTGACGCGGAGGCACATCGGTAAGGGGCGGCCACGCCCCCCCCCCCGTGACACCACCCCGCACCCCAGTCAGCACAGCCCCTGCCAGAACCCACCAGCCACCACTGTGCGCCTCCCCACGCCCGTCCCCCAGGCTCCGTATTGCCTTGTTTAGGGGCCAGACAGGTAGAGTTCCGGTTGCTTGATTGCTCCCACTCAGAGACCATTTCTGAAAATTTGAAAGCCACAGAGGAGGACAGTTGACTTTCCTGAGAAAGGCAACCGTGCAATTCTCTTAATAAAAATACCCTTGAAGTACTGATAGGTGGACAAGTATATGTCCACCTTGGAGGAATGATATTCTCTTTGTTCACTTCATATATGATTGTTCTAGGAACTTAGAAGAGGTGGAGAGACCAGTATTGCCCGCCTCCGGGACACCAGTGCTGCTAACACGCTCTCCTGACACCCAGCACGTGGTGAAAGATCACTTAGTTTAGGGAGGATGAAGCCTTGCTGTGTGTCACTTGGTTTGCTCATAAAATTACCATGCTGAGGATGTGCACAGCTTTGCGATCCAGAGTCCTAGAAGGGCCGTAGAGATGGTGTAGAGATGGTGGGTATTCTCAGACGTTGTTCAGGGCACGCAGGGTGGTCAAGGGGTTCCAGAGTAAACCCAGGAGCTGGGCGGGGCAGCAGGGGTCTGGGCACGTGTGAACCAGAGCACCTCTGCTCTTGTTTGTATTGTATCTTGCGCCTTCACAGAAGATTTCATTTGGACAGAGGGTTTTACAGTCAAGAAAAGTTTGGAAGCCATGAGCCTGCACCAGTGTGCCTATTTTCCAGGGAATGATAACCTGATGCCCAGGGAGGGGCGGAGCCCTGCAGAGGCCACACAGCAAGTGTGTAACACAGTCGGTGACAAAGAGCCCCCTCCTGCCCCTGAGCCTGCATCCTTCCCAGACAGCCTCCTACTTGTTTTCTTCTAAAAAAGATCCCCGGTGGTATACACAGGTGTTTACTTACCCACTTTATACTTTTCTGTATTTAAATATAACATTTCAGAAATTACCCAAACATTTTTGTTCTTTGGGTCTGGGTCTTCCCACCTCTGCCTCCCGCTCTTGACCGACATAACTCCAGGGCGCCTCCTAGTGGCCCCCGAGTCTGTCAGCACCCTGGTGTCTGTGAGCTGCCAAGTCCTGTAGCACTGAGCCAGGAAGAACTGGGGAGTGGCGGGGCCGGGGACAGTGGTGGGACGAGGAGGCAGGCCTGCAGCCGGTCACCTGGTTTCCATCCCACTCCACGTTGCGCCTGTGAAAGCTGGCTCCGTTCCCCGGCCCTCTGGGCCTCTGCCCCCAGGAGTGGGAACAAAGACCTTCGAGGCAGGAGAAGAGAACATCCCCTGGCTGAGCAGACTCGTTGTCAGAGGGTTTATATAACTTGCTTGAATTGCAGAGCCAATTTAAAAATAATTTCTGTCCATCTGGAGTGGATTTAAGAGATGAAGGGAAAGTAAATGATATAAAGCTATGGAATGTTTTAGAAAAATGCATCGAGGGGAGAAAGGTACAGGGAGTGGCACTAATTAAGCCATCCTTGCAGTGACGGGCTCCTGGGGTATCTGCTGCCTCAGGAGGAGCTCTGCAGGCTGACTGAGTTTCTGAATCTTGGAGGGGGGAGGGACCTAGTAGTAGTAGAAGCAGCAGCAGCTACTGCTCACCAGGCACTTGCTTTGTGTCTTACAGCAGCCCCATGAGGTAGGTATTATTGCTACCCCCATCTTACAGGTGAAGAAACTGAGGCTCAGTGGCTGAGTAACTTGGCCGAGGCCCACGGCAGGTCATTGGCAGAGGCTGCTGTTAAGACTTAACCCATGCTCTTCCCTCTCGTCTGCCTCCCCAGCTTTGGCAACCTAGCGTCACCCATCACTTCCCCGTGTGTTCAGGCTTGGGCTCTGGGCCCCGTTTGCCTGGTGACCCTGGCAGAGAACCGGTCACTTGGAGCATCGGCTGCAGTTCTGCCTCCTTTGGTAGCCTCAGCTGGTGCCAGGACCACTCTGACCCGAATCTCTCTAGGGCGAGGCGTGCGGCTGTACTACATCGGAGGCGAGGTCTTCGCAGAGTGCCTCAGCGACAGTGCCATCTTTGTCCAGTCTCCCAACTGTAACCAGCGCTACGGCTGGCACCCAGCCACTGTCTGCAAGATCCCACCAGGTACCACCACCGACATACCCACCCTCTCCCTCTCCCTGAGGTCCTCTCCTCTGCGGCACATGCCTGGGATGCTGGAAAGGTTTCTTCTCTCTTACCTTTTCTCCTCATTGGTGTTTGCACTGACAATCTGGAGATGCTTCCCTTGGGTTTTCTGCCTTGCTGTCTTATTGTGACCTCCCCGAACCTTTGGGGAGCAGACGTAGCATCTGACAGATCTGCCTTTGATCTCTGGGTACCTGTTTATTGCCTGTGTGCATAGATGCTAAGATAGTATGCCTGCTCCCTTCCTTTTCTCCCTCCCTCCCTTCCTTCCTAAAGCCATGCCAGATGCTGTAGGGGGATGGAGGGGTGCAGAAAGTCCTTCTGCTCTCCCCACAGACCTTACCCATCAGCTGAGTGTGCACGGCAAAGACACAAATGTGTTTAATACAAGGGAGGGTGCTACGCACCATGCAAGCAGCACAGGTAACGTGCTCTTGGATCCAAGGGGAAAAACACATTTAACTGTTAGGATGGATCAGGAAAGGCTTCATGGAGGAGAAGGCATTTGGGCTTGGAGCGGTAGGTAAGCATTAGGCATAGGGTGATGGTGGGGCGGGGACCGTGAGGGCATCCCAGGCAGAGGGAACGATATGGGCGAAGGCCCAGAGGTGATGGAGGGCAGGGCACACGTGGGCTGCACTCTGCCTGCAGTGGAGGCCGTTTAAACGACAGTTAGGAGACACGTTTAGAAAACATGATGGGACCAGGCTACGGAAGAACATGAGAAAGTTTTGCTTTTATTCAGGGGGACTGTTGAGGGTTTTCTGAGTAGGGCTACGAATCCCACCTGTACTCCAAGGGGTGGCAGGCTCACCCCAGAGGGTGGCTTGGACAGGGCCAGGCCTGGGTAGATGACCAGGCAGGTGGCTGATCTCATCCAAGGCCTCTTTAGAAAGCTGAGGCAGAAAGCCCCTGCCGCAGCCCACTTCTCCCAGGGCACGCAGCCGCAGTGTGTGGACTGTGCCCGGTGGGTAGAGTGTGTGGGGCTCAGTCCATTGCCTGCGGCATATGTGTGGCATGTCTTTCTGCTCACTAAGTAGCAGGTGATGGTGGAGCGGTGGGTCATGGGCTGGATCAACTTAAGAATGCAAAGAGTCTGAGATGCTCGTGGTGCGCTCCACTTCTGGAACGTCGTGTGGTTGCGTTTACAGAGCACACGGCTACCTTGGGGCTCACTTAGTCCTCACCAGTTATTCTAGCTCTTCAGGTGAGGAGGCGTGCTGAGGAGACAAGTTCAGAGAGGTTAAGCTACCTGCAAAGGACACACAGCTAGTAAGTGGCTGAGCCAGGATGAGCCTAGGGCTGTGTGCTCCTCTGCTGCTTGCTGGGCGGGGGACCGGAACTCACCTTGGGCTCTGCTTCACCCCTCTTCCCCTCAGAGAAAATGAGAAGAGGAAGTCCAGATGCGCACTTAGCTTTCTGCCCATCCCCCGGCCCCACCCTCTCCTTCTCTGGTTCCCGCAGAGCTGGCTGTGGTGCTGGATGTTATCTCATGGGATGTCAGAGCTGGGGGGCCTCTGAGGCCAGCTTCTCCTTTCACAAGGGAGACACGGGCTTAGAAGAGAAAGTGACCAGCCCAGAGGCACGCAGCAAGCCGAGGGGCCCAGTGCTGGCCCGTTAGTGTCACCTCAGCTCACCTTTTCGGGCATTTTCGGCATGTGCTTTTTTTTGTCTTTTATTTCTCTGATTGACACATTCCTGGCACTCAGGCAGTAGGACTTCGAACAAGAGATTTACGGTAAACTTTATGTGTGCCTGTCTCTGGTTTTATGCCTGGAGTTAGGTACACACCTTCACTTTGCCGAGAATGTCACCCCACCCCAGCCTCGTGCCCAGAGGCCAAGATGTGGCCCAGATCTCTCGCTGCCTCCTGGTCCGGGCAGAGGTGGATTTGTTGGAGGTGCCCAGGACCCTCTGCCGAACTCCTGTTGGCACGGCAGGCCGGGTAGCCTCTCAGCTGGCCCGTCTCTCTGGTGCTCCCTCCATCAAAGGGCAAGGACTCCTGTTCCCCAGGAGGTCGGCCATACCCGTACACCACGTGGGCCTTCAGGCTCGTGACCCTGCCTCTGTTCCCTGGAGTCTTGCCTTGGCCCCTTCGCCCAGGGCAGGGCCCACCTCTCCCCACCGTTTCCCTTGTTCCTGGGCTCACTTTACTGTCTTCCTCAGCCTTCCCACAGCTCTGGGAACTGGAGCTTATGGGCCACTGTTTAACTCTCCCCCCTCACCTGTGTCAGCTGCATCTCCCCATCAAGGCGGTGATGGCTTCAGGGGCAGGGACCACGTGGGCCCGCCCCCAGTGTGGTGCTGAGCGTGGACTCTGTGGCTAATATGGGAACACCGGCCTGGGTGACCCTGAGGGGGTGGGGGGCTTCAGCCAGGAGAGGAGTTCTGGACAAGTGCACTCTTCGTCCCCCCAAGCACTGTTCTTGTTCTGTTGGCAGGATGCAACCTGAAGATCTTCAACAACCAGGAGTTTGCCGCCCTCCTGGCTCAGTCTGTCAACCAGGGCTTCGAGGCCGTGTACCAGCTGACCCGGATGTGCACCATCCGCATGAGCTTCGTCAAGGGCTGGGGAGCCGAGTACAGGTTGGGGTTGGGGCGCTTGTCCCTGGGATGCGGGGACTGCAGGTGGCTCAGAACACGGAGCAAGGGCTCCCCAGAGATGAGCTAGGCTGGCCCTTGCCCCGAAGAGCAGAGGGACCGGGGATCCGAGCGGGGCCAAGTCCCACTAGACAGGGAAGAGCTGAGCAGTGCTCGCCCAGTTTCTCAGGAGCTGGGAGCGTTCCATCCTCACCACAACCCTGGGCGGGGACGCTGGCATTGTCCCCGTTGTACGGATGAGGGAACAAAGGCCCAGGGAGGGAAAGCGACTAGCCTGAAGTTGCATCATTTGTGGAAAAGCTGAGCCTAGAACGGTGTCCTCTTGGCGTCTTCCTCCTCGTTCGTTTTGGGCAGATGGTTTTAGGAAGACCCTCTCCAGGGAGTTAAGTCTTCATCTCACTGTTCCTTCTCTCCTCTGTGGCTCCATCTCTGACCCGGTGACCCTGAGGATCTAGGATATTAAAACGGAGAAGCAGGGAGGGGAGGAGGAGATTTGGGTGGTCCAAGGAACAAAATTTACTTGCTCAGAAATGATTTTTTCAGAATTTCTGAGATACTGGTTTTAACATGGCACTGGTCAGGGGTGTCCCTGGTTTGCTCTGTCGAATCCCTCGGGCCGCTCTGGCGTGGGCTTAGAGAAGCCCGTTCCTTTTCCTTCCACACCTGGACAGGAGCTTCCCCTAGAGGCAGGTCCGTGTGCCCAGCCCCGACTCCGCGTCAGACACAGAGGTGCCCACACGTCAGCTGGAGCCAGTGCCTTGCAAGTTACTCTCCCCTTCTCTCCATTTTTCCAGATGTTTGGAATCCATTTTGTTTTGCAGTCATTCTGCACCCAGGCCAAACCCATTTCAGTACTGGCTCTGGGCCACCATTTATAATGAAATCCAGATGAGCATGACTTATGGAAAGTCAGATTCTCATTAGAGGATTTCGGTCCATAAAATCCTCCTCTTTCGTTTACCGTACTTTAGCTGCTGTTCTCCGTGTCTGCCCCACAGTGCCAGGGAACACAGCACCTCGGTCTCTGGGGTCTCCCTCAAATCCGGGATGAATGACCAGTTGAGCTATCCGAGTGGTCAGCCGTCAGAGAACTTACAACCCAGTTATAATGGCCTGAGAGTAGCCCAGGCCCAAAAGCCCAGCCCGAGGGACGTTTTAGCTCACCTTTTGGCCTTGGCTGAGTCATTTAGGGAGCAAGAGTGGAAAGGTTAGAAAATCAATCTTCTTTTTAGTTGGGGAAGGGAAATATTTAAAGATGGACCCGGTGGAAAAGAGCCAGAGGGAGGTCCATTTGTTCCTGTTAGCACTCAGACTGCAGTCTAGAGGGCCACACTCAGGCACCCAGGTCAGGCAGGCACGCCAGGGCCGAGTCTGCGAGCCCATTTCTAACCCTCCACTCGGGAGAAGCGCAGGCCAAGCAAGCAGGGTGGTGACCTCGGGCCAGCGGCTCTTGACCTGGCGCGGCACTGCAGTCCTCCAGGTTCAAGTGCTCGGGAAGAGGCCCCTGCTGGCAGAAGCCTTTCCCTGGGGGCACTGTGTCACTGCAGGACATACTGCCAGCACACCCAGTCCTGCGCAGCCCACCACATCACTGCCACCTGGCAGCACCGCAGAGCAACCTAACTGCTGGTGCGGCCCCTTCCCAGAACAGCCTCGCCCTCCTCCTGCCTCCTGGGCCAAGGAGAGTAAGGTTTCACCCCTTCCTGTGAGGCGGCTGAAAGCAGAGCCCAGGCCTCTCACCTCCAGCTGGCACCAGCGCCTCCGGCCTCAGCAGATAGCCTTTGCTCAGTGGAGGCCTTTGGGAGCCTGCCTGCAAGCTGCGTCATCAACCAGCCCGAATTTAGACAAAGTGCTTTGGGGAAAAGAAACGTGTGGTGTGCCTTGGTTTTTTCCAGTAATTGTTACACGGCTCGCTCTGCTCGTAAGATTTTCCAAAATAAGGCCATAGATGGGAATTGTATCAGCACATTGGGGACCGACAGCATGTGGACTCTGTCGGCGCTCTGTAAGAAACACCCCTCAATCAGACAGACGCACGTCATCGCGGCCTGCTGGGGGTGGGTCGGGGCTGAAGGCAGGGGAGCTGTAGGTGCCCTCTCAGGACAGGGGGACCAGAGAGACCTTTGCTCTGGCTGAGGTTCTCCCTCAGGTACCCATCAAGGCAACCGGGGGGCCTCTGGGGTACCCTGGAATTTGCCTTACATGTTTCTCTTTAAGGGGGCCACGTCCTTCCCTGGTGCAGGAGAACCTGATTTACTCAAAGCCCTTCCTGCTTGGAGTTTGGCCCGGCAGTTTCAGCAAGTCAGTGGCATCTCCTCCAGGACAGGGTCTAGCAAGGCAGTCCGTATCTCTGGCTCTGGGAAGAAGCCTGTCACCAAAGCGGGAAAAGGCATTCTGACGTGTGTGTGCTTCTGGACGTGCTTAACATCCCCCAACCCACCCCTTTCCCAATGTCTTGCAGGAGACAGACCGTGACCAGCACCCCCTGCTGGATCGAGCTGCACCTGAATGGGCCTTTGCAGTGGCTTGACAAGGTCCTCACCCAGATGGGCTCCCCAAGCATCCGCTGCTCCAGTGTGTCTTAGAGACATTGGGTGTGAAGGGGGAGGGCGGGGAGGGTGGGCTTGGGGAAAATGGCCATGTAGGAGGTGGAGAAATCAGAACTCAAATCACGGTTGTCAAAGAAGAAGAAATTTTTCTCCCTCAACCAAAGTGGCACGAGCCTGTTTTACAGAACATGAAAGCAAACCCAGAGATGGATTTTTACGAACAGCTGTGTCTGCTGAACCCATCTGCCCTTTGGCCCTGGTGTGAAGGGCAAGAAATGGCTTCTGCTCTGGTGGCTTGAGCAAACAGGTAGTATTTTACCACCTGCCCCCTCCCCCAGCCCCCTTTTCTTTTAATGACAGCAAACTGAGATGTCACTGCCCAACAGGAAACGGCCCTGTGGCCAGGACCGAGTGCGGAATTTGCCTTGGGCACTCTAGAGGCAGGGAGAAGCCGGCAGGCAGGGGTATAAGCGCACCTCGGGCCCAGCCCTCCTCTTCCAGTGAGCATTCCTGAACCCCAGCAGCGGCAGACCTTGCACCCTGGGGGCTGAATTGACTTGGGGTGGGGAGGGGTCTTGTCTGTCTCCACCCCTCGGGGAGCATACTGATTGGTGTGAGCGAGTGTGTCCAGAACCGAGCACACGGACCGGTGGGAAAAGGTGGTGACACCTCTTCTTTAAAAATACTCTTAAAAGTTGTCTGCATTTTCAGCAGTTGGAAGGATCTGTTGAGGCTCAAGCATGTAGGAAATGTATAGTTTGTAGCATCACGTTAATCTCAAAGAGATTTGGATTATGTAAAGTGTTCCCGGGAAGCAGGAGGCAGTTGTCCGCGATGGTGTTCAGGTGCGCGGGTCTCCGGTCACCTGTAAGAGCTCGCTCCGCTTTCTCATGCATTCGGCTACATTGGCTGATGTAGTCAGTTGCGTTAATTAAATGAACTTTATCGTGTGCTCTTTTAAACCTTTGTTTTATATTTTAAAAAAAAAAATTGGGAAACCAGAGGGGGACCCAGCAACATCTCCCCCAAAGTGAAGCTTTTCCAGGTTTTGTTGAGAAGACACCTGCCAGCACGTTTGGAAGCTGAAATTAACAGAAGCAAATTCACCAGGAGGGAAAGATCTCAGGCCAACTGACAAAAGCAAATGAAAGGGCTATTGAAAATTTTTTTTACACCTTTGAAAATTACAGGTTTGGTACAAAGAGGTCTGTCATCTTTCCCCTGGGATATGAGATTATCTAGCTCACAGTAGAGGATCATCAGTGACAACTCTAGCAGTTACAATGTGTAATAAGTACTGCTCCCAGTGGCAATTAGTGAGGAAACTACTATAAGTTATTTCAACTGGAAAAAAAAAAAAAAGAGCCCTCTTCTACTGGCCTTTTGCAGAATACAGCAGATGGAATTGCCACTTGCAATTGGTACTTTATACTTTGCTGCTGTTTTTGTATGAAATGACTTATCCCATATTTTTGCATGGATTTCTACCAGGAAAAATAAAGGGATTTCCTATGGAAGTCCTGTCTTAATTGCAGGTGAAGGGAAGAAAGTGTACACTTTTGGCAGGTATAAACCTCAAATGTGATGACATTTCTGATGCTATGTGGCGATGTTGGGGGCTTCCTGGGTGCCTCACTTACAGGATCCTAGGCCTCTGAAGCTCCAGCCCTGAAGTTTCCAGGTAGGAGAGCTGCTTGCCGAGGACATAGGAAGAGAGACAAGAGTACCTTGCCAGACCTGGACTGGTCTTTGCGCAGGACTGTCGACACAGAGCCGGAGACGGTGTGTAGTCCCTCACTCCACCTGAGGGGGCCCCAGATACTGCAAAGTCTGAAGTTCGTGCCTGGTATGAAATGATGGTGGACTGCTTCTTTTAGATACAGGAAATCATCTGAACCTCCTGGATGTGTGTTCCTGCTCCCAGTCAGGTCTGAGACTCATGGTATGACTTCTTATTCCATTTTGGCCTCGGCTGAAGCCATCGTGGTGCCCCCTCTAAAAGCCACGGGGAGCAGTCTCTGAGGACCCGTGTTCTCCACCTGCTAACGTGATCTCCCGTGAGGGCTTCCTACGGCGCACAGCTGTCCCCCAGGTACTTGGGAACCGGCTTCAGGTACAGCCCAATTTGGGTGATCTTGTTGGTCACATCTGGCTGCGTTTGGATGGTGTCTCAGAACCCTCAGTGCTCAAAGGTAAAGGCTACTTCTAGGAGGCATGAAGTTTTAATTTTGTGCTTTTCCGAAAGCTACTTGCTTGGCCCTTTTTCTTTATAATAGACTGCTGGAGGAGGATGAGAGGAAAAAGTGAGGAAGCCCACCTTCAGCACCATTGAAAAGAAATTTGGTTGTACCCACAGGTTAGGATGTGGTTTCATTCCCACCCTAGAGGCTGCGTAGGTGGCTCTGAGGCACATGTAATATTAGTGTCCTTCAAGTCATAAAAATAGTTTAAAAATCCTATCGCCTGAAGGCATTTATACATTGAAAAACTTAAAGGACAGCTGAAAGGGGCAGGAGGAAATCGGGGCAGTTCTGGGGGGTGACGGTGTCTTCTGGAGACCCTTTTCAGTGCCGTTGTCCAGGCTGCACAACGTGCCTTGTTCCCCTGCCCCGGGCTCCCCCGCCAGGCCACCTTCACCTTGCGGCTTGTGCTGACGCTGACCTGAGAGTAGCTATAGCGCAGGGCCCTAGATCCTGGCCTCAGCACCTCCCTCAGGAGCCAGCTTGTATTCCCTTTCCTCTCCGCCCACTCCCTCCCTGCTCCTAACTTTATTTAGTACTTGGAGCCTTCCAGTGCAAGTAGGTAGCCGCCCCAGCGGTTCGGGTTACAGGCCTGTGCTGGCCAGTCTTCTCTGCTGGCCACCTTCCTGGCAGGCTGCAGATCTGACATTCTGAGACAAGCCCAGAGTCAGGAGCGGGGACTTGGACTCTTAAGAAGAACAGACATGAGGGCAAGGCTGCTGGCAGACTTTTCCACTGTCCTTATGTTGTCTGTGCTGTATTTTTTTATTTACCATGGTGATTATTTTTTTAAATCATTGTTAATGTATTGGAATGAGCTGTAGCACGTATCTTGTGCTTAGTTTGTTTTTCTCCATCTCCCTCTGGCTTCCTAGAGTTTGGACGTATTCCAGGGCTAAATGCTTTTACTCACACCGCCGCACAAAAAGGTTTTCTTTAAGTAACGTGTGCATGTCATGCATGTATGTGAGTAGCTTGGGGAGACGGCAGACATCTGATTTCATTCTCAGCCCCAAGCTGCCATTTCTGAGGCTCCGTGAGGGTCTCTGCGGGGTGAGAGCTCACATTAGAGCTCTCATTAGGCCACTCTCTGTAGTCCTTAAAAGGAGAAGGGAGGGACAGGAATCTGCAGACTGCTCAGGGGACTGTTTACCAAGGGGGTTACCAAGTAGCAAGAGAGGGCATGAGTTTGGTTCCGGGCCCTGTGTCTTACTGTGTGACTAAGTGGCACAGTTGGGAGTTTTTCCCAAATCTACATCTTTGCTAGAAGAAAACCTCAACACAGCTAAGTTGTACCATTTTTCTTGGTGTGGCATAGACGTTCCCTTCTCGAACCCCTTCAAGTAACAGTCTTTCAGGAGTATCAGCCACTCCGCAAGTGGGTGGGAAAGCAGAAAAACGTATGGATCAAAAATGAGGCACCTCTGATGGAAGAGCGGGGAAATGACTTGCGCTACAGGCAACCTTTCAGAAACACAGCTACCACATGCAAAAACTCACGTATTGTGTAAACTGGATTGAGAAATTCTCTCAAGTGATCCTGTAATTTTTTTCTTTTATGCTAAAGTAATGTACACTCGAGCATTCTGGTGTTTTTATATTTATGTAATAATTTCTTAAAACCATTCAAGACAGATAGCTATTTAATTTTTTGAAGAAAGTTGGAAAAGGCTCTCCTCCCAAGGACAGTGGCTGGGAAGAGACGGGGCACAGCCAGTTCCAAACGCTGGTAGAGGGTGCAGTGGCTTTTGGGCTCAGCACCTGGGACGACTGACCCAGGCTGGCTCCCCACGTGGCAGCATGTGACACAGGCAGCTCAGTCGAATACAGGCCCTTACGTGGGGGCCTCTGAACCAAGCCCCTCTCCCTTCCTAGGGGTGAGAACTGTACAGAGGGATGGAGCCATCTTCCTCCCGGAAGCCTTCATTCACCCTCAGTGCTGCTGTTGCAACTAGGCTGTTCTGGGCAGGACTCCTGGTTTGGGTGTGCGTTTGGGTGGGGGAAAAAACGCGGAGGATGTTGATTACCTTCCCTTCTCAGCCAGCCTGACCTTTTATTACCTTTGTAAAAAGCATGTATGTATTTATAGTTTTAGATTTTTCTAACTTTTATCTTAAGAGCAGAGCACCTGTTTAAGCATTGTACCCCTATTGTTAAAGAACTGTGTCCTCTCTCTCCCCTGTAAGTGCCCTTCTAATAAACTTTTCATTGAAAAGCTACTGGGCCAGAAGCTCGCTCTCATTCTCCCTGCCATGTCTGAGTGGAGAGAAGAGGGTAAAGGGCCCCAGGGGCTTCAGAGAAATGTGTCTCCAAGCCCAAGTGCACTTTGACCAAGGATGTGCCAGGTCCCATTCTGCCACAGCCCCGCTGCCCTCATTCACTCACCGAGGGCAACATGCAGTGCCAGCC
This sequence comes from Phocoena phocoena, assembly GCF_963924675.1. Lineage (NCBI taxonomy): Eukaryota > Metazoa > Chordata > Mammalia > Artiodactyla > Phocoenidae > Phocoena > Phocoena phocoena. Next base: position 109,756,798 of record NC_089220.1, read on the forward strand.
AGTCCTGCAGGGATAGCGGGAGCCTCCGGGTCAGGCACGTGAAGGTGTCAAGTCTCCCAGTTGGCACGTCTCCCAGCGCTGCACAAGTCCCAGCGACGCTGTCTCCGCGTTACTTCGCGTTCATTTCCTTTGTATTTGAGAGCCTTTGGCAAGTGAGTGGACGCCACCGGATTAATCTTGCCACAGGCAATGGAGGTAGGTTTCAGGTTCCGAAAGAAGCAGGTTTCCACACTCTCCAGCTCACATGACTTAGCTCCTGTGAAAATCCATTTTAAATTCCAAACGCCCAAGGAGAAAGAGACTTCAAAATTGTTTTCCATGGCTGAATCTTACACTGACCCCAGCTGATGCGGATTAAGAAAAAGGATGATTAAAATGAATAAACAATTCGGGGGAGGCGGAAGGGGGCTGGCGTAATTCTCTAGCTGGGCCACTTCTACAGCAGCCTTCCCTCCCAGGACCTCACCGGAGTCCACACATGGTGTACCAGGAGGGAGGCAGATTTCCCAGGAACGGCACCCACGTGCCTATAGGTTTGGCCTCCATGAACTACATCAAATCCCTACCTTCATTGTTATTTGGCCAGTTCTAGCCTCCCGCCCCTAAACGACTTTCCCCAAGGTTTTATCTAGTCAGTCTCTCGGCAAATGACTCTCACATCCCTACCTGTAAACCAACCTGTTCCTTGAGCGCCACAACTTTAAATTCCAGCTGCCTGTGAAACGCGATCCAAAACAACTCCCCCAAACTGAGTCATCTCCCGTCTTGCCCAAGCAAGCTCCCTTTCCTGACTCTGTGTTTATCGGGAGCCCCCCACCGCCCCACCTTCTCCAAGTCCTGGGCAGCTTGATGCTTTGCTTTTCCTTGCTCCCCGCCACCTCCCACCTCTGCAGCTGCCCCTGGTGATCCAGCCTCCCTTTTGGAAAGGCCCTGAATGTCCGCTCTCCTCTTTTTCTCAGGCCTGCACCTCCCCCTTCCATGGGGGTATCCCCAGACCAGTGTCTGTACTCTTGACATTCCTCCCTGAGAGAGCTCATCTAACCTGTGTGATTTCAAGCCACATAAATGCTAAGGACTCCCAAATCAGTATTTCTAGCCCAGACATCAATCCCCAGCTTCAGACTCATATCCAACAGCCTGCTGGCTACTGGTAAGTGGAGGTGCCACAAGTACCTCAAAACTCAGTTTAAAAACCGCAAGTCATCCTTGCCCTTACTGAACCATCGCCCTCTCCTGGCCTTCAGTCCCGCTTTATCAAAATTCCTTTACTCGGCCCATGGCCACGAAGTCACAGTCGTCCACCACTCCCTCACGCCCCACATCCGACCAGCCCTGTCCCTCTGTGCTCTCGGCCCTGTACTCCAGGCCCTCTGTCACCTGGACAACTGCATGGCTTCCTAACCACTCTTTGAGCCTCCAGCCTGCTTTCCCATAAATGTACCATCCACACTGCCCCCAGTGGCCTCCCTGACCTCAGACGGCGCCAGAGTCCACAGCACAAATTCTAAGGCCTTTAACATGGGCCACGTGACCCTTACCACCTGGCCCCCGTCCAGCTCTCACAGCTTGCTGCCTCGCCCCTGCAACCCAGTGTCGTGTTAAGCGCAGTTCCTCAGGTATCACACCAGTCTACACCCTGCCTCTCCCACCCTGCCTGACACCACCAATTCACCGGGCTAACCTTCCCTAATGCTCTGAGACTCACTTCAGAAAGGAAGCCTTTTGTGAATCTTCCTTGAGAGCAGGGTCTGTATCTTATTCTTGTATCCTCAGCTTCTTTTGGCCACCACATATGTTTGCTGAATTCCCTGAATGAACTGGTGCCTGTATCTAGTAGATTTTACCTTAGCAATGCCTTTTCCATCCATTTTCACTGTGCTGTCCTATACAAGTCCTTATGTATGGTTGAAGGAACACCACCAAAATAAAGTTCCTGATTACCTTTGATCACAGCTGTTCTCCTAATTTGTCACCCTCTAGTCCAGGGATGGCAAGTACAGGGCAAAATTACCAACTTTCACTAGTTCTCTATCCATGCAAAAACCACTCATCACAGTGCTGGGTCCATTCTCAGCTTCAGAATCCTTCTCAACACAGCTCTCCAGGCAGACTGGTAATCAATTGGTGTTGGCTAGTCCTGCTGCCAGATTTTCCTGGAATTAATTACAGTTACATGTCTTCTACTGGAAACCCGCTGGCTCCTTGATTACCTCCCGAGTAGGCACAAAGCAGAATTCCAAGGTTCTCAGCATCACTCCATCCTTATCTACCACCATTTCTCTAGCTGGACTACTGGGGTTTCCCCAACATAACCCCTTGCTTTCTTATCTCCATACCTTTGTTCATGCCATAGCTTCCACTAAGAATTTTGCAGCCTTCACCCACGTATCTGCCCAAATTCTTATCCCCAAACGCTCAAGTCAAGCATCACTTCCTCAAAGTCAATGGGTCTCAAAGTGTGATCTCTGGTCAGCAACATCAGTATCACCTGGAAAGTTAGAAACCCACATTCCCCCAGACCTCCCGAATCAGAAGTCCTGGGGTGGGGCCCTCCAGGTGATTCCGACATGGGCTCATGATTGAGAACCACTGCTCCAAGATGCACACCATGCTCTTCCCAACCCACTCGGCTCTCTCCTTCCACAGCAATTAAGGCTGGACACAGCACGCTTCACATCCTGCCCAGCATTCGACCTTTTGTAGCCTCACTTTGCTCGCCCCCTTCTGCCACCTGAGTTAGACAATGAGCTGCTAGGGAAGAGAACCCACGTCCTTACCCAAGTCTGCAGGTTCGGCCACGGCCAGCGCAGTCTGTCACCGAGAAGGGTCCCAGCCAGTGCTGGCTGCACTGAGTCCTTGCTTCAGCTCTCATCAGGATAAAGGAACAGGTTGCAGTTGCTCGTCCTTAACTTCAAGTTTGAGGCCTTCTAACACCATTAATGACTTCCTGAGATTTCCTGGAACAACAGGATTGATGCGGACCATGTCCTTGGGCTTCAAAGGAACAGACTCTTCTCTCCTAAATTATGCTGCTGTTTCCATAAAGTTCCTACCCCAGGCCTCACTCAGCCTACATTTTGTAGCATTAAAGCCACCTGGTCGATAAGAGAAGAGGGAGAGGCAGTGGTTGGTCACATGCTTCACAGGAGAGAACCCGGGAGGCTTTCTGTGACCCACTTATGCCTCGCAGATTTACAGCTGTGAGGATCAAGTATTTGAGCCTATCAACATATACACGGATAAAAAAGGATTTTAGAGGAAAAAAAATGTTTTCTTCCCAAACCTGTGTTCTAAAGATGCAGTTAGTTGTAACCAGTAGGTCCAGGTTTTGAATCAATACTTCTCCAACAGGAAACAAAGTAGAACAGCACATCATTTAGAGCTGGACCAGGGCTCAGTAGTGTTCAACAAAAGATCACGCTGTTGCTATTACCTCTTTTCAATTCTTCATTCTGCAAATCAAAGAAACACCTCAGAATCGAGAAAGATACTTCCTATACTAGAGGAACTGTAGCACACACTTACCTCTGAATAAAGACACCTACGTTAGGAGCAAGGCTGGTGATGTTAATAACAGGCACAGGTGATGCCCAAAACATAAAACTTAGAAAACGTCTAAGACCCTTTCTGCAAGAGCTTACGTGCCAAAGGGGCAAGGATGGATCACTAAACTAAACCCCAAGTGAAATCTAAGTCAAAACTAGAACTCTGCCCTGCCCTGTGAGCATGATGCTTTTAGGAACGTACAAATTATGGGCAAGTTAACTGTTACGGTGTTGTTTTTAAATCTTGTACTAAGGGGGTACACTCGACCTGATTTTTCACACTTTCTCCTCCTACAGTCCTCTATGAGATGGGTATTTAATGATAGAATGCTGTAGCTAAACTGTCTTGCCTATTTGAAAGTTTTTTGGGTCGGGGGTGAAAGGCAGCTCTTAACTCATCCAGCATTCTCGGTCTCCATCAGTCAGAACGTTCAATGAATCAAACCGCTGACCACACTGGACACATGTTGGCTAAATTTAACTTTGTATCAGCAAACGCTCCAGCTCAGAATAGTTCAGGGAGCTCTCATCTTACCCTTAGACAGTGATTCTTCAAAGACTGTTTTTCCACGGCAGGCCAAGGCAGGGCAAGGGGCACTCCACGTGCTCTCTCGATGGCCACTGTCAAGAGACTGACCCAAGGTTAAGGGAATCTGACAGGCCACGGCAAAAATGTTTATCCTCACCTCTCCATGGTGGGAACATGAAGTTAGCAACAGATCACATTTCCTTTGTTATAAGTAGTTTGCAGTAATGGCTTGACACGCTCTATGGGCCTTGAACCACATCCCATATTACTCAGCCATCTAAGTCTAGCATCCCTGAATCTCCAGCTTCTCTGAATTAGATGTGGCCAAGTTCTATAAAAAGAGAGCAAGCAAACTGGTTCTGTCAATCTTCTCATATTTTGGCAGGATAACATATCTTAAAATTATAAAAATATCTATGTCTTCATCACTCTAAAATTATTACATAACATATGATTTTCTCAGGGAAATAAAAAGTTTATTCTTGTCTCTCCCTACCTCCCAACACTCATGGACCTTAAAACTTTAGGATCATGTTCATCAAAACTATTGAATGCAAGTCCAAACCAGCTTTAAGTGCCCACTATGTGCCAGACACCGTGTTACACAAATAGAAAAATGCTTAAGGAAAAAAAAAGCCGAGGTTCTTGTTTTAAATCCCAGATGGCCAGTCCATAATAACTTATGGTGGCATGTACACAGGTCACTTTAGATAGAATGCAATTTTTATTACACTATTAGCTCATGATCACTCTTCTTAAAATGGGCCTTTAGTAGATACCACTGGACACTTTAATCTCACATCTCCCCTAGAAGGGGCCAATACCCCCAGATAGCTGAGATCTTGAAAACATGACTTGATATTATACATTTAAATGGTGGATTTTAAAAGAGTGAGTTTGACAAACTCTTAGATTATTTGCTGTTTATGCCTTATCCAATAAAGGAAGGCTTCCCCACCCCCACCCCCCCCAAAAAACCAACAAAATCATAAAAATACACATAAGCAGACTTTATAAATTAAATCACATTTTAATCACCTGGCTTTGTTTAATCCACAAAATCAAGTTCACAGCTTTTTCTAGTTTGTTTTCCCTAACCACGTGACCTAATGTATTTTCTGAAACCTTTCATGTTTTAAGAAAAATATGTTCCACCTTTCATCTTGCAACCCCAGGGCCAGCTTCCCTTATATTCCCAGTCAATGGCTGATGCAGTTACCTCAAAGAAACACTGATGGAATGATGGTAAACTACAGTCTCAAAGACCTTCAGAATAGTGAAAAGAAAAAAGAAAAGAAAGAAAAAGAAAAAAGTATCAGGCAAAGATAGCCTCCAATGTTCCCTGGAATGGCTCCAATCACTGAAACCTTCCCTCCTGCAGTCACCCTGGCCCGGAACCTGGAGCATTCCAGTCATTCTGCCATCTTTCAGGTTCTGCAGTGCTTAGAAGGTGTTGCACAAAGGTGTCTGAAACTTGTTTCTGCTGGTGACCTAAGAGGTTCCTACCCACACTAGGCCAGCAGCAGTTCTCAGGCCATGTGCCCTGAGCCAGTTTAGAGCCATGGCAGTGACTACCACAGTAAAGGCTCATGACATGCATTACAAAGTGCCTACGAAAACAGAAATAAGGATTACGTTTGCTCTATTTCCCACTCTTCCTCTGGAAACTTTCCCCTTGGTGATCAGTTCCCCTAGAGCTGACCCACCCAGCCCTGGAAGTAACACAAGGTACTCAGGGATTCACTGCCTAACATTTCATATCCTTTCCCACCACGCCCACTCCTTAGTGTTACTATTTTGGCAGTGATCTCTGGCTTTCAGAAAGAAAAGGAAACTTGCCTTGTTTTGAGGGTATGAGTTGTGACAACACAGCTCTGCCATCTCAAGTAGCGAACTCTAAGAAAGAAAACTTTCTCCACGGTAACACTAATACAAAAGTCTCAGGATATGATCATACCGTTTCAGTGGCCTATAGAGGGAATTCCTTAAGCTTCTCTCTCTTACACACGCATACCGACAGACCCACAACTTGGTAGAGGAGGGTTTATTTTATCCCTACCAGAGTGGGAAACCCTTGCAGCATTTACTACAGTCTAAAAATTCACAATGTTTCTCAATACTTTCCAGCATGAACTCAGATACTGTATTTCAAATGAAATGCCCAGATGCATTTTTTTTTTTTTTTTTAGCTAGAGACTAACCTGAGGGGCAGTGGCTTTGGCACATAGTCTATAGTACAGCACAGATTAAACCTTTCCTCCCATCAAAAGTATCAAACCTCAGAGCAGCAAGTTCCTTGACAGAAAGAATCCAGAACCCAGGAAAGGTGGCACAAGCTCCCGATCTGCAGTGATCAAGTGTTAACGCGGGGAATGCTGCTTAGAAGACTAAGAATGGCTTGGTGGTTCTTCGCCTTCAACTTGGTCATATCACCCAGGCCTTTGAGCCTCATCCTACCCCTGTTCCTAGAGCAAAAAAGTGTATTTGAGAATTCCTCACTCCTTATTGTCATTCTCACTCCCCCACGATATTCTGAGGGAGGAGAGAGTTCTGCTTTACCCCCTACTAAAAACTAAAATTCACGGGAGCCTATAAACAAGTCAGGCGGCCAACATGATGGGGAGCTCAGCAAAAGATGACTGGGTTGAGTAGGGAAGTATCTCAGGTAGAGGGAGCTAGGGTCTTTGGTAGTCAAGCCCTAGCATGAATAATTTAGTGTTCTTCATCAGATGAAAGGCCTTCAATTTCATCTCTGTCTCCCCCAATTGCCATCCAGAAAGCTTTGGCCACCTGTGGAGAGAAGCAAGCAACAAACTGTAGGCAACAACTGAATTTCAGCTCGTTTCATATGTTATACACAGAACTGATTAAGACTTAAAATTCTACACCCTCCCTCCAGCGCTCTGGCAACATCTATCAAAACCCCCTGAACACCCTGACCCATGACTTCTACTCCTAGACTTTTTACTGAGGATATAATCAGAGCTGTTTACACAGGTGATGTATAAGGATACACACAGCTTCACTACAGAAGAAAAAAAAAGGCACATGACCTAAATGTCCAAAAGGGAAACTGGATAAATAAATTATGACACATTCATACAATGGAATACCATAAACCATATACATTTCCTGCCAAGAACGTGTTGTGTTGGTAATAACCAAACCAAACCAAACAACTAAGCATTTTCCAGCCTAACAGCTAAGAAGGCAAACATCCTGAGTCTCAATGTTCCACGTCACTCAACATACATTGGAAAATCTTGGTTTGACTGCAGCAACTATGTTACTACTGGGTAAATATTCAATTAGTTATAAGTTAATATCCAACAAAAAGTTCACAGGAAGATACTTTAGAAGTAAACAAGTATGATATACCATTCTTATAGCACTGGACCTGCTGTAGGTACTCAATAAATACCTGACTGATTTTCTCACCTTTTCTGCATGCAACTTTCTTTGCTCGTGAGGAAGCGTCGCAGCCTTGTCTAGGGGGAAAATATATCTTAAGAAATTCATCTAATAGCACAGGACAATCTGGAATGCAGGGATGTTCTAACACTAGAAGATGGGAAATGGGTTTCACAGACACATTTATGGTGTAGTCATTATAGCTGTTAGGAAGTTTAAGTCTTCCAAATTTTCCAGATGAGAATGATGTGAGTAAATTGGTAGGGATCTTACTGATTCCATGTTAATGAGACACACTGAAAGAAACAGAGACAGGCAAAAGAAGGGAAAGTAAGAGGAAAAAGAATGAAAAAAGAGGAAAATTTTCCCAAGGAAATTTTTACTAACAGAGGATGGCACAGTCCTCCAGTACCCAAGTTTCTCAGATGAGGCCAGAGCATGGAATGCAATCAGCAGTTACAAAGTAAAATCCTACTATATAAAATAGAAGAGCATCAATATGGGAATCTGTTAGACACAATGGATCCGATTACCTTTCATTTCTTTTAACTTTGAAAATAGTCTTTCAAAATTCTCCAAATCTCCTCCACCTGTAGTAAGACTGGCTAGTTCTTGAATATCCAGGTCTAACGTGGGATCTGAAATAAGGATTCGCCACACATTATTTATGTACGTGCTAAATACACAGAATCCAAAAGCAATCAATCTGGCTTTGATGAAAGTTACCACTGAGTGCGTGCCCACTGGGGACCAGCTGTACAGCTCGTAGTGCTGCACCCTGCTTGGCTGGTAGCGGGCCCTCACAAATGAAGAGTAACGCATTTTATCCGTAAAACACTGTAACGAGGCAAGGAATTCTGTTTCCACTTTTCTAGAGAAAACTAGAGCTCAGAGATCAAGTGACCTTGCTCAAGGTCACAGCTAATAAGTGTGACCTTGGATTCAGACTTACATGTTTCCAATTCTAAAGGTCATGCCCTGCACTAAGGTCTACAGATTCAATAAATGCCTGAAATTTATACCATATTTTACTGGTCAACAAATATTTTCACATCTGTTATTGACAAACCATATAAGGTGGTTAGGACAGATACCACTGTCCACAATTTACACATGAAGCAAGCTGAATTTGCTAAATTCAGCTAAAATTACAGCCATTCAGAGGTAGAGCCAATTTAAATTCCTTTTTCTTACCACAAATCCTTTACTATTTCTACCTCGGCATGTGGCTTCTTTATCAAACTTAGTTTTTAATCAGAATTTTCACTCAGCCTCCATTCCAGGCCAGTCACCTCTAGGATGTCTTCCCTGACCGTCCCAGCTCACAGGTCTCCTTCCTTAGGATTTGTCCCACACTTAGTGTTTATAGAGCTGTCTTGGCACTGGCATACACTACTCTGTATGCTAGCATCTGTCTACTGTTACTATAACAAATACTACAGTAAGAGAGAGAGTTTGCTTTGTCCCCACCACTGAGTGCGTTAACTTATACGATTCCATTTCATTTTTGCAACAGCGATGTGAGGAAAGATGTCACCCCTATTTTATAGAAGGGGAAACTAAGGCCCACGGATGCTAAATAACTTACTCAAGGTCATCTCACTACTAGTGGTAGAGCCATGATCTGAACCCAGTTGTCCAGGATTCCAAGCCCATGACTTTACCCATTACATTACATTACAAGGCCTGTCTCTGCATTTTTAGACTATAAGCTCCTTGAAGACAAGGATGATAATTCTTTACATATACTACAATGCCATACAGATAATTTGATGTTAAAGATGCATTTGGTTAATAAATTTGCTTTAGTTCAATGGGCATGCCATGGTGGCAGATGGTATATAGGGCTAGAGATAAAAAATCTGTGATTAATCTGTATACATGATACCTGAACTGTGGATGTGGACAGAATCACTTCATGCTTAAATACAGGTTTCGAAGAGGAGTTTAGATGGAACATTGAGGAATGGCGATACTTAAAGGCTGGGTAAAGGAGTGTAATCTTCCAAAGCAAGAGAAGGAATCATCAGAGAGGTAGGAAGAACATCAGGAGATGTGTTGGGTGAGTCAAGAGAAGATAATGTTTCAGAAAGGGACTGATTCATAATACTGAATGCCGCCAAGAGGTCAAGATGGGGACTGGAGGACATCTATTAGATTGAGTGGCATGGAAGTCGTTGGTGAGCTGTTTTCATGGAAAATGGGAGCAAGAGCTAGATGGCAATGAACTGAGGAATGGAAATAAGTAAAGAGAGGAGGGAGATGTGGGGTTGAGGAAGCGTTTTACTTTTGTTTGGTTGGTTTTGTCTTTTTAAAGAATTTTGAAATAACTGTAGTCTTACAAAAAAGTTGCAAAAATAGTACAGAGCCTTCCGATATGCCCTTCCCCCACCCTCCCTCAGTGTTAACATCTTATATAACCATGGTACAATTATAAACATCACAAAGTTAATAATGGAACAATGCTACTGACTAAACTACAGACTTCATTCAACCTTCATCAGTTTTTCCACTAATATCCTTTTTTCTGTTCCAGGATCCAATTCAGGATTCTACACAGAATTTAGTGGTCAAATCTCCTTAGTCTTCTCCAATTTGTGACAGTTCCTAAGTCCTGCCTGGTCTTTCATGATTTTGACACTTCTGAAGAGTACTGGCCAGTTAGTTTGTATAATATCCCTCAATTTGGGTTTGTCTGATGTTTTCTTATTATTAGATTGAGGTTACGGACCTTTGGCAGGAACACCACAGAAGTGAGTGCCCTTTCAGTGCATCATTTTGGAGGGAGATGATGTCAATATGTCCTGTTACTGGTGATGTAACCTTCATCACTTAAAGTGGTATCTGCCAGGTTTTTCCAGTATAAAGTTACTATTTTCCCCTTTGTAATAAATAACTTGGGAAAGATACTTTTTGACTATGGAAATGTCGTGTTTCTTCTTAAACTTTCATCTACTAATTTCACCATTCACCAGTGGATCTTGCCTGCGACAACTATTACTGTGGTGTGTGGCTAAGGGTAATTTTCTATTTCCCTCACAATGTCTACATGTATTAATTGGAATTCTTCTGTAAGGAGGAGCAGCCTTTTCTTTTCCAGTTATACATTTATTCAATTATTTATTTAAATTAGTATGGATTCATGGATATTTATTTTATTCTATGGGTTACAGCCCAATACTATGTTAATTTACTTTGCTGGTCAAATTGTTCCAGCTTTAGCCATTGGAAGCTCTTGCAGGTTGGTTCCTGTGCCCTTTCAACATGCCCCCATTCTTTTCTTGAGCACTTCTTTACTTTCTGGCACCATGATGCTCCACGTTCATCCTGCATTTTTCCTGCCCCAGCCCTGAATCAACCACTTCTCCAAGTAGCCCTGGTACCTTTTCTTGGAGAATAGTATTTAGAAACCAAGATCTAAGTACTAAATATGTCCACTGCTATTATTGTTGCTTCTAGGTCCTCCCAGTGGACAGAGCTAGGAAATATATATATGTATTTACACATGCATACACATATCTATATTTATTTCTCTACTGCTCTAACTATATTTTAAAACCCAAGAGTTCATACTGATACCTTCAATTCTAGTTCAGTACCAAAGGGTTCATCCCAGCCTTCCCCTTTCCTTATTTGTAACTTCTTTCTCTGACAGTGAGAAACCTAGCTCTCATTATCTATGCTATATTTTCCTATTCTTTCAACTGTAATATATATAAAATATATTACAGATAAATATTCAGAATTTCGAACCCACACCCCTGTAAGAATCAAATTTATTAAACAGAGTGCAGGATTTCTGTTCATTTCTTTTTGGTTTTGGCCTCATGGTATCCAGTCAGAATACCATTTTCCCAAATTCTTTAAGTTAGTTATTTTCCCCACCTCCTTCAGTGTGGTCAATGGTTTGTTTTCATGGCAGAGATTTTTAGCAGGTTTAGAAGCTAATATGAAGGGTTCAACGGAGAGGACGAGGTTGAATAAACTAGAGAGAAATTATATACCAATTTTTCCTTCTTAATATGTTTCTATAACCAATCATTTACGTTTTCTACATGGATTATCTTACAAACAGAAAAAAAAAAGCTTTTAAAACTTATTACTGCACATGGGCCCTCTGTGGCATAAAAAGAAGTAGTGACTTCAGTAGCTCCCTGACAAAAGAACGTTTATAGTTATTGTTAACTACACTCCTTGGCTTTCTGGATTTTGGGCAGCAAACTGGATTCCAGTTTCAGCTCTAGGACCTTCTTGTTAGGTGCCCTTGGACAAGTTATTAAACTGCTCTGGGCCTCATCTTCATCTCTGTAAAATAACTTCTCTGCCAAACTTCATTACCAAATGAGAATGTGGACATAAAAGAATTTTAAAAAGATATGGGAGGGCTTATAAAGCTGTATTATTCTTGTTACCATCAATTCTGACTACTGTGAAATACTATGAAAAAACTGTGTAATATGGAGATATAAAGCTGTTTCACCACCTGGTTCTGTCTGTTCTAGCTAAGATGATCGTAATCACGATCCTGCTGACAGAATCAGCAGGACAATGGTGCCCACAATTTGTAATGTATTTACTCTCCCTCCTTTTTCTGACAGCCGTCCACAAGGCTAACATTCATTTGGGGTGCACTATCAACTTCCTTCCCTCGTCCTCATTTAAAGTCAATTTCCCCTTGGATGATTTATACCCCGATACATGCGCTACTGCAAGTTCCACAGAGCTGTCACTTAGCAGCCAGAGAGGTGCTTACCCGCGATGCTATCGACCTGAGTGTCTGTTGTATTAGATGCACCACCTCGATTATCCAAGAGGGGTTCAGTCCTCTCTGCTGCTGGCAACTGGGGCTGCTGGTGAGGAAAATACACACAAGTAACAATTTAACAGGAGGTTGCTTCCGAACTAAATCCAAAAAGGCTCGCACTTCCACCCACTGGTTAGCTTTGGAGAAGCAGTAATAGGAGCAAGACACAAAGAGAGATGGAAGAAGGATCAAGGTCACATTAAACAAAAGGGTAAAAATTCACTAATTCAGCAGTGTTTCTCCTCAAGGAAAAATTTTAAAGTATTATGATTTTGCTATTGACTATTAAAACATACTGTTTGCTTTAAGATCATGTTTTATTCAAAATCTGAAAATGTATAAGATCCTATCACAAACAGCTCAGAGACTGAGGAAGAAGTTCCCAGAGACTGAGGAAGAAGGTCCCAGAAAGACAATGTGGCACTACGTAATGTGTTCGTGGTTCCAACCTGCCAACCAAGGCAGACCTGGACCAAAGTCCTTGAGGACAGAGGGCTGAAATCAGCCTATTTAAGCTCATCAAGGGCAAGGACCTTGCCTCAGATTGTACAGGACACAGGAAGTACTTAAAAAGAACCATTAATTTTATTTTATATTTAAAGATTTTGGGGCAACTTTATGCCTTAAGGAAATCCTAGCACATTTTTAAAAGCACTCTAGCAAAAACACATGGAACAGCCCAAATTGCAAACATCTTGAAAGGGCTTACTGCTTTAATGCTGAACTAGCCTGCCCTTAACGGCTAGCAGGCATAAAGAGGGCTGTTTTAGGTTCTCCTTTTATCTATTGCTAATATTCTCTGCCACTTCTTAAATGGAAAGGAGAAAATGATGAATGGTGTAAAGATTCATAATGACGAGGAGAAATTAAAGCCAAAGAAGAGAAAACATCCAGGAAAAATCTCTACCTCTGAGTGGCAGGTCTCTGCTGATCCAGTGCTATGGTTTGCTCCAGCCAATGAGCTGAGAAGGTTAAAGCCTTGGTTCCTATCTGAAAAGAAAAAATACAATCACTGAAATTTTTAATTTACATTTAAAACTGTTAAAATGACTGTGATGATGAAATAATAGTTATTTCCTCATTATAAAAGTTCTAACTATAAAAAACAGTTGCTATCAATTACAAAACTCTAAATTCCAGGTAACTTTAAATCACATAGTATTAATCCAGGTCAAATATATGGCAGGGCCATTACAACAAACAAAAGGCCATTCAGTAGTTCTGTTTGCAAAGATTAACAGAACTGATGTTTTAATAGTTACTATGAACTAATACTTCAGTGCTTTAAACAATCAAAAAACATTAAAAAGAATCAATACCAAGGCATTATTATCGGGTGAAATGAACATTCACGCTTTCCTGAAATAAAGCTCTGTTTATGCACTTAAGGTTCCCAATACTTCCGATATTTATATTTATAATGGAGGGCAAATCTAGAGCAAAATATCAGAACCCAGTCCTGATCTGACAGCGTTCCCCAGAATCACCTGGACGCTTATTAAAATTACCCAGTATTCAAGGACCCAACTTCAGACTGAGGCGGCATCTATGGAACAGAGGCCAAGGAATTTGAACTTTTAGCAAGTACTCCAGGAGCGTCCTTAGGATCAGGAAAATTGGAAAAAAAACAAAAACCAAACAACAACAAAAAAACACTGCCTGAGAGTAGAATGTGAAACCCACAATTCAAGAGTCTAGGGGTACAGAAGTCAAAGAACTGCTCTCTCAGGAAGACAACTTCTTCCCACCTTGCCTTTTCCTCTCCCTATAGCTTCCCTGGACCCATTCTCATCTGTCTTCAAAACAACCTATAGACCTCCTAGGTCCTCTCCCTTGCCAGGTGAAATCTGTTGTCAGATAGTCACACAAAGTATCACAGAAAGATAACCAACTGCAGAAGATAACCTCTTCTTCCCTTTCACTTGGGGAGATTTGCCTTTTAAACTGGGAGGAAGCCCGACTGTGGCATGTGGGGTCTGGGCCTGCAGCTTTTCCCAGGCTGACCTCTCACCAGGTGGGCAGTCGCCTACCTACTGCACGTGGCTATCTACCAGAGTCAGCACCTGTGCTCTAAGGCTACAAAGGCACTGGGCGGTACCAAGAGCCTGCTGCTGCCCTGCTGCTTTTCCTGCTCCACAACCAAAGGCGCACATGTACTCCTGGAGCCCCCTCTCACTCCTTCAGCCAACCTGTCCAGTCTGTGAGGAACTCTCCAGCCCCAATGCCTGGATGCACCCCATCCAAGAACCAGGGGCTGTTTTATCAGGTAGGCCATGGAGGCTCAGAAGCTGAGAGAAGCAGATCCATGTGACGTCCCACACTGATGGTTTCACAGAGCCTGGGGTGTTTATTCAAACATCAACATAATTCTTTCTTGTGGCCAATGTGCTATAGACTCTAACGCAGTTGTATGCACTTATACAATACTCAGGGCTTTTACATGTCATGAGGATACATGAGAGCTCTTATAAAATACTTTGGGCTCTTTGTACAAAGGGCATTATTTGAGTAAGAGAGTACTGATGCAAGAGAGCCCTCACTTCTATTACTGGAAATAACTTGGACTGTGGGTAATTTTCAAATCAGTTCACAAATCTCTCTCCATATTCCAATTCCATGGCTTATGTTTTTCCTTTGTTGGGCATTACCTAAACTTGGCAGGCCAAACTGCAATCCCTGAAGAATACAATACAATGTCAGTTTAGACACGTTATTAGACCAAAATGGTCTATTTAAAATGCCTCATTATTTACAGTGGCTGCCTCCAAGAAGGGGATCTGGGATGGACAGGAGTGAGAGGGAGCTGAACTAGTAACCGTATACCATAAACCTTTGTGTACCTTTTGATTTTTGTTCCATAATCATGTGTTTGCTCCATATTCATGTGTTTGCCTATTTAAAGAGATTTTTAAACGTTTAATGATTAAATGCTATGTGTATTTTACAATAAAAAAAACCCTGAATGTCTCAATTCTAATAATGAATAAAATTATGGAAAAGTCCAAATAGTGGGAAGAAGACTGGGCTAGTGGTCAGAAAACCTGGATTCCACTCCTGGCTCTGCCCACCTTTATGACCTTGGATAAGTCAATCAATCTTTCTGTGCCTCAATCCTCTGATCTGTAAAAAGGAGAGGGTTGCTAGACATGGTTGTTAAGGTCCTTTCTGCTTTAGATATTTGTGATTTTATAAAGTAAAATGGCATTCTTTAGCTTGATAGTTAGCTCTGAATTAGGTATTTTAAATTACTTAATAGAAAAAAAAGAACCTTAAATGCCAGAATCCTTTTAAGGTCCACAGATGACTATGAGTTTATAATCAGGTTTCAGGTTAATGAAAGCTGGAAGAACTTTTGCTCAGTATTTTCTTATAAACAATGGAGAATTTAGTCAGCTAATGTGAGTTCACTCTGTTCCACTGCTTATATATATTTTTTTTTCTCTGTTCTACTGCTTATATATATATATATATATATATATATATATATTTTAAACATCTTTATTGGAGTATAGTTGCTTTACAATGGTGTGTTAGTTTCTGCTTTATAACAAAGTGCATCAGTCATACATATACATATATCCCCATATCTCCTCCCTCTTGCATCTCCCTCCCAACCCCACCCCTCTAGGTGGTCACAAAGCACCGACCTGATCTCCCTGTGCTATGCGGCTGCTTCCCACTAGCTATCTATTTTACATTTGGTAGTGTATATATGTCCATGCCACTCTCTCACTTCGTCCCAGCTTACCCTTCCCCCTCCCCATGTCCTCAAGTCCATTCTCTATGTCTGCATCTTTATTCCTATCTTGCCCCTAGGTTCTTCATAACCTTTTTTTTTTTAGATTCCTTATAAATGTGTTAGCATACGGTATTTATTTTTCTCTTTCTAACTTACTTCACTCTGTATGACAGACTCTACGTCCATTCACCTCACTACAAATAACTCAGTTGCGTTTCTTTTTATCGCTGAGTAATATTCCATTGTATATATGTGCCACATCTTCTTTATCCATTCATCTGTCGATGGACACTTAGGTCGCTTCCATGTCCCGGCTATTGTAAATAGAGCTGCAATGAACACTGTGGTACATGACTCTTTTTGACCACTGCTTATATTTTAGGGAAGTTAGAGACACATAAATTTTCACAATTAGAAAAGCAATTCATTTTTGTTTATCTAAAGCAGATTGCTCGCACATTAATGTTGCTAAGAAAAACCTGGATGTTTTATACACCTACGGTTTTAAAGAAACTCTCCATTCTCCCTAGTTCAATGTTTAGCAAAATTCTGCCCATGTGCACCCACTGTAACACTATTGTCCTCACAGAAAAGAATTACCTGAATCTTTTCTTGTTTGCCAGATTTTCCTCCCCAGGATTCAGGGCATGGAAATGTCATCCCCATTAAGAAGGATTTATTCTTTTAGCAGATAGTTGTTGAAATTGGCTTTAGCATCTCTGGTTTTATTGATACCTCAAAATACTACACTAGGAAGGAATAAATTAATCTACCTACTCAGCTGATTCTTCTGGAACTTCAGAGCCACAGAAAGGAGAAGTTGTTAAGTGATGTAAAATAAGTTATTCTAGAAGGAATAGTAAGTATACTAAACTCTGGTTCTAAAAACACTAATTCAGTACCGGTCATTTGCATAAAATTCTTCCAGGAAGTGTCAGAAACAAAACCATAGCCTCTAGAATAAAGGTTAGCAATGGGAAATTCTCAAGCCTTGTGGAGGAGCTTTTATTTTATTTTTCAATAGGAAGTTTCAAGAAAACTTGAAATATATGAAATATATGGTTATCTCTTTACAAATCTAAAGGCACACTTATTTATCTTCTGCTGCAGAGGATTTATTATATTTTTTACAGAGTAAAGTATAACTCGAAGAGATTAGGTAACTTGTTCAAAGTCACATAGCTAGAACCTGAACGTGAAATCCAGAACTCTCTGATTCTAATTAATTTCCATTAATCTCACAGGTATCATATAAAGAGCAAAGAGACATTCAATGCTTGATATACAAATACTGAATATGACAACACAAACTTGGATTAAGTGCAAAAAGATATCTTTTTATTCATATAGTTCTCTTTTGTCAGTAATCCTTCATTACTTGCCTGGTTTAGACTGATTTCAACTGAACTAAGATGAACAGCTGAGGACTGACTAATTAATCATATGCCACTTCAATGCCTCTCATTAATTTATCCCAGCCCAGCCCCCATAACTCCTGGAGGCACTGGTCACATAAAACTAGTGGCAGACAGGTGGTTAGGCCCCAGTGTCCCTTCACTGTCCCTCAAGTGTATGTAGACAAGGGTTTCTCAAATTCAGCACTACAGACATTTGAGTGTGTATGGGGATGAGGGGCAAGGGGGCGTCCTGTACATCCCCGCCTATACTACCAAATGCCTATAGCACTGCCAATGTCCGCTGGGGAGAGGGGGGCAAAACTGCCCCCAGTTGAGAACCACTGATATAGATCTAATTAGGACAGGAAATTTGGGGCTATAATGCTCAGGTTTTAAGTCATTTCTTAGAAGGATTTTTCAATGGAAAAATGATAAAAGCATTTAAGATTCTACCTTTACCTCCTGTCAGCATTACAAATATCCTCCCCTTACGCTGGGAAACTTCTCTAGATGATTTCAGCTCCCTCAGTGCCATTTGCCTTGTTGTCCTTACTGTGCTAGTATAAATACTTATCTTGAGTCTATCTGCCATCCTAAACTATATTATAAACTCCTTGCAGACAGAGACAGGAGCTAAGGGTTCTTCCACCTTCCTCAGCTCCCAGCACAGTGCTAAGTGTACAGGGGGGATGCTGAGATATCTGCTGACAGCCTGACATGACTGTCAGACAGAGACTGCAAGCATTAGAGAAGGTTGGAAAATAAGCATATATTTTATCTCACATTCCACTTCTGTTTGACAAATGGAAATGAAATGTTTTTAAAATCACAAAAGAATTAGAACCAATCTATTCTATTTTACTAAACTACTGCTTGAAAAAGGTAAAACTTTAAAGTATATTATTAAAAACAGTGCTTCTTTAGGAAAATAGGATTAAGCACTAAATCTGGCTCCATCATTAGCTTTGGATTCAGAAAAGTGAACCTCTGCTCTCCCTCTGACACCTGGGACACGTGCTCACAAGTCAAGAACTGTCTCTGCCAATACTTGAACATATAATGAACTTTCTGGTGACCAGAAAGTAACCAGACTATGTTTTTTTGCCCTTTTTCCTGATTGTAAATGATATGTTCATTGTATAAAATTTGGAAAATAGAGAAAAGTATAAAGAAGAAAACGAAATCACCAAAGATGTCAATTAATACTTTGGTAAATGTCCTCCTATTCTTTTTTTCTGTGCATGCATACACACAAATTCTTAACAAACTGAATTAAACATCAGAATGAGTACTGTTTTTTACCAAAGTTGTAAAGGAAAGCTTTACATTAATTCCAATAATGGTTCCACTGTAAGTCCTATCTCCAGAGCCTGAAGCACCCTCTTGAAAATCCTCAAAGGAATGTTTACAATCAAGTCAAAAACCATTCAGAACCAAGTGTGGGGAATAATGAGAGTGAACGAAACAAAACTTTACCATGAAGAAAAAGATGACTTTTCTTATGTGGTTCATAACCAGCTCTAAAAATAATTCCAAAGAATGACTACCTAAAATGTTTTGCAAGGTGGCCACAGAAGGAGGCCTGCAGTGCCTTCGTGGTGACTAATTTGAAGTGATTCCCCACCATTTGTTTGCCTATGGACAATTTTGTGGGTGATTTTTTAAAAAACAAAGTCTCATTATTTTACCCATACATTTATTGCCTTCCATCTTCTCTAATTTTTCACAATTCCTCCTTCCCTTTCTGCTCTTACAACACACACTCCTCCAAATTATGCACTCTACCTAAAAATGAATATGTATTTACTTATTTTATTTTTGACCACAACATGCACAGTAAGACAACTGACAGAGATTATTCAAATCATTTTTTCAGTTCCACAATATTAGGTTCTAGGATAAAAAAATGGGAACAACTCACTCTGTCTCAAGGAACCCAGTTCTGTAGAATATAATGTTGATATAATTCTACTCTATCCTAGAGGTAAGGCAACTGGAGTCCAGAGACATGATGCCATATTCCCAAAATCACCCAGGCAGGAGACTTCCTTGGTAGCACAGTGGTTAAGAATCCGCCTGCCAATGCACGGGACATGGGTTCGAGCCCTGGTCCGGGAAGATCCCACATGTCGCGGAGCAACTAAGCCCGAGCACCACAACTAGAGCCCGCATGCTGCATCTACTGAAGCCCACGCACCTAGAGACCTGTGCTCCGTGACAACAGAAGCCACGGTAATGAGAAGCCCGCATACCTCAATGAAGAGTAGCCCCTGTTTGCCACAACTAGAGAAAGCCTGCGCGCAGCAACGAAGACCCAATGCAGCCAATAAATAAATTTATTAAAAAAAAAAAATCACCCAGGCAGAGACAGACCCCACTAGAACCTTCTTCATTAATCATTCTTCCGTTCACTAATTTGATGTTGTTTTATTTTCTGTGACATTAAATTCAAGTTTTTATTTAACCATTGCTTTTGTTTTTTTGCTCTCTCTTAAAAAAAAATTATATTAAAGGTAGTAGCCATCTACGTTCTCAGGCAAGTAGCCCAGGTATCAGGTAGCCAGACAGACCTTGTGTTTTGGTACTCAATTCTTGACAATGCTCTGTACATCAGTTGCAAAGGATTCCCTAAAATGAAATCTGGGATTTCTGCCATGGTTCTTTGTTACCAAGTACATACTGAGGAACATACATTAACAGATGATCAATTCCTTTCATTTATAATGGGAAGGCATAGAAAACTACCATAAGAAAGAATTGTTTCTACTATTAATTCCACTTAATCCTTACCCACCTGCATCACTGGATATTAAATATTATAATAGATAAACTGAAAGTAAATTGTCAGAACTTTTGAAATCCAATCTCCACAATTACTGCTTACCACTTGGGGATCAATGTCACAACCCTGCAATATTTGATTAGTCTAATCACTCCTTCACTGATTAGAAATACTAAAAGACCACAGAATTTCCCTTCCTGGCCCTTCTCTCAGTGGTGGTATTTGTAAAGAATAAAACCAAAACCAACCAAACAAAAACCCACTGAACACCCAAGAGCCAACTAACCCCCCGTGGTACTCACCAGTGCTCAGGTGACAAAGCCTGGGGTAGGGGGTGGCAGCTTGGGGGTAATGTTAAACTGACACTCTAAAGAAGGAAACAAAGACACTGTGCATAATGCTACCTTCCTATGTGAAACAATGAGTGACAACTTCATCTCAAACAAAACAAAACATGTCATCGGACTTCTACTAATCAACTTCTTTTCCTTGATCTTAAAACCAAATCTGAGAGCCACGGAGGAGAGCGCAGCAGCAGGGGTGTGGAGTGCAAAGCAGAGAGATTCCCACACAGAGGATCGGTGCCGACCAGCACTCACCAGCCCAAGAGGGTGGTGACCCCGCCGGAGCGGGCGGGGTCTGGGAGCTGAGGCTCCGGCTTCGGAGCTTAGATCCCAGGGAGAGGACTGGGGTTAGAGGCGTGAACACAGCCTGAAGGGGTTAGTGCACCACGGCTAGCCAGGAGGGGGTCCGGGAAAAGTCTAGAGCTGCCAAAGAGACAACTAGACTTTTTCTTGCCTCTTTGTTTCCTCGAGGGAGGTGCTCGAGGAGAAGGGATTAAGAGCGCTGCTTAAAGGAGATAACAGAGACGGCTCGAGCCACCCGGACCCCAGAGACGGCATGGGACGCTAAGGTTGCTGCTGCCGCCACCAAGAAGCCTGTGTGCAAGCACAGGTCACTAGCCACACCTCCCCTCCTGGGAGCCTGTGCAGCCCGCCACTGCCAGGGTCCCGTGATCCAGGGACAACTCCCCCGGGAGAACACACGGCGCGCCTCTGGCTGGCGAAACATCATGCCGGCCTCTGCCGCCGCAGGCTCGCCTCGCACTCCGTACCCCTTCCTCCCCCGGCCTGAGTGAGCCAGAGGCCCCAAATCAGAGGCTCCTTTAACCCCGTCCTGTATGAGTGAAGAACAGTTGCCCTCAGGCGAGCTACACGCAGAGGCGGGGCCAACCCAAAGCTGAACCCCAGGAGCTGTGCAAACAAAGAAGACAAAGGGAAATTTCTCCCAGTAGCCTCAGAAGCAGCGGGTTAAAGCTCCACAATCAACTTGGTACCCTGAATCTGTGGAATACCTGAATAGACAACGAATCATCCCAAATTGAGGAGGTGGACTTTGGGAGCAAGATAGATTATTTTTTCCTCTTTTCCTCTTTTTGTGAGTATGTATGTGCTTCTGTGTGAGATTTTGTCTGTATAGCTTTTCTTTCACCATTTGTCCTAGGGTTCTGTCCGTCTGTTTTTTGTTTTTACTTTAAAAAATTTGTTTCTTAATAATTATTTTTTATTTTAATACCTTTATTTTATTTTATCTTACTTTATTATATTTTATCCTCTTTCTTTCTTTCTATTTTTTTCTCCCTTTTATTCTGAGCCGTGTGGAGGACAGGCTCTTGGTGCTCCAGCCAGGTGTGAGGGCTGTGCCACTGAGGTGGGAGAGCCAAGTTGAGGACACTGGTCCACAAGAGACCTCCCAGCTCCACACAATATCAAATGGCGAAAATCTCCCAGAGATCTCCATCTCAACACCAAAACCCAGCTTCACTCAACGACCAGCAAGCTACAGTGCTGGACATCCTATGCCAAACAACAAGCAAGACAGGAACACAACCACACCCATTAGCAGAGAGGCTGCCTAAAATCATAGTAAGGCCACAGACACCCAAAAACACACAGGCACTAGTCCCCTCCACCAGGAAACCTACATAACCGACTGAACCAACCATAGCCACTGGGGACAGACACCAAAAACAACGGGAACTACGAACCTGCAGCCTGCGAAAAGGAGACCCCAAACACAGTAAGATAAGCAAAATGAAAAGACAGAAAAACACACAGCAGATGAAGGAGCAAGGTAAAAACCCACCAGACTTAACAAATGAAGGGGAAATAGGCAGTCTACCTGAAAAAGAATTCAGAATAATGATAGTAAGGATGATCCAAAATCTTGGAAATAGAATAGACAAAATGCAAGAAACATTTAACAAGGACCTAGAAGAACTAAAGAGGGAACAAGCAAAGATGAACAACACAATAAATGAAAGTAAAAATACTCTAGAAGGGATCAATAGCAGAATAACTGAGGCAAAAGAACAGATAAGTGACCTGGAAGATAAGACAGTAGAAATAACTACTGCAGAGCAGAATAAAGAAAAAAGAATGAAAAGAACTGAGGACAATCTCAGAGACCTCTGGGACAACATTAAACACACCAACATTCGAATCATAGGGGTCCCAGAAGAAGAAGAGAAAAAGAAAGGGACTGAGAAAATATTTGAAGAGATTATAGTTGAAAACTTCCCTAATATGGGAAAGGAAATAGTTAATCAAGTCCAGGAAGCACAGAGAGTCCCATACAGGATAAATCCAAGGAGAAACACGCCAAGACACATATCAATCAAACTATCAAAAATTAAATACAAAGAAACCATATTAAAAGCAGCAAGGGAAAAACAAAAAATAACACACAAGGGAATCCCCATAAGGTTAACAGCTGATCTTTCAGCAGAAACTCCGCAAGCCAGAAGGGAATGGCAGGACATATTTAAAGTGATGAAGGAGAAAATCCTACAACCAAGATTACTCTACCCAGCAAGGATCTCATTCAGATTTGATGGAGAAATTAAAACCTTTACAGACAAACAAAAGCTGAGAGAGTTCAGCACCACCAAACCAGCTATACAACAAATGCTAAAGGATCTTTCCTAGGCAAGAAACACAAGAGAAGGAAAAGACCTAAAATAACAAACCCAAAACAATTAAGAAAATGGGAATAGGAACATACATATCGATAATTACCTTAAATGTAAATGGATTAAATGCTCCCACCGAAAGACACAGATTGGCTGAATGGATACAAAAACAAGACCCGTATATATGCTGTCTACAAGAGACCCACTTCAGACCTAGGGACACATACAGACTTAAAGTGAGGGGATGGAAAAAGATATTCCATGCAAATGGAAATCAGAAGAAAGCTGGAGTAGCAATTCTCATATCAGACAAAATAGACTTTAAAATAAAGACTATTAGAAGAGACAAAGAAGGACACTATATAATGATCAAGGGATTAATCCAAGAAGAAGATATAAAAATTGTAACGATTTATGCACCCAACATAGGGGCACCTCAATACATAAGGCAAATACTAACAGCCATAAAAAGGGAAATCGACAGTAACACAATCATAGTAGGGACTTTAAAACCCCACTTTCACCAATGGACAGATCATCCAAAATGAAAATAAATAAGGAAACACAAGCTTTAAATGATACATTAAACAAGATGGACTTAGTTGATATTTATAGGACATTCCATCCAAAAACAACAGAATAAACATTTTTCTCAAGTGCTCATGGAACATTCTCCAGGATAGATCATATCCCAGGTCACAAATCTAGCCTTGGTAAATTTAAGAAAATTGAAATCATATCAAGTATCTTTTCCGAACACAACACTATGAGACTAGATATCAATTACAGGAAAAGATCTGTAAAAAATACAAACACATGGAGGCTAAACAATACACTACTTAATAACGAAGTGATCACTGAAGAAATCAAAGAGGATATCAAAAAATACCTAGAAACAAATGACAATGGAGACACAACGACCCAAAACCTATGGGATGCAGCAAAAGCAGTTCTAAGAGAGAAGTTTATAGCAATAGAATTCTACCTTAAGAAACAGGAAATGGGACCACGGGCCGTGGGGAAGATGGAGGAAGAGTAAGATGTGGAGATCAACTTCCTCCCCACAGATACATCAGAAATACATCTACACGTGGAACAACTCCTACAGAACACCTACTGAACGCTGGCAGAAGACCTCAGACCTCCCAAAAGGCAAGAAACTCCCCACATACCTGGGTAGGGTAAAAGAAAAAAGAATAAACAGAGACAAAAGAATAGGGACGGGACCTGCACCAGTGGGAGGGAGCCGTGAAGGAGGAAAGGTTTCCACACACTAGGAAGCCCCTTCGCGGGTGGAGACGGCAGGTGGCGGAGAGGGGGAGCTTTGGCACCACGGAGGAGAGTGCAGCAACAGGGGTGCAGAGGGCAAAGCGGAGAGATTTCCACACAGAGGATCGGTGCTGATCAGCACTCACCAGCCCCAGAGGCTTGTCTGCTCACCCACCGGGGCAGGAGGGGCTGGGAGCTGAGGCTCCGGCTTCGGTCGGAGCGCAGGGACAGGACTGGAGGCCTGAACACAGCCTGAAGGGGTTAGTGCACCACAGCTAGCCGGGAGGGAGTCCGGGAAAAAGTATGGACCTGCCGAAGAGGCAAGAGACTTTTTCTTCCCTCTTTGTTTCCTGGTGCGCAAGGAGAGGGGATTAAGAGCGCTGCTCAAAGGAGCTCCAGAGACGGGTGCGAGCCGTGGCTAACAGCGCGGACCCCAAAGACGGGCATTAGACGCTAAGGCTGCTGCTGCCGCCACCAAGAAGCCTGCCTGTGTGCAAGCACAGGTCACTAGCCACACCCCCCTTCCGGGGAGCCTGTGCAGCCCGCCACTGCCAGGGTCCCGGGATCCAAGGACAACTTCCCCGGGAAAATGCACGGTGCACCTCAGGCTGGTGCAACGTCAAGCCAGCCTCTGCCGCCGCAGGCCCGCCCCGCACTCCGTACCCCTCCCTGCCCCCCGGCCTGAGTGAGCCAGAGCCTCCAAATCAGCGGCTCCTTTAACCCCATCCTGTCTGAGTGAAGAACAGACGCCCTCCGGTGACCTACACGCAGAGGCCAGGTCAAATCCAAAGCTGAACCCCGGGAGCTATGCGAACAAAGAAGAGAAAGGGAAATCTCTCCCAGCAGTCTAGGAAGAGTAGATTAAATCTCCACAATCAACTTGATGTACCCTGCATCTGTGGAATACCTGAACAGACAACAAATCATCCCAAATTGAGGAGGTGGACTTTGAGAGCAAGATTTATGATTTTTTTCCCCTTTTCCTCTTTTTCTGAGTGTGTATGTGTATGTTTCTGTGGGAGATTTTGCCTGTATAGCTTTGCTTTCACCATTTGTTCTACGGTTCAATCCATCTGGGTTTTTTTTCTTACTTTAAAAAAAATTTTTTTTCTTAATAATTATTTTTTTATTTTAATACCTTTATTTTATTTTACCTTTATTTTATTTTCCTTTATCCTCTTTCTTTCTTTCTACTCTTTCTCCCTTTTATTATGAGCCGTGTGGATGAAAGGCTCTTGGTGCTGCAGCCAGGAATCAGTGCTGTGCCCCTGAGGTGGGAGAGCCAAATTCAGGACACTGGTCCACAAGAGACCTCCCAGCTCCACGTAATAACAAACGGCGAAAATCTCCCAGAGATCTCCATCTCAACACCAGCACCCAAATTCACTCAATGACCAGCAAGCTACAGTGCTGGACATCCTATGCCAAACAACTAGCAAGACAGGAACAAAACCCCACCCATTAGCAGAGAGGCTGCCTAAAATCATAATAGACAGACACAACAGACACCCCAAAACACACCACCAGACGTGGATCTTCCCACCAGAAAGACAACATCCAGCCTCATCCACCAGAACACAGGCACTAGTCCCCTCCACCAGGAAGCCTACATAACCGACTGAACCAACTATAGCCACTGGCGACAGACACCAAAAACAACGGGAACTACGAACCTGCAGCCTGCGAAAAGGAGACCCCAAACACAGTAAGATAAGCAAAACGAAAAGACAGAAAAACACACAGCAGATGAAGGAGCAAGGTAAAAACCCACCAGACTTAACAAATGAAGGGGAAATAGGCAGTCTACCTGAAAAAGAATTCAGAATAATGAGAGTAAAGATGATCCAAAATCTTGAAAATAGAATAGAGAAAATACAAGAAACATTTAACAAGGACCTAGAAGACTAAAGATGAGACAAGCAAAGATGAACAACACAATAAATGAAATGAAAAATACTCTAGAAGGGATCAATAGCAGAATAACTGAGGCAGAAGAACGGATAAGTGACCTGGAAGATAAAGTAGTGGAAATAACTACTGCAGAGCAGAAAAAAGAATGAAAAGAACTGAGGAGAGTCTCAGAGACCTCTGAGACAACATTAAACGCACCAACATTCAAATCATAGGGGTTCCAGAAGAAGAAGAGAAAAAGAAAGGGACTGAGAAAATATTTGAAGAGATTATAGTTGAAAACTTCCCTAATGTGGGAAAGGAAATAGTTAATCAAGTCCAGGAAGCACAGAGAGTCAAATACAGGATAAATCCAAGGAGAAACACGCCAAGACTCATATTAATCAAACTGTCAAAAATTAAATACAAAGAAACCATATTAAAAGCAGCAAGGGAAAAACAACAAATAACACAAAAGAGAATCCCCATAAGGTTAACAGCTGATCTTTCAGCAGAAACTCTGCAAGCCAGAGGGAGTGGCAGGACATATTTAAAGTGATGAAGGAGAAAAATCTACAACCAAGATTACTCTACCCAGCAAGGATCTCATTCAAATTTGATGGAGAAATTAAAACCTTTAAAAACAAGCAAAAGCTGAGAGAGTTCAGCACCACCAAACCAGCTATACAGCAAATGCTAAAGGATCTTCCCTAGGCAAGACACAAGAGAAGGAAAAGACCTAAAATAACAAACCCAAAACAATTAAGAAAATGGGAATAGGAACATACATATCGATAATTACCTTAAATGTAAATGGATTAAATGCTCCCACCGAAAGACACAGATTGGCTGAATGGATACAAAAACAAGACCCGTATATATGCTGTCTACAAGAGACCCACTTCAGACCTAGAGACACATACAGACTGAAAGTAAGGGGATGGAAAAAGATATTCCATGCAAATGGAAACCAGAAGAATGCTGGAGTAGCAATTTTCATATCAGACAAAATAGACTTTAAAATAAAGACTATTAGAAGAGACAAAGAAGGACACTACATAATGATCACAGGATCGATCCAAAAAGATATAACAATTGTAAATATTTATGCATCCAACACAGCAGCACCTGAATACATAAGGCAAATACTAACAGCCATAAAAGGGGAAATCGACAGTAACACATTCATTGTAGGGGACTTTAACACCCCACTTTTACCAATGGACAGATCATCCAAAATGAAAATAAGTAAGGAAACACAAGCTTTAAATGATACATTAAACGAGATGGACTTAATTGATATTTATAGGACACTCCATCCAAAAACAAAAGAATACACATTTTTCTCAAGTGCTCATGGCACATTCTCCAGGATAGATCATATCTTGGGTCACAAATCTAGCCTTGGTAAATTTAAGAAAATTGAAATCATATCAAATATCTTTTCCGAACACAATGCCATGAGACTAGATATCAATTACAGGAAAAGATCTGTAAAAACTACAAACAGATGGAGGCTGAACAATACACTACTTAATAACAAAGTGATCACTGAAGAAACCAAAGAGGACATTAAAAAAAATCTAGAGAAATGACAATGGAGACACGACGACCCAAAACCTATAGGATGCAGCAATAGCAGTTCTAAGGGGGAAGTTTATAGCAATAAAAGCCCACCTTAAGAAACAGGAAACATCTAGAATAAACACCCTAACCTTGCACCTAAAGAAATTAGAGAAAGAAGAACAAAGAAACCCCAAAGTTAGCAGAAGGAAAGAAATCATAAAGATCAAATCAGAAAGAAATGAAAAAGAAATGAAGGAAACAATAGCAAAGATCAATAAAACTAAAATCTGGTTCTTTGAGAAGACAAACAAAATTGATAAACCATTAGCCAGACTCATCAAGAAAAAAAGGGAGAAGACTCAAATCAATAGAATTAGAAATGAAAAAGTAACAACTGACACTACAGAAATATAAAAGATCATGAGAGATTACTACAAGCAACTCTATGCCAATAAAATGGACAACCTGGAAGAAATGGACAAATTCTTAGAAATGCACAACCTGCCAAGACTGAACCAGGAGGAAACAGAAAATATGAACAGACCAATCACAAGCACTGAAATTGAAACTGTAATTAAAAATCTTCAAACAAACAAAAGCCCAGGACCAGATGGCTTCACAGACGAATGCTTTCAAACATTTAGAGAAGAGCTAACACCTATCCTTCTCAAACTCTTCCAAAATACAGCAGAGGAGGAACACTCCCAAATTCATTCTATGAGGCCACCATCACCCTGATACCAAAGCCAGACAAAGATGTCACAAAGAAAGAAAACTACAGGCCAATATCACTGATGAACATAGATGCAAAAATCCTCAACAAAATACTAGCAAACAGAATCCAACAGCACATTAAAAGGATCATACACCATGATCAAGTGGGGTTTATTCCAGGAATGCAAGGATTCTGCAATATATGCAAATCAATCAATGTGATACACCATATTAACAAATTGAAGGAGAAAATCCATATGGTCATCTCAATAGGTGCAGAAAAAGCTTTCAACAAAATTCAACACCCATTTATGATAAAAACCCTCCAGAAAGTAGGCATAGAGGGAACTTTCCTCAACATAATAAAGGCCACATATGACAAACCCACAGCCAACATCATTCTCAATGGTGAAAAACTGAATCCATTTCCACTAAGATCAGGAACAAGACAAGGTTGCCCACTCTCACCACTCTTATTCAAAATAGTGCTGGAAGTTTTAGCCACAGCAATCGGAGAAGAAAGGAAATAAAAGGAATCCAAATCAGAAAAGAAGAAGTAAAGCTGTCACTGTTTGCAGATGACATGATACCATACATAGAGAATCCTAAAGATGCTACCAGAAAACTACTAGAGCTAATCAATGAATTTGGTAAAGTAGCAGCATACAAAATTAATGCACAGAAATCTCTGGCATTCCTATACACTAATGATGAAAAATCTGAAAGTGAAATCAAGAAAACACTCCCATTTACCACTGCAACAAAAAGAATAAAATACCTAGGAATAAACCTACCTAAGGAGACAAAAGACCTGTATGCAGAAAATTATCAGACACTGATGAAAGAAATTAAAGATGATACAAATAGACAGAGAGATACACCACGTTCTTGGATTGGAAGAATCAACATTGTGAAAATGACTCTACTACCCAAAGCAATCTACAGATTCAATGCAATCCCTATCAAACTACCACTGGCATTTTTCACAGAATAGAACAAAAAATTTCAGAACCTGTATGGAAACACGAAAGACCCCGAGTAGCCAAAGCAATCTTGAGAACGAAAAACGGAGCTGGAGGAATCAGGCTCCCTGACTTCAGACTATACTACAAAGCTACAGTAATCAAGACAGTATGGTACTGGCACAAAAACAGAAATATAGATCAATGGAACAGGACAGAAAGCCCAGAAATAAACCCACGCACATACGGTCACCTTATCTTTGATAAAGGAGGCAGGAATGTACAGTGGAGAAAAGACAGCCTCTTCAATAAGTCGTGCTGGGAATACTGGACATGTACATGTAAAAGTATGAGATGAGATCACTCCCTAACACCATACACAAAAATAAGCTCAAAATTGATTAAAGACCTAAATGTAAGGCCAGAAACTATCAAATTCTTAGAGGAAAACATAGGCAGAACACTCTATGACATAAATCACAGCAAGATCCTTCTTGACCCACCTCCAAGAGAAATGGAAATAAAAACAAAAATAAACAAATGCGACCTAATGAAACTTCAAAGCTTTTGCACAGCAAAGAAACCATAAACAAGACCAAAAGACAACACTCAGAATGGGAGAAAATATTTGCAAATGAAGCAACTGACAAAGGATTAATCTCC
The DNA here is from genome assembly GCF_963924675.1 of Phocoena phocoena. Classification (NCBI taxonomy): domain Eukaryota; kingdom Metazoa; phylum Chordata; class Mammalia; order Artiodactyla; family Phocoenidae; genus Phocoena; species Phocoena phocoena. The sequence goes on from NC_089220.1 coordinate 109,787,040, forward strand.
AAAATTTATAAGCAGCTAATGCAGCTTAATAACAAAAAAACAAACAACCCAATCCAAAAATGGGCAGAAGACCTAAATAGACATTTCTCCAAAGAAGATATACAGACTGCCAACAAACATATGTAAGAATGCTCAACATAACAAATCATTAGAGAAATGCAAATCAAAACTACAATAAGATATCATCTCACACCAGTCAGAATGGCCATCATCAAAAAATCTAGAAACAATAAATGGAGAGGGTGTAAAGAAAAGGGAACACTCTTGCACTGCTGGTGGGAATGTGAATTGGTACAGGCACTATGGAGAGTATGGAGGTTCCTTAAAAAACTCCAAATAGACCTACCATATGACCCAGCAATCCCACTACTGGGCATATACCCTGAGAAAACCATAATTCAAAAAGAGTCATGTACCAAAATGTTCATTGCAGCTCTATTTACAATAGCCAGGAGATGGAAACAACCTAAGTCTCCATCATCGGATGAATGGATAAAGAAGATGTGGCTCATATAAACAATGGGATATTACTCAGCCATAAAAGGAAGTGAAATTGAGCTATTTGCAGTGAGGTGGATGGACCTAGAGTCTGTCATACAGAGTGAAGTAAGTCAGAAAGAGAAAGACAAATACCGTATGCTAACACATATATATGGAATTTAAGGGAAAAAAATGTCATGAAGAACCTAGGGGTAAGACAGGAATAAAGACACAGACCTACTAGAGAATGGACTTGAGGATATGGGGAGGGGGAAGGGTAAGCTGTGACAAAGTGAGAGAGAGGCATGGACATATATACACTACCAAACGTAAGGTAGGTAGCTAGTGGGAAGTAGCCGCATAGCACAGGGAGATCAGCTCGGTGCTCTGTCACCGCCTGGAGGGGTGGGATAGGGAGGGTGGGAGGGAGGGAGACGCAAGAGGGAAGAGATATGGGAACATATGTATAACTGATTCACTTTGTTATAAAGCAGAAACTAACACACCATTGTAAAGCAATTATACTCCAATAAAGATGTTAAAAACAAAACAAAACAAACAAACAAAAAACCCCACAAATCTTATTTACTGAGTGCCTCCCAAGTTCAAGGCACAGTACTGAGCATGATGCCTCTGTCATCTAATGATAACAAAGTACTTTGCAACTAGGCTTTCTCATGTGCCAGACAAACTGAAAGAGAAGACAACCACACTGGAGACCAAAAAGGAAGGTGGGAGTGGGGGAATCAACTTTTAAAATTTGTCACATTTGGCATAAAGCACTGCCCCCTCAGTTTCTCTTTCACGATAGTAAGAGGACATTATCAAATTATAAAAGACCCAAATGATAGGTCTCCACAGCCATAAGCCCAGCTTCAACAGGAGCTGAGGGTAACTCAAGTAGGCAGCTGAGATTTTACCAACATCCCTCTTCTTGCGTCACAGCCAGATTTTCAGGTAGAGGAAATGTGAGGAAAGACAGTATAGGGAAGGTTATACATTGAGCAAATTGATGTGGATGGAGACATCTAAAAAACCCTGCCAAGCTGTAAAGGCAATTCTAACCACTTCATTTCCTGGACCATTTGAAGTCTAATGCGTATGGTGGAAATGCTGACCTCTTTAGAAGGCTGACCTTTACAGTGCATACAATGACATCTGGGGATTTCCTCTAAGTTAGAGCTTAGTACGTACAACCAGATCCTTCCGCTCAGTGTTTCTCAGCCCCTAAAAGAAAAACTGGTTTCCTTCTCTACTCATAACCAACACTTCTGACACCAGATGTGTGGTTTTTTTCCACACCAAGCAATTCCCCAACTCTTGGAGGACACCAACTAGGTTTCCTACTATTTAACGCAATTCTGACACTAACTACCCGTTGTTAGCACAGAACTCCCCCCCACCCCCCCCAGATCAAGGGCTCAGTCCCACAAGGCTGTCCCCCCACTCCCCACCCCACCCCCAAATTCAGACACCAACTGCAAGGCTCAGGTTGTCACCTATACTTCTGACCAACTGGCTATAAACTGGGGCTCCTCATGAACTCCTCCTCAGGTTTGATAATTTGCTAGAATGTCTCACAGAACTCACTAAAATAGTTTACCTACTAGATTACCAATTTACTATAAAAGAATATAACAGGGGGGTTTCCCAGGTGGCGCAGTGGTTGAGAGTCTGCCTGCCGATGCAGGGAACATGGGTTCGTGTCCCGGTCCGGGAAGATCCCGCGTGCCGCAGAGCGGCTGGGCCCGTGAGCCATGGCCGCTGAGCCTGCGCGTCCGGAGCCTGTGCTCCGCAACGGGAGAGGCCACAACAGTAAGAGGTTCGCGTACCACAAAAAAAAAAAAAAAAAAAAGAATATAACAGGAAGAGCCAGATGGGGGAGATGCATAGAACAAGGTATCCAGGCATGCCACCCTCCCAGCACCTCAGTGTGTTCACCAATCTAGAAACTCCAAATCCCACTGCTTAGGGTTTTTACTGGAAGTAAATGATTGATTAAATCATTGACCACCGGTGATTAACTCAGCCTCTAGCCCTACTCCCCTCCTCAGAGGTCAATGGTGGGGCGGGGTGGCTGAAAGTTCCAGCCATCTAATCACTGGTTGGTTCCCCTGGCAACCAGCCTCCCATCCTCAGGGTCTTTCCAAAAGTCATTCCATTAACATAAACTTCAGTGTGGTTTAAAGGGACCTGTTATTGAATTAACAAAAGATGCTATTTTCACCTTTACTGTTCTCGAGTTGTTTTAGGAGCCAGGACAAAAACCGAATAGTAATTTATTGTATTACATCAGGAGCTCTGTGCCAGGAACTGGGGACAAAGACATGCCCCCTCAGGGTCTCTCTAGACATTTGTTTCCTAATTATGATACACCCTCCCCACTGAAATATTAATGTCACAGATATATTTATGTTTACACATTATATGCATATCTGTGGTTTATACATAAAAAGAATACATTTTTTGCCCCCCCAAGAATCAATTTTCACCCCTCTGGGGGTGGATAATGCCCTGTTAAGAATGAATGCTTCACCTGTGAAACAAGACATTGGTAGAGCCAAGAATATGAAACTAGGTTATTATAAGTTAACCCAGAAATTATATCTCTATATCAAGAAGATTTATAAATCTCTTTCTAGAATAATAATTTGCCTACAACTGTAGTACTATAATTTAACTTGTTTGTTTTTACAATGTGAAATTAAGTAACAGAAAGACATTAACTGAGCACATAGTAGGCACAAATTAGTCTTAACTCAAACTAAAGAGAATAATCTGTTGTGACTCTAAGTGAAATAATTTAAAATAAACTATCTTTCACTATGTATAACTGGATAGTTATGACATTAACTATCCAGGAGCCTTACCTGTACTTTGGATTAAGTGCAGAACAATGGGATAAAGTTAGTATCAACACTGTTTCAGACAGCCTTTTTAAAAGTATTTATTTACAATGCAATAAGTAAAAAAGTCCAAAAACTCAGATATGATCATTACTTCCTACCTGTCTCTTTAAAATCCTACTCATGCCAGCAGAACACTTGGCTGAGGGAGTTCTATAGGGAATGAACTCATCTGGCTCTGCCAATAATTTCCCATGCAGCCTGGGTAAATTATTTAACTACTCTGTGTTCATTTCTCTAACCAGCCAATAATGTAAATCCACACACTGTAATGGAAAAACACACAACACTCCTGGGTCAGGAGACCTGCCCTCTGGTCTCACCTTAGCTACTGACTCATTGTTTGCCTATGGGCAAGTCACCTCTCTTCCCTGAGGCCTCATTTTCCCCATCTGTGAAAGGAAGACGTCATGCCTGAGGCATGCATGGAGATTCTATGTTCTATTTAAATGCTTTTCCTGGCTAATTCACACACACTAGCGTAGCAAACAAAACAATGCCACTTATTAAAGTCTATAAAATTCAACAACATGTAATCTGTACAGCCGGTACAAGGCTTGGTAGAAAAAATATTGCATAGAAAAATATTGGGAAGTAAAACATGATTGCTCTCCAAAAAAAAAGTCTTAAAAGTTTAGGCCAAGTGCCTTCCTAACTTGAATCAGATACAACTGTCATTCATGAGAATTCATTGCAGTCCCTTATGAACCATTTCTATTTTCTGCCTGGATCACCTCTTAGTGTAATGTACTCCATAAATTACCTCCTGGGATTTAGGAAATTAAGTCCATATTTACCCCATACATACCCTACACTACATATTCCAATTAAATCTCTTCTCAGGTTTGGTTTTTCCAAGCTCATTACTTTAGACAATCTCCATTCTTCCCATCCCCTTGATCACTTCAATAGCTCTGAGCTAAATCATTTGCACTGGAACTTTCTTCACCTCCTAGGAGGACTAGAAAGAAGAGTGAGTGATTACAATGAAAGCCGGTAATAGGGAGACACAGGGAAAATACATCGTAGAGAAAATTTTCAGCACTGCTCTCAGCCCTATAACACAAAGTAAAATATCCTTTCCCCAAACTACCAGCCTAAGATATTCTATCTGCTGAGAATTAACAGGACACTTCTCTGATTTCCCTATGCAATTAACTGCTTCTAGGACTGCTTCATAAAGTACTGAGGTATCTATTACTAGAAGCATTCAACCAAAAATGGTGGTCAATCATCTAGCAAGGATGCTATAGAAATCATTCCTATACTGGATAAAACAGACTAGCTCAAAAGTTCCTATGAGTTTTCTATCTAAATGCATTAGAGAGATAAGACATCCTATCAATCAACTGGTAATGCTGGCTTACTAGTTAAAGTGATCGTCAATGGGAGCCAGGCAAATACCTCTAGAGGATGTGTGTAGTATCTGATATACACTACCCTACTCCCAGTGAGTCTCAGCTGAGAATCACTGGATTAAATTACTTCTAAAACCTCCTCTGAATATAAAAGCCTACTGATATTCTCACACAGACTGTATTTGAAGGCAAGTGCCTAAGACACTTTGCTACCATCATCCAACAGATCCACCCAACCACTCCCCCTCATTTCTTCACAATTTTTTTCCAGCCGTGCCCTCAGCATGCGGGATGCGGGATCTTAGTTCCCTGACCAGGGATCGAACCCATGCACCCTGCAGTGGGAGAGCAGAGTCTTAACCACTGGACCACCAGGGAAGTCCCTTTTCACAATTTTAATTACTGGCTCACCATTATTTTCTCCAATACTACTTCTATCTGGATACTTAGCAAGTTAAATATACATATTAATGTTCCTTCTAAGAACCTGACTCGTGGTTCATTAAAGTTCCATTTTACGGATGTTGTCCTCTACCAACTTCAGCCGTACGTTCCCATATTATTACCAACTACAACCCCTCCATGATCTCAATTTCGTGCATCCCACTCTCTGACCACCACCTATCTTTCCAGCTCACTCCCTCCCTTATAGTAGCTCAACCCAATTATTCTTCAACTCCACTGGGACCGCAAAACTATCACCTTTTCTCTGACCCTCTCCCCAATGATTTTCTCTCTCCCTTTCTCACCCAGCTTAAATTCCATGGTCAATCATTATAATCATTCCCTTATGTACACAACCTAATCCCCTGCCTCTTGCCATGATACCCTTGCTTGGTAAAAGCACAACTGGTGATTCCATGGCTGCACCCATGTAGCTTAAGGTAGCTGGGGAAAAGACCCCCCACCCCCAACACTCATGCTGCCTGCCTTCACTTTAAATGTATCACGCCAAATTTCAAGTGGGCCCCTTTGTGCTGTCTGGCAGTCATTTATTTTTATCATTCTAACTTTATTTTACATCCCTAGGTTCATCTCTCTTACTCTCCTAGATGACTTTCACATTTTCTCCTCTCTCCTCAAATCCTAATGCAACCTCCTTCTGCCCTCAGTTGATAACCTCGCTTCCTACTTCACTGAGAAAACTGAGGCAATCAGATGAAATTTCCACAGATTTCCATGCCACATCTCTCCACCCAGCAACATGTGCACCCACATACTCCCTTCTTGCCTCTTTCCACAGATCCACTCCCCCCACATCTACCGCCAACCCCTCCACTAGAGCCCACCCTCTCTCACCTACTCAAGGATATCTATCCCTCCAGCACTCTCTTCTCCTTCATCAGTTTTTTCCACTTTTTACAGGATCTTTCCCTTCAGCCTATGAACATGCTGCTCTTGTTCTCATCTTAAAAAAATAACAAAACTCAAGCACACTCTTCTCACTAGCATCCACCTATTTCTTTGCTCCCTTTTAATGCAAAAATTTTCAAGAGTGGTTTATAGTCACCATCTCCAATTCCTCTCTTCCCAATCTCTCTTAAAACTACTTCAGGGCTTCCCTGGTTGCACAGTAGTTAAGAATCCACCTGCCAATGCAGGGGACACAGGTTTGAGCCCTGGTCCAGGAAGATCCCACATGTCGTGGAGCAACTAAGCCCATACGCCACAACTACTGAAGCCCGCGTGCCTAGAGTTCGTGCTCTACAACAAGCGAAGCCACCGTGATGAGAAGCCCGTGCACCACAACGAAGAGTAGCCCCCGCTCGCTGCAACTAGAGAAAGCCCACGCGCAGCAACGAAGACCCACTGCAGCCAAAAATAAAATAAATTTTTTAAAAAACAACAACAAAAAAAACCCTACTTCACCAAAACCGCTCTCCTTAAGGCCACTGATGACCTCTACATTGCTAAATCCAAAGGTCAATTCTCAGTTCTCATCTTACTTGACCTATGAGCGCCATCTGGCACAGCTGACCACTCCTCCCACTTCGACAACATTCCACTTGTGCTTCTGGGATCCTGCACTCTTGGTTTTCCTACCTCACTGACCACCCTCTCTCGGTGTCCCTGGCTGGTTCCTTCTCTTCTCCCTATCCTCCTCGTGTTGGAATGCCCCTCTGCTGAGTCCTTGGTCCTCTTTATTTGCTTCACTTACTCCCTTGGTGATCTCACCCAGGCTCAAGGTTTTAAATGTTGTGCATGTACCTCTCTGCCCAAACTCCACATATCTAGCCAACCAGCTACCTGATATCTCCACTTGGAAGTCTAGTGCCCATCTCAAAGTTAACACGACCCAAACTAAACTACTGATATGTCACCCTGCCCCTCAAAGTCTGCTTCACTGCAGCTTCCTCACTGTAGTTGATGGCATCCTACCCTTCAAACCGCTCAGGCCCAAATCCTGGAGTCCTTGACTGCCCTCTATCTCTCATTCCTCACATCCAACATCAGGAAATTATGCTTGCATGACCTAAAAATAGATCCAGAATTTGACCTTTCCTCACTCCTTCCATTGCTACAATTCTGGTCTAAGCCATCACTATATTTCACCTGGAATACTGCAATCGCCTCCTAAGAGATCACCTTGGTTCCTCCTCACCTCCACCATCTATTCTCCACAAAGCAGCCAGAGTGCTCTCTTCAGACCTGAAGTATCATGTTACTCTTCTACTTCGCAAAAGCCCTGCAAAAGCTCCCCAGTTGACTCTGATAAAATGTGAAAGTTACTAAGATGGCCTATAAGACCCTAAATAATCTGGTCCTCCATTATCTCTCTGACCTGCCCCCCTCCTCAACCACAGTGCATTCCTTGATATTCTTCAGGCGTGTTTTCTCCTTACAACCTTTGCTGTAGCTATCCCCTCTGCCTGCTAAGCTCTTCTCCCACTATCACACGGCAAATGCCTCATCTCCTTCCTCAAATCTCAAGCTCTTAAGATCTACCTTGACCACCCTATTTAATATTGCAATCTACCCAGCAATCTCAATACCCCTAACCTCGCTTTATTTTTTTTCATATCACTTATCGCCTTCTAATATATTGGACAACTTACTAATTACTTGTATTATCTATTGACTAATGTCTCCCACCAGAATGAAAACTCCATAAGGACAGAAATTTGTGTCTGTTTTGTTCACTGATGTATCCCAAGCACACAGACCAATGCCTGGCACATAGTAAGTACTCAATAAGTATTCTTTTGAATGAATGAGTAAACACTTGAAACCGGATCTTAAATTATGAACCGGTGAGAAATTTGAGGTCAACAGAAGAAAAACTTAAATGATCCAGCTACACCTAGAGTCTCAAGTGCACCCCAGACAGGTAGGTACTTATAAAGGCTGTATTATTTCTTTCTGATCTCAAGGACAGTTATTTAATACAAGCACTGGTGATCTTGTCATACTAGCCCGTCCTAGAAATATGTACCAAGGAAGTACAGAGAACAAGGCCCACTATTCTCACTTTTGCCTCTAGGTGACTCTACACTGGGCATAGTCCTGTCTTTTTCCTCTGGCTTTGTAAGTCAGAGGAGTGATCTGTGAATATTACATGATTTAGGAATGGGAGAAAGCAAGTCAGTCAGAGGGTTAATGCAGCTTTCAAAATGCCTAGTTTACTCCCATGGATTAAGCACAGACTCTTACAAGTTAGAACTAGATGACTATCATTTATATCAGTGGTTCTCAACAAGGGCTGCATATATGAATTCCTCAGGTGCTTAAAAAATACTACAGCCACCCCTCCCTTCTAAGATAAATGGTCTGGGTGACCCCAGTCAGTACAGGTCATAAAAGCTTCACAGGTGATTTTACTGTGCAGCTACAGCCGTGGATGGAGACCAAGCTCATTTTCCAGATTAAAAATAAAGCCTAGAGAGAATCATATCTGCCTAAGGTCACACAGCTAAGTAGCAGTGTTGGGATGGGAAACTGTTACTTGATTCTTTAAAGAAAGCAGTAAAGGAGAAATTTCATTACAACATAATAATTTATAAGCCTACATGTTATAGTAGTTAAATGCATGAGACTTCAGGGGCTTCCCTGGTGGCACAGTGGTTAAGAATCCACCTGCCAATGCAGAGGACATGGGTTTGAGCCCTGGTCTGGGAAGAGCCCACATGCCGCGGAGCAACTAAGCCCAGGTGCAACTGCTGAGCATGCACTCTAGAGCCTGCAAGCCACAGCTACTGAGCCTGTGTGCCTAGAGCCTGTGTTCTGCAACAAGAGAAGCCACCACAATGAGAAGTCCGTGCACCACAACAAAGAGTAGCCCCCGCCCACTGCAACTAGAGAAAGCCCGTGTGCAGCAATGAAGACCATAAAATAAATTAATTAATTAATTTAAAAAATAAATTCATGAGACTTCAAAATTATAAAGATCTAAGTTCAAATCAGAGGCTTTGATATTTAACAGCTAATATCAGTGGTTCTCAAACTTTGCTGCATATTATAATTACCTGGGGATAATTACCTGGAGAAGATTTTTAAAATCTCTATGCCCAGGCCTCATGCCATACCAGTTAATGCAGAATCTCCAAAAGTGGGATTCAGGCATCAGTATTTTTTGAGGTTCCCCAGGTGATTCCAGTGTGCAAACAAGTTTGAGAAGTGATGACTTATATGACTTTGGGGAAATTACTTGACCTCTTTAAGCCTAACTCTTATGGATATTGTGATTAAGATAATGTATGTATATAAGCAGCTCATTAGTATGGTTACCACCTCACTTCCTTCCACCACCACCACCCCTTCTAACATCATTACTGGTACTATTTTCCTGCCTGCCTTCATTTTTTCCTGCCTCCCTCCATCCTTTCCTTTCTTTCCTCTTTCTTTCTTACTGAGGTATTATTTACATATCATAACTTTCACCTTCTTTAAGGTATGAAATTTGGTGGGTTTTAGTATATTCACAAAGTTGTGTAACCATCATCACTATATAATTCCAAAACACTTTCATCACCCTAAAAAAGAAACCTCATACCCCAAACCTCCAAAGCCCCCTCCCAGTCCCTGGGAACCACTAATCTACTTTCTGTCTCTATGAATTTAACTATTCTGGACACTTCATTTAAGTGGAATCACTGAAGTATGTGGCCTTTGTGTCTGGATTTTTTCACTTAGCATAATGTTTCTGGAGGTTCATCCATGTTGTAGCATGCATCCATGCTTCATTTCTTTTTATGGCTGAATAATATTCTATTGCATGGATACTGTTTTCAGCAGTTGTTTCCACTTTTCTTGGCTATTATGAATAAAGCTGCTAGGACATCTGTGCACAAGTTTTTGTGTGGACATATGTTTTCAATTCTCTTGGGTATAACACCTGTGAGTGGAATTGCTGGGTCATATGGTTTAATTTTTTCAGCAACTACTACTGTTCCAAAGTGGCTGCAGCACCATTTTACATTCCTACCACCAGTGTATGAGGGTTCTAATTTCTCTGTATCCTCACCAATGCTTGTTACTGTCTCTTTATATTATAGCTAACCTGGTGGGTATGAAGTGGTATCATACTGTGGTTATGATTTCCCTGATGGCTAATAATGTTAAGCATCTTTTCATGTGCTTATTGGCTATTTGTGTATCTTCTTTGGAAAAATGTCTATTCAACTCCTTCACTATTGAATAAATTGGGTTGTCTTTTTATTATTAAGCTATAAGAGTTCTTTACACATTCTAGGTACTAGATCTTTATCAGGTAAGTGTATGGTTTACAAATACTTTCTACCATTTTGAGGGTAATCACTTCACTTTCCTAAATGTCCTCTGAAGTAATTTTAATTTAATTTTTAAATTTTAATTTAATTTTTAAATTTAATTTAATTTTTAAATTTAAATTAAATTTAAATTTAATTTTGATGAAGTCCAATTTATCTTTTCTTTGGTTGTTTCTGTATCATTAACTTGTGTGTATATGTGTGTGCATGTGTTTTCAACTCCACAGTATACCTTTCATTTCTTTTTCTCTTTCCTTTTTTTTTTTTTTTTTTTACAGTTGAAGTGTAGTTGATTTATAATATTGTGTTAGTTTCAGGTGTAGAGCCAAGTGATTCAGTTTTATATATATATATATATATATATATATATATATATATATATATATATATCTTCTTTCAGATCATTTTCCATTATAGGCTATTACAAGATATTGAATATAGTTCCTGTGCTATACAGTAAATCCTTATTGCTTATTTATTTTATGTAGTTTGTATCTGTTAATCCCATACTTCTAATTTATCCCTCCCACCCCGTGTATCATTAACTTTTTTTTTTTTTGACTTATCCTACTGTATGGAGCCCACTGACTCCCAGATGTTTATTTCTGGCTCCAACTGCCAAGCCCTGGGGCAGCTGGTGATGCTTTGAGGAATTCTGATGGAAAGATCCTCCAGACAAGTGGTCCTAGAAGCTGCTAGGGCCTTACCTGAAAATTTCCCAACCCATGCTAGCTGACCACGAGCAGCAAGGCTCCTGGCTGGCTTGCCAAAAATTGTTACCAAGTCCAAGTTCATACTGCTCACTGCATGACAAATCAATAAATCGAGAGGTAAGTTGTTGGGGCAAAGAATAACAACTTTTTCAGAAAGTCAGCAGACAGAGAAGGTGGTGGACTACTGTCCCAAACAACCATCTTCTGTATCATTAACTTTTAAGGGAAATATTAGGGGCAAAAAATTTTTAGGGTATCCTATTGCCAGGTAAGTTGTTCAGACTTGTAATAAGCAAAGAATTGAGCTGGCCATTCAATCAGGAAGTCCCATTTAGGAAACACGTCCACTTTATCTTGGTGGAAGGCAGGAAGGAAGCTACTCATTTCTAAGTTTTTAATTACTAGAATTTCAGATTAAGTATTTGACTTTTGAAGGCCAAGTGGCCAATCAACTGCAAAGAAATAAAACCCTAGTCAAGTCTGTATGTTTTCAGAGATATTTGCTGTAACAAATAAATTTTCATAGTCCTTACTAGAATTGGAACTGTTTTCTCAAACTGAGCACTTTTTAAATGGATTTTTTTTTAAAGAGTTTCAAACTAATATTTTTCTGAATCCAAAATTAAAGACCGGTATGGCATAACCTCAATGTTCCGTTACTGCTTGATAAATACTAAATACATAATCCATATTTGAAAATAATAAACTGAGATTATATAACTAGCAATGTAATAATCCCAAAGAATCAACTGCAATTATAGTAATTTTTCTAATAAAAACAACAACAGAAAAACTAGTCATTAGTGTCCTAAAACTGAGAGGTGACACCACTGTCCACATTTCCGTTTCACATTCAGTATGGTATTTACTATATTACATATTATCAATTTCTGCCACAGGAGTCCATTTCTAATTTATTTCCTCCCTCTGTACATATTTTGAAAATTTTTAATGCTTTTTTCATTGATTGCCATAATCATATGATTTTTCTCCCTGTAACCTGTTCATGTGAGAATTTAAATAGATTTTTCTTATATTAAAGAATGTTAGGTCCTTGGAATAACTCAACTAGGTCATATTATATTCTTTTTATGTATTTCTGGGTTAAGGTTGCTCATATATTGATTAAAATCATGGCATCTATGCTCATAAAAGAGATGGCCTATAATAATTTTATTTACTGGTACTGTCTTTAGAAATTTGGATCATTTTAACCTAGTCTTAGAATGAATTAGGTATGCTACCTCTCTTACTATTCTCTAAAATCTTATGTAGAAATCTTTTATTAAATAATTGAATTTCCAGTAGAAAAACAAAAAAGAACACTTCTAATATCTTTCTTTACTTTGTCAACCAACTTTCTGTTTTTAAATTTTTTTGGTTTAAAAAGCTTTGAGTGGTAATAGCTGCACAATAATGTGAATGTATTTAATGCCTCTGAACTGTATACTTAAAAATGGTTAAAATGGTAAATCTTACGCTACGTATATTTAACCACAATTTTTTAAAAGTAAGAGAAAAGTAAAAGGAGAGAAAGAGGAAAAGGGGGGAAATGAAAGAGAAAAAGTAGAAAAGATGGATACCCCAAAATAAATAAATGAGTCTGAGCACCTGCTGGCAGACAACATTCAAGAACAGCCTGCTGAGAGGCAGGCACAGTTCACTTAAACCACCAGCAAAGCAAGGCTCTGCAGAGAGCACAGGAGGTAGGGCAATCCTGGAACAGTAATATGACCCCCACCATATATTCATACAGAGCTCTGTCTCTAATCTAAGATGTGGGGCCACACAAGGATGTCCTCCACACTTCCTAATACTTGGGTTGCATCCAAATGTCACTGTATTTCCATATCTACGATTCCTTCTAGAGAGAAGATAGTTAATTTTCCTTCATACCATGTAGGTCAAGATCATTTAAACATGGAATTAAGCTAGTGGCAATATTTTGGGATTTGGTTAACAGCAAACCAATGTATCACCACTGTAGAGGAAAAGATAAAGCAAAGATGCTTCAAGGTAAAGAACCATGAAAAATCCAGTGTGCCTCTTTGCTTTGCAGTTCTCTTAAAGAATATTGTTTAGTGTCTAAGAGCATTTTTTTTCAGAAAATACCTTTGACCATAATTCCGAAGTAATAAAGTATGTTCAGTCCAGCTTCTAAACTTATAGCTATAAATGTAAATTACAAGACAATACTTTACTGTATAAACTTGGGCGACAGATTTTTCAAAAAGTGATTGAAGCCAAGTAAGCTCTCCTGAAAATATTTCTCATAAATACAGTAAGCACCACTGAATATAATTTTATTCCAAATTGATCCAGTTTATGTACCATACCTTAAATGTATTTTTATAGTGAAGACGGTCTACAGCAATGCCTCATCATGATAAATTCTCAACAATGATTTGCTGAATGAATGAATGAATGGGAAGAACCAAGCCTCAAATGGAGTTTCTTTTGGTAACAGGGAGATGACAACATGGGTTAAAATCTATTTTTCCTAGACCCATCATGGCCTTAACCTGACTGCTACTGCAACAGAATAAAATCTAATATCCTTGCAATTCACCATAAGAGATACATTAGATTCCCCCTAGAAAGAATAAAGTGAGAAGGAGGAAAGAGGGAAAGGGGAGGAAGTAATACCTTTCTAAGCCAGAAGGAAATTCACCAATGATGATATGGGTTAGATCAGATCTCAGGCAAGCTTAAGGGCCCCATCTCACTTTACACTCAAGCATCAATGGAAAATTGAGATGAAATATTCTTCTTCTATAAAACCGATCTTCCACTTGGCCCTTTATCTCAGGGAAGATGGGCTAAGCTCACTTAAACATGATTTTTCTCATTCCTTTCTGCAGTGCTTCACCTAGCATAACATACTTGTTGAGGCAGCCAAGTGCTACAAAAGAGACAAACACTACACAGGCAGCAATTCCTAAAGAAATATGTTATGGGTTGAATTACGTCCTGCCCCCACAAATTCATATGTTGAAGTTCCGACCTCTTATACCTCAGAATGTTACCTTATATGCAGATATAATTAGTTAAGATGAAGTCACGTTGGGGTAGGGTAGGCCCTTAATTCATTATGACTATTACCCTTACATAAAGAAGACATGAACAGAGACAGGCACACAGGGAGAATGCCATGTGAAGATTGGAGTTATGCTACTATAAACCAAAGAACTACCAGAAACTAGAAGAGAGACCTGGGACAGATACCTCCCTAACACCTTCACAGGGGACATAGCCCTGCTGGCACCTTGATTTTGGACCTCTGGCATCTAGTACTGTGAGACAATAAATACCTGTTGTTCTAAGCCTCCAGTTGGTTGTACTTTGTTACTGCAGCCTCGAGGAAACTAATACAGACAATAAGAGGCTAATGTGCACCAACTAAACTGACCCCCTTCAGACTGCACTTCAGATCCAGCTTCTCACCCCATGGCTACTGCCACCACATTAGCCCAGGCCCCAGTTTTGAGCTGTAGCCACTGTTGCCTGGTCTCCTGACTTCAGGCTCTACCTGCACGTGCTTCAATTGCCAAACCCACCATGACAATAACCTTTCAAAAATGCCAACTTCTTTGCATCACTCTCTTGTTAAGAAATCTCGGACTGGGGCTTCCCTGGTGGCGCAGTGGTTGAGAGTCCGCCTGCCGATGCAGGGGACACGGGTTCGTGCCCCAGTCTGGGAAGATCCCACATGCCGCGGAGTGGCTGGGCCCATGAGCCATGGCCGCTGGGCCTGTGCGTCCGGAGCCTGTGCTTCGCAGCAGGAGAGGCCACAACAGTGAGAGGCTCGCGTACCGCAAAAAAAAAAAAAAAAAAAAAAAAAGAAATCTCGGATTGGTTCAAGATGGCAGCATAGAAGGATGTGCACTCACTCCCTCTTGCGAGAACACCGGAATCACAACTAACTGCTGAACAATCATTGAAAGGAAGACACTGGAACTCACCAAAAAAGATACCCCACATGCAAAGACAAAGGAGAAGACGCAATGAGACGGTAGGAGAGCTGCAATGAGATGGCAGGAGGGGAGCAATCACAAATCAAATCCCATCACTGCTGCGTGGGTGACTCACAAACTGGAGAACAATTAAACCACAGAAGTCCACCCACTGGAGTGAAGGTTCTGAGCCCCATGTCAGGCTTCCCAACCTGGGGGTCCAGCAATGGGAGGAGGAATTCCCAGGATTGAAGGATAGCAGGATTTGACTGCAGGTCTTTGACAAGACTGGGGGAAACAGAGACTCCACTCTTGAAGGGCACACACAAAGTAGTGTGCTCATCAGAACCCAGGGGGAAGGAGCAGTGACCCCACAGGAGACTGAACCAGACCTACCTGCAAGCACTGGAGGGTCTCCTGCAGAGGTGGGGGTCAGCTGTGGCTCACTGCAGGGACGACACTGGCAGTAGAAGTTCTGGGAAGTATTCCTCGGTGTGAGCCCTTCTGGAGTCTGCCATTAGCCCACCAAAGAGCCTGCAGCTCCAGTGCTGGGTCGTCTCAGGCCAAACAACCAACAGGGAGGGAACTCAGTCCCACCCATCAGCAGACAAGCAGATTAAAGTTTTACTGAGCTCTGCCCACCAGAGCAACACCCAGCTCTACCCACCACCAGTCCCTCCCATCAGGAAGTTTGCACAAGCCTCTTAGATAGCCTCATCCACCAGAGGGTAGACAGCAGAAGCAAGAACTACAATCCTGCAGCCTGTGGAATGAAAACCACATTCACAGAAAGACAGACAAAATGAAAAGGCAGAGGACAATGTACCAGATGAAGGAAACCCCAGAAAAACAACTAAATGAAGTGGAGATAGGCAACCTACCAGAAAAAGAATTCAGAATAATTATAGTGAAGATGATCCAGGACCTCGGAAAAAGAATGGAGGCAAAGATTGAGAAGATGCAAGAAATGTTTAACAAAGGCCTAGAAGAATTAAAGAACAAACACCTAGAAGAATTAAAGAATAAACAGAGATGAACAATACACTAACTGAAATGAAAAATACACTAGAAGGAATCAATAGCAGAATAACTGAAGCAGAACAGACAAATGACCTGGAAGACAGAATGGTGGAATCCACTGCCACAGAACGGAATAAAGAAAATATAATGAAAAGAAATGAAGACAGCCTAAGAGACCTCTGGGACAACACTGAACATACCAACATTCACATTATAGGGGTCCCAGAAGGAGAAGAGAAAGAGAAAGAGAAAGGAGCTGAGAAAATATTTGAAGAGATTATAGTTGAAAACTTACATAACATGGGAAAGGAAATAGCCACCCATGTCCAGGAAGTGCAGAGTCCCAGGCAGGATATATCCAAGGAGAAACATGCTAAGACACACAGTAATCAAACTGACAAAAATTAAAAACAAAGAAAAATTATTAAAAGCAACAAGGGAAAAACAACAAATAACATACAAGGGAACTCCCATAAGGTTAACAACTGATTTCTCAGAAGAAACTCTAAAAGCCACAGGGAGTGGCACAATATATTTAAAGTGATGAAAGGGAAGAACCTATAACCAAGATTACCCAGCAAGGATCTCATTCAGATTCAACAGAGAAATCAAATGGTTTACACACAAGCCAAAGCTAAGAGAATTCAGCACCACCAAACCAGCTATACAACAAAGGTGAAAGGAACTTCTCTAAGTGAGAAACACAAGAGAAGAAAAGGACCTACAAAAACAAACCCAAAACAATTAAGAATATGGTAATAGGAACATACATATTGATAATTACCTTTAATGTGGATGGATTAAATGCTCCAACCAAAACACACAGGCTTGCTGAATGGATACAAAAACAAAACCCATATATATGCTGTCTACAAGAGACCTACTTCAGACCTAGGGACACATACAGACTGAAAGTGAGGGGATGGAAAAAGATATTCCATGCAAAAGGAAATGAAAAGAAAGCTGGAGCAGCAATACTCATATCAGACAAAACAGACTTTAAAATAAAGAATGTAACAAGAAACAAGGAAGGACGCTACATAATGATCAAGGGATCAATCCAAGAAGATATAACAATTATAAATATATATGCACCCAACATAGGAGCACCTCAATACATAAGGCAAATGCTAACAGCTATGAAAGAGGAAATTGACAGTAACACAATAATAGTGGGCGACTTTTACACCTCACTTACACCAACGGACAGATCATCCAGACAGAAAATTAATAAGGAAACATAAGCCTTAAATGACACAATAGACCAAATGGATTTAATTGATATTTATAGGATATTCCATCTGAAAACAGCAGATTACACTTTCTTCTCAAGTGCACACAGAACATTCTCCAGGACAGATCACATCCTGGGTCACAAATCAAGCCTCAGTAAATTTAAGAAAGGTGAAATCATGTCATCTTTTTCAACCACAACACTATGAGATTAGAAATAAATTACAGGGAAAAAAACATAAGAAACACAAACACATGGAGGCTAAACAATACATTACTAAATAACCAAGAGATCACTGAAGAAATCAGAGAAAATCAAAAACTACCTAGAGACAAAAAGGGGCTTCCCTGGTGGCACAGTGGTTGAGAGTCCGCCTGCTGATGCAGGGGACGCGGGTTCGTGCCCCGGTCCAGGAAGATCCCACATGCCGTGGAGCGGCTGGGCCCATGAGCCGTGGCCGCTGAGCCTGCGCGTCTGGAGCCTGTGCTCCGCAACGGGAGAGGCCACAACAGCGAGAGGCCCGCGTACCGCAAAAAAAAAAGACACATGCACCCCAATGTTCACTGCAGCACTATTTACAATAACCAGGTCATGAAAGCAACCTAAACACCCATCAACAGAAGAATGGATAAAGAAGATGTGGTACATACTATGCAATGGAATATTACTCAGCCATAAAAAGGAACGAAATCGGGTCATTTGTAGAGATGTGGATGGACCTAGAGACTATCATACAGAGTGAAGTAAGTCAGAAAGCGAAAAACAAATATTGTATATTAACACATATATGTGGAATCTAGAAAAATGGTACAGATGAAGCGGTTTACAAGGCAGAAATAGAGATACAGATGTAGAGAACACATGTATGGATGGACACCAAGGGGGAAAGCAGGGAGGGAGGGATGAATTGGGAGATTAGGATTGACCTATATACACTAATATGTATAAAATAGATAACTAGTAAGAACCTGCTATATAAAAAATAAAAGAAATCTCTAATGACTCACCGCTTCCTATAAGAAAAAGCCCAGATTCTCCTGCCTCGAATACAGACAGACCTCTGTCTCCTAAGCTGTCTCCAACTGCTAGGTGAGAGACTCCTAGTGACCCTAGAACATACAACCCTTATTCTTGATGCCATGCTTCCTCTACTGTTTGCCACTCTCCCACTTCACCAATCCAAATCTAGACCATCCTGTGAAGACGACTGCCAAGACCCACTTTTGCCTTGAAACTCTCTCTCTGTACTCAAGCCCACAGTAAAGGCCACATCTCTGGCCTCTCTGCCTTTGCTACTTGCATCAGTCATTCTGTGCTCATCAAAGACTGCCTTGCACAGTTATGTAGCATTTTAAAAGTGTACACTTTGATTCCTCAGCTGGACTATGAGCTCCTTAAGGCTAGGATTCATGTTTTACAATTTTGAGGGTATTTCTCAAAGCCAAAGACAATGCCAGGCATATTATAGGCAAGTTCTAAATTCTTGTTAACTATTAAACATATATCTTAAATTCTTAGAAATGTTTCTTTTGGCTCTCTCTTCAACTGGGGACTTAAAATTGAACAAATCCACAGATTTCATATAATCCTAATGCTTCCACATATAATCAAATAATTTAAAACTTACAAGGAACAGGAGGAAAAAGCTCCTCAGGACTTTCAGTCCCAAGTTACTTACCATTCTTCATCACTACATTGGACCAGACATTGGCATTCAAGGCTTGAACAATTCGCTTTACTCCTGTAGATTCTGGGAAGTCATCTAATCAGGGAGGAAAAATATATATATTTATACATGCACTTATACATACACATATATATATACACACTCATCCCTAAATATTCATGAAGGAATAGCTCCAGGACTCCCCTCCCCACTGTGGATACCAAAATCTGCAGATGCTCAAGTCCCTTATATAAAATAGCATAGTATTCGTATATAATCTACCCACATTGTCCCATTTTTTTTTCCTCCCATTTACTTTAAATCTCTTAAATACTTAAAATACCAAATACTATGTAAATTTTTCGGAATTTTTCTTCCAAATATTTTCAGTCTGCTGTTGGTTGAATCCATGGAAGCAGAACCCTTGGATACAGAGGGCTGACCATATATGTATATACAGCCCACAGCCACATTTTTAAACAACTGTGGCTTAATTATCTTGCTCATTTAGTTGTTACTTCACATTGTAACAAGGAAAAAAAGGGAAAAAATTAAGGAAATACAAAGCTTAGAGCTCCTGTTAAGAATATTCTAGAAACTGGAGAGTGATCAAGATGGCGGAGGAGTAAGATGTGGAGCTCACCTCCTTCAACAAATACATCAAAAATATATCTACAGGGGCTTCCCTGGTGGCGCAGTGGTTGAGAGTCCACCTGCTGATGCAGGGGACGTGGGTTCATGCCCCGGTCCAGGAAGATCCCACATGCCGCGGAGCGGCTGGGCCCGTGAGCCATGGCCGCTGAGCCTGCGCGTTCGGAGCCTATGCTCCACAACAGGAGAGGCCACAACAGTGAGAGGCCCGCGTACCGCAAAAAAAAAAAAAAGTAGTTAAAAAAATATATATATATACAGGTGGAACGATTCTCACAGAACATCTACTGAACACTGGCAGAAGACCTCAGACTTCTGAAAGGGCAAGAAAATCTCCATGTTACCGCGTAGGACAAAAGCAAAAGAAAAAAAAAGAGAGAGAGAGAAAGGAATCAGGACAGGACCTGCACCCCTGGGAGGGAGCTATGAAAGAGGAAAGGTTCCCACACCCTAGGAAGTCCCCTCACTGGCAGGGAGATCAGTCAGGAGAGAGGGGGAACTTCGGCGCCTTGGAGGAAAGTGCAGCAACTAGCTGCAGAAGGCAAAATGGAGGAAGACCTACACAGTCAGTATGGCTGCCCTGCACTCCCCAGCCTGAGACATGCATCCGTTGGTGCAGGCGGGGGCTGGGTGCTGGAGCTTTGGAGGTCAGACCCAGGGAGAGGACTGGGGTTGGCTGCACAGAGATAGCCTGAAGGAGCTGGAGTGTGGTATGGCCACAACCAAGGGTGTACATGGAAGATGCCTGGTCCCCGCCACAGAGGTAAGGTGCCACTGTTGGGGGGCATGCAAGGAGAGGGGAGGACCGCTTTAGGAGCCTCTTTCCCCATGCGCATGGTATCACGTGACAGGACACAGCCTACACGAGCTCTCAGGGCAGGCACGAGCCGCCGCAGGCACTGAGAGATGCAGGAGCAGGCGCCAATTGCTGCCCCCACCATTGTGGGATCCAGAAGCACACAGGAGCCGCTGCCGTGTGCCCTGGGAGTGGGCACCAGCCAGTGCGGCCATTGCAGGCTGTTATCCCCTTGGTAGGGAGCGCACAAGAGCTGCAGCATCTGCACACCCCCTACCAAGGGGATAACAGCCAGCACATGCAGAGGAAAGACGCAGAAGGCATCCATATGAAAAGCAGCCCTTGCACCAAATACATTAAACCCACACAAGCTACACAGGGATGCTCCTGCATATAAATAGCCTTCCAAGATCACAGTAGATAACTGTCTTTCCTAAACTCACAGAGTAAGAGAAATACACATAAAATGAAGAAGCAGAGAAACCACTCCCAGTTAAAAGACCAAGAGAATCCCCCTAAAAAAACAATGAAACAGACCTCTCCAGTGTAACAGACACCGAGTCCAAAAAGGAGGTAATGAAAATACCAAAGGAATTAAGAAAGGCTACCAAAAGAAATGCAGATTACTGTAAAAAGAAACTAGAAACTATAAGGAGGAGCCAAGAAAAATCAGAAAATTCATTTCCCAAGATTAAAGCTGAGCTAAAGGCAATGACTAGCAGAATGAATAATACAAGAGAACGAGTAAGTGATCTGGAAGATGAAATAATGAAAATCACCCAATCAGAACAGGAGACAGAAAGCAAAATGAAAACAATAAAAAAGACCCACGGGATAATATAAAGCGTGGCACTCTACACATAACAGGGATTCCAGAAGGAGAAGAAAGAGAAACGGAGATTGAAAAGGTATTTGAAGAAATTATGCCTGAAAATTTCCCAAACCTAAAAAAGGAAACAGTTATCCAGATACAGGAAGCACAGAAGGTCAGGAACAAAATGAACCCTAACAGACCTACACCAAGACATATTACAATCGAAATGGCAAAAATTAAACATAAAGAGAGGATTCTAAAGGCATCAAGAGAAAAACAAAGAGTTAATTACAAGGGAACCCCCATAAGGCTATCAGCTGATTTCTCTATAGAAGCACCACAGGCCAGAAGGGAGTAGAAAAACATATTTAAAATCTTGAAAGGGAAAATTCTGCAATCTACAATGCTCTACCCAGCAAAATTATCATTTAGAATAGGAAAGATAAAGAATTTCTCAGAGAAGCAAAAACTAAAATAATACAGCACTACTAAACCTAACCTAAAAGAAATATTCAGAGGTCTCCTCTAATTTGAAAAGAAGCAAGAAGATATAGGAAAGAGGAAATCACAACTGGAAAGTAAATCACTTAAATAAGCCAGTATACAGATGGAAAAAATATTTTTTTAATCAATTTGCGAAAGAAATGATAAACGCAAGGAAGAGCAAAAGGATAAACATAAAGATCTAAAAGAGGACATCAAAATCATAAGATGTGGGAGAAGAGAGTAAGAAAATGTAGATTCTTTTTTTTTAGAATGCATTTGAGCCTATATGACTGTCAGTCTAAAGCAAGCAGATATAGTAAGGAGTTAACATACTTGAAAAACAGGGTAACCATAAATCAAAAACATACAATAGATTCGCCAAAATCAAAAAGAAGAGAACACAAGCATAAAATAAAAGAAAATCATCAAACCACAAAATGAAAAACAAGAAAAAGAAAGGGACAAAGAAGAAACACAGCATCAACTGGAAAACACGGTTTAAAATGGCAATAAATATATATTTATCAATAATTACCTTAAATGTCAATGGACTAAATGCTCCAATCAAAAGACAGAGTGGCAGACTGGATAAAAAAACAAGAAAGTAGGATATGCTGCCTACAAGGCACCCACTTTAGGGCAAAGGACACACACAGATTGAAAGTGAGGGTATGGAAAAAAGACATATCATGCAAACGGAAATGACAAGAAAGTGAGGGTCACAATACTCACGTCAGACAAAATAGACTTTAAAACAAAGGCCATAAAGAAAGATAAAGACACTATATAATGACAAAAGGATCAATAAAAGGAGAGGATTTTACACTCATCAACAAATATGTACCTAATATAGGAAAACCCAAATACATAAAACAAATACTAACAGACATAAAAGGAAAAATTGACAGGAATACAATAATAGTAGGCAACTTTAACACCCCACTCACATCAATGGACAGATCTTCTAGACAAAATCAATAAGGCAACAGATATCCTAAATTATACAATAGAACAGTTAAGACTTAATTGATATTTTCAGGACATCATATTCAAAAAACCCAGAATACACATTCTTTTCAAGTACACATGTAATATTCTCTAGGACTGATGACATACTAGGGCACAAAACAATAGAGCCAGATTCACCACAAAGAAAAGAGAACCCAAATAAACAAAATAAGAAATGAAAAAGGAGAAATATCAACCAAGACCGCAAAAATACAAACAACCATAAGAGAATATTATGAACATTTATATGCCAACAAATTCAACAACCTAGAAGAAATGAACAAGTTTCTAGAAACATACAGCCCATCAAAATTTAATCAAGAATATAACAGATAATTTAAAACGACCTATCATTAGAAGTGAAATTGAATCTGTAATTAAAAGAAAAAAAAAAAAACTCCCTACAAACAAAAATCCAGGACCAGATGGCTTCACAGGTGAATTCTACCAAACATACAAAGAACTTTTACCAATCCTCAAATTCTTCCAAAAGACTGAAGAGGAGGGAACACTCCCGAAGACATTCTATGAAGTCACTATCACCCTGATACCAAAACCAAAGATACCACCAAAAAAGAAAATTACAGGCCAGTATCTTTGAGGAATATAGAAGCAAAAATTCTCAACAAAGTATTAGCACACTGAATCCAACAAAATATACAAAAGATCATACACCATGACCAAGTGGGATTCATCCTAAATTCATAAGGATGGTTCAACATATGCAAATCAATCAATGTGATACACCACATCAACAAAAGAAGAGACAAAAACCACATGATCATCTCAATAGATGCAGAAAAACCACCTGACAAAATCAACGTCCATTAATGATAAAAACTCTTACCAAAGTGGGTATAAAGGGAACATATCTCAACACAATAAAAGTTACTTATGACAAACCCACAGCCAATATACTCAATGATGAAAAGCTGAAATCCTTCTCTCTAAAATCTGGAACAAGAATGCCCAGTCTCACCACTTCTATTCAACATAATATTGGAAGTCCTGGCCACAGCAATCAGATACAAAAAGAAAATGTATCCAAATTGGAAGGGAAGAGGTAAAACTGTCACTATATGCAGATGACATGAAACTATATATAGCAAGCCCTAAGAACACCACACAAAAACTACTAGATATAATAAATGAATTCAGCAAGGTAGCAGGATACAAGATTAACATTCAGAAATCAGTTGCATTCTTTTACACTAACAATGAAATATCAGAACGGGATTGTAAAAAACAAATTCCTTTTAAGGGCTTCCCTGGTAGCGCACTGGTTGAGAGTCTGACTGCGATGCAGGGGACACAGATTCGTGCCCTGGTCTGGGAAGATCCCACATGCCGCGGAGCGGCTAGGCCCGTGAGCCACGGCCACTGAGCATGCACATCTGGAGCCTGTGCTCTGCAACGGGAGAGGCCACAACAGTGAGAGGCCCGCATACTGCAAAAAAAAAAAAAAAAAAAATTGCACCCCCCCCCCAAAAAAAAAATGGAATACCTAGGAATAAATCTTATCAAGGAGGTGAAAGACTTATATGCTGAGAACTATAAAACATTAATAAAGGAAATAAAAGAGGATTCAAAGCAATGGAAAGATATCCCATGCTCTTGGATAAATTAATATTGTTAACATGGCAATACTACCCAAAGCAATTTACAGATTTAATGTGATCCCTATCAAATTACCCATGACATTTTCCACAGAACTAGAATAAATAATCCAAAATCTTATTATGGAACCATAAAAGACCCATAATTGCTACAGCAATCCTGAGGAAAAACAACAAAGCAGGAGGCATAACTCTCCCAGACTTCAGAAAATACTAAAAAGCTATAGTAATCAAAACAGTGTGGTATTGGTACAAAAATAGGCATACGGATCAATGAAACAGAGTAGAGAGGACAGAAATAAACCCACACAACTACAGTCAATTAATCTTTGATAAAGAAGGCAAGAATATACAATGGAGAAAAGACATTCGCTTCAGCAAGTAGTACTGGAACAGTTGGACAGCTGCATGCAAATCAATGAAGTTAAAACACACCCTCACACCATACACAAAAATAAACTCAAAATGACTTAAAGACTTAAATATAAGACATGACACCATAAAACTCCTAGAAGAGAACATAGGCAAAACATTCTGACATAAATTGTACCAATGTTTTCTTAAGTCAGTCTCCCAAGGCAATAGAAATAAAAACAAAATTAATCAAACTTACAAGCTTTTGCACAGCAAAGGAAACAATTAAAAAAATGAAAAGACAACCTACAGAATGGGAGAAAATATTTGCAAATGATGCAAGAGACAAGGGCTTAATCTCCAAAATATATAAACAGTTTGTACAACTCAACAACAAAAAAACAAACAACCCAATCGAAAATGAGCAGAAGATCTAAAGAGACATTTCTCCAAAGAAGACATACAGATGGCCAGTAGGCACATGAAAAGATGCTCAACGTCACCAATTATTAGAGAAATGCAAATCAAAACTACAATGAGGTATCACCTCACACCAGTCAGAATGGCCATTAAAAAGTCTACAAATAACAAATGCTGGAGAGGATATGGAGAAAAGGGAAACCTCCTACACTGCTGGTGGGAATGTAAGTTGGTACAGCTACTATGGAAAACAGTATGCAGGTCCTTCAGAAAACTAAAAATAGAATTACTACATGATCCAGCAATCCCACTCCTGGGAATATACCTGGACAAAACTATAATTCAAAAAGATACATGCACCCCTATGTTCACAGCAGCACTGTTCACAATAGCCAAAACATGGAAACAACCTACATGTCCATCAACAGATGAATGGATAAAGAGGATGTGGTACATATATACAATGGAATACCACTCAGACAAAAAAGAACTAAATAATGCCATTTGCAGCAACATGGATGCAACTAGAGATTATCATACTAAATGAAGTAAATCAGAAAGAGAAAGACAAATACTATATGATATCATTTACATGTGGAATCTAAAATATGGCAGAGATTTCCCTGGTGGTGCAATGGTTAAGAATCTGCCTGCCAATGCAGAGGACATGGGTTCGAGCCCTGGTCTGGGAAGATCCCACATGCCACAGAGCAACTAAGCCTGTGCACCACAACTACTGAGCCTGTGCTCTAGAGCCCACAAGCCATAACTACTGAAGCCCACGCTCCACAACTACTGAAGCCCACATGCCTAGAGCCTATACTCCACAACAAGAGAAGCCACCACAATGAGAAGCCCATGCACCACAATGAAGAGTAGTCCCCACTTGCCACAGCTAGAGAAAGCCCATGCGCAGCAATGAAGACCCAACACAGCCAAAAAATAATAATAATAATTTATAAAAATAAAAAAATTTTAAAAATAAAATATGGCACAAATTAACCTATCTACAAAACAGAAACTGACTCAGAGAGAACAGACTTGTGGTTGACAAAGGGGCACAGGGGTAGGGGAGGTATGGACTGGGAGTTTGGGGTTAGTAGATGCAAACCATTACTATAGAATGAACAAACAACAAGGTGCTACTGTATAGCACAGGGAACTATATTCAATATCCTGAGATATTTTCCAAAATGGAAAAGAATATAAAAAAGAATGTATATATATATATGTATATATACATGTATAACTGAATCACTTTGCTGTACAGCAGAAATTAACACATTGTAAATCAACTATACTTCAATTTTAAAAAAGAATATTCTAGAAACTAAAACAATTAAATAAATACACAGTATAAAAGGTTTATACAATAAAGTCAACCCCATTACCTCATGAATGGAATCCACTCATATTCCCCTGAAAATGTTAGTTTCCATCAATTACGCAACTTATTTTAATTAGTTTAGTATGGGTACTATTTTGCTTCTGGACTTTAATTGATACTACTCAAAATGACAGGGCAGTAATCCCAGTTAGTATACCAATAATAAGGTGGTATTCTTAGCTACAATGTACCAATAGATATGAGTGTGTGCAAAGGAAATGGAAATCCTTCAGCTAATGAGCATTGTGAGACTGCATATGGAAAATAACAGCAGAAATAGTTTTCATGGGGTTTAAAGAGAAAAGTCTCCTAAGAGTTTATGGAACACAGTCCATATAGAACCTGTCTCTAGTGGCCTGGCCCAATCCTGGGTGGTTTAAAAGGAAGAGCACAGAATTAGAAGTCAGAAGATCTGAATGTGAACCCAGGCTCTATAACTTATTAGCTATTCGATTAAGGGCAAATCACTCATGCTATTCTTAAAGTAAAGTAGGGATGACACCACCAGGTACACCTCTCCCATAGAAAAGATGCACTGGAACTAATAATTTACTGGTGTAACCTTCCCCTCTAGACTAAAAACTCTTTGAAGGCAGGACTCATGTCTCACTGAGTTCTCACTCACTACTCATTCTCACTACCTAAACTAACATGGTGCCTGAAAGACACAGTAACTCACGAACTGATGACTCATTTAAAGAATACCACTCTAGCAACCTAACAGAAATATGGGAAGGGTTAAACTAAAAATACTCTACAAAGATGAGTTTATCACCATCAGTGTTTAAATGAAGAAATAAAAGCTATGTTTATCTTAACTATGAATGATTCAATTCTTGAAAGAATAACTAATACTTCAGATGATATAACCAGGAACCAAAAATATGATCTGAAATAAAGAGCTAGAATCAGTAAGTTGAATTTAATACAAAGAAGCATAAAGTCTCATACTGATGTTTGAATAACATGTGCCAATAAAGGATGAGGGTATATGGCTTGGGAACAGTTTGCATTAAAACATTCTAGGAAGGTTTTAGTTAACTTACATAAAGACGATATGTTGAAATCTATTTTAAGGTTAAGCTGGATTAGGAAATTCCATGGCACTCCAGTGGTAAGGACTCCACAATCTCACTGCCATGGGCCCCAGTTTGGTCCCTTGTCGGGAAACTAAGATCCCACAAGCTGTGCAGCATGGCCAAAAAAGAAAAAAGAGTCTTATATACAAGACACAAAATCATAATAAAGGAACAAGATAGAATAAAATAAAAGATTAAGCTGAATTAATACAAGAACACTCCTCAGACAGGGGCAAGGAGAAGCACAGTGGTATAAAGGAGCAGAGATTCCAAAATAAAAACAGATAAAATAAATGACTCAAATGTTGACCCTCAAGGACAATGGGAAGAACAGAACATTCTAATGCCAGAAGTAAGCAATCACACACATGCTCACATACACGAAACAGGCACAAGTTTAAGGAGTCCTAGAAAAACATGGAAGAGAAACTATACTTATTAATTTTCAATATTCTTAAAAATGTACAGCAAGAAAAATCAGCCTTTTTCTTTCATTTTTGTCCTCTTCTTCTCAGGCAGGGCTTTATTCCTTAAGGTAACAACAGTTACAAAACTTCTAAATAAACCAGGATATAGAAAAGTGTTTCTTAATTTCTTTTTAAAAAAAAATACAGGTTTCACGTAATAATTACTTTTAGCCTCTCTATGCACTTTAATTCATGTTGGCTGCCCTACTTAGAACGTCTTTTACAACAACTGGCATCTTGCTACCAGTCCTCTAACTCTAAGTCCAGTACCTTCTCCATTTCCTCCCCATGGAGCTGCTGACATGTGAGATTTCACATACCAATGTGTTCTCTGAACTTCTGAAGATAAATAACCTCTTCCGTCTCTGAAACACCATAGCACCGATATACATATTTTTATAATACTTATGATGTTCCACTTGGTAATTCAATTGTTTGTATACCTGTTTCATCTCTTATACCAGATTATAAGGTTTTGGTGGGCCAAAACCCATCTTATCTTGGTAGATTCCACAGCAGCTAGCATAGCTCTACTTGGAAGAAAAGATGAGAAGAGGAATGGGGGAAGGGGGAAAAAGAGGCAGAATGAATAGAAGGTCCAAAGTATAGTAGAAGACAGGTAAGTGCAGAGTTACCCCGGGGGTGCGCATTCTGGGTCTATTTGTGGGTTCAAATATCCAAAAGACATACAAATAGTATTGACATGTCCCCTAGGGTTCCTGGGAATTCAACCTCAGGTTACTAGGAATTCAAAATAAGAAACATAAACTTTAACTATTTATGAATATAGATCAAACCCTCCTTTTTTTGGCAGCAGAGAAAGGATAAGAGACTGGGAAAATGACTAAGATTTAAGGTAGAAATCTCTACCTTTACCCATAAGAAAAACAAACATTTCCAAAGTCCTAAAATGGGTGGTAAAACCAAATAAATGGATTATTCAATTACCAGACCGCATCAATGGATTCTGCACAAATCTTTTCAAAGAGCTAGTGAAAAATGTGTTTTGAATATCACTTTGATTCTTCTTCCCTGAATTAAAATAATCGCTCATATCTGAATCCAAATGTCATGCTTTCGCCTGACACATAAATACTTACCATCCTCCTCAGGCAACTCTTCTGGACTAAGTTCTACTAATTCAAAGCCATGTTTGATACACCACTCTTGAGCCTTCTGTCGGTTTACACCTAAAATAACATGCAAAAGATTCTTTATAAGCAAAAATAAAATAAAACATGAATATTGCTGCAATACTCTCCACAATCTCAAAGTGTTACCTTTAATGTCAATGTTATTCTAAAGACGTACTAAATAAATATAAGGAAAATGATTTCTCAAACCCCAAGTGTCTGTTCTTAAAAAATAAAACGTAAATATCGCAAGATTCCAAAGAGAAATAGCTGAAAATATTTTTGTAAGGTAATAAAATCACACAAGATATACTGTTCTAAGTTAAGGAAACCAATGTATTGTTTACCAAGGAATGGCAAGTGTAACAACGTATGTACCACCTACAATCCCACTGGAGTGCCTTACCATTTTCAGACACTCTATCGCAAACCAAGATCATCACCTCAGGTAACCATGCTTCTGCCAGTGGAAGCCAGGAGGAAACACTATCAAGACCAGATTTCTAGAGGGAGGAGAAAGAAACATAGAAACAAAAACAGAAAAAGAGACATTAAGAGAACTCACAGAAAATGCAAGGTTAAAAAAAACAAAGCACAAAATAATTTCTTATTCAAGGTCCATGGAAAACAAAATCTTACTTGCGTGCTGTCAAAGTAAACCACAAATGCTTGAACAGACTCTGCAATCTCTGCAGTGACGAGAAATTTGTTTGGCACCACACATAGATTGATATCTGCTGAATAGTATTTATTATCAATGGTCCAGGGATAAAACCTCACGGCATCGTTGGCAGTCACTTCCACAATAAGATCTTCTGTTCCAAGGATATCTAAATAAATGACACAATATTACCATGGAAAGTACAAAACCAATATACAATGGTCAATTTTCTCAATAAGATACCAGATTAATAATTCTCTTTATGCAAGGATTTCAAAGGGCCTCTGATTTATTAGGATAGTTTCCTTCTCTGATCATTTGATTATAAAAGTAATGGTGACATAATTTAATTCAATTAATTGGCTTTTTTCTTTAAGAACATAAAAACTATTGTGACTAGATTACATAGTAGTAGAGAACAAAACAGTCATCTAAGCAAACACCCAGTAAAGAGCAAGCAGAAGAGAAAGAAAAACAGCTACATGTATTGCTTACATACTTTATGGAAGCTGGAAGACTGTGAGAATAGTCAAGAATTTGTAACTATTTTGTACTTACTGCAAACTAAAAGGAAGATAGCAGCAAAGCTAAACCAGTAAGAAAACAGTTACACACAGTCCCTGGGCCAAATGCTGACACATTAATTCAACTAATGAAATAAAAGAATGCATACTGACAAATGACCCCATTCCATTTATATATATTTAGCCTTCTTCAGATTCTTTGAAAGCCAACTCAAATTCTTGTTGACAAAGACATTCTGGCAAATTTTAATATAGAAAGCCAAGCAAATTAAATGATTTAGGAAAGAACCAAATCTTTCAGAAATCCATGTGCAACATGGGTATAACTAGTGAAATTCTTAACAGTAAATTACCAAGTCAATGATGGACAAATATAGATGTGGTCATGGAACCAGTGGAGCATTTTGCTTCCATAATGTAATACAATATTTAGAACTTGAAGAGACATCAGAAATTGTTCTAACCCGAACTCCTATCTCTCACACCCATAACCATAACCTCCGTTTTACACAGATGTGGAAAATTAGCTTAGAGAAGTAAAATGACAGGCCACTAACTGGGTTATAATAAGAATATACAGCCAAATGGCCACAAACTCCTTTTTAATGCATACTAAGATGAACATATAGAATATTCCTCACGAAAAAGAACAGAGCAGGAGGCATAACCCTCCTAGACTTCAGACAACACTACAAAAGTACAGTAATCAAAACAGCATGGTACTGGCACAAAACAGACATGGATCAATGAAACAGAATAGAGAGCACAGAAATAAACCCACACAACTACGATCAATTAATCTTTGACAAAGAAGGCAAGAATATACAATGGAGAAAAGACATTCACTTCAGCAAGTAGTACTGGGAAAGTTGGACAGCTGCATGCAAATCAATGAAGTTAAAACACACCCTCACACCGTACACAGAAATAAACTCAAAATGGCTAAAAGACTTAAATATAAGACATGACACCATAAAACTCCTGGAAGAGAACATAGGCAAAACATTCTCTGACATAAATTGTACCAATATTTTCTTAGATCAGTCTCCCAAGGGAATAGATATAAAAGCAAAAATAAACAAACAGACCTAATCAAACTTACAAGCTTTTGCAGAGCAAAGAAAACCATAAGCAGAACAAAAAACCTGTAGACTGGGAGAAAATATTTGCAAATCACATGACTGACAAAGGCTTAATTTCCCAAATACACAAACAGCTCATACAACTCAATAACAAAAAAACAACCCAATCATAAAATGGGCAGAAGACCTAAACAGACATTTCTCCAAAGAAGACATACAGATGGCCAGTAGGCACATGAAAAGATGCTCAACATCGCCATTTATAAGAAATATGCAAATCAGAACTATAATGAAGTACCACCTCACACCAGTCAGAAAGGCCACCATTAAAATGTCCACAAATTACAAATACTGAGAGGGTGTGGAGAAAAGGGAACATTCTTACACTGTTGGTAGGAATGTAAGTTTGTGCAGCCACTGTGGAAAACAGTATGGAGGTTCCTCAGAAAACTAAAAATAGAATTACTATATAATCCAGCAATTCCACTCCTAGGCATATATCTGGACAACACTATAATTTGAAAAGATACATGCATCCCTATGTTCATAGCAGCAGTAGTCACAATAGCCAAGACATGGAAACAACCTAAATGTCCATCAACAGATGAATGGATAAAGAAGATGTGGTACATATACAAAATGGAATACTATTCAACCATTTTTTTAAAATGAAGTAATTGCCATTTGCAGCAACATGGATACAACTAGAGATTATCTACTAAGTGAAGTAACTCAGAAAGGGAAAGACGAATACCATATGAAGATCACCTTCCTCCCCACAAATACATCAGAAATACAACTACATGGGGAACAACTCCTACAGAGCATCTACTGAATGCTGGCAGAAGACCTCAGACTTCCCGAAAGGCAAGAAACTCCCCACGTACCTGGATATATATTTTTTTCTCCTTTTTCTCTTTTTGTGAGTGTGTATGTGTATGCGTCTTTGTGTGATTTTGTCTGTATAGCTTTACTTTTACCGTTTGTCCTAGGGTTCTATCTTTTTTTTTTTTTAATATAGTTTTTAGCACTTGTTTTCACTGGTGGATTGTTTTCTGGTTTGGTTGCTCTCTTCTTTCTTTCTTTTTTACTACTTTTGAATTTTTTTATTTTTAATAATTATTTTTTTAAAAAACTATTTTATCTTATTTTTTTTCTTTCTTTCTTTTTTTCTCCCTTTTCATCTGAGCCATGTGGCTGACAGGGTCTTGGTGCTCTGGCTGGCTGTCAGGCCTGTGTCTCTGATGTGGGAGAACCAAGTTTAGGACATTGGCCCACCAGAGACCTCCCGGATCCATATAATATCAAATGGCAAAAGCTCTCCCGAAGATCTCCATCTCAACGCTAAGACCCAGCTCCACTCAACGACCAGCAAGTTACAGTGCTGGACACCCTATGCCAAACAACTAGCAAGACAGGAACACAACCCCATTCATTAGCAGAGAGGCTGCCTAAAGTCATAATAAGGCCACAGACACCCCAAAACACACCACTGGACACAGTCCTGCCCACCAGAAAGACAAGATCGAATGTCATCCACCAGAAAACAGGCACTAGTCCCCTCCACCAGGAAGCCTACACAACCCACTGAACCAACCTTAGCCACTGGGGGTAGACACCAAAAACAACAGGAACCAAGAACCTGTGGCCTGCAAAAAGGAGACCCCAAACACAGTAAGTTAAGCAAAATGAGAAGAAAACGAAGCACACAGCAGACGAAGAAGCAAGGTAAAAAGCCACCAGACCAAACAAATGAAGAGGAAACAGGCAGTCCACCTGAAAAAGAATTCAGAGTAATTATAGTAAAGATGATCCAAAATCTTGGAAATAGAATGGAGAAAACACAATAAATGTTTAACAAGGTCCAAGAAGAACTAAAGAGCAAACAAACATGATGAGCATCACAATCAATGAAATTAAAAATGCTCTAGAAAGAATCAATAGCAGAATAACTGAGACAGAAGATGAATAAGTGACCTGGAAGATAAAATAGTGGAAATAACTACTGCAGAGCAGAATAAAGAAAAAAGAATGAAAAGAATTGAGGACAGTTTTAGAGACCTCTGGGACAACATTAAATGCAACAACATTCGATTTATAGGGGTCCCAGAAGAAGAAAAAAAGAAAGGGACTGAGAAAATATTTTAAGAGCTTACAGTTGAAAATTTCCAATATAGGAAAGGAAATAGTCAAGTCCAGGAAGCACAGAGTCCCACACAGGATAAATCCAAGGAGAAACATGCCAAGACACATATTAATCAAACTATAAAAAATTAAATACAAAGAAAAAATATTAAAAGCAACAAGGGGAAAACAACAACTAACATAAAACGGAATCCCCATAAGGTTAACAGTTGATCTTTCAGCAGAAACTCTGCAAGCCACAAGGGAGCGGCATGACATATTTAAAGCGATGAAAGGGAAAAACCTACAACCAAGATGACTCTACCCAGCAAGAATCTTATTCAGATTCGACGGAGAAATTAAAACCTTTACAGACAAACAAAAGCTAACAGAATTCAGCACCACCAAAACAGCTTTACAACAAATGCTAAAGGAACTTCTCTAGGCAGGAAACACAAGAGAAGGAAAAGACCTATAATAACAAACCCAAAACAATTAAGAGAATGGTAGTATGAACATACATATCGATAATTACTTTAAATGTAAATGGATTAAATGCTCCAACCGAAAGACATAGACTGGCTGAATGCATACAAAAACAAGACCCATATATATGCTCTCTACAAGAGACCCACTTCAGACCTAGGGACACATACAGACTGAAAGTGAAGGGATGGAAAAAGATATTCCATGCAAATGGAAATCAAAAGAAAGCTGGAGTAGCATTCTCATTTGAGACAAAATAGACTTTAAAGGACACTACATAATGATCAAGTGATCAATCCAAGAAGAAGATATAAAAATTGTAAATATTTATGCATCAAACATAGGAGCACCTCAATAGATAAGGCAAATGCTAACAGCCATAAAAGGGGAAATCAACAGTAACACAGTCACAGTAGGGGACTTTAACACCCACTTTCACCAATGGACAGATCATCCAAAATGAAAATAAATAAGGAAACACAAGCTTTAAATGACACATTAAACAAGATGGACTTAATTGACATTTATAGGACATTCCATCCAAAAACAAAAGAATACACTTTCTTCTCAAGTGCTCATGGAACATTCTCCAAGATAGATCATTTCAGATCACAAATCAAGCCTTGGTATATATAAGAAAATTAAAATCGTATGAAGTATCTTTTCTGACCACAATACTATGAGACTGGACATCAATTACAGGAAAACATCTGCAAAAAATAAAAACACATGCAGGCTAAACAATATACTACTAAATAACCAAGAGATCACTGAGGAAATCAAAAAGTACCTAGAAACAAATGACAATGAAAACGCGATGACCCAAAACTTATGGAATGCATCAAAATCAGTTCTAAGAGGGAAGTTTATAGCAATACAATCCTACTTCAAGAAACAAGAAACACCTCAAATAAACAACCTAACCTTATACCTAAAGCAATGAGAGAAAGAAGAAATAAACCCCAAAGTTAGCAGAAGGAAAGAAATCATAATGAGCAGATCAGAAATAAATGAAAAAGAAATGAGGAAACAATAGCAAAGACCAATAAAACTAAAAGCTGGTTCTTTGAGAAGACAAACAAAACTGATAAATCACTAGCCAGACTCATCAAGAAAAAAAGGGAGAAGACTCAAATCAACAGAATTAGAAATTAAAAAGGAGAAGTAACAACTGACACTGCAGAAATAGAAACGATCATGAGAGATTACTACAAGCAACTGTAAGCCAATAAAATGGACAACCTGGAAGAAATGGACAAATTCTTAGAAAGGCACAACCTTCTGAGACTGAACCAGGAAGAAATAGAAAATATAAACAGACCAATAACAAGCACTGAAATTGAAACTGTGATTAAAAATCTTCCAACAAACAGAAGTCCAGGACCAGATGGCTTCACAGGCGAATTCTATCAAATGTTTATAGAGAAGAGCTAACACCTATCCTTCTCAAACTCTTCCAAAATATAGCAGAGGGAGAAACACTCCACAACTCATTCTACGTGGCCACCCTCACCCTGATACCAAAACCAGACAAAGATGTCACAAAAAAAGAAAACTACAGGCTAACATCACTGATGAACATAGATGCAAAAATCCTCGACAAAATACTAGCAAACAGAATCCAATAGCTCATTAAAAGGATCATACACCATGATCAAGTGGGGTTTATCCAAGGTATGCAAGGATTCTTCAATATATGCAAATCAATCAATGTGACAAATCACATTAACAAATTGAAGGAGAAAAACCATATGATGATCTCAATAGATGCAGAAAGAGCTTTCGACAAAATTCAACACCCATTTATGATAAAAACCTTCCAGAAAGTAGGCAGAGAGGGAACTTACCACAACATAATAAAGGCCATATATGACAAACCCACACCAAACATTGTTCTCAATGGTGAAAAACTGAAACCATTTTCACTAAGATCAGGAACAAGACAAGGTGGTCCACTCTCACCACTATTATTCAACATAGTGTTGGAAGTTTTAGGCACAGCAATCAGAAAAGAAAAAGGAATCCAAATTGGAAAAGAAGTAAGCCGTCACTGTTTGCAGATGACACGATACTATACATGAAGAATCCTAAAGATGCTACCACAAAAGTACTAGAGCTAATCAATGAATTTGGTAAAGTTGCAGAATACAAAATTAATGCACAGAAATCTCCTGCATTCCTATACACTAATGATGAAAAATCTGAAAGAAAAATTAAGGAAACACTCGCATTTACCGTTGCAACAAAAAGAATAAAATACATAGGAATAAACCTACCTAAGGAGACAAAACACCTGTATGCAGAAAACTATAAGACACTGATGAAAGAAATTAAAGATGATGCAAACATATGGAGAGATATACCATGTTCTTGAATTGGAAGAATCAACATTGTGAAAGTGACTATACTACCCAAAGCAATCTACAGATTCAATGCAATCCCTATCAAACTACCAATGGCATTTTTCACAGAACTAGAACAAAAAATTTCACAATATGTATGGAAACACAAAAGACCCCGAAGAGCCAAAGCAATCTTGAGAAAGAAAAATGGGGCTGTAGGAATAAGGCTCCCAGACTTCAGATTATACTACAAAGCTACAGTAATCAAGATGGTATGGTACTGGCACAAAAATAGAAATATAGATCAATGGAACAAGATAGAAAGCACAGAGATAAACCCACGCACATATGGTTCAACTTATTTCTGATAAAGAAGGCAAGAATATACAATGGAAAAAAGACAGCCTTTTCAATAGGTGGTGTTGGGAATACTGGACAGCTACATGTAAAAGAATGAAATTAGAACACTCCCTAACACCATATACAAAAATAAACTCAAAATGGATTAAAGACTTAAAAGTAAGGCCACGCACTATAAAACTCTTAGAGGAAAACATAGGCAGAACACTCTATGACATAAATCACAGCAAGACACTTTTTAACCCACCTCCTAGAGAAATGGAAATAAAAACAAGAATAAACAAATGGGACCTAATGAAACTTAAAAGCTTTTGCACAGCAAAGGAAACCATAAAGAAGACGAAAAGACAACCTTCAGAATGGGAGAAAATATTTGCCAATGAAGCAACTCACAAAGGATTAATCTCCACAATTTACAAGCAGCTCAAGCAGCTCAGTATCAAAAAAACAAACAACCCAATCCAAAAATGGCAGAAGACCTAAACAGACATTTCTCCAAAGAAAATATAAAGATTGCCAACAAACACATGAAACAATCTTTGACATCACTCATCATTAGAGAAATGCAAATTAAAACTACAATGACACGTTAATGAGTACTCCCGAGAACTACTGCCACCACTGTCTTTGTCCGCGCAGTGAACCACAGCCACCCCCACCTCTGCAAGAGACCCTCCAATACTAGCAGGAGGTGGGTCAAAAAAGATCTTGCTGAGTCACTCCCATGAGAAAACTTGCACAATCCTCTTAGATAGCCTCATCCACCAGAGGGCAGACCGCAGAAGCAAGAAGAACTACAATGCTACAGCCTGTGGAACAAACACCACATTCACAGAAAGACAAGGTGAAAAGTCAGAGGACTATGTACCAGATGAAGGAACAAGATAAAACCCCAGAAGAACAACTAAATGAAGTGGAGATAGGCAACCTTCCAGAAAAAGAATTCAGATTAATGATAGTAAAGATGATCCAAGACCTCGGGAAAAGAATGGAGGCAAAGATCAAGAAGATGCAAGAAATATTTATCAAAGACCTAGAAGAATTAAAGAACAAACAAACAGAGATGAACAATACAATAACTGAAATGAAAACTACACTAGAAGGAATCAATAGCAGAATAACTGAGGCAGAAGAACAGATAAGTGACCTGGAAGACAGAATGCTAGAATTCACTGCTGTGGAACCAAATAAAGAAAAAAGAATGAAAAGGAATGAAGACAGCCTAAGAGACCTCTGGGACAACATTAAACGCAACAACATTCGCATTATAGGGGTCCCAGAAGGAGAAGAGAGGAAGGACTAGAGAAAATATTTGAAGAGATTATAGTCAAAAACTTCCCCAACATAGGAAAGGAAATAGCCACCCAAGTCCAGGAAGCACAGCGAGTCCCATACAGGATAAACCCAAGGAGAAACATGCCAAGACACCTAGTACTCAAATTGGCAAAAATTAAAGACAAAGAAAAATTATTGAAAGCAGCAAGGGAAAAACGACAAATAACGTACAAGGGAACTCCCATAAGGTTAACAGTCGATTTTTCAGCAGAAATTCTACAAGCCAGAAGGGAGTGGCATGATATACTTAAAGTGATGAAAGGGAAGAACCTACAACCAAGACTACTCTACCTGGCAAGGATCTCATTCAGATTCAATGGAGAAATCAAAAGCTTTATAGACAAACAAAAGCTAAGAGAATTCAGCACCACCAAACCAGCTCTACAACAAATGCAAAAGAAACTTCTCTAAGTGGAAAACACAAGAGAAGAAAAGGACTTACAAAAACAAACCCAAAACAATTAAGAAAATGGTCACAGGAACATACATATCGATAATTACGGTAAACGTGAACGGATTTCAAGCTCCAACCAAAAGACACTCGCTTGCTGAATGGATACAAAAACAAGACCCATATATATGCTGTCTACAAGAGACCCATTCAGACCTAGGGACACATACAGACTGAAAGTGAGGGGACGGAAAAAGATAGTCCATGCAAATGGAAATCAAAAGAAAGCTGGAGTAGCAATACTCATATCAGATAAAATAGACTTTAAAATAAAGAATGCTGCAAGAGACAAGGAAGGACACTACATAATGATCAAGGGATCGATCCAAGAAGAAGATATAACAATTATAAATATATATGCACCCAACATAGGAGCACCTCAATACATAAGGCAACTGCTAACAGCTATAAAAGAGGAAATCGACAGTAACACAAGAACAGTGGGGGACTTTAACACCTCAGTTGCACCAATGGACAGATCATCCAAAATGAAAATAAATAAGGAAACACAAGCTTTAAATGACACAACAGACCAGACAGACTTAATTGATATTTATAGGACACTCCATCCCAAAACAGCAGATGACACTTTCTTCTCAAGTGCGCACAGAACATTCTCTAGGACAGATCACATCTTGGGTCACAAATCAAGCCTCAGTAAATTTAAGAAAATTGAAATCATATCAAGCATCTTTTCTGACAACAACGCTATGAGATTAGAAAGGAATTACAGGGAAAAAAAGTAAAAAATACAAACACATGGAAGCTAAACAATACGTTACTAAATAACCAAGAGATCAATGAAGAAATCAAAGAGGAAATCCAAAAATACCTACAGACAAATGACAATGAAAACACGATGATCCAAAACCTATGGGATGCAGCAAAAGCAGTTCTAAGAGGGAAGTTTATAGCTATACAAGCCTACATCAACAAACAAGAAAAATCTCAAACAATCTAAACTTACACCTAAAGGAACTAGAGAAAGGAGAACAAACAAAACCCAAAATTAGCAGAAGGAAAGAAATCATAAAGATCAGAGCAGAAATAAATAACATAGAAACAAAGAAAACAACAGCAAAAATCAATAAAACTAAAAGCTGGTTCTTTGAGAAGATAAACAAAATTGATAAACCATTAGCCAGACTCATCAAGGAAAAGAGAGAGAGGACTCAAATCAATAAAATTTGAAATGAAAAAGGAGAAGTTACAACAGACACTGCAGAAATACAAAGCATCAAGAGACTCTACAAGCAACTCTTTGCCAATAATATGGACAACCTGGAAGAAATGGACAAATTCTTAGAAAGGTATAACCTTCCAAGACTGATCCAGAAAGAAATAGAAAATATGAACAAACCAATCACAAGTAATGAAACTGAAATTGTGATTAAAAATCTTCCAACACACAGAAGTCCAGGACCAGACGGCTTCACAGGTAAATTCTATCAAACATTTAGAGAAAAGCTAACACCCATCCTTCTCAAACACTTTCAAAACATTGCAGAGGAAGGAACACTCCCAAACTCATTCTATGAGCCCACTATCACCCCAATACCAAAACCAGACAAAGATACTACAAGAAAAGAAAATTACAGACGAATATCACTGATGAATATAGATGCAAAAATTCTCAACGAAATACTAGCAAACAGAATCCAACAACACATTAAAAGGATCATACACCATGATCAAGTGGGATTTATCCCAGGGATGCAAGGATTCTTCAATATACAGAAATCAATCAATGTGATACACCATATTAACAAATTGAAGGATTAAAACCATATGATCATCTCAATAGATGCAGAAAGAGCTTCTGACAAAATTTAGCACCCGTTTATGATAAAAGAAAACCTCCAGAAAGTGGGCATAGAGGGAAACTACTTCAACACAATAAAGACCATATATGACAAACCCACAGCAAACATCATTCTCAGTGGTGAAAAACTGAAAGCATTTCCTCTAAGATCAGAACAAGACAAGGATGTCCACTGTCACCATTATTATTCAACATAGTTTTGGAAGTCGTAGCCACGGCAATCAGAGAAGAAAAGAAATAAAAGGAATACAAATTGGAAAAGTAGAAGTAAAACTGTCACTGTTTGCAGATGACATGATAGTGTACACAGAATCCTAAAGATGCCACCAGAAAACTACTAGAGCTAATCAATGAATTTGGTAAAGCTGCAGGATATAAAACTAATGCACAGAAATCTCTTGCATTCTTAAACACTAATGATGAAAAATCTGAAAGAGAAATTAAGGAAACACTCCCATTTACCACTGCAACAAAAAGAATAAAATACCTAGGAATAAACCTACCTAGGGAGACAAAAGACCTGTATGCAGAAAACTATAAGGCAATGATGAAAGAAATTAAAGATGATACCAACAGATGGAGAGATGTCCATGTCCTTGGATTGGAAGAATCAATATTGTGAAAGTGACTATACTACCCAAAACAATCTACAGATTCAGTGCAATCACTATCAAATTACCAATGGCATTTTTTACAGAACTCGAACAAAAAGTCTTAAAATTTGTATGGAGACACAAAAGACCCCGAATAGCCAAAGCAGTCTTGAGGGAAAAAAAACGGAGCTGGAGGAATCAGACTCCCTGACTTCAGACTATACTACAAAACAGCAATCAAGACAATATGGTACTGGCACAAAAACAGAAACACAGATCAATGGAACAAGATAGAAAGCCCAGA
This sequence comes from Phocoena phocoena, assembly GCF_963924675.1. Classification (NCBI taxonomy): domain Eukaryota; kingdom Metazoa; phylum Chordata; class Mammalia; order Artiodactyla; family Phocoenidae; genus Phocoena; species Phocoena phocoena. The sequence goes on from NC_089220.1 coordinate 109,828,391, forward strand.
GATAAACCCATGCACCTATTGTCAACTAATCTATGACAAAGGAGGCAAGGATATACAGTGGAGAAAAGACAGTCTCTTCAATAAGTGGTGCTGGGAAAACTGGACAGCTACATGTAAAAAAATGAAACTAGAACACTCCCTAACACCATACACAAAAATAAACTCAAAATGGATTAGAGATGTAAATGTAAGAACAGGCACTATAAAACTCTTAGAGGAAAACATAGGAAGAACACTCTTTGACATAAATCACAGCGAGATCATTTTTGATCCACCTCCTAGAGTAATGGAAATAACAACAAAAGTAAACAAATGGGACCTAATGAAACTTCAAAGCTTTCGCACAGCAAAGAAAACCATAAAGAAGACGAAAAGCCAACCCTCAGAATGGGAGAAAATATTTGCCAATGAATCAACGGACAAAGGATTAATCTCCAAAATATATAAACAGCTCATGCAGCTCAATATTAAAAAAAACCCAATCCAAAAATGGGCAGAAGACCTAAATATACACTTCTCCAAAGAAGACATACAGATGGCCAAGAAGCACATGAACAGCTGGTCAACATCACTAATTATTAGAGAAATGCAAATCAAAACTACAATGAGGTATCACCTCACACCAGTTAGAATGGGCATCATCAGAAAATCTACAAACAATAAATGCTGGAGAGGGTGTGGAGAAAAGGGAACCCTCTTGCACTGTTGGTGGGAATGTAAATTGATACAGCCACTAGGGAGAACAGTATGGAGGCTCTTTAAAAAACTAAAAATAGAACTACCATATGATCCAGCAATCCCACTACTGGGCATATACCCAGAGAAAACCATAATTCAAAAAGACATATGCACCCCAATGTTCACTGCAGCACTATTTACAATAGCCAGGTCATGGAAGCAACCTAAATGCCCATCGACAGACGAATGGATAAAGAAGATGTGGTACATATATATGATGGAATATTACTCAGCCATAAAAAGGAATGAAATTGGGTCATTTGTTGAGATGTGGATGGATCTAGAGGCTGTCATACAGAGTGAAGTAAGTCAGAAACAGAAAAACAAATATCATATATTAACGCATGTATGTGGAACCTAGAAAAATGGTACAGATGAACTGGTTTGCAGGGCGGAAGTTGAGACACAGATGTACAGAACAAACATATGGACACCAAGGGGGGAAAGCCGCGGCATGGTGGGGGTGGTGGTGTGATGAATTGGGCAATTGGGATTGACATGTATACACTGATGTGTATAAAACTGATGACTAATAAGAACCTGCTGTATAAAAAAATAAATAAAATTTTAAAATTAAAATTAAACAAAACTACAATGAGGTATCACCTCATACCAGTCAGAATGGCCATCATCAAAAATCTACAAACAATAAATGCTGGAGTGGGTGTGGAGAAAAAGGAACCCTCTTGCACTGCTGCTGGGAGTGTTAATTGATATAGTCACTATGGAGAACAGTATGGAAGTTCCTTAAAAAGCTAAAAAAGAACCTGCATACAACCCAGCAATCCCACTACTGGGAAGATACCCTGAGAAAACCATAATTCAAAAAGAGTCATGTACCACAATGTTCACTGCAGCTCTATTTACAATAGCCAGGACGTGGAAGCAACCTAAGTGTACAATGACAAATGAATGGATAAAGAAGATGTGGCACATATATACAATGGAATATTACTCAGCCATAAAAAGAAATGAAATTGAGTTATTTGTAGTGAGGTGGATGGACCTAGAGTCTATCATACAGAGTGAAGTAAGTCAGAAAGAGAAAGACAAATACCATATGCTAGTACATATATATGGAATCTAAAAAAAAAGGTTCTGAAGAACCTAGGGACAGGACAGGAATAATGATGCAGATGTAGAGAATGGACTTGAGGACACAAGGAGGGGGAAGGGTAAGCTGGGACGAAGTGAGAGAGTGGCATGGACTTATATATACACTACCAAATGTAAAATAGATAGCTAGTGGGAAGCAGCCACATAGCACAGGGACATCAGCTGGGTGCTTTGTGACCACCTAGAGGGGTGGGATAGGGAGGGTGGGAGGGAGACGCAAAAGGGAGGAGATATGGGGATATATGTATATATATAGCTGATTCACTTTGTTATAAAGCAGAACCTAACACACCATTGTAAAGTAATTATACTCCAATAAAGATGTTAAAAAAAAAAAAACTGGTCTGCCGAAAGTAAAACCTCTTTTTTAACCAAAAAATTAAATTTCAAATAAATTTAAGACTTTACCTTTGACATAAGGCCCCTTTTGAAACTAACTTTCTAAAATTTTTCACCAAAACCGGAATTGTTACTCTGAAATTAACAGATCTGTGCCAATATTTGAAAATCTGAGTTTACCTTGTCTCTTTAAGAAATCAGTAGTTCTTTCTGCTTAATTTCTACCTTAAGTTATAGTCTTTTATTAATTATTAATCAATCCCATAGCAGCCAGCTGCAGTGCCCCTCATAATGGAGCTCAGGTAAGAAATAACCAGGAAGAACACATAAGTTATTAAAATCAAAGATTCTGCTTTCATGTAAATGTCTCATAGGAAAAAAAAAAAAAAAAACTCAAAGTCTATGTTGCATCCAAAGCTAACGTTTCAAACTTCAAGCAAGTGGCATAGCAATATGCCGATATGGAAGAAGGAAAACTGAACCAAGGAGAGCAGCAAAAAATGTATAAACTGATTTCTTTTTTAAGGGTAGGAGGAGCCACCACATGGAATCAGTCTTCATTCACGGGTAAATTTTTAAAATAATGAATTGACTTTTTTTTTAAGTGGGGAGCACAAAGAGTACAACAATGAACTCACTGTTTTTAAGGGGCAAGTAGAAGGAGCACGGGACTAGAACTCCCACCAGCACCACAGCCAGTTCTTGATATTTCCTAGGCTGGTTGTATTGTTAGAAACTGGAATAAAATGTGGGTTACGCTTTTTTCAAGTCAGTGTCTTCAACTAACAAGAAAAAATTAAATCAATGAAGATGTCATATATTTACTTACAAACTGCAATTCAGACTATTTGGATCCATTAAGGATGGTTCATTTTATTAATCAATGTCTAGAATACCAGAGGATAAACCAATGTGTTACTCAGAGCTCTTAAAATTTCAATTACATACTGTGGTTGATTTTCAAGTGAGAAGATATTTACTTAACACATACAAAGAAGCTATTTCTTTCTCTTTTCTCTAAATCTAAATGAGGAACCAATAAATTGGGAAAATGAATTTTACCTTTCAAAGTTTTAGCAGCTCAGTGGTCTTTTGTTTTGTTTTCATTCTTTGTGCTGCCTAAAAGAATTTGATAGGTCAATTTACTTAACAGATTTTTTTTAACATTTTATGTCTAATCAGATACTTTCAGTGAGGCTGCATGTGGGCTTTATTATTACATCTGTGCCATATTAGAACTAGAGAGAGAAAAGTGAAGATTGGCTCTTTCTAGTTCTTATCATCAACATCATAATGTAAAGTTTAATTTTAAAAACGTAAATGTCTACACTAAATACAGCTTTTCTCCCTCATCCTTTATATTTGGTTTCAAACGTTTAACAAGTTTATTCTTCTCCAAATTAAAACAAAAATCACTCAAATGCTGGTGCACATGGCTAAGAGTTTCCAGAGATCAGTCAGTATAATTCACTCAGTTCACAGATAAGAAAACTGAGGGTCAGAAAAAAGAAGCCACTTGCCTAATAAGAGCAGAGCCTAAGACGGAATTCAGGTCACCAGCATTCTTTCCTACTCTACTGTGGTGCATTACAGGTTACAACACTTAGCGTTTGAGCTAGGTCACACTCAAGTGCCTAACGGTCACAGCCAAAACTAACCTATGGGCCTAAGCGTCCCCTTCCCTTCCATGAAAACCAAAAGTAATAGCTGGAATGAGGGTACCAAAAGATGTGACCCCGTTGATGGGTTTCAGGTATTTCTATGTCAAAAGTGAGTCATAGTGATCTTGTGGGAGTTTTTTGCCAGACAGACTTCCTAGAAAAACCTGCCACGGCCTCTCTTCTCTGCCCTGCACTAAACTGAATTTTGATGTAGTCAAAACGATGCACAAATACAATCACGAGCAGCTTCTCCCTCCTCCTGCCATTCACTCTGCTGGCAGCCACCTGGTGGAGCTGTAATACATCACTTTTTAAGAGACAAATACTAGATGATTCATTGCCAGCTATGTTATTATGAATGGTTTCACAGCTTAAAATAGTTAATTCACAGTGTTTTCAGATGAGAAGTTAAACGTCAACTCAGTTCCAGTAGCAAGTGTAAACCTTTCCCCCAGCTTTAAGTACAAGTATAAATCTCCTTTCCTGTTTGAGAAACTGTTACATAGCCATCAATTCTCCAGCAACTCCTACTTACTTCTCACTTCCTCGGTGATCTTATTTCCCCTATAGTCCCTCCCACTCGGCAAGTTACTGAAGAGATTCCAAAGCTGAAGAAAGCTGTAAGCCAAGGAAGCATTTCAGGTCAGTGACCCAGCAACTCCCTCTTCTTCTTGACCTTCTTTCTACTACTCCATCTCTCCTGATGTTTCTTCCCTCAGAAAAAGGTTAATTTGGAAAGCAATCATTAAAGAAAGAGGCAAGAAGCTTTCTGAGGTTCCAAAGCAAATTCACAGAACAGCACAAATACCCAATTTCATACATGCATATATATAAATACAATCCTTACCTTACCCCCTCACCTATCTACCCCAGCCAAAAAAGACCAAATCAGCACATTCTAAACTCAAGGAACTGATACTGTTTTAGATTATTCATATCTCCCTCAGTAGGAGAATTAAAGACACTTTTTTAAAAAATACTTCTGAGCACTAATAGCTGTGAAGTTGTGGCTTGGCACACCAGTTAGATTTTCTTTTCTTTTTTTTTAAACATTCTTTTTTATATATATATTTATTTTATTTATTTATTTTTTGGCTGTGTTGGGTCTTTGTTGAGGTACACAGGCTTCTCATCGCAGTGGCTTCTCTTGTTGCAGAGCATGCGCTCTAGGCGCGCAGGCTTCAGTAGTTGTGGCACGCAGGCTCTAGAGCGCAAGCTCAGTAGTTGTGGTGCACGGGCTTCTCACTGCAGTGGTTTCTCTTGTTGCGGAGCACAGGCTCTAGGCGCACGGGCTTCAGTAGGTGTGGCACGCAGGCTCAGTAGTTGTGGCTCACGGGCTCTAGAGCATGGGCTCAGTAGTTGTGGTGCACGGGCTTAGTTACTCCACAGCATGCGGGATCTTCCCGGACCAGGGCTCGAACCCATGTCCCCTGCATTGGCAGGTAGATTCTTAACCACTGCGCCACCAGTGGAAGCCCTAAAGACACTTTTAATACTGGTAGAATTAATGTGCACTTAATTAATCATGACACTGATTAATTGATTTGTGACATAGATTTGTGAAGAGTTGTCCAGTGGTTAAATCATATTTTCTATGCCCTGAGGGAAGTGACAGCTGCCACCTCAAATCAAGACGATCCTTCTAGAAAGCAGCACCCTTCTAAGAATACAGTTCGTTTTATTCTTTCTCATAGACCTGAAACTGCCTTTGCAGCCAGGCACCATAACCTCCTACCCCCGATACCAGTGTCTTTCATGGTACCCACTCCTCTGGGGGACCCAGAGTTCCTTCCCCTTCCCTTTGTGATGGCAGCACTACTAACCAGAAAAGGCCGGAAAAGAGAGACAGCACAGACCTGGGGCCACAGGGACCTGCATCTGGATGCTGGCCCTCAGTGAGAATGACAAATTAATCTCTCTGTGAGTCATCTCCTCGGCTGCAACAGGAGACAAAAACACTCCTCAAATTGCTCCTTGAAGATTAAATAAAACAATGCCCAAGAAGCGCAGGTGGGCGCCGGGCACAGAGCAGGCCCTCAGTAAAGTTCACCTCCTCCTCCCCAGCTTAGTTTCCTGCACGTGTGTCAGCACTCCTGACTCTAAGAGGACAGGTTACACACGTGTTGAAGAGTTAGTAAGAAACATTACAATTAGGAAATAACTAAGCTGCTCTGGCCCCTCCCTTCCCAAAGTATGCCTTCTCCAAATTTTTCTTTGCCATTGTTAAGGCTCAGACTGAGACAGAAGAGAAAACAATTAGGAAAAGTATAGGAGGCAGTAGAGTCTGACGTCAGTTGAAGGAGAAAGTAGCTATTATGAAAGAAAAGAATTGAGCAAAATGTGATTTGGAAAAAAAATGACAGCCAGAGTTTTCATTAAACAGCAAGGAGGAAAGACAAAGAGGGACCTTTAAAAATCATAATGGTTCCAGGACTTCCCTGGTGGCACAGTGGTTAAGAATCCAACTGCCAATGCAGGGGACATGGGTTCGAGCCCTGGTCCAGAAGATCCCACACGCGTAGAGCAGCTAAGCCCGTGTGCCACAACTACTGAGCCTGCACTCTACAGCCCTCAAGGCACAACTACTAAAGCCCACGCACCTAGAGCCCGTGCTCCACAACAAGGGAAGCCATTGCAATGAGAAGCCCGTACACCCCAACAAAGAGTAGTCCCTGCTCACCACAAATAGAGAAAGCCCGCGCACAGCAACCAAGACCCAAGGCAGCCAAAAATAAATAAATTTATAAGAGAAAAAAAAAATCATAATGGTTCCATATTGTTGCAACCAGTGACCATTTCATAGCCACAATTTCATGAGAACACCATACAAGGTGGGTGCTACTCTATCCAAAACTCTATAACAGTTATTAACTACCAGATTATTCCCCAAGTACTAGGAGTAGATCATACTGCTGCGGTGTAAAGGGCCTTTGGAGCCTGTATGCCATTTAAAGGTTAAAACTGCAAGGTTAGGGCTGGGACTTTACAGAGACAAATGTCAGGAAATTCTTATCTGTGATTCTCTGAGTAATCATCCTGCAGCCTCCTGGTGCATGTATATACAATATCTGTCTCCGTGTATATGACAGATCCATCAGTGGAGCAGTATGAAGTGGCTGAGAAGAGGAACTGGACTGAGTTAGAGCAACATACCCCTGCTTTAACAGGAGTACAGCAATTCCGGTTTGCTTACAACACTTAATTACCTTTTCCTCACACACTCCTCTCTGGTCACTCTGTAAATTCACATTGCCACATGCTTCGGGGCTTTTTGTATCACAGTGGAAAAGTTTTAAAAGTTTAAGCAGAGGAAATCCAACTCAGCCCTCCTCCTTTTCGTCAAGTTCGCTTTCTCCCAATAGCTGTCTGGACTTGGTCACCACATCTTCATGTTAAAATAACTGAGGGTGGGGGTGTGGTGGGGGAGGGTACACGGTCTCCGCTTTGCCCTTAGAAGACCAACGTGAGAGACCAACATGCACAAAAGCCATAAAGGAAGAAGCTGGCAGCCAGGGGAGACAGAATGTGGAGAAGTGCTCTACGAGGGCCAAGAAGAACCATCAGCCTCTAAACTTCGTGGGCTGCATGCAAAGACCACTTTATCAGTCCCAGTGGCACAGCTGATGGACAATTCCCACTCATATTTGGGGGAAAGGGGGGGGACTTCTTTGGATTCCATTACTATCACTTATTTATTGGAATCATACGTCCAGATATCACCTAAAGCAGTGGTTCTTTATGGGGAGGTGATTTTGTCTCCCAGGGCACATGTCAACATCTAGAGACATTTTTGGTTGTCAAAAGCGAGGAGATGCTACTGGCACCTAGTGGGCAGAGGCCAAGAATACAATGCACAGGACAGCCCCACACAACAGAGAATTACTCAGCCCAAAATGTCAACAGAAACCCTGATCTAAAGCAAACGAACTTGTGGAACTGACCTGACTGTATTCATGAAACAAAATAAAAGTTGTGGAATGCAAATTTGGTTTTATTCTTTCTCATAGAACTGAAACTAGCCTTTTACAGCCAGGCACCATAACCTCCCACCACAGACATAAATGCCTTTTATTTGCATCTGATAAAAATCCATCTCAAATGTATTCTTTAATTATTTTAACCATAAAAATTATCTGGCAATTAATCTTAGATGCTTTGAAAATAATTTATAAATGGTGATTTTCTGAAGAACACATAAGTCTAAACAGGGCAATTATGAGATGAAAATTTTCATATTCAACTGGTAATGTTTTATAAACAAATCAACATTAAGTAATAAAACTTCACAAAAAATGTCAATGTCTGCTCAGGTTGACAACAGAATCTGCAGCAGATGCTAACTTATTCTGAAAGAAGGTAAACATGTCTAAGATGAATTTTCCAAAACAGAGTAAATTTAATGAAGAACATTTATTTTGTAGCTCCTGTATGTAAATACTGAAAATAAGCTTGGTCCGATGGAAAACGTTACAAAGCTAACAGACCCAACATCCCAGTATCCAAAAGGTCCTTCCAGATGGGTTAAAATCATGCTTGGAGAACACACAGTCAAAGGATAATGGAAAAAGAAAACACTGATAAACTGGACTTCACCAAAATTTAAAACTTTTGCATTTCAAAAGATACCATCAAGAAAACCAAAAGATAAGCCACAGAATGGGAGAAAATATTTGTAAATTATGTATGTGATAAGGAACTTGTATCTAGAATATATAAACTACTCTTACAACTCATTAATAAGAAGACAAAAAAATTTTTTTAATGGGAAAAAGCAAGACATGGAAACAACCCAAGTGCCCATCAACAGATGACTGGCTTAAGAAGATGTAATACATACACACAGTGGAATATTACTCAGCTGTAGAAAGGAATGAAATACTGACATTTGCAGCAACATGGATGGACCTAGAGAATATTATACTTGGTGAAGTAAGTCAGACAAAGACAAATTTTACATGATACCACTTATACAAGGAATCTAAAAAATAATACGAATGAATCTATGTACAAAACAGAAACAGACTCACAGACATAGAAAACAAACTTACGGTTACCAAAGGGGAAAGGGACAAATTAGGAGCATGGGATTACCAGATACAAACTACTATACATAAAATAGATAAGCAACAAGATAGCACAAGGAATTACATTCAATATCTTATAATAACCTATAATGGAAAATAATCTGAAATATAATATATATATATATCTGAATCACTTTGCTGTACACCTGAAACTAACACAATATTGTAATTCAACTATACTTCAATTTCTTTTTAAATGAGCAAAAGATTTGAATAGACTTTTCACCAAAGATATATGAATGGACTATATACACATGAAAAGATTCTCAACATCACTAGTTACTAAGAAAATGCAAATAAAAACCACGAGACACTACCTCACCCCAACTATATAAATGAAAATACAGACAATTAACAAGTGTTGTCAAAAATGTGGAGAAACTGAAACCCTCATACGTTGCTGATGGGAAAGGTAAAATGGTACAGCCACTCTGAAAAAGTCCAGCAGTTTCGTAAAATAGTATACAATAGTTTCTTAGCATGCCCATAATAGCATTATTCATAATAGCCAAAAAGTGGAAACAACCAAATGTCTATCATCAGATGAATGGATAAACAAAATGTGGTCTCTCCATACAATGGAATACCAAGTACATGCTTACAGCAGGGGCGAATCTCAAAAATATCAAGCTAAGTAAAAGAAGCCAGACACAACAGACCACATTTCATATGATTTCTTTTATATAAAATGTCCAGAAAAGGCAACTCTATAGAGACAGAAAGTACATTAGTGGTTGCCCAGAGCTGGGGTGGGAATGAGGGATGACTGCTAATAGGCAGAAGTCTCCTTCTAGAATGACAGAAATTTTCTACACTTAAAACAGGTGGATTTTATGGTATTTAAATTACACCCCAAAGCTGCTTTAAAAAAATCACTTTATTGACAAGGTAGGCGATTGAGGCACAGGTTTTAGATACTGAGAACAATAATGGCACATGTAAAGACAGTAAGTATTTGTGCAATGAAAAGTTAACGTGCTTAAAATCAGATACCTAGGAAGAGGGTAGAACTCAGCACTCAATTCACAAATTTTTTTCCTCACAAAAGTCCTGAACAACCCCAGCAGAATTCAGACAGAATGGCAATTCTCTTATGTCAGCATAACAGTGCTCTTTATTACCAAATGATCACACATTTTCCTGCTCTGAGCATACTGATTTTGATCCAGGTACGATACTACTTTACCCCACCTCTGTGTTGAACCAGCCTTCAGGTCTGTGTGGAAAATTAAACACTAAAACGGTTACTTGTTACTGAATCTAAAACATCACAAAGGCTCTTTAAGAGTTTCACAACTGTCCTCTCTGTCTTAACGTACCTCAGTCTTGCTTCCTGGATAAGTAATTCTCAGAGAGGTATTTGTGGTATCTGTGTGCACTGGCTCCAACACAAATACAACATCGTGTCCAGATCCTCATTCTTGCCAGACATATTTAAAACAGTTTTCATACTTTAACCTTCTTTTAAAAATGGTTTTATATCAGATTTCATTATTTATTGAGTGTCATTATTTGCTGAGGAATTATACAGAGCAAACGCAGCAAGCTGTTTAAACCAAATGACCACTGCATATTTTCTGGATGTTTTTCATCTTTTGCTACATAAAAATAAGCAGTTAGGTGGCCCAGAAATAAAGGCCTGAGTCTAGATACACTCAGAATCCTCCAGGATGATACAATACTCTCAGTATCATAAACGGTTTTGTGCAACGTCAGCTGATGTGTAATACTTCCCCACTGCTCTCTACCCCATTACTGGAATGCCATTTACTGGGAAGACAAACACCTTATAATCATTTAACTCTTCAACAACAGCTAAAAGATTAGTCTAACACTTCACACAAATTCTCTACTCGACCGATTAAAAAAAAAAAAAAAACTGGGCACCAATAGAGGCAATTTCATTTTTTATTAGCTTACGGTAGTTCATCTACTAAGGCTCCAACTACCATGAAAGAAAAGGCATAAACTCATTTTGAACCATGAAAGTTCTCACCGTAGTAGTGAAATCTTCTACTGTAATTTCTCCTATCCCTAAATTCACCTTGAATACATACAGCTCTGGCCACCAGGAAGTTCATCATATTTCACATATATAAAAGAACTAGAGGGCTTCCCTGGTGGCGCAGTGGTTGAGACTCCGCCTGCCGATGCAGGGGACACAGGTTCGTGCCCCGGTCCGGGAAGATCCTACATGCCGCGGAGCGGCTGCGCCCGTGAGCCATGGCCACTGAGCCTGCGCGTCCGGAGCCTGTGCTCCACAAGGGGAGAGGCCACAACAGTGAGAGGCCCGCATACCGCAAAAAAAAAAAAAAAAAAAAAGAACTAGAATTGAATCTCCAACTTTTATGAGCTGAACAACCTGAGAAAATCACCACCTCTTTGACCTTTAATTATACATACATACACAAACGTACACACATACACAGACACACAGGAAGATAACACGGATGTGTTTTATAAGTCCCTTTGGGTCTGGAGAGAATGTGACTTGTATTTAATCTTAAGGTTGATGACTTAACATCCCTTTTTTAATAAAGATAACAATCTTGAGCTTTCTTTTAATGTTATTTGAAAATTTTAAAATATATTAAGTATCATAGTTAAAAACAAATCAAAGTTCCCCCACCTCCATTACCATTTGAAATCACTGCTTTAGTCTGACCACTTAATAAATCATTCTGTGATGACAACTCTAGGCCCTCGGGGTAAATCTTGCTGGCCCAATCTTTCTTCCTTTGAAGAAAATAAAGACTTGGAAATATACAATCCAATCAAAGGCAGAGTCCTCCTACCACAACAAAATAAGCAACTTTGCTTAAGCAAAAATTACTACTTATTCCCAGAGTAAAAGGCTCTACTCAGAATACCTCAAGCAGCTGCAGAAAAACGCAAATTAGAAGACCCAAATTCTTATCCCTATTCTGTTGCTAGATAACATTGGCTAAGCTGTACAATAGCCCCTATTGTGAAATAAGAATGTTCTCTTTAGTAAATTACTTTAAGATCCCTTTGTAACTACAGGAGTCTGACAGACCTAGAAACAAACTGCCAGTCTTACAGAAGAATGAATGTTTCCCAAAGCAGCAATGTCATACCTGATGGCCAGCTTTGCCTGCATAATTCCCCAAAGCCTAGTTTACCCATCATATAATTGAGCTACCTGGTTGCACAGTTTTAGAAACCTGAGGAGCAGCAGATTGTTTCTATGGGTAAATGCATCTGAATTCCAAACACAAAATGTCAAACTCTCTACTACAAGTGGAGTGTCTACTGCAACTTTAAAATCAGGCTTGATTCTTCAGTCTCCAAAAGATAAACATGAAGCATTATATAATCTAACATAAAAATAATCGATAACGTAGAATTTTACATCTAGAACGGATGTTAGAGATGATCTGGAACAACCTTTTAATTTTAATGTTAATTCTACATAGCAGGAGTGACTAATATATACAGTGTTTCTACTTTGGGTTCCCTCAATTGAGAAAATAAAAATCCAGACACTGTTAAAGACCATCAGGCATGCACATGCCCTTTTTAAAATACAGGTCCTTTGGGCAAGGATTTTTTTTCACTTATAATTAAGACTTCAACCATTCTAAATGGAAATGCGAGCATATTTTAAAAGCTTCTTTTGAGTTAATCTTTTCTCTCAGTTCTTTCACCAATGCCACCACCTTAAATACTTCTGATTGCTAAGGAATTCCAACACATTTCAATGAGACAGCCCATGCACACAAATCCCAAATGAGAACATATGCTCCAGCACTTGGTACTTGAGCACTCTAGGCAACTCACCTAGTGCTTCCAAGCCCCCGTTTCTTCATTTATAAAATGGAGAAACTCTGACTCCATGAATTCACAAGGATACAAGAACCAAACTAAATTATGTGAAAACATGTTTGGGAAGAATATTGATATACATATAAATGCTTATTATAAGATCTCCAAATTCCCACATTTCGCTAGAAGAAAAAAATCTGCTCCAAATGTTCAGGTGTAGAACCTAAATGGCTTACAGTTGCTAAGTTAGCATTACATACATTGAAACCAAATGGGATTTTTCTATCTAAAGTTCCTTCTAGGAAAATAGAGTAAGATGCCAAAACTTAGGTATCAACATTTTAGTATTTCCACAGGTGAAGCACATACTTTCACCACATCCCTCCTGAAGGCAGGAATAGTCTCTTAGCAGTCCTTTCAGCTGCAGTAACTGGCACAGAGACTAGCTCTGTTCTTAATATCAGAATACACTTTTCCAGAATAAAAGTAAAATGTTCATATAAACATGTGGGGTGGAAAGAGGCCTGGCCTGGGGGTACCAACACTTGCTCTCACACCACACACAGCCTTGCATAAGCATTCTGGGCCTTCATTTCCCTTTAATAGTCTACACCGGTAATGCCCCTTTTATCTGAGGTCAGACATCCACCCAGAATACTGCACATAAAGCCTCTGAGCGACAAAAGGAAAAAAGCTTCTCACAAAGTCCACAGTTTATCCATAGTAGAGGCCTACTGATTTTTATTTCATGTATACTTATAATAATAAACTCGGTTACTTGGTTATGAAATATTTCCCATTGTTGTTAAAAGCAGTACTTTTCTTATTTTTTTGGCTGCACCACGCAGCATGTGGGATCTTAGTTCCCCGACCAGGGATCGAACCCGTGCCCCCTGCATTGGAAGCGTGGAGTCTTAACCACTGGACCACCAGGGAAGTCCCCAAAAGCAGTAAAATAGATCAGGTGTCGAAGGGAAGAAACTGGAGAAACCCTAAATGTTCTTCTTCCTGATGCATGGGAAGGAACCAAACCTTCCCAAAAAGGTAAATTAGATTCAATCCAAAATCATATATTGCTTAATGTCACTGAACACTTAAAAGTCATTCATTATGGTAGTCTCCATCTTTTATGCCAAAATTAGACTCAATTTGTGATTAATTTAATTCAATCTTTAATTATGATAAAACAGAATCAATGCTCAGCAAATACTGTACTACATGCTCATACTATCCGTGGTTACCCAAATCATTAACCTGGGAAGAAATGGTAAAAGCCCTCTTTTATAGTTCACTTTTCCTTACTCAATTAATCTCTTCACTAACTGCTTCTATTTTATTTTTCACTACGTAACATTAATGGAATCACAAAGGAAAGGTCATCTAATTTTAAGCAACACAAAAGTTATCCAAGAAGCATTTTACATATGGAAATAAAGTGGATTATTTTATTTTACAGAATTAATTTTATTCCCAATGATGCTAATATATTTTAAAGAAGTACAGTGTTACTATTCCCCAACTATAGGTAATCAGCTCCTTCAAGGAAGTGACCGTGTCTGCCAATTCTGATCCTTAAAGCACGTGATAACCAAAAGAAAACTTAACAAATATTTCTGAGATTGGCTTTGAAAGGACTTTCATATATCAGTAATGGAAATCCAAATGCATATAATTCCTTTGGAAAGTTAAATACATCAGGATCTTAAGAATTCTGAGCAAATTCTTATATGTTCTCTAGATGTAATATATGATGGAAACTAATTTACAGTGTAATGGTGGATGAAAAATATCAGATAAAAATAATGAAATATATGTAAAACATAAAAGTATATTTTATATAAATATATGTATTTACACAAATCATACACCTTAAATGTGTTATAAATATATAATTTTATACATTTATATATTTAATATTTCTGATACAATACTTTGAATTTTTATATATAAAATGTTAAAAATATTACATGTTATATATAAAATATAAAAATTATATATGAAATGTAATTATCAATTTTTTAAAACCTGTGCATTGGGAACAAAACTAAGGAAATGCACAGAAATGTTAAGACAGTATTTGTGTTTGGGTGATGAGACCTTGGCTGACATTTTCTTTTCTACATGTGCTAAATCTTACTTAATGGACTATGCACTACTTTTAGAACAAAACAATTTTCAAAAAGAAAAGAAAGGAAAAAATGGGAAGGAGCAGTGATGAGAGACAAGGAGATGGCATAGTTCGAGCAGTTACCACTTAGTGTTGTAATTAAGGAACTTTTTATGTGATCACAAATGATAACTAAGTTACAGAACACTTGTGCTGCAGTGACGTCATTTGACAGGTACTACAGGAAGACGTTACAGTTTATATGATGCTTTACACTTTACAAAATGCTTTCAAAATGTCACATCACTGGTCCTTCAAAGAATCCTGTGAGATAGATTCATATGCCCCATTTTCAGGATCAGGAAACTAAGGGCTAGAGAGAGAATGTGCTTTAATAATAATATCTACCATTTACCAAAAGATTACTCTGGGTTAAGCACAAAATCCTGTGAAAATTATCACCACTTTACAAAGAACACTGAAGGGCATAGGTTACAGCTGAGAGCCACTGTTCTTACTCGAAGCCACACATTTAAAACAGGAGTCTTGAGTTATAATCAACTTTGCGGAGTTAGTTAGTGGAAGAGTTGAGCCTATTCCCCCAGCCCTATGGTTTCTCTACTAAACTGGTCTCCCCTCCTCGCCTACGGTTCTTTCAAGAGTGACTTAGTTTGACAACCACTATGAAGGTCCAGAGGCAAAAGGACTAGGTCCAGTAATAACCAAAAACTAATGTTGGTGGAGGGCCTAGCCTCAGGAGGAAGGCAAGGCACTGAATAACTGCAGAGTGCAGGGGGCAAGTCGAACAAGTCTTAAAATACACATCAAGGGGTAGCCAGAGGAAACACTCTCTACTTCAGGAGCAGGGATGGCAACATAAATCACGATTCCTGCACCTGACACTCGCGTTCCTCGGTACCATTCCCAGAGCGCCTTTCCGGTTCACCTCAAAGGCTGCCCACAACAACCCCTGGGCTGGGGTCCTACTTTACAGAAAAAGCTGGAAGGAACGACATGGTGGGCCGGGCAAGCAGAGAAACAACGAGTGCAGGAGCTAATGGTGGACACCTGGCGGACTGGGAACCTCGACCACGTCTGAAGGGCACCAGAGGAGTCTCGGGCCACCACCAAGGGGAGCAAGAGGCCAGGGCCCGCGGCGGCGACAGAGGCCCCGAGGGAGGCCGCGGTGCTGGGACTGTCGCCAGCCGGGGCTTGGAAATCGGCCCAGGTGCCTCACTACTCACGCTGGACTAGCCGGTCTGCGGAAAAGGTGGATGAGCAGCTGGTGACTAGCGCACAGGGGACGCCCGCAGCCATCTCTGCGCCAGCGAACAGGTTCTGTCCAAGAGCCCCTTCCGCCTTGGGCGATACCACGGCCGCCGGCGCGCGGGGTAGACGCGCACATGAAGGCGCATTCTCAGAAGGCACGGCCGGCCCCGGCTCCTCCTCCAGCCCCTCTTCCGCTTCCGGCGTGGACCAGGCCGGGCTGCGCGTGGCGTTGCCATGGGGACGAGCTCCCTCCGCAGCAGGTTCCGGCGCCTGGAGACCTCGCCTCCTCCGGGAGGTAGCCCCGCCCGGCTGTAGGCATGGCGCAGGAGACGGAAAACTACGACCCCATCGGATCCATATTAATCCAGGTGGGAAATGGGCCTCACCGTCCCTTCCCAGCTAAAACCCTTCGAGCGAGGCCCAGCAGCGCCCATCCACTCACGCCCACCCTCTTGGAGCGCCGCTCCCACACTGCCTCCAACACACGAGGGGCAGCACCGCTTAGAGAACTCCCAGATATGCCAACCCAGACCTCTCTCCCGCCAAGCTCACACACCTCCGGAGCCTGAGCCTGGAGGTTGAGCTCTCGAAGCACAACCATCTTGCCTCTGGTAAAACTCCAGGGCCATACACACCACCGGGATCTTTACTTTGGAAAAATGCATCTTACAGTGAGGCACCATTTTTAAGTGTTATGTTCTGAAATTTTTGATCCCATGAGGTAGGGAAGTGGAGGAGATACGAATCAGACACATTGGAGAGGTGATAAATCTGGGGAGAAGTTGAAATATGTGAACTGCTTTTCTTAATCACCCCAGTTTTTTTGGATCTAGAAGTCCCTTGCAAATAAATGAGTTCTGGGGATGAAATGTACACCATGGGAATTATAGTTAATAATGCTCTACTGTGTATTTGAAAGTTGCTAAGAGTAAATCTTAAAAGTTCTCATCACAAGAAAAAAAATTGTAACTATTGACATGTGTGATGATGGATGTTAACTAGACTTACTGTGGTGATCATTTAGCAATATGTACAAATATCAAATCATTATGTTGTATATGTGAAACTAATGTTATATGTCAATTATATCTCAATAAAAAATAATAAATAAAATAGAAATACCTTGCTTGGGAACATACAGATAGGGAAACGTATTAAAGATAAAAGATTGCTAATCAAGCTAAAGTTTTTGAATGTGGAAATGTGACAAACTAAAACACAGGGAAGTAGCTTTTTCTAATCTGAGGGGGGAAATATCAAGAAAGTATTAACTTCTCCCATATAACTCAGTTTATGACAGTTACACTCAGATTTTTCCAGAATGTTAAAAGTACTTTGTTTTTTCACATTTACATATGATAGTTTTAAAACATTTCCACATATATCATCACTTTTAACTCTCATATTTACCTCTACTTGACTAAGGCTTGAAGTAATTTGCCTAAGGTCACTCTATCAGAACTCTACTCAGATCTAAAGGGTCTAATTTTTCTTCCTGCCATGATTTGGTCTCTTACCTCCCATCTGGGAAACTTCTTTAAGTTCACCTTTTCCAAAATACAAACCCCTAAACTCACCAATTTCATAGACTTCCCCAATATAAATCACCCAAATCTTCCAACCTCACCTTTTATTATCCTTGCTTTCACCACCACCCTAGAATGAGTTTAGCCAAACTGCCAAGTCTCAGGGAACAGTCTCCACAAGACTGTCCTCACTCAGACACAAGGCACAAGTTCATGGGTCCCTAGAACCATCCTCACTCCAGACCAGCTATTCCTAGACCAGCTAGGAAGCCCTAGCCACCGCACAGTGTCTAATTTGCTAGAGCAACTCACAAAACTCAGGAAAGCACTATGCTTACAATTACAGTGTTTTTATAGCAAAAGGATACAAATTAAAATCAGCCGTGGGAAGAGATGCTTAGGGCACAGTCCAAGAGGCGTCCAAATGGAAAATGGTCCAGCCATTTTCTCTCCATGGAGTCATGGAGGGCATTACCTCCTTCCAGCCATGATATGTGACAATATATACAGATTATTGCCAACTAGAGAAGCTTTCCCAAGACTTTAGTGTCCAGAGTTTTTATTGGAGCTCAATCAAACTGCCCATTTGGCTGACTTTTAGTCTTCAGCCCTTCCCAGAGAGTAGACTAATGATTTCAGTCTAATTCCTCTAAAGATTGGAACTGATACAGCATAGCTCAAAGCCCCCATCATAAAGACATTCCTGTCAAGCAGGACACTTCAGGGGCCTAGAGATCATCACCTCCCAGTATCCAAGGGCAAAAGCCAGACCTCTCTTTGGGAAGAGCTAAGAGAGTCATATCCATGTTGATCAACCCCCCCACTTGCTTAAAAGGGTTACTTCATATACACTAAGTGGAGGGCTATGCAGAGAAAGAGAGGCTACAGTTAAACTGATTACTGAGGCTGATCTCTAGATACAATGTAAAAATTCTTCCTGGTACAATGTAGAACATGTATAATAAGGAAATGTGGAAGACCTTCCTTACTTTTTCACTGCATTCTGAGTATTTGTGAGCATATGGCAGCACTCTCAGACATGCCAACATGGGTTCCATTTCTACCTGAGGCTGTGATTTATTTCCTCCCAACAGGCTACCAAAGAGCAGTACATCCAGGGAAAAGGATACTTGGTTGGGAGTCAGAATACTGAGGTCTGACCCTGGCAATGACATTGCCAGGTGGGTAACTTTGGGCTAGTCCCTTCATCTCTCTGGGCCTCAGTTTTCTCTTCTGTAGGACACATGGCTTAGATTAGAACTACCGCTGATTCTAAATTGACCCAATTTCCCCAAAACTACATAATTGGTCTTTACCGTAAAGTGGACTTCCTTACTGTTAGCAGAGGTACTTCATTCAAATCTCCACTTGCTTCACCCTAATATAGTATATTAGGTCTATGTCTCAGTGAGATACATTAAGCAACTCTTTAAACCAATGATTCTCAAAGTGTAGTCCTAGGACCAGCATCATTAGAAACAGCTGGGAACTTGTGAGAAATGCAAATTCTCGGACCCCACTCCAGACCTAATAAATCAGAATTTCTGAGGGTGGGGCCCAGCAATCTGTTTTTACAAGCCTTTCGGATAACTCTGATGCACCCTCAAGTATGAGAGCTGCTACTTTAGATCGTACTGTAAAATATAAACTGTTGCATGATTTTGAAGAAAAATCACAAGAGCATAGTAGTTATTGGGTATCATGCATGGTTCTAAGTGCTGTATATATTTAACTCATCTAACCCTTAACAACAAGTCTATCCGATGAGTACTATTATTCTTTCATGTTATGGAAAGGAAACTGATCAAAGATGAGCATTGTGGGTACTCATATACATAGAAAATTCAAGCAATCTTCTTTCATTTTCTATGTAAGAAGTTCTGATTGTGAATATTCTGTCCCAATCAGATCATATATCAAAGTCCATGTTTTCATTTTTGGTTCAGGAACTATGAGTACCATGCCCACATAGAGCTCTACTGGGCAGCATTTTGTTAGCTACTTAATTTCTTTCACCTTCAAGTGTATAATTCAGACCTTTTACAATTGTTTCGGGCTCTTTCCTCAACTGATCAGAATACTGAGGTTTTACTATAGTAATAATAAGCATTATAATTAAAATAGTAGCCAGTATTTATTGAGAGCCAGACCCTGTGCTGAGGGCTTAGATAATCTCCTAACAACTACTGTAGTAGGCAGGTTTTATTTTTAGCTGCAGTTTACAGAAGAAGAAACTAAGATACAAAAAGTAAAGTAATTCACCCAAAGTAAGAAATCTGGTGTGTGCTGGTCCTTAAACAGGTTAGGGCACATTTGTGAAACAATCTTTAAGAAGTGTGGTGGTGATTCTGGGAGGTTTCCTAGATGGTTTCTTTTATTATTAAGTATTAGAAGCTTTGTGTTTATACTTTATTAATAATACTGTGGTGTCTTTATAGGTTTATAAACACTTGTTTGACCCAACTATTAAACATATGTTTGTGCAACCAGGATTACCAAGTCTTGCAATCAAATTAGCTTTTTAATTAGTTTTGGAAATCATATTTCAAAAACCCAACAGTTGTATGTTAACACCAACCTTGGAAATATTTGAGCTGATTGACAGGCTGATATTATCACTGTCTCTCTTATCAAACCCTCTGTCTGGTTTGCCAGGAGTGTACAACATAAAAATGAATGGGGAAGCAATGAGAATGACTCAGCCAAACTCTTATCTTTAGCAGAGATGAATAACATGGAGTCATGAGGCTGCTTTTGACAAAACGGAGTCTGGTTGCCTGGCTCTTTTAAATTCTAGAGCAACTTTCGTCTGCATTGAATCTTTCAAGGGCTTCTTATTAAGTAGCCCTGTCCCCAGACTGTCAAAATAATAATCTTCCTCCAAGTGGGAAAAGTATGGAAAGCAATGCATTTGATGATCACAGAGATGATGGGTGACACGTAAAATTTCAGTATGGTAGATTGGATCTATTTGAAGAATGGAGATTTAGAACTTAATCTCTTTTTCTACCCAGGTCTGGTGAAACATTTCCTACAGTACTTGTCTCTATTGCAATTATACAAACAGATGTGCAGTTACTAAGAGGGGAGAAGAAATATCTGGCAAGGAAAGTAAAAAGCTCTTGAGAAAGAAAGAACAATTCAAATCAATGAACATTTACTAAGTGCCAGTTATATGCAAGGCGTTTCACTAGGTTTTACCATTCAAGAGAAGAGAATTAACATTGGTTCAGTGCCCTCCTATGTGGCTGGCCTTATACAAAGCACTTTATGTACTTTAACTCATTTCATTCTTGCCACTATTCTGAAAAGTAGCTATCTATCCCCATTTTACAGGTAAGAACACTAAGGCTCTAAAAAGCTAAGTAAATTTGCCCATCTCAGTTTAGTAAAGGAGGAAATAGAATTCTAGTTCATATCTGTCTGGTTCCAAAGCCTATATTCATTCATTTTCACACCCATTGTCTCATTTTCATTCTACGAGTAATTTTTTTTTTTTCTTGGTAAGAACACTAGAGAAAATGTGGATGGTGTGCATGGACATTGTGTGAACAGTAATAGAACAAGGAATTATGTTCATTTGCCTTTTACCAAGTTATTACTATGTACCAGACCTATTACATATTATCTCACAACTCTATGAAGACATATAATTGTCCATACAAAGCAATGAAGAAATCAGACCTTCGGTTCCCTGATAAATAATCCAGTGTGGTTTTCACTCCCTCCAGCAGTTGACGGGCATAATTACAGAATGATACATGAAGCTACAAGTATTACAAATACTAGAGCTACAAGAAGGAAATTCAGTGCATTCAAAAGTCGAACAACAAAAAATGTGGGCCTGGAAGTGGGCTTGCCCTTGAACTGCTTTTTTGTACTTCCAAATGTCTTTAGACAATAGATAATAAATCAGCTTACAGCACTAATTTGGACAAAACAGTCGAAAGAAGTACATCTTCATCCTTAGTGTGTACCAGCAAACAGTAGGTGTGTTCAAATTTCAATCTGTGAGCCCTGAAGGCTCTACATGATAATTTGTGCAGAGTACAAATGACCAGATGTGTCTGCCAGACTTTGATGCCCATCAGTGAAAAGATGCAAATCTTTTGATCTCTTGAATACTTGACTCCTTGGGAATACTTGAGAGTAATCGATAACACAGGCTGGATCAACGTGTAGGTCCAGTAATACTAACAGAGAAAAGGTAACTGTTTCAAAATGCCTTTAGCAACCCGATCTGCAGATTATATTGGTGTGACTATCGCTGAAACAGGTGTTGGGTTCATAAATTTGCATAACAAAATGTTTCTCTTGTGGCAGCAGCCCATACAATAATTGGTGCCATCTGTATTTATCTGTGGAAGTTTGGTTTCTAATATGAATTCAGAGAATCTTGTGCTAATTTCATAATGCCTATTTTATTCTGAGGGTGCTTGACTTTGGAGAGATGTTCATCATTTCTAAGGAAAATACAAATTGAAGGAAAATGTTAAAGTAATGACATTATGTTGCTTTTTCTTCAAGGATTGTTTTCATTTCTGACTACATAAAACAAAATTAAGGCCACATCTACAGAACTGCTTCTTCAGAGCAGTAAGTGGGGAAGGTCCAGCTAGAATGGAAAACCAGCAGGCCCTGTCCACATATTTATAATTCTCTTTTGAAAGGCACTGCTTTCACTAGAACCTCTCTTTGCCGGAAGTGTTCTGTCTTCTTACCTCTCAACCAATTAGTAGAAATCAGAGTTTGGCACAAACTTCTTATTGTATCTGACACAACTGCTTTACCAACTGAGAAAGCAGAAGCCATTTGAGTTGGAGTTTTATCTTGGATCTGTTTCTAATGGGGGAAGGACAAATAGAAAATTGTATGAAAGCTTAGTTTTCCAAAATCTGAAAGACAGTGACTGGAGCCGTCTAACGAAGCACGTCTCAGGACCATAAGGACAGTCCTTTTCAATGATCACCTTTAAAATCAACTTTATTGTCTCTAGCAATTCAAGCAAATTGCAAACCTTTAAGATAAATAACTTTTAGGTGGACTATGTATGTATTCTTTTCTTTTTAAATTTATTTATTTTATTTACTTTATTTTTGGCTGTGTTGGGTCTTCATTGCTGTGCATGGGCTTTCTCTAGTTGTGGCGAGTAAGGGCCACTCCTAGTTGCAGTGCACGGGCTACTCATTGCTGTGCCTTCTCTTGTTGCGGAGCACGGGCTCTAGGCGCGCGGGGTTTAGTAGTTGTGACACGTGGGCTCAGTAGTTGTGGCTCGTGGGCTCTAGAGCGCAGGCTTAGTAGTTGTGGTGCACGGGCTTAGTTGCTCCGCAGCATGTGGGATCTTCCCGGACCAGGGCTCGAACCCGTGTCCCCTGCATTGGCAGGCGGGTTCTTAACCACTGCGCCACCAGGGAAGCCCTGTATTCTTTTATATTTTATATTCTTCTACCTCCAGGTCCATGAAGAACTTTATCAATTAAAGGAGAAATTAACAAAATTCCCACTTGAGGAAAATGGCAAAACTCTTGACATTCAGAATCTTGAAACAGCAATCAAAAGGACTGAAATGGGGTTAAAAGTAAGTAGTGTTTTAGATATTAAATAAAATTCCAGAAGGAGACAAGGATTCCTCAAGAAGAAAAGAACTGTGCTTCTCACAGGTCCCATGTAATTCTGTAACAGAGGTGGGCCTCAGTTGGTCATCACCTTTCCCATGCTGTTCCTTTTTTATTTTTTTTTATTTATTTTTTATTAATTTATTTATTTTTTGTGGTACGCGGGCCTCTCACTGCTGTGGCCTCTCCGGTTGCGGAGCACAGGCTCCGGATGCACAGGCTCAGCCGCCATGGCTTACGGGCCCAGCCGCTCCGCGGCATGTGGGATCTTCCCGGACCGGGGCACGAACCCGTGCCCCTGCATCGGCAGGCAGACTCTCAACCACTGCGCTACCAGGGAAGCCCCTGCTGTTCCTTTTTTAAAAGGATGATTATTAACTGATTGATTGATTTACATGCCACAAGAATGTCAGGCATTGATAATATATGATTATGCAGTGATAACTCCTAAAATGTGGTTTGATAAAAATCATTTAGAGTTTTAAAAATAACTACTCAGTCCAACAATATGCCTGACCAAAAAAAGGATTCATACCAATACCTTGCAGAGAGTTTCTATCAAATTCACCAGGATTCTAAAAAATAGTTTACTTTTCCCTAATAGCTTAAGTATTTTGAGATTAGCTATTTTTGTAATATTGTAACCTAGTATGTAACAATGGAAATAGAAAAGAAATACACCAATTTTGGAACAGAGAAATAAAGTAGATAGGGACTTCATCATTATTAGATGAATATAAGAGCATGGGAGAATCCAATCTTCAGACCAGGATAACATTCATATATAAAACAAGGATCTATTAGCACATGGGTCCAAATAAAGGCCATCTCCATCTTCCAGACCTCTGATGATCAGTGTCTCTGCTCTTGCTTCTGACTTTCACTCTACCATGTTATTAGCATCCCAGCTCAGCTCCTGAGGCTGAGAGATGTGGTATATTTTGTTGCCTCATCAGACTAGCATGCCATTGTCCTATATTACGTGATGGTGAGAGGGCTGGACCCAGCTGGAGTCTTTGGGCTGGCCATTTAAAATAATCTGTTACCTAGAGGCCAAACTCTTTCCTCTGATGCTTGCCTGAAGTCCCCATAAGGGAAAGACATTACTCAATGTCAGGGTTGCCTCGCAAGTTTCCCCAGCTAGGTAGCAAACTGACTATTGTGTAGGTTCATTTGCGAAGAATGCTACAGGTCACTTAAGCTTTGAGTCTCAATTGTTTATGCTACTTTTTGGGATAAAGTAATTTGGCCTTGAGTTGCCTAATGATACCTTAGCCTTGAAATAAACACATAGCATGTTGTGCCTTTTGGCTTAATTACACCATTCCAAGAGTTAACCTAATGAAATGGAGTACATTAGCTGAGGATCTCAAGTCCACTCTAATGGCCTAAACTTTAACTTTTCTGTAACAGATTCACATCGAGAAGTATTTAAATGTTGTACACCAACGTGTTTTAACAACTCCTATTGATGATATCTTATATTCTTCTCGCGCTTCCAAATGGTAAGTAAAATAGCCATTTTAGGGTCCAAAATAAGTACGATTAAAAAAAAAAAACTTTTCTCACACAGGTGAGATGACTGGAAAGACAAAACTCCTTGGCTTTGTTCATATCCATTCTACTAATTTCAGTAGAAGTTTTGCATAAGAAGTTAATGACAAAATAGAACTACCATATGACCCAGCAATCCCACTACTGGGCATATACCCAGAGAAAACCATAATTCAAAAAACCACATGCACCCCAATGTTCATAGCAGCACTATTTACAATAGCCGGGACATGGAAGCAACCTAAACGTCCATCGACAGACGAATGGATAAAGAAGATGTGGTACACATATACAATGGAATATTACTCAGTCATAAAAAGGAATGAAATTGGGTCATTTGTAGAGACGTGGATGGACCTAGAGAGTGTCATACAGAGTGAAGTAAATCAGAAACAGAAAAACAAATATCATATAATAATGCATATATGTGGAATCTAGAAAGACGGTATAGAAGATCCCAGTTGCAAAGCAGAAATAGAGACACAGACGTAGAGAACAAATATATGGATACCAAGGGGGAAAGGGGTGGGGTGGGAGGAATTGGGAGACTGGGATTGACACATATACATTACTGATACTATGTATAAAATGGACAACGGATGGGAACATGTTGTATACCACAGGGAACTCACCTAGTGCACTGTGGTAACCTAAATGGGAAGGAAGTCCAAGAGGGAGGGGATATCTGTATGTGTATGGCTGATTCATTTTGTTGTGCAGTGGAGGCTGAGGCTAACACAACACTGTAAAGCAACCATACTCCAATAAAAATTAATTTAAAAAAAAGAAGTTAATGGCAGAATTTGGACTTCAATAAAATTTATTCTCCATTACTTGTACTGCATTCTAGTGCCTGACACCATAACAATTGTTTCAGGGTCCTAGTTTTGGTGTTATATATATATATATTTATTTTTAGTAAAGCATATCTAAAATTCAACTCCCAAAGGAAATACTTTAAAAGAAATCAATTTTTATGCTATTCAGGTTATGTGGGACTTTCTTTACAGTTTTTAGCCTGTCATACGTGC
Organism: Phocoena phocoena; assembly: GCF_963924675.1. Taxonomy (NCBI): domain Eukaryota; kingdom Metazoa; phylum Chordata; class Mammalia; order Artiodactyla; family Phocoenidae; genus Phocoena; species Phocoena phocoena. The sequence continues at coordinate 109,854,217 of NC_089220.1, forward strand.
TTTACTGTAAAGATGATTTTGGTATCCAGGGTAAACAAAACAAAAATAATAAAACTTGCTTGAAATATTCATTATATAATACACCCTAAGAGATGATTTATTAAAATTAGAATTGAGTTAAAGAGAAATGACCTTTCCACACACTACTATATATAAAATAGATAACTAATAAGGACCTACTGTATAGCACAGGGAGATCTACTCAATACTCTGTAATGACCTTTATGGGAAAAGAATCTAAAAAAGAGTGGATGTATGTATAACTGATTCACTGTGCTGTAGAGCAGAAACTAACACAACATTGTAAATCAACTATACTCCAATTAAAAAAAAATAAAAATAAAAAAGAGAAATGACCTTTCCTTACTTTGGACCTTCTTACATCCAGGCTTCCTGAATTTGAGTGTATATAGATTAAGGTTTTGTACTCAGCTTAAAACCCCTGTGGCCCTATTTGCATCATACATGTATACCAAGCATAAGTGAATCATATCAGAGAGTGAGGTCAAGTTTCAGAGAGCACACATGGAAACATGGAAATCTAGAGACACAGCCACAACCCAAGCCTCAGGAGTGGGGTGCAGAGGCTTGGGTGTACACTCTGCCTGTCTCCCTTTCTCCCACATGAAGGTAGTACCACAGGCATCCATCATCCCTTGGCAGAGGCAAACCTTCCCTAGTCTGTCTAGTTTTTAGTCATTTACATCTTACATTTTTAAATTTGGGAATAACAATATGACCTGCAAATAGGTTAATATACATCATCTTTTGACATAAACAATCTGTAGGGAAAATCATAAAAGGGATTCTTGGAGAAGAAAATATTGGAGGTTACTCTACCAACTTATATTGACCCAGCTCTAAATCAAGAGAGCCACACAGGGCAAAGTGGGAGGCCTATTCAGATGGCAGCCAGGAGATCTGTAGTAGGTGGGGAGTGCGTAGCCAAAGGATGGAAGGTACAAACAGCAGTAAGAAAGCTCCAGAATGGAGGGGGTGGGGAAAGTACACAGGAGAAGAGATGTCTGTCACCAACTCTAATGAAAGTTCTCCTGTCCTGTCTCCAGCTTTCTCTTCGTCCTCTCATCTTGACAAAGAACAGAGAGTCTGGGCTGTAGATCTGCAAGCTATGATAACTGAAAAGAGCAAACTAGGTAGCAGAGAACCAAACAGAAAGATTCTGGCCAGAGACCTTTGCTTGTACAGTTCTTCTCCCTGGCCAAGATGTACCCTTGCCCCTTTTAGGGTCTGGAAGAGTAAAGGAAGGTGTTAGTGGGGGCATTCAGCTGGCTCCCAGGAGTGGTCCTTGGATCCTTTCTTTCCTGTTCAATACAATAATATAATCACCGGCCCTCTTACCAGGGAGATGGGAGCCTGGCAAGTTTGTAGGAGCCCTACGAGCCTGGGGGAGCAACTCAGTCATAGCTGTGGATTTGGGATGCTAAAGTGGCACAAAATTTGAAGATGAAATGAGGGGAGCCAAGGTCAAAACTGGAGAAGAGTCCAAACTGGGTTTTCAAAGTAAGCAGACCCAAGGCAGGCCCTAGGAGTGGAAGTGTGAGTCATAGGGCATGGCTCAGGGCAGAAGAGGAGAAGCAGCAGATGGAAATGGAAAACATGAGACCCAGGAGCTCAGGGCCGGTTGTCTGTGACTGTCATATTCCCAGGTAGATAGTCACACATGGCTCTGCACTTGGGGCGGGGCACTGTCCAGAGACTGTCATGAATAGACTTTGCTTCAGAGTCTGCTGTGGCCTCCCAGGAGATTATATGCAAAGCAGGTTGCAGAACCCCGAATTTCTTCAGGTTCACATGACTGGGAGGAGCAGGACTGACCAATTCATTGCATTTTTCTTCTGAGGTTCCATGACAAATTCCTTAGGATACCCAAGTAAACAAGGAGTTTTTTCATGACTGATGGAATGACTCACTGAGAAACCGGCTGTCACAACTGATCAGGAGGCCAAAGGGGGAGATTTAGTTTCATAAAAGTTTCAAGTTGGGACAGAAACTGGACCTGGCCTTGGATCCCACAAAGCTATCAGTCAAAGAATTTGGGTGTGAACCCATAAAATGTGCTTGCTTATTTGTAAATTATATACTTATTATCATAGAGAGTGAATTATCAACTAACAGCAGCATAGAAATGTTTCAATAATGAGATAAAGATGAACTAAACAGTTAAAAAATGTCTCTTACTTTATTACCAGCACAAAACTTCTTTCTCTTGTAAACAGGTTATTAATTATAATGTTTTGGTTTCTTAATCTTGTTAATCATGACAGCTTTATACTGGTTGTGGCTAATATCCCAAAAATACTCTACACTTAACTGAGATTCAACATTGATGCTGGTTGGATGTAAGCCCATATCTTAGTTAGTCTTCTGGATAATTTTTAAGTTTGGGGGGCTTGGGGAGGCTGACTCTTCATAAGTTTGATTGGTTGATCATCATTTTTACATTTTAATATGGCTGAAGAAAAGCTAGAAGTAAAAGTGTAAGTTCTGCCATTTTCTTGTTTTTCACCAATGCTTGTTATCATTTTGTTTTGTTTTGTTTTTGTTTTTTTGCTGCATGGCTTGTGGGGTCTTAGTTCCCCGACCAGGGATTGAACCCACGCCCTCTGGCAGTGAAAGCTCGGAGTCCTGACCACTGGATCGCCAGGGAATTCCCAATGCATGTCATCATTATCTTAAATACAGTGTGGCTTTTCGCAGGATTTTTTTTTAGGACACCTGTCCATTTTTCCAGGCTTAGTTTAGTTAAAACTAAATAATATAATCTACAAACCCACTTCATGAATAAACTGCAGTTCACTCTAATGCTCTGGAAAAACACATACAATGCTGACCCGCCTGTTCGTTCTTTTGTGGTTTGGAGCTTCCACTCTCAGGAGGTATCCAGAAGCGCAGGTGACAATGACCACGTGAGGGATCCAGTGACGAACTGAGTATTAAATAGTAGTACAAAGTAATTTCTTATTTTTTATTTTATGCATCTTATTATAGATAAATAGAAGTTCTTACACTCTCTTCACACGACGAATGGCCTTGTCTTATGTATCACCTGACACGTGGGTACCCTATTTGAGAGACCACAGGTCTAGAGTGACGGTTCTTAAACTTGGGTTTGCAGTCCTCTTTCACTGGCTCCCAGATGGGGTCCTGGAATCTGCATTGTAACAAACACTCTGGGCAATCCTCATGCAGATCATTTGTGCTTGGGATCCTTGGGACAAGCATGACTCCCTGGATTCAGTATTCTTTTGGCCAAATAGAGGGCCTGCCTCTGTGTGATCAATAGCTTAGTCCTGGAAATTCCGCTACCCCATTGCTATGAAGGGCTAGAGTAAGCCTCTTGCACTAGGATTGAGCCAAGAGTGGGACCTGGCAATAAGGCTGGTAGGCTTGTCAATGTCTGCTTACACAGTGAGTCTGGTGGAGTGTCAGGGGCCAAACAACCATGGTAGCAACTCCTTCTGAGAGGACTGGCATATAATAAGGACTACAAATTCCTGTTGCTCCTTTGACAGTAGAGCACAGTTCCTATGAGTAACTGAGATTCAATGTTTTTCAGATACATGGGGCTTCATTCTATTACGGAAGCCCAGGAAATTGGGAGAGTCCACTCAAAATGGGTACTATTCCTGAATCCACCTTTAAAAATTATTTAGAAAAGATAAACAATAATGATCATCATCCTCATTATCATGAATTTCATCATCATAACACTTGACAGTTTACAAAGGACTTTTTTAAACCTATGAGGTAGATTTTTTTTTTTTTTTTTTTTTTTTTTTGCGGTACACAGGCCTCTCACTGTTGTGGCCTTTCCCGTTGCGGAGCACAGGCTCCGGACGCACAGGCTCAGTGGCCATGACTCACGGGCCCAGCTGCTCCGCGGCATGTGGGATCTTCCCGGACCGGGGCACGAACCGGCGTCCCCTGCATCGGCAGGCGGACTCTCAACCACTGCACCACCAGGGAAGCCCTACCCTTTCCTTTTAAAGCTATGCAAACTGAGGCTCACACCAGTGTTCCAGGTCACACAGGTCATCAACAGTGAGGTCCACATACTACCCAAAGCAATCTACAGATTTAATGTGATTGCTACCAAATTACCCACGATATTTTTCACAGAAATAGAACAAATAATCCTAAGATTCATATGGAACCATAAAAGGCCCAGAGTCGCCAAAGCAATCCTGAAGAAAAAGAACAAAGCAGGAGGCATAACCCTCCCAAACTTCAGACAATACTGCAAAGCTACAGTAATCAATATCAGTGTGGCATTGGCACAAAAACAGACATATGGATCAATGGAACAGAATAGAGGGTCCAGAAATAAACCCACATACCTACAGTCTATTAATCTTCAACAAAGGAGGCAAGACAGTCTCTTGGGAAAAAGACAGTCTTCAGCAAGTGGTGCTGGGAAAGCTGGACAGCTGCATGTAAATCAATGAAGTTAGAGCTCACCCTCACACCATACACAAAATTCATCTTAAAATGGCTTAAAGAATTAAACATAAGACATGACACCATAAAACTCCTAGAAGAGAACATGGGCAAAACATTCTCTGACATAAATCATACCAATGTTCTCTTAGGTCAGTCTCCCAAGGCAATAGAAATAAAAACAAAAATAAATAAATGGGACCTAATCAAACTTACAAGCTTTCGCACAGCAAAGAAAACCATACACAAAATGAAAAGACAACCTACAGGATGGCAGAAAATATTTGCAAATGATGTGACCAACAGGGGCTTAATTTCCAAAATATACAAATAGCTCATACAACTAAACAACAAAAAAACAAACAACCCTATCCAAAAATGGGCAGAAGACCTAAACAGACATTTCTCCAAAGAAGACATAAAGATGGCCAATAGGCACATGAAAAGATGCTCGACATCGCTAATTATCAGAGAAATGCAAATCAAAACTACAATGAGGTACCACATCACACCAGTCAGAATGGCCATCATTAAAAACTCTACAAATAACAAATGCTGGAGAGGATGTGGAGAAAAGGGTACACTCCTACACTGTTGGTGCAGCCACTGTGTAAAACAGTATGGAGGTTCCTCAGAAAACTAAAAATAGAATTACCACATGATGCAGCAATCTCACTTCTGGGCGTATATCTGGACAAAACTATAATTCAAAAAGATACATGCACCCCTATTTTCACAGCAGCACTATTCACAATAGCCAAGACACAGAAACAACCTAAATGTCCACTGACAGATGAATGGATAAAGAAGATGTGGTACACATATACAATGGAATACTACTGAGCCATAAAAAGAACAAAATAATGCCATTTGCAGCAAGATGGATGGACCTAGAGATTATCTTACTAAGTAAGCCAGAAAGAGAAAGACAAACACCATATATCATCACTCATATGTGGAATCTAAAATATGACACAAATGAACATATCTATGAAACAGAAACAGAATCACGGACATAGAGAACAGACTGGTGTTTGCCAAGGGGAAGGGGGTTGGGGGAGGGATGGAGTGGGAGGTTGGGATTAGCAGATGTAACCTTTTATATATGGAATGGATAAACAACAAGGTTCTACTGTATAGCACAGAGAACTATATTCAATACCCTATGATAAACCATAACGGAAAAGGATATTTTAAAAAAAGACTGTATATATATATATGTATAACTGAATCACTTTGCTATATAGCAGTAATTAACACTGTAAATCAACTATACTTCAATAAAAAAATTAAAAAACAAACAGAATAGCGAGGCCCAGATTGAAGTCCAGTCAAGTGTCTGCAAGTATCCTCTCCTACACCATAGCTACCTGAAAACCAGGAAGGCTAATTTTCACAGGGGATGGTTTTCCCTTTTCCCAAGTATTGCTCAAGAAAATATCTGGTAGTTTTGTCTAACAGAGACAAAACCCAATAGATACACAAAGTGATGATAATGGATGCAGCACATGCAAGATTTCCCTAGCAGTCATTGAGAAAACAATGATAAGGACATTATCAAAAGTGGTATATTTTCTCCAAAGAGCTCAAAGTGCTTTTGTATTGTTTTCAAAATAGGTTTCATTATTATCCCTACTTTGGCAATGAGTCTTCTTCTATGTCAAAGTGTGATTCTTCCTCTTATCGTTGCTGGCTTGCACAGATTTTATTGCTTGAGATATCTGCTCACACTGTTCTTAATGACCACGCTTTGCTTATTAATACTAGGAGGGTGACTACCATCTGTACCAACACCATCAGAACTGCACAGAAATCTTCATTTTATATTCTGTGATGCTAGTGTTTTGAGGGGGAAAAAAAACCAAGAACAAAGCAGATAATCATGAGAAACAGTGAGAAGGAAAGAAGAAGTTTCTGTTAAATGATGAGTATAGATTAGAAGGTACATTTCCACTCAGTTATTGAAGCCCCCTTGGAGCCAATCTCTTCTGGGTTGTTACAAAGCAGTACACAAATCCTACTTATACAGAATATGACTACCTCCTAGTTACAGAGAGAGACAAAGCACAAGTTGTTAACACTTGGTCATCTAGGTGAAGGGTATTTGGATGCTCACTATTCTTTCAATTTTTCTATGGGTTTGAAATTTTTTGAAACAAAAAATAAAATTTTTAAAAGCATCATAAAGTTTAGAAATAACAATAAATTGGAAAACATTTCCAACACACATGATATAAAAATTGCTAATATTCTTAAATACAAAGTGCTCTCGCTGATAATAATAATAATAATAAAAACCCTTGACATAGACAAAAGGACATCAATAGAATACAGAGCTAGAAATGCAAATAACCAGTAAATAGGTGAAAAATATTTAATCTCACTGGTAAACAAGAATTAAATTATATATTACTGTTTTTCTTAACAAGTTAGCGAAACATGTCATTTAAAACACCCTAATACTCAGTGCTGATGAGGGGGCCGAAAGATGGGTGTACTTTTATACTACTGGTGGGAGGTATAAGTTGTCACAAAGTTCTTAAAGGAGGTTTTTCAAAGTATGTGAGAAGATTTTTTAAATTGTTATTTTTTAATTTGGTAGTTTGTATCTTAGGAATTTCTCCTAGGATATAAGGAGAGATACGCATGGATCTCTGTATAAGTTTGTTCAGTTCAGTGTTATATTTAGTAGCAATAAACTTGGAACCTTAAATGTTAACAGTAACAATGATTAAATCTGCAACACATCTGTGTATTATATAGCTATTAAAACCAATATTGTCCAAGACATTTTCATGACATGGAAAAATTCTCACAGCATATGTTGAGGGGAAAAAAGGGGGATGCAAAATTGTATCTCAATTCAAATTCACTTTTTTAAAAAAATTAATTTATTTATTTATTTTTGGCTGCATTGGGTCTTCGTTACTGCACACGGGCTTTTCTCTAGTTGTGGTGAGCAGGGGCTACTCTTCGTTGTCGTGCACGGGCTTCACATTGCAGTGGCTTCTCTTGTTGTGGAGCATGGGCTCTAGGCACTTGGGCTTCAGTAGTTGTGGCATGTGGGCTCAGTAGTTGTGGCTCTCGGGCTCTAGAGTGCAGGCTCAGTAGTTGTGGCGCACACAGGGCAGGTTGATTTGTTAGTTGTTCCGCGGCATGTGGGATCTTCCTGGACCAGGGCTCGAAACAGTGTCCCCTGCACTGGCAGGCGGATTCTTAACCACTACGCCACCAGGGAAGTCCCCAAATTCACTTCTAAATACATAAATACAGAGGTAAAAGGATTTGTAAGAAATACACTAAGAGAGTTTCACTTCTAGGAAGATGGTATAGAAATACTTTCCCCTATTCCTTCTGATAAATACAATTAAAACCCCTGGATGTTATATATAAAACAAACTTAAGAAGACTCTGAAAGGTGGAGAGTAGGGGAGGACATGATGGTGAGGTCCCTGGATTTTCCGCTTGCCTCATCTATCCCATATCTGACCTATTTTATTTTCATTTCCTCTGAAGAAGTTCTCTTAACATTTCTTGCAAGACAAGTCGCTGGTGACCAATTCTCTTAGCTTTTGTTTGAGAACATCTTTATTTCTTCTTCACTTTTGAAGATAATTTCGCTGGATACAGAATTACAGGTTGGCGGGTTTTTTCTTTCCACACTTCAAATATTTTACCTCACTGTCTTCTTGCTTAAGTGGTTTATGAAGAGAAGTTTGATATAATTCTTATCCTTGTTCTTCTGTAAGTTTTTTCCCCAGTCTTCGAGATTTTCTCTTTGTCCTTGGTTTTCCATAGTTTGAATATGATTTGTCTAGGTGTGTTTTTTTTGGTATTTATCCTCCCTGGTATTCTCTGAGCTTCCTGGGTGTATGGTTTAGCATCTGTCATTAATTTTGGAAAACTCTTAGCCATTATTACTCAAATATTTCTTCTGCTCCTTTCTCTCTTCTTTTTCTGATATTCTCAACATGGGTATGGTACACCATTTATAGTTGTCCCACAGTTCCTGAACATTCTGTTCTGCTTTGTTAATTTTTTTTCTCCTTGCATTTCATTTTTGGAGTTTAAATTGACATTTCTTTAAGCTCACTGATTCTTTCCTTGGCCATGCCCAGTCTGTTAATAAGACCATCAAAGGCATCCTTCATTTCTGACAATATTTTTTATTTCTAACATTTCCTTTTGATTCTTTTTGGAGCTTCAACCTCTCTGCTTACATTACCCATCTGTTCTTGTATATTGTCCACTTTTTCCCATTAGTGTCTTTAGCATATTAATCATAGTTATTTTTAATTCCTGGTCTGATAATTCCAAAATCTCTGTCATATCTGAATCTGATTCTAATGCTTGCTTTGTCTCCTCAGACTGTTTTTTTCTTGCCTTTTAGCATGGCTTGTCATTTTCTGTTGGAAGCTGGACATGTTGTATTAGGTAATAGGAACTGAGGTAGGTAGGCATTTAGTGTGAAGTAAGTAGGCCTTTATCTGGCCAGGCGTTATGCCATGTTTACTGTCTGCTGTAACTGTAGATGTCTGAGGCTTCAATTTCCCCAGCTATCTTTGTTTTTGTCCCCCCTATTGTTTTTGGGTTTCCCTAGAAACTCCTTCCTAAATAGAATCTGAGACTTGCAGTTCTTTCACCTGTAATCCTCTGTATGCAGAGGCTCTGTGGATGTAGTATGTGTTGGGGGGAAACGTGCAATAATCCTGTGATTAGGTCTCATTCTTTTGGAGGGTCTGTGTCCCTGTTACCATCACAAGTTTTTCTCAGCATTTCCTCCCCTTAGGTGAGACAGGAAGACTAGAGGGAGCTGCAGTTAGCTAATTGCCCTTCTTCGGGTCAGATAAGGCTTTGATAAAATAGTTTTCCCTGAGACCTAGCTTTCATTATAGAGAACAGAACAAAGAACAGAACTTGGAGTATTCTCTTCCTCTTTCCCTGCTGGAAGCAGGAGGGGATTTTTCTCTGATCTTCACAGAGAAAACAAGGTGGGGCTCCTAGAGGTAAAACTCATGGAAGTATGGGTCATCTGCCATCCTAAGACTTGGCCCCTCGGAGTTTTTAACTCTCAAGGGAATCCACACTGAGCCTCCAGAAATTTGTTGACTAGAATTTAAGTGCTCTTCCCAGCACTGGCTCCAGCAGCAGGTTTCTGCTCTTGGGCTTTATCCACCTCTTTCTCCAGTTTTGAAGGCAGCAGTTTTCCCTGTGATCTCAGTTCTTTGATGTATCTAAGAAGAGTTGTTTTTCTGATTCTTCAGCTTTCTTGCTGAGGATTGGAGCGAAACTTCCAAGCTCTTTACATGTTGGAATGAAACCAGAGTCCATAAATTGCTTTTTAATTGTAATTTTACAAAAGTGGGCATCACAATAGAATCAAGAAAGTGAGTCATTTGTTGTTGAGTTTAATTGCCCTTAATTATGTTGACTATCTTAAAGAACTGGAACCTGCTTTAAAATTAAAATTAAGACCTACATTACACACATATACACATTCTTACAACTTTACTTTGTTTGCACATTGCTCTCCCATGGAACTCCTCATTGCTTAACAAGGAAGACCTTTCACCACCTTTGATCCTTAAGTCTCTGCAATTATATGAAATAGCAGAAGTTTAAAGAGCATAATGATGGGGACTACCCTGGTGGTGCAGTGGTTAAGAATCTGCCTGCCAATGGGTTCAACATGGGTTCGAGCCCTGGTCCGGGAAGATCTCACATGCCACGGAGCAACTAAGCCCGTGCACCACAACTACTGAGACTGCGCTCTAGAGCCCAGGAGCCACAACTACTGAGCCCGCGTGTCACAACTACTGAAGCCCGCATGCCTAGAGTCCATGCTCTGCAACCAGAGAAGCCACCGCAATGAGAAGCCCACACACCACAAGGAAGAGTAGCCCCCACTCGCCCCAACTAGAGAAAGCCCTCACACAGCATCGAAGACCCAATGCAGCCAAAAATAAATAAATTTATGAAAAAAAATAAAAATAAAAAAATAAATGAAAAATATAAGGATGAACTGCTTAGGGATCAGCATTTTGAATATATTTAACATTGGCTATATTGTGACTTAATTTTATTTAACAAAATACAGCATATTGTATTTTTTTAATTGAGAAATATTTTATAGAGTAGTAATTCTGTCAATTGTGCATCATATAAACTCAGCCAGAGATAGAGCTTTTTATTCATGCTATAATGGTCATTATTGGGCTAGGAAGTTCTTATGCTTAATAAACAACTGCAGTTTTATAGTGGTAAAAATGCTAAAGTTGGTCAGATTTATTGTAATTACCAATAGAATATTTCCCATAAAATGTAATTTAACTAGGAAGCATTGTTTTTAAGTTACAATTTGTGAAGCTTTTATGATAGCAAATTTGACTTTAATTTTTTTTTTTTTAAACTTAGGTTGCTTCCAGCTGTAATTGATCAGAAATCATTTATTTTCCCTCTGGAATCTGAGGGGAAACTTTGGCAACCCCCAAGACAGCACAGTTCACTTCCACATGCCTTTCCAAGAGTAAAGGTAGGAAGAGAGAAATCCGTAGAGACAGAAAGTGGATTGGTGGTTGCCAGAGGCTGGAAGGAGGAGGGGGGGAGAGTGGGGAATGATGTCTAATGCTTGTCAAGTGTCTTTGGGGGAGGATGAAATATTCTGGAATTAAATAGTGGTGATGGCTGCACAACTCTGAATCTACTAAACACCATTGAATTATATACTTTGAAAGGGCGAAATTAAAGTTTATGAATTATATCTCCATAAAGCTGTTAGAAGAGAATTTTTTTTTTTCAAGAGCAAAGGTGGGAAATTGTGTTCTAAATGAGAAAACATGCCATTGTTGTTTCAGATATGTTCACAGCATGGTCAATTTCTATGACAAAAGAGCTTTCTTTGAAGTTAAGTTTCCAGGCGGCAAGGAATAGAGCCCAAGAGGTTTCTGGCTTTTGGTTATTCTTTCGATTTGATTCCTGTTTCCTCCCTGACTCCCCCAAAGTGGTAACAGTTCACCTCTTCTGGGTACCAGATGCTATTTTCAGTGCTTTGGGAACATTAACTTGTTTAACCTTCGGAATAATCCTAGAAGGAGATGTTATTATTATCTTCATTTTACTGATGAAGAAGCCAAGATGCAGAAATGTTAAATAAGTTGCCCAAGAGAACACAGCTAGTGTCAGAGCCAGGATCATGAACCCAGAAATGTAGGGATCCAGGGCTGTGCTCTTAACCACCGTGATACCCTTTTTCAAGTAATAGCTTTATTGAGATACAATTTATATGCCATAAAATTCACCCTTTTAAGAGGTTTTTAGTATATTCACAGAATTGTGCCACCATCACTTGGTACCCTTTTTACAATTGTTTGTATTAGTTCTAGGTACTTTGGTAGGAAGCATCTTTGCTGTGGACATCTTTGTTGCAAGCATTTCCACCACAAGCATTTTTGCCACATAACTAATTGGCCATAAGGCAATTTTGCTATAAGAGATAAAATAACAAAAAACAAAAGAGGGACATTAACAAGGACATAAAGAAGCATGAGAAATGAATAACAAAATTTAAATGACTTTTTTGCAAAATACAAAATATTTGAATACATTTAAAATGTGGGTAGATCATGGCACTGCTGTACAAATGACCAATTTTATTTTGTGGGTTTTACCGAAGCACTTGTCTTTCAAGTCTTTCATTCATAGTATTGTATACATATTTTTGTTTGTTTGTTGACTCATCTCCTCGTTTGGCATTGTGCTTTTTCTTTTTCACTGACATTTCGTCCGTCATTAAGAGAGGTATCCGTTTACAAATACTAGGGTGCGTGTTTGTACCTGAGCTTTGCGTTGCCCTGTGAAAGCCGCTAAGCTGTGTTCTATTCTTGGCATATTTGTTACATGTCCGCTGAAAGATGTTCCAAAGTTCTATGCGAAACCTGGCTTCAACTCTGCACCTTCAAGGCCTTCAGTCTCTTTCTCTTTCCAGGTAGTGTGCTTCAAAATAAGAAACCAGCTCTTGGGGCAAATCATCATCGATCAGTTTGATAAAGCCATCAATAATGACTAATGCATTTCAACCAGTGGAAACTGTCAAATCAAGAACTGTCAACCAGTTATTTTATCTTTCATGGCAGAATTGCCTTATGGCCAATTAGTTATGCAGCAAGGATGTTTGCAGCAAAAATGCTTACAGCAAAGATGCTTATGATGAGAATACCTTGTATTTTCCTTTATTACATTTGCCAAAATTTGTAACTAGATATTGTTATATGATTTTTTAAAAAATGCCTGACTTACCACTAGATTATAAGCTTAATGAGGGCAGGATCCATGTCAGTTTGTCCATTGCAATGTAATGCCAGGTAACTGTCAACAAATGTTTGTTGAATGAATAAATGAAACCGCCACAGTGACTTCGAATGGTGTGCTCATCCCCATATAAAATATTAATCCAGGATCCTCTGTACTCTCAAAGCAGCCCACTCCTACCTTTGTCACTGTACTTGTCACATTGGGTTCCTTCAGCCACTATCTGTGGAGTACTTCCTGTGTGCCAAGGACTGTTAGAGGCACCCTGGGATGAACAATTCAGACCAGGTCCCCCGACTCTCACAGAGCTTACATTCTAGGGGAGTTGAGATAGACCATCAATAAGAAAATACCAGGTAATAATAAAGGCTCTCACGAAAAACAAAAACAGAGTGCTGTTATAAAGGGAGCTTAAACTTCTCATCTTCCTTACTATTAAGCCTCTGCTTTCGTTAAATGTTTACTTTGCCAAGAATCTCAGGAGGGCCAGAGTTAGTCCATAAGCGGAAGATTAGAGATCTCCAGGTTGTAAAGACAATGAAATAAAATATATGAGATTAGGACTATTTTAGAACACATAGTTGCTATTATTATTCCAGGAAAAAAAAAACAAAACAAAAAACTATGGCCAGAAATTTATTTTCCTAAAAGAGTTCTGAATCCTGGCAAATGATTATAAAGATAAGGGATCTTATGTGCCCTGTGTTCTTTTAAATACTGCGAGCAGGGGTGAGCTTCATTTAGAAAGGGGCATGGACTGTTTCCCACCCTGACTTTACCTTCAGGGCCTGGATCCCTATTGTTGTTTTATATCTAATATCAGTGACATCTGCTTAAAAATGCATAACTGCTGACACAAAGATAGCCCTAATATTGCGCTGTAAAGTCAATGACAAACAGTGCTGTTTTGCCAGCTGTTCTATAAGCCTACTACACCAACTTCAAAGCTTGTATTATTGAGTAGCTGTGAAATCCAGCTGGGATATTACCACCTTTAATTGCCCACTGCCAACCTTTTAAACTAGGTAAACCCCAGTTGCTACTTTAAGCTCTTTCTCCAAAGTGAAGAAATTGTTTTTGGAATTCCATTTCACACCAAAAAAAACCTAAAATGACAAGTCATCTGGAGTTTCTCAGTTGTAATTAAGAATCACAATAAAGAATTGTTTATCACTTTCTCTTACATTTGAAAAAGCCATATTCTGATGGCTTTTCTTTATAATATAAAGAAAAGACTGGAGCTAAGGTTCCAAATCAACACCAGCCCAATCCTTCTTTTAGGCACCTTGGACGATAGGAACACATGTACTCATAACAGTCAAGGAGAGGGTTTGAAATAACAAACAAAATAGATAAGAAGGAGGGAGGAAGAGGAGAAAAACTTTATAGGCCAAGAGAGTGTTTGATTTTCTTGTTGTGTTCGGCAAGCTAAGTCTGAAGGCAATTTCAAATAAAAGTTCCTAAACTGTTTAAATGCAAGGACCTACTTAGAAGCATGATACAATTTGTATGTTTGTGGAGCAGGGAAAAAAAACACATCTCATTGCTTGAGAGTTATTTTCCAAATGAATTCCATAAGATGGAAACTTTATCCATCAAAACAAATATAAAAATATATATTGTGATCTAATACAATACAGCAATGTGCAAGATCTGTGTCTAAGATGGGAAGAATCTTTAATTTTGTGAATATGGATCTCACTGAGAAAGTGATTTTTGAAATTTGCTAAAAACTAAAGTTTTGAGGATTTTTGCCATTATGAGGAATAACGTGATGAGAGATAAAAGACAGAAAATGTCAGGGCAAGTAAGGATTGCTTTACAGATTTTCACTGTGAGTTGTATCTCATTTAATATTGGATGGGAAAATTTTGCTGGTGAAATAGCGGGTGGATTTTACAGAATAAAGTGGGGAGAAGAGAATGCCTACAAGTAACCAATAAGCACTGTGATCTCTGTCTTCTCATTAGAATATAAGCTCCATGAGAGCAGAAACTTTTAAAAATGATTTTTCCCTTTCTTTGGTTTCTTAAAACCTTCTTAGTATGAAAATATTCAAATAAACCAAAAATAGTGTATGAATAACTATTTCTCCTTCACCTAGATTTAACAATTGTTAACCTTTACCAGTTTTGCTTCATCTATTTTTTATTGAAATGTTTTAAAATACAGACATATAGACATTTCACCCCTTAATGCTTTAACGTGTGTCTTTAAAAATGAACACATTCCTACTTAGCCACAATACCATTATCACACCATTATAACATTACCATTATAACAATACTTCCTGAATGTAATAAGTACTCAGGTCATATTCAGATTTCCCTCATTATCCTCCAAATGGCTTTACTGGTCTTTTGTCCAAACTTGGATCTGCTAAGATTTATACATTGTGTTTGATTATTTTATTTCTTAAGTCTCTATTAATCTAAAGCAGAGAGACTCTGTTTAGTTCATTACTGTAACCAGTGCCTAGACAGTGCCCAGCCTGGAGGAGGCTCTCAATAGACGGCAACATGATGGTCAGAAGGATGAGTTCACATCCCGGTTCTCTACCACTTACTATCTGTACTTTGGCAAGTCATTTAACCTCTCTGTGCCTCAGTTCCTCATCTGCAAAATGGGCTCTATGACACCCGGTTGTAAAGATAAATGAGTTAACATACGTGCATGTTTATAACAGTGCCCCATGCATGGTGAGTGCTATGTAAGTGTTCATTCTTCTTCTTATTTGTTGATGAATACTGGTCAACCTCACTTATGTACCTGATATGTACCAGGCAGTATTTTAGGCATCTCCCAAGTTTCTCTACTCTCATGGGGCTTACATTCTAGTTGGGGTAAGGTAGTCATTAGGAAAACAGAAAACAGTCTGAAAAGTAAACATAGAGTATGTTAGTTGATGAGAGAAAAGTTAGGTTAGGAACATAGGGAGTGTTGGGATGATCTCACTTGGAAGGTGACACTTGAACAGAAATCTGATGGATATGGGGAAGCAAGTCATTTGGCAAATAATTGGGGAAAGAGTGTTCCAGGCAGAGAAGACAGAACCTGAAAAGACCCTGAATTAGGAGTGTGAACAGCAAGTAAGCTAGAGAGGAATGTGCAAGGGGGAGAGAAGTAGGAACAGGGATAGGGACCAGATCTTGCAGACCATTGTAAGGACTGCGGAGATCTGAGTGAGATGGGAGGCTTTTCACCAGGGGACCAATCGGATATGATTTGCAATTGACAAGGGTCACTCTGGCTGCGAGGCCGAGAATATGATGTAGAAAGGCAAGGGTGGAAGCAGGAAGACCATTCAGGAGCCTGTGTTAGCCATGATGATGAAATCATATCTCATCCTCACAACATTTCTGAAGGAAGGAATTATTGTTATCCCCATCTGACAGACGAGCATATCGAGGATGAGCGATGATAGTAACTTAAAACTAAGAAATAGGAGAACTGGGATTCAGACTCAGCTCTGTTTAACTTCAGAGTCCTGGCTTTTCCTCACCACTGTTAAAAATACGAAAACTTGGGCTTCCCTGGTGGCGCAGTGGTTGAGAGTCCGCCTGCCGATGCAGGGGACACGGGTTCGTGCCCCGGTCCGGGAAGATCCCACATGCCGCGGAGTGGCTGGGCCCGTGAGCCATGGCCGCTGAGTCTGCGCGTCCGGAGCCTGTGCTCCGCGACGGGAGAGGCCACAGCAGTGAGAGGCCCACGTACTGAAAAGAAAAAAACAAAAAACAAAAAAAAAAAAAACGAAAACTTGAGATCCCTCCCTGTGTTTGCCACAGGGAAATTTACAACTGGGGAAAAAAAAAGAAAGCAGCTGAACAAATTCCTGATTTTTTCCACAAAAGTTCCTAACCATCCCCAGAATTATCCTCAGATATGTCCCTCTAAACTTTCCCAAAGAAACTTCTCAATGCAATGCTCCTGATAAAAGTGACCTTTTCCATTTCTGATTTGTTGCAGTGATACTAATATGGCAATTGTGAAGCCACATTAGAATTATTTATAATACACTATTATACTCTATCATATGCGAAGCTGTTTTACTGTAATTGGTTACCATTCAATTAGTTTATATATATAAAGAGGTTTATACTTTACAGTATAACTTATGGCTAGTGGAACAGGTGACTAAACGTGGTATTTGGGGTTATTTCTATAAAAAATGGGCATCAAAAATAGGCCCTTAGCAGGACAGGAATAAAGATGCAGACGTAGAGAATGGACTTGAGTACAGAGGGAGATCAGCTCGGTGCTTTGTGACCATCTAGAAGGGTGGGATAGGGAGGGTGGGAGGGAGACACAAGAGGGAGGAGATATGGGGATATATGTAGATGCATAGCTGATTCACTTTGATATACAGCAGAAACTAACACACCATTGTAAAGGAATTATACTCCAATAAAGGTGTTTTAAAAAAAATAGGCCCTTAGGACTATATTTTCTAATAACATTGTTTCTGTGAGAAGAGTCAATTAGCTACATATTTATGACTTAGAGCATCTTCTCCAGAAACATAAGCTATTTACTACAACTGCAAAGCACACTCAAAATTTATTATATGGTATTCCATGGTTCAATAACATTTCAAAGATGGCATCCCAAATTTCTCCTGACTCTCTCCCTGGCTTACCAGGGGATGCTAACTTCTGGGCATTCAGGCAGCCCTCATTCCCTGGCCACCAACACATGAGAGTAGCTTGTAGCAAAAGAAGGGAGGTCACGGAATTAGCAATTGGCCCATGTGCCATAAAAACAGGACAGAATGTCACCTTTGGCACACACTACTGCTATAAGCTGATGACAGTGTCTCCATGGCATATTGTAAGAATGACACAAACATAGTAAAACGAAAAAATGTCTTTCCTCACTGGTGTGCTGTTTCATTTCTTCAAATATTTTGATTTTAATGCTACTATGTGCTAGGTGCTGGAATGCAAATTTCAGTGCTGTAGGCGCTCACAGTCTGTAGACAGGCATTCTATAGACAGAGTGGTGAGTGCAATATTAGAGGTTTGGCAAAGGTACGCTGGTAGGGCCAGGGGGATATGCCAAATGCCTGGGCTTTGTTGTAACCAGTAAGTACATCATCTCTAAAATCTGTTTCAACCACAGCAGTCTCTGACCTCTATGTCCTAGTCTGCCAGCTCACATAGTACATTCTTCCAACAATTCTTCACTTCAGTAAACACCTTCAATCCACTGACCTCTCATTATTTCACTATTTATCACTTTTATCTTATTGTACTTGCTCCCTTAGCTAGGGCAGACTGCATGACTGTGGCAGAAATTTTTAGTTCCCTACCCAGTATCCACTCCCTCGTCTGCATTACTATAAACTGTGATTTTGTTCAGGATGGCATCATGCCAGGCGGAATAAGGGTCCTCATTTCTGAGCCTTCCTTGCAGCTAAGTATGACCATGTGTCCCAATTCTGTCCAGTGAGTACTGAGCAGCAGTCTCCTGGGGTTGGTTCTAGGGGATATTTTGCTTTCCAAATGAAAGGATATAGTAACAACTGGCATGTCCCTTCTCCCCTTTCCTCCTTCTTTCTCCCCTGAACACAGACATGACAACTGGAGTTGCAGCAAGCATATTGCAACCACAAGGTGACAAGCGTAGGGACAAAGGGCAATATTCTGAGGATGGTTAGGACAGAAAGGGGGAAAGGGACTGGGCTCCAATGGCTTTCCTGAGCAGCTGATTTTTAGCTAGATATATGGGTGCCCAACATAAAGACTACATTTCCCAGCATCCCTTGTAGTTGGACATAGCTAATATGACCAAGTAGTACTGGCTAATGAAATGTTAGGGGTGGGTATTGTGGGAAGTTTTCTGGAAACTGCCTTAAAAGATAGCTGACTTGTGCTCTTTGATCTTTTTCTTCCCCTTTCTCTATTCTTCTGCCTGGAATGGGGCTGTGTTGGCTGGAACTCTAGCAGCCATCTTAGACCAAGAGGAAGAGGCCCATACATTAGGGATAGCAGAATATTAAGCTGGAAGGAGCCTGGTCCCTAGTAACTTCCTGGATTTCCAAACCAACCCTGACCAACCTATCTCTGGACTTCACATGCATGAGAACAATAAATTCTGTCTTACTGAAGTAATATTCTTCCAATTTTCAGTCACATACAGCAAACAGTCTTATTCTCATTACCGTTATCCTTCTCATTACCAAATTTAATTTTTCTATGTCTGGATTTATGGGTTGTTTTTTTTTTCTTTAACTGGAGGTGAGATACGTATTTCAATTAGTGATCAGAAGTTCGGTCATTCTGGGTCATGCAGAAGATGGATTGGAGGTAAGGAGACCCATTGTAGGGGCCATTACAGAGGTCCATGTAATAATCAATGAGAGCACAGATCAAAGCGGTGCCTGTGGGGATTAGAGAGGAAGTAAAGGATAGAGAGATCCTGATATATAGGAAGTTAAATCAAGAGTGTATCAACAAACATTTCGTTGTAATGGGACAGCATATTATGATGGAAAGAGGCTTTTGAAGTCAGAGACATCAATACAATCCTGTCTCTCCACTTTTGGATTATATGACCTTGAGAAGTCCCTTAGCCATTTGTCCTCATTAGTAAAGTAGCGATAATATCATATGCTCCCTCTTCCCATTTTAAGGGCTATAGGACAGCACTTGGATTATGACAAGCCCCGCATATTATGGTGCCAAGTACAAAATAGAGGCTGAATAAATGTTAGCTCTCTCCCCCAACCTTCCTCTTGTTCTACAATTCAACTACAGGAATCAGAACATAGGACAGGCACATCGGAATGGAATTAAAGTCTTAAGGCTTTGTTAACCTGAGGCAGCTGGGCTTTTTAGAAGCAGCTTGGGGTTAAGTGATGCTGTGATTGTTGATCCCCTAGCCTAGCAGGGAGGTAAGAGGGAATATCATAAAGCATGGAATGTTAGAATTCAAATAATAAATTAATGAATAATTAAATTTTAACTACACTTTAATTTTAAATATAACTTGTTATTATGAAAATTTACCTTTGAATGGACACAAAAACAAAATGAAATCCGTGTAACCATCACCCAACTTTAACAGTTGCCTTAATTTTACCATTCTTATTTCATCTATTCCCTCCACTTTTCTCGGTGAAGTCTTTTAAAGCAAATCCCAGACATCATGTCATTTTACCTTTAAACACCTCAAATAATGACTTAAAAAAAACAGAACTATTATCTCATCTAACAAATTTAACAATGCATTAACACTGTATAATTCTCAGTCCATGTTCAGTTTTCCCCAATTGTTTTAAAACTGTTCTTGTTTGTTTGAATCAGGATGTAAACAATGTCCACACATTGCATTTGTGGTTTTTTGTTGTTGTTTATTTTTTTAAATTGAAGTATATTTGATGTACAATATAAGTTACAGGTGTACTATAGTGATTCTCAATTTTTAAAGGTTATAGTCCCCATGTTGTACAATATCACACGTTACATTTGTATCTCATTTTATCTATAGCAGTTTCCCTCATTTAAAAAAATGTCACTTATACACAACATTGTAAATCAACTGTACTTCAATTTTTTTTAAATGTCACTTATTAAAGAAACCAGGTCATTTGTCATACAGGTTCTCCACCCCCTTAGTCTGGATTGGCTGATTGCAATCTCATGGTGTCATTTTACACATTCCTCTGTCCCTAGTATTTCTTGTAAACTAGTAGTTTTATCTAGAAGCTTGATCAGATTCAGGTGACATCTTTTTGGTGGGAATACTTCACAGGTGGTGAGGTGTACTTCCTTTTATAGCATATCAGGAGGCAATTTCTTTTCTCTCTTTTAATGATGTTATTAAGATTGATCAGTGAGTCTGAGTATTACCAGTTTGATCTATCCTATATAAGTTCCCCACAACCGGGTTTCCCTGGTGGCGCTGTGGTTAACAATCCACCTGCCAGTGCAGGGGACGCAGGTTCAAGCCCTGGTCTGGGAAGATTCCACATGCTGTGGAGCAACTGGTCCCATGCACCACAACTACTAAGCCTGTGCTCTGGAGCCCACGAGCCACAACTACTGAGCCCGCATGTCACAACTACTGAGGCCCATGTGTCTAGAGCCTGTGCTCCACAACAGGACAGGCCACCACAATGAGAAGCCCGCACACCGCAACAAAGAGTGGCCCCTACTCGCCGCAACTAGAGAAAGCCCATGCATAGCAGCAAAGACCCAGTGTAGCCAAAAATAAACAAATAAATTAATTAAAATAATAATAATAGTAAAATTCCCCACAACCTTTCACCTAATGATATTAGCAAAAACTGATATTTACCTAATTATTTCATTAGGGATTACAAAGTCATAATTTTATTTGTTTATTGGTAATTTTATAATTCTATCATTCCTTCCGCATTTATTAGCTTCTCTGAAGAACTTTCCCTTAGCAACTCTTTGGTGAATCTGAAAAACAGATTTTCAGGAAAAGGATAAATGTATGATTCTTTCTTTGATCTATCTACTTTCAGATTAATTTATCAATTAGGGTTTTTTTGGGGAAGGGGGAAATATTATTAAGAACTATAGATTTTTATATATTTGAAGTGTTTCACTGCATTGCATTATTATTTGGGGGCCTGTAGGATCCTGAGTAGTACTTTATCATTTGAGATACTTAACACACATTAGTCACTTAAACCTCACAAACAACCCCATGTAGGTAGGTATTACTACCCAGTTTTAACAAATGAAAAATCTAGATCATATAGCTTGAACTAGGACTTGGTATCTACTGTTCTTTCAAATAAATATAATAATGGTTGAAAGAATCAGAGCATTAAAGGTGACTGGATTCTTTTTCTTTTTTTTGGTTTTGAGATTAAACAGCAGGTATCTTTAACCAGTAGGAATATGATATTAACCAACATACACTTTAGAAGGCATTACTTGTAGTGGGACTTCCCTAGAGGCACAGTGGTTAAGAATCCACCTGCCAGTGCGGGGGACACGGGTTCGATCCCTGGTCCGGCAAGATCCCACATGCCGCGAAGCAATTGGGCCCGTGCGCCACAATTACTGAGCCTGCGCTCTAGAGCCCACAAGACACAACTACTGAGCCTGCGTGCTACAACCACTGAAGCCCGTGTGCCTAGAGCCCGTGCTCTGCCACAAGAGAAGCCACCACAATGAGAAGCCTGCGCACCACAACAAAGACTAGCCCCCGCTTGCTGCAACTAGAGAAAGCCCGCATGCAGCAACAAAGACCCAATACAGCCAAAAACAAATTTTCAATTAAAAAAATAATTTAAAAATAATTTTAAATTAAAATTGAATTTAAAAAAGAAGGCATTACTTGTAGCAAACACTGTTGAGAATAATGTTATGCTGATAACACTGTAACTTAGTGAATAGCTTGTCTCAACTTTGTTTGTGAAGCATTTCAATTTTGATTACTCTGTGTGGGATCTACTGCTCAGATGTATGTCATTTTATGGTCTGCCCATGTCTGGGGAGATGGCATTACACGCTGCCTAGTGTTTTACATTCAGAACTTCTTCTAAAAGAAACCTTAGCCTCTTATGTTCAAGCCTTAGTTTTAATAGCAGAAGCTATTTCCTTCTTGTATCACTTTGTGGACATAGTAATAAAATAAATACCACAAAATCACTGATGAGATGAAAATTGAGCTCCCTGCTCTGTGCAGCCAAGTAGGTAAAACAGTAATTGGCTCTGATAATAACTTTTGTTCTTACAAACCGAAGTCTAAATGAGAGTCACATTTGATATATCTGCTTGTAATTACTATCAAAAGGAGAGGATACAAAGTTTAGATTGTTTAGTCACTCAAGATAGATTAAATAAATCGCTGTCTTTTCTTGAACAATTTAAGAAAATTTTCTGAAATTATTTCTGATATTTATCTCACTGTTGGTAAACAATGATCATCTTCCAGAGCATTGCTTTTACGCTTAATGGAATGATTTTGTTTTTGTTTTTAAATCTATAATTATTTTTCTTGAAAAATCTTATTACTGGGTCTGGCAATGTAGCTTATGCTCATAAATATTTCCCTATACATCTCTATAGATGGTTTGTAAGATAAATTTAGGTTATGAATGTATATGACAGTGATTTTCAGTGAAACCATTTGATATTTTTATATTATTTAAATGTAAACTCTTAATATTTTTAAAAAGGGGAAATTAAATCATATGTGCTACATATTATTTTGGCATACACATGCTTTGGAGTCAAAAGAGAAAATATTAGAATATTAATAATTTTAAAGGATTTTTCCATTGCTTTAGAAGCTAATAAAGACTTGCTATTACAACCTATCATTTCTGTTGGATTTCTATTTACATTTTGATTTCTTTCCAGAAACATCTGTGTTCAGTGCCACAGAAATGTAAAAATGGAAGGAAACAACTAGTTTTTAATGCCAGTTTTAACAATGATTCTGTATTTGATCATTTCCTTTACATACCAGTCCCAAAGCCACATAAAGTTGATGGAGCATAAGAAAACTAAGAAAATGGCTACGGTCCACTGAGCCAATGATCCCAAAATTTAAAAGTTCTAACAAAGCTTAGACATGATAGATGAAGTTATTGCCATCAGCTGTATACAGAATACACATTTAAAAAACACCCGAATTACAGAAACCACATCCAGCCAATATAATACATATTAGCAATTTCCCAATACTTGGTAGAATGGAAATTATTCTGAAAGTTTAATTAAGAAGGAAAAAATTATGTTCAGGTATTAATTTCAATAAAAGAGGCACTCAGCTTCCATGCAAAAACCCTGGAGTAGTGCTGTAAGTGTGGGTTACCCACAGAAGGAAAGCCATTTATAATTAGGCACTACATTATTTTTGTCACCACACAGACTTTAAGGAGAGGGAAGAGCTATGCCTTATTTGTAACCTGTGTCCCTGCATGGGTTAAATCATGCGCACAATTGAGTGCAGTTATTTGGAGATTTGGTCTAAAAACTATTAAAAAAATAAAAAGAAGGTTTGGGGCTTCCCTGGTGGTGCAGTGGTTGAGAGTCCGCCTGCCGATGCAGGGGACGCGGGTTCCTGCCCTGGTCCGGGAGGATCCCACATGCCGCGGAGCGACTGGGCCCGCGAGACATGGCCGCTGAGCCTGCGCGTCCAGAGCCTGTGCTCCGCAACGGGAGAGGCCACAACAGTGAGAGGCCCGCGTAGGGCAAAAAAAAAAAAAAAAAAAAGGTTTGGAGACTGTGTTAAGAAATAACTTATCTAGACGGCATGCATTCCATAGGTGTTTTTGTAGTCTTCCCCTTCACTTTGACCTCAGGCACAGGCCATGTATGACTGCTTAAGATCAAAGAAATTACTACAGCATGAGCTCATCTGGCTGGTTCCTATAACCGTTTTAACAATTGCATCAGATCGCCCTCAGAACTAAGACACTCCATTGAAAGGAAATCAGTGTTTTTAATTGCTCACACCTCCTTTTTAAAAAGTCACAAAGACCACATATTGTATGATTTCTCTTATAAGAAATATCCAGAATGGGCACATCCAAGAGAAAGAAAGTCGATTAGCAGTTGCCAGGCTCTGGATAGAGGAGGAGATGAGCACTGATTGTTAATGGGTATGAGTTTTCTTTTTGAGTAATGAAAACGTTCTGAATTCGAGGTAAGGGTGATGGTTGTATAACATTATGAATATGCTAAAACCCACTAAATTTAAAAGTCACAAAAGACTTCAGAAACTGTTGGTACTACCATATTCCTTAAGTGTCAATTTACCTTTTAGCATCAAATAATAGAAAGCAAAACATGGGAGGGGGAGATTGGGGGTTGATACTCCTTCAAGAGACAGACTGTCAAGTCTAATGTCGCAATTTGCAAATAAAGAAACTGGCTTCCAAAGAGGGGAAGTAACTTACCCAAGGTCACACGCAGGCAGTCCAGGGTAGAGCAAGATTGGAGCCTAGGTCTCTGGTCACCTATCCAGGGCCCCTTCCCGGCTACCACTGTGCTGCCTATCCTGGTGGTTCATATTTAAGCATCTCAGCAGTAACTCATTTGAATTATTTTAAATGAGGAACACGTGGTTCAAATGAGATGTGTGTTTCTTTTTTCTAATGAGAGCATATATTTTTCCTATAGATAGCAAAAGCTCTGCGAAGGAGTGGATAAGTTTGTTGTGGTAAATTTACCAAGTCCAAACAGATTTACCTGTAAATGTCCCTCAAGGAAAGGGGACACTTTAACAGACCAAGGGAGCCCTCTACCTGCATAGTCGTAGTATAGACTTCATTGGCAAAATTCTTGACCTGGAAAGCTAAAAATAAATCGAGACCAGGTATTCTATCCTTTGTCCACCTTGGTTGGCTTCTAGCAGTATTTCTGAGAAAATGAATGGCGTCTGCAGATGGATTTTTATGAGTAACAGGATACACAGAGGAAAATCTGCAGAAAATTCCTTTTCTGTGAATAACAGACTAATTAGTCACCTAAATAAAAGACCCAAAGATATACTTTTTTTTCCAGTGAGAATTACATTAAAATAATTATTCTCAAAGAACTTTAGACTCCTTTGAGGATATAAAATGTTAGTAGGCAGTTTTGTTCTTCTGGCATGAAAGTTTCATTGTTTCTTTGTTTCAGCAAAAGACAGGGTTGAATATAAAAATCATGCAGGATCCTGAAAACATCCACCACAGAGCTGCTGTAAATGCGACCTATGGAATCAGTTTGCCATATATTAATCAGAGAAAAGCATGTGTAAGTAATGAGTTGTTTTAATGAGCTCTTTTTTTTTTAGAGTTAAAAGTCATTTATTAGTCGTATAAGATACAATGTAGCTTTTAAGTGAAAATTTGGATCCTATTGTCCTTAGAATTTTTTGGAGATGAAATGGAGTGGCTTTCATTCTGTTTGTAATTAGAAATGATGAAGAAAATGTAAACCTCTTTTTAAGAGATCTATTTATAGCTCATTCAGAGTTTTCTGTTTTATCTGATATCCCTAAATAAGCTAGTACCATAATTTTAACAAGAGAAAGTAATTTAACAACAAAAAATACAGAGATGTTAAATATTTTATTTCTTGTACAGGCTTCTCCTAGAAAAAGCAAAAGAAAACAACAGCAAAGCATGAGCTTCAATGGTGTATACTCATACAATATGCAAAATTTTGAGAACATTATTCTAAATCTGAAGAACGTAGGGATTAATCCTTTATGTCAGCAAAATGATGAGAAGGAAAAATAATGACACAGAGACTGACATTAAGGGATCTCAGAGTCTGTGCCTATTTTTGCCATTGACTTGCTGCTGAGTGTCCCAAAGCAAGGATTGTACTCTTTTTGTGTTGCAGGGTTTTCTTAGGAGAATCAAGAGTAGTGCTTCATTTTATTTGGAAAATTATTTTATTTGAGATGATTTCTAATATTGAAAACAATTACTAAAGTGATATTTATACATTTTTAGATATTTTTTAACCTTTGGCTTCTCTCAAAAGCTCTTAAATGTATCCTTCAGTGAAATCAAAACTAAAAACAAGATTAATTTTAGAATTAAATTGCAAAACCATTTCTAACCAGCATAGCAGTCTGTTAGATTAATCTTCCAAATTTCCTATGTAGACATTTTCAACTGCCTACTTCATTCATGTAACCCTGAAATATATTTTTAGTTTCTTTATATGTGCTTTATGTTATTTGAACAGGGTTGGTTTAAGAGCACTTTATAGCCTAAGAAATAACCCGAAAGTTAGATATCTTTATTCCTGCTGAAACTTTATTTAAAATGTCACTGTGAATAATGTGAAAAGGTTTTTATCTGCTTCCCGTGAGCCCAAAGCCCTTGAAATAAAAATATTATTTCTCTGGCCGTACAGACAGAAGCAGATTTCTCTTTTGTTGTTGTTGGTTTTCCCCTTCAATCTAGAATTAATATTGGCTTAGCTGGTGGAGCGCTGAGGCTTTGTAGCCCAAGGCAACTGCAGCATTTCATGCAAACTTTTTCTGATGAGTATTGAAGTTTAAAAAGGCATACCTCTAGATTTAGGGGGATTAAGCTTTGCTTTAATGAATCTGAGTAAAGATTCTGACATAAATAGGGAATTCAAAATTATATCTGAAATTTGGAGCAGAATCTTAGTTATTTATTATATATTTTTTCAAATTCCCAAATAGGATGAATTCCTTGGATATTGTACCCCTGTCCTTTGAACACAGAGGATTTGGGAAAGCACTTGGCCTTGTATGACATTGATAATGTATACTCATTTATTGTATTTAAGATCCGTTTTTCCCCATGAAACTTGACTCCATAAAAATCTATACCAGAGCACTTTAAAACGTATGTACATTATGTACATCTTGCCCAAACTATTGGCATTTCAATCAAAATAGTTGACCCTATCATTTTATGTTGATATATGTATATATGATGGTACTAAGTGAAAAACATGTTTTCATTTTAGATTTGTAAAACAAGCATTGTGCAAAAAATCCTGTGAAAGAAATATTCCAGTGTTTGGCTTTAAACAATCATGTGGAATATTTGGGAATAAATACAGTTGTGATTTACCACTTATAAAAATGTTTTTGAAAGCACTTGCCCAAACTGAAGCAATGTGTCTAGTGTTGTGATGTATAGTTCATTAGAAAAGCAGCATCAGGGCTAATTGCTTTTTATAACCACTCTAAACACTCAAAGGGGATTATTATTTAGCTGCTGAGGGCCATGTGTTTCCTTACTTCTTATGAAACTTGAACAGCGTGTCTAAAGCCTGTAAATAACCTTAGACATTTTTGACAGAGAAAATTTGAATTTGTTGCTAATTTACATTACTAGTTCTCAGAAACTGGTATTTTCTCCATTTTATGAATAGGTGTATCCTTTCTGACAATATGGGCTTATGCAAAGATTTTAGTGCATTGAAAACACAGATACTACACACACACACACACACACACACACACACACACACCACAAAACTGCCTTCAGAATTGTATATCCTGTAACTCTGTTGTGTAAAAGCAATTTACAAAAAAAAGTATTAAAAGTGAAAGTCACTGATTTTTTCAGTATCTTAAATCTGCCAAATGAGAAACAAAAACAAAAACCCTCTAACATGTTCTTGAGTAGAGCCTTACAGGTTTGGATAGACAAGAAGAAATCTCTGATACATTCATACTTACTCACTGACATTTAGTTCCAGTTAGACTTTCTAATGCAACGCGTTAAAAGAGCTACAGAAAATTTGACTTTGATTTATTTTTTTTAAATAAGAAGGGTTTCTTAAAAGGCTTGAAACATGTATCTGTTACCATGAATTTTAAAAGAACGATTATGAATGCATAATAAAAAAGCCAAACGAAACATTGCTCTGAATTGCTGCACAAATAACTCTGATTACAACTGTTATGACCTAGAAAAGAATCATAAGAACATTTTTCTTTTTAGCAACATATGAGTTGCTGTAGAGTTATACCAGTTCTTTGGTCCCACTTTCCAAATAAATAAATATATAATGCAATGTAAACTTAGAATCTTTTATTTATTCATGAGGTTGAATTTAATACTTTTATGATTTCTAGATTTTATGAGTCATACGTTATGCAACGTTTTTCACTAACTTAGTTGGGTAGCAACCATACTTCACAAACCATAGTTTCAGTCTTTACTGTTTCACTTGGGGTGTACATACTAATCTCTCTCACTGAAAGCACATTCATTTCTGAAGTGATAAAGTAATGGAAGGTGAGGCAATTGTGTTAGTGTCAAATGCTGAGAAGAAGCACCAGAAGTAAGAGGTGGGGGTAAGTAGCAAGGGGGGAGAAAGAAGGACGATTTCACAACATGATTGTGTTTTAAGCCCATGCATGTGGCCACAATTACAGTCACCACATAATTTGGCAACAGTAGCAGAATTAGATTTAAACAAATTGATGTTACACTGCAGTAATTCAGAACGAGCTTGTTGCATTTATAAACCATAACAAGAAGCAGAGTGAATTAATAAACGCTTCTTGTCACTAAAAATAAAGAAGGGAATAATTGCTGAGATGGAGTTAACAGATGACTTAGTCAGCATCCTTTCAGCCTAGATATGGGAAAGTGAAGGTCACCCCCATCTTGGATGACAAAGAGGGAACATTTTGTTGGTAAACAAATTAATCTTTTGAAAGGTCGCCCTTTGTTTTAAGTTTTTATCCAGTTCTTGTCATCTGGAATCAGAGACTGTCATTTCACTAGGCAGGGGTGCAGCTGAAGCAGACAAAGCTGCTTCTGTACATATCAGCATTCCTTGACAAAACCCGGTGCCTGATTGTGATGCTATGGGCTGCTGGTTTACAGCTGTCTCCGGACAAGAATGGAGGCCCACCCCTGAATTCCAATAAGATGGGCCTGCATATTCCGCCTGCTGTAAGCTGGCCCTCTGCCCACAAGTAAAATGTATTGCAGTTCAAGCCAGCAATTATCTCTTTTACTTCCTTCTGTGCTGCTTCTGTTGCTTTTTTCCAAAAACAGATGTATATGTATATGTATAACTGATTCACTTTGTTATAAAGCAGAAACTAACACACCATTGTAAAGCAATTATACTCCAATAAAGATGTTTAAAAAAAGAACAAAAAAAACCAGATGTGGGTATTCACTCAAGTTCTGCATCTATTCTTTCTCACACCCGCCAGGGCAGAATTTTGACAGAGGTAGGGTTTGAGGGAGCCAGCAGACAACAATCAGACAGAATTTCTCTGAGGACAGTTTAAAAAGAAAATGTTGATTTTCCAGGAAATGCAGAGTCAGCATCTTGGTCCCCCTCCCTTTCCCCAGGAGCATTTGGTAAATTAAATTAGTTGAACAAAAGGAAATAGTTTAAAGTCATTCAGAAATGCCATATCTTATTTATGACACATAGTCATTACCCAAGGACTGCGATGGCACGTACCACATCCCTCTTCCTGTCATTAAAGGGAGCTTTCTCCTCAGGTTGTCTTGAAAGAGTTTTCAAGAAGACAATGACTCTTCATGTTCTTCTTGACTATAGCCTACTCCACCAATGTGGTGGCAGTAGAAGTGGTGTACTGCCTTTGGACGTTGTCACTATTGGGAATTTTAGTTCTGCTTTGGTATGGAGTGCTGGGAAAGCTGAAGAAAATGATATGTCATTGGCTTATGTCCGGTTCTCTCACAAAAGCCCATGTGGGAGTGGGGAGAGGCAATCAGAGGCCATACCTTCATCACAAACCTTCTCTAACTTCTTCAGAATGCTGTATTTCTCGAGTTTCTGTGCTGAGATCCTGTATGCGTTCCCAAACCAACTCCATGCCAAACTCCAACCACTTTTTAGCTGGGAGCACCGTGATTCTGGGTCAGACTGCCTGGTGTGGACTCTAACTAGAAAGGGAACCTCCCCAAAACGGCCTCCATTTCCTCATGTGTACAATGTCCATAATAAGAGTATCTCATAGGATTGTATTGAGATTTAAATGAGATAATTCAAAGCACTTAGCAAAGGTCCTGGTACAAATAAGTGGTCTGAAAATATTAGTTATGACTACTGGCAATCTTCACATATTGTATTATGCCATGTTTTATACAGTCATTTAAAACTTACATTATTGTAGGGGTCGAGGGGGAAAACCAAAGTATTACTGAGGTCCCTTCCAGGGATTCTATTTAATATTTCACGTGATGATGCCCTCTTTCCCATACTGATATGAGGACAGGGACCTTGTTGTCTGCACTGTTTGTCTGTTTTTCACATCGTCCACTGCACCAAGCAGTGTTTTGCACATAATAGAAGAGGACTAATTGGTCTCATCCATCCAGTCCCTGCACTGAAGCTATGTTACCTGATGCCAAGTCTAGAAGTGAAGTAGTGGTTTTGCTGGCTCCCAGCAGGCACAGGGCACCTTCCCACTGGGCCATCTCATGGAGTTTACCTAGGGAAACATCCTTGCTCCTGGATTCTTGTAACAGCCTGGCCACCAACTAGCCGTTCCTAGGGGCCAGTTACTCTAGCTCGCTCGCTCTCATTTTCCTGGTTTATAAAATGGCGAGGCTAGATGGGAGGCAGTCTGGGGTGGTAGGAAGGGCTTGGAATTGAATGGATCAGAGTTCGGGTCCTACCTGCCATTTTTCCAGTTGTGTACCCCGAGGTAAGCAAATTAACATCTCAGGTCCTCCGTTTCCTCTTCTGTAACATCACAATAATGGTGTCTACTAGGCAAGGGTGTTATGGGCATTATAGATAACATATTGACATTGCTGGAACATAATAGGTGCCTAATAATGTTCCTGTCTTTCTGAAAAATTAATGAATATTAAAAATCTCATACTTATCCCTTTTTTACACCTTTGTGTGCAGAAAAGGATCTGATTTGGCTCCTTTCACACTCCAGTGTAAATGAGTAATAAGGTTTAATGCTTTGGTTTTCAAATTGTCATGGAGAGCTCCAATAAGCTTCAGGGAGCCTGCAAGCATTTAATTCATATTTCATTTTTATGATAAATATTTAAGCAATTTGAAGTGTAATAAACTATAATACATACATACCTAAGTTTGATACCAAATGTTAATGCATTAGATACCATCAATGCATTAATATGTGCTATTTGGTTAACTCCACGAGCGCATGGACGCACACACGTGTATGTGTGTGTATGTGTGTGTGTGTGCGTGCACGCATTTGAATTTCTTATAAGGGCGTTTTTTAATTAGATAGGGTTTATCTGTGTACTAGTCATATTTTGAAATGCACATCTGCTCATCTACACTCCTATAAAAATCACACAGGACAAATAAGTGAAAATTAAATGAGCTAATGCATGTCAAGGTCTTAAAGCAGTGCCTAGCCCCGGGTGAGCATGTCATTAACATTAGCTGGTATTAGTATCACATACACCACCTGTGTGCTCCCAGCCATTAAAAGCCAGACAAGCTCTCTGGTACACACGTTTGGCACGGCATAATAGTCAACTGTACAATCATAATAATGCATGTTGCATCATGATAATATATCGTATTATAAATTGTTTCATCGCTCATTTTAATTTCGAGTTGGGTCTTATCTGATTCAAAATGTGCTATACGATCTTCATTTGGCATTGCAGGGTTGCAGTGTTACCTGGTTTACATCTGCAGATAAAAGGTCAGCAATGAAACGTCATCTTAAAATTTTGGATTCATTGCACAAAACAAATTTAGACTGTTTTGAAACTGAGTGGATATCTGAAAAAGAAGGGTGCTGAGATATCTGAAAATAAATTTAAATGGGACATGATGAACATCTTAAAATGGTATACGGGACATTTGAAAAGTACTTTTGGTCATTCAACTCTTCAGTAATAATAGCCCTCATTAAGTATGCCAGACACTGTGTTAAGTGCTTTATGTACACTATCTTACTTAACCTTTACACCTATAAAATACATGCTCTTTTTATAATAATTTTACACATGAGGAAACTGAGACTAAGATTAAGCTACTTGCCTAAGGTTATGAAGTAAGGAAGGAATTCAGGATTCAAATGGTTTACTCATCTTGTCAAATTTCCCCAAATTAAGTACTAATCCTTAATTACTAAGTAATATGAACAGTTGATAAATATTATTAGTGATTCTACTCTGAAACAAAAATTCCTACTAGTCTTCAAACTTCTGGATCATTTTAATTGAAGAAAATCCTGAGATTATAAGTGCCATAACAAACTGTTAGCTACAAATTACTTATCTGTTTAGGTCAGGATTTTCTCCATCTTGTGCAGGTAAAATATAATACAGAAATAAGGTGTATGCTCTGATGGATGTAAGGTTGCAGCTATTATCTATAGCTCTTGATGTCATAATTTGCCTTTATCAAAATACCCTGTTTCCAATGTTGATTTATATATGAATACATATAAATATATATGAATTCTTATTTATATATAATACAACATGTAACATTATACGAAATTTGTATAAAACTTGCATTTATTTACATATCAGCATTCTATTTAAGAATGCATCTGGGGCTTCCCTGGTGGCGCAGTGGTTGAGAGTCCACCTGCTGATGCAGGGGACACGGGTTCGTGCCCTGGTCCGGGAGGATCCCACATACTATGGAGCAGCTAGGCCCGTGAGCCATGGCCGCTGAGCCTGCACATCCGGAACCTGTGCTCCGCAACAGGAGAGGCCACAGCAGTGAGAGGCCCATGTACCGCAAATAAATAAATAAATAAATAATGCATCTGAAAAATAGATTCTACTGCTAAAAATAAATATGAAAATCTTTGGCATAGAGAATTACCTCTCCCATGGGTTTTTGCTTTTTATCAAGAGTAAATCCTCTATTTAATTAAACCAAAGGAGTTAGACTCTATTAAGGGATTTCAAGCATGAGTGAACAGGGAGAAGAGGGATTTGGGGGATGCAGGAAGAGAGCCTTTGCATTGCCTTGGACTCATTCCAGGTCAGCAGCCACCTGCTAACTAGCCAGCCCTGCTCCCTGATGTGATCCAATGTCTTTGCACTTTGTGACTTGGGCTTTGGACTTGAGATTTTGTTGTTGTTATTGTTTTTGTTTGTTTGTTTGTCTTTGCGGTACGTGGGCCTCTCTCACTGTTGTGGCCTCTCCCGTTGCAGAGCACAGGCTTCGGACGTGCAGGCTCAGTGGCCATGGCTCACGGGCCCAGCCGCTCCGCGGCATGTGGGATCTTCCCAGATCGGGGCACGAACCTGTGTCCCCTGCATCGGCAGGCGGACTCTCAACCACTGCACCACCAGGGAAGCCCTGGACTTGAGTTGTGATATCTGTTTGACTCCGTACTAAGAGGCTGTGTTTCTAACCTTATGATTTCACTTTGAAAAGCTAAAAATTAGGTAGATGGAGGAGCCTGAGTCAGCGCTATGATAGGTTTAAGACACAAGGGGTCCATGGATAGAAATGTATTTCAGTATAATTGGTTTCCAGTGTATATTATTTTATGCATTTATAATAACATTATTCTCAGAAAGGATCCATAGCCTTCACCAGACTGCCAAAGATGTTCATGACACCCCCCCCCCCAAACGTTAGAACTCTCTGCGATAGATCTTTTCTTACACACAAACACCAAGCGTGGGGCAAAGTGTGCATCAGAACAGAGAAGAATCCTAAAAACTGTATTCTTTATGGATGAAAGAGCCACTACTTAGTTGATGGTGCAGGAAACCCACCCAAAAAAGTGGCTATATCTAGATTGCCATTCATATTTTCATGAGTTGTACCTTCATGAGTGAAGATATAAAACTTCATGTTTTTGTCTACTGTTGCTTTTTTTTATTGCAAGGAGGAAAGTGGTAACGCTTGCAATATTACAGTAAGTGCTCTGTTTAAAATGAAGCGAAGGAAAAATACTACAGCAAGTAGTACAACAGCATTAGCCACAAGAGAAACGGGCCTAATAGAATTGTTTTTATCATGGCCCAGTTTAATTATCTACTGAGAGGTACTTGAGATGAATAAATACTATTGCTGTGTTCTCCAATATTCTAACCCATTGTACCTTAAACTGTACTTGAATTCAAATATACGTTCCTAGCCTTTTAAAACTTCTTTGGTAGAATAGAAGTTAAATACCCACAGTCTAGAGTGATCCACCCTATACTTTCTTTAAAAGCACAGCTTCTGAATCAGAATGTGTAATGTGAGCCCAGGAGATATTTATTTGGAGGAGATCTGTAAAGACTGTAAAGTTGGGATGATATGCCACCAAAATGCTCCATTTATATAGCCTTGTAATTTCCATCTCTATCTTCAATGATAGTCTGCATACATCTGTTTATGGTTGGTAACTAAGAGGTCTGAAAGCAACCATGCACACAGTTAGTGGAAAGAACCATAGACTGAGAGAAGAGTCAGAGGACTTGGGTGCTAATCCTGCCTCTGCTGCTATAAGTCAAGTTACCACAGGTACATCACTTAGCCTCTAAAGACTGAGATTCCTCATCTGTATGCTGAGAAGACAAATTGGCTTATTCAGAGTCATCATTACAGCCACAGCCCCAATGGTGTGACTCCCAGATTAAAGTGCCTCCTTTGCTGCCTTATGGGACCGCCAGTCTCTCAGGGCAGACAAAGTAGTGGTCAGTATAACTGATGGATGGAGGCAAGCTTTAAGATAGGCCTTAGTGGAACTGATGGACATGGCTGAAAGCAGAGGTGGCATGTATTTTAACCACTGGAAGCAACAGAAGCAAAGGCAGAGATGGAGAATAATGAAAGTAATGGAGGATGGTTAGAGCTTTGCCTAATCGTGTTGAATTTTTATAAAGGAAGAAACAACAAGATGTGGTTCGATGTGTAGAGCCAATTGGTGGGTGCCCTTGAATGGGCCACTGAAATCTAATTGTGTGACCTCAGTCTAGATCATAAAGAGAAGGGCTTAAGGCAGACAGTTTCTGAGATTACATCACTTCTCCAGATGCTTTAACTGAAGGGCAGCTTGAGAATTCTCCTGAACAACCTCTCTCCCTTGATGTCCTCATTGGTTATTTCTTTTTTTACGTATTATTTATTTATTTTTGGGTGTGTTGGGTCTCTGTTGCTGCGCATGGGCTTTCTCTAGTTGTGGAGAGCAGGGGCTACTCGTCGTTGCGGTGCGCGGGCTTCTCATTGCGGTGGCTTCTCTTGTTGCGGAGCACGGGCTATAGAGCACAGGCTCAGTAGTTGTGGCACACGGGCTTAGCTGCTCCGAGACATGTGGGATCTTCCCAGACCAGGGCTCAAACCCGTGTCCCCTGCATTAGCAGGCGCATTCTTAACCACTGTGCCACCAGGGAAGCCCTTCCTCATTGGTTATTAAACTTTATTTCCTCTCCCTTTGGGTACAAAGATTTCTTGAATAGCGCTATCTGCTGAACTTGTTAGAAGTTCATGAAACTGCCTAATTAGAGTTCTATAGGCAGCACCTCACCCTATACATACAACTCTCTGTCCCTTTCATATGAATGGCCACTCAGAGCTGGCCAGTCTAGCTGGATGGCTATTTCCTCTTAAGCTCTCTTTCTGTCCTAATGCTGAATACCCCACTGCTGCCTAGGTTTCTACCGGTTACTCCATCCCTAATCCCCACCCTGTTTTACCTTTTCCTCCAACGTTGGTCAAAAGCAGATTTTGTTTGGGACAAGAGCTGTGGAGAGAGAAGGATAAAGAATAGGAGTGGGGCTTCCCTGGTGGCGCAGTGGTTGGGAGTCCGCCTGCCGATGCAGGGGACGTGGGTTCGTGCCCTGGTCCAGGGGGATCCCGCATGCTGCGGAGCGGCTGGGCCCGTGAGCCATGGCCGCTGGGCCTGCGCGTCCGGAAAAAGAACCCACCTGCCAATGCAGGGGACACGGGTTCAATCCCTGGTCCAGGAAGATCCCACATGCTGCAGAGCAACTAAGCCCGTGCGCCACAACTACTGAACCTGCTCTCTAGAGCCCAAGAGCCACAACTACTGAGCCCATGTGCCACAACTACTGAAGCCACGTGCCTAGAGCCTGTGCTCCACGACAAGTGAAGCCACCGCAACGAGAGGCCCGCGCACCGCAGTGAAGAGTAGCCCCCTGCTCGCAGCAACTAGAGAAAGCCTGCGAGCAGCAACGAAAACCCAACGCAGCCAAAAATAAATAAATAAAGTAAAGTTATAATAAATAAATAAATAAATAAAAACCCTATGTGG
Source organism: Phocoena phocoena (assembly GCF_963924675.1). Classification (NCBI taxonomy): domain Eukaryota; kingdom Metazoa; phylum Chordata; class Mammalia; order Artiodactyla; family Phocoenidae; genus Phocoena; species Phocoena phocoena. The sequence continues at coordinate 109,890,628 of NC_089220.1, forward strand.
TCAAAGAAAGTAGTCTCCAGGCTATACCTGTCTTGCAGGTCAGCAATTTGCATCTCAGAGCCCCGCTGAAGTGCTATTACTTTGGTCCAGTTCAGGGTATAAAGCTCGACTTTGTAGGATTAGAGATTGATTTTGTCAGAGTTGATCAATCTCTTGGGTGCAGCTGGACTCACAAGAGGCTGATGTACAAACTGGAACGCCACTTTATTTACTCTAAGGAGAGCTATAATGGCCAAACAGACCTGAATGTTCAAGTCAGTCTGATCTGATGAGCATATTGTATCCTTATTACAAAGCTACACAGAAAGCCCAGTTAGAAGCCTGCTTAGTGAACAGGGAAACTGACTAAGGGTAATTAGTTGGATGATCTTCATGGTGAGCAGCATCACACATTTATAGTCTGATGCATCCATCTGTGAAGCTACTTCTGCCACAGGGATATGAATACATCCTCGGGAAGTGAGTGCTTTAGGGGCACTGAGAAATTCTGACTCTCTGATTCAACATTTTATAATAAATAGCTACTGTCTGCTTGGACTTGACTATGAATCATGTTGCACCGTGCTGAGCTGCTTATATCCACAACCACATTTATCCCTGTGGGATGAATGATATTACCCCATCTTACAGATTAAAAAAACTACGGGGCTTCCCTGGTGGTGCAGTGGTTGAGAGTCTGCCTGCCGATGCAGGGGACACGGGTTCGTGACCCGGTCCATGAAGATCCCACATGCCGCGGAGTGGCTGGGCCCGTGAGCCATGGCCACTGAGCCTGCGCGTCCGGAGCCTGTGCTCCGCAACAGGAGAGGCCACAGCAGTGAGAGGCCCGCATACCGCAAAAAACAAAAACAAGAACAAAAAAACTTACTTGCTCCAGTCTTATAATTAGTAAGTGGTAGGGCCCAGATTCAAATCCAGGCCTATCTGATATTAGAGCCTGTGTTCTTAACCAATGCCTTCCTCTTTGCTAATTTCCTAGTATAAAAGACCACTCACCTTCAGCTGACGTCTTGTTTCTTTGATGACACTAAATAGACTACATTCCTATTCGGGGCCTGGGTCTTTTAAATCAACTTCTACATGGAGTTGGCCACATTGATCATTTATTTATTTTTCTGGTTTCACACTCAGAGTTGGGAACAGGGGTGGGGGAACATATCTTCTTGTCACTACTCTAAACTTCCTACCCAAGTAATTGTACTACCCAGAGGAGGAAAGAATCCCTGGCTGGAAGAAACAGGATGCATATGGAAGAAAAAGAGAAAAATAAGAAAGGAGGTGAGAAGGAACCAGCCCATAAAAAGAAGTATTCTTGGGGGATTTCTTGACGAGAAACCCTGTGCTTCCCTTATCTCCCCATGTTTCCCAAGCCACCAGAGCCATGAGAGGAAAAGAATTCTCCTTTCCCCACGCCTTGCTGGTGAGAGACCCAGAAATGTCCAGTCATTAGGTTCAGTTGTACTAATATCTCACGTGAGTTTGCCGGGGGATCTTACCAGCTTGTTTAAGATGTTTCTAAGAAAACTCTTCTCTGAGTTTCAAAATACCCTCTTCCATCTTTAACTTAAAGGGGCCCATCCTTACGGAAGGTTATCAGGAGAAGCTGTAAAGTGAAAACAGGCAATCACCCCAGAGAGGTAGCTGACTACCAAGAAACTATCATCCCAACATCCTCTTCTCCATCCATGTAAAGATGTACTTGATACCTAATACTGGATTCATTCAATATAACCACAATTTAGCGGGAAAGAGGATTGACTCTTTCAGTGAAGGATTTTCAAAACTGTAACCTTCTCATTATGGAATTATCATTTCATTGAAAACACTGAAATTCCAGGGGAAGTACCTGTCACCATCTTTCCACAGTCTTGGGTTTATTATTCCATTTACCAGTAGTTTCAAGAGTAGGACCTAGATTTTACTAGAGGGGAGGATAATTCCCCCACTAGAACCTCCATGTTCCAGCCTGGAGAATCTACAGGACACCCAGCTGTGCCACCGAGCAGAGCTGCACTCTAAGCTGAAATGTGTAACCTGCTCAGGAAACTGCAGGTTAAATAATGCACTCCTGAGTCCTTCTCTGTGTTGGGCGTGGTGTTAAGCACAATACAGATGGATTGTCTCATGTAATCCTCGCACTAACTCTACAAGTTAAGTACTATTACTACTTTCTTTTTCTTTTTTTTTTTTTTTTTTTTTTTCCGGTACGTGGGCCTCTCACTGTTGTGGCCCCTCCCGTTGCGGAGCACAGGCTCCGGACGCGCAGGCTCAGCGGCCATGGCTCACGGGCCCAGCTGCTCCGCGGCACGTGGGATCTTCCCGGACCAGGTCACGAACCCGTGTCCCCTGCATCGGCAGGTGGACTCTCAACCACTGCGCCACCAGGGAAGCCCACTATTTTCATTTTATATTTGGGGCAACTGAGGCAAAGGTGGTTAAATAACTTACCCAAAGTCACACAACTAAAGGTCAAAGGGTCATAATTCAAACTCACCCAGTCTGACTTCCAAGTTGGCATTCTTAATCCTTATTCCACCTTATTCCATCCTTAATCCACCTCCAGGTAGCTTTGAGGATGGTGATTTTAACCTGCATCTGAGGGGCAGAGCTGGGACCCTGCCAATAATTACTTCCTTGATGACCAAGAAATTTGTGGAGAAATTTCTCTACCTTGATCTGGGAATAGAAGTAAAAGATCAAACCACTTAGTGAGAAGCTACATTAACACAAGGATTAGAACAATAAGAGGAGCTGGTACTTTTTTTCCCTAGCTGTACTGAAATATAATTGACATATAATATGTGTAAATTTAAGGTGTACAATGTGATGATTAGATACATGATTATGTATTTAATGATTATGACAATAAGGTTAGTTAACACTTCTATCACCTCATATAATTACCTTTTGTGTGAGTGTGCGTGTGGTAAGAACATTTAAGATCTACTCTCTAGAGCTGGTACTTTTAGCATGGAAACTCCCCCCAACTAGATTGTAAACCCCTTTGAGGGCAGGGACCATATTTCCAACATCAAGCATAGTGCCCAATCTGGTCAGAATCCAACGAAAATTTACTCTTGATGTGTGTATGTGGTTAATGACTTTGAGTAACAAGTTCTTAAGGAATTGTATAATTGAGTTAGGCTATGTCAAGTTAAGTAATGAAATACCATGTACCTCATTTGACTACATTTGTAGAGCTCTCCTCTTTCGGGCCATAAAAATGTCTTCCCAGATCTCTTCAGGTGGAATTAATTTTCTCATTCCTAGGTTATTGTTGCATGCTTTAAAGTCTTTACATGAATTTACTGAGCAATGTCAAAGAACAGTTGAATAAATAAAATATATATCATACTCCTGAAAAGGAAAAACGATTATAATAAAAATGCCAGTTCTTTACAAATTAATCTTTATATTTAATGTAATTCCATTCAAAATTCTTATGGGTTTTATTTGGTTTGCATGGAATATTAATTCTTTTCAACTTACCAGTGTTCATCATCTTAAAAAATAAATAGCCAAAGGCTTCATATTTTTCCCCTAAAGAAGATTAATGAAGGTGAACTTTCCATACTTCTTATTAAAACATATGATATAATTACAGCAATTATAGATTGGGAGTTTGGAATTGACATATACACACTGCTATATTTAAAATAGATAACCAACAAGGACCTACTGTATAGCACAGGGAACTCTGCACAGTATTCTGTAATAATCTAAATGGGAAAAGAACTTGAAAAAGAATAGATACATGTATATGTATAACTGAATAACTTTGCTGTACACCTGAAACTAACACAACATTGTTAATCAACTATTCGCCAATATAAAATTAAAATTAAGAAAAAATAATAATTAAAAAAATTACAACAATTATAATAGCATCCTCTGGGCACAAAAATTAACAGACAGATTAATTAATGGAATAAAAGAAATGAGCATAGATATTGACTTTAGTATAAAAAAATAACTGAAAGTGTAATAAAGGTGACACTAAGTCAGTAGGAAAGGGAGGACCTGCTAGGTAAATAGTGCTGAATCATTTGGCTAAATATTTGGGGAAAAAGCATTAAGTTAATTCTAACCTTACATTCTATACAAAAGAAAACTCCAGATGGATTAAATAAAATGTTTAAAAAAGAAAAAAAAAAGAAAACCATAAAAGGGAACTATTTTTCAAGTGAGTTGAAGGAAGATTGTTACGTGGCATGCGGAATCTTAGCTCCCCGACTAGGGCTCAAATCCATGTCCCTGCAATGGAAGCTCAGAGTCCCAACCACTGGACCGCCAGGGAAGTCCTGGAAGATTTTTTTTTTAATTGAAGTATAGTTGATTTATAATGTTGTGTTAGTTTCCGAAAAGTGATTCAGTTTTATATATATATATATATATATATATATTCTTTTCCCTTATAGGTTATTACAAAATATTGAGTATACTTACCTGTACTATACAGTAGGTCCTTGTTGGTTATCTATTTTATATAAAGTAGTATGTATCTGTTAATCACAAGCTCCTAATCTATCTTTCCCCACACCTTCCCCTTTGGTAACCAGTTTGTTTTCTATGTCTATTCTGTTTGTTTTGTAAATAAATTCATTTGTACCATTTTTTTAGATTCCACATATAAGTGATACCATATGATATTTGTCTTTCTCTGTCTGACTTATCATTTAGTATGATAATTTCTAGGTCCATCCATGTTGTTGCAAATGGCATTATTTCATTTTTTATGGCTGAGTAATATTCCATTGTATATGTGTATGTGTGTGTGTGTGTGTGTGTGTGTGTGTGTGTGTACCACATTTTCTTTATGCATTCATCTGTCGATGGACACTTAGGTTGCTTCCATGTCTTGGCTATTGTAGCTAGTGCTGCTATGAACACTGGGGTACATGTATCTTATCGAATTAGGGTTTTCTCTGGATATATGCCCAGGAGTGGGATTGCTGGATCATATGGTAACTCTGTTTTTAGTTTTTTAAGGAACTCCATACTGTTCTCCATAATGGCTGCAACAATTTACATTCTCCCCAACAGTGTAGGAGGGTTCCCTTTTCTCCATACCCTCTCCAGCATTTTTTATTTGTAGACTTTTTGATGAAAAGGAAGATTTTTAAAAACACTGTTAGCCTCATACAATATTAACAATCCTCATTACAAGAAAAGTCCCTGTTTACATTGGGCTCCAGTCCTGGATTTGTCACTAACTTCTCTGTGGTTTTTGGGCAAATCACTTATACTCTTTGGGACTTAATTTGCTCATTTGTAAACTTAGGGCACTGGATCAAATCATCTCTAAGATATCATCCAGTTCTGACAATCCATAATTCTGATTCTGCTCAAAAATCTCTTTCCTTTGGCTCTGTTCCAAAGGAATATTGGGCATTTATGCCCATCAACATAGGACATGTAATACAGGAAAGCAGACCAGGTGAAGCTGTTTTCTCTTCTGACTGTGGAAGTAAAATTCACAGAAGGCATTGATGTCTTCATCTTCCATTAATACATTTAACGAAGCATTTATTGACGACCTATTATATACCTGACCCTGTCCTAGTGACTTTTATGTGTTATCACTGCATACTCAGAGCATGTCAGAGAGATCATTATTCCCGTAATACTCTCAGGATTGTACAGGTTAAGATATATGACCAAGTCGTGTAATTAACATGTGGCTAACTCAAAATTTAGACATGTATTTTCTTGACAGTCTGGTTCGGAGTCCAGGAAAATTATTCCAAGAGAATCTGTGCAAAAAGGACAAACTCTTAACACACACACATGGTATTAAGCTGATCTAATATACTTTAAAAATCAGATTTTTTACTAAATGAATAATGTTGTAATTTTTAATGGACTTAATTTGTATTTGGGAGTCAATTTCTTCATTGACTTAAAAACACCTGAACTAGAAGCATTCCTAGCCTGCTTTCAGGTTTGCTTAGGCATCTCTTCTGCAGACTTTACTGATACAACATAGAAATTATGGCAAAGCCCAGTGGAGTCATTGAACTAAAAGTCTCAATACTGCTCAGGAAGTGATGCCAAATTAAACAAAAAGAGTCCCAGCAGTTCTGCAGCTGCGTGCCAACCCAACTGCTAGTATGAGGTAAATGAGGACCAAACTTCATTTCACTTGTGACCCTAGCCAGTATTTAAACAAAAATGCCTAGAGACGACACATTGTTCTATAATAAGGGAATAAATATCAATAGCAAAAATAATTATAAAAAACAATAAACTACTCACAAAGACTTCTTAGATCTTAACTGAAAGGACTACCATTTAAACTCATCGCCTCTCATGTAGTCGCTAGTAAAGGGTGAGACAGTAGATTGTAAGCATCAATTTGTAATACATAGTCCTAGGTTTACATAAAAAAATTATATAGAAGGCAGAGGTATTCCTGTTGCTTGTCTTTCCATGTCTTGTGACAATGTTTGAGTGAAGGTGCGGTATTAATATTCACCATTATGCAAAGATCACAAGCATAAGTAACCCAAAATTTTTTTTTCTTGTATGAGATGTAATAAACATGCAGGTGAAACGCCAGTACTTTATTATTCTTTCACTTTTCTAGATTTTTTTCAATCTGGAGTGATTACTCTTCCAGTTTTTAAAAATTTCTATTGGAATGCTACACTTAATGCTACTAAATATAGAGAGACAAAATAGAACCAAAAATACTTAGATTTTTGTCAGTCTGACTCTATCAGAAAATCCTGAGTCCATTATATTTCAAGTTCCTTTAAAGAAAAGTTTCATGTAAAATCAAGTTATCACTTATGTTTTAACTTTGCAGAATGGTCTAATAGTAACAAATTACAGCAAGTACTGTTGTTAGCTATGTTTTAATCCTTTGATCAGTTTTTTCCAATATGTATTCCAAAGAATACTGGTTCCCTGGAATGTTAATAGGTATTTCATGAAAGGAGGGTTTTGTGGTCCTGTAAAAGTGGTGACCATGAGGTTAAAGAGAGACAGGCTGACTTTCATACAACTAGGCCATCTGCAGTCACTGACATGCTGATGTACATTAAGAATCTTTAGAAGGAGAGGGGCCAATGCCATTAGCAATGTTAGCAAAATTTCCTCAGAACTCTTTGCAGAACAGCTATAGAACCATATTCAAAGGAACAAACTTTGAGAAATTTTGCTTAAGGGCTGGATTTTATTTTAGCTATTTTTAATGGAAAAATTTTTAGAAAACATTACATTTTTTCCATCTTCATTCACATTTTACTGGGATTTCATATTTTCTTGGGGGCTTTGGGGCATCATAACAAACTCCACTTTCTTTTTTAATGTGATGTACTGTTCAGGGCCTGTGAGGTGTGCAGATGTTTGTACCTCAGACTTCTGTGTGTTCCAAATAATATTTCTTTTGGCATGTCCTCCATGGTCATCTCTACTCACCACATTCTTTGAGTCTGCTCACAATTCCAGGGTCACTTCTGCTACTAACTACCCTTTTATTATCGTAAGACCCTTTCCAGTTCTGAGAACAGTGACCCTGTGGGTGCCTTTTCTCTTCCTCCCTCCCTCCCTCCTTTTTTCTTTCTTTCTTTTTCTCTTCCTATCTCTCTTGCTCTCTTTTCTCTTTCTTCCTTATTTCTGATATTGGTAATTGATGCTTTCTCTTTTTCTTGATCATTCTTGCTGGGGTTTATCAATTTTATTAATCTTTTCTAATAATCACTTTAGGCTTTGTTGATTTTCTCTGTTACTTGTTTTCTATTTCATGTATTTCTCCTCTTATCTTTTTTATTCTCTTCCTTTTACTTATTTTGAGTTTATTTTACTCTTTTTTTAAGCTTTTTAAGATAGAATCTTAGATCATTGATTTTAGACCTTTCTTATTTTCTAAAATAAGCATTTAGACTGATAAGTTTCCCTCTAAGCAGTGTTTTTAGCTGCATCTCACAAATTTTGATATGTTGCATTTTCATGATCATTCAGTTCAAAATTTCTCTAATATTTTTTTCTTTGACTTGTGAGTGTGTTGTTAAATTTCCACATATTTGGGGATTTAAAATTTATTTTTAGTTTTCTCATTCTTTTTTTTTTAATTAATTAACTAATTTTATTTTTGGCTGTGTTGGGTCTTCATTGCTGCACGTGGGCTTTCTCTAGTCGTGGCGAGCGGGGGCTACTCTTCCTTGCAGTGCACAGGCTTCTCATTGCGGTGGCTTCTCTTGTTGTGGAGCATGGGCTCTAGGTGCGTGGGCTTCAGTAGTTGTGGCTCGCAGGCTCTAGAGCACAGGCTCAGTAGTTGTGGCGTACGGGGCTTAGTTGCTCCGTGGCATGTGGGATCTTCCCCGACTCGAACCCGTGACCCCTGCATTGGCAGGTGGATTCTTAACCACTGTGCCACCAGGGAAGCCCCAGTTTTCTCATTCTTACTGAATTCTAATTTAATTCCACTGGCGACAAAGAATATACTCTATAAGATTCAAATCTTTTGAAATTGATTGAGACTTATTTTGTGGCTCAGGATATAATTTATTTTAGTGAATGTTTCATGTACACTTGAAAAGAATGTATATCTCACCATTGTTGGTTGTAGTGGTCTATAAATATCAGTTAGGTCAGGGTGGTTATTGGTGATACTCAGATTTTCTATATATATTTTTCATTATTTAGAGAATACTTAGTTTCTGTAATCAAACCCACGTTGATAAGACCTTATTTTTTTTTTTTTGGCCATGCCACGTGGCTTGTGGGATATTAGTTCCCCAACCAGGGACTGAACCCAGGCCCTCAGCAGTGACAGCATGGAGTCCTACCACTGGACCACCAGGGAATTCCCAAGATCTTCTATATTCTTAATGATTCTTAAAATCTATTTGTTCTACAAAGTACTGAGGATGGAATTTAAAAATCTTCAACTCTAATCAAAGATTTGTCTATTTCTTTAGTTTTAATCATTTTTATTCCATTTTTTTGTGTTAATGTTATCAGAGGCATACATGTTTATGATTTTTATGTTTCCTCAACTAACTGAGCTTTTTATCCCTCTTTCTTTTTGATAATACTCCTTGTCTTAAAGTCTACTTTGATATTAATATAGCCACTCCTTCTTTCACTTACTGTTTACATGATATATAAATCTCTTTTTTGTTGTTATTACTTCAATCTGTGTCTTTAAAACTAAAATCCATCTCATAGATAGCTTATAGTTGTATCTTGTTTTGAAAATCCAGCCTGCTAACCTCTGTTTTTTAATTAACGGTTAGTCCATTTCCATTTAATGTAAGTATTGACATGATTTGATTTAGAACGACCATTTTTCTACTTGTTTTCTATTTTTTCCAACTCTTTTTTGTCCCTTTGTTTTCTGCCTGACTTAGGATTATGTGATTTTTTTAAAAAAAAATTTTAATATTCTGTTTTATTGGCTTTTAGGTTATACCTCTTTGTATTATTTTTAGTGGTTGCCCTAGGGATTGCAGTATGCATCCTTAACTTATTAGAGTTTCCTTGGAGTTAATATTGCACCAGTTCACATACAATGTAAGGAACTTGCAAACTATAGAATTCTATTTACCTCTCAATTCTTTGTGCTTTTGTTGTCATGTAACTTACGTGTATTGTAAACTGCACAATATGTTGTATTTTTTTGCCTTAAACAGTCAATTGTCTTTAAGAGAAATTAAGAGGAGAAAAATATATAGTCTTTTATATTTACTATAGAGTTCTGAGTTTCCATCTTGCATCATTTTCTGTCAATTTCTTTTAAGCATTTCTTGTAACACATACTGCTTATGTGTCTTCTTTTATCAAAAAAAAGTCTTTATATTGCCTTTATAGAGAATTTTGAGTTGCCAGGTTTTGGTTTTTGTAAATTAATGCTTTAAAGTTCCATTGTTTCTGATGAGAAGTTAGTAATCATTCAGATCATTGATTACCTGTATATAATGCGTCTTTTTGTTTTTCTTTCTTTTCTGGCTACTTTCAAGTTTTTCTCTGTCTTTGTTCTCCAGGGGTTTGATCATGATGTGCCCATGTGCAGTTTTCTTTGTCTTCATCCTCCTTGAGATTCATTGAGCTTCTAGGATCTATAAGTTTATGTTTTCCAGAAAACTGGGGAACATTTTGGCCATTATTTCTTTAATACTTTTCTCCACATTTCTCTTTCTCCTCTCTTTCTGGGACTTCAATTACATACAAAATATACAACATGATATTGTTCACAGGTCACTGAGAATCTATTCATTTTTTAAATATTTTTTTCATTTTGTTCTTTAGATTAGATAACATCTATTGATCTCTCTTCAAGTTCACTACCCTTTCTTTTGCTCACTCCAATCTGCTGTCAAGCCTATCCAACAAGCTTTTCATTTCAGACATTTTACTTTTCAGTTCTAAAATTTCCCTTTAGTTCTTTTTTTATAGTTTTCATTTTTCAACCAAGATTTTCCATCTGTTAATTCATTATGATAATATTTTTCTTTAAGGTTTTTAAAATGTGTAATAACAGCTTTAAAGTCTTTATCTGCTAATTCTACTCTCTGGATTATCTTGATATCTTTCTTTTTTTAAAAACTAATTTATTAAGGCATGATTGACATACAAAATCTGTACACATTTAGTGTATACAACTTGATGAGTGTGGTGAAACCATCACCACAATCTGTGCAGTAAACTGGTTCATCACCTCCAGGGTCTGTTTCTACTGATGACTATTTCTCTTGTGTGGATATTTTCCTATTTCTTAGCATAGATAGTAACTTTTTACCGTTGAGGACATTATAAATAATGTGTTGCATAGACTCTGAATTCTGTCACCATGCTCTAGAATGTGTTAATTCTTGTTCAAGCAGGCAATTAATTTGGCGAGACTCAAATTCCAAACTCTGCCCTTGGTGGGTAGCAGCTGGAATCTCTGCTCAGTTTTTTTCAAATTGTTAACTGTTGCATCTTTGCTGGGCTTCTTAGAATCTCTTCCATATATGTGTAGCTCAAAGGTCAGCCAAGGATTTGCATGCTATTTATTTGCAAATTATGGATCCCTGCCTTGCAACGTCCTCCTTTCTGGGATTCCCCTTCATTTTCAGCCTTTATGACAGCCCTAAACTTCATCCTCTTACTTCCTTAGCCAGTAAGACTGTGCCTTTCTTCCTAAATTATAGCCACTTTGCATCTCATGGACTGAGAAGTACTTTCGGACCAAAGTCACACACACATAAATCTCAACTGTTACAGTTCCCTTCTTTCAACATCAACTCCCTTCTAGCTTCTGCCTGTTTTCAATTTATCTCAGTACCTTCAAATAGTTGGTTTTTAAAAAAATATTTTATCCAGAATTTATGATTGTTATCTTCAGGAGGATTAGTCTGTAATAAGCTACTCTATCATTATCACAGTTGTAACTAGGTCACTTTTTAGTCTTGCCATTGTATAATACTATCTTTATCAAAATGAAAAATATTTGCTATTAATATGGTTATGTTAATTGCTACTTTCCAATAAGTCTTAAGTGGTTATATTTTTTTAAACTTTTATGGCTCTATTTCTTCTTCAGATGAGAAAATAAGACAGAATTAAATGAGTTCTGGATTATGTAATGCCACCAGGGTACTATACAAATACTTAAAATATATGTTGTAAATGTAATAAGCAAAGTACGAAGAAAAGCTAGAGGAACTCAGAGGAGGAAGAGATCAGAGGTAATTTCCTAGAGGACGTTACCTTTAAGCCAATTGTTAAAAGGTGACAGGAATTTAGCAGCCAGAGTTGAGAAAAAGAGAGAGAGAGAATATTCCAGAAGGAACATCATAAGCAATGCAAAAAAAAGTGGGAGGTTGGAGGCTCAAGTCTTAATGGTTATAGCTATAAATATAATTTATAACTCAAAATCAATACTTAAAAGTCCATAGTGTGAACATACTGCTATATATAAAAATATGGGTAAACCTCACACCAATTTTAAAAGAAAAAAGTCAGACACAAAAGAATACATACTGTAATAATCCATTTATGTAAAGTTCACAAACAGAAAAATAATAGCTGATAACAGAATTCAGAATAGTGGTTACCTTTGGGTTATGGTAGTGACTGGGAGGAGCAAGAGAGGGGCCCCTGGGGTGCTTGTAATGCTGTACCTCCTGTTCTGGAGGCTGGTGACCCACAGCGTCCACTTTGTAAAAATTTATCAGTTGATGACCTTATGATTTGTGCCTTAAAAAAAAACTTATACTACAATAAAATGTTTATATGAAACAAAAATAAAACCCAGTTTCTGGTATGAAAAAAAGTTTATGGTGTGTATCTCCATATACTAACACATTAATTCCTCACAATGGCCTTATGGAAGGTCAGTGATGATGAATTTTATGTTAAATTGAATTATATAAACTTGAAATACCATGATGTAAAATAATTCTTGCTTTATACACAAAGTTTGAAATAATTCAAATGCCCCCAAATTTAAAAAACAATAAAATTTCATTTTCTTTCAAAGCTGGATCAATCTGAGTGAATTTAAGATATATTTAAGCTTAAGTTTCCACAGGAAGGCACCACTTGAGTAAACAAAAATATCCTGTGTTATTTAGAATATGAGTTTAGCAAGTGTAACACATAACAGTAGATTAGGGGCTTCCCTGATGGCGCAGTGGTTGGGAGTCTGCCTGCCAGTGCAGGGGACATGGGTTTGAGCTCTGGTCTGGGAACATCCCACATGCCCTGGAGCAACTAAGCCCGTGCACCACAACTACTGAGCCCGCATGCCACAACTACTGAAGCCTGCATGCCTAGAGCCTGTGCTCCACAACAAGAGAAGCCACTGCAATGAGAAGGCCGCGCACCGCAATGAAGAGTAGCCCCCGCTCGCTGCAACCAGAGAAAGTCCGTGCGCAGCAACAAAGACCCAACGCAGCCATAAATAAATAAATAAATAAATTTATATTAAAAAACCCCAGTAGATTAAATGTGACAATAATTAATGTTTTCTCACGTCACAGTTTGAGCAGAGCAGTTTATGGCTGACATGGCAGCTCTACAATGCCAGGTACCCACACACTTACCATTTTACTGCTCTGTCCTCCTGAACAGGCCATTTTCTATCTTGTGATCTAAGATGGCTGCTACACTCCCACCATCTTGTCTGTATTCCAACTGGTAGAATCACTACAATTCCTATACTGCTGGCCAGAACTTGTCACAAAGACACAGGAAGCTACCATAGGGCCTGGGAAATGTAGTTTCTGGCTAAGTAGCACACTGAAGGTCCACCAGCAGTCTTTGCCATATCTACCATTCTTTGTCTAGCTGTCTGGAATTATGTGGTTTACAATTATGAAATGCCTCCAGGAACAAATCCTTTACATAAAACTCAGCTGCCCTGTAGATAAGAATATCCCTATTTTACAGAAGATAGAACTGAGACTCAGAGAAGATAAATGACTTACGCCCCTCCCACCCCCACCCCTACATTGCTAATTAAATGGCAGAGCTGGGACTCAAATCCAGTGCTCCAAGCTCAGGGTTCTTGCTTTTCTGCTACAGAAGCCTCTCCAGCCTCCAAGAATACTGGTAATCCTTAGTCTGAGAGAAAGTGAGACTCCTAATGAATCTAAGTTAAATGGCACTTGGAAAGGAGTGAGATAGGACACGGAGTGGTAGAGCTTTACTATGAGGATGTAGTGAAGCTGATGACCTGAGCTGTGTTTTGCTCTAAAGTTTCAAGAACTCAGAAAGCAAGAAAATACAGTAAAAGGCACTGGGCCATGAAACAGTGACATGCATTTTAGTTGTGCTTCTGAACTAAAAGGCGGATTAGACATGTGCTCCAGCCGTTTTCCCTTTCTGAGTTTTAGTTTCCCCATCCAACAGATGAGGAGGAGTGCTGGGACAGGGTTGCTGAATACGGCCGTGAAGGTTGTGCACAGTTTCTTAAATTCACCGAGCAGGAGATTCTGGAGCAGAGTTAGAGGGTCCAGCACAGCTCCAAGCCTAACCCCTCCCCGGTCCTTAGAAATACTACTGGTAAATTCTCAAAATATTGGGATTCTCAGAAATACTACAAAATATGGAGAGAAGACAATCAAGCAGGCATTCTTATCTTTTTTCTCTTCTGACAAGGGAACTTGGAAGAAACAAGTGAAATTAAAGTAAATAATGTGTCTGATTCTTCCTGAAAGAAGTGACTACTTCAGGATCCCACCAAAATGTTCCAAAGCCCTGGGGGTGGGGGTAGGGAGGGATGGTTTCATCCTCGATTGGGTAGAGCAAACCCTGATACGATATGTTCATCAGAATCTCAGGAGACGGAGGGGCGTCTACATATTTTAACAAAAACCGCGTATGTCCTAAAACAGAGGCTTCTCCCACCTATGCCCTCAGGTCACAGAAAGGTGGAGAAAATCCACAATACCCAGTTTTCAGATGTTGGGAGAGAAAACACATTGGTACCAGACAATGGGGGAGGAGATACTGTATCAGAGCAAGTAGAATGTCTGTACATAGCTGCCCAAGTATGTGCAAGGGGAAAAGAAATGACACAGTCACTAATGATCTATTACATACATGTCAGTATTTCACAAAAGAAAAAGAGCTGAGGAGGGAGGGAGAATCCTGAGCTGCAAAAGACAAAGCCTAATCTAGGAAAAAACATAACTCAAGGAACAGAAGGAATTTTCTCACAATTTCTTCACATTATAGCACAGCTTGATAGGAGCATAAATTAAGTAAAACTAGAGCTCAACCATGAGATGATAAAATAGCAGAGTGAGACAAAAAGGGAGGTTGCAGACATAAGGAAATAAACTGAATACCAAAATACTTTATGGAACTAATAAGTAAACTATAAATAGAAAGAACAGATACTGCTGAATACGGAAATATTGACATGGAGAAAAGACTGTAAGCACGGTAAATGCAGAGGAAAAAATAAAGGAGATTAATTAGAAGTTAACAGATATGCATATTAGTTTGTTACCAGCTAAGCTGCTGTAACAAAGAAATCCAAAAATATAATGCCTTAAATAAATTAGTTTCTTCTCACTCACAAAAGAGTCCACAGGTAAGAAGTCCAAGTCTGGCAGGATCTCCTCCAGGAGGTCATCCAAAATATGGTTCCTTCTATCTTGATGCTCCATCACCTCCTCATTCCTGTGGTTATAGGACAGTCTCATTTCAATGGTTGAAGCTGGCTCCTTTACACACCCATGTTTCAGTCTGTAGGAAGGATAAAAATAGTCCAGGGCAAGCACTCTAAGGAGATGCCACAGAGGTTATACTTCTGCCACACTTCTGCCACATCTTATTGGCTTCATGTCCCCATTTAGCCACAGGGGACACTGGGAAATGTGGTCTTTAACTGGATAGCCATGTGCTCAGCTAAAACTCAGGGTTCTATTCTAAAAGGAACCAGGAGAGAACGAATAGTTAGGAACCACACTATGAAAGATAAAGATGAGCCAACATTTAAGGACACTTGATGTCCCTCACAGAGAGAACCCAGCAAATGAAAGAGAAGATGTATCTAATGCTGTAATTTAAGAGCACATTCCAGGAGTGAAGAAAGAACTGAATCTGCAGGTGGAAAGAAAACTTTGAATCCCAGGAAATTTTGATTTAGAATATTTAACATAAAGGTATTTCCTAGTTAAACACTTGAACTTGAAAGACAGAGAATGCTTCAGACATCCAGGCAGAAAGAAAAATCACCTACAAGGGGTAAAAAATCAGGCTGGCATCCAATTTCATTATATTCATTGTGGAAGACAATGGTATAGTCTACAGAGTTTTAAGAAAGGATGGCCCCGGGTGTAATTCAAGTATAAAGGCTCAGGGAAGTAAAATACCCACGAACACTTGTTGGAAAGAACTGCTTGATAACCAAAGCCAGGCAATTTAATAATCCACCAAAATAAAGAACTCAAGCATAAAGAAGCCCTGACAGAAGGACTGTTGATGAGCACTGGATCCATTCACATGTAGAACTAATACCAAACAATCATAGCAATGAAGGTTTCAAAACAGAATGTGAATATTATAAATCTGGACAATGTAAAAATAATATAATACAAAATTGGGAGGTGAGGCAGAGGAGATGGGAGTAGCAAGGAAGTTCTAATGTTCGCCATCTTTTGAAGCTGGGATATGTTATCCAAAATAAAAACATGTGGTGAAAAAAAACCTAAATGTTTTTCATAATTGCCTTTATTTAACAATGGAGCAGGAGTCCACAAATCACTGCCTGAGGGTGAACCACCTGTTTTTGTAAGTAAAGTTTCATTGGAACACAGCTTCACCCATTTGTTTCCATATTGTTTATGCTACTTTCCAGCTATAAAAATAGACTAAGACAGCTTAAAATTTTTACTCTCTGGCCCTTTAAGAAAAAATTTGCCAACCCATGCAGAGGAATCTTTTTTAATTCACAGGAATCTTGTGGTAAAGAAATATTTATTTGAGGCTTAATGATTTGTTGGGTTTATTTTATTTTTTATTTTTTTGATGTGGTTTTAAAGTCTTTATTGAATTTTTTACAATATTGCTTCTGTTTTGGTTTTTTGGCCACAAGGCATGTGGGATCTTAGCTCCCGACCAGGGATCGGACCCGCACCCCCTGTATTGGAAGGCGAAGTCTAAACCACGGGACCGCCAAGGGAAGTCCCAATTTGCTGGATTTAATTCAGCCTTTTCCCTTCGTATTAAATTCATGTCAAATTAAGTTTAACAATATAAGTCCTACTTTTATAAAACAATAGATCAATCACTCCAAAGATGTCAGGGATAGTGAATCACCTAATGATATTTGGTATGGTTTCTTAAACTTTCATCTCTGTGTTTTTCTGCATTATTTGGAATCTTTATAATGAGCATATATCATTATTACCAGAATAATAAAATAGAATGATTTTTCTATTTGAAAACACTGGAAGCAAATATACCAAGATATTCACAATAATTAATTCTGGCTGACAGGAATATGATTGCTGTTTTCTTCTTTAAGCTTTTATATATTTTTTAAATATTGAAGAAATTTTAAGCTATTATAGAGGATTTTGGCATAAAGTGATAAAGTTCTGAATTATAGTTTTGGAAACAGCAATAAGTACCAGATATGAGGGACATTGCTCTGTTTAGAATATGATTCTTTCATTAGTAGTATACAAACCAAAAAGCATGATTCAACATAAAATATAAAGCATGAGATAAAAGAGAATCCAGGGGACTTCCCTGGTGGTGCAGTGGTTAAGAATCCGCCTGCCAGTGCAGGGGACACGGGTTTGAGCCCCGGTCCAGGAAGATCCCACATGCCGCGGAGCAACTAAGCCCGTGCGACACAACTACTGAGCTTACGCTCTGAGCCTGTGAGCCACAACTACTGAGCCCACATGCCACAACTACTGAAGCCCACGTGCCTAGAGCCCATGCTCCGCAACAAGAGAAGCCACCGCAATGAGAAGCCTGAGCAGCGCAACCAAGAGTAGCCCCTGCTCGCCGCAACTAGAGAAAGCCCTTGCGTAGCAACGAAGACCCAACGCGGCCAAAAATTAATTAATTAATTATTTTTTTAAAAAAAGAGAGAGAGAGAGAGAGAGAGAAGCCAGAAGCAGATGATACTCGACTTCTGTTAGGCAATCAGCATATTCATAATGCCGGTTTCTTTAATTTGCATTAATCTAAACCTACCTTTCCAGTCTCATCCCCCACCTTATCCTCCTGATACACACAACATACTCCAGCCACACAGAGCCCTTCATCTTCAATGAGATCTTCATGCATTTGTATGCTATTTTGCTTTGCCGCCACCATTCTTTCTACCTACAATTGCATCCTCTTCTCTATGGGATATAATTCAGTGCTTCTTTTAAGACATAATTTAAGTATCACTGACTGCAATACATCTCAACCTTGGCTGCACAGCAGAATCACCTAGGGAGCTTTATAAAAATACCGAGGCCCAGGCCCCAGCACAGCTATTCTGATTTAATTGCCCTGGGTTAGGACCCAGGCAGCAGTATTTTTAAAAAGCTCCCTGAGTGATGCTAATATACAGCCAGGGTTGAGAGTCATTGCAAAGCCTTCTGCGATACCAGCAGGCGGTTAATTACTACCTCTTCTGCACTCTCATAGCTCTTAGATTTTCCATTGCTCATGAAATTTAATGCTTATTGTATTAAAGTTAGTGTTATATAGTAAATGCTCAGTAAACGCTGAAGGTTGTTACCGCCCTTCTTCCAACCAAGCATATGCAGAAATGTAAACTCACCAGGAAGTCACCCCTCCATGCCCCCTACACACACACACACACACACACACACACACACACACACACACACACACACACACAAACCCCTCACTGCCTTTTCAGCACAGCCCTAGACCTTGGGTCTGGCTTTTACATTGTTGAGATTTATGCAATGTAAAGAATTAAAGAAACCAGTGTTATGAATGTGCTGACTGCCTGAGAGAATCCGAACATCATCTGCCTTCCACTCTCATCTCTGTGTCACACTTTACATTGTGTTTGATGTCAGATCCTGCTACTTTAGCTTTCAAGAGCAGGTTGTCAGGTGTACTTTGTCAAAGGCTTTCAGAAAATCCAGATAAATGATGCTGTAAGCCCCGAAACTGCCAAAACTATATTTTACACCTTCACAGTACTTGACAATTTTATTTAAGTGGAATCTTTCTTCCTTCGATTTACCTTTGCCTCCCTGACCCTGAGATCAATCAGATAACTGGAGACCCTTCCATTTTTGATACTGAGTGTCCTCAGCTATGCCTGCGCCATGTCTGGAGCACAGTACACTGGGTGATTATCTCAGCCTCCCTGGTTAGGAGGAGCTCCTGGAAACTACTCCTCTCTGGAGGTGAGGTGGGGAAAGGAGAGCTGAGGATGAGGAAAGGAGACCAAGGTGC
This sequence comes from Phocoena phocoena, assembly GCF_963924675.1. NCBI lineage: Eukaryota > Metazoa > Chordata > Mammalia > Artiodactyla > Phocoenidae > Phocoena > Phocoena phocoena. The sequence goes on from NC_089220.1 coordinate 109,909,513, forward strand.
ATCAGCAAGACAGAAGTTCCATAATCACACAATGCGCATACACACTCTCATCAAGGCAAGACCCAGAGCACTGACCTTTCCTCTTCCCACTCACCTGGAAGGAAACCGATTGCATTAACAGTCTGCTCTTTCCTGTTAAAAATCCTATTTGTAAAAAAAAAAAAAAAAAAAAAAAAATCCTATTTGTAGTCATTTTAAACTGTCCTCACCAAACATCGCCAAAGGTTTTGGTGTCCATAGGATGGTAGTTGCTTATAGTTTCCCTTAAGCACCACATCCTGGCAGTGTGGCCCTAAAATAACTTTGTTCACAGACATTTCTCAGCCAGTAGATATTTATTTTGCAAAGTGATTTTCTCCCCAGAGTCTTGATGAAACTTTCCCTTTCTTTTTCCTTAAGGTCATCATGACCTTGATGAACAATAAGACGTACTACAACTGAGTCCAATGGCAAGTTTCACTAATGCAGAATCAGATCAATCTTCAAATTGAATAATCTTTGCATATCTAGTACTCTACGTGACCTGAGACAAATCTACTAAGCTTTCTGACTTGGTTCTTTATTAGTTAAATAGCAAACCGTTACCTAGTTCCCTTGGAAGTTGTACAAATTAATTAATGTTTGGAAAACAACTGGAAAATTTAAAACAGTCTATAAATACCAAACAGTTGCATCTTCCTTGCTGAGAGGGCCCAGGTAATTCATAACCTCCTATAATAAAGGTAAAATAATGTGCTTGGGCTCTACAATTAAATGTGGTTTATTTGCAATACATATAATCTTCGAAACCTAGAAACCATTTAATAGAAACAATTCATATTTCATAACTATAATAAAAGCATGTAATGACGTTAGGAAAAGTAATATCTACTGTAAGTGATCTAGACATCGTGTCTTTAACCATTTCTAAGATCTCCAAGAGTATGCTCAGAGTTTATCCTTAACCTGTTAATGTTGACTGATATATTTATCTTTACATTCTCCCAGTTTTTCTTTATCCTCAAAACTCTAATATGTATTTCCTAGAAAATTTGCCTGTATAAAACTTTGCTGTATTCAAAGCCTCCTGTCAAGATTTAGCACTTTTATATTTTAGTCATTAAAATTGAACAAAATCTTAATAGTTCCTTTATTAACTACTATACTGACTTTGCATATTGGAAATCACAACATGTTAATTGGATTTAATTAACTATTTTAAATTACACAAACTCCTTACAGTAGACAATAGCACAGGGTACTCATTAGCAATAAAACTGGAGCTGATATTGCTACTTTATTAAAACTTAATGAAACTATTCATAATCTTATTTATTTTTTACAAGAAGAAAACTGTGCTCATTTTGAAAGCAAAAAATGTCTGCTGAAAACAAATTTTTGATCATTTAGGTGAAGGCTCAGAAGTTAATAAAAGGGTCCACCATATCCAACCTCACGGTTCTGCCAGCTTCTCATCGCACGAATCCCTATTTCACCCCTGTGCCAGTCTTACAAGTGGATGCCAATAAAGGTTAGTGATTCAATAACCATTTTATATGTTTAGGAACATAGCAAAAGAGCACTGAGGTGGGACTGGGGGCCTGAGTTTGAATTTGGATTCAGCCACTAATTCTCCAAGATGACTTCAGACAAGTCAAGTCCTCACTGTAGCCTGAGTTTCCTTCTCTGTAAATCAGAAGGTTGGACTAGAGTCCCTTCCCACCTCTAAAATCCATGATTCTACAGATTTACTATTGATTTAGATGTTGATGTTATTACACATTAAAATTATTATTTTGTTTAAGTGATATTATTGTAATTTTTCAAGCTTCTGAGCTGATAGTTTCTGATGCTTTTCCGATAGAATTTAAAAACTTATTTCAATATACTATTATACAAAAATATGAAGCCAGAATTTATGCAATTAGCATTTAAACTATGCATGTCTTAGTCGAAATACCAGAGTTTGTGAAACCAGTAGATTTCTTGTTTTGTAAGCAAAAGGTCATGTCATCTTTATCTCAGTATCCCCAGTGCTTAGAACCATATCTAGCATTTTGTAGATACTAAATTGTTGGTTGAATGAATAAGCAAATGAAAGAGTAAGCAAATGACTAAGGACTGAGTGTCACAAGTGTAACCCTCTTTACTTCTCCCTGATACTTAATTGGCTGACATGTTAAAGAATTCTTTTTTTTTTTTTTTTGGTTGCACCAGGTCTTAGTTATGGCAGGTGGGCTCCTTAGTTGCAGCTCCAGGGCTCCTTAGTTGTGGCATGTAAACTCTTAGTTGCAGCATGCACATGGATCTAGTTCCCTGACCAGGGATCAAACCCAGGCCCCCTGCATTGGGAGTGTGGAGTCTTATCCACTGCACCACCAGGGAAGTCCCCCTAAAGAATTAAGTGGATCACCTTTTGTACCTCAAATATGAGCAAGTGAGATGATCTTTAATTATTTCTATCTCACTTTCTAACTGTTGTCTGGAGTATTTTGGATCTCAAGTTGGTTCCCCAGGGTTCTTCTGGTACCTGAAGATTTAAAGTCCCCCATCTTGTATCTCCTGTATCCTCTATCTGCTGACCCAGTCAGTGGTGGGGTACGGCAAAACTCAAGACAACCCTGCATCATTATAAGTCTCTTAATTGATTAAATTTCCTGCAACTGTAACAATTACTTTCCTAGTTACAAATCATTGTTGTTTAGAAATCTTTGTGACACATGCTTTTAGTTGGTTTACATAATGTTTACTCCCTGGGAAAACTTCAGCAGAGTTTCTACTTCTTGCTTTAGAAACACTTACATTCTTCCTGGGTCAAATTAAGATGAATAAAATAATGAATGAATCAATCAATCAATCTATCTATCTATACTTGCTTTAGCGATAGACACAATAAACAATTGCTGCAAAACAAAGGTAAATCTAGAGCCATGGCAACCTGGTCCAGAAAAACATCGTATTTTCATCCCTCAATTATCTGCCAGAGAACACATGGCCTACCATAATATTTGTAATTAATTAACCAATTAATCAACACATTTATTGAGTACTTGCCATATGTCTGGTACTGTGCAAGGTAATATGAACACCAGGAAAGCACAAGCCACACAAATGTAGATAGAATGTCCAGACTTTTACATGTCCTGATGCTGTGATCTGTCATTTAAGTCACCCCAGATCTACACAAGTCCAGCATGTGGTGAAAGATGAACAACATCCAGAAGAGAGAATAGTTTTGGAAAATGCAGGGCAAACTTCTCTACTTCTTTTTGAATTATCTTGCTAAATCCAAAGAAGAAAGCTTCCCCAACCCCTCCACAATGCTTAAGAATATAAGTCTCATAATAAAAATTTTCCGTTTAGGCTCTGTGTGACAGTGGGCAAGTTGCTCTCTGATCTTAGAATAAACTCTAAACTCTATAAACAAGGCATGCCTGACCTGGCCTCCCTTCCATTCTCATCTCATTCCGCTTTCTCTGTGCTCCAGCCACAGGGGACTTCTCTCTCTTCCTTATCAGGCCAAGCACTTTTTCACATCAGGCCTTCACAAGTGCTTTTACCTCTGCCTGTAAAAGTCATTTCCTCAAGCATCTGTCTTTTTCCTTTATAGATGATCACAGTTTGTAATTATATATTTATTTGTGAATTTATTTAATGTCTTCTCCACCACTAAAGGTTCCATGAGGTCTGTCTGGTTCACCATTGAATTCTCACTCTCCAGAATATTTCCTGAGTGGGGATATTATAACAGGCACTTAAATATTGGTTGAATGACTGACACAATGAATGAATTTCTAATTCCTAATCTAGTCAACAGGAAAGTGAGACAGTTTTGAAAATTAAATGAGACAAAGATGTTAAGGGATGATTTTCAAAAACAGGTAAAATCCTGACTCTCTTACAAATGAACACGTGTCAAAGATTTTATTTACTTAACTCATCAGTTAAAGGAGAGAATTTGTAAGCTGTCACAACTGGTCTGAAGGAGAATCCAAAGAACATATCTTTGTAGATCAGGAAAATTGAAATAAATTTGCAAATAGATGGAAAATTGACATTTCTATGGAAAGAAGGAATGTCCCTTCACCAGACAGAATTTTTTTTCATGTCTATAGATATGAATTATTTGCATTATTATCAGTTTTTTCCCCATAAGTTAACCTTAATCTCTACAGAATTGTAACATAGCCTAGTCAAAGACTAGGTTCAGATAATTCCTGAATGCATTCCATTGAAAAGGTATCCAGTAATCTCTTTTGCTTATTCTAAAACATAAAAAAAAATTTCCTATAATCTTCCCCCATTTTTGATACAAAATGATCTAAAAAAATTATTCACAAAATAAGGCTGGTCTCATTAGGTTTGGCCTGATAATTTACATAGGTGCAGCAAGAATGTTAATCACCACATAGGCCATCTTAAGTTTGCTCTGTTGGAAGTTTTCATAAGGAATCTCAGATTGAAGTTTTTAAATGCTCTATTACTTGTTATACTGAGGTTAGAAAATCAAGCCCAAGAAACTCTGTCCACCATATTTCAACTACAGAACCTATAAATTTGGGTACATTCCTCTCCTCTAGAGATGCTCCAAATATCCTAAGGTTCTTGGACCTGTTGGGAAATGACATTCCTTTCCACCTGTAAGGATGGAAATTCTGTAAGCCATGTATCAGGCCAGTTTTTCTGGGAGGGCTTTGGAAGCATTTGGTTCCATAAAGTCAAACTTAGTTCTTTAAATGTAACTTATTATACCTCACTAATAACAACATTCTTAAATTTGAAATTCCAGGCAAGTTCTTGGTTGCATAAGCAGTTTTTTCAATTATATCTTAATAAAAGAAGAAAAGATTCTTATTGAAACTATGCAAATAACCCATATTGCCATGAAAAGTAAGGAGGCTCAGTCAGAGTTTCTGAATTCGGGACGTGAGAGGGAGCTCATCTAAAGTAGTAGAAGTTCAATTTCCTTATTTTCTGGGAATTTTAGGAATATTCAATTCCTGTAAGTGCTCATTTCTCTCTGTAAGTCAATCAGAACACAGCTCCTTTAATTTGAGACTTTACAATCTAATTTATTAATACCATCTGGAGACAGGAAAACATTCTACACTCACAATGAGAAATAAAGGCCTTTCTGAATTACAGATACATAGACATACAGATACAGAGAGAGTTTATAGCTTCAATCCTACAATTTCAGCCACAAACGAAAAATAAACACAGAAACACAAAAATGTAATGGTCCAGAGAGCAAAAACTTAGTCTCCTTCCTTGTGGGTATGAAATTCCTAGTTGAATTGAGCTCAAAATACACACATAGACAAACAGAAGTCTACACACCATATTCTCGTCTCTCACTCGATAGGGAATAGATCTCTGTAAGATCCATTTACAAAACTCACCAAATTCTCAGTCGTAGCCACCAACAAGGACTAACGTATCAGCCATTAATATGGAGTAATATCAAAATTAGAGAAACAAGAGTCAGCAAAGTTCTATTGCCACTTTGAATTCACCTATGGGTGCCAAGAAAATAAGTGCCTGGCTTGGTTCCCTGTGATATGTACCTTTTCTGGCAATTTCAGGTGAATCTTTTGCTCATCTTGGTGGGATCTCCAAAATTGTTAAAGGATATATATTTTTGAAAGTAAAACCATGACTCTTATACAACTATAAAATGAACACATCAAAGATTCTGTTTAACTCATTAATTAAATGAGGGAACCAGTAAAATGTTACAATTGATTCAAAGAAGAATTCAAACAGCAGACAAATTTACAAACCAAAAATTTGGAAATAAATTTACAAATGCATGCAGAACTGAATTTTGGGGGGTGGGGAAAGTACTGTCCCTCCATGTGACAAAATTTATTTGCATATGTATAAACAAGAATTATTTGCACTGCTCTTGGTTTTCTATAAACTAACCTTAATCTCTACAGAATTGTAAAAGAGATTAATCAAAAACAAAGGTGATTATAGGGTCAGATAATCTCCAGAGTTTCCAGCCTTCTGATGAAAAGATAACCAGTAATCTCTTTTGCTTATTCCAAAATCATAACTTTTTCCTTATTCCAAAATCATAACTTTTTCCTTTTAATGGTAAATGCACACGTGTGTTTGTCTAAAATTAAGTGAATTGCTTCACCTAGTACTAAAGCAAGGGTTAAAATCATGCTCATATTCTTTGGGATTCTCAGAGAATGAAACTCATTCTAGTAATGAAAATACACTGAATTAGCAGCAGCTCTGTTTTCCACATCTGCAAAGTAGGCACAGTTCTTGGACATGGGATATGATATTTATAGGTGGAAAATATTTGTGAGGACAAAGAATTGGTCTTTATATTTTAAAGTAGTTAAATTCTGGTGTTACAACAATTAAAACCTGGAGTACTAATTTTGAAAAGGGCTTGAAGAGTTGTACTTGGGATCAGTAGTTCTTAAGTTTTAACAGTGCAAAAGATTGACCTGGAGTGCTTATTTAAAATGTAGATTACTGGCCCCAATTCTAGTGATTCTCAAACTTCAATGCACATAAATATCTCCTGGAGGCTTCCATAATGCAGATTCCCAGGGGCCTCAGAAATTTGGACAGGTCTGGGATGGGGCCCGGGAATCTCCATTTTTAATAATAAATTCTTGCCCCAGATAATCCTGCAGTAAGTAAACTGAAGACTTCTCTTTGGAATCATTGTTTTAGAATCATTTACCATCATTGTTTTGGAATCATTGTTCTTAGCGAAGTCTTCTTCAGCTCTCCCATCCCTCAGCGATCATTCTTCTGAATTCCTATAACCCTAGACTTTAATTTCCTGAATGTGACATAATATAGTCCTTAGAGATAATAAAGCAAATGAAAACAATATTTATCCCTCTTAGGATGTGTGCCAACTTCTTCAACCTAGTCCAGCTTAGGACACAGTTTTTTACTTGGATTTCATTGAGAGCCAGAGTTTTTATTTTTCTTCCTATTAGCTGAGAGCAACAAGAAGCTGAAGCCCTATCACATGTCTATGTCAAGTACTCCCTGAGTTTCTGGGTTTCTGGCTTCAATACCATAGATCCACTTTAATGTGAGTTTGGCCCCTCACATCAGGTTTTGCTCAATTATTCATTTACTCATTGATTTATTCATTTTTTAAAAACAATGTCTCCTGTCCTTAAAAAACCTTGGCACCAGTCATATTGACACAGTATGAGTTCTAGGAATTGTAAATTAGTCACATTAATACTAACCATGTTGCCCAGTAACACTAAAACAACCTACTTGGGCATTCACATCATCTGGTAATATGAGAAATGTCTAAAAATAACTCTTTTTTAAAAATAAAATATGACTCGTAACAACAGGAGCATGATTTCAAGCACACAGATTTTCTTTCTTTCAGAACCAAAGATCTCCTTAGTTATTGACTGTGTACCTGATTTCTCTGAATTTTAAAAAGAATACCAATATTATCAATAATTGAAAATGCCATTAAGTATAAAGAAGTTTCTGTTTGCATTGGAATTATATTTCTACCTTAAAATGAAATTATCACAGTACAAGTTTATTTCATAATACCATTATTAGAAATGCCATTTTTTCTTGGGTTAGATTAGGCTTAAATGAACAGTACTATGGCTATTTTTTTCTTGCAAATGATTAAGGCACTAAATGTAGTCTCACAAATAAACTAATGAATAGAGTAAGTGACACTTGTGAAATTTATAGAGTTCAGATTTTGTGGAAATGCTTGAAGTTAAACTCATATTCTTCTAACCTTCCTTTTTAGGTATTTTAAGTATGAGAGAACAAGGATTGATTCCACCAACAGCAAGAATTACCTTTCAGAATCCACCCATTACACCCAGAGCGGCTCCTCTGCATAGTTTTGGTGAAGCACGTAAGATTTTGACTACCGGTAAGACAGTCCTACCTGTATGTTAGTTGGGGATACACAGAAATTACCAAAATCTTTTATCTTCAATAATAGGACAGGAGGAAACTTGTAATGAATCTGAGTTTCACTTTACTGAATAAAGTAACTTTAGTCTCTTTATGAAATACCTACTCAGGGCCTGTGTTCTCTATGTGTTAGAAAGTTGGTATTTTCAAGGGATTTGCAGCTTGGTTGGGAAAATAAGACAAATATAATAAAAACAAATAACAATACAAAGTATTATAGACTGAAAACCAAATGTATGTTAAAGTCTAGTACTATAGGTGTTCAGAGGAATGATTGCTGACAGGTGAGATAATAAAAGACTTCAAAGAGGAGGCTGGATGAAATAGGAGAAAAGCACTGACCTGGGAATCTATTAACTAGTTGCAGAACCTCACACAAGCCATTTACTTTCTCTGGGCCTAAGCTTTACCAGTTATAAAATGAGGGGTTTTGGCTAAATTAATCCTTCTGTTCAACAAATATTTGTTGAATGCTTGCTTTATCCAAGGTAGCTGGGGATCTGACAAAGAATAAGTCAGACAACATTTCTACTCTCATGGTGCTTATAGTCTAGCAGATAAGTAAATGAGAATTTAAGCTAGGGATAAGTGCTAGAAATAAAATAAAACAACAGGGACAAGAGAGTGATAAAAGGAAGTGATTGCTTTGCTTGGGAGGGAAGGGTCAGGGAATGTGTCTTGGAAGATGTTGAGATCCAAATGATGAGAAGGAGCCAGTCATGTAAAGATCTAGGGAACAGTATTTCAGATGTAGGACAGCACAGGCACAAGGGCCTGAGGGACTAAGGAGGGAATGAGCAAGAAAGCTAGTGTGGCTAGAGGGCCAAGAGAGAGGGAAGAGATAAGGCTGGAGAGGTAGAGAAGACTGAAATGATGTCGGGTAGAGCAGGACTATGAGTTGTCCTCAATGTTCATTCTCCCCTACTTCCACAGTAATAGAATCATGGGTGGGCACATGTCAGCTTGACCAAAGACAACATCTCCTAGTCTTCCTTTCAGTGAGGTGTGCCATGTGCCCAAGTTCTAGACAATGAGGATGTAAGCAGAAGTGGAAAGGGAAACTTCTGGGCATGGCTTCCCCTTCTCATTTTTCATCTCTGGCTAGCTGGGATGCAGATGTGATGAGCAAGCACTTTGGAGCCAAAGATGGAACTCCAGGTTGAGTCTGGCAGAGATGCCCTGACAACCTGGGACTATCTTCCTTTCAACCGTTGTGTGAGAGAGAAATAAACTCTTAATTTGTTTAAGCCACTCAGTATATCTTAGGATATTCTTTTTAAATGCCTTAGACTATAGCAGAACCACTATGGCAGCCTTTCAAACCATGATTTGCAGTGGATTTAATCCTAATTACAATGAGAACTCACTGAAAAGTTTAAACAGGAGGATGAGGTGATCTGATTTACATTTTAATAAGACCATTCTGACTGCTTTACAGATAATGAATCATAGGGGAGCATGAGTAAAACCAAGAAGACTAGTAGTTAAAAGCCTATATTGGTAAACCAGGTGAGAAATGACGGTGGATTTGAGGAGGATGGTATCAATGGATATGAGGAGAAGTGAACAAATTCAGGTTATGTTTTGGAGGTGGAGCCATGAGGACTGGCTGATGGATAGGAGTGAGGGAAACAGAGGCATCAGGGATAAATATGCATGAACGTATGTATAAACATACCCCAATTTTGTATCCATTCTACTGTTGATGGGAATTTCAGTGGTTTATACCATAGAGCTATTATGAGTAATACCATTATGAACATTCTTGTACGTGTCTTTTCATGTAAATATGTATGTGTCGCTGTTGGATACATATCAAAAAGAAGAATTGCTGCGTCACAAGGTAAATACACACTCAGTTTTAGTAGATAATGCCAAACAGTTTTCCAAGGTGTTTATACTGAATTATTTTCCTACTAGCAATATATGAGCATTCCAGATCATATATATCTTTGTCAACACTTGATATTTCCTTTTGTTTGTTTGTTTTGCCATCCTGAAGACTCTGTTGTGGTAGCTCTTTGTGGGTTTAATTTCTATTTCCCTGATCACCCATAAAGTTGTGCAGTTGTTTTGATATGTGTATTGGTCATTTGAATACCTTCTTTTGTAAAGTGATTTAGAACTTTAACATTTCTTTTTTCTTTTTTAATGGGTTGTCTTTCTTTTTCTTATTTGTAGGAATTATGTATGTATTCTGGGTACTAATTTTTTATCAGTTATATGTATTACAAATAATTTTTTTATTCTATGGCTTGGTATTTCATTCTCCTACTGGTGTCTTTGTTTTTAACTAAACTTTTGATTTTGAGATAATTATAGATTCACATGCAGTTGTAAGAAATAATACAACGAGCTCCTTTGTCTCTTAACTCAATTTTTCCCAATAATAATATACTGCCAAACTATAGTACAATATGATGACTGAAATATTGATTCAGCCAAGATACTGAACATTTTCACAATTTTCACCACAACATTTCCTCATGTTGTCTTTTTATAGCCACAGCCGCTCCCCTCTCACCCCACACCCCTTTAAACCCTGGCAACCACTCATCTGTTCTCCATTTCTATAATTTTATCATTTCAAATATGTTAGATAAATGGACTCATACGATGTGTAACATTTTGGGATTTTTTTTTTTTTTTTTTTTTTTTTGCGGTACGCGGGCCTCTCACTCCTGTGGCCTCTCCTGATGTGGAGCACAGGCTCCGGACGCGCAGGCTCAGCGGCCATGGCTCATGGGCCCAGCAGCTCTGCGGCATGTGCGATCTTCCCGGACTGGGGCACGAACCTGCATCCCCTGCAGCGGCAGGCGGACTCTCAACCACTGCGCCACCAGGGAAGCCCGGATTTTTTTTTTTTTCACTCAGCATAATTCTCTGGAGATTTTATCCAGGTTGTTGCTTATATCAGTAGTTTATACCTTTTTACTGCTGACTAGTAATCCACAGTATGAGTGTACCACAGTTGTTAAACCATTCACCAGCTGAAGGATGTATGGGTTGTTTCCAGTTTGGGGCTACTATGAATAAAGTTGCTATAAACATTTGTGTACAGGTTTTTGTATGAACATATGTTTTCATTTCTTTAAGATAAATGCCCAGAGCATAATTGCTGGATCCCATGGTAGTTGCATGCTTATTTCCTCTACATACACTTAGAGCCACATCAGACAGTGTTATAATTTTTGTTTCAAACATCATATATAACTTAGAAAACTCAAGAGGAAAAAGGAAGTCTATTGTTTTTACCCATATTTTTGTTTTACCATGTTCTTTCTTCTTTTCTGATGTGCAAAGATTCCTTCTTTTATCATTTCCCTTCAATTGAGAGAATTTTCTTTAGCCATTGCTTAGGGTCATTATACTAGTGACCCTAAATTATCTTAATTTTTCTTCATCTTAGAATGTCTTGATTTCTCCTTTATTCCTAAAGGATATCTTCACTAGATATAAGATTCTGGGTTGACAATGCTTTTCTTTCAGCACTTAAAAAAACTGTGCCACTTTCTTTTCTTCTCCATGGTTTCTGATGAGAAATCCACTGTCTTTTGAATTTTTTCCTCATGTAGGTAAGGTGTTGTTTTTCTCTTCCTGCTTTCAAGATTTTTCTCTGTCTTTAGTTTTTAGAAGTCTGACTGTGTCTTAGCGTGGATTTCTTTGGTTTGATCCTGTTTGGGTTTGGCTCATCTTGAAGCTGTAGGTTTATATATTTTCCCAAATTTTGGAAGTTTTCAGCCAGTATTTCTTTGAGTACTTTTTTCAGCTTTGCCCTCTATTGTTTCTCCTTCTGGGCTACAATGATACAAATGTTAGATCTCTTCCTACAATCCCACAAGTCCTTGAGTCTCTGTTAATCTCTTCCCCCTAGTCTATTTTCTCTCCATTGATCAGACTGGGTAATCTCTATTTTTCTGTCTTCTAGTTCAGGGGTCCCCAGCCCCCAGGCCGCAGACCGGTACCAGTCCATTTCCGGTCCATGGCCAGTTAGGAACCAGGCTGCACAGCAGGAGGAGACTGGCAGGTGAGCGAGCAAGTGAAGCTCTGTCTGCCGCTCCCCATCCCTCCCCATCACTCGCATTACCACCTGAAGCATCCCCCCACCCCATCTGTGCAAAAATTGTCTTCCACAAAACCGGTCCCTGGTGCCCAAAAGGTTGGGGACCGCTGTTCTAGCTCATTGATTCCCCTGCCTCCTACATTCTGTTGTTGAGCCATCCACTGAATTTGTATTCAGATGACCATAGTTTTCTGTTCCAAAATTTCAATTTGTTAAAAAATATACACTTAAAAATGGTTAAGATGGTAAACGTATTGTGGGGTTTTTCTTTTGTTTCTTTGTTTGTTTTTTGCCACACCACGCAGCCTGTGGGATCTTAGTCCCCCAACCAGGGACTGAACCCGGACCACAGCAATGAAAGTGCTGAGTCCTAACAACTGCATCACCAGAGAATTCCCTGTTACATGTATTTTTTAAAATACTTTATTTATTTGGTTGTGCCGGGTCTTAATTGCAGCAGGCATGCTCCTTAGTTGCAGCTTGCCAGCTCCTTAGTTGTGGCACATGGGCTCAGTTGAGGCAGGTGGGCTCCATAGTTGTGGCATGCAAACTCTTAGTTGCAGCATGCATGTGGGATCTGGTTCCCTGACCAGGGGTGGAAGCCAGACCCCCTGCATTGGGAGCATGAGTTTAACCACTGCGCCACTAGGGAAGCCCCTGTTATGTGTATTTTAACACAATTTAAAAATTCAACTTGGTTCCTCTTTATATGTTCTATTTCTTTGTGGAATCTTTCTATTTCTTTGCTGAGTTTTTATATTTTTTCATTTGTTTCAAGTGTTTCTGTAATTGCTTGTGGAACATTTTTATGATGGCTACTTTAAAACTTTTGTCAGGTAAATTCTAAGATCTCTGTTATCTCAGTGCTGGTATCTATTCCTTGTTTTATTATTCAGTTTAACATCTTCCTGGTTCTTGGTATGGTGAGTGGTTTTCAATAGAAACTTTGACATTGTGGGTATTATGTTATAAGACTCTGGTTCTTATTTAATCTGTTTTATCTGGTTCCTCTGACACCCCTATTAATTCCCTATGCATCTGAGGAATAAGCCAAATTAGCTATGATATATCATCCTGTTTATGTATTGCTAGATTTCATTTGCTAATATTTTGTTTACCATTGTTGTTGATGCATGAGGCTGTCCTAAATTTTCCCTTTCCTATGTTTTCCTTAGGTTTTAGTATCCAGGTTAGTTTTGCCTTCAGTGAGTGAGTACTATCTCTTTTTATATTCTCTGGAAGAGTTTGGATAAAATTGGTTATATTTCTTTCTTAAAGAAATAAGTTTGGAAGAATTTACCAGTGAAGCCATTTGAATTTGTAGTTTTCTTTGGGAGTAGGTTTATAATTGTAGGTTTAATTTCTTTAACAGGTATAGGACTATTTTGATTATCTCTTTTGTCTGTTTCAGTTCAGTAAATTAACTTTGTCTAAGAAATTTGTCCATTTTGTTTAAACCTTCAAATTTATTGGAATAAGGTTGTTTATAATATCCTCTAATTATTTTTGTAACACCTGTAAAACCTGTGGTGATGTACATTTTCATTCCTGATGTTGGTTATTTACGCCTTTCTGTTTTTTCCTTGATTGGTCTCTCTAGGAGTTTATTCATTTTATTATTATTTTCAAACAACCAAATTTTGATGTTACTGATTCTTTCTACTAGATATTTGTTTTCTATTTTATTGGTATCTGCTCTTACCTTTATTATTTCTTCCTTCTGTTTACTTTTTCGAGGTTTAATTTTCCTATTTTCTTAACTTATTGTTACACACCCTTAGCTCATTAATTTCAGCTATTTGTTTCTGATATATAAACAGAAGGTTATAAATTTCACACAAAGCACTACTTTAGCCAAATTCCCTAAGTTTGTTATGTCATATTTCCATTACCATTTAATTCAAAACATTTTCTAATTTCCATTGCAATTTCTTCTTCAACCCATGGAATATTTTGAAATATATAAATTTGAGTACTTTGTACGTATCCTTTTTATTATTGATTTCCAGCCTAACTCCATTGTTTAGAGGACATACTATGTATGCTTTCAATTATTTGAAATCTGACTTGCTTCTTGGTCTTTGCATATGATCAACTTGGATGAGCACATATTCTGCATTTATTAAGTGCAGTGTTATGAATATATTCAGTTAAGTCAACTTAATCATGTTATTCAAATTTATGTCTCTATTAATTTTTTTTGCCCATTTATTCCATCTACTGCTAAGAGAGGTATGTTGAAGTCTCAAACTATGATTGTAAATTTATCTATTTCCTTTTATTTTTTGTCAGTTTTTTCTTAATATCACACATATTTTAAATTTACTCTTTACAGAAGGAAATGTATTTTTCACCAAAAGTAACAAGTGCACTAAAAAGTAAGAATCAGTTTTAAGCAAGGGTGAACAAACTCTTTATGTTAAGGGTCAGATAGAAAATATTATAAGCACTGCATGCCACATGTAATCTCTGTACATATTCTTGTTATTTTGTTTTGTTTTGTTTTTGCAACCCTTAAAAATTGTAAAAACCTTTCTTAGCTTGAGGACCATAGAAAAACAGGCTACAGGCCAGATTTGGACTATGGAATACTTGACTTTAAGTATTAAAGTTTAATGTATTCTAGTAATTATACTGAGAGCTAAATAAAATTTAAATCAATAGGTATATTTGTACACTGACTATATGCCCAGTTTCCAACATTTTATCCTCTGTACTTTCAATATTATGAAATACTTCTGGGTTTCTTTAATGTGATTTTTTTTTTTCTGGCATCACATCCTCTGGAACATGTTCACCCTTTCATCACAACCACTTTTCTCATTTTTGTCAATAAGTTAACCTTAAAGTTCCTCTGGCTGCATTACCAGAGTCTTGCGAATGGTGGCAATATCAACATTCCAATAGTCAGCTATTTCTTCTAGAATTCTACTTATAATCAATTTTTATTTCACTTTCAGCACTATCAGTTTTCAGGGTATTTTGCTGAACTTTCAGCTTTGTTAACCGATTCTACCTTTCAATTATCAACTTTGGTAAAAAATCATGTGGATTTATCATTGAGAGAAAAGAAGGCAATACCACTACATTCTTTGCAGTCTGTGTGTGAACCCAAAAGCAGATACACAGTGGCCAATCACTGATCATGATATGCACCTTTCACTTACATAATGATTTGTGGAACAAAGATCTAGCAGCAAAGTTTGTGCTTTATGCCATTACTGACAGTTACTATACCATTGTAACTGAAATTTGAACCCTGCTGTTGGGGAACTGGTATTATTTAACGAAACAGTGGTACCAAATTTGTGCCTATTGGAATGGAACAAAGTGAAGACTCTTTGTATAATAAATGTGAATGGTCTAAACACACCAGTTAAAAGACACAGATTGTCAGATTGGATAAATAAAAAAGACTCAACTATATGTGGTCTACAAGAAACTAACTTTAAATACAGAGACATAGAGAAGTTAAAATAGAAGGAGGGGAGAAGTGATAAATCTTACTTACAGAAGAATTCAAATAATATAAGTAGTTATTCCTCCCTCCAGGAGGTGGAGCTTAATTCTCCCTCCTTTGAATGTGGGCTGGACTTAATGACTCATATCCAAATAATAGGGTATGGAAAGGGGAAAAATTAAAAATTTACAGAGGAGAAGTCTGGCAAGCCCTACCTTAACCAAGGATAATACATCATGACCATGTAGGGTTTATCCCAGGAATGCAGGACTTTCTCAACACTGAAAAGTCAATGTAAGTAAATCAGAAAGAGAAAAACAAATACTGTACGCTAACACATATATATGGAATCTAGAAAAAAAAGATGGTTTTGAAGAACCTAGGGGCAGGACAGGAATAAGGACATAGAGAATGGACTTGAGGACACAGGGAGGGGGAAGGGTCAGGTGGGATGAAGTGAGAAAGTGACATGGACATATATACACTAACAAATGTAAAATAGATAGTTAGTGGGAAGTAGCTTCATAGCACAGGGAGATCAGCTCAGTGCTTTGTGACCACCTAGAGGAGTGAAATAGGGAGGGTGGTAGGGAGACAAAAGAGGGAGGGGATATGGGGTTATATGTATACATATAGATGATTCACTTTATTATACAGCAGAAACTAATATAACATTGTAAAGCAATTAGACTCCAATAAAGATGTTTAAATAAAAGAAAAAAAAGAACTAAACAAAAGAGATGGTATAATTTTTAAAAAGTCAATGTAAGTCATCATATCAATAGACTGAAGAAGAAAAATCATATGACCACCACAATAAATAAAAATAAAATAAAATTCAACATCCATTTGAATTGAAAGCCCTAAGCAAACTAGGAATGTAAGGAACTTCCTCAGACTGATATAGGATATCTACAGTTAAAATCTTACTTAATGGTGAAAAACCAACTGCTTTCTCCCTAAGATCAGGAATAATACAAGAATATCCACTCTCACCACATCTATTCAACATGTACTGAATATCCTAGCCAATGCAATGAGGTAAGAAAAACAAAGGCATGCAGATGGAAAGAGAAGAAATAAAATAACCTCTTTGTAAACAGAATGATTACTACATGGAAAATCTGAAAGAATCTAACACACACACACACAAACACAAAGCCACTAAAATGAATAAGGGAGGTTAGCATGGTTTCAGGATACAAGGTTAATATGCAAAATTAATTGAATTTCTATATACTAGAAAGGAACAATTGGAAATTGAATTTTAAAAACAATACCATTAAAATAAAACCAAAAAATGAAATACTTAGGTATGAAACTAAAAAATATGTACAAGATCCGTATGCTGAAAACTCCAAAATGCTAATGAAAAAAATTCAAAGAAGACCTAAATAAATGGAAAGGTAAGCCATGTTTACTGGTTAGAAGACTTGATATTGTTATGATGTTAATTCTCCCAAAATTGTCTAGAAATTCAATGAAATCCAAATCAAGATCAGTAGACTTTTCTTGGTAGAAATTAACAAGTCAATTCTAAAATTTGTATGGAAAGGTAAAGATGGTATAATAACCAAAACAATTCTGAAAAAGAAAACATCAGAGGATTCATGTTATCTGAGTTAGTATAAAGCTAGAGTTATCAGGACAATGTGGTATCAGAAAAGGATAAAGACAGCGGTCAGTGGAACAGAATAGAGAGTTCACACATATACACTGATTTTTCACAAAACTGCAAAGGCAATTCAATGGAGAAAGGACAGTCTTTTCAATAAATGATGCTTGAATAATTGAAGATAGCTATATACAGAACCTTGACCCACACCTTGCACCATATACAAAGATTTATTCAAAATGTATCATAGAAGTCAGGGTAAAGCCTAAAACTATAAAACTTTTAGAAGAAAACAAAGGAGGAAAATCTTTGTTTTCTTGGGTTAAGCAAAGATTTCTTAGATGCCACATGAAAAGCATAATCCACAAGAGTAGAAAAACTAATATCTTGGCCTTAATCAAAACTTAAAACTTCTATTCTTTGAAAGACAGTGTTAAGATGGTGAAAAGAAAAGCTACAAATTGGGGTAAAAATTTCAAAACACATCCTTGATAAAGAATTTTTTTGTCCAAAATATATAAAGAACCCTCATAATTCAATAATAAGAAAACAAGCAATCCGACAGAGCTTCAAGATGGCGGAGGAGTAAGATATGCAGATCACCTTCTTCCCCACAAATACATCAAAAATACATCTACATGTGGAACAACTCCTACAGAACACCTACTGAATGCTACAGAAGACCTCAGACTTCCCAAAAGCCGAATACCAGACAACAGAAGGAAGAAGAACTACAATCCTGCAGCCTGTGGAAAAAAAACCACATTCACAGAAAGACAGACAAGATGAAAAGACAGAGGGCTATGTACCAGATGAAGGAACAAGATAAACCCCAGAAAAACAACTAAATGAAGTGGAGATACGCAGCCTTCCAGAAAAAGAATTCAGAATAATGATATGATTATCATTGTGAGAATAATGATATGATTATCAGAATAATGATATGATTCAGAATAATGATACTGAAGATGATCCAGGACCTCGGAAAAAGAATGGAGGCAAAGATCAAGAAGATGCAAGAAATGTTTAACAAAGACCTAGAAGAAGTAAAGAACAAACACCTAGAAGAATTAAACAACAAACAAACAGAGGTGAACAATACAATAACTAAAATGAAAAATACACTAGAAGGAACCAATAGCATAATAACTGAGGCAGAAGAACAGATAAGTGAGTTGGAAGACAGAATGGTGGAATTCACTGCTGCAGAACAGAATAAAGAATGAAAAGAAATGAAGACAGCCTAAGAGACCTCTGGGAAATCATTAAACGCAACAACATTCGCATCATAGGGGTCCCAGAAGGAGAAGAGAGAGAGAAAGGACCTGAGAAAATATTTGAAGAGATTATAGTCGAAAAATTCCCTAACATGGGTAGGGAAATAGTCACCCAAGTCCAGGAAGCGCAGACAGGCCCACACAGGATAAACCCAAGGAGAAATATGCCGAGACACATAGTAATCAAACTGACAAAAATTAAATACAAAGAAAAATTATTGAAAGCAACAAGGGAAAAATGACAAATAACATACAAGGGAACTCCCATAAGGTTAACAGTTGATTTCTCAGCAGAAACTCTACAAGCCAGAAGGGAGTGGCATGACATATTCAAAGTGATGAAAGGGAAGAACCTACAATCAAGATTACTCTACCCAGCAAGGATCTCATTCAGATTCGACGGAGAAATCAAAAGCTTTACAGACAAGCAAAAGCTAAGAGAATTCAGCACCACCAAACCGGCTCTACAACAAATGCTAAAGGAACTTCTCTAAGTGGGAAACACAAGAGAAGAAAAGGACCTACAAAAACAAACCCATAACAATTAAGAAAATGGTAATAGGAACATACATATCGATAATTATCTTAAATGTGAATGGATTAAATGCTCCAACCAAAAGACACAGGCTTGCTGAATGGATATAAAAACAAGACCCCATATATATGCTGTCTACAAGAGACCCACTTCAGACCTAAGGACACATACAGACTGAAAGTGAGGGGATGGAAAAAGATAGTCCATGCAAATGGAAATCAGAAGAAAGCTGGAGTAGCAATACTCATATCAGATAAGATAGACTTTAAAATAAAGAATGTTACAAGAGACGAGGAAGGACACTACATAATGATCAAGGGATCAATCCAAGAAGAAGATATAACAATTATAAATATATATGCACCCAACATAGGAGCACCTCAATACATAAGGCAACTGCTAACAGCTATAAAAGAGGAAATCGACAGTAACACAATAATAGTGGGGGACTTTAACACCTCACTTACACCAATGGACAGATCATCCAAACAGAAAATTAATAAGGAAACACAAGCTTTAAATGACACAACAGACCAGATAGATTTAATTGATATTTATAGGACATTCCACCCAAAAACAGCAGATTACACTTTCTTCTCAAGTGTACACGGAACATTCTCCAGGATAGATCACATATTGGGTCACAAATCAAACCTCAGTAAATTTAAGAAAATTGAAATCATATCAAGCATCTTTTCTGACCACAACACTATGAGATTAGAAATCAATTACAGGGAAAAAAACATTAAAAATACAAACACATGGCAGCTAAACAATACACTACTAAATAACCAAGAGATCACTGAAGAACTCAAACAGGAAATTAAAAAATACCTAGAGACAAATGACAACGAAAACACGATGATCCAAAACCTATGGGATGCAGCAAAAGCAGCTCTAAGAGGGAAGTTTATAGCCATACAAGCCTACCTCAAGAAACAAGAAAAATCTCAAATAAACAATCTAACTTTACACCTAAAGGAACTAGAGAAAGAAGAACAAACAAAACCCAAAATTAGCAGAAGGAAAGAAATCATAAAGATCAGAGCAGAAATAATTGAAATAGAATCAAAGAAAACAATAGCAAACATCAATAAAACTAAAAGCTGGTTCTTTGAGAAGATAAACAAAATTGATAAACCTTTAGCCAAACTCATCAAGAAAAAGAGGGAGAGGACTCAAATCAATAAAATTAGAAATGGAAAAGGAAAAGTTACAACAGACAGTGCAGAAATACAAGGCATCCTAAGAGACTACTACAAGCAACTCTATGCCAATAAAAGGACAACCTGGAGAAATGGACAATTTCTTAGAAAGGTATAACCTTCCAAGACTGAACCAGGAAGAAATAGAAAATATGAACAGACCAATCACAAGTAATGAAATTGAAACTGTGATTAAAAATCTTCCAACAAAGTCCAGGACCAGAAGGCTTCACAGGTGAATTCTATCAGACATTTAGAGAAAAGCTAACACCCATCCTTCTCAAACTCTTCCAAAAAATTGCAGAGGAAGGAACACTCCCAAGCTCATTCTATGAGGCCACCATCACCCTGATACCAAAACCAGACAACGATACTACAAAAAAAGAAAATTACAGACGAATATCATTGATGAATATAGATCCAAAAATCCTCAGCAAAATACTAGGAAACAGAATCCAACAACACATTAAAAGGATCATACACCCTGATCAAGTGGGATTTATCCCAGGGATGCAAGGATTCTTCAATATGTGCAAATCAATCAATGTGATACACCATATTAACAATTTAAATAATAAAAACCATATGATCATCTCAATAGATGCAGAAAAAGCTTTTGACAAAATTCAAAACCAATTTATGATAAAAACTCTCCAGAAAGGGGGCATAGAGGGAACCTACTTCAACATAATAAACGCCATATATGACAAACCCACAGCAAACATCATTCTCAATGGTAAAAACTGAAAGCATTTCCTCTACGATCAGGAACAAGACAAGGATGTCCACTCTCACCACTATTATTCAAAATAATTTTGGAAGTCCTAGCCATGGCAATCAGAGAAGAAAAAGAAATAAAAGGAATACAAATTGGAAAAGAAGAAGTAAAACTGTCACTGTTTGCAGATGACATGATATTATACATAGAGAATCCTAAAAATGCCACCAGACAACTACCAGAGCTAATCAATGAATTTGGTAAAGTTGCAGGATACAAAATTAATGCACAGACATCTCTTGCATTCCTATACACTAATGATGAAAAATCTGAAAGAGAAATTAAGAAAACACTCCCATTTACCATTGCAACAAAAAGAGTAAAATACCTAGGAATAAACCTACCTAAGGAGGGCTTCCCTGGTGGCACAGTGGTTGAGAGTCCGCCTGCCGATGCACGGGACACGGGTTCGTGCCCTGGTCCAGGAAGATCCCACATGCCACAGAGCGGTTGCGTCCGTGAACCATGGCCGCTGAGCCTGCGTGTCCGGAGCCTGTGTGTCTGGAGCCTGTGCTCCGCAACGGGAGAGGCCACAACAGTGAGAGGCCCGCATACCACACAAAAAAAATAAACAAAAAAAAACCTACCTAAGGAGACAGAAGACCTGTATGCAGAAAACTATAAGACACTGATGAAAGAAATGAAAGATGACACCAACAGATGGAGAGATATAGCATGTTCTCAGATTGGAAGAATCAATATTGTGAAAATGACTATACTACCCAAAGCAATCTACAGATTCAATTCAATCCCTATTAAATTACCAATGGCATTTTTTACGGAACTAGAACAAAAAATCTTAAAATTTGTATGGAGACACAAAAGACCCCGAATAGCCAAAGCAGTCTTGAGGGGAAAAAGCGGAGCTGGAGGAATCAGACTCCCTGACTTCAGACTATACTACAAAGCTACAGTAATCAAGACAATATGGTACTGGCACAGAAACATAGATCAATGGAACAAGGTAGAAAGCCCAGATATAAACCCATGCACCTATGGTCAACTAATCTATGAGAAAGGAGGCAAGCATATACAATGGAGAAAATACAGTCTCTTCAATAAGTGGTGCTGGGAAAACTGGACAGCTACATGTAAAAGAATGAAATTAGAACACTCCCTAACACCATACACAAAAATAAACTCAAAATGGATTAAAGACCTAAATGTAAGGCCAGACACTATAAAACTCTTAGAGGAAAACATAGGAAGAACACTCTTTGAGATAAATCACAGCAAGATCTTTTTTGATCCACCTCCTAGAGTAATGGAAATAAAAACAAATGGGACCTAATGAAACTTAATAGCTTTTGTAAAGCAAAGGAAACTACAAACAAGACAAAAAGATAATCCTCAGAATGGGAGAAAATATTTGCAAACAAATCAATGGACAAATGAGTAATCTCCAAAATATATAAACAGCTCATGCAGCTCAATATTAAAAAAACAAACAACCCAATCCAAAAATGGGCAGAAGACTTAAATAGACATTTCTCCAAAGAAGGCATAAGATGGCCAAGAAGCACATGAAAAGTTGCTCAACATCACTAATTATTAGAGAAATGCAAATCAAAACTATAATGAGGTATCACCTCATACCAGTTAGAATGGGCATCATCAGAAAATCTACAAACAACAGATGCTGGAGAGGGTGTGGAGAAAAGGGAACCCTCTTGCACTGCTGGTGGGATGTAAAGTGATACAACCACTATGGAGAACAGTATGGAGGTTCCTTAAAAAACTAAAAGTAGAATTACCATATGACCCAGCAATCCCACTACTGGGCATATACTAAGAGAAAACCATAATTCAAAAACACACATGCACCCCAATGTTCATTGCAGCACTACTTACAATAGTCAGGTCATGGAAATGCCCATCGACAGACGAATGGATAAAGAAGATGTCGTACATATATACAATGGAGTGTTACTCAGCCATAAAAAGGAATGAAATTGGGTCATTTGTAGACATGTGGATGGATCTAGAGACTGTCATACAGAGTGAAGTAAGTCAGAAAGAGAAAAACAAATATTACATATTAACGCATATATGTGGAACCTAGAATAATGGTATAGATGAACCGGTTTACAGGGCAGAAATTCAGACACAGATGTAGAGAACAAACGTATGGACACCAAGGGGGGAAAGCAGTGGTGGGTGGGGGTGGAGGTGTGATGAATTGGGAGGTTGGGATTGACATGTATACACTGATGTGTATAAAATGGATGACTAATAAGAACCTGCTGTATAAAAATAAAATAAAATAAAATTCAAAAATAATATTTGAGTTCAATAAAAAAGAAACAGAACAACAAATATTGTTTATTAATGCATATATGTAGAACCTAGAAAAATGGTACAGATGAACCGGTTTGCAGGGCAGAAATTGAGACACAGATGTAGAGAACAAATGTATGGACACCAAGGGGGAAAGCGGTGGGATGAATTGGGAGATTGGGATTGACATATATACACTAATATGTATAAAATGGATAACTAATAAGAACCTGCTGTATAAAAAAATAAATAAAATAAAAGCCAAATACCTTCTCTATCCACTGGAAAAAAACAGATTGTAAAAGCTATTAAGAAAACATAAAATACCTATGATAAACCATGATGGAAAAGAACATGAAAAATAATATATATATGTATAACTGAGTCACTTTGCTGTACAGCCAAAATTAAACACAATACTGCAAATCAACTATACTTCAATAAATTTTCTTTTAAAAAGAGAAAAGAAAAAAACAAACAAGCAACCCAATAACATAATGGACAAAAGATCTGAACAGACATTTTACCAAAGAACATAAATGAATGGTAAATAGATATATGAAAGTATGCTTAACATCATTAATCACTAGGGAAATAGAAATTAAAGCAAGTCTTAATAAACTTAAGACAACTGAAATCACACCAAGGTTCTTTTCCAAACACAATGGTATGAAAGTAGAAATCAATTACAAAAGAAAAACTGGAAAATTCATAAATATGTGCAGATTAAACAACAGACTCCAGAACAACCAGTGGGTGAAAGAAGAAATCAAAGGGAAATTTTAAAAGATCGTGAGACAAATGGAAATACACCATACCAAAGCTTATGGGATGCAAAAAAAGGAGTTCTAAGACAGAAGTTTATAGCAATAAATGTCAACATTAAGAGAAAAGAAAAATCTGAAATAAACAACCGAACTTTACACTAAGAACAAACTAAGCCAAAAGATACAGGAAGGAAATAACAAAGACCAGAGTGGAAAGAAATGAAATAGATACCAGAAAGACAAGGGAGACTATCAATGAAAAATAAGAGTTGTTTTTGGAAAGATAAACAAATATACAAACCTCTAGCTAGACTAAAAAAAGAGAGACAACTCAAATAAATAAAAGCAGAAATGAAAGAGGAGACATTACAACACAGAAATACTAAGGCTCATAAGAAACAACTATGAATAATTATATGCCAAAAAATTAGACAGAAGAAATGGAAGAAATGGATAAATTCCTGGAAACATAAATCTACCAAGTCTGAATCATGAAAAAACCGAAAATCTGAACAGACCAATTATTAGCAAGGAGATTGAACCAGTAATCAAAACCTCTCAACAAAGAAAAGTCCAGGACCAGATGAGTTTACTGGTGAATTCCACCAAGCATTGAAAGAAAAATTAATAGCAATTCTTCTCAAATTCTTCCAAAAAAGTAAAGTAAGAGGGAACACTTCCAAACTCATTTACCCTCATACCAAAGCCAGACCAGGACACTACAAGAAAAGAAAATAACAGGCCAATATTCCCAGTGAACACAGATGCAAAAATCCTCAAGAAAATATGAGCAAAGTGAATTCAACAGCACATTAAAAGGATCACACACCATAATCAAGGAGGATTTATCCCTGAGATGCAAGGATGGTTCAACATATGCAAATCAATAAATGTGATACACCTCATTAACAAAACAAAGGATAAAAATCATATGATCATCTCAGTAGCTGCAGAAAAAGCATTTGAAAATTCAACATCCTTTCATGATAAAAACTCTCAAAAAACTGGTATAGAAGAAACATACTTCAACATAATAAATGCCATATATGACAGACCACAGCTAACATTATACTCAAAAGTTAAAAGCTAGGGCTTCCCTGGTGGCACAGTGGTTGAGAGTCTGCCTGCCGATGCAGGGGACACAGGTTCGTGCCCCGGTCCGGGAAGATCCCACATGCCGCGGAGTGTCTGGGCCCGTGAGCCATGGCCGCTGAGCCTGCATTCCAGAGCCTGTGCTCTGCAACAGGAGAGGCCACAACAGTGAGAGGCACGCATACCACACACACACAAAAAAAGCTAAAAGTTTTTCCTCTAAGATCAGGCATGAGACAAGGATGCCCAGTCTTGCCACTTTTATTCAACATAGTTGTGGAAGTCCTAACCAGAGGTATTAGGCAAGAAAAAGAAATAAAAGGCATCTAAATCAGAAAGGAAGAAGTAAAACTATCTCTGCAGATAACATAATATATATTGAAAACCCTAAAGTTACTACCAAAAAATGGTTGAAACTAATCAATGAATTCAGTAAAGTTGCAGTATACAAAAATCACTATACAAAAATCAGTTGCATTTTTATACACTAACAACTATCAGAAAGAGAAATTAAGAAAACAGTCCCATTTACAACAGCACCAAAAACAATAATGTACTTAATGAAAACTGTAAAACATTGATGAAAGAAGTTGACACAAATAACTGGAAAGCTATTCTGTGTTCATGGACTGGAAGAATTAGTATTGTTAAAATGGTCATACTGTCCAAAGCAATCTGCAGATTCAATGCAATCCCTATTAAAAACCCAATAGCATTTTTCACAGAAATAGAAAAAATAATCCTAATATTCATATAGAACCACAAGAGGCACCAAATAGTGAAAATAATCTTGAGGAAGAAGAACAAAACTGGAGGCATCACATTTCCTGATTCCAAACGATATTACAAAGCTATAGTAACCAAAACAGCATGTTATTGGCATAAAAACAGACACATAGATCTATGGAACCAAACAGAGAGCCCAGAAATAAACTCATGCTTTTATGGCCAATTAATTTTTGCAAAGAATTGAAAAATATACAATGGGGAAAGGTTAATCTCTTCAATAAATAGCGTTGGGAAAACTAGACAGCCACGTTAAGAAGAATAAGAGTGGGCCCTTATCTCATATCATACACAAAAATTGACTCAAAATGGATTAAAGACTTGAACATTAGATGTGAAACCATAAAACTCCTAAGGAAAAAGCATAGAGGATAAGCTCTTGGAAATGATTTTTTTTTTTTGATTTGACACCAAAAGCAAAGGCAACCAATGCAAAAATAAACAAGTTAGGCTACATCAAATTAAAAAGTTTCTGCACAGCAAAGGAAATTATCAACAAAATGAAAAAGCAACCTGTGGAATGGGATAAAATATATGCAAACCACATATCTAATAAAGGGCTAATACACAAAATATACAAGAAACTCATAGAACTCAATAGCAAAAAAACAAATAACCCAAATCTTTTCATGGGCAAAGGACCTGAATAGACATTTTTCAAAAAAGACAAACAAATCCAACAGGGACATGAAAAGGTGATCAATGTCATAATCATCAGCAAAATGCAAATGAAAACAACAATGAAGTATCACCTCACACCTGTTTGAATGGCTTTTATCCGAAAGACAAGAGATAACAAATGCCAATGAGGATATGGAGAAAAGGGAATCAGTGTACACTGTTGGTAGGAATATAAACTGGTAAAGCTGCTATGGAAAACAATATGGAGGTTTCTCAATACCTTAAGAATAGAGCCACCACATGATTCAGCAATTTTGCTTCTGGGTATATATCCAAAGGAAACGAAGTCATTATCTCCAGAGATATCTGTACTCCCATGTTCATTGCAGCATTATTCACAATAGCCAAGGTATAGACACAACTTAATGTCATATATTTATAGTGGGATATTATTCAGTCTTAAAAAAGAAGGAAATTCTGCCATTTGGACAACATGGATGAATCTGGAGGGTATTAATGCTAACTGAAATAAGCCTGACAGAGAAAGACAAATACCACATGGTATAGCTTATATGTGGAATCTAAAAAAAAAAAAAAAAATCAAACTCGTAGAAACACTGAGTAGAAAAAGGTTGCCAGGGTTTGAGGGGTGGGGGAATCCTTTCAAATATATATATATATCAAATATATCATCACAATGTTCACTTTAAATATCTTACAATTTCATTTGTCAATTATACTTCAATAAAGCTGTAATTTTTAAAAAGGGAAGGAACAAATAAATAATATGAAATGAAAAAAGGCAGAAACTACAGACAGGTAGAATTTTTAAAAAACATAATATGGTAACTTAATACCAATACATTTTTAAAAACAAAGTGAAAAATTTCCTAGAAAAATCTAAATTACCAAAGTTAACTAAAGAAAAAATCGAAAACTTAAAGAAAACAATACCATTAGATAGTTTGATTTGGTAGTCAAAAATATCTGTCTTCCACATGGACATGTGCACACATGCACACACACACAAATATACCAAACAAAAAGGGCCTCAGGTCTTTTATAGGGAAGTTTTACCAACTTTAAAGGGTCAGGTAATTCTTATATTAAACTATTCCATAGTAAAAGAGAAGAAGGAACGCTTACCAACTGATTTTATGATGCTACTTTGGTACCAAAAGTGGATGAGGACACCGCAAGAAAAAATATATATAAATCAATCTCAGGAACATAAAGGTAAACATTCTAAATAAAAGTTAGCAGTATGTTTTTTACATTCATCATGATCAAGGAAGAATGTGAGGAAGATTCAACATTAGAAACATGTAACAATACAATTCACCACATTAACAGATTAAAAAAGAAAAAACCCTGTGATCGTCTCAATACATAACTAAAATTTAAAAATCATACAATACAATTCTACATTAATAACAAGAAAAAACTTCTGGGCACAGTAGAAGTAGAAGAGACTTTTCTGAACCTGATTATTGTCTTCAACCAAAACCCCACAGAAAACAATGTTCTTAGTAGGGAAACTTTAGAAATATTCTATTTCCTCATTAAAAGCAGAGGCAGTTGAGGGATGACCACTACTGCCATCATTATTACTGCCATCACTATTGAACATTGTTCCTGAGGCCCTTGCATATGCAGTAAGACAGAGCACAGAATAGAGAGAATAAGGAGGGGGAGGGAGGGGTACCAGTCAGGAATGTATGTGACTGCAAATATCAGAAACCCTAACTACCTCATGGCTTAAACAATGAGGAGTTCATTTATCTCATAAGGAATCAGGAAGTAGGGACTCTAGTGCTGATGATGCTGATACACAGGGTTAGAACGAGTCTCTGCTTTACCTTCTTTAGCATGCTTCATTTCATCCTCACGCTTGCTAACTCACAGCTCTAAGATGACTCCTGCAGATGTGGGCCTTAACATACACACTCCAGGCAGGAAGAGGGAAAAATAGTGGCACCAATCTCTGCCCAGAAGCCCCGGGATGGACTTCACTTCTCACTGATCACATGGCCACTGTTAGGTACAAGAAAGGCTGAGAAAGTGAATGTCCAGGGATAAGAATAGGATTAGGATTAGGATTTGGGACACACTTATACTAAATACTTAGGATGATAAATTATGCTTGGTCTAATGCATTCATGAAATTCTGGTCTAATCCATTCATGGATATTAAATATATTTAATATCTGGGGCATACTTATACTACAACATTGTTGCTTGTCTAAAGTTTAAATTTCACTGTGTGCCCTTTAAAAATTTTTTTTTTTTTGCTAAATCTGGAAACCCTAGAAGCTGGGGATGTTGTTACCCTGAAAAAATTGAGGTTCTAAAATCAGCAAGCAAGAAGGGGGGATGGCTTCTTGGGAGGCACATGCCAATAACTACCACAGAAACATACAAATTTCTCCAGAAAGAGAAGATTTTTTTCCCTGACACTGACACTGGCAAAATTTATCCAACAGATTTTTCCAGAAGGGAAACTGAGTAGCAAAACAGGCAGTGCCTTAGGATGCAGACACATTTTTCAAATGCATGTGTCCCATAAAATCCAAGGCTACATGAAGTTATACATTTAATGATAGAATTTCTGCAGGTAACTAAGAAAACCCTCAAAATAATTTTTTAGAGATACCATTAACTGGATTATCCATGTGAAATTACAAATCTTTTAGATCTTCATTCTACCAAATTTTACTGAAATTTTAATAAATTCCTTTAAAAATCATGCCCACTTCTCAGCTGCTATTTTGTTTCATCATGGGAATTTAACCATAAATCTCATTTGTCTGCAGGAACCTGAAAGTTAAACAAAAAGTGTACTGAGCTTGCAGATAATAGGAATAACAGGCTTTACGGGTGAATCTGTGGACTCACAGTAGCCTGGGTATACAGTGTGAACTGACCTTCAAAGTGGGAGAGCCAGGTTCAAGTGGACAGTGGGGCAGGACAGCACAGAAGTCAAGGCAAAAACTTGTAGGATGAAAATGGAGTCTTCACACACTACAGTTGTCCCTCACTATCCTCAGGGGATTGGTCCCAGGACCCCCAGTGGATACTCAAATCTGCGGATGCCCGAGTCCCTCCTATAGTATGGCATTGCACAGTTGGCCCTCTGTATTCCCGGGTTCTGCATCTGTGGATTCAACCAACCGCAGATGGAAATTGGTTGAATCCGTGGATGCAGAATCCATGGATACAGAGGACTGACCGTATAGCCAATTGCCCAGCCTTAGGGAAGTTGGTGGGCAGTCTCACAGTCCTGGAGGATCGCTGGAAGACAGGGAAACCAGGAAGATGGTAAAACGGGGTTGGTCCAATGCAACAAATGTCTTCTGTGGAGGTGATTTTTTTTGTGCTAAGACTCTGGACTACCTGCTACTTTTAAAGAGATGGCTGAAGATACTCCTTGCAGCCCACTTGAGGCAATGTGAGAGAACTGAGTCCTCAAAGTGGAATTCTAAGTCGTATACTGATGTGTTGTATTTAACGAATATCTGTCAGTTCTTCCTAACATTGTTGTTAGAGAACTGACAGAAAAGGGGTGGAGTAAGGAAGTGAGTTGAAAGAAGCCTCACTTCTTTGACTGAATTAACTATTTAAATAAATTATTTCTTCTCTTTCTTAGAGTAGGGTAAGGATTTTTCTCTCCTGAGAATGCCAAATTTGAGCTTTTCTGTAAAGGGCAGTTGGGTTTGCTGCCAGGCAACAGGAGAGATTCCATTTCTCTTCCAAGCATTGTCTAGCATGTAGGCTAACCCGCCATGGACTAGATGTGTTCTCCAAAAGTTGCTGCTTATAGATTTAATTCATTTCAAAAATAATATTTACTTGTGTTTTTCACTTGTTTTATTTACCCGAAGCCATTTTAATTCTTTAGAATTTTCTTTTTAAATGACTATACATTAGAATAGTCCATCTTATATAGTTATATTTATTTACCTTTTAAGTGAACTTGGGAATACGGCTATTTAAAGAAATCTTATAGCGAAACATCATATAAGACAAAGATAACTCTCTAAATTGCTTGCTTTTAAAATCTGCCTTTTCCTCTAGGAAATTTGCATAAGGGGAGCTGACCTTATGTTCTGATGGAACTGTTGCCCTTCCAAGCTCTTTGCTTTCCTTTTGAAGTCAATTATCACAAATGTTTCATTGAATTGATACAAGAACGACTGGTAGTGAACAGTGAATGGGTGACAGAGCCATCTGACTTTCAAGGTGCAAACCCAGTAGCATCAACCCAATGAATAAGTCTCTCTTTCTGGAAGAGGTAACATTGCACCACTTCCATCCACAGCCCCTTTCGCTACACCCCAGAGAACACAATCGATTCCAGCGGAAGTGAAGAATCCCTCTCTCAGGAAACAAAGATCAAAGGTATTCATATTCCTAACTAACGAAAGAAAATTGTTCTGATCTACAATATTCTCAGTGAGATTTTTGGTAATACTCACATGTTATCGAGTTGTGCCTTTCACATAGAAATAAATACTATTTCAGCTGCTGCTGGAATGCATTTGACTTTAAAAGGGAAGATTGTTATGCAGGTAAACTCCACCATGACAATATCAGTAGGATCTAAAAAATTCCATCATGTTGCATTATTTCGAGATTAACTAAATGACTGAGGCAATCTCTACTGCTAGCTGGTCAAGGGCCCAGGAGTCCAGAATACAAAACTATTGCTTTATATTCAAATTTGTGTTGCATAGGGTATGTTATTGTGAGGTTTCATTTATCTTTAAGCATAGGATAATACAGCAAGTTCCCCGATTTTCTACAGATACCTTAATGCGGAAGGGAAAGGAAATCTGTATTCTTTAACATTAGGACCTCACAGTACAACACGCTCATCCTTATGGAGATTCTCCTGGTTTAAAGGTGCTGGACTTTTGTAGCTTGCTTTCTTATGTTTATGAGCCACAAGACAGACTAGTAATAATTGAAACTTTTCACCACAGAAGGAGACAGCTGGCAGAGTTCTTTTTTTCTGGGCTTACTCTATGTGGTCACGTTTACAGCTGCTCCCATTTTAAAAAAAAAAAAAGAAAGAGAAATTGAAGAGTGGCACAGAAGAAATTAATCCTACTATGTCTGCATAGGAAACTGTTACCTGTTCTTTCCAGACCTTCATCTTTTAATGCCCACATCATCCTCAAGATGTTTTCACTGTATTTGCAGCACTGGTGGGCTGTTTCCCCTTAAGAGATTTCCAAGCTTTTTATGTAGCAGTATGTCATGTGACACCCCAGTTGTCATGGCAAATATTTGTGTTTCATGAAACACATGGGTTAAAAAAAAAAATCAATGTAAATGGCCAAATCCCAAGACAGACAGGCCTGCAGGCTAGTGTTTGGCCTGCACCATGATTGTTTCAGATTCAGCTGTTTAACAGGCTGTGCGAAGGCCATGGGCTAATGTGCATAATGGGAACAGGCAGGCGCACCTGTTTTGATTCTCACTGTGTTCGAGCTCTCAGGTTCCACAGTTTCTAGATAACAGATCTACAGGTAATATAAATATGACTGTGTTTTAGCCAATAAGTGGTCTATCTCAAAAATATATATATTTTAAATAATGACATTTCCTGAGTGCTAATTAGCCCTGCCTTTAATCTCTTCCCTGTTGACTTCATGAAGCTTTCCCCTACTGCTAAAAGCAGTAATATTTGAAGACTTCCCCGTGGTCCCGAATTAGTACATTTCTGAATTGACTCTTCAGCGGTAAATGAAATTATTCATTACTCTGTGGAAAGTTCCTAGCATGGAAGTTAAAAGGCTAAGAGAAAGACTGTGATATGCCTGGACTCATGATAAACCCAGAACAGAGCTTGGATCAGTCCCCACCACCAGGCAGTGTGGTGCCACATGGAGAAACCCTTTCTTGAAAATACTTCTCTGCCTGTCCCCTCGAAGTGGGACTAGGGATCTGATTATAGTCGTTTCTGTAAATATTTACTTTGTCAAACTCTTTCTTCAAAGCAAACAGGGCCCTTGGCAAGCAGAGCATCACTGTCTGGGGTGGGAAAGGTCTTTCTGATTATTAGCTCCAGCCTGCCTGGAAAGAGGGAACAGGCTGGCCCAGAGGGGGAAGCTGGGGAAGTGGGCGGAGGGGGAGGGGGAGACTCTGTGCCTTCTATTTGCTTTGTAAAATTGCCCATGAGAGTCATTTTGACTTAAACTGTGTCTGTTCTTCACTGTAGGGGAAAGGCAGAAAGTCAAGAGGATATCATGATAGGAAGGTCTGTAATTTGTGTGACTAGTTGAAATTTGGGGTTTGTCACCTGATGTCCCTTCCTTTTGCTTCAGGGCAAAAGTACGGGAGGCAGGTTTGACAGCTGGAGACGACAAAAAAGTTATTTCGCTCTTCTTTTATAAAAGAAATTAAATCATGTTTTCAGAAAAGAAAACATGGTTCATTTAAAGTGGAAAACCCTTTTTTCCCCCTCTGTTGGGACTGAATTATTTCTCAGACTGCAGTCCAAAAAAGTGATTTAACATACTCAAATTTTTCTGAATCACATCAGCCTTCAACCTCTACCTAAGATTTTCATCTTTTAAAAGTACACTTAGAAAGAATAAAACAGGAAAACAAAACTCAGTTGTCCTCCAGCATGTACTTACATGTGTGCATGGGGTGTGCGTGTGTGTCTATACACGTGCACACATGCATACTACATCTATGATGTAATAGGTAAGGCTGTGGGATTTAGAGTTAAGCTGACTAAAAGAAATAAGGTAACCAAAAAGTCAGTTCCCACAATGGCAAGTACACGCCAGTGAGGAGCATTCCGTAAGGCCATGCATGTGTAATAAAAGTTCTGAACACCCAACTAGTAAGTAACAGAGCAAGAAAGAGCTGGATTTTCCTCTTACTAATAAGGGAACTTTGAGCTAGTCACTTAAATTCTCTGTACCCCACTTGCCTCCTCTGAGAAATGGGGATGATACCTCCTTTCTCTAGGGTGGCTGTGAGGGTTAGAGGCTATAATGTGTGTGAAAGTGCTTCGGAACAATAAAGTGCTTGTTTCATAATGCACTAGTCTATTTTTAAGAGCATCTTCTAGGCCTCCCTCTCTTGGTGATCTTATCAGTAAGAATCTCATAGGGACTTTAGTCACCCCTTTTCAAGGAAAAAGAGACCACCTTTTGGATCTCCTTATACTCCTGCAGAGCTGAGAGCAGACAGGTCTGTATTTATAGCAATGACTGCATATAGTCGTCTGAACCTGACAGAAGAGTGCTCCTGGATAAACAAATCAGTGCAATTCGATCCCCTAGTTCTCCTTGACTTCTTGCTGTGAGGTAATTGTGAGCTTGCTCCTGCACCTTAAAATTAGGATGCGTTATGGTTTTCTCAGCGCGTATGCCCAGGAGTGGGATTGCTGGGTCATATGGTAGTTCTATGTGTAGTTTTTTAAGGAACCTCCATACTGTTCTCCATAGTGGCTGAACCAATTCACATTCCCACCAGCAGTGCAACAGTGTTCCGTTTTCTCCACACCCTCTCCAGCATTTATTGTTTCTAGATTTTCTGATGATGGCCATTCTGACCGGTGTGAGATGATATCTCATTGTAGTTTTGATTTGCATTTCTCTAATGATTAATGATGTTGAGCATTCTTTCATGTGTTTGTTGGCAATCTGTATATCTTCTTTGGAGAAATGTACCAAAATGTTCATTGCAGTTCTATTTACAATAGCCAGGAGATGGAAGCAACCTAAGTGTCCATCATCGGATGAATGGATAAAGAAGATGTGGCACATATATACAATGGGATATTACTCAGCCATAAAAAGAAATGAAATTGAGTTATTTGTAGTGAGGTGGATGGACCTAGAGTCTGTCATACAGAGTGAAGTAAGTCAGAAAGAGAAAGACAAATACCGTATGCTAACACATAATTATGGAATCTAAGAAAAAAAAATGTCATGAAGAACCTAGGGGTAAGACAAGAATAAAGACACAGACCTACTAGAGAATGGACTTGAGGATATGGGGAGGGGGAAGGGTAAGCTGTGACAAAGTGAGAGAGTGGCATGGACATATATACACTACCAAACGTAAAATAGATAGCTAGTGGGAAGCAGCCGCATAGCACAGGGAGATCAGCTCGGTGCTTTGTGACCACCTAGAGGGGTGGGATAGGGAGGGTGGGAGGGAGGGAGACGCAAGAGGGAAGAGATATGGGAACATATGTATAACTGATTCACTTTGTTATAAAGCAGAAACTAACACACCATTGTAAAGCAATTATACTCCAATAAAGATGTAAAAAACTAATAATAAATAAATAAATAAAATCAGGATGTGCTTTAAGAATACTATCTAGAATATTTCTAACAGCTTATGCTGATTGAGCATGTTCTTAGAACATGGCACTAAGCATCTTCCATACCCACTGAATGCTCACAGCAGCCCTAGAACCTTTGTACTGTCATTGTCCCCAAGCCCACACAGCTGGTAAAGAGGTGCAGAGGCTCCAGAATTTGTGCCCCCTCCACATACCAGGTTATGAACTCTTCCTCATGGACTGGTTTTCCAGATATTACTACTACTACTACTATTACTACCAGCAACTAACATGCATGTTCCTAACACTTTACAGGGAACATCTCACTTCATTTTAACAACATCTCTATGTAGTAGGTACTATTATTATTCCCATTATACTGGGAGGACCTGCATACAGGGAGGTGAAGGTCATCCAACTAGTAAGTGACACAGCCAGAATGAACTGCATGACTGTCAGAGCCCCAAAGCATTAGACATTTTTTTAAAATCTCAATAATTTTTGATGGAAATCTTTCTAAAAGATGTATTTCTGCCTCCCTAATATAATTTTAACATTTTCTCTATTCAATATTATATATGCATATATCCAGTTTCCGGTGTCTTTTTTTGTTTGTTTCCTTCAGTATCAGGACAGTAGTTGTCACCTTTGCTCTCATGACTCTGAATTTAACAGCCTTTCCTGTGTCTTCTAGATCATTTAACCAAGTACATCTTGTTGAATAAGTTTGAGTCAATGAAGTTCTGCGTAAGGATCCAAGGAATAAAATAATAAACCATAGTAGTGTTTGTAGTAGTTATTTCAAGAAATCCAAAAAAAATCCTAGGCCTTTATTTTTAGGAATCTAGTTCAAAGGTTTCAAGTTGCTAAAACTGCCTCTCTTAACAAATAAATCTTTTTATTATTTTAACAACTATGTCTATGGGACGTGAGAGTCCAGGTTAAATTCATGAGTGTGTTTGCTTCTGGGAATGGTGGAGGGAGAGGAATGAGTTAAAAAGAAATATAGAGAGGACTTCAATTGTACCTAATGTTTTGTTTCTTTCATTTAAACACACATATAAATATATGAATATATTTAAAATGTATGTTATAAATAATAACTATAAATATATAAAATGTACTATAGTTTTAAACTATTAAAAATGTAAATATATGCATTTTTGTCTTCTTTGCATCATATGTATATATATATCATATATACCTATTATATATATTCTGTGTTATCTAACATTAGGACCTCACAGTACAATATAATTCATCCTCATGGAGATCCTCCTGATTTAAAGCTACTGAACTTTTGTAGTTCACTCTCTTGAGTTTATGAGCCACAGATACATATATATCTCAAAGAAGACAAAAGTTTAACATGTGTCCATGGTAGAGTTTTTAATTATTCTCTATACTTTTCTGTATTCTAGAGACTTTTTCTAAATTAAAGAAAAAAAATAAAAGAAAATCCTATTTCTCAAGTCATACCTCTTTTGTAAAATTTCCTTCGGTGTAGAAAGGTTAGGTTTGGGTGATAACATTTTAATGTCAAATGTGGGGTCTTGCTTCTCTTAGTCATTTTGTTATATTGTTACATTCTTTAGTGTTTTCCGAACATATCAATATATTCTTAATCTTCTTGTTAGAAAGCTGTGATTATTTTACAGGTAAGTCAGCTGAACTATTTTAATCAGGTAACAAGTGTGACAGTGAAGATATCAGTGCCCCATCAAGTCTCCTTCCCCCCTACCTGTATAAAGAGGAGATTAGACCAGGTCATTGTTATAAAGGAGCTTCCACATCCCCTATGACACTCACCCTGATGCCCCCAGGTAAAGGAGAAAAGCAGAAGCTCCCAGTAGGTGGGGCTTTAGGCTTCTCACCCACAGCAGCTGTGTTAACTGTTTTACCTCTTTAACATCAAATTATGTTGTTTTTGAACAAAGTGTTCCAGGCTTAAAAATACATACTTTGAAAACCATTAAGTGATCTCTAGCAGCAGTTTCGACTTTGACTTGTCACGTCTAGTGGGGGAAGAAGCCTACTTCTTGAAGAGTATACAGTGCCTTCCTGGTTGGCTTTGTGCTTTCATCACAAGCTGGTCTCCTTTCTTGTCTTGGCCTAAAGGGTTAAAGAGAGTGAGGTATGTACTTTGACAAGCATTAGCACTCAAAAACTGGAGGTACAAGATGAGATTCAAAAGGAAGTCCAAGGCTAATTTTCTCTTTTAGACTCGCTTTCCATGATAAGACCTCATTTAATTTACCAACTTAAAGGAAGAAGAGGAAAAAAAATCTGAAAACAGAAGAAAAACTGCAGCATCTTTTAAAGCCATTTTCTGTTTTCTCTAACTCATTAGAAATTGTCAGCCTTACCTATGCATTTTTGGCGTGAAACTTTCAACGTGAATTAAAACTAAACAGTTTTATTTGCAAAACAATTTTTCTTGCAAGATAGCATTGACAAGAAAAATTTTTATAAAATTATTTTTACTTCATAGCATCATCTAACTACATTTTTTTAACATTTTGAAATTTATTTATTTATTTTTGATTATATTGGGTCTTCGTTGCTGCGCGTGGGCTTTCTCTAGTTGCGGTGAGCGGGGGATACTCTTCGTTGCTGTGCACAGGCCTCTCATTGTGGTGGCTTCTCTTGTTGTGGAGCACAGGCTCTAGGCATGCAGACTTCAGTAGTTGTGGCTTGGGGGCTCAGTAGTTGTGGCACACAGGCTTAACTGCTCCGTGGCATGTGGCGTCTTCCCAGACCCGGGCTGGAACCCGGGTCCCCTGCATTGGCAGGCGGATTTTTAACCACCGCGCCACCAAGGAAATCCCTAATTGTACATTTTCATTGCATGTGATTAATAATTTTATTGGGTTGATCAAAAAGTTCATTTTGTTTTTTCTGTAAGGTGGCTCTAGTAGCACTCAGTTGTCTTTAACTTCATTTGAAACAATTTTGTTAGATTGTATTGTGACAGCTGTCATATCAGCATGCATTTTAAAAAAAACATCAAAATTGGTGAATTTTTGTGTAGCCATTTTAATTTTGAAGATGGAAGAAAAAAAGTAACATTTTCAGCATATTATGCTTTATTATTTCAAGAAAGGTAAAAACGCAACTGAAACGCAAAAAAAGATCTGTGCAGTGTATGGAGAAGGTGCTGTGACTGATAGAGCATGTCAAAAGTGGTTTGCGAAGTTTCATGCTGGAGATTTCTCACTGGACAATGCTCCACGGTTGGGGGGTAGACCAGTTGAGCTGATAGCGATCAAATCGAGACATTAATTTAGAACAATCAACGTTATACCACGTGGGAGATAGCCAACATAATCAAAATATCCAAATCAAGTGTTGAAAATCATTTGCATCAGCTTTGTTATGTTCATCACTTTGATGTTTGGGTTCCACGTAAGTTAAGCAAAAATAACCTTGACCATATTTCCGCATGTGATTATCTATTTAAACTTAATGAAAACGTTCCATTTTTAAAACAAATTGTGATGGATGATGAAAAGTGGATACTGCACAATAATGAGGAATGGGAGAGATTGTGGGGCAAGCAAGATGAACCACCACCAACCACACAGAGGAGGGTTTTCATCCAAGGAAGGTGATGTTGTGTATATGGTGGGACTGGAAGGGAGTCCTCTATTATGAGCTCCTTCTGGAAAACCAAACCATTTATTCCAACAAGTACTGCTCCCAATTAGATCAACTGAAAGCAGCACTCAATGAAAAGCATCCAGAATTGTCATCAGAAAATGCATAATCTGCCATCAGGATAACCCAAGACCGCATGTTTCTTTGATGACCAGGCAAAAACCGTTACAGCTTGGCTGGGAAGTTCTGATTCATCCGCCATATTCACCAGACATTGCACCTTCAGATTTCCATTTATTTCGGTCTTTACAAAATTCTCTTAATGGAAAAATTTTCAATTTCCTGGAAGACTGTAAAAGGCACCTGGAACAGTTTTTTGCTCAAAAAGATAAAAATTGGGGGGAAGATGGAATTATGAAGTTACCTGAAAAATGCAGAAGGTGGTGGAATGAAAGGGTGATTACATTGTTCAATAAAGTTCTTGGTGAAAACGAAAAATGTGTCTATTTTTACTTAAAAACTGAAGGCACTTTTTGGCCAACCCAATACTTACATACACCAGAAAAAAGCTTATCAATAAGCCACAAGATAATTTTTATTTTTTTGCTGTGTCCCTGTCTTTTATCAAATTATGACCTGATCATCCATAGATGAACTAGAAAGTTCAGAAGGAGAAGAAAATTTCAGAAAGGAGAAAAAAATGCCTAGATATGCAAGAAAAATTTTTTCCATAATACCCTTTGGCATTATTTAAACTTTGGCATGTCCCTTTGTTGATATCATACTGTATATTCAACTGTCATTTTACTCTTTTCACCTAACAGCTTATCATAAGCCTTTACATATATGGTTTGAAACTCTTTATAAAACATTTTTTTTTTTTTTTTTTTTTGTGGTACACGGGCCTCTCACTGTTGTGGCCTCTCCCGCTGCGGAGCACAGGCTCCAGACGCGCAGGCTCAGCGGCCATGGCTCATGGGCCCAGCCGCTCCGCGGCATATGGGATATTCCCAGACCGGGGCACGAACCCGTGTCCCCTGAACCGACAGGCGGACTCTCAACCACTGTGCCACCAGGGAAGCCCTATAAAAGATTTTTAATGCCTACATAATATTCTGTCTTGACAATATACCACAATTTTATTAGCCATTATCTTGTTGACATTAAATTATAAATGTCAAATTATTAATAAGTATTATAATTATTAATAAATAAGTAAATAATTTCCAGTTTTTCTCTGTTATAAATAAGACTGCCATGAACATCTTTCAACTTTGTACATAAATCTTTGTATTTAGGCTAAAGCTTAGCAATAGAACTCTTTGGTCAAAGGGTATGGACATTTTCCGATCCAAGTAACCAAACTTTCTATTAGTGCTCCAAAACTGAAGCTATGAGTTTACAAATAATTTGTATGATCATAGTACAGCATTGAGCTGTAAATGCTACCCAAGTGGCTATGAGCCTAAATTTTACTATTCATTCATTCATTCAACTAATCTTTATTGACCTCTGATGGTGGGCCAGGCAGTGTACCAGGCACTGGGGATACAGCAGTGAACAAAACAAATCAAGTTTTTGACTTCTTAGGATTTATATTCTAGTAAGGGAGGCAGAAAGTTGTTTATTTTAATATTATGTGAGGAAGTGATAAGTGCTATGAGTTAAAATAAAGCAGACTATATATGTAGGTATAGAGAGTGTGACAAGGTGGGGTATTATAAGAATTCTGTGGGCTTCCCTGGTGGCGCAGTGGTTGAGAGTTCGCCTGCCGATGCAGGGGACACGGGTTCGTGCCCCAGTCTGGGAGGATCCCACATGCCGCGGAGCCTGCGCGTCCAGAGCCTGTGCTCCGCAACGGGAGAGGTCACAACAGTGAGAGGCCCGTGTACCGCAAAAAAAAAAAAAAAAAAAAAGAATTCTGCAAGTGTTCAGTGATCTGTGACCAACGGACTTGCTGTACACATATTTTTCCTCAAGAAAATTGTCATGTCAAGCTTTACTTTGGTGATGATAGAGGTCCTTCTCAAGGCTTGCTCTTTTTCCTTTACCTGTAGAGAAAATGATAGTGTGTCTTTTCTCAGGAAACTAGGAATCCAGGCTGCTTTTGATTCCCATCCTTATCAGG
Organism: Phocoena phocoena; assembly: GCF_963924675.1. Taxonomy (NCBI): domain Eukaryota; kingdom Metazoa; phylum Chordata; class Mammalia; order Artiodactyla; family Phocoenidae; genus Phocoena; species Phocoena phocoena. The sequence goes on from NC_089220.1 coordinate 109,949,957, forward strand.
TACATATATCCCCAGCAGGTGCTACCCATCAATCATAATTGTCCCAATTGGCCCTTAACTATGTCACATTCTCACAGAGAATAATAGAAGGGTAGCAGAAAAGAGGAAATCAATGCAGCAGTGAAATGAAACGTGTCTCTAGAAAAGGAAGTTTTACATTTGACTGAAAATATACGCCGCCCTCTATTTAAAAAATCTTCCTGATTTTGTTCTGTTTGATCTTCAACCAGAATTGGATCCATTGAATGTTTTTGTTCCAAAAGAATGCAAACAGGGATGGGGATTTTTTCTCCTCAGGAAGTGTTTCAGAGTTCAGGAAAACTCATTTAAATAAAGATACCTTTCAAAACAACTGCAGAAATTATCCCTAGAAGATTGCTGCTGACATGAGTTGCCTTTACAGTCAACGCAATGAGTTCTCTGTTTTTGTTTTTTATTCTCTTTATAAAGGTTAAGGGCTCTGACTCTCACTTTTAACTGACCCTTAAGGGTTATGCAGTTTGTACGTCCTACAGACTGACAGCTGTTCTGCTGATTGGCAGACCCTAAAATACTGGACTATCCCTCTTTAGGGTTCTCTCCCCGTGACCATCTTTACACAGAGTTGGTGCAGGCAGCTATTCCTCTATTGTAGTTTGCAAGTTGCAAGAAAAGAGTTTCCTATATAAAAAATAGAAAAAGAAAAAAAATCCCTGGGTCTCTTTCATGGTACATGAAGTGAACCTATTGGAGATGTTTGCCTTTGAAGTGATGGTCTGACTAGCTCCAGGAGTTTATTAAACACAGATACTACTGCAGAGGTAACACTTTAAGTCAGAGAGACACAGGGTGTCAGAATTAGAAGTGCCCTGAGGTAAATTGAAATCCCATGGGAGAAGTGACTTCCCAAGGCCACAGAGGAAGGTGGTGACAACCTAGATCCCAAGACTTCTTCAAATCCATCACTTTGCCACCACACCATGGTTCTCTGGCATGTTCACAGGGGTTAGCTTAACAGACTGCTTTTCGAATAAGAAAGGAACAGCAAGTCAAGGCCACGTTGACTTTGATGAAGAAGATGGCAAAAGGAAGGCTGAGAAGGAGAGCACAGCTTGGTAACGGGCCATATAGGATGTTTTGGACAGTTAGGGCTGTGGGCATTGGTGGGATGGGGGCAGGGAATAGCAACTAGCTGTTTGATCTTTGGTAAGTCACTTAACCTCTCTGAGCCTCAGTTTCCTCATCTATGCTAATAACCACATGGACTGGAAGTAAGGCAGTGAAAAATTCTTTACACATATTCCGATCTTCACAACTTTATAGGGACCTCTCATTCGTACAGATGAGAAACATTTAGTTTCAGAAAGGATGTTGTCTTAGTCTGCTCAGGCTGCCGTAACGAAATACTATAGACCGTGTGGCTTAAACAACAAACATTGAATTCTCACAGTTTTGGAGGCTGGTAATCCAAGGTCAGGATGCCCATATGGTTGGGTCCTGGTGAGAGCCCTCTTTCTGGTTTGCAAATGGCCGCCTTCTTGCTGTATCTTCGCATAGTAGAGAAAGAGATCATCCCTCTTTTGTCTGTTCTTATAAGGGCATTAGTCTCATCATGAAGGCTCCACCCTCATGTCCTAATTTCCTCTCAAAGGCCCCATCTCTGGGGACTAAGGCTTCAACATATGAATCTTGTGGGGACACAAACATTCAGTCTATAGCACATGGTAAGCTGCCCAAGAATACATAGCACATAGTGGCAGAGCTTGGACTTGATCCCAGGTTAGTCAGACTTCAAGGCCAAGGCTCATTTCCCTGGACCCATAATATCCTATTTGAGTTAAAAGTGAGGTCAGTGACCTTCAAGATCCTTCATGCTCTAAAATTCAGTACTATGATTATGCTGAATCCCTGAACCCTGATTAGGTCAGCTATTGTCCCTGAATATTGTAAATATCTTTCAAACAAATCTAACAAGCTGAAGTCTTGATGTCTGTTCTGTACAAAGCTTAACACATTGTGGACCCTCAGCAAATATTAAAGAAATGGGACAGACAAATGGCATCCCTGGTCTTCAGGGAGTAATGAATTCTCCATCTTTGAGAGTCACTCCACTCATACTCTGAACTAAGCTCTCCCCTAGAGCCATAATGGCAGGAAGAAACATTCTTTTTCACACAATGGAATTGCTTAGGTTAATTACTAGTGGATATGTTTGGGTGTTTGAGAAACTGAACATCGGCTTATAGATTCAGAAGCGATTTAGTCTACCCTTCTAGGCAAATCATTCTCTAAAGATGATATCGTTGTTGGATTATCCCAAATACTTGACCATTTACCACCGAGAGATCTCGTTTATATCCAATTTAGAGATCCTTGGCTACAATTTAATCCCACATCCACATGCTATCCACATGTTTGAAAAGAACATTTTTCATAAATACATTCAGCTTAGATTTAAATACATGTTTTCTGGATTTTTTCTTTGCAGCAGTTATGTCTGAATTTTATTTTACTTTATTTTTATTATTTTTGGCTGCATCGGGTCTTCGTTGCTGCACGCGGGCTTTCTCTAGTTGTGGGGAGCGGGGGCTACTCTTTCTTGCGGTGCACGGGCTTCTCATTGCGGTGGCTTCTCTTGTTGCGGAGCACGGGCTCTAGGTACGTGGGCTTCAGTAGCTGTGGCACAGGGGCCTAGTTGCTCCATGACATGTGGGATCTTCCTGGGCCAGGCTCGAACCCGTGTCCCCTGCATTGGCAGGCGGATTCTTAACCACTCTGCAACCAGGGAAGCCCTATGTCTGAATTTTAGAAGCTAATACCAGGCCTGTCTGTTTTTGCTTCACATCTGTGACTTACATATGTAATCATCATCCTGCCTTTCTGGTTTTTGTATTAGACTGAGAATTTTTCCTAAATAACTTCCCCATAAACTCTCAAAGTTACCTAATTAGTGATTATACTTTGCAAATGAAGAAGAGCATTTCTCAGCTAGTTGACTCAGTTAGTTAGAACAGGATGCTAATAATTAGGCCACGACCACAGGTTTGGGCTCTGTGTGGGCCAATCAGTAAGTGCAGGCATCTCACAAAGGTGTGGCAGGTGTCCCAAAAGGGACGAGGTGAGAATGCGGATGGCACAACAGACAGCCATCCCCACTAGAAGGAAACAGTGTGGCTACTGAGTCAGTAACACTGCATTAGGAGTGCAGCACATCTTAAAAGAGAAGGGGGGGGAAAGAGGATGGGAGGAAGGAGAGAAAAAGAGAGAGAAGGAAAGGAAGAAAGAAAGGAAGGAGGGAGGGAGGGAATAGGTGAAAGAGGCAGGGAGGAAGGAAGGGAGGAAGGAAAGGGAATGGAAGGGAAGGGAAGGGAGGAAGGCAACAAACAATTGTAGACGAGTTCACGGAGATAAATAGTAAAGGAAGAATAGCAGAAGGAACCAGAACCTGAAGCCTGGCGTGACCTTTAATCAGGGCTCTTATTCCTAGCAGGCTGTGAAGCAGCTTTGTCTTTACCTGCTCAATGGATCTCACAATGCTGATGCACTGCTTTAATTTGGGAAGGCTTTCTCTTGAGAGACATGACTTTTCTTGCTCTAAGTCTAAAGTGCTCCCAAGAGTGGCATTCTCCGTGACAGATGTACTACAGTTACGCTTTAGCTGACTCCAAACCCATAGCTTCCCCGTGCCTGAGTGGTCTATTTGATGTCCAAGAGTATTTTTCCGTTGAGAGCAGGTCTTTACTGGAATATCATCCAAGAAGGTAGGGAGGTGTAATCCCTTTGTTCTAAGACAGCCACCGTTCAATTCAGTAACCCCATTTCCACTGCACGGCTATCCTTTCAAAAGGTCTTAAATGCATTTGCTGTTGTATGTCAATGCCCTAGACCTACCCCCTAGAAGGGCACTGTCCAAGAGAGACTTAAGAGTCCTCTCCTTTCTAAACTTCTCCCCAAGATTGCTCCAATTCCACATGACTCTCCGTAAAGAAAAGAAATTTCAAAACTAGTTTAACGTTACCAAGGAGAGCAGATCCTCTGGCGAATCTCCTGTCCATAGCTGCACTTCCTATAGGAATCTCAGGGTCTTGCTGTCAGGATCAATCATGTGACTGGCAGGACCAGCCAGCTCCATACATGTCCATCTGTGATTATTTTGCATGTCTGTTTCTCACTGAGGAAGCACCGCCATTCTTCTCTGAATTCTAACCTTCCCACCATCTTCTTCTTGAAGGAAGGCGGAAACAAAGCCACAGGGCCGTTGCTGTTGGAACATGTGCCCCTTGTCTTCTACCAGGAGCTCCAGCTCCTGCTGCCAGGGTTGATGTCTGCAGAAGGAGGCATTGCTTCTCTAACTCCCTCTTGCCTGTCCAAGAAGAAGAAATTTGTTTCCATCTACCAAACAGTTTGCATTCTCTCTTGGAGCCTTGATTAGCTCAGAAAGGGCTTAGAGCCTTGGAGAGAAGGTTTTCTCCATTGTTCTTATGCCTATAATGACTCTTAAAAGTACACAAAAGCTCCCTGCTATAAAAGTCTGCTTCTAAAGTTCAAGGAAATAACCCTTTTCAAACTTAACACTTGCTTTTCAGCATTTTTACTTGAGATGACAGTCTAATTAATTATTCCACTGTCTGTAACCTAAGAAAAGAAAAA